>NC_071506.1:165231127-166470294 GCF_027887155.1 Malaclemys terrapin pileata
CTTCTGACCAAAGGAGAGGGCAAGTGACAGACCATCCCTATACACCACATGAAGGTGGTCCTGGACTAGATGACTGAAGATTATCTGGCCCAGAACAGCGTAGGTCTGGTTGGAGTGGACCATGTCTGCCCACATGGACTTCAACCACAGCGACACAGCCTTCAACGTGATCTTGCAATCTGAGTAGCAATATCAAATGCCAATTCCTCAGGTCATCAAGGTCCCCCTTCTTTGGCAGCAGGGTGAACAAAGGACAGGTCCAAGACAACATATCCCAGCACATGTGGCAGAACTCCACCCTCAGCCTACCAACACCCAGAGATTTATGGGTGGGCATCAGACAAAGGGTTTCCAAAAACTTGGCCAGAGTGAGAGAAAGCTCCAGCTAGTCCCTGTCACCTACATTGACCATAGGGATTTTACCCCACAGGACTCTGTAAGCATCAGCATCGGTCAGATGTGGGGAGAAGAAGTTAGCATAGAAAGTGCTCAACCTTTCACGCATCACTACTTGCCGACCCCTGCCATGAGATGTGATTTTTGGCACTGCTCTTCCTCTCCAGGGTACAGAAAAAGTGGGAATCAGAATCCATCTCCTGAAGGAGGTGGATTTGCAACTAAACAAAAGTACCTTTGGCCCATGGTAATTTAGAGCCCAGAGCCCACCCCGCTTCTCTCAACACACTCTGCAGATGGATGGATCTCCAGGGCAAGCAGCCAGGTGGCCCTCCAGCTCCAAAACCTCCTGTTCCAAATGCTCTATAACAAAACCCCTCCTCCAATTGGCTCCCTGGGTGTAGTCGTGGCAGAGGAGCTAGGCACCTACCTTCCCCACATCCCACCACCTCTGCATCTAGGGAAAGATGTGCCTCTGCCCCCACAAGACCAGCCAGAATTCCCAGAAGGATGCCATGAAGCCATGGCTTCCAGCATGCTGTTGTTGAAATGCCAGTTGGCTGGCCGTGGCTGCTCAGGAGTTAAAGAGACTGTCACAACCACCAGGTGGTGGTCCAAGAAGAGGGCCTTGCTGATGCTGGAGAAGTGGGCCCACAAGATGTTAAAACAGGAGACGCAGAAGTGATCCTGCTGCAAATGGCATGATAGAGTCTCCTCCACCAAGCCAAATTGGTAGAGATGTCTGGGTGGGTGGATCAGGAAGTAATGGTCAATGATCTTCATGAGAATATCCACAGTGGTTTGGCACTTCTATCTCCCAACATGGTCCAGCATGTTCAGGATGGAGTTAGAAGCGACAAAGAGTCCTGTGGCACCTTATAGACTAACAGACATATTGGAGCATAAGCTTTCGTGGGTAAATACCCACTTCGTCAGACGCGTGAGGACTCTGTCGCTTTTTACAGATCCAGACTAACACGGCTACCCTTCTGATACTGGACAGGATGGAGTTAAATTCCCCACCTAGAACCAGACACTTGCAAGGATCCAAGATGCTGAGGAAGGTGAATGCCTGCTGATAGAATCACACCCGCTTCAGGCCCAGTACCAGAGTAAGTGAGGTTGAGTCCCTCCCACCCAGACCTAGAGATGCAGCAGGTGACCTAGCACCTCAGCAACCCCTAGCACCTCAGACCATCGGTCTAGGGACAACAAGGTTGTCAGGCCACCTGAAAACTCGATGAGTGCCTAAAGTACAGCCTGCCCTCCCATCTCCAGCCACCATCTGGCTTCAGTATGTGGACTGGCATCAATCTCCTGAGGAATGTCACAGGATCACAGAGTACCCCCCACCCAAAGGTCTAGAGTAATTGGCACCTGCAAAGACTCAGGGTATGCCATCAAATGGCCATTCTTTGTTAAGGACAGGGACAGAAAAACAGATCTGCATTTTAGCAAACAGCAGCATGGAACCTCTTTCACCATCAGACTCCTTGACTCCAACTTCACAGCTGGAATTACCTTTATCTAGGGATAACCAGTGATGAGCTGCCAAAATTTTAACAACCGGTTCCCTCCTCACCCCACGAGGGAGTCGTGGCCACCCCCGCCCCCCGGGAACCCTGCCCCATCCAACCCCCTGCATTCCTTGACGCCCCCCCCCACACCCATCAACCCCCCTTCCCTATCCCCTGACTGCCCCCCGCCACCCCATCCAACACCTCCTCTCATTCCTGATGGCCCCCTGATACCCCTGCCCCATCCAACCACCCCTTCTCTCTGTCCCCTGACTGCCCCTAGAATCCCTGCCCCTGACTACCTCCCACTGCCCCATCCAACCCCTGCTCCTTCCTGACTGCCCCCCCCGGGACCCTTGCCCCCATTCAATCCCCCTGTTCCTCGCCCTCTGACCGCCCCGACCCCATCCACCCCCGACCACCCTCTGAACTCCCCTGCCCTTTATCCAACTCCCACCCCCTGCCCCCTTACTGTGCTGCCTGGAGGTGGCTGGTGGTGCTACAGCCGTGCCGCTCAGCTGTAGCCGGGCCAGGCCACTGCCACCGCGTGGAGCACTGGTGGCTGGCGGCGCTACAGCCGTGCCGCTCGGCTGGAGCACCGGGTCAGGCCGAGCTCGCAGCCAGCCACCCAGAGCATGCGCCAGGGCAAGCTGAAGCTGCGGGGGAGGGGGAGCAGCCAGGGACTAGCCTCCCCGGCTGGGAGCTCAGGGGCCGGGCAGGAGGGTCTCGTGGGCCACCGAAGTGGGTGCCCACCCCGCCCCTAAGAGCCAAAGGGACCTGCCGGGGGGCAAGGTGGGGAGTCCCGGCGGTGCTTACCTGGGGAGGCTCCCGGGAAGCATACAGTAGGTCCCTCTGGCTCCTAGGGGTGGGGTAGCGTAGCTGGGGGGAAGCAGGGGGTTACCTGCCGTGGCATGGGCGGCCCTCCTCGCACTCCCCCGCCCCAGCTCACCTCCACTCCGTCACCACCTCCCTGGGCGAAGCCGCCGCTTGCTTCTCAGCCCTCCCAGGCTTCCCGCGCGAACAGCTGATTTGCGGGAAGCAGGGGGGGGGGGAAGCAAGGCGGAGCGTTCAGGGGAGGAGGCGGAGCAGAGGTGAGCTGGGACCGGGAGCTGCCGGAGTCGGCACCTAAGGCACCACTTTAAATTTAAAAGCCTTTTTAGAACCGGTTGGACAACCGGTTCTAAAAGGGCTTCTAAATTTAACAACCGGTTCCTGCGAACCAGCTCCAGCTCACCACTGGGGATAACCCTCAGGAAAATACATTTCAAAGGGTGACTGAACCAAAAAGAGCAATGGGCAAAACTCCCCAAGGATGACAAAATAAACAGCTGTTGGACTTTGGGAGCAGACCCTGCCCCGAGTTTGGTCAGCAGTGTTACTTGGAAAACGGGGTAAGAGACTTCATCTTGAACCAAGTCTAGTTTGTTAAGTTAGTACTAGGAAGTGTTTTATCTTTATTTCTCTTCTAGCCATTTCTGAATGTAATGCCTTATACTTGTACTAACTTAAAACCTAACTTCTTGTAGTTAAATAAACTTGTTTTATTCTTTAATTAAAATCAATCCAGTGTTGTGAGTTGTCTGGGAACTTCATTTAAAAGTAGCAGACTGTTGTATATTGATTCCTTAGAGCTGCAACAAACTATGGTTCCAGGAGAAGGTTGGATAGTGCAGAATACACATTTTGGGGGGAAATCTGTGACTGGGTTGGTGTCATCCTGCAAGTGGTAACCAAGGCTGGTGGAAGCCAGAGTGTGACTGATGTGTGGCTGGCAGGATGCAACTATACATAGACACTCAGGGTGTTACCTACAAGGTTGGGAGCTACAGCAGCAAAGAACTGTGAGGCACCCCAGTTTGCAGAGCAAGGGTAACATAGCCCCTCACTGGTCTGGATTGCACCCTGGAGTGCCATAAAGGGAAAGGGTCAGGAATAAGATTGGGGTCAACAGTGGCCATACTGCTGAGGGCAGCACCATCAATCACAGGAATTAGAGGGACACAATCAGGGGGCTCCTCCACAGCACCAGGCGTGGGCAGCACAACGGACTCAGTGCTTGCTGCCTTGGTAATAGGTGTTATGGTTACTGGGTTGGGAGCCATGAGCTCTGGCAGCACCCCCAGAGCTGGTGGAAGGGACAGAATGGTGGAGGAGGAGCCGCAGCTGACAGCAGAGCAGCAGTAGTAGCAACCACTGCTGCAGAAGGAGCCTTCTGGGCAGGCTCTTTCCTTTTATTGTGTCATGGTCCTTCTTGCTGCCTGAGGGGGCTCCATAGGTGGTCACAGTTTTGACAGTGGAGTCCCTGTCTGTGTTTTCCGCAGGGAGATGACGACGACACTGGAAAAGGTGTTGGTCGTAGACCTGCGGGTAGATGGCGGAGAGAGCCAAAGTGGAGTGATGATAATGGCCAGGGATTCTCTCGCAGTGCCTCCCTTCCCTCCACAGACAAAGCTGCTGGAGCAGAAGCCTCACCCATGGCTGTTTCCAGGTCCGCCATCAAGTTCAGGTGAGGGGAACAGCCACCAGAGGAGGAGAGGGGAAGAGGCTAACCACTCCTCCCCACTAGCCTGCGTATGCGTAAAGAAGGCATAAATGCAAAGTTAATCAAACAAACAATAGGGAATAGAGCAAACAATATGTGGGGAAAGACGATCAACTCAAGCTGCACTGGGAGTGAGGGAGAATATATAAGCAGAAAAGTGCAGTAGATGGGCGTGACGCTCTGTAACTCGAGGGAACACTCAGCACCCACATGTTCATCTTTATAAAATGATTGTGTGGTATCCAATGCAAGTTTGTCATGTTGGGTGTCTTCAGAAGGCTCATGATGCACTGAGCATGGCTGTTACAGTGATATTATAGTAACTGTTAAGGTAATATTAGAGTAAGGTTTAATTTCATGTATATAGTGTGACAAAGTTCCTCCTCTATCTTGGTGGGTCCTGCGCTTATTGGCAGATTTTCTTGCCTCAGAGATTCACCATGTGATCAACTGGGTTTTCCCCCTTCGAGTTATTAAACGAGCGTCATCCCCGTGGCATACTAGATATCACCAAAGAGATCTGGGAAGAGGAACCCAATGAGGGGAGAAATATAATAGAGCATGTAATGCAGATGCGAGACCGGATAGCCCGGGTTACCCCTATTGTACGGGAACATTTGGAGAAGGCACAGGAGGCCCAGCGAACCCATTACAATCACCAGGCAAAAGTTCCAACCAGGGGATCGGGTTATGGTGTTGGTTCCCACGGCAGAAAGCATGCTTCTGGCCCAATGACAGGGGCCCTATGAGGTGGTTGAACCCATGGGGGAAGTAACCTACAAGGTGTGGCAGCCAGGACGCAGAAAACAAGAACAGAACAGATTTATCATGTTAACCTTCTGAAACCCTGGCATACACAAGAGGCATGCATAACAGTCCAAAAAGACGTAACCCAGGAAAACAAGCCTTCCAAACAGGTGAGAGTGTCTCCTGATTTAACACCAGACCAGAAGAATGAGGTGTCTGAGATGATCTTCCAGAACCAAGATGTGTTCTCGACAAAACCGGGTCAAATAATCGAGACATATCACCACATTGTCATGAACGCTGGGGCCAGAGTAACAATGAGGCCCTATCGGGTGCCAGCAGCAAAAAGGGAGGAAATAAAAGCAGAAGTAAAAAAGAACGCCGGAGTTGGGGATCATCGAAAAATCCCACAGTCAGTGGTCCAGCCCAATCATGCTGGTGCCCAAACCTGATGACACCACAAGATTCTGCAACGACTTCCGGCGACTAAACGAAGTATCCCAGTTCGACGCATACCCCATACCTTGCATAGATGAGCTAGTGGACAGTCTGGGTAATGCCCGGTACTTGACTACCCTAGACTTGACAAAGGGGTACTGGTAGAAGACGCAAAGGAAAAGACTGCGTTCTCTACACCAGAGGGTCTTTTTCAATATACTGTCCTCCCTTTTAGACTACATGGGGCCCCAGCTACCTTCCAGCACCTCATGGACAAGCTATTACGCCCGCATAATAGTTATGCTGCTGCCTATTTGGACGATGTGGCCATTCATACCCCAGACTGGGAAACCCACCTGGAGAAGGTGAAGGCAGTCCTCGATACTTTCAGGCGAGCTGGCCTTACAGCAAACCCTGCCAAGTGCGCTGTAGGGTTTACAGAGGCCAAATATCTTGGCTACATTGTGGGAAAAGGTTTGGTAAAACTCCAAGTGAACAAGTTAGAGGCCATCCAAAATTGGCCCCGACCAAGTCGCAAGAAACAAGTCCGGGCATTCCTAGGTGTGGTGGGGTATTACCGACAATTTATCCCCCACTTTGCCACAAGGGCAAGCCCCCTGACAGACCTAGTGAAAGCCTGTGGACCTGATCTGGTGAGATGGTCTGACGCAGCAGAGGAAGCATTCGCAGACCTACGGATTGCCCTCTGCAGTAACCCCGTACTGATAGCCCCTGATTTTACCAAGGAGTTTATCCTGCAGACGGATGCATCGGAAGTAGGGTTGGGGGCCATTCTATCCCAGATGGTCGGGGAGGAGGAACACCCAATTCTATACCTCAGTCGGAAACTCCTTCCAAGGGAACGAAAATATGCAGTGGTGGAGAGAGAATGCCTCGCTGTAAAATGGGCCATGGAAACATTGCGCTACTACCTGCTCGGGGGCAGATTTGTCCTCGTGACCGATCACGCCCCTCTTCAATGGATGCAGCGGAACAAGGAGAACACCACCAGGGTGACCAGATGATTCTTATCCCTCCAACCTTTCCAGTTCCGTGTGCAACACAGAGCAGGAAGCCATCATGGCAACGCCGATGGCTTGTCACGTGTGCACTGTCTGGCGTCCCAAGCTGCCCAACCCCTTGGCGTTGAGCAGGGGGGAGGGATATGTGACAGATCCAGACCAGTGGAGTACAGGAGTCTGGTAGAAGGCAAATATACTGGTCACTGGAGGAGTAGTTTTCTGTTCCCTGAGTGACCAGAGCAGGGGCTGCACTAGAGTAATCAGGAACCTGCTAGAACCAGTTAAGGCAGGCAGGCTAATCAGGGCACCTGGGTTTTAAAAAGGAGCTCACTTCAGTTTATGGTGCGAGTGTGAGGAGCTGGGAGCAAGAGGCGCAAGGAGCTGAGTGAGAGGGTGTGCTGCTGGAGGACTGAGGAGCACAAGCGTTATCAGACACCAGGAGGAAGGTCCTGTGGTGAGAATAAGGAAGGTGTTTGGAGGAGACCCTGAGGAAGTAGCCCAGGGAGTTGTAGCTGTCATGCAGCTGTTACAGGAGGCACTATAGACAGCTTCAGTCCAGAGGGCCCTAGGCTGGAACCCAGAGTAGAGGGCGGGCCGGGGTTCCCCCCAAACCTCCCAATTGACCTGGGCTGTAGGTTTTTCCAGAGGGGAAGGTCTCTGGGCTGTTCCCCTCCCGGATAGCGAACATAAGGTAGGGTAGTAGGGTGTTCCAATCCTTCCCGTCCAGACTTACCACCTTCCTTATCATAGCCTTGAGGGTTCGGTTAAACCTTTCTACTAACCCATCAATCTGCAGATGGTAGACCAAAGTTCTCAGGGTATGTATATGGGGCAGCGTACAGAGGTTCTTCATTAGCTTCGACATAAATGGGGTTCCTTGGTCAGTTAATATCTCCTTCAGTAGCTCCATTCGGGCAAAGATCCCCACCAGCTCTTTGGCTATAGTTTTAGCGGCCGTGTTCCGCACGGGGACGGCTTCTGGGTAGCGAGTAGCATAGTCCAAAACAACAAGTATATATTGGTGGCCCCGAGCAGTCTTCTCCAGGGGTCCCACTAGGTCCATGGCTATTCACTCGAAGGGGACCTCTATGATGGGAAGGGGTACTAAAGGTGCCCTCAAGTCGGGAAGGACTGTGCAGCTGACACTCCGGGCAGGAGGCACAGTACCTCCGCACTTCTTCATGTACTCCGGGCCAGAAGAACCGTCGTAGGACTCGTGCCAGGGCCTTCTCTACCCCCAAATGCCCCCCAAAAAGATGACTAGGAGCAAGACTTAATACAGCGTTCTGGTGTTTTTGAGATACTAGGATCTGCTGTACCTTCTGCCCCTGTACTGGTGCAACCCGGTACAAGAGATCCTTCATTATGAAGTAGGGTCCTGGTCCCTGGGTTTTCCCTTCCACAGGGACCCCATCTATTTCAGTCACCTCCTTCCTAATGTTGTCATACCTTGGGTCTTCTGCCTGGTCCCGTCCAAAATTTCCTCTCCCGGGGCTAATCTGCCCAAGATCTAGGGGCCCAGTCTCTGTTGCCTCTACTGGTTCAGAAGCATTAGGGGGAGGGTCAGACTCAGGTGGTTTTCCCTCCTGCGTGGCCTCCTTTTCAGCTGCGCGGGTCCACCAACCTACAAGAGCGACCCTCTGGCTTTGGGTCAGTATTCGGGTTCCCAAGGCCTTAGCTGCCCTTCTTTCCCTTTTTGTCTTTCTACCCTGTCTGGGAGTGGAGAACAAATCTGGGGATATTTCAGAGAAGATTGGGGGTTGACAGTCTGCTGTGGATGCTTCACTAATTTTAGGGTCCCCATCTTTCTCCAATCCCCCTACTGGGAGTAAGTTTCCAAACCCTGGGAAGTCCCTCCCTATGACCACCAGGTATAGGAGTTTAGGGACTACACCTGCTGCTACCTCAGTAGTGTTCCCTTGGATCTCGATTTTTACTGGGATGGTGGGGTAGTAACTAACTGTCCCATGGACACATGTTAACCCCGTACGTTTAGCCTGTAGCAGCTGACTGCGCTTCACAAGCTTCCCTGAGATAAGCGTGATAGCACTCCCCGAATCAACCAGTGCCGTGGTCCCTACCCCATTTAGTTTCACTGGTCTGGTATACATATGTGGGTTAGTGAGACCCCCACAAGGTGGATTAGGGAGCATGGATCTGCCCAGTTCCCCAGGTTACACTGCATAGGCTCCTCAGCATTGGGACACTGGGCAGCTATGTGTCCCCACTCCCCACAGGCATAACATCTGTATGGAGCCCTAGGCGTTCCCCGGTCTCTTGGTTTGGGCAGTCTAACATCACGATCCTATTCTCCCTCAGTGCTCCGACTCTTTGTGGCCTCTGATGGGCCTTCAGCCTCTCTCTTTTTCCACCTGGGCCCTCCTGGTGGCCCAGTCACCCGAACTTTAGGGCTTGGTGCTGCTAGTTTAACCCGGGGTGCCTCTTCCTTAACTGGTCAGGTCAGCTCCCTCGCTGTCCTTCGCCTCTCTACCAGGGCGACAACCTCATCATAGGTGAAGGGTTCGTTCCAGCTTACCCAGGCACGAAGGTCTGGTGGTAGTCCTCTCATGTATCGGTCGATGACCAGAACCACTAGTATCTCTTCCGGACTCCGGGACTCTGTTTGCAACCACTTTCGTGTGAGATGGATGAGGTCATACAATTGGGACCGCGGGGTTTTGTCTTCCTGGTACCTCCAACCGTGACACCGCTGGGCCCGCACTGATGTCGTTACCCCAGATCTGGCCAGGATCTCTGCTTTCAGCTGGGGGTAGTCTTCCGCAGCCTCTTCAGGCAGATCATGGTAGGCCTTCTGGGCCTCCCCACACAGGAATGGGGCAAGGATACCAGACCACTGATCTCGAAGCCAGGCCTCCCGTAGAGCTGTCCTCTCAAAGGCCAGAAGGTATGCCTTTACATCATCCTCCCGTGTCATTTTCTGCAGTCAACGGCTGGCCTGTATGAGCCGCATCCCATCATGGCCGCGATTCAGCTCTGTAAGGGACTTTACCTGGTTTACAGTTCCCGCAACATAGTTCGGTCTTGAGCAGCCTGGTCCATCAGCAGGCGATTAGTCTCTGCCGCACTGCCTCCTGTTGGGCCTGGACACGGGTAGCCTCCTCCTGGGCCGCCGTAGCTTGTATCAGTGCCCGCACTACGTCATCCATTGTGGTGAAAAAAAATAAACCCTCTCCTTTTGTGTGTGTGTGTGTGTGTGTGTGCGCGCGCTTTTTTTTTAAATCACCCTCCTTCTTCCACCGCACTGTGCACCCCAAGATCCCACTCTGACACCAGCGTGACAAAGTTCCTCCTCTATCTTGGTGGGTCCTGTGCTTATTGGCGGATTTTCTTGCCTCAGAGATTCACCATGTGGGTTGGAGAACAGCCCAGAGACCTTCCCCTCTGGAAGAACCCACAGTCCAGGTCAATTGGGAAGTTTGGGGGGAACCCAGGCTCACCCTCTACTCTGGGTTCCAGCCCAGGGCCCTGTGGACTGCAGCTGTCTATAGTGCCTCCTGTAACAGCTGTATGACAGCTACAACTCCCTGGGCTACTTCCTCAGGGTCTCCTCCAAACACTTTCCTTATTCTCACCACAGAACCTTCCTCCTGGTGTCTGATAACGCTTGTGCTCCTCAGTCCTCCAGCAGCACACCCTCTCACTCAGCTCCTTGCACCTCTTGCTCCCAGCTCCTCACACTCGCACCACAAACTGAAGTGAGCTCCTTTTAAAACCCAGGTGCCCTGATTAGCCTGCCTTAATTGATTCTAGCAGCTTCTTAATTGGCTCCAGGTGTCCTAATTAGCCTGCCTTAACTGGTTCTAGCAGGTTCCTGATTACTCTAATGCAGCCCCTGCTCTGGTCACTCAGGGAACAGAAAACTATTCATCCAGTGACCAGTATATTTGCCCTCTACCAGACTCCTGTACTCCACTGGTCTGGGTCTGTCACAATAGTTATGAGGCGGAAAATGTATCCTCATGGCTTAAAGCAAGCCCATGCAAAAACTCTCCAAGAACAGAGAGGCCGTTCACACCTTGTCAGGGCATGGATGGGACAAACCCAACCCAGCCTCACAGGAACAATGGACACTGGCTTAGGCAACAACAAAAGAATCTCTTAGATCCTCAAGGGAGTCACCCCTTTCTTTTGGGCCGTTTGGGACTGCGATGAGGTAATGTTCAACTGACTCTGAACAGGGGTGGGGGCAAAGCCTGGAGGAAAGAAAGGACATGATAAAAGGAGAAACATTTTGCCACGCTTTCTCTCTTTTACCTACCTCTAGAGACACCACCACCAAGCGACTGAAGTGCTGATCAAAGAAGAGAGCCTGACTGAAAAGTAACCAGCCAGCCTGTGGTGAGAAGCATCTAAGTTTGTAAGGACACTGGAAGTGTTAAGATCAGCTTAGAATGTGTTTTGCTTTTATTTCATTTGATCAAATCTGACTTGTTATGCTTTGACCTATAATCACTTAAAATCTATCTTTGTACTTCATAATTTTGTTTGTTTATTCTACCTGAAGCAGTGCATTTGGTTTGAAGTGTGTCAGAGACTCTATTTGAGATAACAAGCCTGGTACATATCAATTTTTTTGCTAAATTGACGAACTTATATAAGTTTGCAGCGTCCAGCAGGCATTACTGGACACTGCAAGATGGAGATTCCTAGGGTTGCGTCTGGGACCGGAGATATTGGCTAGTGTCATTTGCTTGCAAGTAACTGGGAGCAGCTTACATGCCAGAGGCTATGCGTGAACAGTCCAGGAGTGGGGGTTCTCACAGCAGAGCACGGTAAGGCTGGCTCCCAGAGTCAAGGATTGGAGTGGCCTAGCAGATCACTGGTCCAGACAACACCAGAGGGGAACATCACAATGGGGAAAGGGAGAAACAAGCACAGGCATGCACAAATACACAGGACAGGTGGGCTGGGAATGGCAGTCAGCAACAAGGAGAGAGGCGATCACAAGAGGCACCACACAAGATGGGCAGAAGCAGCAAACCACAAGGGTGGCTGGGAGGACTCATGAGATAGACAGATGGGAGCAGTGAACCACAAAGAGGCAGGGGACCCATGGAAGCAGCAAACTGCAAAGGTGGGGGGGACCCACATGAGATAGATGGGCAGGAGCAGAGAGCTGCAAAGGGGACAGATCTGCCTGAGACAGACAGGTGGGAGCAGCAAATCACAAGGTTGGGAGCGGGGACCAATGCAAAATGGGTGAGAACAGTGAAACACAAAGTTGGGGGGAGGGCTGGTGGTCAGGCAGAAGGAGGCCCACCAGCCCAGTGCAGGCTGAGGGAAGAAAGGGGTAGAAAGTTCAAGGGGGAGCACATGTGCCCACATGCATTTTGCAAGGAAGCAGGAAGTTATGCTGCTATAGCCCCAGGCAGCTGGAGGCATGCAGTCAGTCACCAGAAACAGTTGGGGGAGTGAATGGGGTGGAGAGAGAGCTCCACACCACTTCCTCTCCCTCCCAGCAACAGCTAAGCAGAAGCCATGCAACACCACCATCAGGCTCCTCCTCTAGCACGAGCAGGACCAGGACATCCCTCCCACAGAGCCATAAGGTGGTAGAGAATGAGGCCAGAGATTGTAAGAAAGAAAAGGTTGGTTAAAACATCTGAATCCACCCTAAATTGAAATCTGTCCTTGTCAGTGCCTCACAGTTTCTATGTAATGCTGAGAAAGTGACTTAAACCAAAAACTTTTCCACAAGTGGCATCATCTGATGATTGTTTAACTTGGGACATCTTGGGGCCTCATTTGCAGAAGGGCTGAGCCTCACATCTACCACTTAAGTACCTATGAGCTGTATTTTGAACATATAAAATGCTATAAAAAAAACCCTAAATACAAAAATCAAGCCCAAGGCATGTCAGCTTGCGCATCCAAAATTAGTCAGCACTTTAAAGATGGGAGTCTTCGCCAAGATCATAAATTAGGAAAAACACCTAGAGCTCCTTGGAAGTTTGTCAAAATGCTTTTCTGCCAGAAAATGCCCTTTTGTCAAAACCAAAATTTTCTTTGAGAAAAATTTCAGTTTTGCCAACCTATTTTCATTGAGAAAATAGAAATGATGGCTCCATGGCTGCCTGCCTGAATTGCTGTTGTCAATTTCACTTTCTTCCAGTGAAACTGACAAAAGATTTCTAGGAGGGCTAGCTCTGGGAGAGAGAGAGGGGCAGAACACCAGGGCACTCTGCCTTGCCTCCCCACCTCCTCTCCAACTTTGGGAGAGGAAAAGAAACCAGGTGGTCTGCCTCTTTTTCCCCAGACCTAAGGAGGAGGTGGGGAGTCAAAGTGCTGAAGTGCTCTGCCTCTTCAGCAGCCCAGTGGAAGGCTCTTGTCAATTTAACAAGGGGAAGTGGCAACAGCCTGGGGGGGAGAAGAGGCAGCCAGGAAATTCTGGTTCCACTCGCCCTAATCAAAATTTTGCTCTAAATCCCATTCCATAAAAATAGTTCACATTTTCAGCAGTATTCAAATGCAATTTTTTTTTAAATGCAACATTTTTCACAGAAAGGGATTCCCTTTTTCAGCCAGCTTTAAAAATAACAGTTTAATCTTCACAATATCCCTGTCAGGTAGTTTACTAATGTTTGTGAAAACTCAGATGTTAGTGACGAATGCTTTAGGAAGAAAAGGCCACGAGGAAATTAATTTAGTACAGAGTTTGAATGGCAGACCATTAATAAAGCCTGGAGCCACACACTGAATGACAAGGATAAAAAGAAATAATGAATAGCTATTAATTCAGTGAGCACCATCCATCTTATGAACTGAATGAGGCAGGGGTCCAGTGGAAAAGACAGTAAGCAGTCATGTTATTAGAAGCTGTATGCTCACAAGGGCACTGAATTAAAGTTGCATAGGCTACCTTAGTTCTGGCATTTACTTACTTCTGAATTCTTGACTTCCCATCTGAAAAACATTATACTTGCACCCAAGAGGAATATTTAATTTCTTAGGAAATTAAGAATATCTCCTTTCAAAATTCTACTAGGAGAGTAGAAGTTCATTACTTCCAATGACAATATTTTGTTACCATGTGGTTACAATAACAAAACAAAATCATTATTTTCATGATCTATTAACTTTCATGTCATAATGCCCCATCTGCTGCATGGATGGCTCACTCCTTTTTAGTGAAATGCATTACTCAAACACCATATCCTTAAAGTAAAAAAAAAAGGCTTAACCAAGAAAGAACTTGCAAACATTCAAAGTGTCACCATAGTCTACAGCTTATGAAAGGCAATTCTCCCAACTGTCCTTCTCAAATCACACAATCCCCCCAACCCCACCCCACCCCACCCCCAATCTAGAAAAAGGTCACTTTTAATTTGGAAACATTTGTTTCTTATCACTGTTTTCTTGTCTTGGGATGTATTCTGCATGCAAAAGAATACATACATTATCCATGCACGCAGGGAAATTTATGAGCAATGTGGTAGGCAATAATGTAGCTAGCCCCTCACAAATATGAAAACCAAACGATGATGAAACGTATTTATTTCAGTGGATTAAAACTTGCACCTCCAAGTCACTGCTGACAAATGTTGTATAAAAAATTCTTACTTGCACACGCACAAGACTTTTTGCCTGTTAAAAGATGTGTTGAATTATGTTTGTTTTCAAATTTCCCCCTTAGTCCATTTATTAAGCAGTTCACGTAAACTAGATGTTTCTAGCAAGTCTTTCCTCTGGGGCTCGCAGTGGGGCCACCGCAGTGCACAGGATTTGCCAAGCGCCCCGGGCCGGCAGGGGCTTGGTGAGCCAGGTGGGGTCCCGCGGGGAAGGCGGCAACATTTTGGGCGGGCAGCACGTTAGCGGTTCAGCCGGGCCATGCGCCCTGTGACCCCGGCGGGGCCCCGCAAGGCAGCAGCGGGAATCCCCGCCCCAGCGCGGCCAGACAGGCACAACCACTCCGGCGGGGGGGAGGAGGAGGAGAAGCGGACACCCACCTTGGCTTTCTGCAGGGCGCTGAGGCGCAGCTGGTGCACGAAGGGGCTCCGCGGGGGCGGGCCGCGCTCTCTGCCGCCCGCCGCGCAGCATCCCCTGCCGCGGCTGCTCAGCCTCATTGCAGAGTAGGGCGCGCGCAACGGCCGGGCTGGTCCTGGCGAGGGCGCGGCGGAGCGGGGGGCACGGCGCAGGATGCTGCGCAGCCCGGATCCCACCGGTGGCGACGGCAGCAAGAGGATGTACGACCCGGATCGGACCAACGCCGCCGCTCGCCTGCCCCGCCCTCCCGGGGATCCGCGCATGCGCCTGGACGCCGAGGCGGCTTCTGCCGAGCTCGTCTCTACGCGTGGGGGAGGCAGCTAGCGACACCCCCCGGGAATCGGGAGGAGAGACACCCCCCACCCCACGCAACACCCGGACCTAGCTCGCAGCAGCCCCGTCCCCCCGCAACACCTAGACCCAGCTCCCCCCCGCTACTCCTAGACCCAGCCCGCAGCAGCCCCTTCCCCCGCAACTCCTAGACCCAGCCCGCAGCAGCCCCCCCAACACCTGGACCCAGCCAGCATCAGCTCCCCTCCCTGCAGCAGCTCCTCCTCCCCCCCGCAACACACGGACCCAGCCCCACCCCACATCAGCTTACCCCCAACTCCCCCAGAATAGCCCCCCAACCCGCTCCCATAAGAAAAACCACAACCCCATTAGAACCGACTCCTGGGAAACAAAACCCAAACCCATCCCTGGAACAGCCCTCGATGCCCCCAAAACAAAACCCTAACCCCCAGTGGAAGACAGCCTCCCCAACCCCCTCAAAACAAAACTCTAGCCACCCCCCAAATAGCGGCCAATGGGAAGCCCTGCTTTGCCATAGCTGGCAGGGCTCTGTTCCCAATGGTACATGTGCTGCATCATGTCTTGTGCTGGCTGGCAAAGGTGGTTTTGATCAAGCTGTGCATGCATCTCAGTGTCTGCTGATTTGAAAGGCCACCAGGTTGCAGCAAAGACAGAGGGACAGGGAAGCAGCCAAGTTATAAGTAAAATCATCCAAATTTCATAAAGTAAGTTATAGCCCAGAAAGTCAGTTATTGCAGATTCAATTGTTGCTATAGCCTTTCAATGTGGCCCAATCTGCAAAAAATTACCAAGGTTGGTAATGCTGCCAGCTGGGGACTGTGGGATTGGCTTTCCCTCCCTTGGGGGCTCAGATGCCTTTTGGGCTTGTTTCTAAACTTTTGGCTCTACAGGTCAGATTGGGGGAAAAGTGGCTGTCTTCTCTCAATCACCATCCTCTGGTAGTACTAAAATGAGACACCATTCACAGGGGTTCTCAACCTTTTTCTCTCTGAGGCCCTGCTCCACATGCTATAAAAACTCCAGGGCCCGGGGATGGGGGGGAGGGGGCAGGGACTTTGGGCATAGGCATAGTTTGACTTCTGTTGGGTGGGAGCAGGGGCCAGCAGTCCAGGGAATGCCACCTCCACCCCCGACTCAACTCAACAGTTTAGGGCACACGGATGGAGTAACTAGGGCTGTGTTCAGGCAGTGGGGTAGCTCAGGGTGCAGAGAAGAGTAGCTAGGGGCTGCGTGCAGATGGGGTAGCTCAGGGTGCAGAGAAGAGTAGCTAGGGGCTGCGTGCAGATGGGGTAGCTCAAGGTGCAGAGGGGGTATTGGGCTGTGTGCGCACAGAGTAGCACAGAGGGGGGTGGCTGGGGGCTGTGCAGGTAG
Organism: Malaclemys terrapin pileata; assembly: GCF_027887155.1. Taxonomy (NCBI): domain Eukaryota; kingdom Metazoa; phylum Chordata; order Testudines; family Emydidae; genus Malaclemys; species Malaclemys terrapin. The sequence continues at coordinate 165,247,477 of NC_071506.1, forward strand.
CTCAGGGTGCAGGGAAGGGGGTAGCTGGGTTTGTGTACAGGGAGGGGGATACTAGGGGCTGTGTGCTGGGTCCCTGTTCCTGGAGGGGTCTGCCAGCCACAGAGGGTCTCCCCACCCGGGCGGCTCTTACTGGCTGCCTCTGCAGGAGCAAAGGGGGCTGGGACTCAGGAGCTGAGGACCAGCTTCAACCTGGGGCACCAGCAGGAGAGGAGGGAATGCTGTGGCTGCCTGCTCCATGGCACCAGCCAGAGCAGCAGCTGCCCCATACTGCCCGGTGTAATGGTAAAAACAGCAGCAGGCACATTTTCCCACCAATAGCAGTTACCTACAGAGCCTGCTCAGTTCGGGTGAGCATGATCAGTAAGTACAGCCTGGATAGGAAATTCTGCCAGGGAGCTGTTTGTGCCACCACACAACAGAGCTCGGGGCTTCAGCCCCGCGCCTCCCAACTTCAGCCCCGCAGAGGGCGCTGGTGGGGATCAGGGCTTCAGCCCTGTGCCTCCCAGCTTCAGCTCCACAGAGGGTGCTGGTGGGGATCGGGGCTTCAGCCTCACGGGGAGTGCTAAGGCTCGGAGTCTGCAAAAAGAAGAACAGGAGTACTTGTGGCACCTTAGAGACTAACAAATTTATTAGAGCATAAGCTTTCGTGGACTACAGCCCACTTCTTCGGATGCATATAGAATGGAACATATATTGAGGAGATATATATACACACATACAGAGAGCATAAACAGGTGGGAGTTGTCTTACCAACTCTGAGAGGCCAATTAATTAAGAGAAAAAAAACTTTTGAAGTGATAATCAAGCTAGCCCAGTACAGACAGTTTGATAATAAGTGTGAGAATACTTACAAGGGGAGATAGAGTCAATGTTTGTAATGGCTCAGTCATTCCCAGTCCTTATTCAAACCGGAGTTGATTGTGTCTACTTTGCATATCAATTCTAGCTCAGCAGTCTCTCTTTGGAGTCTGTTTTTGAAGTTTTTCTGTTGTAATATAGCCACCCGCAGGTCTGTCACTGAATGACCAGACAGGTTAAAGTGTTCTCCCACTGGTTTTTGAGTATTTTGATTCCTGATGTCAGATTTGTGTCCATTAATTCTTTTGCGTAGAGACTGTCGGTTTCAGCCACAGGGCCCCATGGACCTCTTGAAAGGGCTCATGGACCCCCAGGGGGCCATGGGCGGACAGTTGAGAACCGCTGTGGTAGATTATACAGATCTGTGATCCTTTTCACATGTCTAAATACTTTGAAATCGATGCAATAGTTAATATTGACATTTAAATTATAATTGGATATTTGAGTTCGGGGGAGGGGTTGTTTCCCTGGGGAGTTGGGTGTTTGTTTTCGGGGACAGAGGAGGCTGTCTTCAGGTGGAGATTAAGGTTTTGTTTTGGGGGTATGGAGTTAGGGGGCTGCTGTGGGGGTATTGGAGTTTTGAGGTAACTGGGCAGTTTACACCTCTCAGAGCTATTGTTTCAAATGGTTTAGTTTAAGGCACACACAGTTGAACTGGTTACATTTGTTCTGTGTTTTCAACATTTTCTGTGCAATCATAAGAGCTAGAAATATTTTTAAAACTTACTTTTAAAAAAAAAAAATGAAAGCTGAGATTCTGGAAAAAAAGATGGCATCCTCAAAAAGAAGTGCTGGACTGCCAGCCTATTACCTGGCCCATTCTAGGGTCAAGATGGAAGATAATTTGAAACTGAATTTTGATGATGAAGACAGAAAAAGGTCTGGATCTTGTAAATGTGAAGGAAAAAGCAGCAAGATTTTGACATGCCCTGTCTAGAGACAGGATAGAATAAAAGATGGTTAAATATGATCAAGGGAATTGCCATTGGATCACACCAATGGTCCTTCTAGTCCTGTTTCCTGTATTACAGATGCCAGTACCAAATGTTTCAGAGGAAGGTACAAGAAACCCTAAATTTGGCAGCTATGGAATAACCTGTGTGGCCATTCTTGGGACACCCAGGCCACAGAGTCACTTTGTTACCTCCTCTTGTCACCAGCAAAACAGTGTGGTGTGTGGTGTCTGGGCGTAAGCTCCCTTATACCACCAGCCTTTCAGCCACTCAAGCACTCTTCTCTGGGCAATGCCAGACCTGTTTCTTGCAGATTAACAATAGGTGCACCCAGTCCCAGAGTCACTTTGAATCATTTCTTTGTGATATCCAGCCCCTTTCCCTGGCTACTCACAGAATTCCCAGATCCTCAGCACTGCCCAAAGGGCAGTGTACTCAGTTTACCAGTTTAAATCACCGCTCCTGTATAACACACAACACTGTTCAATACTTATAATAAAACAAAAGAAAGAATTGAAGAAAAAATGGAGAGTTGACTAGAAACAAGAGAGAATTGTGGAAACAAATGGTTAAAATACACAATAAAATAATAAAACACAAACTTGGGTCTACAGTTATTAATTAGTCACCTTTCCTAACAGGGCTGGCTCTAGGTTTTTTGCCGCCCCAAGCAAAAAAATTTTTGGCTGCCCCCCCAGTCCCAGCTCTGGGCTCCTCGCTGCACCCCCCTGCTGCCTCAGCCCTGGGTTCTCCCCCCCCCCACCCACACCCCCTGTTGCCCCAGCTCTGGGCTCCCTCATTCCCCCCCCACCATTGCCCCCCACACACACCTCCTGCCGCCCCAGACCTGGGCTCTCTCCCCTCCCCACCTGCACCCTCCTTCTGCCGCAGACCTGGGTCACTGGTAACTCGCTCCCACGGCAGGTCATTCATCAGGAATTTTAGATGTGCACAGAACACAGAGAGGATTGGTTCCCATATGGTTACAGAAGTGCAGTAAAGTGGAACAATTTTCAGCTTGTGTGATTGGGTAAGACTGTCCTACATAAATGAGGAAAAGTTAGGGTGACCAGACAGCAAATGTGAAAAATCGGGACGGGGTGGAGGGTAATAGAAGCCTATATAAGAAAAAGACCCAAAAATCGGGACTGTCCCTATAAAAATCGGGACATCTGGTCACCCTAGGAAAAGTTGAGGTGCCTTTATTATTCTTTTGTTCCACTCTTTCTTTCTATGGGGAATTTGCCAATGCAATATCACTGTCTTCCTTTTACACAAACAAACAAACAAACAAACAAACAAAAAAGGCAATGGCTGTTGAAAATAGCAATTCCAGTCCTAATAACCACTGGGAAGCATTTCTTGCTCAATTTTATCCTACTTTTTCTACAGCAAGTTACAGTGGATCAGTATATTTGATTTGGGAGAAATGAAATAACAGCTGCCCAAACTGAGCTTGAGCACTCCTGAATTTTGAGGTGTTCAAATCTGGAAGGCAGGTGCTGCGGGAGGGGGGAAGGGTGCTGTGGCTCTGCGGGGGAGCACGGCAGCATGTATGCAGCAGTGTGTCTGGCGCTGCGCGGAGCCAGACACGGTGGTCTGAGTCGCAAGGTAAGGGGGCTGGGGGGTTGGATGGGGCAGAGAATCGGGGGGGGGGCAGTCAGGGGCAGGGAGAAGGGGGGGTTATATGGGTCAGGGGTTGGGGGGGCAGTCAGAGAACAGGCAGCGGTTGGATAGGCATGGGAGTCCCGGGGGTTTGTCAGGGGACAGGTAGGGGGTGGGGTCCTAGGGTGAAAGTTGCAGGGGGTGTCTCAGGAAGAGGCAGTTGGGGACAAGGAGAAGGGAGGCTTAGATGGGGTCCCAAGGGGCAGTTAGGGGCAGGGGTCCCAGGAGGGGGCAATCAGGGGACAAGGAGCAGCGGCGCTTAGATAGGGGGTAGGGTCCTGGGGGGGGGTGATCAGGGGACGGGGGGTTGGATGAGTTGGGGTTTCTGTGGGGGGCAGTCGGAGGGAGTAGATGGTGGCAGGGTGAGGTTACCCTCCCTCCCTATGGAGTGTCCTATTTTTTTAATGTTAAAATATGGTATCCCTACTCACAGTGCAGCTCTCCATTCAGGGCAGGCTGCAGCATGAGGTCTCAGCTACCTCACTCCCTCCCCCTCTTTCCTGTTGGTAGTGGCCAAGGGAATGCTGGGAAATGTAGTTCTTTCCCTGCTCCAGGGCTGGCTCTATAGGCAGGGAGCTAACCAAGGAACTACAGCTCCCAGGGCCCCCTGTTGGTTCTCAGCTCCCATGCTGGATCCCTGCCGCTCCTGCAAATGGGCTGCTCCAAGCAGGTGCTTGCTTTGCTGGTGCCTAGAGCCGCCCCTGTTTCTTAAGGAATAAAGTAGACAGGCTTCACAGGAACCAGGATCCAATTTTTTGTGAGACTGTTCCCAATCCCCAAGATGAAAGGATACAGAGTGCTTTTCCAAACCCCCTCTTATACGGAAATAGTCCTTTGTATTTATTCCTATGCAGGGTGATTGTCTGTTATAATATTACTTTTTTTTATCTCCAAGTGGTTTCAGTTGTTTCTGATGGTTTTCCATTGTTAAGTCTTGGGATAGAGCAAGGCAAGCTAGACCATTAAGCCTTGCATTACATCATCAGCTGAACAGGACAGAGTGACAACTCCCTCCTGCGTGAATGGGCCATCACTGAGACATTTTATCCTTGATTAACTTTTACTCCAAGTCCATAAAGTATATTTTCAGCATAATTACATTATTACTTAAATGTTACCCATGCATACATCTCACAATGATTATGAATCTTAACAAGTTACAAGCTATCTCTAGATACCTTACATGCTATTCTTTATGGAGAAATATCCTGCAAGACATGTCTGGTGTAGTGAGTTTGTTAGATCTAAGGTGAGAGTTGTTTGCAAAGAAAAGGAGACCCTTTGCTGAGGAACCTGTGTATCACATATTGACCATAGGGCAAGCTTCTTCCTAACCAGCTCAGTTAAAGGTTGCATTATGCCTATTAGTGGTCCTCTTACTCATCTCCATTCTAAAGTAGAGTCTCTATCTTTTCAATCAATCTTCATATGGAAATTTTCCATTCCTCTAATCATTTTCATTGCCTATCTCTGAATGTCAATTTTATAGGAAACACTTCACTATAAATATTTCTTAACGAGTTGTAGAAATTTAGCCAAAAACCCATTAGATCCTGATGCCTTCTGTATTTTCCGAATTTTTATTGCATCTGCACCAATGTATTAACTTACAATGCCCAGGAGCAGGGCTGGCGCAACCCATTAGGCGACCTAGGCGATCACCTAGGGCGCTAACATTTGGGGGTTGGCGAACGCGGCGGCCAGATCTTCGGCCGCCCCGGTTGTCGGCAATATTTCGAGGGCGGGACCTTCCGTCGCCTCTGTTCGGGGCGGGACCTTCCGCTGCCTAGGGCGGCAAAAAACCTGGTGACGCGCCTGCCCAGGAGTGTGTAATTAAAAACCACTGAATCAAACCAGAGATCAGGATGAGATACTCCTTAAGTACCGGTCTATATTGTGTGTGTGTGGGAGGAATGTGGTGTTATATTCATTTAGAATGAATACATGGTCCAAACTCAAAGGGTAAAAGATGTTTACATAACCTAGTCACGGTCCAACATTAAACTGTGTTACGCAGGGTTTGGTATATAGAGACCTCAGCCTTCTTAATACTATGACAAACACACAATTAAACATCATTTTACCTTTTATTAAAGATACAGAAAAAAAAAGGAAAACAGTTAAAGCATTTGAAATGGAAAGTATTAAGTAAGACTTTCATTTTAACAATATCCTTATAATAGAATCATAGAATCATAGAATATCAGGGTTGGAAGGGACCTCAGGAGGTCATCTAGTCCAACCCCCTGCTCAAAGCAGGACCAATCCCCAACTAAATCATCCCAGCCAGAGCTTTGTCAAGCTGGGCCTTAAAAACCTCCAAGGAAGCAGACTCCACCACCTCCCTAGGTAACACATTCCAGTGCTTCACCACCCTCCTAGTGAAATAGTGTTTCCTAATATCCAACCTGGACCTCCCGCACTGCAACTTGAGACCATTGCTCCTTGTTCTGTCATCTGCCACCACTGAGAACAGCTGAACTCCATCCTCTTTGGAACCCCCCTTCAGATAGTTGAAGGCTGCTATCAAATCCCCCCTCATTCTTCTCTTCTGGAGACTAAACAATCCCAGTTCCCTCAGCCTCTCCTCATAAGTCATGTGCTCCAGACCCCTAATCATTTTTGTTGCCCTTCGCTGGACTCTTTCCAATTTTTCCACATTCTTCTTGTAGTGTGGGGCCCAAAACTGGACACAGTATTCCAGATGAGGCCTCACCAATGTTGACTAAAGGGGAACGATCATGTTCCTCGATCTGCTGGCAATGCCCCTACTTATACTGCCCAAAATGCCATTAGCCTTCTTGGCAACAAGAGCACACTGTTGACTCATATCCAGCTTCTCGTCCACTGTGACCCCTAGGTCCTTTTCTGCAGAACTGCTACCGAGCCATTCGGTCCCTAGTCTGTAGCAGTGCATGGGATTCTTCCGTCCTAAGTGCAGAACTCTGCACTTGTCCTTGTTGAACCTCATCAGGTTATTTTTGGCCCAATCCTCTAATTTGTCTAGGTCTCCCTGTATCCGATCCCTACCCTCTAGTGTATCTACCACGCCTCCTAGTTTACTGTCATCTGCAAACTTGCTGAGAGTGCAGTCCACACCATCCTCCAGATCATTAATAAAGATATTAAACAAAACCGGCCCCAGGACCGACCCTTGGGGCACTCCACTTGAAACCGGCTGCCAACTAGACATGGAGCCATTGATCACTATCCGTTGAGCCCGACGATCTAGCCAGCTTTCTATCCACCTTACAGTCCATTCATCCAGCCCATACTTCTTTAACTTGGCGGCAAGAATACTGTGGGAGACCGTATCAAAAGCTTTGCTAAAGTCAAGGAATAACACATCCACTGCTTTCCCCTCATCCATAGAGCCAGTTATCTCATCATAGAAGGCAATTAGGTTAGTCAGGCACGACTTCCCCTTGGTGAATCCATGCTGACTGTTCCTGATCACTTTCCTCTCCTCTAAGTGTTTCATAATTGATTCCTTGAGGACCTGCTCCAAGATTTTTCCAGGGACTGAGGTGAGGCTGACTGGCCTATAGTTCCCCGGATCCTCCTCCTTCCCTTTTTTAAAGAGGGGCACTACATTAGCCTTTTTCCAGTCATCTGGGACCTCGCCCAATCGCCATGAGTTTTCAAAAATAATGGCTAATGGCTCTGCAATCTCATCCGCCAACTCCTTTAGCACCCTCGGATGCAGCGCATCCGGCCCCATGGACTTGTGCACGTCCAATTTTTCTAAATAGTCCCGAACCACTTCTTTCTCCACAAAGGGCTGGTCACCTTCTCCCCATATTGTGCTGCCCAGTGCAGCAGTCTGGGAGCTGACCTTGTTCATGAAGACAGAGGCAAAAAAAGCATTGAGTACATTAGCTTTTTCCACATCCTCGGTCACTAGGTTGCCTCCCTCATTCAGTAAGGGGCCCACACTTTCCTTGACTTTCTTCTTGTTGCTAACATACCTGAAGAAACCCTTCTTGTTACTCTTAACATCTCTTGCTAACTGCAACTCCAAGTGTGATTTGGCCTTCCTGATTTCACTCCGGCATGCCTGAGCAATATTTTTATACTCCTCCCTGGTCATTTGTCCAATCTTCCACTTCTTGTAAGCTTCTTTTTTGCGTTTAAGATCAGCAAGGATTTCACTGTTTAGCCAAGCTGGTTGCCTGCCATATTTACTATTCTTTCTACACATCGGGATGGTTTGTTCCTGCAACCTCAAAAAGGATTCTTTAAAATACAGCCAGCTCTCCTGGACCCCTTTGCCCTTCATGTTATTCTCCCAGGGGATCCTGCCCATCTGTTCCCTGAGGGAGTCAAAGTCTGCTTTTCTGAAGTCCAGGGTCCGTATTCTGCTGCTCTCCTTTCTTCCTTGTGTCAGGATCCTGAATTCGACCATCTCATGGTCACTGCCTCCCAGATTCCCATCCACTTTTGCTTCCCCTACTAATTCTTCCCTGTTTGTGAGCAGCAGGTCAAGAAAAGCTCTGCCCCTAGTTGGTTCCTCCAGCACTTGCACCAGGAAATTGTCCCCTACACTTTCCAAAAACTTCCTGGATTGTCTGTGCACCGCTGTATTGCTCTCCCAGGAGATATCAGGGTGATTAAAGTCTCCCATGAGAACCAGGGCCTGCGATCTAGCAACTTCTGCTAGTTGCCAGAAGAAAGCCTCGTCCACCTCATCCCCCCGGTCTGGTGGTTTATAGCAGACTCCAACCACGACATCACCCTTGTTGCTCACACTTCTCAACTTTATCCAGAGAATCTCAGGTTTTTCTGCAGTTTCATACCGGAGCTCTGAGCAGTCATACTCCTCTCTTACATACAATGCCACTCCCCCACCTTTTCTGCCCTGCTTGTCCTTCCTGAACAATTTATGTCCATCCACAATAGTACTCCAGTCATGTGAGTTATCCCACCAAGTCTCTGTTATTCCAATCGCATCATAGTTCCCTGACTGTGCCAGGACTTCCAGTTCTCCCTGCTTGTTTCCCAGGCTTCTTGCATTTGTGTATAGGCACTTAAGATAACTCATCGATCGTCCCTCTTTCTCAGTATGAGACAGGAGTCCTCCCCTCTTGCGCTCTCCTGCTTGTGCTTCCTCCCAGGATCCCATTTCCCCACTTACCTCAGGGCTTTGGTCTCCTTCCCCCGGTGAACCTAGTTTAAAGCCCTCCTCACTAGGTTAGCCAGCCTGCTGGCAAAGATGCTCTTCCCTCTCTTCGTTAGGTGGAGCCCGTCTCTGCCTAGCACTCCTCCTTCTTGGAACACCATCCCATGGTCGAAGAATCCAAAGCCTTCTCTCCGACACCACCTGCATAGCCATTCGTTGACTTCCACGATTTGACGGTCTCTACCCAGGCCTTTTCCTTGCACAGGGAGGATGGACAAGAACACCACTTGCGCCTCAAACTCCTTTATCCTTTTTCCCAGAGCCACATAATCTGCAGTGATCCGCTCAAGGTCATTCTTGGCAGTATCATTGGTGCCCACGTGGAGAAGCAGGAAGGGGTAGCGATCTGAGGGCTTGATGAGTCTCGGCAGTCTCTCCGTCACATCGTGTATCCTAGCTCTGGGCAAGCAGCAGACCTCTCGGTTTTCCTGGTCGGGGCGGCAGATAGATGACTCAGTCCCCCTGAGGAGGGAGTCCCCGACCACCACCACCCTCCTCCTCCTCTTGGGAGTGGTGGTCGTGGAACCCGCATCCCTAGGACAGTGCATCTTTTGTCTTCCAATTGGTGGAGTCTCCTTCTGCTCCCTTCCCTCAGATGGGTCATCTAGTCCACTCTCCTCATTAGGACCTGTAGAGAGAACATGGAAATGATTGCTCACCTGTATCTCCATTGCTGGTGCATGGACACTCCTCTTTCTCCTTCTGGAGGTCACATGCTGCCAAACCTCTTCACAATCCTTCTGTCCCTGCTGCGCCTGCTCTGAAACTTCGGAACATTGTGGCCGTAGAAGCATCTTCTGACGTCTGTCCAGGAAATCTTCATTTTCCCTTATGCAACGCAGAGTCGATACTTGTTTCTCCAGCCTTCGAACCTTCTCTTCCAATATGGAGACCAATATGGAGTACAAAGTCGCTTCTGTCCTGTGGAAGAAAGACAAACATGGCACAACCTGTGCAGGTTACAACAGCTGATCGCTCACCTTCCATATCGCCATCCTCTTAAGAGCTTCCTCAGCTGTTGCAGGAAATACTCAGAGGAACCTGCAGATGAAAGCCTCAGTGAGCTCTCCCCAAGCGAACTCCCAGGCAAACTCCCTCTGTTCGCCGCTCAGCTGGTTTGCTGCTGACTGCCCTTATATACCAGTCAGGCCCACTCAAGGCCCACCTGGAACAAAGCACTCCCAATTCACACTTTTCAAACAAACAAGCAAGCAATCAAGCACACGGTCAAACTGACCAACTGTCCCAGCAGCAGACACTCAGATACTCACCAACACAGTCCCCCTAATGCAGCACTTAGCGTACCTCCTCTCGGACAGCTCCCAGGCAAACTCCCTCTGTTAGCCTCTGCTGTTCGCCCTCAGCTGGTTCACTGCTGACTACCCTTATATACCAGTCAGGCCCACTCAAGGACCACCTTTGTTGCCTTTAGTTGAAGAGAGTTTTTAGAAGAAAAAACCCTCCTTGTTTGGCAGTCTCTTAGATGTTATTAAATAGGACAATAACTGTCCTTTTGGGGAAAAAGAGAAGAAGATAGTTGGAATGGACTCTAGCTGTCATTGTTGCTGTTCTTGTTAAAGATCCTGTTTCCCAAAAGACAAAACAAGACAAACACACACAAAAGGGGAGAAAGAAGAATAGCACACATAGGCAATGTCTACACTACTAACTTTTATTGACGCAAGTTACATAGACATAAAGCTGCTGCAGTTAGTATATTGTGGTCATGATTTGAGTTTCAACCCAGACAAGTTGTGTCACCACCTGTCCTGTAACCCTGTGAGCCTTAAATGCTTTGCTGCTTTTTCTCATAGCCTGGACACCAACAGCTCGCAGACAAGCATGCAGTTCCCTGAATGTGTGCTGTGCAGCCTGGTTCAGCACTCTGACCCCAGCAGTTTGCCTACAATTTAACAGCCCCACCCAGGTCTCCAGCCTTGGTTACTACTTACAGGATGACCCCAACACACACCCAGTCCTGAATTTCCCCTAAATTTTCTGTCCTGTAGTATCCATCCCTCCCCTAGAACACTTAGAGAATTAACAAGGTTTGTTGCTCCTTTAAAGAGACAAAAGCTCAGATTACACTGCTCTACAGCCAAAATGCTTCTGAAATAAATGTAGTCAAACTTTACTAATTCTGGGTCACTGAGAACGAAAATTATGCTTAAAATTGTTGATTGGCTCTGGTTTTCAAGATATGCTATTGGGTCAGTATATATGACCCTTGACTTGGGAATGGCGGAGGATAAGTAAGTTATAAAGGGAAGGGATCTCAATTTAAACCAGAAATGACTAAAATACATCTTTGACTGGATCTATGAATAAATCTATGACTGGGTTTGGACAGTACTTGCTTTTTAGGCAAAACAATGAATGATGCAATCTGAAGCTGGTATTACGTCATACATGATATGAATTGCATCATGTTTTTTCATAGATTCATAGATTCATAGATTATAGGACTGGAAGGGACCTCGAGAGGTCATCGAGTCCAGTCCCCTGCCCGCATGGCAGGACCAAATACTGTCTAGACCATCCCTGATAGACATTTATCTAACCTACTCTTAAATATCTCCAGAGACGGAGATTCCACAACCTCCCTAGGCAATTTGTTCCAGTGTTTAACCACCCTGACAGTTAGGAACTTTTTCCTAATGTCCAACCTAGACCTCCCTTGCTGCATTTTAAACCCATTGTTTCTGGTTCTATCCTTAGAGGCTAAGGTGAACAAGTTCTCTCCCTCCTCCTTATGGCACCCTTTTAGATACCTGAAAACTGCTATCATGTCCCCTCTCAGTCTTCTCTTTTCCAAACTAAACAAACCCAGTTCTTTCAGCCTTCCTTCATAGGTCATGTTCTCAAGACCTTTAATCATTCTTGTTGCTCTTCTTTGGACCCTTTCCAATTTCTCCACATCTTTTTTAAAATGCGGCGCCCAGAACTGGACACAATACTCCAGCTGAGGCCTAACCAGAGCAGAGTAGAGCGGAAGAATGACTTCTCGTGTCTTGCTCACAACACACCTGTTAATGCATCCCAGAATCATGTTTGCTTTTTTTGCAACAGCATCACACTGTTGACTCATATTTAGCTTGTGGTCCACTATAACCCCTAGATCCCTTTCTGCCGTACTCCTTCCTAGACAGTCTTTTCCCATTCTGTATGTGTGAAATTGATTTTTCCTTCCTAAGTGGAGCACTTTGCATTTGTCTTTGTTAAACTTCATCCTGTTTAACTCAGACCATTTCTCCAATTTGTCCAGATCATTTTGAATTATGACCCTGTCCTCCAAAGCAGTTGCAATCCCTCCCAGTTTGGTATCATCCGCAAACTTAATAAGCGTACTTTCTATGCCAATATCTAAGTCGTTGATGAAGATATTGAACAGAGCCGGTCCCAAAACAGACCCCTGCGGTACCCCACTCGTTACGCCTTTCCAGCAGGATTGGGAACCATTAATAACAACTCTCTGAGTACGGTTATGCAGCCAGTTATGCACTCATGTTATTCCTAGAAGTCATGGATGATGCAATCATAACGAAGCTTACATCACTCTGCTGAACAAATTGCCCTATATCAGCTCTAGAAATCATACAGTGTCGTGCTCTCTTATTTGTCAGTGTTTGATTTTGCAAAGGGACACATTTCAGTTTAGCCAAAGTGAGCAGAGATGCCTCGTACTTGTGTGAACAGTGCAGATAACTTCTGCTATGTTTGTGGTGAAGTGACTTTTGCATCACAAAAGCGCAGTATAACCACTATGGTTAAGAAAGTCTATTACTTTTATTTTGGCTGCAAAATTGGAGATCAGGACAAGAGGTGGGCCCCACACATATGCTGCAACACTTGTGCAACACATCTTCGCCAGTGGTTGAACAGGAAAAGAAAATCTATGCCTTTTGCAGTGCCAATGATTTGGAGAGAGCCAACAGATCATACCAGCAATTGTTACTTCTGCATGGTGCCTCCAGTTGGGAAAGGTGTGTCAAAGAAGAAAAAGGGGACTGTGCATTATCCAAACATTCCATCAGCTATACGCCCAGTACCCCACGGAGAAGGACTGCCGGTTCCTGATGCACCAGAATCATTCTCACTTGAGTCAGATGAGGAAGAGGAAGAGGATGAAACTTCTGGTCCTGAACCATCAGTGTCACAGGACCCACATTTTCTCCCATCCTCCTCCTCTGAACCACACCTCATAACACAAGGTGAACTGAATAACCTTGTCAGGGATTTGGAACTACCCAAGAGTAAGGCAGAGCTGTTGGGCTCCAGACTACAGCAGTGGAATCTCCTGGCAGGTGATGTTAGGGTTTCCATGTTCTGTGACCATCAAAAGGATCTTGTCCCATTCTTCTTCATGGAAGGTGATCTTGTAGCCTGCAACAACATCAATGGTGTGATGGCAGCCCTCAACATTGTTCACGATCCAGATGAGTGGAGACTGTTCATTGATTCATCAAAGACGAATCTTAAAGCTGCTTTACTGCATAATGGCAATGTTTTGCCATCAATTCCAGTTGGTCATGCAGTCCATATGAAGGAAACCTGAGGTGCATAAACTATGACCAACATCAGTGGCAGCTTTGTGGCGATTTGAAGGTTGTTGCTCTCTTGCTTGGTCTGCAGACTGGATACACAAAGTACTGCTGTTTTCTCTGCGAATGGGATAGTCGTGCAAGAGATTCCCACTACATCAAGAAAGACTGGCCACTCCGACAGTCATTGGAGCCTGGGAGGAAAAGTGTTCAGCATCCAGCACTTGTTGAATCAAGGAAGATTTTGTTACCACCCTTACACATCAAGCTGGGTCTGATGAAGAACTTTGTCAAGCAGCTTTCAAGTACCTCCGTGGAAAATTTCCAAAATTTTCTCGGAAACAACAAGGCAGACAACTACAGGTTGTTGGTGGAAAACCTCCTCAAGGCATACAAAAGCCTTGGTTGCTACATGTCATTAAAGATACATTTTTTGCACTCTCATCTAGATTTTTTTCCACCGAACTGCGGAGAAGTGAGCGATGAGCACGGCGAGCGATTTCACCAGGACATTGCAACAATGGAGAAACGCTATCAGGGCAAATGGAGCCCATCAATGCTTCCAGACTATTGCTGGACAGTGACAAGAGATGCTCCATTTAATGAATACAAGAGACAAGCCAAGAAGCACTGAGTAGACACTGAATAGGACTAAACTATGTACATAATAGTTTTTTGCCTTTTGTTTCATAATAAATTTTATTTATATAACCCTTTTGCTGATTTTTAAAGTGTTACATAAACAGGACAGGTGAAATATTATCCTGTAAAGCAACCATAAACACATGAAAAGACCTAGGTTTACAATTTATGATTAAAACTCTACTATCTACACAATATACATAGACATAAAATGTAAAAACTTAAATATCTTAGAAACAGTAGCCAATCAATTGTTTTAATTGTCATATTTGAATTCAGCACATGAAAATACATAATAAATAGCACATTTTATCTCTGAAGCAGACGACTTCTCAAAAATTGTAGACCAGTGTTATTACTTTAACCTGAGTTAATCAGTGGAGGTAGCCTGTGCAGGAAGTCCACACAGCAGGGCCTGAATGGCAGCTCCTCACAGCCCCCTGATTGGCTGATCCTAGCATTTAAACCAGGAAACCCTTATAGGGAATTGTCTGAGCAACTGTGTAGCCAGATTGCTTGCTTTTGCTCCAGATCTTGCTAGAAACCCTAGACTCTGGTTTCTGACCCTGGTTTGTTCTCAACTTTGTTATTTGCTTGTTGTCAATAACCTGATCCTGACTTCTTGATATCCTGACCTGCCACTATACCAACTCTCCTATTTGCCTGCAACGTGGTGCTTCACCCTGACTTCCTGGCATTCTGAACCCACTTGCTTCCAACCCCTCTACTCAGCCTGACAGCAACTTAGCAGCTGACCTGTGCACACAAGCTGCCCCCTGGCCTAACAGTTTTCTCATACTGCTTCCAGCTCCTCCCCTCTGAAGATGATGAAAGGGGCAGGTGACCTTCCGACCAATGGCTCTGTGATGGTGCAGGACCAAGTCACTCCTCTGCAGGCGGAGAACATTGAACTAAAGACCCAAGCTATACAGTGTGCAATTGAAGCACAGAGCCTGTATGAGTAGTTAGTCCTGTTGCTAGCACAGGAAGCACAGACCATATGTGAGCAACTAGGGCCTTGTCTACACTACGAGAGTAGTTCGATTTTACTTAAATCGAATTTTTGGAATCGATATTGCAAAGTCGAACGTGTGTGTCCACACTAAGGACAGTAATTCGACTTTGTGAGTCCACACTAACGGGGAAAGCGTCGACATTGGAAGTGGTGCACTGTGGTCAGCTATCCCACAGTTCCCGGAGTCCCCGCTGCCCATTGGAATTCTGGGTGGAGCCGCAAATGCCTTCTGGGTAAAAAAAAGGTGTCCAGGGTGCTTTTGGGTAACTGTCGTCATCCGTCCATCACTCCCGCCCTCCCTCCCTGAAAGCGCCGGCGGGAAATCAGTTCGCGCACTTTTCTAGTCAGTGACAGCGCGGACGCCACAGCACTGCGAGCATGGAGCCTGCTGCAACCATCACTGCAGTTGTGGCCGCTCTCAACGCCTCGCAACTTATCATACACCTTTCCCTGAGGCAGATGCAGAAAAGTCAGGCGAGGAGGCTACGTCAACGCGGTGATGGCCTGAAGTCTGAGAGTAGCACAGACCTCTCAGAAAGCAGGGGACCCAGCGCCGAGAACATCACGGTGGCAATGGGTCATGTTGATGCCGTCGAAAGGAGATTCTGGGCACGGGAAACAAGCACTGAGTGGTGGGACCGCATAGTGCTGCAGGTCTGGGATGAATCCCAGTGGCTGCGAAACTTTCGCATGCGGAAGGGAACTTTCCTGGAACTTTGTGAGTTGCTGTCCCCTGCCCTGAAGCGCAATGACACCCGGATGCGAGCAGCCCTGACTGTCCAGAAGTGAGTGGCCATAGCCCTGTGGAAGCTTGCAACGCCAGACAGCTACCGGTCAGTCGCGAACCAGTTTGGGGTGGGCAAATCTACCGTGGGGGTTGTTGTGATGCAAGTAGCCAAGGCAATCGTTGATGTACTGCTGCCAAAGGTAGTCACCCTGGGAAACGTGGAGGCGATCATAGATGGCTTCGCAGCGATGGGATTCCCAAACTGCGGTGGGGCCATAGATGGAACTCACATCCCTATCCTGGCACCGGAACACCAGGCCAGCCAGTACATTAACAGAAAGGGCTACTTTTCCATGGTGCTGCAAGCACTGGTGGACCACAGGGGACGTTTTACCAACATCTACGTGGGATGGCCGGGCAAGGTTCATGACGCTCGTGTTTTCAGGAACTCTGGTCTGTTTAGACGGCTGCAGCAAGGTATTTACTTCCCGGACCACAAAATAACTCTTGGGGATGTGGAGATGCCTATAGTCATCCTCGGGGACCCAGCCTACCCGCTAATGCCCTGGCTCATGAAGCCCTATACTGGCGCCCTGGACACTGAAAAAGAACTCTTCAACTACCGGCTGAGCAAGTGCAGAATGGTGGTGGAGTGTGCTTTTGGCCGTCTCAAGGGGAGATGGAGAAGCTTACTGACTCGCTGTGATCTCAGCGAAACCAATATCCCCATTGTTATTGCAGCTTGCTGTGTGCTCCACAATCTCTGTGAGAGCAAGGGGGAGACCTTTATGGCGGGGTGGGAGGTTGAGGAAAATAGCCTGGCTGCTGATTACTCACAGCCAGACAGCCGGGCGATTAGAAGAGACCAGCGGGAAGCGCTGTGCATCCGGGAGGCTTTGAAAGCAAAGTTCCTGAGTGAGCAGGGTAACCTGTGACTTTAAAGTTTGTGTATTGAGAAGCTAAACCTGCCCCCATTTCTTTGCCCAGTTAATGTTGACTATCCTATCCAGTTACATACCCCCTTCACCCCACTTCCAACACACGTTTCAAAATAAAAATAGTTCTACTTTGTTAAAGCACACCGTTTTCTTTAATACTGTATTCGCGGGAATTTTTTAAAACTGGGACGCAGACTGTGGTGCGGAGCGGGTGTACTGTAGTGGCGCGAATGCAGCTTCTAAACTCAAGGATTGACAGGCTCCGCTGCGGTGGGATGGTTGTTTCAACGGAGCCTGTCACCCCTCCTGATAGGGACTGTGTGTATGGGGGGGTCTATGTGACTTTGTGGCAGGGGGAGGACGGTTACAGATCCCCTGCTGTGTGGCTCTGTGATCCTGCCTAAGGACCGCCGCTTAAGATCTGTAACTGCCCTCCCCTGCCACAAAGTCACAGAGCAACCCACCCCCCACCACATAACATGAAAACAACCTCCCAGACTAACCAGGGTAACTAGTCACTGCATCACTGCACTATGTATGTGCCCTGCTGCTGTGCCTGCCCCCGACTATATACCCGGCCAAAGGTGACTGTCCTGTCGAATTACCAACCACCTATCCCCCCCTCCTGCAAAAGAACATGATGGAAACAGTAGTTAACAGAAACGTATTTTTTATTATCAACCAAACATGGAACTGGGAAAGTGAAACTTGGACGGGGGCTTGTGTCAGGCGGGAAGGAAAGAACTTGTCAAATTTTGGGGAATGAGAGCCTTCTGCTGCTCGAGCTCTCTGCAGGGGTGGAGTGAGAGTTAGCAGGGACTCTGCCGCCTCTCCTTCTGTGCACTTTGGGTGAGGGGAGTATGGGACTTGTTGGCGGGGGAGGGCGGTTAGAGATGGACTGCAGCGGGGCTCTGTCCTCCTGCCTCCGTTCCTGCAGAACATCCACAAGGCGCCGGAGCGTGTCCGTTTGCTCCCTCATTAGTCCAAGCAGGGTTTGAGTCGCCTGCTGGTCTTCCTGACGCCACCTCTCCTCCCGATCCATGTTGGCTTGGTGCATTCGGGTCAAGTTCTCCCGCCACTGGGTCTGCTGTGCTGCCTGGGCTCTGGAGCAGGCTATAAGCTCCGAGAACATGTCCTCCCGTGTCCTCTTCTTCTTATGCCTAATCCGCGCTAGCCTCTGGGAGTGTGATGACAGGCTAGGTTGTGAGACAGTCGCAGATGGGGCTGTGGGAATGGGAAAAAGGGAGTGAATTCCTCAGAAAGATAAATGTAGTTGTGAACAAAGAACATAGTCTTTCTCTGTTAACAAGACCATGCACAGCACCTCTCACATGCGCACTCAGCACAAGGTCGAATTCTCGGCCTTCGCATTCAGTGCCTGGGGTCTTCTACAGCACATTTGAGAAGCCTCTCAGGAGAACGGAATTTCTGTTGCAGGCAGACATGGTAAGCCGTAGACTTGTGGCAGCTTAAAACTTTAATATTAGCAATGGCCTCATTTCACATTGAAATCAATGTCGGTCCCTGCTGCCAGCAATTCGGCAAGCAGGAAGTCTGCTCCTGTCCCACACCCTCGCGGCTGTCCCCGGGAACGATCCCTTTCGGCTGCCCCTCTCCCGCCTCCACCGCGTGGCTGCAAACCAGCGGTTACAGTTCTGTAAAGGAACGGCAAAGCAGTCCCAACACTAACATTCCCCTACCTCATTCAAAGCAGGTCATCATGAGCGACATCACCCTCATGAGGATCTCTGAGAGCGAGAAAGAGAGAATGCTCCGGGAAAGCCTGCAAAGACCAGGGCCGTATGCCGCCATGCTGTGCAGAGCAATGATTCCAGAGTACTTGATAGTCTCGTGGCGTGGCAACGTGTCCTACTACGGAGGACCCAATAAGGCCGCTCTCCCCAAGAACCTAATGCAGCGGATTTCCAATTACCTCCAGGAGAGCTTCCTCGAGATGTCACAGGAGGATTTCTGCTCCATCCCCGGACATATAGACCGCATTTTACTGTAGCTGCTGTAGCAGTGACTAACCAGTAGAGCGGCTTGGGCAGGACAATCATGCAAAACCGGACATTGCTAGATTTTTTTTCAATAGTTGCACTGCCCATGACTGAATCGTTAAGCTAATCAAACTAATCATGAGAAACCCATTTTTTAAATTGTTAATATTCCTGTTCTGTTACAAATAAATGTTTAGATTTTTACAACACTTACTGGCTGATCCTTCCCCAGATTCTGTGTCCGGGGTAACGGCTGGGGAGGGTTGGTAGGGGATCTCTGTAAGGGTGATGAAGAGATCCTGGCTGTCGGGGAAATCAGCGTTGTGAGCGCTGTCGACTGCCTCGTCCTCCTCATCTCCTTCCTCATCTTCCCCGTCCGCTAACATGTCCGAGGATCCAGCCGTGGACACTATCCCATCCTCAGAGTCCACGGTCACTGGTGGGGTAGTGGTGGCGGCCGCACCGAGGATGGAATGCAGTGCCTCGTAGAAACGGGATGTCTGGGGATGGGATCCGGAGCGTCCGTTTGCCTCTTTGGTCTTCTGGTAGCCTTGTCTCAGCTCCTTGATTTTCACGCGGCACTGCGTTACATCCCGGCTGTATCCTCTCTCTGCCATGTCTTTAGAGATCTTCTCGTAGATCTTTGCATTCCGTCTTTTGGATCGCAGCTCGGAAAGCACGGACTCATCGCCCCACACAGCGATGAGATCCAAGACTTCCCGATCAGTCCATGCTGGGGCCCTCTTTCTATTCTGAGATTGCACGGCCATCACTGCTGGAGAGCTCTGCATCGTTGCCAGTGCTGCTGAGCTCGCCACGATGTCCAGACAGGAAATGAGATTCAAACTGGCCAGACAGGAAAAGGAATTCAAATTCAAATTTTCCCGGGGCTTTTCCTGTGTGGCAGTTCAGAGCATCCGAGCTCGTACTGCTGTCCAGAGCGTCAACAGAGTGGTGCACTGTGGGATAGCTCCCGGAGCTATTAGCGTCGATTTCCATCCACACCTAGCGTAATTCGACATGGCCATGTCGAATTTAGCGCTACTCCCCTCGTCGGGGAGGAGTACAGAAGTCGAATTAAAGAGACCTCTATGTCGAACTAAATACCTTCGCGGTGTGGACGGGTGCAGGGTTAATTCGATGTAACGGCGCTAACTTCGACATAAACGCCTAGTGTAGACCAGGCCTAGCACACTCACAGGGAGAAGCAGTGATGTTACATACCCGAACAGAGCACCCATCCCCTGAAATGGTTCCTGCTGTGTCACTCTCTGAATGGTTTGGTGGGTATCGTTGGAAATTCTGGGGGTTCCTGAACCAATATAGGCTGCTTTTCCTGTTCCACCCACACACACCAGACAAAAGGGGGAAGCTAGTAATCAGCCTGCTCTCTGGCAGAGTGCTGGGGGGAGGAATGAGGAGGGAATTATTCAGTTGCATGAAATAATAAAACTTTGCCCCTATTTCCCTGGGTATGAGTGCAAGGCAATGGCACTGAAACCTTGGCACTCTTTTTCACAGGCAGTTGTGATTTTAGCTGATATCTCACTCTTCAGGGTAACAAAGGCACAGAAAGCACAGTTGCTGACGGCATCCTGAAGATGGCTGGGCCAATATAATGCTATCATGTTTTGGGGTGAAATCCAGACCAGTGAGAGTTTGTATCACTATCTGCCCTATAATTCTGATTGCCTTAAAATGCTCGATTGCTGTAGCTTTCTTTTCTCGCTACTCCCAGCCAGCATACAAGCATGCACTAAATGTCTGTAATATGCATCCCTGGATCAGCAACTCTGACTCCAGCAGCCTGCTTGTTACACCACAGCCACACTCTGATCTCCAGCAGTCTTGATTACTACTAGCCAACTGACCGAAACACACCCCCAGTCCTGAATTTCACCCAAACCATCTGCCCTGAAATATCCCGCCCTCTCCTGGACCATTCAGAGAAATAATAAGGTTTGTTTGCATCTTTAAAGAGACAATACTCAGCAGTTTGCCACATTAGTTGGAGTTAACAATCACTTCAATTCAAATACAACAGTGGGTTGGTTTTGATTAAAATAAAACAAGTTTATTAACAGGACATAGGTTAGGTGATACCACAAAAAAGAAATAGAGGTAGAGATGGTTATCAGCAAATAAAAGTGAAAACACTCAGTGTGATGGGGTGTACCAGCATCATGCTGGTGCAGCAGGGGTTCATCCGTCTCTTTGGGCTGAGGAGGCCCTGCCCCCTCGGCTCTGCTGGGCATACTCCAGCTGGAACCAGGATATAAAAGGAAGCAGCGCAGCTCAGTTTGGGCTGATCTCTAAAGAGGAAGGAGGTGTACTGTTGGCTCCTGTGGAATGACTGCCTGTACTCGAGGAAACAGATGCCAGCCAGCTGGAGATGACTCACGACCCCAGGCTTGGGATTCTGCAGAGGGAGGAAAGACTGTGAGGACCCCGAGATGGCTAGCTGTGGAGAAATGGGTAGGAAGTGACCCAGGGAAACTTTGTACAAACTAGCTGGGTGTGTTTTGGCAGGATCCCTGCCAAACTGGTGGGAGGCAACCCTCCCACCAACAGGGCCCTTGGTTGGGACCTGATAGAGAGGGAGGGCCTGCTGCATTGGGGTTTGGTGCCATCTGTATATTTAAACTTTGGAAATGCATGAACACACTTATCTGAAGTTCCTTCCCCTGCATCAGTCTTGCCTGTGCTCAGGTGCAGCGAATGACTAGATTATTGTGGTAGAGTCTCATACAGATCCTGACTCACAACATAGCTGGACTCCCTGGTCACATCTCGCATCTTCCTCCTCCTTGCTGTTCACAGCAGGGGGTCTGTGTCTCTGGCTCCTTGAAGATATCTATGGGGCTCTGTGCATTGGTTGTGGAGTCTCCACTCAATAGGGCATGCAACTTGTTGTAAAAGTGGAAGATGGTTGGCCTTCTGGTATGCCTGCTGCGATTCCTTCATTTTCATGCGGCATGGCTGCTGATCCCAGTCATACCCCTTCACCAGCATTCCCCGTGCAATCTGCTTATAGATGTCCATACCTCTGTAACTGCTCTGTAGCTGTGCCTGCACAGCCTCTTCTCCCCATAAGCCCAAGAGATCCAATATCTCCTATCTACTCCAGACAGGAACATCTCCAGAGCTGGCATGGTTGGTTGGGCAGTTGCACAGAACAAGGGAGAGCTTCTAGGTGTGCTCGCCATGCTGGGCAATCAGGAAAAGGCATTTCAAAAATACATGGGGTTTTGAAAAGGTTAGGGGGCTTCTGGTCTCCATGATCCCTGGGCAGTGGAGTTCACAACTGTGAGCAGAGCTGTAGGACAGCTGCTGGAGAACTGTTAGGATTGATGTAGGTCACACACTATCTACACTCACAGCAGGTCAATCATAGCTCAACACCATTCAGGGAGGTGTTGTTGCCGTAATGGGGTACCTACATCAATGGGAGACAAATGTATGTAGACACATGCACAACTAGGTTGAAACAAGGCAACTTACATCAACCTAACTTTGTAGTGTAGACTAGGCCATAGTGTGATGTTGCACTCCATATGATTCTATGAAAATATGCTAATGAGTGTGAATATAATGTAACTGGAATATGCTTCATGCAAAAGGTCTCTTGTAAGGTATTCTTACAAAGCTTATAATCTACTGAGTGTGGTCATCCTATTTGTATAAATGTATCATTCTTGTATCTGAAACTAGAAATATGAAACATAACTCTGAGGTCCTATTGTAATTCTGCAAAGTGTGGGCCATTAATGGTGGTTTGGAATCTTGATGTCTTCCATCAACTAGGACAATTGGTTGTAAATGGCTCTGTTTACTTGCAAGCCTTCCTGTGAGTCAGGCTAGGAAGAATGAAGGCTTGGGGGCCTTACAGGACATGTGTGTGACCATGTCACCTGGTACTGGAATCCATCTTAAACCTGGTGCTTTTCCATTTAGAAGGAAGGGTGGGGTCCCAGAGAGACAAAAGATTCCCGCCTTGTGCCAAAGCTATAAAAGGGGGTGGAACTGAACAAAGGGGGCTGCTAGTCATGAGAAATCCCCTAGTTACCACCTGAGCTGGAACAAGAACTGTACTAGGGAAAATGATTGGGCCCAGACTAGAAAGGACTGTAGTCTGTGAAAGAAGCTCATTGGAACATCTCTAAGGGTGAGATTTTATCTGAAATCAGTTTCTTAATGGGCACTTAGGCTTAGACTTGCGTGTTTTGCTTTATTTTGCTTGGTAATTTACTTTGTTCTGTCTGTTATTATTTGGAACCACTTAAATCCTACTTTTTATACTTAAAATCATTTTTGCTTATTATTAGTCACTAACTCTGGGTTCAATACCTGGGGGAGCAAACAGCTGTGCATATCTCTCTATCAGTGTTATAGAGGGCGGACAATTTATGAGTTTACCCTGTATAAGCTTTATACATAGTAAAACAGATTTATTTGGGGTTTGGATCCCATTGGGAGTTGGGTGTCTTGGTGCTGGAGACAGGAGCACTTCTTAAGCTGTTTTCAATTAAGTCTGCAGCTTTGGGGACATGGTTCAGACCTGGGTCTGTGTTTGCAGCAGGCTAGCATGTCTGGTTCAACAAGACAGGGTTCTGAAGACCCAAACTGGCAGAGAAAATGGGCTCAGAGGTAGTCTCAGCACATCAGGTGGCAGTCACAAGGGAGTCTCTGTGACCGAACCATCACATATAGAAAATTCAGATTCTGTCTCTAGTGTTGACCCCCCACTTGTAGCCTCACTGCTGGAAAAACAGGCACAGCACAGTCTTTTCAGCCACTCTAAGACCAGGCAAACTTTTACCAGTAGTGGGCTGTTTAGGGCATTGCTTTCAATTGTCTTTTTCTGGGCACAGGCTTATAGCAGTGTTGCAAAATATGCAGTCTTGGCCAGCTAAGATAGACTCTTATTAGACCTGGGGTTCTCAAACTGGGGGTTGGGACCCCTCGGGGTCACGAGGTTATTATATGGGGGGTCGTGAGCTGTCAGCCTGCACCCCAAACCCTGCTTTGCATCCAACATTTATAATGGTGTTAAATATATAAAAAGGTGGTTTTAATTTATAAGGGGGGTTGCACTCAGAGGCTTGCTATGTGAAAGGGATCACCAGTACAAAAGTTTGAGAACCACTGTATTAGACAAAAGGAAAAAGAAGGGAGATAGGAAATAGGATAAATAAGGTAGGGAAGGAAAAGGATACATTGTGTGAGGGAAGAGACAAAGTTTCATATCCCAGGTGGTTGTTGGGATTCAGCTGGAGGTGGTGATTTCATCTCGCTCCCTCTCTCTAGCCCTGTCTGGACATCTTTCAGGATTAGGATGATGAAGGGTCCCAGGAGATGGTGGGGGTGGCAGCCATGATGGTGAAACACATTCTACTAGCTCATTTTTCTCCCCAAGGTCTCTTTTTAAGGACCCCAAAAGGGAGTGATAGGTGGAATAGCCCATCCCCTCCTTATTTTTTCCACCAATTAGAGCTAATTTCTGACACTCCAATTTTGGTTCATTGTTTTGTTTACCAACCATGATCTTAACACAGTCCTTGAATTATATCAGGAGGCCTTTTTGTTTGGACTAATTCAGTCTGACTTGCTTTTGCACCCTTTTCCAACATCTGTTTTTATAGGTTATTGTGACATCTTATGAACTTACACTCACCTTTTACAGTTGAATTGACAATTAGGGTAAATTTGTAGGCCCAATAATTACAACAGAAAGTATTCAATTTGGGAGACAAATGCTCGAGGTCTAGGCAGACAGTAGTAAAATATCAGAGTGCCAAAAATTATAGATAAACTTTTTCTGTTAGAAAGTTATCACCCAACATGAGATGATACTACTTTAGACCTCATTTTGATGGATGAAGATAAATTAATCATTGGATTGGTGGGTGATCAAGATTTGATTACATTCAATGTTGATAAAGAGAGGACAGTCCCAACTAGTAATATATATACTTGATGCTTTCCAAAGACAAGAAAAATTATGAGTGAAATTGACTGGTCTAAATGTTTAGATAGAAAAATGAATGAAAATTGGGTGTTCTTTAGGAATTGTTTATTGGATGGCCAAAAAGCCATCATTCCACACCCAAGAAAGAAGACAACTTTGTCTAAAAGCCCATCCTGCTTCCATGGCAAAGTGAAAGCAGCAATTAGAAAAATATATTGGGGAGGGGGGGAGGAAATAGATAGCAATGAATGTAAATTAGAAGTTGTGTTGCAAACCAGGATGTGGGCTGTCAGATTTAGTGGTTAGGGCAGGAGCCAAGCATCATGGTTAGAGCAGGAGATAGAGTCTGGAAGCCAGTAACCAGAGCCAAGGGGTCAGAGTCAAAAACCAAAGCCTGAGGGTAGAGCTGGAGTCAGGAAGTCGGTAAGGAAGCAGGGCTGGAGAGGTCAGGGTAGGACAGGAACAAGGCAGGTTCAGGGCTGGAGGAAGGCTAGGGGCAAGCACAGGAGAGAATGCAGCTGCAGGTATGTACATTGAACAGCCAGAGATCAGTTGTTGCTGTTCGGCTTAAGAACAAGCTTGCCGACTTCCTTGGTCAATCAGGTAGTGGTCGATCAGATGGCCCTGCTGCAACTCTGCTGAGCTCCTAGGCTGCCCAGAGGACATTCTTGACATTATGAAGTGTAGAAAATTGGTAAGAGAAGCTAAAGAAATTAGGGGAAAATTCATGGATGGCAGCACTAGAGACAATAAGAAGGAGTTTTTAAGTATATTAGGAACAAAATAAATTATAGCAATGATATAGGCCCATAATTAGATAGATGTAAAATTGTTGTTGATGATACAGGAGGGCCAGGGAGCAGTGGGAAGTGGTAGAAGGGAAGTATATAAACCCTAGGTTAATTAAGGCATGGTTCCCTGTAGACTAGGGAGGGTTGCTACAGGTTAATTGGTGCACCTGTAATCAATTAAGGCCCTGTTAGAAACCTAATAAAACCCCCCTGCTTCAGGCAGTCAGGGGGAAGGAGAGAGAACTGGAGCTTGGAGGTGTGCTGTTAGACTTGGAGGAACAGAAAACTGGAGTAAGGGAGACCCTGCCTCAGTGTTTAAGGACTGAAGGTACTCCACCCAAGGGAGAAGAGGGTAAGCACCTGCAGGGGTTGAGAGGGGCTGGGACTCAGAGTGAGGAGCAAACCCAGACCCCTCCCCTGCTTCCCTTCTTTACCACCTTCCTGGGCCACTAGTGGGGCCCTCAGTGCCCCAAGAGCAGGGGTAAGGGATGGTATTTTAGCCCCCCCTCATGAAGAAAAGTGCAGGACCCACCATACTATGTCAACCATCTTGTCACAATACCCAAAAGGGGAAGTGTTCAATAAATATTTCTGTTCTGTATTTGGAAAGAAGCAGGATGATGTGCTTGTCACATAAGAATGATAAAATCCTTTGCAAGCCATTAGTAACCAAGGAGGCTGTAAATATCTACTGAGGATACACATTTTTAAATGAGCAGCCTGTATAACTTGCATCCAAGAGTCCTAAAAGAGCTGGCAGATGTGACTTTTTAATATTTCTTGGCAAACCAGGGAAATTCCAAAAGACTGAAAGAGTGCTAATGTTGTTAATTATGTAGATGTAATATAGTTAGACTTTTGTAAGGCATTTGACTTAGTAACTCATGACATTCTGATTTAAAAATTAACATGATCAATATCAGTAAAGTACACATTAAAGGGATTAAGAACTGTCAGATCTCAAAAAGTAGTTGTCAATGGGGTATCCTCATTAAGCAGGGTTGTTTATAGTGAGGTTACACAGGGATTGGATTAGTGTTCAACATTTTCATCAGTGAACTAGAAGTAAACTTAAAATTACTGCTGATAAAATTTGTGGATGACAAAGATTGGAGTGATAATGATGAAGACAGGGCAGTCATACAGAGTGATCTGGATCTCTTGATAAGATGGATTCATTCAAACAAAATGCACTTTAATACAGTTAAATATAAAGTTATACATCTATGAACAAGGAAAGCAGGCCATATCTACATAATGGGGAACTGTATGCTGGAAAGCAGTGACTGAAAAGGAATTAGGAGTCACTGTGGACAAGCAACTCAACATGAGCTCCTAGTGTGATTCTGTGGCAAAAAGGGCTAATGTGCTCCTTGGATGTATACATGGAGGTAGCGAATAGGTGTAGGGAGGTGATTTTACTTCAGTATATACAGCATTGGTGAGACTGATATTGGAATACTGTATACAGTTCTAGTGTCATGTTTCAAAAAGGATGTTGAAAAACGGAGAGGATGCAGAAAAGAGCCACAAAAACAATGTTAAGAAAATGTCTTAACAGAAACTTGCAAAGCTTAATTTGTTTTGCTTATTTAAAAAGAAGATTCAGAGATGACTTGATTACAGTGTATAAGTATTTTCACAGGGAGAAAATACTGGGTACTAAAGGTCTCTTCATGGAAAAAAGCATAACAAAAACCAATATCTGGAAGCCAGACAAATTCAAATAGGAAATAAGGCAAAAATTTTTAACAGTGGGGGTTTTTGGAACAAACTATGAAGGGATGTGGTAGAGTCTTCATTCCCTGGTGTCTTCAAATCGAGACTGGCTGCCTTTCTGGAAGATATGCTTTAGTCAAACACAAGTTGTTGGGCTCAAAACAGAGATAACTGGGTGTAATTTCATGGCCTCTGAAAAACAGATCAGACTAGATAATCTAATGATCCCTTCTGGCTTTAGAATCTATGAATCTATTTCTTCTCAATTTTCCTAAACCAAGAGCTGCTTCTGAAGTGAGGTGAAATAATTTTACGTTCTTCATATAAATACTTATGACATTTGTATTATCTTCTAGAATTGTGGTGTCCAGTGAGGGAGGTATAGAAATTTACAAGAAATAATTAGAGTTCATTTACTATTTATTTAGTATTTATACAAAGTTTTCCTTTTAGAATTGTTTGTAACTACGGTACCCTCATGGGCAAGATGGAATGTGCTCTGCGGGAGGCTCCAGCCAAGAAAAGACTCCCAGAAGCACACTGTGAAAACTCCCTTCCACCTCAGGGGCACCCGTTCCAACCCCCCCGAAGTAAACATACACACACTGAATAGTGCAACAAATATAGCAAAGGGAAATCTTTATTTACAGAGGGATGAATGGAGAAAAAACTACAGGAGGAGGAGATCAGGAGAGTGATTAAAATAGGGTCACCTACACGACAAGGACTCACAGGATTAGTGGTATCACAATATAAAAGCATAGATGTCGAGCAATGTGTCTAGACTTAAAGCTCAGGAATCCAGAGCCAGAGTTCCAGTCCAGCAGGGAGTCTTGGGTGCTCCTAGTCATCTTCGGCACCAGTAAACTTTCCCCAACAAATCCCTCTGGTGCCCTCTTCTGCTGCTCTCTGCAGCAGAAGCAACAATCTACACAGAGCAACAATCTCTCCACTTAAATAGCTACAGCCTACCTCCTTATCCCAATGCAATTCACAAGCCCCAGTACTCATGATCCCACGCAGTTCTGGGCATTAGTGATATCGAGTCTGGGTACAGTTTGTCCCTTTCAGATGTTTCCTGCCTGGCACTGGTGCTCTTCCTGGCTCCTGTCCTTGGATGTCCTCAGCTGGCAGCTCTGTCCCTCTTGGACTTTGGGCTAGTTCTTGGCTGCTTTGCTACAAGAGGGGTTGTTCGCTAAAGGCCCCTGTCACACTTTCTCCACTGTCCTTCCCCTGGTACAACCAGCACCACTTCTGCCTGGAACAACCAGAACTTTCTCTCCCTCAGGATGAGGTTTTCAAGGGGCCATGCTTTTTAAAACCCAACATATTAGTAAAGGCTATGTGTGTCTTATATTTCTTTGTATTATTAAATTTGCAAGCATTTTGCTAGGGTTACCATATGTCCGGATTTTCCCGGACATGTCTGGCTTTTTGGGGCTCAAATCCCTGTCCGGGGGGAAATCCCAAAAAGCCGGACATGTCCGGGAAAATAGGGAGGGAGGGCTCGGCGGTGCTCGGCCGGGGCTGCTGGGTCCGGGGCCAGCAGTGCTCTGCAGGAGCCGGGGGCGCGGTGCTGGGGCCAGTGCGGTGCTGGGGCCGGGAGCCGGGGGCGCAGTGCTGGGCCGGGGATCAGTGCCCCAGGGCCTGAGCCAAGCCGGGCAGGAGACGCCAGGGCCAGAGCCTCTTGGCCTGGGCCGGCCGGCAGCTGGAGGGAGCTGCTCAGCCGGGGGGCCAGACTGGGCCGTGCTGCACCCCGCCTCAGCCCCAGCTTACCTGCTGCCTCCCTGTTTCAGGCTTGCCGTGAACATTTGATTCGCAGGAAGCAGGGGAGGGAGAGGAGCAGGGGGGCAGAGCGTTCAGGGGAGGGGGCAGAGTTGGGGCAGGGCTGAGGGCGGGGAAGGGGCGGGGCCGGGTCCCCATGGAGTGTCCTCCTTTTTAAAAATTAAAAGATGGTAACCCTAATTTTGCTGCATTCATTGTTATTTTCATAGCATGTTTGTGTATTATATATATGAGATTGGTCATTGCTTTGACTGTTACAAGGAAATAAATGAGGTTTTTATAAGATTCTGGGATTTTATATGTGATTACACAGGCTCTTATGGAAGCTTCAAATGCTCCCACAGAGCATGACTGCCAACTGTACACAACCAGATTGTGTTATAGGAGACATTAACTGTGCATTTTCTGTTTTTTTTTTTTTTTTTTTTTTCTTTCTCTCTTAAATTTAAGGGAAGGGATTCTCCCTCTTATTATGGACCCTTCACTTTGTGGCAGCAGAGAGAGAGACTTTAAAAGCCCTAAAGACAATTGCCCCAGTGCAGACATTGAGTAAGCCAAGGCCTCTTCCACAAGTTCTAGCATAGGGGGCATGCAAGGGGAAGGCTTGAGGAGAAGGTGAGTGCTGCTGTCCACAGTCAACTCAGCAGTAAAGCCATTTTAGCTGTCCCTTCCCCTAGACTGGACTGCAAGATTTCACCTGATGTGATTTTTTTTTTTTTTTTTTTTTTTTTTTAATCCCTAAGCAGGCAGAGGAAAGGTTGTGCAGGTATACTGCCAGGATGGCAATATTTTAACTGTGCTGGTTTTCAGGAGTTCAGTTCAGATGTTTTGTAGTCCCATATCCTAAAAGGTTACATGATATAAATACTGCATGTTAAATCAACCTTAGCATAGTTTTTTGTAAGTAAAACTGAAGACTGAATGCAACCATTAGAGTATAAAACAGGGCTTGTAGTCCTGCTTTAAGTGAAATCACAATGCAACCATAAATATAGAGTTGCTATCAATAATGTATCAATAATGTAGTTTGCCTAAGCAATGACTTAAGCAGAATACAAATAATTGAAGGATGTACAGTAAACACTAAGAATAGAGAACAAATATTTAGCATGCAAAAATGAGATCTAACTCGGTGCATTATGATGAAATTAAAAAATTAGACTGAATTCCTGATAAGATATATTAGGCTATGGAAAAACCTCCCAGGAGAGACTATGGAACTTAGAACTTTTAAAACTAGATTATTTTGTCCAATGTAATACTGTGGGAGCTGTCCTGCCCTAGCACAAAGCTGGGCTGGATGGTCGAATAGGTCTTTTCCACACTAACATATATGATTTTTAGAAGCTGTACAAATAATAGTACTAAGTCAATATTTGTATGCTTTTTATACAATGAAGTACATCTCAGAGCCAGGAAGAGGACACTTCAATATTTAACATCTGAACCCAAAGTGTTGTCTTTAAAAGTAAATCAAACAAATATTTATAAAAAGCAAATACAGTAGTCTTACCACCGTACTGCACAAAAATGAAATATCCTTCACACCAGAGAACAATGAGTCTTAGTCCTTGCTTTGATTTTTAAGATGGTAGTTCTTGACTTTCTTTATATGCAGTAGAACCAGTTGCTCCCTCTCAGAATCCCCTTCAAGTGAGGGTGTACTCTGAAAAGTGAACTTTTCAAAGTTGATAACATAGAGCCCCATATTTATTTTCTCTCAATGACTCCAATCACAAATTTGTTCAGTGTATAAATCGAAGGCTGTGCTTTCAAAAATCCTTAATGGCAAACTCAGTTTGGGAACAGAAAATCAGAATGTTTTTATTTTGCATTGCCACCAGTAATATAGATTCTTCAATGAGGATTTATTAGCAATTTTGTTGAGGCAGAATAGAATCTAGCTAATTTTTTTTAAGATTATTTCTTAATGACAACATAGCTGAGCTCAGTGCTAACAGATTCTGTAGTGATAAAACTATTTTGCAGTGCTAACTGTAATAAAACTTCAAAAACTTTTTTTGCAAATGCAATAACATAAGCAACATTTTCTGTGCAAATTAAATATGCCCAAAACATAGGGAAAAAAGATTGAAAAAGAAAAACAAAAATGATAATTTTAAACAATCCTGTAGTTTTAATTAAACTCTAGTTATAATTTGTATTTATTATCTTTTGTTCTGTGTCTTGTGTTGTGTATTGAAGACTGTGTTGGAATTGCAAGATATTACTTTAAAAGCAAGGAGATTTCCTGGTCTTGCTTGCAGGCAAAGGGGCTGTATGGAAAGTATGTGAGGCAAGTCAGTCTGAAAAGAACTAGCTTAAAGCAAAGTGGTTGAATTGTGCCTCACTACCTTGGGGAGTAACCTGTTTTCTTTCTCTTTCAGTTCTGTTATTATTCTGAATGATAAGGAATAAAGTAGTGCGTAGTCTGTTAGGGGGAGCCACTCCCCCTCTTCCAGGTCTGTGGGCAGCCAATCCACCCCACTATGTCTCCGGGGGTCACCTGACTTGGGGAATCAGCAGGGTGACAGAAGACATGAGCTCGGGCCTGTGGTCAGGGCCGAACAATAAACACAGTTATGGAGCCCCAGCCCCTGGTCAGGGCAGGACAGTAAAGAGTCAGCTGCCCAGCCTGAGTACAGGCCTGAGCATGAAACAGTCAATCAGCCTAGGCTCTGGTTCAGAGTGGGGCAGTAAACAGTCTCTCAGTTCCAACCTGTACTCAAGTGGAGCTGCAAGCAGTTAACGAGCCCAGGCTCTGGTTCCTTCAGCTAGCCTGAGGGGGGGGGACGCAGGCCCTCCCACTCCATTGTGTCCCAGCCCAGGGCCCTAAGGGTGGTGGAGGGGTCTGCCACCGCATCAGTGGGGATCCAAGCTGCAACACACTGACTCCCCCTCTGCTAGGGTTACCATATTTAACAAATAAAAAAAGAGGACCCTCCACGGGGGCCATGGCCCCGCCCATTTCCCACCCCAACCCCACCCTAACTCCACCCCCTCCTTCCTCCCACTCCCAGCCACGCAAAAGGCTGCCCAAGCGCTACCGGCTTCATGGTTTGCCGAGCTTCCCCAGCGCAGCTGGAGCCCGGGAGGGGAAGCGCCCAGCCGGGGGCGCAGGGTCTGGAGGCTGCCCGGCAAACCGTGAAGTCAGTAGCGCTTGGGCTTCGGGGAGCCCCTATGCCTCCGGACCCTGTGCCCCCGGCCAGGCACTTCCCCTCCCGGGCTCCGGAGGCGCAGGGTCCGGAGGCATGGGGGCTGCCCAAAGCCCGTAGCGCTCGGCTCTTAAACAGAGCCGAAGAGTCAGGGGCAGAGCAGAGCTGCCGTGGCCGGAGGCTCTGCTCCTCCCCTGACTCTTCGGCTCTGTTTAAGAGCCGAGCTGCCTGAGTGCTACCGGCTTCCGGCAGCCCCCATGCCTCCAGACCCTGCGCCACCGGAGCCCGGGAGGGGAAGTGCCCGGCCGGCGGCTGGGGTCCGGAGGCAAGGGGGCTGCCTGAAGCCCATAGCGCTCGGGCACCTCGGCTCTTAAACAGAGCCGAAGAGTCAGGGGAGGAGCAGAGCAGCCGCGGGAGGGGAAGTGCCCGGCCGGCATTTTCCCGGACATGTTCAACTTTTTGGCAATTCCACCTGGACGAGGGTTTGATTGCTGAAAAGCTGGACATGTCTGGGAAAAACCAGATGTATGGTAACCCTACCCTCTGCCAGCATTGCAGCCAGACAGGGGTCTACCATCCCTGGGCCACTTCCACACTGCCCCTCCAAGGGTAACTGCCGATCCGGTGAGGTGATCGGTAGGGCCTCAGTTGCCAGCAGAAGCTCTGCTGGGGTTGGACCAGCTGGCAGTCTGGGCCAGCAGTCCGACTCCTAGGCGGCCAGGTCGTCCAGGGGTCTGGGTGATCCGGGCCAGTCATCTGCTTTCTGTGGGGCCAGGTTGTCCAGGGGTCCAGGCCAGTCGACTGCTTTCCCCGGGGTCAGGTCAGTCCAGGTGGTCCGGGCCTGTCATCCGCACTCTGCGGGCCTGCTGCCACGTCCCAGTGCGAGTACTCAGGGGAAGCATCTGTCCTCTCCAGTATCTGGGCCCAAGTGAGCTTCCGGATCCCACCTTCATACTTCCAGCCCCACCCCTTGGCTTCCGGGGGGTTGGAGCTAGGGGGTAGGGCTCTGCTCACAAGGGGGTGTAGCTACCCTCTTCCTCTGTGTCTGAGGCGGGCCAGTCCACCTCACTACACAGTGTTATGTTGCAACCTACTTTTATCTCATTTTTCTGTGTATGCTGTGAACATAACACAGAAAACTGGTGATGAGGGTTATTATATTAGAGAGCCTAATGAAAAGGGGAAGATTTTTCTGACCTATATTCAGAGACTTGAGTAGTGTTTTTATGTAAATACTATAGAACACGCTTATAAACAAAGGGCTGTTTTCCTAACATTGGTGGGCAAAACAAGCACTTAGAGTGCTTAACAATTTATATTTTTCCACAAGAACCAGGTGAACTGGAGTATAATGACCTAATAGAGATTCTAAAAAAAATTGTGCCTACCACCCATTTTTTTAACAGAATGATACAAGTTTAATCTAAGAAACAAAATAGAAAGAGAAAGTATCTCTGAATTTTTGGCAAGCATGAAAAAACTGTCTGCTACTTATTGTTTTGATAATTTTCTGAAAGAGGCAGAGAACGTTGTTTATAACAAGGAACTGCCACTAAATGGGACTGAGGAGACTGATCTGTTTGAATCGACAAAGAAAAATGAGCCACAATTTGACAATAAACTGGTCCCATTGTGCCGTGTCTGGGAAGAAAGGACTTAAGCAGGGAGTGAAGAAGATATTGACACAGCTCAGCACCTCTGACAGGATACAGAATGGAGAAAGCCATGTTTCCACTGTTTAGGGACAGCACACCATAAGGAACACTGTGCTGCTTGCCAGAGTGCACCATGGCATAAAACCATGTGCCAAGAGAAAGCTATCAGTGACTAAAGAGGCTAGGAGCCATTGTACTATTTATAACAAAGTCGTCCTGTGGCACCTCAGACTAACACATTTATTTGGACATAAGCTTTTGTGGGCTAAAACCCACTTCATCAGATGCATGGAGTGAAAAATACAGTAAGCTGTGTGTGTGTGTGTGTATATATATATAATGTGTGTGTATATATATAAAATGGGAGTTGCCTTACCAAGTGGGGGGGTCAGTGCTAATGAGGCCAATTCAATTAAGGTAGAAGTGGCCTATTCTCAACAGTTGATTACTTCTGTAGTGCTAACAAGGCTAATGCAATCAAGGTGGACTTTGGAAATGGACAATGGTTGACAAAAAGGTATGAGTATCAGCAGAGGGAAAATTATTTTTTTGTAGTGACCCATCCACTCCTAGTCTTTATTCAGGCCTAATTTGATGGTGTCCAGTTTGCAAATTAATTCCAGTTCTACAGTTTCTTGTTGAAGTCTGTTTTTGAAGTTTGTTTGTGGAAGAATTGCCATTTTTAAGTCTGAGTGTCCAGGGAGATTGAAGTGCTCTCCTACTGGTTTTTGAATGTTACATTTCTTGATGTCTGATTTGTGTCCATTTATTCTTTTGTGTAGAGACTATCTGGTTTGGCCAATGTACATGATGGCATATATCACATTGGTAGATATGCAGGTGAATGAGCCCCTGATGGTGTGGCTGATGTGGTTAGGTCCTATGATGGTGTCCCTTGAATAGATATGTGGACAGAGTTGGCAATGGGGTTTGTTGCAGGATTGGTTCCTGGGTTAGTGTTTTTGTTGTGTGGTGTGTAGTTGCTGGTGAGTATTTGCTTCAGGTTGGGGCTGTCTGTAAGCGAGGATTGGCCTGTCTCCCAAGGTCTGTGAGAGTGAGGGATTGTCCTTCAGGGCAGGTTGTAGATCCTTGATGATCCTCTGGAGAGGTTTCAGTTGGGGGCTGTAGGTGATGGCTAGTGGCGTTCTGTTACTTTCTTTGTTGGGCCTGTCCTGTAGTAGGTGACTTCTGGGTACCCCTCTGGCTCTGTCAATCTGTTTCTTCATTTCCCCAGGTGGATATTGTAGTTTTAAGAATGCTTGATAGAGATCCTGTAGGTGTTTGTCTCTGTCTGAGGAATTAGAGCAAATGCAGTTGTATCTTAGAGCTTGGCTGTAGACAGTGGATCGTGTGATGTGGTCTGGATGAAAGCTGGAGGCATGTAGGTACGTATAGCGGTCAGTAGGTTTCCAGTATAGGGTGGTGATTATGTGACCATCGCTTATTTAAACTGTAGTGTCCAGGAAATGGATCTCTTGTGTGGACTGGTCCAGGGTGAGGTTGATGGTGGGGTAGAAATTGTTGAAATCCTGGTGGAATTCCTCAAGGGCCTTTTTCCCATGGGTCCAGATGATGT
Organism: Malaclemys terrapin pileata; assembly: GCF_027887155.1. Taxonomy (NCBI): domain Eukaryota; kingdom Metazoa; phylum Chordata; order Testudines; family Emydidae; genus Malaclemys; species Malaclemys terrapin. The sequence continues at coordinate 165,282,644 of NC_071506.1, forward strand.
CATCAATGTAGCGCAAGTAGAGTATGGGTGCGAGGGGACAACAGCTGAGGAAGCATTGTTCTAAGTCCTCCATAGGAGTGCCGCTGACTTTACACCACTGACTTCCTGAGGAAACTACAATCCATTGGTGATCTTCCAGAAAACACCATCCTAGCCACTATGGATGTAGAAGCGCTCTACACCAACAATCCACACAAAGGTGGACTACAAGTCGTCAGGAATAGTATCCCCGATAATGTCATGGCAAACCTAGTGGCTGAGCTTTGATTTTGTTCTCACCCACAACTATTTCAGATTTGGGGACAATTTATACCTTCAAGTCAGAGGCACTGCTATGGGTACCTGCATGGACACTATCAAATTAGACTGGGAGTGGATGGGTCACTACAAAAAGTAACTTTCCCTCTCCTGATACTCACACCTTTTTGTCAACTGTCAAAATGGATGTCGTCCACCTTGGTTGCATTGGCCTCATTAGCACTACAAAAGAAATCAACTGTTGAGAATAGGCCACATCCACCTTAATTGAATTGGCCTTGTTAGCACTGACTCTTGCCCCACTCATTTCTGACCAGGGGTTTTAAGGTGGCCCCGCTTCCTGCCTTACACTGTGATATCCCCAGAAGGCCAGTCTGCCTAATGGCTAGCACCTGTGTGTTGCTTTCTCTCCAAAGGCTATGACTAGTGCCCTACCAAATTTACAGTCCATTTTGGTCAACTTCGCAGTTCTAGGATTTTAAAAATAGCAAATTTCATGATTTCAGCTATTTAAATCTGAAATTTCTTGGTGTTGTAATTGTAGGGGTCCTGACCCAAAAAGGAGATGGTGGTGGGGGTCACCAGGTTATTGTAGGGGGATTGCGGCACTGCTACCTTTACTTCTGCACTGCTGCAGACTGCAGCACTGCCTTCAGAGCTGGGCAGCTGGAGAGCGGCAGCTGCTGGCCATGAGCCCAGCTCTGAAGGAAGAGCCACCGCCAGCACCATTGCAGAAGTAAGGATAGCATGGTATGGTATTGCCACCCTTACTTCTGCACTGCTGCCTGCAGAACTGGGCCCTCAGTCAGCAGCCACCACTCTTTGGCTGCCCAGCAGTTACAAGTTACCTCATAACTATTTTTAAGTTAACACCTTTATTTTAAAGAGAAAAGCATCACAGAGGAAAAAAATACATAGATATTATCAAACTTATCAACATTAATCAATCCATATTTTTCTGTATCAGGACAGACCTTGAAATGGGTTTGGACAGAAAGTGAAAATAAGGCTTTTGAGGACGTGAGAAAGAAACTGAGTAGTTCCAGCTTTTTGGGACATTGTAATCCAGAACTTTACTTAATATAGCCTGTGATGCCTCTCCTATGAGAGCTGGGGCTGTCATTGTATATATTTGTAAAGATGGGAGTGAAAACCCTTAACTTCCATAACATTTGCAAAAGATGAGAAACTATTCACAGATAGAAAGAGGCTTTAGGCACCAGTTTTGGGGTTATTAAATTCTATGCATACTTGTTTGGAGGGGGAATCCCTCATCACTAATTATAAACAACTGTTAAAAAATAGGTGTTCCACCAATAGCAACAGCTCCCTACCAGTTTGACATTTATTGTTGATCATCAGAAAAACATACTAATGCAGATGCACTGTCCAGTTTGGCCCTTTACACAGGGAAATATAGAGAGGAATATTCTGTATATAGTCTCTTTCCTAGATGAGCTCCCTATTATACGTAAAGAAATTACTCTGGAAACAAAAGACCCCCATTTTGGTTAAGGTGATTCATTATGCAGTTTCAGGGTAGCCCATCACATAACTAGAGAGAAATTAAGTCCTTACATTTCAGGAAACTGGAATTATCCATGGAGGATGGTTGTTGGCTATGAGTATTAATACCAAAACATTTATGGAAAAGGATGCTAGTGGTCATGTATTTCCAGCACCAAGGGGTAATAAAAATGGAAGGCTACAGAAATTGAAAGTAGTCATTGAGACTCCTGTCATAGCCATTGAACCATGCCAGAAAAGGCACCATGGTACCTATGGAAATGGCTGCATGTTGACTTTACAGAAAAAAATAAGCATATGTATTTAATGGTTAATGTATTTATGTATTTGTGACATTATTGATATAATCTGGGACCATATAGCTCATTGTTGCAACCAAGGTCCTGTAGTGGCACCCAGATCCTGTATAAAGGGGGTCAAATGGGGTGTCTAAGACAAGGTTATAGTTTACTGGTTATGATTATGCTGTCTATATGTGTATCAATTTTGTAGTTGAAGTTATGAATATTGGCTCTATACTGTCTGTATTTCAAACTTATGCTATGCTGCTGGGTGACATCCCAGACAAACTGGTGTTAGCTCTGCCTAGCCTGCTTGATGGCCCATTAAGGACCATCAGCTATACAATGGACCATCAGCTATACAATGGAGAGAAGGCAGATACACCTTGTAACTCAGCAAAGTATGCAGGGACTGGCCCATGTGACTCCAGACTCCATTTTGCTGTAATTTTCCACAGTGAGAACAAAGGTGTTCTTACACCTGGAAAAGACTAGATGTAAGCAGAGTCAGGATGAGCTCTACCCTGACATCTGGTGGTGAATTATGGCAAGTGTGGAAAAGAACTCCAGGGGCTGATCTTGTTTGCATACGCACACCCACTCGCCTGGCATGAAACAACAGCAACTCAAAGTGGTTATTTTGGCTGGTGTGGGATCCCCAGTTTCTCTGTTATTGGGGCAGGAAGAATAAGTTTTGTTACCCTGATTCTGTGAATCAAGGCCAGTGGAACTGTTGTATGACAGAAGGACTGAGTGAGTCCTTCACCATTACCTAAGTAGCACTTGCTTGACAAGGGGCATGGGTTACAAAACCCAGTGAATGGAGAGGGGATGGGGACAGGTATTTGTACCTGATGGAATGGGCCCCTCTCTGAGGGGATGAAACACCCATTGCACTATCCCCTCTCTCCATTGTTGAATATCAGAGCTAAATTTGATTCCATTAGAAGTCTAGTTACCAACTGCTGAGCTGAATTCACTTTGGGCCAATGGTGCACTAGCACTGGGGCTCCCCTACTACTATGAGCTGAAATTGCTAAGAGCTGAAATCACAAAAGAGCTGAGATCACTGAGGCTGTGTTAGCTAGTGGGGGAGCCTGAAGCTATATTGCTAAGCAGCTGGCGGAGCAGCAAGCAGAGTGGAGCCTTGTGGGAGTGGCCCAAGGGACGGCTGAAGTGGCGCAGAGCTGAGCGGCTCACAGGTCGGTGAGCAGAGTGGAGCAGCTGCCAGAGCAGTTCGTGGGACGGCGGGAGCAGCTCCCGGGGCAGCTGGTGGAGTGGAGCGGCTCATGGTGAAGGCTGCGGCGGAACCCCGTCGGCCTCGGATCACGTAAGGTGCCCCTTAACACCCTGCGTGCCCCCACCCGAACTCTGGGGCTGCACTGACCAGGGACAGACTTTGGGGGGTTGTTGGACTTTTGGGACTTTGGTGAACCTTGGGTTGCTGGTTTCAAGAACCCAAGGGAAAGGACACAGCCCAACTTGCTGGGGTGGGTTTTTTTGCTCATGGTTTGTGTTTTTTCCAATTTAATGCTGATGTCATTTACCTCGTGTTATTAAACATTTTCTGTTACACTCAGACTCCGTGCTTGCGAGAGGGGAAGTATTGCCTCTTAGGGCGCCCAGGGGGTGGTATGTAATTGTCCCAGGTCACTGGGTGGGGGCTCGAGCCGGTTTTGCATTGTGTTATTGAAACGGAACCCCTAGATACAGAACCCGGTCCTTGTTGCTGCCAACTTAGATGGGCAGAAGGGTTACATATATAAGGCTGATGCCTCATCTCCATCTTGTCTTCAGTCCTGCTTCTTACCTCTGGAGGGACTTTGCTACAAACTGAAGCTCTGAACAAAGGACTGAGGACCCATCCCAGCGGGGGATGTATTCCAGAGATTTGATTTGAACTTGCAGTTTATTCTATCCCTGCTACAAGCCTGAACCAAGAACTTTGCCATTACTGTATGTAATTGATTCCATTTAACCAATTCTAACTCATCTCTATCTTTTTCCTTTTATGAATAAACCTTTAGATTTTAGATTCTAAAGGATTGGCAACAGCGTGATTTGTGGGAAAGATCTGAGTTGTATATTGACCTGGGTCTGGGGCTTGGTCCTTTGGGATCGAGAACCTTTTTTGAGTATATTGGGATATTGGTTTTCATAACCATTTGTCCCCATAACGAGGGGCACTGGTGGTGATACTGGAAAACTGGAGTGTCTAAGGGAATTGTTTGTGTGACTTGTGGTTAGCCAGTAGGGTGAGACCGAAGTCCTCTTTGTCTGGCTGGTTTGGTTTGCCTTAGAGGCAGAGAAACCCCAGCCTTGGGCTGTAACTGCCCTGTTTTAGCAATCTGTCCTGGATTGGCACTCTCAGTTGGGTCCCGCCAGAACCGCATTGTCACAGTATTATGTATTTAATAAAGATTGGTGGGTGGGGTTACCCATACCTGGTGTGTGGGCCCTGTGTAAGGGTCCTAGAAACCCTTTGATTTTCCTTCTTCTCTTCATGATATAATAAAAAAAGCAAATTTAGACTCAATTGAGAGTCTTGTTACCTGCTATTTTGGGGGAAAGATAGCTCAGTGGTTTGAGCAATTTGTGCAGATGCTGAAATGAGCATTACACAATAATGATGGGAGATGTATGTACTTCTTGGCAAGAGCCTTGTGTGATGGGTTGAATCACAGAAACCCCCTTTGGAACTGCCAAGTCAGCTCCCAGACTACTGCACTGGGCAGTACAGTATGGGGTGGAGGTGAACAGCCCACTGTGGAGAAAAGTGGTTCAGGACTATTTAGAAAAGCTGGACGAGCACAAGTCAATGGGGCTGGATGTGCTGCATCCGAGGATGCTAAAGGAGTTGGCGGATGTGATTGCAGAGCCATTGGCCATTATCTTTGAAAACTCATGGCGATCCGGGGAGGTCCCGGATGACTGGATGTAGTGCCCATCTTTAAAAGGTTTCAGAGTAGCAGCCGTGTTAGTCTGTATCCGCAAAAACAGGAGTACTTGTGGCACCTGCGGGTGGCTATATTACAACAGAAACTTCAAAAACAGACTCCAACGAGAGACTGCTGAGCTGGAATTGATATGCAAACTAGACACAATCAACTCAGGATTGAATAAGGACTGGGAATGGCTAAGCCATTAAAAACATTGAATCTATCTCCCCTTGTAAGTATTCTCACACTTCTTATCAAACTGTCTGTACTGGGCTATCTTGATTATCACTTCAAAAGTTTTTTTTTTTTTTTTTCTCTTACTTAATTGGCCTCTCAGAGTTGGTAAGACAACTCCCACCTGTTTATGCTCTGTGTGTGTGTGTATCTCCTCAATATTTATTCCACTCTATATGCATCTGAAGAAGTGGGCTGTATTCCACGAAAGCTTATGCTCTAATAAATTTGTTAGTCTCTAAGATGCCACAAGTACATCTTTAAAAGAGGGAAGAAGGAGGATCCGGGAAACGACAGGCCAGTCAGCCTCACCTAAGTCCCTGGAAAAACCATGGAGTAGGTCCTCAGGGAATCAATTCTGAAGCACTTAGAGGAGAGGAAAGTCAGCATGGATTCACCAAGGGCAAGTCATCCCTGACTAACCTAATTGCCTTCTATGACTCTAACTGAATCTGTGGATGAGGGGAAAGCAGTGGATGTGTTATTTCTTGACTTTAGCAAAGCTTTTGATACAGTCTTCCACAGTATTCTTGACAGCAAGTTAAAGAAGTGGGCTGGATGAATGGACTATAAGGTGGATAGAAAGCTGGCTAGATTGTCGGGCTCAATGGGTAGTGATCAATGGCTCCATGTCTAGTTGGCAGCCGGTATCAAGCGGAGTGCCCCAAGGGTCGGTCCTTGGGCAGGTTTTGTTCAATATCTTCATTAATGATCTGAAGGATGGCATGGACTGCACCCTCAGCAAGTTTGCAGATGACACTAAACTGGGAGGAGTGGTAGATACGCTGGAGGGTAGGGATAGGATACAGAGGGACCTAGACAAATTAGAGGATTGGGCCAAAAGAAATCTGATGAGGTTCAACAAGGATAAGTGCAGAGTCCTGCACGTAGGACGGAAGAATCCCATGCACTGCTACAGACTAGGGACCGAGTGACTAGGCAGCAGTTCTGCATGAAAGGACCTAGGGGTTACAGTAGACGAGAAGCTGGATATGAGTTGACAGTGTGCCCTTGTTGCCAAGAAGACTAATGGCATTTTGGTCTGTGTAGATCTCTGCCAGCAGATCGAGGGATGTGATCATGCCCCTCTATTCGACATTGGTGGGGCCTCATTTGCAGTACTGTGTCCGGTTTTGGGCCTCACACTACAAGGAGGATGTGGAAAACTTGGAAAGAGTCCAGCAGAGGGCAACAAAAATGATTAGGGGGCTGGAGCACATGACTTATGAGGAGAGGCTGAGGGAACTGGGATTGTTTCTTCTACAGAAGAGAAAAATGAGGGGGGATTTGATAGCTGCTTTCAACTCCCTGAAAGGGGGTTCCAAAGAGGATGGATCTAGACTGTTCTCAGTGGTACCAGATGACAGAACAAGGAGTAATGGTCTCAAGTTGCAGTGGGGGAAAACTTTTTCAGTAGGAGAGTGGTGAAGCACTGGAATGAGTTACCTAGGGAGGTGGTGGAATCTCCTTCCTTAGAGGTTTTTAAGGTCAGGCTTGACAAAGCAGTGGCTGGGATGATTTAGTTGGGGATTGGTCCTGCTTTGAGTGGGGGGTTGGATTAGATGACCTCCTGAGATCCCTTCCAACCCTGATATTCTATGAAGTGATTTGCCAAGACTACTTCTCCCCCTGCCTTGCCTTGCCTTCCCTGCCACCCCAGCATCCTGTCTTGCTGAGCCAGACATGCCCTTCTGCTCCAACACAGACCCAGGTTATGAATTACTTGCCCCAAAGCTGCAGATGTAACTGAAAGCAGTTTACAGAAGGGTTCTTGTCTTTAACACTCAGATGCCCTACTCCCAATGAGGGTCTAAAACCAAATAAAGCAGTTTTATCCTGTATAAAGGTTATACAGGGTAAACTCATAAATTGTTCACCCTCTATAACACTGATAGAGAGAGATGCACAGCTGTTTGCCCTCCCCTGGTATTAATACATACTCTGGATTAATTAATAAGTAAAGTGATTTTTATTAAATACAGAAAGTAGGATTTAAGTGGTTTCAAGTAGTACAGGCAGAACAAAGTGAATTACCAAGCAAAATAAAATAAAACATGCAAGTCCGTCTAATACAGTAAGAAACTGAATACAGGTAAGATCTCACCCTCAGATGTTTCGATATGTTTCTTTCACAGACTAGATGCCTTCCTAGTCTGGGCACAATCCTTTCCCCTGGAACAGCCCTTGTTCCAGCTCAGGTGGTAGCTAGGGGATTCCTCATGATGGCTCTCTTTTCTCTGCTCCAGCCACTTATATCTTTTGCATAAGGCAGGAATCCTTTGTCCCTCTGGGCCCCCCCTTCTCAATGGAAAAGCACTAGGTTAAAGATGATTCCAGTTCAGGTGACATGATCACATGTCACTGTAAAAAGCAAGAGAGGGTCCTGTGGCACCTTTAAGACTAACAGAAGTATTGGGAGCATAAGCTTTCGTGGGTAAGAACCTCACTTCTTCAGATGCAAGTAATGGAAATCTCCAGAGGCAGGTATAAATCAGTATGGCGATAACAAGATTAGTTCAATCAGGGAGGGTGAGGTGCTCTGCTAGCAGTTGAGGTGTGAACACCACGGGAGGAGAAACTGCTTCTGTAGTTGGATAACCATTCACAGTCTTTGTTTAATCCTGATCTGATGTCAAATTTGCAAATGAACTGGAACTAAGCAGTTTCTCTTTGGAGTCTGGTCCTGAAGTTTTTTTGCTGTAAGATGGCTACCTTTACATCTGCTATTGTGTGGCCAGGGAGGTTGTACAGGTTTTTGTATATTGCCATTCCTGATATCTGACTTGTGTCCATTTATCCTCTTGCATAGTGACTGTCCAGTTTGGCCAATGTACATAGCAGAGGGGCATTGCTGGCATATAACATTGGTGGACATGCAGGTGAATGAGCCGGTGATGTTGTAGCTGATCTGGTTAGGTCCTGTGATTCTATAGACCACTTTCCTCAGATCCCACTGAGGAATACACTAAGAAACTGCACCATCTACTCAGGACACTCTCTACACTAACACAGGAACAAATCAGCATACCCTTAGAGCCCCGACCGGGGTTATTCTATCTACTACCTAAAATCCACAAACCTGGAAATCCTGGACACCCCATCATCTCAGGCATTGGCACTCTCACTGAAGGACTGTCTGGATATGTGGACTCCCTACTCAGACCCTACGGCACTAGCACTCTCAGCTATCTCCATGACACCACAGATTTCCTGAGAAAACTACAATGCATTGGTGACCTCCCAGAAAACACCATCCTAGCCACCATGGATGTAGAGGCTCTCTACACAAACATCCCACACACAGATGGAATACAAGCTGTCAGAAACAGTATCCCTGATGATGACACAGCACAACTTATTGCTGAGCTCTGTGACTTTATCCTCACACACAATTATTTCAAATTTGAAATAATTTATACCTCCAGACCAGTGGCACCACTATGGGCACCCACATGGCCCCATAATATGCCAATATTTTTGTCTGACCTGGAACAATGCTTCCTCAGCTCTCGTCCACTCATGCCCCTTCTCTACCTATGCTATATTGATGACATCTTCATCATCTGGACCCATGGGAAGGAGACCCTGGAAGAATTCCACCATGATTTCAACAGCTTCCACCCCACCATCAACCTCAGCCTGGACCAATCTACATGGGAGATCCACTTCCTAGACACCACTGTACAAATAAGCAATGGCCACATTAACACCACCCTATACCAAAAACCCACCGACCGCTACATCTATCTTCATGCCTCCAGCTTCCACCCCGGTCACACCACATGATCCATCGTCTACAGCCAAGCACTGAGGTACAATCGCATCTGTTCCAACCCCTCAGACAGAGACCAACACCTACAAGATCTTCACCAAGCATTCTCAAAACTACGATACCCACACAAGGAAATAGAGAAACAAATCAACAGAGCCAGAGGTGTACCCAGAAGCCTCCTGCTACAAGACAATCCCAAAAAAGAAACCAACAGAACTCCACTGGCCATCACCTACAGTCCTCAGCTTAAACCTCTCCAATGCATCAGTGATCTACAACCCATCCTGGACAATGATCCCTCACTTTCACAGACCTTGGGAGACAGGCCAGTCCTTGCCCACAGACAACCTGCCAACCTTAAGCATATTCTCACCAGCAACCATGCACCGCACCATAACAACTCTAACTCAGGAACCAACCCATGCAACAAACCTCGATGCCAACTCTGCCCACATATCTACACCAGCAACACCATCACAGGCACCTAAAGGTGCCACAGGACCCTCTGTTGCTTTTTACAGATTCAGACTAACATGGCTACCCCTCTGATACATGTCACTGTAAGACTTCATTACCCACTTGCCAGCAAACACATATACAGGAAGATTTACAGGTTAGACAGTGCCATCTGCAGTCAATTGTCCTAGTTAATGGGAGTCATCAAGATTCCAAACCACCATTAATGGCCCACACTTTGCATAATTACAATAGGCTGTCAGTTATATTTCATATTTCTAGTTTCAGATACAAGAGTGGTACATTTATACAAACAGGATGATCACACAGTAGATTATAAGCTTTGTAATGATTCCTTACAAGAGACCTTTTGCATGAAGCATATTTCAGTTACATTAGCATATTTTCATAAAATCATAGAGTGCAACGCCTTTGCCACCCTCTCCCCCAAGCCCTGTTTGGGACCTGTCTCAGGCTGCCATGTGGTTCCCTTCTTCTCTTCTCTCTTCTCTTCTCTCTTCTCTCACGCAGTTGTGCATTAATGTGAATAGATAAATCTATGAATGAGACAAGTCATGGGAGCCTCCACTCAGGCCAACTCCTCTTTGACCTCCTGTCCTGAATAGCACAGCTGGGCTGTCTCATTCCACTTGGTATCAGCAAGAAGCTGATGGAACTGTGTAACATATGTGCTAGCCAACCATAGTTCTTGCCAGGAGTTTTCAAATGGCAGCCTCAGCTGAGTGGTCAGGGTGGGGATTGTCAAAGATGGTGGAAAAGGGTGACGGAGGCATTCCAGTTGGTCAGCATGCTGCTGCAGCAAGGGGGAGGCCCAATCTAAAGCCTCTCATGACAGCAGGCTTATCACCAGCCCCATTTTGGCCTGGTTGGTGGGGTAACTTTGAGGGAAGATTATAAAAAGTAGAAACAGGAGTACTTGTGGCACCTTAGAGACTAACAAATTTATTTGAGCATAAGCTTTTGTAGGCTACACATGCATCCGATGAAGTGGGCTGTAGCCTACAAAAGCTTATGCTCAAATAAACTTGTTAGTCGCTAAGGTGCCACAAGTACTCCTGTTCTTTTTATGGATACAGACTAACATGGCTGCTACTCTGAAATCTATAAAAAGTAGGTGGTACTGATTTAAGAAGTTTATGAACTTCTGCCAATCCCTGTCAAACCATTCTGGAAAAAGCACAGTGGGGCCTTGTTCTGGGGGCAGATTAGCACCCTGAGCTTGGAGCATGGCATTTCTCACTTGCAAATAGGCTACCTGGTCACAAAGGACTTAATTTTTCTGCCATCAGCTATGCTATTTGAGTCTTCAGGGCCTGATTTTCCACCTGCATTTGATTGACCTTCTCCTGCATGTCCAGAACCCCTCAGGATTCACTGGGTGCCAGAATGCCTTCTGTCTGCATTCTCTCACTGTGGTATTGGATGTAGAGGGGTTTGGTGAAGCAAGAGACAAAGCCAAGTCAGAACTGGATATTCGCATTAGGAGATAAAACCAAGGTCAGGAACCAGGGCAAGGAATCAGGGTCTTAGCATCAGCTAGCTTAGATTCCACCTAGTTGCACAGTCAAACTTCCTGTATCCTTCCCAGGCTTAAGTAGTATGCTTGGACCAATCAGGAATGTCCTGTCAATTGGGCCCTCTGTGGGCAGCATGTCCTGTTAGGTTTATGCATCCTTGAGGTTCATGTCAAGTGTTTCTATAGCAAAAGATGTTAAATGGTGACATGGAGATGGTTGCTGCCTGGGAAATCTGCAGACCTAGACATTACTGTAGGGCTTGGCTGTCTGTACAGCTCTCTCAGCCTATCTGTGGGTAATGTGGGCTGCTAGTAATACTATGATAATCATATTATGTGTAACCCTTCTGCCCATCTAAGTTGGCAGCAACAAGGGCCGGGTTCTGTATCTAGGGGTTCCGTTTCAATAACACAATGCAAAACCGGCTCGAGCCCCCACCCAGTGACCTGGGACAATTACATACCACCCCCTGGGCGCCTCTAAGAGGCAATACTTCCCCTCTCGCAAGCACGGAGTCTGAGTGTAACAGAAAATGTTTAATAACATGAGGTAAACAACATCAGCATTAAATTGGAAAAACACCACAAACAGGCTTCATGAGCAAAAAACCCACCCCAGCAAATTGGGCTGTGTCCTTTCCCTTTGGTTCTTGAAATCAGCAACCCAAGGTTCACCAAAGTCCCAAAAGTCCAACAACCCCAAAGTCTCTTGGGTCCAGCAACACAAGGATCGCCAAGGTCCCAAAAGTCCAACAACCCCCCAAAGTCTCTGTCCCTGGTCAGTGCAGCCCCAGAGTTCAAGCCGGGGGGGGGGGGGCACGCAGGGTGTTAAGGGGCACCTTACGTGATCCGAGGCCGACCGGCTGCCTCTCCGTGGGGTTCCGCCGCAGCCTTCTCCACTAGCCACTCCACCAGCTGTCCCGTGAGCCGCTCCCGCCGTCCACGAACTGCTCTGGCAGCTGCTCCGCTCTGCTCCACTTCAGCCGTTCCTTGGGCCGCTCCCACAAGGCTCCGCTCTGCTCGCTGCTTCTCCAGCCACTCCACCCTGCTCACCAACCTGTGAGTCGCTCAGCTCCAACCGTCCCGTGAGGCTCCACTCTGCTAGCAGCTCCGCCAGCCGCTTAGCAATATAGCTTCAGGCTCCCCCACTAGTTAACACAGTCTCCGTGATCTCCGCTCTTAATAACTTTAGCTCTTTTGTGATTTCAGCTCTTAGTAGGGGAGCCCCAGTGCTAGTGCACCATTGGCCCAAAGTGAATTCAGCTCAGCAGCCTGTAAATAGACTCCTAATGGAATCAAAGTTAGCTCTGACATTCAACAGTGGAGAGAGGAAGTAGTGCAATTGGTGTTTCAAACCCTCAAAGAGGGCCCATACCATCAGATATAAATACCTGTTCACATCCTCTCTCCCTTCACTGGGTTTTGTAACCCATGCCCCTTGTCAAGCAAGTGCTACTTAGGTAATGGTGAAGGACTCACTCAGTCCTTCTGTCATACAACAGTTCCACTGGCCTTGATTCACAGAATCAGGGTAACAAATCTTTATTCTTCCTGCCCCAATAACAGAGAAACTGGGGATCCCACACCAGCCAAAGTAACCACTTTGAGTTGCTGTTGTTTCATGCCAGGCGAGTGGGTGTGCCTATGCAAACCAGATCAGCCCCTGGAGTTCTTTTCCACTCGCCATAATTCACCACCAGATGTCAGGGTAGAGCTTATCCTGACTCTGCTTACATATGTTTGGTATTATTTAAATTCCACTGCTGTAAACTGGTCAGTGGTCTGTCACTAGTTGTTCAGGAATATGAAATGAACAAAAGTTCACTTCAGTTTCTTGATAACATTGTGACATGTTATGTCTTTCAAGAACATTATTTCTATATATCTGGAAAAAATGATTCACTATGACCAGGTAAAGATGTCTTCTGAATTCACATAAATCTGCAGCTAGTCTCTTTCAAGGCCTGTCTGGTAGAGGTGCTGTTATGAAAGATTCTTTGTGTTGTGTTGATCTGTTAATTCTTCAGTATTCACATGTACATCATTTAGTCTTTGTTTTTGCTGATGCCCAGCCACCATACTGACTGGTTGGCCCATTCACAGCATTTAATTAATCTTTGATGTCCTTTATGGATTAGGTTTAGCATTTCTCCTCTCACTGTGTTTGGAATTACAATGCAATCACCTTTAATCCTGGTTCTGTTTGACTCACTTAATTCTCTGTGTACTACAAAGTAGTATCGTGGCACTTCCTAGTGTCCTTTAGATATCTGGGCCAGTCAACCCTAATGTAACTTAGAACTTCTTGAAGTTGCATGTCTGTCAAGGTTGCTTTTTGTAGCTTGTGTTGTCTTTTGACAGTGGTCTGTATGTGTCCACAGTGTCCATGTACACCTGTATGTCATCTTCGAGCTCATGGGTAGTTGAGTGCAATGTTAAGCTCTATGACCGTGTACGCTACTACCAGATTTTACCCAGGAACATATTTAGCAATTGGGTTAAATTGTATTAACCTGATCAAAAGAGATGGGCATCTGTTTGTTTGGTCCAGGTCTTTTCCACTGATGAGGGTTCCAAGCAATTTATAGTTTATCAGTGTAAAAGAATCTAATCTACTCAGCTATCTGTAAAAGTTCTCACATATCCATGTACTGGCAGACACTCCTTTTTCAATCTGTGCATATTGGTTTTTCTACTTCTGTGTGTGTGCAAGAGAAAAATGTAATTGGCTTCCACTTAGATCCATGTTGCTGCAACACCTAGGCCATAGCTGCTTGCATTCTCACTAACCACTGTGGGTTAGTTCACATAAAAGTACTTGACTGGAGCTGTTGAGAATTTTTTTTACCTTTTTGAAGGCAGTCTCCTGATGTGATAGCCATGATGTGTTGGACATTTAATAGTTCATTCAATGGTTTTGTCACTGTAGAATGGACTTGTAGGTATCAAGCAAGGTAAGATCTAGTATAATTGTTGATTTATTCAATCCTCACATTGCTTTTTCTTTCTCTTGGCTAGGACTGATTCTATCTGTGTTTGTCTGCCCCAAAAACTCAATTTCAGGTAGGCAGAAAATGCACTTTTCCTTATTTAGCTTCTGCCTTTCTGACTAAGCTTGTTGAGACTTTTGTTGTTCTTCCATAGATAGGGTGGCCATATTTCCCTATGCTGAATACTGGACACCTGGTACAATTACTCATACTCAAGCGAGTTCAACGGCAATCAGTCAGAACTATGCAGTACAAATGTTCAAATAAACATCAAGTTGACTGAACCCCTGTTAAAAAGAAATAATGCATAGTTGGATTCTTTGTATTTACCTTTTTATCTTTAAGACTTTATGGCTCACACTGGGAGAGGACAGACAGACGGGGGTGACCAACCGACCCAACCCTCCCTGCCCAGTGCTCTCCATGTCTGGCTGGGCCCCTGGGACGGACCCTCCTCTCCTGTTACCTGGCGCTGCATCTTCCCAAGGCAACATATTGGAGGGCACGCAGGGTCACATGTTCCCCTTCCCCAGATTTCTGCCAGGGTTCACATCAGAATGTTGCCAGCAGCAGCCTTTCAGCACTGTGTGGGAGGGAAGGGACAGGAGCTGCTTCCAGATGCAGGGGAGGAGGAGGGGGGTGAAGGGCCCAGGGAACCTGACTGCAGGGGCTTCAGCGAACCCAGCCAGAGAAGTAGTTCAGCAGGGGTGTGTGTGTGTCTGTGTGCACACACGCCTAGAAGACAGAGCAGCCCCATGCTCCCTGGGGGCAGGACAGGACCCAGGGCGGGGGGAGGGGGGGGACACTGCGGGAGGGTGCTAAGCCTCTGCCCTAGAGTTACCAGGTGTCTGGTTTTCGACCAGAATGCCTGGTCGAAAAGGGACCGTAGTGGCTGTTAAAAGTCCAGTCGACGGTGCTGCAGGGCTAAGGCAGGCTAGTCCCTACCTGTCCTAGCACTGTGCTGCGCCCTGGAAGCAGCCAGCAGGTGCAGCTCCTAGGCAGGGGAGCCACAGGGCTCTGTGTGCTGCCCCTGCCCTGAGAAACAGCTCTGCACTCCCATTGGCAGGGAACCGCATCCAATGGGGGGTGGGGGTGCCTGTGGGCAAGAGCAGTTTGCAGAGCCTCCTGGCCCCCCTGTCTAGGAGTCAGACTTGCTGCCCCCTCTTGCACCCCAAACCTCTCATCCCAGCCCAGAGCCCTCACTCCCTCCAACCAAACCCCCCTGCCTCAACCCACAGTCCCCTCGCACACTCCAAATCCCTCAGCCCCACCCCCCAGCCTGGAGCCCCCTCTTGCACCACAAACCTCTCATCCAGGCCCTAGCCTGCACCCCCAGCTGGAGCCTTCATCCCCTCCCACACCCCAGGCCCCTCCCACACCCTGAACTCCTCATTTCTGGCCCCACCCCCAAGCCTGCCCCCCCCCCCCCGTTAGAGCCCTCACCCCCTCCCATGCCCCAACCCCCTGCCCCAGCCCAGTGACAGTGAGTGAGGGTGGGGGAGAGCAAGCCACCAAGGGAGGGTGAATGTGGGGGGGGGTGCCTTGGGGAAGGGGCTAGGGTGTTCAGTTCAGTTTTGTGTGATTAGAAAGTTGGCAACCCTACCCTGCCTGGGGGGGCTTCTGTGGATCCTGCAGGGTTGGGGCACAAACAGGCTGGAAATCGCTTCCCTTCCCCTCTCCCTCCCCCCCCGCCACTCCAGAGCTTATCTGAGGGGCAAAGAGGCTTCCTCATGTCAGCGCTCTGTGTGGCTTTGGTACATGCAGGGCTCCACTCCTCCTGGCCAGTGCCCTAGGCCAGAGGGTCTTAGGCTTTCCCAGGGCATCGGCCCAGCCAGATGTAGTGGGGGAAGGAAGGAGCCTGCTGGCCAGGCTGTTGGTGAGCTGAGCACTCCCGCAAGAGACTGATTCTCTGCACAGCACTGGGAGCAGGACATGCCGGCGGGAGATGGAGAGGCTGGGGGCAAAGCAGGGAGAGGACAGCGAGAGGGGGAGCACATAAAGGGCCTATGGCAAGGCAGCAGAGGTGACACATAACCAGTTGCTGCCGGGTATCTGCCCTCACTCACCAGCCACCGCAGCTCTCAGTGCACAGCCTGTGCCAGCCGGAAACAGGACAGGGGGCAGGGCCCTGTTGGCCAAGAGATGGCAGGCAGTGGGGACAGCGGCTGGCGCTGCATGCTGCAGCTTTGCCCCGCCACCAGCCTTGCACTCCCACCCTCATAGTCACCCATTGGCACCCCCACTCACCGCTGGTGGGAGGGCAGCTGGCAAGCAGGGATCTGGCTAGCAGCAGGACCCACCAGTACTGATGGGGAGAGACAGAAAATATGGGACAATTTGCCTGTTTTCAAGAAAATTGGGACACCTGCAGGAGGGCTTAAATACAAGACTGTCCCTTTAAAAACAGGATGTCTGGGCACCCTGTCATTAATGTATAAGCACCCAGACCCTTATTAAGGAGATTTTGTGGGTAAAAGCACTCTTTGTCTGGCATTAAAGCTCTTCGGAGCCTTTGTATTGCAACCTAGTCACACAAAAGGTGGTTAATCCCCAGGTTCTCCTTTTAAGGTTATGTAGTCCCTGAGGAGGAGCTTTGAGCAAGAAGAGTAAAGTTCAGGACAGGTAGTGAAAACTGTTTTGGTAAGCTGTTAGAGGTGTGTGAGGCCTCAGAGGGAGACAGGCCAAGACAGCTGTTTCTTGGGACTGAGCGACTGGCCCTTAGCTGAGGTTTCTACAAAAACTCGTGTGCTGTTTCTTATCACCACTGTACAAGGAAGTAGGACTTGGGTACATTTTGTATATAAACATATCACTAAGAAAATACCTGACTATGCATCACCAATTTCTGCTCCATATGAGAACTGATCTGCAAGGTCCTAACATCTGGTACCACTTGGTAAAGGATTAACCAGATGCTAATTGCTGCTGCATGCGCAAAAACATTTTAATGCAAAGTATTGCAAGCAAAAGGAAAGTGGATTCAGCTGCCCAGGGAACTATAGTAGTATCCCCAATAGTTCTCTCTTCCTCCACTTCTCTATCTTGTCCCTCATCTACCTCAGTGCAAGCAGGTGAAGCAATGCTGCTAGTTTCTATGCCCCCCACGACCACTCAGGAACTCTACTTGTCTTGCTTTCCCACACCCTCCACTAACCATCCATCCTATAGCCTTCTGCTGTAGAACTAACTGAAGGACTAGATCAGAGGTGGGCAAACTATGGCCCGCGGGCCACTCCGGCCCACGGGACCGTCCTGCCTGGCCCCTGAGCTCCTGGCTGGGGAGGCCAGCCCCCGGCCCCTCCCCTGTTGTCCCCTCTCCCCCGCAGCCACGCCGCCGCATGGGCAGCGCTCTGGGCGGCGGGGTTGCACACTCCTGCAGGGCAGCGTGTCTGGCTCTGGCCGGCAGCGTAGCTGCCAGACATACTGCTCTGAACGGTATGGTAAGGGGGCCGGGACATTGGAAAAGGGTGGAGGTTCAGGGGTGGGAGTTGGATAAGCATGGGAGTCCTGGGGGGCCTGTCAGAAGGCAGGGGGTGTGGATAGTGGTCAGGGAACAGGTGGGGTTGGATAGGCATGGGGTCCTGGGGGGCTTGTCAGGGGGTGGGGGTGTGGATAGAGGTCGGGGGGTAGTCAGGGGACAAGGAGCAGGGGGGGGTTGGATGGGTCGGGGATTCTGAGGGGGGTGGGAAGTGGGAGGGGGTGGATAGGGGGCGGGGGCCAGGCTGTTGCGGGAGGCACAGCCTTCCCTACCCGGCCCTCCATACAGCTTTGCAACCCCAATGTGGCCCTTGGGCCAAAAAGTTTGCCCACCCCTGGGCTAGATCCACAAAAGGATTTAGGTGCCTAACTGCTACTTTTAAGCTCCAAAATTTAGATCCTCTCAACCCCTGCTCAGATGCCACCTAACGCTATAGGTGCCTAAATTCCCTGCATACCTAAATTTCTGTTGGTGGACATATACAAAACTGCCTCACTCCAGACACCACTGAGCTGTTTGACACCAGCCTCTCATGTGTAAGCCTTGGTGAGATTCACAAACTAAGTGTTCCTCGGTCTGGCTTGCTTGTGGAGTCTGATCTGGTAGGCATGCTCTGAGCACATATAAGCAGCACAAAAGACAGCAAAGAAGTTGTGTTGCACCCCCCCCATATCCACTTCCCAGCACATGCACCTAAGATGCAGGAGACCCAAGTTCAAACTATTGCTCTGCCTGATTCAGATTGGGGATTTGAACTCAGTTGTCCCAGGTAAGTGTCCTAACTCCTGGATTACAGAAGAATCTCCTAGGGTTGGTTTCTTTTCTGTTGAAGTTCTAAGCATGAATTTGCATGAAATTCTTAAATAGTCACTGGGGGAGCAAAGAAAAAAGTTAGATGGACTGTATAGCCTGCTGGTGTGGGGGGCAGACCTGGGTGGGTTCAGGTTCCTACTTGAATTAATATCTAAGTATTTTATAATAAATGGAACAGCTTCAATAGGAGAAAGAGAGTTCCATATTGGGCACACCTCTACCAGGGAGCTCTCCTCTAGCTGTGGAGCAGTCACAAATTAACCCTCTGTGAAAGGCGTGCATAAATGAAGACTCTTGAAGAGCTCAGCACCATGTCCTAGCTATGTCCTGCATTATAAGATAAGGGTGTGATACCACTGCTCATGCACACATACTCGTGCTAGCTCTCATCAAGCTAGTACGAGTATAAATAAAAGTAGCAACAGCAGAGGCACATCTGAACCATGCTGAGGGCACACCAGCCTGAAACTGGTGGGTATGTACTTGGTTCAGCGATGCCTCCACTGCTGCTACTGTGGCTACTTTGCTATTTATACTCATGCTAGCTCTGGGGAATTACACACCAGTGCCATAGTGTAGATGTAGCCTATGAAAAGTTTTTCTATAAGGCAAATTAATTTTTACATTTTTAAACAATAAATATTTTTCAATAAATTAATATAGCTGTAGTTGGCTTTATTTGTAGCCTTTCCTTTTTTCTCTTCATAGACCTTACCTTTTCTTCATGACCCTGAATTTCTTAGCTGTGGGCTCTGTTTATTTATTTATTTTTTTTTTAAAAAAAAGCTTCTAGACCCAAGGGAAAAGCTCAACCTAGGGAAATAAAAATGCCATAGTTTTCTCCTTTCACAAGGTGAGCTGCATCTGTAAGAGGTAAAGGCCCCGATCACTGGCCTGTAAGTCATGTGACAGCAGCCCAGAAGTGGCACCTCCCATAAGCTGTGCTGCTGATTCACAGGGAGTAAGAAGTCTCCTGTGGTGGAGCCAAGAGAGTGGTAGCTGGGGAAGATTGTCAGGACAGAGATAGAGCCCCTAGAAGGAGAGCTGTGGGGGATCCTGCAGCAAGAGTGAACACTTAGGGTATATCTACACCACAATTAAAAACCCACAGCTGGCCTATGCCAGCTGACTCAGGCTTGCATGGCTTGGGTCAAGGGGTTGTTTAATTGCTGCATAGATCAGTGGTTCTCAAGCCGGGGTACGCATACCTCTGGGGGTATGCAGAGGTCTTCCAGGGAGTACATCAACTCCTCTAGATATTTGCCTAATTTTACGACAGGCTACTGAAAAGCAATAGCAAAGTCAGTACAAACTAACATACAGATGACTTG
The DNA here is from genome assembly GCF_027887155.1 of Malaclemys terrapin pileata. Taxonomy (NCBI): domain Eukaryota; kingdom Metazoa; phylum Chordata; order Testudines; family Emydidae; genus Malaclemys; species Malaclemys terrapin. The sequence goes on from NC_071506.1 coordinate 165,302,260, forward strand.
TATATACTGCTCTATATACACTGAAATGGAAGTACAATATTTATGTTCCAGTTGATTTATTTTATAATTATATTGTAAAAATTAGAAAGTAAGCAATTTTTCAGTAATAGTGTGCTGTGACATTTTTGTGTTTTATATCTGATTTTGTAAGCAAGTATTTTTAAATGAGATGTAACTTGGGGGTACGCAAGACAAATCAGACTCCTGGAAGGAATACAGTAGACTGGAAAAATTGAGAACCACTGGTGTAGATGTTTGGGCTTGGTCTGGAGCCTGGGCTCTAGGACCCTGTGAAGTGGAAGGGTCCCAGATCTTGGACTGCAGCCCAAGCCCAAATATCTACACTGCAATTAAACCACCCCTTAGTCTGAGCCCAGCGAGCCTGAATCAGCTGCAGGTGTCTAATTGCAGTGTAGACATACCTGTGAAGTTGGAAATACTGTACCATTATACTGTTCTTAGCAACTTCTGGGTGGGAATCTGTGAATAACAATATTTGTAAATCTAAAGATCTGTTGACTGAAGGGGAACATATATTCTCTTATATAAAATTTATCCATAGAATGTAATCAAAAGAAGCTTTCTCAGTGTCCTTTGAAGTCCATGCACAATTACAAATTAGCTAAAATTGCACTTGTATAACATTACTGGCCTATTTATTTCAGCAGCTTGAAATAGTATTTACTATGTCAATATTTTCCATCTTAAAGAATTACTTTTTCCAGAACAAATTATATAATTTAGATAAGGACATTTTAAGGATGTCTTAAGCTTTCTGCAGACCTCATAGCTATATCTTCGTGTAAATATTACAAAACCCTTTGAATTCCAACACACTAGAGCTTTTAACTTGCGTATGTTCTTTTCTAGTCTACTTGCCTGATAGGAATTCTCATTGGTAAGTTTTGTTATTTGCTTACCTAGATTTTTCATTATTTTATTTAAAAAGCAGTCATTTAACTACATTTAAGTAAAGCAGTCGCTCAAAATGGCTCTTCGATTATTTTGGAGTTTTGTTTATTATGAATGTAGCATAAGAACAGCCATACTGGATCAGACCAAACATCCATGTAGCACAGTATCCTGTCTTCCGACAGGGGCCAATGCCAGGTGCCCCAGAGGGAATGAACAGAACAGGTAATCATCAAGTGATCCATCCTCTGTCTCTCATTCCTAGCTTCTGGCAAACAGAGGCTAGGGACACCATACTGCCCATCCTGGCTAATAGCCATTGATGGACCTATTCTCCATGAATTTATCTAGTTCCTTTTTGAACCCTGTTACAGTCTTGGCCTTCACAACATCCTCTGGCAGAGTTCCACAGGTTGACTGTGTGTTGTGTGAAGAAATACTTCCTTTTGTTTGTTTTTAAACCTGCTGCCTATTAATTTCATCGGGTGACCCCTAATTCTTGTGTTATGAGCAGGAGTACATAACACTTCCTTATTTACTTTCTCCACACGTGTCATGATTTTATAAACCTTTATCATATCCCCCTTAGTCATCTCTTTTCCAAGCTGTAAAGTCCCAATCTTATTAATCGCTCCTCCTATGGCAGCTGTTCCATACCCCTAATCCTTTTTGTTGTTCTTTTATGAACCTTTTCCAATCCCAATATCTTTTTTTTTTTTTTTTTTTTAAGATGGGGTGCCCACATCAGCACACAGTATTCAAGAGGTGGGCGTACCATGGATTTAGAGGCATTTATAAATAAATATTTTCTGGCTTATTATCTATGCCTTAATGATTCCCAATATGCTGTTTGATTTTTTTGACTGCCACTGCACATTGAGTGGATGTTTTCAGAGAACTATCCACAATGACTCCAAGATCTTTTTCTTGAGTGGTAACAGCTAATCTAGATTCCACCTTTCTCTCTCTCTGTGTGTGTGTGTGTGTGTGTGTGTGTGTGTGTGTGTGTGTGTGTGTATATATATATATATATATATATATATATATAATATATAATATATATATATAAAATATTAGTTGGAATTATGTTTTCCAATGTGCATTACTTTGCATTTATCAACATTGAAATTTCATCCGCCATTTTGTTGCCTAGTCACCCAGTTTTGTGAGATGCCTTTGTCAGTCTTCAGTCTGTTTTAGATTTAACTATCTTGAGTAGTTTTGTATCATCTGCAAATTTTTCAGATTATTTATGAATATGTTAAATAGGACTGATCTCAGTACAGACCCTTGAGGGACACCACTATTTACCTCTCTATTCTGAAAACTGACCATTTATTCCTACCCTTTGTTTCCTATCTATGAGAGCATCTTCCCTCTTATCCCATGACAGCTTACTTTGCTTAGGAGCAGTGGCACTGGAGCGCTTTTTATAGTGGGGGGAGGGGGATACTGAAAGCCAACAAAACTATCCCCAAACTTTTTACCTTGCGCGCGCGCCCCCCTCCTCTCCCCAGAGCTGAGCCTGGGAGGAGGCTGGTGCCATGGCTGGGGGCGGGTGCAGGGCCCTGCATAAAATCTGGGGGTGCTGCAGCACCCCCCACCCTTACTTCCCCCACCTATGCTTAAGAGCCTTTGGTGCAGGATCTTGTCAAAGGCTTTCTGAAAATCTAAGTATACTATATCCACTGGAGACCCCCCCCCCTGTTGTCCACATGCTTGTTTACCCCCTCAAAGAATTCTAGTAGATTGGTGAGGGATGATTTCCCTCTACAAAAAACATTGACTTTTCCCCCAACAAATTGTGTTCATCTGTGTCTGACAATTGTATTCTTTACTACAGTTTTAAATAGTTTGCCCAGTACTGAAGTCAGGCTTACTGGCCTGTAATTGCCAGAGGATCACCTCTGGAGCCCTTTTAAAAAATTGGCATCACATTAGCTATCCTCCAGTCATTTGGTACAGAAGCTGATTTAAATGATAGGTTACAGACTATAGTTAGTTGTCCTGCAATTTCACATTTGAGTTCCTTCAGAACTCTTGGGTGAATACCACCTGGTGACTTATTATTGTTTAATGTATCAATTTGTTCCAAAATCTCCTCTAATGACATCTCAATCTGGGACAGTTCTTCAGATTGGTCACCTAAAAAGAATGGCTCATGTTTGGGAATCTCCCTTGCATCCTCAGCCATGAAGACTGATGCAAAGGATTCATTTAGTTTCTCCACAATGGCCTTATCATCCTTCAGTGCTCCTTTAGCATCTCGATTGTCCAATGGCCCCACTGGTTGTTTAGCAGGCTTCCTGTTTCTGATAAACTTATTTTTTTGCTATTACTTTTCAAGTCTTTGCCTAGCTGTTCTTCAAGTTATTTTTTGGCCTTCCTAATTATATTTTTACACTTTACTTTCCAGAGCCTATGCTCCTTTCTATTTTCCTCACTAGGATTTAACTTCCACTTTTTAAAAGGATGCCTTTTTGCCTCTCACTGCTTCTTTTAGTTTGTTGTTTAGCCACTGGGGCACTTTTTTGGTTCTCTTACTATTTTTTAATTTGGGGTATACATTTAAGTTGAGTCTCTATTATGTTGCTTTTAAGAAGTTTCCATGCAGTTTGCAGGGATTTCACTTTTTGGCACTGGACCTTTTAATTTCTGTTTAAGTTAAAGACTGGCATGGGTGTTCCAGGCGGCAGCCTAGGGCAGCCTGTCAAAGAGGGTGCCATGCGCAGGGTGTGCCTGATTCCTACCTGACCTGCCGAGAGCCAGCTGGGCTGAGGGAGGTGGCAGGCAGGTGGAGCAGCAGCATCTGGAGATGGGGGAGGGACCTGTCAAAGTCAGATTCAGGACTCACAATTTGTTAGACCACTCTGTTTATTAGCACAGCGCTCTGCTAATACACCCAGATAATGTGAGCACCATGCAAGACCCCCACTACCTTATTTTATACAGATAAAAAGGGCACGAACTTAACAAGAGGACAAAGAAGGCAGAACTGACAAGTTTACCTGAGGCTAGACATGCATATGTAATTTCCTTACTAACTTTCACCGGAGATCGGTAAATGTTCCACCATTAGCTTAAGGGGACTCATTGTTTATGCCTTAACGTTTCTTTTCCTGATACCTGTATTTCAACATTCCCTTATTTCTGCTTAAAGGTACATACAGCATTTCTTTAATCCATTCTATTTTTACAATATAATTCATTCTACTTTCACAGACCCAAGGTGCAGGGGGCAGTTGGACAACCAGCGAAGCTAAGTGACTTCTCTGCTCCATTGCCATATGCAGGTGTCACTGCTCCTGTTTCTCTCCCTCCCCTCCCCTCCCCCATTCCTTACCTGGAGCTGCCCCTGGCCACTCTGGACTGGGAGTGTCCTCTTGTCTGCTCTGTGGGGGAGCAGGAGGGGCTGATGTTTGTGTGTCCCCCCTCCTCCCACCAATGTACCCGGTCTCCACTGAGTTGGGGTGACAGGATAGGAGGAATCTGTGTGTGCTGTTGCCACGTCTCTGGGTCCAGGAGCTGCCGGCAGCTGCTTGTGTCTGAACAAACCTTCAGGCATCTGACCCTAAGTGCTTTCTTAAAGAAACTGTGTGCTCGTACTCTCACTCACTCAGAGACTAACAGATATATTGGAGCATAAGCTTTCGTGGGTGAATACCCACTTCGTCAGATGCAGGTATTCACCCACGAGCTTATGCTCCAATATATCTGTTAGTCTTAAAGGTGCCACAAAACTCAGTCTGGATCTGTAAAAAGCAACAAACACAGCTACTCCTCTGATACTCACTCAGAGTCCCCCAAACACACACACGAGGGCTCCCTGCATCCAGGTCACCTTCCCCACTTGGGCTGTGCGGCAAGCAGCAGGAGTTGCTGCTCTCCTGCCCCCTCCTTACACCACCCAGGTGGGGAAAGTGACCTGGATGCAGGGAGCCCTGATGTTGCTCCTCACTTCTCCACTCACAGCCCCCTACGAGTGCACAGGTTGGAGGAGCAGCAGTTCAGTGGGGGAGTGAGCAGCAATGCCAGCTACTCCATCCGTGCATCCAGGTTGGTTTTCTCACATGGCTGTAGGAGGGGGATGCAGAGGTTAGGTGTAAAGGGGCACAGTGCAGAGGTTAAGGTGACCAGATAGCAAGTATGAAAAATCGGGACTGTGTGTGTGTGTGTGTGTGGGTAATAGGCACCTATATAAGAAAACTCCCCAAATATCGGGACTGTCCCTATAAAACCAGGACATCTGGTCACCCTATTAGGGGTACAGAAGGGGAGTGGAGAGATTAGGGGTGAAGAAGGCACAGTGCAGCAGTTAGGGGTGAAGGGAGGGTGGGGAGCCCATGGGGGCCAGGTGCTGTTGCGGGGGGGGCCATGCCATGCCCACAGGGGCCAGATGCACTAAAATGCAAGTTTGCCCAGGGTGCCATTTCCCCTAAGGCTAGCCCTGACTAACTTCCTCATTTTTGTGTAGTTCCCCTTTCTGAAATTAAATGCTACCGTATTGGGCTGTTGTGGTGTTTTCGCCCTCACGGAGATGTTAAAGTTAATTATATTCTGGTCACTATTACCAAGTGGTCCAGCTATATTCACCTCTTGGATCAGATCCTGTGCTCCATTTATGACTAAATCAAGAATTGCCTCTCCTCTTGTGTGTTCAGGACTAGCTGCTCCAAAAAGTTTCTTGACACCTTAAATGATTGCTTCATCTCCACATCCTGTCCTGAAGAGACATGTACCCAATCAATAAGGGAATAGCTGAAATCCCCCATTATTATTGAGTTTTTTTTATTTTAATATTCTCTCTAATTTCCATGAGCATTTCACAGTCACTATCACCATCCTGGTCAGGTGGGCAGCAGTATATTGCTACTGCTATATTCTTATTATTCAAGAATTACTCCTGGGGGCATTCCACACCAAAAGATTAAAAATTCTGTGCACAATATTTTTAAAATTTGCAAAATTCTGTAAATTTTATTTGTCAAAACAACACTATAAAATTACACCAGTTTTAATTATTTTGGTAATTTATTTCAAAGTACCTGCCAGCAAGTAGGTCTGTAAAAATACACTCTCTCTCTCTCTTCCCCCCCTCCCCAGGAGTAGAGAGTTAAAGAAACCCCTATGACAACCCAGTTTTCTCTACCCCCTCCCCCCCTGAGCCCAGCTGGAGCCAGGCACCCACAACCCCTCTCCCCCCACAAGCCAAGCTATGGGTCCCCCTCCCCAGAACCCAGACATCCACCCCCTCTTCCCCATAGAGTCCAGCCGTGGCCTACCCAGCCCAGACGCCCACCCGCCCTGTCCCGAGCCCAGGGATCCAGAGGGAGAAACAGCCTGATGCTTGGTCCCAGGCTTGCATGGATTTTCCTGTGTGCCGCTGTCTCCTTCTCTCAGGGCATTCTGAGAAATGGAGGTGCCAGAAACCCTCTAGTTCACTCCCCCTCCACCCTGGTCTTCTATGTGCAAACTGGATTTTGCTGGGTTAAGCAGCCCCTAGCATCACTGCAGCTGATTTCTGTGGGGGAAAGGAAATTCTGCTTGCATGTTAATTTCTGCAAAATTCTGCAGTGCGCAGTGGCGCAGAATTCCCCCAGGAGTAGAGCATGGAATGAGTATCCCTAGAGATGCTATGGTACAATTTGGTTCATTTAAGATTTTTATTTCATTTGATTCTACACTTTCTTTCACATATAGTAACCCTCCCCCACCAGCATGACCTGCTCTGTCCTTCGGATATATTTTGTATCCTGGTATTACTGTGTCTCATTGATTATCCTCCTTCCACCAAGTTTCAGTGATGCCTATTATATCAATATCTTCATTTAATATGAGGCTGTCTAATTCACCCATTTTATTATTTAGACTTCTAGCATTTGTAGACAAGTAGGGTGACCATATTTCCCTATGCTGAATACAGGACACCTGGTAAAATTACTCCCATTCAAGTGAGTTCAACAGCAATCAATCAGAACTATGCAGTACAAATGTTCAAATTAACATCAAGTTGACTGAACCCCTGTAAAAAGAAATAATGCCTAGTTGGATTATTTTTATTTACCTTCTTGTCTTTCAGGCTTTAGGGTTCAGGGAGAGGTGTCACACACACATGCGCGCACGCTCTCTCTCTCTCTGTGACCAAGTGACCTGACCCTCCCTTCCCGGTACTATCTGCCCTCCATGCTTGGCTGGGCCCCTGGGATGAACCCTCCTCTCCTGTTACGTGGTGCCATGTCTTCCCAAGGCAACACATGGGAGAGCACGCAGGGTCACATGCCCCCACTCCCCAGATTTCTGGCAGGGTTCACACCAGAATGTGGCCAGCAACAGCCTTTCAGCATTGAGTGGGAGGGAAGGGACAGGAGTGCTTCCAGCTGCAGGGGAGGAGGAAGGAGGGAAGGGATGACCTGGCCTGTATCTTTGCAGAGCTCATCTCTTCTCTCCTGGCCCCCCACCCCCACTCCCCAGTGGCTGGAAGCAGCTTGTCCCTTCCTGCCTGCACCATGTCAAAAGGCAGCTAACACCTCCAAGCTGCTGCTGGCCACTGATATATCCCAGCCACCTCCTGTCCCCTGGCCACAGCGCAGGCAGGAAGAGGTTAATCTCTAAGGATGTATTGTGCACCAGGGCCCAGGGAACCTGACTGCAAGGGCTTCAGCGAACCCAGCCAGAGAAGTGGCTCAGCAGGGGATGGTGCCTAGAGGACGGAGCAGCCCTGTGCTCCCTGGGGGCAGGACGGGACCCAGGGCAGGTGGAGTGGGGCAGGTGAAGATGTAAGTACCTGCAGCACCGCTGACCGGGCCATTAAAAATCCAGTCAGCGGCGCTGCAGGACTAAGACAGGCTAGTCCTTACCCGTCCTGGCACCGTACTGTGCCCTGGAAGCAGCCAGCAGGTCCAGCTCCTAGGCAGGGGGCGGCCACAGGGTTCCGCATGCTGCCCCCGCCCTGAGCACCAACTCCGCACTCCCATTGGTAGGGAACCACGTCCAATGGGAGCTGGGTGGGGCAGTGCATGCAGGCTAGAGTAGTGTGCGGAGCCTCCTGGCCCCCCCGCCTAGGAAACGGACCTGCTGGCCACTTCTGGGGCACAGCGTGGAGCCAGGACAGGCAGGGAGCCTGCCTTAGTCATAATGCGCTACTGACTGGGAGATACCCGAGGTAAGCCCATGCCCCAACCCCCAGCCCTGAGCCCCCCCAAACCCAGAGTCCCCTCCTGCACCCCAAACGCCTCATCCCTGGACCCACCCCAGGGCCTGCACCCCCAGCCCAGAGCCCCTCCCATACCCCAACTCCCTGCCCCAGCCTGGACCCCCCTCCTGCACTCTGAACAGGGCCGGCACCAGGCACCCAAGCACATGCTTGGGGCGGCACCTGGTAAGGGGCGACGGGGGGAGCGCGGCGCAGCATTCCCGGGGAGGGGGGGCGTTCCGGCGGGGGGCGGGCTCTGGCGGCACGGGGGGGCGTTCCGGCAGCTCTCGGTGGGGGCGGGCTCTGGCGGCGCGGGGGGGGCGATCCGGCGGCTCTCGGCGGGGAGCGGGCTCTGGCGGTGCGGGGGGGCGTTTTGGTGGGGGGCGGGCTCTGGCGGCGTGACGCTCGGCGGGGGGGCAGCGCGAGGCTGGGGGAGGGTTCTGGCGGCGCTCTGCATGGGGGGCAGGCTCCGGCATGCGGCGTTCGTCGAGGGGGGGCGCGGCGCTGGAGGGGGTTCTCGCGGCGCTCGGCTGGGAGGCTCGGGGGGGCGGCGCTTTTTTTTGCTGCTTGGGGCAGCAAAAAAGCTAGAGCCGGCCCTGACTCTGAACCCCTAATTTCTAGCCCCACCCCAGAGCCTGCACCCCCAGTTAGAATCCTCACCCCCTCTCACACCACTGCCCCAGCCCACTGAAAGTGAGTGAGGGTGGGGGAGAGCGAGCCACTGAGGGAGGGGGAATGTAGTGAGTAGGGGACGGGACTAGGGTGTTTGGTTTTATGCGATTAGAAAGTTGGCAACCCTATCCTGCCTGAGGGGCTGCTGTGGATCGTGCAGGGTCAGGGAACAAACAGGCTGGAAATCACTTCCCCCCAGCCACCACTCCAGAGCTTAGCCGAGGGGTGGAGAGGCTTCCCTATGCCAGTGCTCTGCAGGTTTTTGGCACATGCAGGGCTCAGCTCCTCCTGGTTGTTAGAGGGCTTTCCCTTCACCCTCCCACTTCCCTAGTTCTTGTCACACAGACATCAAGCAGCAGCAGACCAGAAGTCCGAAGTTCAAACAAGGCAATGTTTATTGGGGTTAATTTCCAAGCAAGCATATTCTGAAACCCTTCACACCAGTTGGGCTTATCTTTGGTGGAGTCTGTTCCCCAGTGTTCTGTTCCCAAATCTGACACTGCAGAGCATTTACCCCGTATCCCCCTTCCCAGCTCTGACACTGCAGAGCCTTGCCTGTGTCCCTATTGCCCATTCCCTGTTCCTGTTTTCTCCCCCCCACTTAGCAAACATGATTCCAATTTCCCTTCCACTTCCTGTTTGACCCCAGTTTATATAGTAATATTTTCAGCTGTACCTTAACCAATCATTTTACTGAAATTTAACTAACCAATCCTAACATATTGTAACATAATTCTCTTATTATATCCCACTACCCTAATTAACTTTAACTTTTACCTAGCAAAATTAATTACACAGCAGACAAACAATTAGAGAACCAGAAAGATTAACAATAGAAAAGTGATGGCCATAAAGATAAAATAGAGAAATGAGAGTTTCACAACCACAATCATTGATAAGTGATTTCTTGTCAGATAGGATGCTATCAAACTATGTTTTCTTTAACCATCTTAAGATCTGTTTCTTTATCTGGTGGTGATGGGCATTATCAGGACAGGATCGTCTTCCTAACAGCCCAATACCACCTTATTTCAATGTGACTGGTTTGGGATGTGAGGATGGGACTGTATGCTTCCCAGCTTATGGCTGCCCCTGCTGCTGAGCCAAAGGCCTTTGTCTAAGAACAAGGTTTCAGACTACCCTAGTGAGAAGGCCCATATACAGGAGGACTTGTGATTTTGATTCTTTGTTTTATACCTCTATAACTAGCTAAGTGATAAAAATACACCTAAGTTCTTAAAGTACAGGCCTTTATAAGCAGGCCTGAATATTTATATTCTAATACTGGCCAGTGCCCTGGGCTGGAGGGTCTTGGGCTTTCCCGGGGCATCAGCCCAGCCAGACATCCCTAGGGGATTGCGGGGCTGGGGTGGAAGTGATGGATTTGTCTCTTCCGGGACCAACCGTGTCTGCCAATCGTGCCGACCCACGGGGCCCCCACAAAGCACAGTGCTTGGAGCGGCTGCCCTAATTTGCCCTACCCAAGGGACGGCCCAACAGCCTGGCCAGCTGGTGAACTGAGCACTCCCACAAGAGGCTGGCTCTCTGCACAGCACTGGGAGTGGGACATGCCCTGCCGGGGGGAAGATGGAGGAGTAGAAGGGCTGGGGGGCGGTGATGGGGCAAAGCAGGGAGAGGACACAGAGGGAGCATGTAAAGGGCCTGTGGGCAGGGCTGGCTCTAGGTTTTTTGCCGCCCCAAGCAAAAAAAATGTTCGCTGCCCTCCAGTCCCAGCTCTGGGCTCCTCGCTGCACCCCCCTGCTGCCTCAGCCCTGGGTTCTCCCCCCCCACCCACACCCCCTGTTGCCCCAGCTCTGGGCTCCCTCATTCCCCCCCCCCCACCATTGCCCCCCACACACACCTCCTGCCGCCCCAGACCTGGGTTCTCTCCCCTCCCCACCTGCACCCTCCTTCCGCCGCAGACCTGGGTCACTGGTAACTCGCTCCCACGGCAGGTCATTCAGCAGGAATTTTAGATGTGCACAGAACACAGAGAGGATTGGTTCCCATATGGTTACAGAAGTGCAGTAAAGTGGAACAATTTTCAGCTTGTGTGATTGGATAAGACTGTCCTACATAAATGAGGAAAAGGTGAGGTGCCTTTATTATTCTTTTGTTCCACTCTTTCTTTCTATGGGGAATTTGCCAATGCAATATCACTGTCTTCCTTTTACACAAACAAACAAACAAAAAAGGCAATGGCTGTTGAAAATAGCAATTCCAGTCCTAATAACCACTGGGAAGCATTTCTTGCGCAATTTTATCCTAATTTTTCTACAGCAAGTTACAGTGGATCAGTATATTTGATTTGGGAGAAATGAAGTAACAGCTGCCCAAACTGAGCTTGAGCACTCCTGAATTTTGAGGTGTTCAAATCTGGAAGGCAGGTGCTGGGGGAGGGGGGAAGGGGGCTGTGGCTCTGCGGGGGAGCACGGCAGCATGTATGCAGCAGTGTGTCTGGTGCTGCGCGGAGCCAGACACGATGGTCTGAGTGGCACGGTAAGGGGGCTGGGGGGTTGGATGGGACAGAGAATTGGGGGGGGGGCAGTCGGGCAGGGAGAAGGGGGGGTTATATGGGTCAGCGGGTTGGGGGGCAGTCAGGGGACATGCAGCGGTTGGATAGGCATGGGAGTCCCGGGGGTTTGTCAGGGGACAGGTAGGGGGTGGGGTCCTAGGGCGGAAGTTGCAGGGGGTGTCTCAGGAAGAGGCAGTTGGGGACAAGGAGAAGGGAGGCTTAGATGGGGTCCCAAGGGGCAGTTAGGGGCAGGGGTCCCAGGAGGGGGCAATCAGGGGACAAGGAGCAGCGGCGCTTAGATAGGGGGTAGGGTCCTGGGGGGGGGTGATCAGGGGACGGGGGGGTTGGATGAGTTGGGGTTTCTGTGGGGGGCAGTCGGAGGGAGTAGATGGTGGCAGGGTGAGGTTACCCTCCCTCCCTGTGGAGTGTCCTATTTTTTTAATGTTAAAATATGGTATCCCTACTCACAGTGCAGCTCTCCATTCAGGGCAGGCTGCAGAATGAGGTCTCAGCTACCTCACTCCCTCCCCCTCTTTCCTGTTGGTAGTGGCCAAGGGAATGCTGGGAAATGTAGTTCTTTCCCTGTTCCAGGGCTGGCTCTATAGGCAGGGAGCTAACCAAGGAATTACAGCTCCCAGGGCCCCCTGTTGGTTCTCAGCTCCCATGCTGGATCCCTGCCGCTCCTGCAAATGGGCTGCCCCAAGCAGGTGCTTGCTTTGCTGGTGCCTAGAGCCGCCCCTGCCTGTGGGTGGGCAGCAGAGGCGATATGTAACCAGCCGCTGTCTGGCACCTGCCCGCACTCACCAGCCACTGCAGCTTGCAGCACACCACCCAAGCCAGCTGGAAATGTGACGGGGGGCAGGGCCCTGCTGGCCAAGAGTTGGCAGGCAGTGGGGACAGTGGCCAATGCTGCGTGCTGCGGCTTTGTCTTGCCACCAGCCTTGCACCTCCCCTTCCATTGTCAGCCACTGGAAGAACCCCAACTCACCACTAGTGGGTGGGCAGCTGGTGAGCAGGGATCTAGCTAGCAGCAGGACTCGCCAGTACTGATGGTGGGGGAAATCAGAAAATGAGACAATTTGCTCATTTTTAAGAAAAAGTCGACACCTGCAGGAGGGCTTAAATACAGGACTGTCCCTTTAAAAATGGGATGTCTGGTCACCCTATCCATAGAAGACCCATAATCAAGGAAGACTACAACTCGATTTGTGTTCGTTAACAGTGGTGCCATCTTTCTTTGAAAAATTTCAGCTGCACTGATAATCCTAAAAGGTAATGGTCAAAAGCAAAATCTCCCAAAGTGTGTAATAAAGGACTCACAGTTTAGCACTCACTTTAGCTAAAGGAATTTGCCAGAATCTGCTTGAGGAGAATACAGTAGCTCTGTTCATTTTGGGGAGGAAGTCATCCAGTGTTGGGAGGATATATTTTTCTTTCGGAATTGTAAAGTGCATTCCTGGGCATGTGGGTTCACCTTGGATGAAAAAAAATGAAATTACACAGTAGGCTGAGGTTGCAAAGGGTGGAGAAGACAAATATTGTGTAACCTTGTTGGGTCAGACACTTTCAGTATGGGACACAAAGATGTTGTTATGATTGGCTAATGATCTGCTTAGTACCAAGAAAGATTACTTGAGTAGGGGGACAAGGTAATTTTTCCAGTTTCTTAGCATGAGTTCACAATATATCTGCTGATGACCTTCTGATTAGTGGTGCCCTAGAAACTGTGATACAGCTAAGCCAAGTCATACCACCATTGCATTTAAATGTGCAGGACTCAATAAATAGATGCCCAGAACATTTGTTGACCTTAAGACAGCATAGTCAAAATATTTTTGTAGTGACATAGATACAGTGGAAAATGCCCCAAGGATAGGAGTTAGTGTAAAATATTGGAGAACATCTGTGGATGCACATGATATCAGTAGGCTTTGTAATTGTGCATACCATATTAATGGTGATATTGCTTTCATGGAAGGTTAGGAGCTTGGTTAAGCAGCTGGGAAAGAGAAAGATGCATATGAATTACAGATCTTAATGACACCTTAGCAAAGTACTAGACTAAATTAGGACAATGGCCTATTTTTTCTGTGTTTGAGTGGAAAGAGTGTGTTGTGAGTTTCTGTTACTTTAATGACTTAAACTGATATGTGTTCTGTATTTTGTTTAAATGATATTCTACTATTTTTAACAGTGTGATTAAAACTGTAATTAATAGTGATTCATTTTTTTAATTGCTTGACAGTCCTAAAAATAACATTACATATCTAGTATCAGAGGGGTAGCCATGTTAGTCTGGATCTGTAAAAAGCAACAGAGGGTCCTGTAGCACCTTTAAGACTAACAGATGTATTGGAACGTAAGCTTTCATGGGTGAATGCCCACTTTGTCATTGGTCTAGATTACATATCTAGAGGGTAAGGGCAACATAACCATGAACAATATGCAGCATCGGGTTATGGGGAAAAAGTTGGCAGACAAACTTGATTGCTTTCTTGATAGAATTACAATGTTAGTGCAACTACAGAATCCTATAGATTTGTCTTTCACTAGAACACTGGCTCATGCAAATTTAATAATTAATGCAGATTAGTTTTGGTAAATGCATTGCCTGGTGGAATAAAAACTGGATAAAAGACAATAACAATGAGGTAATGATAAAAGACAGTGTATCAGATTGGGGGTAAGATGTCTAGTGTTGTGTAATAGGGATCAGTATTGACTCTTCATGAAGGATTTGGAAGAGGGAGTAAACTGTATATGGTTGGAATTCATAGATGACACTAAATTGGAAGAAGCTGTAAACCAGTCAGGGTTCAGAAATAAGGGATCTAGAGTGATTTAGAAAAGTGAAGAGAAAATAACAAAATAAGATTGCATTTTCCTAGGTTTTTTGATGTGGTAGGTATGGAGAAAAAAATCTGCAAGACATATACAGTAAACGCTGTATTTAGGGCCATAGAAGGGATTTATATAAAATGGCTTTATAAAAAGCATAGCTTATGAGGCCAGAAGAGACCACTGTAATCATGTCATCTGATTTCTTGCATAACACAGGCCATGGAATTATCATAGAAACTCAGGGTTGGAAGGGACCTCAGGAGGTCATCTACTCCAGCCCCCTGCTCAAAGCAGAACCAATTCCCAACTAAATCATCCCAGCCAGGGCTTCATCAAGCCGGACCTTAAAAACCTTTAAGGAAGGAGATTCCACCAGCTCCCTAGGTAACCCATTCCAGTGCTTCACCACCCTCCTAGTGAAAAAGTTTTTAATATCCAACCTAAACCTCCCGCACTGCAATTTGAGACCACTACTCCTTGTTCTATCATCTGCTACCACTGAGAACAGTCTAGATCCATCCTCTTTGGAACCCCCTTTCAGGTAGTTGAAAGCAGCTATCAAATCCCCACTCATTCTTCTCTTCTGCGGACTAAACAAGCCCAGTTCCTTCAGCCTCTCCTCATAAGTCATGTGCTCCAGCCTCCTAATCATTTTTGTTGCCCTCTGCTGGATTCTTTCCAATTTTTCCACATCCTTCTTGTAGTGTGGGGCCCAAAACTGGACACAGTACTCCAGATGAGGTCTCACCAATGTCGAATAGAGGGGAATGATCACATCCCTCGATCTGCTGGCAATGCCCCTACTTATACAGCCCAAAATGCTGTTAGCCTTCTTGGCAACAAGAGCACACTGACTCATATTCAGCTTCTCGTCCACTGTAACCCTAGATCCTTTTCTGCAGAGCTGCTACTTAGCCATTCGGTCCCTAGTCTGTAGCAGTGCATGGGATTCTTCCATCCTAAGTGCAGAACTCTGCACTTGTCCTTGTTGAACCTCATCAGGTTTCTTTCGGTCCAATCCTCTAATTTGTCTAGGTCCCTCTGTATCCTATCCCTACCCTCCAGCGTATCTACCACTCCTCCCAGTTTAGTGTCATCTGCAAACTTGCTGAGAGTGCAGTCCACGCCATCCTCCAGATCATTAATGAAGATATTGAACAAAATCGGCCCCAGGACCGACCCTTGGGGCACTTCGCTTGATACCAGCTGCCAACTAGACATGAAGCCATTGATCACTACCCGTTGAGCCCGACGATCTAGCCAGCTTTCTATCCACTTTATAGTCCATTCATCCAGCCCATATTTCTTTAACTTGCTGTCAAGAATACTGTGGGAGACCGTATCAAAAGCTTTGCTAAAGTCAAGGAATAACACATCCACTGCTTTTCCCCCATCCACAGATCCAGCTATCTCCTCATAGAAGGCAATTAAGTTAGTCAGGCATGACTTGCCCTTGGTGAATTCATGCTGACTGTTCCTGATCACTATCCTCTCCTCTAAGTGCTTCAGAATTGATTCCTTGAGGACCTGCTCCATGATTTTTCCAGGTACTGAGGTGAGGCTGACTGGCCTGTAGCTCCCCGGATCCTCCTTCCCTTTTTTAAAGATGGGCACTTCATTAGCCTTTTTCCAGTCATCTGGGACCTCCCCTGATTGCCATGAGTTTTCAAAGATAATGGCCAATGGCTCTGCAATCACATCCGCCAACTCCTTTAGCACCCTTGGACGCAGTTCATCCATGGACTTGTGCTCATTCAGCTTTTCTAAAGAGTCGTGAACCACGTCTTTCTCCATAGTGGGCTGGTCACCCCCCCCCCCCCCATGCTGTGCTGCCCAGTGCAGTAGTCTGGGAGCTGACCTTGTTCGTGAAGACAGAGGCAAAACAAGCATTGAGTACATTAGCTTTTTCCACAACCTCTGTCACTAGGTTGCCTCCCTCATTCAGTAAGGGGCCCACATTTTCCTTGACTTTCTTCCTGTGGCTAACATAGCTTAGGAAACCCCTTCTTGTTACTCTTAACATCTCTTGCTAGCTGCAACTCCAAGTGTGATTTGGCCTTCCTGATTTCACTCCTGCATACCTGAGCAATATTTTTATACTCCTCCCTGGTCATTTGTCCAATCCTCCACTTCTTGTAAGCTTCTGTTTTGTGTTTAAGATAAGCAAGGATTTCACTGTTAAACCAAGCTGGTCACCTGCCATATTTACTATTCTTTCTACACATCGGGATGGTTTGTTCCTGCAACCTCAAGAAGGATTCTTTAAAATACAGCCAGCTCTCCTGGACTCCTTTCCCCCTCATGTTATTCTCCCAGGGGATCCTACCCATCAGTTCCCTGAGTCAAAGTCTGCTTTTCTGAAGTCCAGGGTCCGTATTCTGCTGCTCTCCTTTCTTCCTTGTGTCAGGATCCTGAACTCTACCATCTCATGGTCACTGTCTCCCAGGTTCCCATCCACTTTTGCTTACCCTACTAATTCTTCCTGGTTTGTGAGCAGCAGGTGAAGAAGAGCTCTGCCCCTAGTTGATTTCTCCAGCACTTGCACCAGGAAATTGTCCCCTACACTTTCCAAAAACTTCCTGGATTGTCTGTGCACTGCTGTAATGCTCTCCCAGCAGATATCAGGGTGATTAAAGTCTCCTATGAGAACCAGGGCCTGTGATCTAGTAACTTCTGTTAGTTGCTGGAAGAAAGCCTCGTCCACCTCATCTCCCTGGTCTGGTGGTCTATAGCAGACTCCCACCACGACATCACCCTTGTTGCTCACATTTCTAAACTTAATCCAGACACTCTCAGGTTTTTCTGTAGTTTCATACCAGAGCTCTGAGCAGTCATACTGCTCTCTTACATACAATGCAACTCCCCCACCTTTTCTGGCCTGCCTGTCCTTCCTGAACACTTTATACCCATCCATGACAGTACTCCAGTCATGTGAATTATCCCACCAAATCTCTGTTATTCCAATCACATCATAGTTCCTTAACTGTGCCAGGACTTCCAGTTCTCCCTGCTTGTTTCCCAGGTTCTTGCATTTGTGTATAGGCACTTAAGATAACTCACTGATCATCCGACTTTCTCAGAATGAGACAGGAGTCCTCCTCTCTTGCGCTCTCCTGCTTGTGCTTCCTCCTGGTATCCCATTTCCCCATTTACCTCAGGGCTTTGGTCTCCTTCCCCCGGTGAACCTAGTTTAAAGCCCTCCTCACTAGGTTAGCCAGCCTGCTTGCAAAGATGCTCTTCCCTCTCTTCGTTAGGTGGAACCCGTCTCTGCCTAGCAGTCCTCCTTCTTAGAACACCATCCCATGGTCAAAGAATCCAAAGCCTTCTCTCCGACACCATCCGCGTAGCCATTTGTTGACTTTCTTGAATTCCTGTTTGAACTACAGCATATCTTTCTGAAAACCATCCAATTTAAATGGGGAAAAAAAATTTCCAGCTTTGGCGAATCCACCACAACCCTTGGTAAGTTGTTCCTAGTGGTTAATTACCCTCACACTTAAACATGCCTTATTTCTAGTCTGAATTTGTCTAACTTCAACTTCCAGCCATTTGATCTTATGTCTTTATCTGCTAGAGATTGAACGGCCTATTAATAATTTGTTTGTTCCACACACAGTTTATAAATATCTATGATCAAATCACTCCTTAACTGTCTCTTTTTTTCAGCTAAATAGATAGACTCAGGAAACTCAATCACTTTAAGGCATGTTTTCCAATCCTTTAATCATTCTGGTGGCTATTCTCTGAACCCTTCTCCAATTTATCAACATCCTTGTTGAATTATGGGCACCAGAACTGGACACAGTATCATAGAATCCACTCCTGGGGGAATTCTGCACCACTGTGCATGTGCAGAATTTATGTCCCCCACAGCTTTCTTTGGTTCCCTGCAGAAAAATGACTCGGATGTGGAAGCAAAGGGAAGCCACAAGAACGGTCATGCAACCCTCCCCAGCAATATGTTTCGGGTGCCCAGAGCAGCCGGCAGAGAGGTAAATCACTGTGGGGCAGGAGACGGAACTGGGGAAGACCCGCCTGGTGGCTCCTACCCTGTGCTGGGCTCAGCTGCTAGTCTGGGCTGGGCTGGGGAGAACAGGACTTCCTCTACCCCTGCACGGCATCCGGAGCTGGGTCAGACTCACCCCAGATTTATCCCCTGGCTGCAAGAAGCTCTGCAAACTCCGCTCTTCACTTCCTGCACCCATCGCTCCTCAGCTGCAGGGGGAGAGATCCCTGTACAGGGAGCTGCTCCTCCATCCACCCAACTCCCGTGCATCCACACCCCCTTATAATCAGACCCTCCAGCTGAGCCTCATCCCCCTGTACTTGGACTACCCTGACGAGCCACATGCATCCAGCTCCCCATCCTACTGAGCCCCAATCAGTTGCACCTGGATCTCCGCCCCACTCCTCCAGTATCTGGAACCCCTATTAAGCCTCCCACACTCCCTGCCAAGCTCTATCCCCCCCCACAGCCAGACCCCCCCCATTGAGCTCCAACCACCTTCACTTGGACCCCCCTGCAGAGTCCCATTACAGTTGCACCCAGAATCCCCCAACAAACCCCTGCGCATCCAGATCCCTTCCGCACCTGGATCCCCCACTGAGCCAGCTGCACCCAGATTGCCCCACACAGAACCCTCTCAACCCACATCAGGATCCACCCCACTAAGCCCTTCTACACTTGGATCCTGCCTTGCTGAGCCTGCCTATCCACACCTGGTGCACCTGGGGTGTTTCTGGAGCAGGCCCCATCCTTGCACTGTCAGGGTTGGGTGCAGCCTCACCACTCTGTCCGGGAGGAGTGGGGAAAGCTACACAGTGATCTCCCACCTCTGTGCAGCCAGTGGCCTGTGCTCCCCACTGCCATGCTGGAACCTCCACATTTATTTGACAAAATTTGCAGAATTTTGTAGAGATTTAAAATATTGTGAGCAGAATTTTAATTTTTTGGAGCAGAATGCCCTCAGGACTAAGAATCCTAGAATAGGATTGGAAGAGACCTCAGGAGGTCATCTAGTCCTACTCCCTGCTCAAAGCAGGACCAACCTCAACTAAATCATCCAAAGCAGGGCTTTGTCAAGTCGGGCCTTAAAAACCTCTAAGGATGGACATTCCACTACCTCCCTAGGTAACCAACTCCAGTGCTTTACCACCTTCCTAGTGAAATAGTTTTTCCTAAGAGCCAACTTAGACCTCCCCCACTGCAACTTGAGACCACTGCTCCTTGTTCTATCATCTGCCACCACTGAAAACAGCCTAGCTCCATCCTCTTTGGAACTCCCCTCCCCCCCACTTCATGTAGTTGAAGGCTGCTATCAAATCCTCCTTCACCAGGGCTGCCTGGTGGGGGGAAGGGGGGGCAAGTGGGGCAATTTGCCCCAGGCCCCACAGGAGCCCCCATGAGAATATAGTTATTCTATAGTATTGCAACTTTATTTTATGGAAGGGGCCCCTGAAATTGCTTTGCCCCAGGCCCCCTGAATCCTCTGGGCAGCCCTGCCCTTCACTCTTCTCTTCTGCAGACTAAATAAGCCCAGTTCCCTCAGCCTCTCCTCATAAGTCGTTGTCCTCGGCTGAACTGTCTCCAATTTGTCGACATCCTTTCTGTAGTGGGGGGCCCAAAACTGGATGCAATACTCCAAATGTGGCCTCACCAGTGCCCAATGGGGGGAATAATCACTTCCCGCGATCTGCTGGCAATACTCCTACTAATGCAGCCCAATATGCTGTTAGTGTTCTTGGCAACGAGGGCACACTGACTCATTCAGCTTCTCATCCACTGTAATCCCCAGGTCCTTTTCTGCAGAACTGCCGCTTAGCCAGTCGATCCCCAGCCTATAGCAGTGCATGGGATTCTTCTGTCCTAAGTGCAGGACTCTGCACTTGTCCTTGTTGAACCTCATCAGATTTCTTTTAGCCCAATCCTCCAATTTGTCTAGGTCACTCTGGACTTGATCCCTACCCTCCAGTGTATCTACCTCTCCCCCCCCCCCCAGCTTAGTGTCATCCATGAACTTGCTGAGGGTGCAATCCATCCCATCATCCAGATCATTAATGAAGATATTGAACAAAACCAGCCCCAGGAGTGACCCCTGAGGCATTCCGCTTGATACTTGTTGCCAACTAGCCATTGAGCCGTTGATCACTACCCGTTGAGCCTGATGATCTAGCCAGCTTTCTATCCACCTTAGAGTCCATTCATGCAATCCATACTTCTTTAACTTGCTGGCAAGAATACTGTGAGAGACTGCATCAAAAGCTTTGCTAAAGTAAGGTCTCTCACGTCCACCTCTTTCCCCATATCCACAGAGCCAGTTTTCTCATCATAGAAGGCAATCAGGTTCGTCAGGCATGACTTGCCTTGGTGAATCCATGTTGACTGTTCCTAATCACCTTCCTCTCCTCTAAGTGCTTCAAAATGGATTCCATGAGGACCTGCTCCATGATTTTGCCAGGGACAGTGGTGAGGCTGTAGTTCTTTGGATTCTCCTTCTTCCTTTTTGTAAAGATGGGCACTATATTTGTGTAACCCTTCTGCCAGTCAGAGTTAGCAGCAACAAGGTCTGGTTTCAATATCTAAGGGTTCTTTTTCAACAATACAACAGAAAACTGGCTTGAGCCCTCACCTAGTGACCTGGGATAATTACACACAACTCCCTGGGTGCCTCCAAGAGGCAATACTCCCCCTCTCGCAAGCACAGAGTCTGAGTGTAGAAAAAAGCTTTTAATAAAAGGAGGGAGATAATGCGGCATTCATTTGGGGAAACATCGCAAACAGGGTTTATAAACATAAATCATGAGCAAAAAACCCACCACCATATAAGTTGGGCAGTGTCCTTTTTCCCCCTCAGGTTCTTAAGTCCAGCAACCCAAAAGTCCCTTTAACATGCCTATCCCTTCTCTGCACCCCACTCAGTTGCTATCCTTGGACAGTGCCGATCCAGAGTCCAGAGGTGCATCTGCAGAGTTCCTCCCCCCCCCCCCAAACTAGGGTGGAAGGTGGAGGGGGGGTGGTAAGGAGGCACCTTACTCGCTCTGCTGCTTGGACACTTATTCACCACACCTGTCTGCAGGACTCTGCTCTGACACTCTCTGCCAGCCACACCTCTCCATTAGCTGGCCGCTTGTAGCGCCACCAGCCACCCTGCTGTGGAGTCATGGACAATGCTTCCATAATTTCATGTTATCAGGACAATCTTAATGTCATTGAAGATCCTTCAATCAGCCATTTCTTATGCAAGCTTCTATCTTAGGGCTTGTCTACACTTACAGCTGCACTGCTGTAGCGCTTAGTGAAGATGCTACTTATACCGAAGGGAGAGCTTCTCTCATTGACATAAGTACTCCTCCTCCCTGAGAGGCAGTAGCTATGTTGATGGGAGTAGCTCTCCATCCACTCCCCTGAGCGACGTAGTTATATCAGCATAAGTTTATGTCAACCAAGCCTCAGCTAGCTACTGGGAAAGTCACTTATCTTCACTATCTGAGTCTAATGGAGACAGATCTGGCTGTAATTTGCATATTGTAGAAAGCAGCCCACACCACTTCACTATTACTTCTAGTGGCTTTACACATTGAACAGGAGAGGTGTATGTGCAGTAAACAATTATTTGTACAGTGCCTAGCAGGGCATAGTCCCTGATCTGTAATTGGTACCCCTGGGTCCCACTGCAATACAAATAATAGTAATTAATAACAATTAATAATGCATTCTCTTAATGTGTTAGATACATTTTAAAAGTTGTTTACTAGAGTCAGGAAACCTGGCTAGTGCTTTAGTATACTTACAGACATTTTGGGCCAACTTCTTGGGTGGAATGTGACTTTCTGGTGCCACTGGTAGAATCGGAAGATAAAGCTAGTACATCTGGCCTTGGGAAAATCTCTTCAGGGGATCTTCTGATAACACAGACCTGGCATGGTGGCTCTTAAACCTCATTCCTCTCTGCTGCTGGACAGAGCAAAGGGGTATGTCTGGGGCTTACCTAAGGTCTGCCAGTCCCTTGCTACCATTTTTGTTGCTTGGGACTGTTGGCTGCTAGAGCAGCATCCAGTGCTAGAAGTTCTCCAACTTAAACCATGGGAGCAGCCTGGCACACAGCGTTGCCAAAGACTGGGAGTGTATAAAAGATTTATGCCATCTACTAATCTTTTTTCTCTGTCTCACCAGTTCATATTTTTACCTGCATTTGATATTAATAAAGCTAATAGTACCACCTGGTGGCCATCTAATTTTTTGTACTTACTAAATCAGCAAACAAACAATGCAAGCAACATTTTACAGGATGATGCGAAGTAGAGCCCTCTGTCCTAATTTTAAAAAAAGTGAATATAGTAATTTAGTGTTAGATCTATTGTTTCCAAAAATTAAAGGAGATTAGTTCAAGTGTAAAGTCACAAAAGGAATACAAAATAAAGTCTATTATATAAAACACAAAATGTGTTCTTATTCCATTACTTGCTGCTTTCAAATTATTGTTATTATGTCCTTTTAAACTGAACTCTTTTAAATGCCTTGGATTAAATTTTGGTACGCATTTAATATATTATATTAGAGTATTACTCACAGTCCTGAGATACTAGTTTAGACACCAATTTTATAGATCCTGTATGAATGTTTAATCTGGGATGGATGTAAAGGACAATAGTGTCCATTTTAGGTATAAAAGGGGATGTTGTAAAATTTACCAGTTTATATTTATATTTAAAACAACCTGGAAACAATAGAAGAGTGATAACAGAAATTGCAAATTAGCTATAAAAATAACTATCAATATCTCACTTTAATTCTGGTATGTATTGTATCTGTACTAGTTATTGTTAAAGCTCTAAAAGCAGTTTGTTTTTTAAGGTGCATAACATCACAGGCCCCTGTTAGCCCAGCTCCACTTAAAAGGGGGGGATTAGTTAGGCCTGGCTGGGGAGGCCATGCCCTAATCACCTGAGAGGATGCACCTGCAGGCCTGAGTGGCCAGCCTGCTATATAAAGCTGGTGGGAGGAAGCAGAGGGGAGAGACAGGAAAGGGAGAAGCAAGGAGCTCTAGATCCCTGCTGGCAGGAGAAGCTAGCGGTCTCCTAGGGTGGTGGTCTGTAAAATATGTAAATAGTGGGGATAGGCATGAACAATAAAAGAGCACTGGTGCATGTACTTTGGAGTGGTCTCTGACTGAGGTTGTGGAGAGGGCGGGAGAAGGCACCGCTACACAGGCCATTTGACAGGTCTTACTCAGTGGTAGAATACCCTCTGCCAGGATAGCTTATTGGTAGGGCCCTTTGTTTTTCCATTTTTATTTTATTTAATTTTTCCCTGGGAATTTCAGTTTTTATTACTACACCACAAACAAGTGAAAAATCAGTGCAAAAAATTATTAATTTTTCTGGGTAAATATCAGGGTTTCTTTTGGTGAACAGAAAGACAGGCAAAAAATATTCAGTAGATGAACAGAATTCAAAGCATTTATCAATATGGTTTGCTGCAGAACTAAAACAGAACTCAAAATATGACACCTCTGAATTTAAGAAAATATTTCTAATCCCTCCAAAAACTTTTCTTTTGAATAAGCAGTTTACTGTTGTCAACTTAGATCTATTAGCCTATAAATATTTACATTTAATAACTGGGCCGCACCATTTGCAGTGCATACACTCAACTTCATCCTTTGAGTAGTTCCTTGCATTCTGAAATGTATTCTGATAGATTTTCATTTTCTTCCTATTTTTAGTATGTCAAACCTTTAAACCATTATCTGCTAACAGCTTGAAATGTGTACAGGGTGGGCATGAGATTCATCAGTACATTCATATGCAGATGCATGTCAGAGCTTACACACAATAAACAGGCATGCATGCATCTTCTAGACTAAGACATAGCCTTACTTCAACAGGCAGCTTTGAATATAGACAAAGACTAATGTATTATCGTAATACATATATCTCATGCAATCTATTGTATTTTACTCATAAAACAAGTCATGTTTTATTTATTTGATATAAAAGTAAGGTGAAAATTGGAAAAAGCCAAATACTTCTTGGAAAACCCAGGAATTTTTCAGTAAAAAGTGGTTTAAAACTGAAAACGAAGGGGCTTACTATTGAGCAAAGTGGAAGTTGTCATAGTGTCTGGAGTGGTTCAACTCTGAGTGCCTATCTCAGGCCAGACTGTCAGAAAATAAGGGCAGATACCCCAAACTGGTCTAGAATTAGATTTCATCAAGCCAGTAGGATGACCACACTAAAATAACAGGACACATTGGGGTGCCATCACCCTGCCCACAGTCTACCCCCACTCCTCCCAGGCTCCACCCCCACTCTGCCCCAGGTCCCGCCTCCTCCCCGCTCACCCCTTCCACCGCGCCCTTCCTCATCCCCCGGCCTGCTGCTGGCTTGCTGCGTCCCTCCTCAGTCCCTCACCCACCGCTTGCCTCCGTACCTGCTCACTCGCCCACCTGCCGCTCGCTTCTTCAACCCCCGACCCGCCACTCACCCCTACGGCGCTGACTTCCCCTCGGCCAGGTGGTGCTCTTCCCACCCCTGCAACGCCCTCCCCCCACCCCCATTTGTTCAAGTCCGTGCCTTGCCTCTTCTCCGCCTCCTCCCCTGAGCATGCCGTGTGTCCGCTCCTCTCCTCTCCCTCCTGGAAAGTGCTAAGCTGTGCCAAACAGCTGTTAGGCAGCGGGAAGCACTGGGAGCAGGGGAGGAGAGGGGACGCGGCGTGCTGGGTGGAGAGGGGGAGAAAGAAGTGGTGGTGGGGGGGAAGCTTGGCTGCAATTTTTCCCCCCCATGGGTGCTCCAGCCCAAAGCACCCTCCTGCTTGCTTCCTTACCTGAATATCGGGACAAATGGTGTCTCAATCGTACATTGATTGGGATGCTGGACAAAGGATTAAATATCAGGACAGCCCTGATTTTATCAGGACATCTGGTCACCCTATCAAGCGAGTAACAAATGTGAACTTATGGATCACTATACCAGTCTTACCATCGAGTCACAGATAGTCCCCTCATACTCTCCAGCCTATCTTGCCACCCAGACCAACTGAATTTTTTGATAAAAGGTCACTTAAACCAAAAATCACACCACATCAGGTTTCTCCCAGTCCCAGGAGGCCAGCCACTTACACCAAAGACAATGCTGGCCACCAATTCTATAGTAAACTAACTAAAGGTTCATTAGCTAAGAAAAAAGAATGAGTTATTCAGAGGATAAATCAGGTAAATATATTTATATGCACAGGTGAATCAAAGTTTGTAATTCCAAATGGTAGCAGTGATGTAATAAACTGTCAGTTTCCCAAAGTCTTTCAGAATACTCACATCATCTCTGGGGATCTCTGCTTTGCATCTGGTACACTTCCCTGTAGGGGTCTGAACAGTCAGATGAAGGATCTTTCTTTGAATCCATTTTTATATCTTCTGACAGAAGACAAGCTGACAGTGTCTCTACCCACATGGGCTTTTCCTTTGATGATGATGATGATGATGATGAGTGAAGAATGCAGTTTAGTCTTTTGACAGCAAGTTATCAAAATGGCCATTTACTTTGGAATTGGCACCTTTTCTGATAAAGTCCTTCATTAGCATTTCGCAGAATTTCTTTGATGGGTTATTTAGTTTCAGGGATATACACATTGTAATGTTTGCTATTACATTAATACAGGAACAGATAAGTGAAAAGAATACAAGTAACATTGCACTAATTTTCATGAAGTTCAAAACATGTGAATACACACTTATACATTACTCACTGATCTATACTGATACACAAGCAAATTGGCCTGCAGCCCTGATCTGACCTGCCAGTGTCACAGAATCATTTTTCAATAAGGTCATTGGCCATCAAAGTTCAGCCAACACCAGCTAGTATCCAAGATATCTTGGAGTATTTGCTGCACCTTCAGTCATTGGGCCTTATGCTTAGCTCATTGAGGGCACATCTATCTGTGAGCTCAGCCTTTCATCCACCCATTTATGGAAGATTGGTATTTTCCAGTGCCATGGTGGTGAGATTCTTGAAAGGAATCCTTCATCTCCGGGAACCGGTTCCCTTGTGGGACCTTAGCGCCTCTCACAGGACCTCAGTTCGAGCCTCTGGCATCCTACCCATTTCCTCTCTGATGTCAAAAGCTGCATTTCTCATGTCAATAATGTCTGCAAGGAGGGCATGAGAGTTGCAGGCTTTGATGGCAGAGCCTCCTTATATGCAGTTCTCCAAAGACAGAGCGACATTGCAGCCGCACCCAAAATTTGTAGCTAAAGCGGTCTTTCATTTGAACCAGTCAGTATATTTACCTGTGTGTTTTTCCTAAGCCACACATCTCCAGAGGAGCAGCATCTTTGTACATAGGATGTCTTATCTGGACAGGACTATACCAATTTGGTCTTCATCTCATCTGTTTGTGTCATATGCAGATTATATGAAGGGACAGGCAAACTCCTTGCAGATGATCTCTAAGTGGATAACTTATTAAACAGCTTTGGCTATGCCCCCTCTATGAGAGCATAAGCTATGCCAATAACGTTCTTAAGTGATGTCTCAATATTTGCAGGGTTGCCACATGGTTGTTGATAAATATTTACAAACCATTATGACATTACCACAGCATGCGGAGCAGATGCAAACTTTGGGAATAGAATCCTGCTGTCTTTGTTCAAAGTGCCTACACACAAATGCAAGAAGCCTGGGAAACAAGCAGGGAGAACTGGAAGTCCTGGCACAGTCAGGGAACTATGATGCGATTGGAATAACAGAGACTTGGTGGGATAACTCACATGACTGGAGTACTGTCATGGATGGATATAAACTGTTCAGGAAGGACAGGCAGGGCTAGATCGTCGGGCTCAACGGGTAGTGATCAATGGCTCCATGTCTAGTTGGCAGCCGGTTTCAAGTGGAGTGCCCCAAGGGTCGGTCCTGGGGCCGGTTTTGTTTAATATCTTTATTAATGATCTGGAGGATGGTGTGGACTGCACTCTCAGCAAGTTTGCAGATGACACTAAACTAGAAGGCGTGGTAGATACACTAGAGGGTAGGGATCGGATACAGAGGGACCTAGACAAATTAGAGGATTGGGCCAAAAAAAAAACAAACAAAAAAAACCTGATGAGGTTCAACAAGGACAAGTGCAGAGTCCTGCACTTAGGACGGAAGAATCCCATGCACTGCTACAGACTAGGGACCGAATGGCTCGGTAGCAGTTCTGCAGAAAAGGACCTAGGGGTCACAGTAGACGAGAAGCTGGATATGGGTCAACAGTGTGCTCTTGTTGCCGAGAAGGCTAACGGCATTTTGGGTTGTACAAGTAGGGGCATTGCCAGCAGATCGAGGAACGTGATCGTTCCCCTTTATTAGACATTGGTGAGGCCTCATCTGGAATACTGTGTCCAGTTTTGGGCCCCACACTACAAGAAGGATGTGGAAAAATTGGAAAGAGTCCAACGGAAGGCAACAAAAATGATTAGGGGAGCACATGACTTATGAGGAGAAGCTGAGGGAACTGGGATTGTTTAGTCTCCAGAAGAGAAGAATGAGGGGGGATTTGATAGCAGCCTTCAACTACCTGAAGGGGGGTTCCAAAGAGGATGGAGCTCGGCTGTTCTCAGTGGTGGCAGATGACAGAACAAGGAGCAATGGTCTCAAGTTGCAGTGGGGGAGGTCCAGGTTGGATATTAGGAAAAACTATTTCACTAGGAGGGTGGTGAAACACTGGAATGCGTTACCTAGGGAGGTGGTGGAGTCCCCTTCCTTGGAGGTTTTTAAGGCCCGGCTTGACAAAGCCCTGGCTGGGATGATTTAGTTGGGAATTGGTCCTGCTTTGAGCAGGGGGTTGGACTAGATGACCTCTTGAGGTCCCTTCCAACCCTGATATTCTATGATTCTTACTGTAATTATGGTTCTTTGAGATGTGATGCAGTTGTGAATTCCATGTCCCCTCCGCATCAGAATCTAGTCTCTGGGTATTTGGTGCAAAGAAACTGAGGGGTATTTGGGTGGCACCACCTCATGTAGCCAGGGAAGAGATTATGGCTATGAGGTGCGAGCACTGCCTGCCTGTGTACTGCTATGCAAAATTCTCTGGCTCCAGTGCAGTGGGCATACACAAATATAAGTGGAATACACGTTTGCATCACATCTTGAAAAAACATAGTACACCTCTACCTCGATATAACGCTGTCCTCGGGAGTAAAAAACAAAACAAACCTTACCATGTTATAGGTGAAACCGCATTATATCGAACTTGCTTTGATCTACCAGAGTGCGCAGTGCCCCCCTCCTCCCGGAGCACTGCTTTACCGCGTTATATCCGAATTAATATTCTATTAGGGTAGAGGTGTATTGGTTTCTTAACAAGGCATGTGTCAAGGCTACTTCCCCACTCTGAACTTTAAGGTACAAATGTGGGGGCCTGCATGAAACTTCTAAGCTTAACCACCAGCTTAGATCTGGTCCGCTGCCACCACTCCCAAAGTGCTAATTCCCTTCCCTGGGTAGCCTTGAGAGACTCTTCATCAATTCCCTGGTGAATACAGATCCAAACCCCTTGGATCTTAAAACAAGGAGAAATTAACCATCCCCCCTTCCTTTCTCCCACAAACTCCTGGTGGATCAAGATCCAACCCCCTTGGATCTAAAAACAAGGAAAAATCAGGTTCTTAAAAAGAAGGCTTTTAATTGA
Organism: Malaclemys terrapin pileata; assembly: GCF_027887155.1. Taxonomy (NCBI): domain Eukaryota; kingdom Metazoa; phylum Chordata; order Testudines; family Emydidae; genus Malaclemys; species Malaclemys terrapin. The sequence continues at coordinate 165,331,066 of NC_071506.1, forward strand.
AGAAAAAGGTAAAAATCATCTCTGTAAAATCAGGATGGAAACTAACTTTACAGGGTAATCAAACTTAAAGAGCCCAAAGGAATCCCCTCTAGCTGTAGGTTCAAAGTTACAGCAAACAGAGATAAACACTCTAGCAAAAAGGTACATTTACAAGTTGAGAAAACAAAGATAAAAACTAACACGCCTTGCCAGGCTGTTTGCTTACAAGTTTAAAATATGAGAGACTTGTTCAGAAAGATTTGGAGAGCCTGGATTGATGTCTGGTCCCTCTCAGTCCCAAGAGCGAGCAACCCCCAAAACAAAGAGCACAAACAAAAGCCTTCCCCCCGCCCCAGATTTGAAAGTATCTTGTCCCCTTATTGGTCCTTTGGGTCAGGTGTCAGCCAGGTTACCTGAGCTTCTTAACCCTTTACAGGTAAAAGGATTTTGGAGTCTCTGGCCAGGAGGGATTTTATAGTATTGTACACAGGAGGGCTGTTACCCTTCCCTTTATAGTTATGACACGCCCCCCAAATCACAGATAGTGTTGGACAGCCTGTTCCACACTGGCTGTGATTTCTTCCTGGAGCTCTAGGAGAAAAGAGTTAATAAGACACATGCACCTTTAGACATACTACTGATTATAGTTATGACAGTATGCATTAAGTTAAATGGTCATGTATTAACAGGAATGTCATATGCAAGACATGGGAGGTAGTTGTCCTGTTGTACTTGGCACAGGTGAGGCCTCAGCCAGAGTACGAGGTTCATTTCTGGCTATCATACTTTAGAAAAGATGTGGATAAATTGCAAGAAGTCTAGAGGAGAGCAATAAAAATGATAAACGGTTTAGAAAACTTGACCTAAGAGGAAAGGTTAAAAGTCCTGGGCATGTTTAGTCTTCTGAAAAGAAGACTGAGTGGGGACCTAATAAGTCTTCAAACATATATGGGGGAAGAGGTGAGCAGCCCTCAGTGGTGAAAGAACAGGTTAAGGATTATTTAGAAAAGCTGGACATGCACAAGTCCATGGTGCTGGATGCAATGCATCTGAGGGTGTGGAGGTAGTTGGCTGATGTGATTGCAGAGCCATTGGCCATTATCTTTGAAAACTCGTGGCAATTGGGGGAGGTCCCAGACGATTGGGAAAAGGCAAATATGGTGCCCATCTTTTAAAAAAAAGGGAAGAAGGAGAAACCAGGGAACTATGGACCAGTCAGCCTCACCTCTGTCCCCAGAAAAATCATGGAGCAGATCCGCAAGGAATCCATTTTGAAGCACTTGGAGGAGAGGAAGGTGATCAGGAACAGTGAACATGGATTCACCTAGGGCAAGTCATGCCTGACCAACCTGATTGGTTTCTATGATGAGATAACTGGCTCTGTGGATATGGGGAAAGCGATGGACGTGATATACCTTTACTCTAGCAAAGCTTTTGATACGGTCTCCCACAATATTCTTGCCAGCAAGTTAAAGAAGTATGGACTGGATGAATGGACTATAAGGTGGATAGAAAGCTGGCTAGATCGTTGGGCTCAATGGATAGCGATCAATGGCTCAATGTCAAGTTGGCAGCTGGTATCAAGCGGAGTGCCCAGGTGGCAGTCTTGGGGCTGGTTTTGTTCAACATCTTCATTAATGATCTGGATGATGGGATGAATTGCACCCTTAGCAAGTTTGCGGATGACACTAAACTGGGGTGGGAAGGAGAGAGAGATACACTGGAGGGTAGGGATAGGGTCAGGAACCAGAGTGACCTAGACAAACTGGAGAATTGCCCCCCCCCCCAAAAAAAAACAAAACAAACAAACAATAACTGATGAGGTTCAACAAGAACAAGTGCACAGTCCTGCACTTAGGACAGAAGAATCCCATGCACTGCTACAAGCTGGGGACTGACTGGCTAAGCAGCAGTTCTGCAAAAAGAGGACCTGGGGATTACAGTGGATGAGAAGCTGGATATGAGTCATCAGTGTGCCCTTGTTGCCAAGAAGGCTAACAGCATATTGGGCTTAATTTGTAGGAGCATTGCCAGCAAGGAAGGGAAGTGATCATTCCCCTCTATTTGGCACTGGTGAGGCCACAACTGGAATATTGTGTCCAGTTTTGGGCCCTGTGACAGGGCTGGGGAAAACCCCAGCAGGGCAATAAGGCCCAGCGGCTACAGTCAGTAAGTTCACCCGGATGAGACAAGGCAATGTAGCCCAATGGCCGGCAACAATAGAGTCACCCCTCTTAGTTGGGTAGTAAGGCCTAGTAGCCGCAATCAGTAAATTCGGCCCATCAAGACAGGGCAGGAAGGCCAAGTGGCCAGAGTCCATAGATTCGCCCTTCTCGGCAGGGCAATGAGGCCGAATGGCTAGAGTCAATGTATCCACCCCTACTAGCTAGGCAGTACAGCTCAATGGCCAAAGTCAATAGGTTTGCCCCTATTAGTTGGGCACCAAGGCCTAGTAGCCACAATCAGTACATTCGCACCAGGAAGACAGGGCAGTAAGGCCTAGGTCTGAGTCCATAGATTCACCCTTTTTTGGCAGGGCAGTGAGGCCTAGAGGCCAAAGTCTGTTGGGAAGGGAGCTGCCATACACAAGGAGGGGGGTGGCAGCCTGGGTAGGGGGTCCAGGCCCCAGCCCAGCGCCCTGGCAGGGGTGCGTGACACTGAGTCAGCGGGGGGTTCCAACTGAAACACACTGACTCAAATATTTGGTTCACTAACTGGGCCACTATCCAATTCCCCATGGCTGCTTCCTATCATAGTTTCCATTGCTGTGGTCTGGGTGTGTCTGCTCTCTCCAGGTTCCCCACTCTGCGCTGTCTCCAGTGACTCCTGACGCAGCGGGGTCTCTGTAAGTACCTTAGCATCTACCTGGGTTACAGCATCTCTGGCCTTGAGTTTTGGCTGCTCTTCAGCTGGAGCGAGTGGAGCACATCCTTCCTCCCCAGCAGTCAGCCCCAACTAAGCTGAGCTGCTACCTTTTATATCAGGGCACCTAGAGCATGCCCAGTAGAGTAAAGGGGGCATGGCTTCTTCAACCCATAATGTAGGATTAACCCTTCCCAGTCCAGAGTGGGGCAGGTGCACCCTGTCACATTGGAGAGAGTCCATCGGAGAGTAACAAAAATGATTAGACAGCTGGGGCACATGATTTATGAGGAGAGGCTGAGGGAACTGGGCTTATTTACTCTGTAGAAATGAAGAGTGAAGGGGGATTTGATAGCAGCCTTCAACTACCTTAAGGAGGGTTCCAAAGAGGGGTGACAGATGACTGAACAAGTAGCAATGGTCTCAAGTTGCAGTGGAGGAGGCCTAGGTTGGATATTAGGAAAAACTATTTCACTAGGAGGGTGGTAAAGCATTGGAATGGGTTACTTAGGGAGGTGGTGGAATCTCCATCCTTAGAGGTTTTAAAGGCCCGGCTTGACAAAGCCCTGGTTGGGATGATTTAATTGGGGTTGGTCCTGTTTCAACAGGGGGTAGAACTAGATGACCCCTCCTGAGGTCTCTTCCAACCCTAATCTTCTATGATTCTATGTTATGGGCTGTTATAAAGAGGCTGGTGATCAGTTGTTTTCCATGTGCATTGAAGGTAGGACAAGACGTAATGGGCTTACTCTGCAACATGGTTAAGGTTAGATATTAGGAAAAACCTATTTATAAAAGGTAGGTTAAGCACTGGAGTAAGATTTCATCTGTAGATAAATAACAGATAAATGTACTTCACTAGATCTAGTCCTTGCTTTTCATACATTCTCTAGCTAAAGCAAGAAAGGCAGAATATCAGTGTCCTGAAAAGAGCTCACACATGTCCTGTTTTCCCACGTACCATAAGGCTGAAACGTAAAAAAAAAAAAAATTTGAAATGTATATATTTTCATAAAGATCTATGGCTTGGTGAGGGTTTTTGTTTACTGAAACAAACCTCTGAAAGCAAGGAATTATACACTGAGCCCAGGAAGCTGGACTTGCTTCCCCATGGCTGCCAGAGTATGTGATAAGAAAAGAAAGATGAGAATTTAAAATGTCTTTTACTTCCTTGTAAATTTCGCTTGGAGACTCTTTTTGTATATATTAGATAACAATAATGATTTGATAAAGAAATCTAAATATGCATCTTTGAGAAACATTTCCTTTGACATGTTTCTTTAATTCTGTATTTTGGAAGCTACTATATTTTTAACTGTAACAGGAAGGACCCTGCTTTATATTATGGCAAAGGGTAATACCTCTTTACAGCAGAAGGGTAGGTAAAATACTATCAATCCTATAAACTTTATTATTTTAAAATGCTCTCTTTGGTATGTATTAATGTTTGGACTCCAAATCTAGATATTTCAAGAAATATTAACATTTTTCAGTTTTCCCCCCCTTTTTCTCTAACTTTAAAAGAAGACTTTTAATCCCTGTATGTCTTCTTTCTGTTGTAGCAGGAACAAAATGCATATACTTAAAAAAAAATCCAAATCTGGTGCTTTAGTACCTTTAATTTTTTTTTAAATAGTCTTGCCTCTTGTGCATGTGTGGGAACTGAAAACTTTTTGTAAACTATGGTCAGTTTTCCGAAGGGAGAGAGGTAAATAGTGGTGTTCCCCCAGGGGGTCTGTACTGGGACAAGTACTATTCAACATATTCATAAATAATGTGGAAAAAGGGGTAAACAGTGAGGTAGCAAAATTGCAAATGATACATGTGATGGGTTCACCTCCCCCTTCGGGATGTCATCTGGGACTGGGGTATCACTGAGCCCACCGGACCTACCAGCCTGGGCTCCCTTTCACCCTATAATGCTGTGACAAGCTGCAGACACATTCCTGCTCTCTCACTTTCACCAGCACACTGGTAGGGACATGCTCAGTTGCAGAAACACACAGACACTGATGATAGCTCTGCATGAGAAAGCTCAGCTAAGGAATTGCCCAGTACTCAAGTACACCCTCACCCTCTAGAGTGTAAACCCAAAATTATACTGTCTTGTGCTGCACAGGGAACTGTACAGCATAAGATCATAAAATTCACCCCTTCCCTCAATGTGAGAGAGATATGCAACAGCTTTCTGCCTCAAGTTAGAATTTCCATATTGGTTTTAAACAAAAACAAGTTTAACAACTACAAAAGATAGATTTTAAGTTATTATAAGTGGTATCAAACAGATCAAAGCAGATTACCTTAGTACTGCAACCTGATCTTAACACACTAGAGAGGTAGGCTATCAATTAGCAAATTCTAACCCTGAATGATTAAATAGGCTGAAAGATTCTTAAGGCACAAGCTGCCTTGGCTTTCCCAGGTTTTCATACACTGGCTAAAAATCCCTCTAGCCTGGAACCATCACTTCCGACAGTTCAGTCCTTGCCCATCAGGTGTTTCGAGGTGTGTTGTTGTAGGGAGAGTGAGGTACCATCATGATGTTATTATCCCCCTTTTATATTTTCTTCCCACTTGCTGGAAAGCTCTTTTGCTGTGACCTGGGTCAAACAGTTTCCATTGTATAGTGCTGTCTCTGAGAGGTTTCTCTTGTACCCAGATCCTGGGGTAATCCTTGTGGTTGTGCGCATTTCCTCAATAAGCCATTAATATTGTTTGGCCTTTTTACTGTTGTACCTGAAAGGCTACTTGTGGGAGTTTTCAACCTCACAATATGTTTCAGTAACACATACTGAGCCAAACTTCATAACTTCACATATGATGATCTCATTGGATTGCATGTGCTATTATTGTCTAGCAGATCAAGACTTTTAGACTGATACCTCACAAGGCATACTTGGTACAAAACATATCCTAATTACATGACAGTGGTGAATATTCGAGTGCCAGGGAATCACAATACAAAACTACCCAAGATAGTAAGTCCAAAGCAGATTGTGAAGAGTTACTGTCAAGGCTGTATCCCCACTTTGAGCTTTAGGGTACAAATGTAGGGGCCTGCATGAAAACTTCTAAGCTTAACAACCAGCTTAGTTCTGGTCCGCTGCCACCATTCTCAAAAACTAATTCCCTTCCCTGGGTAGCCTTGAGAAACCTTCACCAATTCCCTGGTGAATACAGATCCAAACTCCTTAGATCTTAAAACAAGGAGAAATTAACCATTCCCCTCCTTCCTCCCACCAACTCCTGGTGAATCAAGATCCAACCCCCTTGGATCTAAAAACAAGGAAAAATCAATCAAGTTCTTAAAAAGAAGGCTTTTAATTAAAGAAAAAGGTAAAAATCATCTCTGTAAAATCAGTATGGAAAATAACTTTACAGGGTAATCAAACTTAAAGAGCTCAGAGGACTCCCCTCTAGTCTTAGGTTCAAAGTACAGCAAACAAAGATAAACACTCTAGTAAAAGGTACATTTACAAGTTGAGAAAACAAAGTAAAACTAAGACACCTTGCCTGGCTATTTACTTACAAGTTTGAAATAGGAGAGACTTGTTTAGAAAGATGTGGAGAACCTGGATTGATGTCTGGTCCCTCTCAGTCCCAAGAGCGAACAAACAACCCAAACAAAGAGCACAAACAAAAGCCTTCCCCCAAAGATTTGAAAGTATCTTGTCCCCTTATTGGTCCTTTGGGTCAGATGCCAGCCAGGTTACCTGAGCTTCTTAACCCTTTACAGGGAAAAGGATTTTGGAGTCTCTGGCCAGGAGGGATTTTATAGTACTGTACACAGGACAGCTGTTACCCTTCCCTTTATAGTTATGACAGCTACAAAAACTGGATGACTGGGCAACAAAATGGTGTGGGAAGCACATGTGAACATGAACACCATCCAATACTCAAGTACTCATGATAATTCTTCAATCAGACAAAGGTATAACAAGATTCATTGACTGGAAGAGAAGCTAGACAAATTCAGACTGGAAATAAGGCACAAACCTTTACCAGTGAAGGTAATTAGCTATGGGAACAATTTACAGGCAGCTGTGATAGATTCTCCATCAATGGCAATTTTAAAATCAGGATTAGATATTTATCTAAATGATACGCTTTAGTTCAAGCACAACTATCGTACATGAAACAGTAATTAATTCAGGGAAGTCTTATGCCCTGCCTTACACAGAAATTCAGACTAGATTAATAGATTCAAAGATCATCTGGACAGACATCCTGTATATCACAGGCCATTAGATTACATCCAGGTACTCTTGGATTTAGCCCAATAATTTGTGTTTGACTAAAGCATATCTTCCAGAAAGGCATCCAGTCTTGATTGGAAGACATCAAAAGATGGAGAATCCACCATTTTGTTTAGTAATTTGTTCAAATGGTTAATCATTCTCACTGTAAAAAATTTGTGCCTTAATCATCTGAATTTTTCTGACTTCAGCTTCCAACTATTAAATTCTTATTATGCATTTCTAAGCTTGCTTTTCCTGTCAAGTTACTACATACTGTAATCAAGTTGCCTTCTAATCTTTTTGATAAACAAAACAGATTAAGCTTTCTAATTCTAAGGCATCTTCTCCCTTACCTCATTCACTACACACTTCCAATTTCTGCAACAAATCAGTTTGTGATCCTGTAGATAAGAGCCTCATTCAGTACAAAATCCTGATACATTCCCAGAAAAATGTCTGATCTTTTTCAACTGAATGAGACCAAGATGCTGTAGAAAAAGATAGTATGTGATCATGTAATTAAACACTATTTGATAATTGTAGGGAGGCAGTGTGGTTCCCTGCTGCCCCGGAGAGAGATGAGCCCTGCCACACACTACAGTGGGTGGAGCCAGAGCACTCCAAGCTCATCCCCCAGAGGCTCAGGTGCTGGACAGGAAGTATAAGAGCCCCACCCCAGAGCTCACTTGAGAGGCAGCTGCTGGAGAGGCCAGACGCCTCTGTCCCAGCTCCCTTCGGGGAGACTCTAGCCACCAGTGGCAGACCTGGAGACTGGCCTGACTGGCCGATACTGGATGCGGATCAGCGTGTGGGAGAGTTGCTGAGCCTACCCCTTGCCAGCTACCCAGAAGAATGGCTGAGCTTACCCCTCGCCAGCTACCCCGAGGATCCAATGGTGATCAAACCCCCCCCTCCTCCCCCGAGGACACCCCCTCTGGAGGTACCTGCGTCAAGATGGAGTTGGGAAGTAGCCGGGGGGCAGCCAATTCGAGTCTGGCTGCAACACTGCTGGAACCCATGTCAGTGTGTTGTGGCCGGGATCCCCACTGAAACAGCAGTGGGCCTTTGGCTGCTGCTAGGGCCCTGGGCTGGGACACAGTGGAGTGGGAGGTCCTGCATCCCCCCCCCCCACCACCCAATGCATGGGTGGCAGTCTTCCCCTCTCCCAGGCCTTTTGGAGCCAGAAGCCTGAGTGTGCTATTTACCTGCGTTTTCTCAGCCCCTGCCCGAGGGCCTGAGCCTTGGACTCAGGGTCTGGGCTTGTTAACTGCTACCTGTGTTTGCTGAGTCCCTGCCAGACGGCTTGAACCAGGAATCCTGTGACCTGACTAATTCCCCAGGGGCTAGTGCAGGGATTAAGGGAGGTGGTGTGATTCCCTGCTGCCCCAGAGAGGGATGAGCCCCGATTAACAGTCTCTACACATGGTGGAGAACGTAGGCAATGTTCCCCCGATCCCTGTAAGAAGGGATTTGAGGAGGAGCATGCCCGGGTGACCATGGATATGGAGAAGCTTGTTAAGTTCTTGGCCGAAAGCCAGCAACAGGTGGCTGAGCTTCAGCAGCAGCAGGCGGCAGCCCAGCTCCAACAGCAGCAGCTGCTGGACCAGCAGCTAGGAACGGAACAGCGGATTTTGGAGCTGGGATGCCAGAACTGGGACCATCAGCAACAATGCCTGCAGCAATTGGCGACTCTGCTGCCCCGTTCTGCAGAGCCCCAGCCTGTGGGCACTACCGGACCACCCAGTGTAGCCCCTCCAAGCCGGTTGACCAAGATGGGCCCTAATGATGACCTGGAGGCCGGCCTTGTGACTATTGAAAGGTTGGCATTAGTCGTAGGGTGGGCCTGAGACCAGTGGGCTACTCTTGGCCCCATACCTGAGCAGGACCGCCCAAACCATGTATCTATCCTGTCTATCGAGGAGGCCTGGGACTACACCCGGGTACAGGCGGCGATCTTTGATGCCTTGGACATTAGCCCGGAGACCTTCCGGCAGCGGTTCCGGAGTCTGGTCTACCCTACGGGTGCCCGACCCCGGGTGGTAGCCCAGTAGCTGAGTGAAACATGCAAGTGGTGGCTACAGCCCGAAAGGCAAACCCGAAATGAGCTCACCGAACAAATTATTCTGGAGCAATTTGTCCACATCCTCCTGTCACAAAGAAGGGCCTGGGTCCTCTGCCACCAGCCTATGATGCTAGCTGCTGCCATCACCCTGGTGGAGGATTTCCTCGCTGCTGAAGCACTGGTGGGGCTGACTATCCTAGCTGCTCCACCAGGACCAGAGCGCCCTAGCCCAGAGAAGAAGGGGAGCAGCTGGACCGAACTGCGAAATCCTTCATTGGGCCAGGAGCCCTGACCCAGACCTGCTGAGTTCCTAGCTCGACAAGCCCTGGTGCCTTGGCCAGGTATCAGAGCGACCAACCGAAGCCCCCACAGGGGCCTGGTGGAAGCACCCGCCTAGTCTGGGTGCTCGGAGCTCAAATCCTGTTTTTTCTGCTGGAAATATGGACGTTTACAGTGGGACTGCACCGAGATGGATTATAGCTTCGGCCAGGTCTGCACGGGAAAAGCCTACCTCTGACACAGGCCGCCAAGATTATGGTGCCAGTGGTTGTCGGGGATTGCCCACCCTTGGCCCTAATTGATTCAGGCTGCGGCCAGACACTGATTCATCAAAGCCTAGGCCTCCAGGCCAACCCACGCCTGGGGATGATCTGGTTACAGTGCATTCATGGTGACATATGACCCTACCCCCGGGCCCAAATCTGGCTGACCATGGATGGGGTCACGCGACTGATGGTGGTCAGCCTGGCTCCTCAACTCGTCTACCTGGTGATCCTGGGGCAGGACTGGCCAGACTTCCTTGAAGTCCTCCGCTCAAACGCCGAGGAGAGTCCCGTGGTCGCTCCAGTACAGGAAGGGGGCCTCCCTGAAGCCCAGTCATAGGGGGAGGAGGCCCCAACAGCCAGGAAGAAGAACCCAAGGACTCCACGTCGGGAGCTGCTGCTGACCCCCTGCTTCACACCGACTTTTGCTGCAACCAAAGGGCAGATCCCACCCTCAGTCGCACTTACAAGCAACTAGCCGCTGTCGATAGGGCCTCATTGACCCACACCAGGCAAAGCAGTGGTCACACTTCGAACTGCATCAGGATTGGCTCTATGGGTAGAATGGGACCTATGCACTGGAGAACCCCAGACCCAACTACTTGTGCCTCGATGTCATCGGTGAGCGGTAATGAAACTCGCCCATGACCTCCATGCTGCCGGGCACTTGGCCACGAGAAGACTCTAGCCCAGATACTGACGTGGTTCTTCTCACCCAGCGTGCATCAGGAAGTGAGGAACTATTGTAGTTCCTGTTCAGAATGCCAGCTAGCTGCACCCCCCGCAGACACCCAAGGCCCTGCTGATCTCCATGTCCATAGTCAAAATGCCATTGGAGCGTGTGGCCATGGACCTGGTGGGCCCCCTCCCAAAAAGCATCACCAGATTTCAGTATGTATTGGTCTTGCTGGATTATGCCACACATTTCCTGGAGGCAGTACCACTATGGAGCATCACCACCTGAACCGTCGTGGGGGAGCTTGTGAAGGTCTTTGCTCATGTAGGCCTGCCCTGGGAGATTCTTACTGACCAGGATACCAACTTTACCTCCTGGCTGCTGCAGCAGGTGTTTGGGCTCCTGGGGATCAAACAGTTGTGCACCTCTATCTACCATCCGCAAACCGACGGCTTGGTTGAACGATTTAACTGTACCCTGAAGGACATGTTGTGCAAGTTCCCCGCAGAAGAACTACGCCGATGGGACCAGCTACTCCCGCCCTTGCTCCTGGTGATCCAGGAGGTGCCCCAGTCCTCTATGAAGTTTTCCTCCTTTGAGCTGCTGTATGGTTGCTGCCTGCGGGGGCTGCTGGACCTAATGCGTGAAACCTGGGAGCAAGCTCCATCACCAACCCAGACCCTCTTGAAATATATCCTCCAGCTCCAGGAACGCCTCACTCAGGCTGGAGCCCTCACTCGGGAAAACTTAAGGACCGCACAGGAGGCTCAAGCACGAACCTATAACTGAGACGCACAGAGCCGCGACTTTAAACCTGGTGACCACGTCCTGCTTCTCCTTTCCTTGAGTGAGTCAAAGCTACTGGCAAGGGCCTTATGAGGTGGTCTGGAAGGTCAGGCCTGTCACCTATGAGGTCAATGAGCTGGACTGACGTAAGCAAACCCAGCGGTACCATGTCAACCTCCTGAAGCCCTGGTGGGCTTATTAATTAACCCCTACCCACCAGAGTCAGAACTGGGCCCCCCTGACTGAGGACCCAGAGGGGCCCCAGCTTGGAGACACCCTCACCAATGAGCAATGTAAGCAAACCTGGTGCCTCCTGCAGGCATTCCCGCGAACCTTTACCATCCAGCCGGGCTACACAACCCTGGTTTATCATACCATTCAGACAGAACCTGGGGTAGTGATCCGAGAGATGACCAGGCCCTTGCTGCACCGAATGCGGTAGGTCGAAGGGGAGGTACAGGCCATAATAGAGCTGGGAGTTATTGAACCCTCACAGAGTGAATGGTGCAGTCGGGTAGTGCAAGCCCGGAGCTTCTGCATCAACTTCCAACACGTCAACACTATTTCCAAGTTTGATGCATATCTGGTGCCTCATGTAGATGAGTTGCTTGGCCAGTTAGGGGTGGCTCGCTTCCTCATCACACTCGATCTCAGCAAGGGGTACTGGCAGATTCCCCTCGACCCCACTTCCAGGGAGAAGACCGCATTTGCCACCCCGCCAGGACTGTACCAATTCACCCAGATGCCCTTCAGCCTCCATGGGGCCCAGCCACGTTTCAGCGGCTGATGGACTGTGTCCTCCAACCCCATCGAGACTATGCAGCCGCCTACCTGGATGATGTGGTTATCTACAGCCGCCATTGGGAGGATCATTTGGTATGGGTAGCTGCAGTTCTGTGAACCCTGTGGGCAGCTGGGTTTACAGCCCACCCAAAGAAATGCTGCATTGGATGGTAAGAGACTAATCATCTTGGGTACACCACAGGGAACAGACAAGTGAAGCCCCTCATGGGAAAGGTTCAGGCCCTGGCAGCACTAGCTTAGCTAGCGGGGTGCAGGGGAAGTAGCCGCTTCCCCTGACTTTCCAAAAGCGGCCAGAGGAGCGAGGGGGGGCGCAGGCTGGCGGCCGGCAGCCATGGCCGGAGAAGCCAAAGGGGGGCGCCTTTTTTATGTTTGCTCCCCCTCCTCTTAGAAGCTGGTTACACCACTGCCTGGCAGCCTGCCCACCGCAAAGCGTCAGGTGCGACAGTTCTTGGGGCTTGCTGGCTAGTATTGGTGCTTTATTTCCCAATTTGCATCCATCACTGCCCCTTTGACAGGGCTTTTAATCAAGGACAGCCCTGGACATGTGGTTTGGACCCAGGAGTGCGAAGACATCTTTCAGGAACTCTAAACAAGTCTCTGCTGTGAACCAGTCCTTTATAGCCCAGATATCGACTGGGACTTCCTCCTCCAAATGGATGCCTCAGAGGTAGGACTGGGCACCTTACTGTCCTAGTAGATCGATGGAGAAGACCGTCCTGTCTCATATCAGCTGGAAATTTTTTCTGTGGGAGAAGAACTATGCGGTGGTAGAGAAGGAGGCCCTCAGTGAATGGGCTTGTGATGCTCTACTTTACTACCTTCTTGGGGTCCCATTCACGTTAGTCACCAACCATGCCCTGCTCCAGTGGCTAAAGACAATAATGCAAGAATACTATGTTGGTACCTGGTGTTACAGCCCTATGCCTTTACAGTTCATCATAGGGCAGGCAAGGACCACTCTAATGCTGACTTCCTGTCCCAGCTGGGAGGTATGGAAGAGTCTGGCCTCGACAAGCGGTAGCCAGACTTAAGCAGGGGGTATATAGGAAGGAGGTGTGGTTCCCCGCCGCCCCGGAGAGTGACGAGCCCCGATGAACCCTCTCTACAATAATGCATATACACAGGTGTTGAATTCACATTGCACGGACCACCTTAAGCCTGGCATTTTGTAACTTTTAATTTTCCAACCTTAACATTCTTTTAACACAGTTCTTTCGTTTTTTAAATGTAATTTCCTGATTTAAAAAACAAAAACAAATTGAAAACACAGAAATTCCACCATATTCCCCAATTTGTGTCATCAACAATGTTCAGACTTTTACACAGAGATGTCTAAGGTACACTAACAGTAACTGGGAGCAGCAGTAGATATGTGGACCAAGTAGCAGAGATGAATAATACATACATCCATACATACACAATGGGTTACAAGTCTGATAACTTATCTTCTGAAATCAACATGTTGATAGAGAAGTTACTTTAAAATTTAATTTTATATTCAAATTGGTTTTACATAAGGTCTGTATCCATACAAGCTATTCTCCTCATGATAGTAATCCTGACTTTTCCAACAAATATCCCAAACTTCCTTCCAGCCTCAGTCCTTTAGTACCAAATTTTTAAAGGTGTTTAGGCAACATAGTGGGATTTTCAAAAGTACCCAAGTATCTAACTCCTAATGGAAGGGAGAACTAAAGACAAGAGGACTTGCAGCCAGAAAGAACGGCAGGAAAGCCAGAGAATCACACCAATACCAGGAAGAGGCAGGCCTATTGATTGGTGACTTCCTACTAAGAAGAACAGATCTCAGGATCTGCTATGGTGACAGACAACACAAGAGTGTGGTCTCTGCCAGGAGCTAACATATGGGATGTGGATCTGAGGCTGAAAAGAATCCTAATGGGAGCAGGAGAGAATCCACTGATTGTCCTTCCTATGGAATAATAAATGATACAACTAGATCAGAGGCGGGCAAACTATGGGCCGCGGGCCACATCTGGCCTGCGGGACCCTCTTGCCCAGCCCCTGAGCTCCTGGCCTGGGAGGCTAGCCCCTGGCCCCTCCCACACTGCTCCCCCTCAGTGTCAGTTCACTGCGCTGCCAGTGCAATGCTCTGGGTGGCGGGGCTGCGAGCTCCTGGGGCAACGCAACTGCAGAGCCCAGCCTGACCCAGTGTTCTGTGCTGCGCGGTGGTGTGGCTGGCTCCAGCCGGGCAGCACAGCTGTAGCGCTTCCAGCCACCGGTGCTCCAGGCAGCGTGGTAAGGGGGCGGGGGGGGGGGGGGTTGGATAGAGGGCAGGGGAGTTTGGGATGGTGGTCAGGGATGTGGATAGGGGTCGGGGCGGTCAGAGGGGGGTTGGATGGGGCAGGAGTCCCGGGAGGCAGTCAGGAATGAGAGGAGGGGTTGGATGGGGTGGCAGGAGAAGTGTGTGGAGTCAGGTAGGGGGCGGGGCTGAGCCCTCCATACAATTTCCAAAACTTGATGTGATCCTCAGGCCAAAAAGTTTGCCCACCCCTGAACTAGATTCTTGCTGGAATGCATCAAAGGAGACTATGCCTGGCTGGGGAAGATGGTTAAAGAAATGGAGGCTCAGATGGTCTTAAATGGGATTCTACCTGTCCCTAGAGGATGAGAACAAAGGTGAGACAAGGTTACAATGATCAACATATAGCTCAGGAAGTGGTGCTATAAGGAGGGCTTTGGGATGTTCGACCGTGGGAGGCATTCATGGACAGAGGACTGTTCTCATGGGATTGACTCCACCTGAGTAAGGAGGGAAACAAATATTATAGGGATAACAAAAACATGGTGGAATAGCAGTAATGAATGAGTACAGGTATTTAAGGGTACGTGTGGTTCAGGAAAGAAAAATAAAGGTGGAGTAACATTGTACATTAATGATGAGGTAGACTAAAGAAATTAGAAGTGATAGAATGGATAAGACAGTCTCTTTGGGTCAAAATCACTTTGAGGAAGAAAACTACCAGAGGTTCCCCTGGGATAGTGCTTTGGGTATGCTACAGATCCCCAAGATCCAACTTGGATATGGGTAGAGACCTCTTTATTGTTTTTAATGAAATAAATACTACTGAGAACTGTGATTATGGGAGACTTTAATTTCCCAGATATAGATTGAAGGACAAGTGCTACTAATAAAAGTAGGGCTCAGATTTCCCTGAATGTAATAGCTGACAGATTTCTTAGCTAAATATGACTGGAGAATTGCTAATATAGTATCTGTTTTTAAGAAAGGGAAAAAAAAAGTGATCCAGGAAACTACAGGGCCCATTAGTTCGACCTCAATTGTATGCAAGGGTCTTGGCACAAACTTTGAAAGAGAAAGTAGTTAAGGACATGGAGGTAAACGGTAATTGGGATAAATACAACATGGATTTACAAAAGGCAAATCGTGTCAGACCAACCTGATCTCTTTCTCTGAGAAGATAATTGATTTTTAGACAAATAAAATGCAGTAGATCTAATCTATCTGGATTTCAGTTAGGCACTTGATACAGTTCCACACAGGAAATTATTAGAAATAAATGGAGTTATCCCATCTCCTAGAACTGGAAGGGACCTTGAAAGGTCATTGAGTCCAGCCCCCTGCCTTCACTAGCAGGACCAAGTACTGATTTTGCCCCAGATCCCCAAGTGGCCCCCTCAAGGATTAAACTCACAACCCTGGGTTTAGCAGGCCAATGCTCAAACCACTGAGCTATCCTTCCCCCCAATTAGTTAAATGGGAGAAGATTGGGGGAGTATGAGAATTGAAAGGTGTATAAGGAACTGGTTAAAGGGGAGACTACAACAGGTCATACTGAAAGGAGAACTGTCAGGCTGGAGGGAGGTTACTAGTGGAGTTCCTCAGGGATCAGTCTTGGGACCAATCTTATTTAACATTATTAATGACCTTGGCACAAAAAGTGGGAGTTTGCTAATAAAATTTTGGATGACAAAGTTATGAGATATTGCCAACATGGAGGTGGATCAGAATATCATACAAGAAGATCTGAATGACCTTGAAAACTGGGGTAATAGAAATGGGATGAAATTTAATAATGCAAGGTTATCCATTTAGGGACTAACAACAAGAATTTTTGCTATAAGCTGGGAACTTATCAGTTGAAAGTGACAGAGGAGGAGAAAGACTTGGATGTATTGGTTGAACTCAGGATGACTATGAGCTGCCAATACGATGCACCATGAAAAAGGCTAATGCAATCCTAGGATGTGTCAGGAGAGGTATTTCTAGTAGAGAGAGGGAAGTGTTTAGTACCGATTAGACAAGACACTGAGACTTCATCTGGAATACTGTGTGCAGTTCTGGCCTCCCATGTTTGTTTAAGAAGGATGAATTTAAATTGGAAAAAGTGCAGAGAAGGGCTACTAGGATAATCCGAGGAATGGAAAACCTGCCTTATGAGAGGAGACTGAGGGTATGTCTACACTACGAAATTAGGTCGAATTTATAGAAGCCAGTTTTATAGAAATCGGTTGTATACAGCCGATTGTGTGTGTCCCCACATAAAATGCTCTAAGTGCCCTAGTCGGCGTACCGCGTCCACAGTACCGAGGCTAGCGTCGACTTCTGGAGCATTGCACTATGGGTAGCTATCCCACAGCTATCCCACAGTTCCTGCAGTCTCCACCGCCCATTGGAATTCTGGGTTGAGATCCCAATGCCCGGATGATGCAAAACAGTGTCGCGGGAGGTTCTGGGTACATGTCGTCAGGCCCCTCCCCCTCTGTCAGAGCAACAGCAGACAATAGATTCGTGCCTTTTTACCTGGGTTACCTGTGCAGACAACATACTATGGCAAGCATGGAGCCTGCTCAGCTCAGCTGAGCTCACCGTCACCATATGTCCTCTGGGTGCCGGCAGACGTGGGACTGCATTGCTACACAGCAGCAGCTGCTAACTGCCTTTTGGCGGTAGACGGTGTAGCATGACTAATAGCCGTGGGGCTGGCAGCCGTAGGGCTGCATTGCACCAGCCCCTTGCCTTTTGGTAGAAGATGGTATATTACGATTGGTAACCATCGTCGTCGTACTGCAGTGGCTGTCAATCATGGGCACCTGGGCAGACATGCTACTGTCTCGATGATGATGGCTATCAGTCCTAGTATGCTATTTTCTGCCAATTGCCCAGTGTTGTCTGCTAAGCACCCAGAAGAGGCCGAGGGCGATCTGGGTGCTGGCAGACGTGGGGCTGCATTGCTACACAGCAGCAGCCCCTTGCCTTTTGGTAGGAGATGGTATATTATGACTGGTATCCGTCGTCATCGTACTGCAGAGGCTATCAATCATGCTGCACCGTTGGCTGCCAGCTTAAGATGTAAAAAATAGATTTGTTCTGTATTCATTTGCTTCCCCTCCCTCCGTGAAATCAACGGCCTGCTAAACCCAGGGTTTTCAGTTTAATCTTTGGGGGGACCATTCTGTGTGACAGTTGTTTGTGTTTCTCCCTGATGCACAGCCACCTTTCTTGATTTTAATTCCCTGTACCTGTACGCCATGTCGTCACTCGGCCCTCCCTCCTTCTCCTGGTCCGTCAGATACTAGTTTCACGCCTTTTTTCAGACCAGGCGCCATAGCTAGCACTGGGATCATGGAGCCCGCTCAGATCACCGCGGCAATTATGAGCACTATGAACACCATGCGCATTGTCCTGGAGTATATGCAGAGCCAGGACATGCCAAGGTGAAACCCGGACCAGCCGAGGAAGCGATTGCAGCGCGGCGAAGAGAGTGATGAGGAAATTGACATGGACATAGACCTCTCACAAGGCACAGGCCCCAGCAGTGTGGAAATCATGGTGTCACTGGGGCAGGTTCATGGCGTGGAACGCCAATTCTGGGCCTGGGAAACAAGCACAGACTGGTGGGACCACATTGTGCTGCAGGTGTGGGACGATTCCCAGTGGCTGCGAAACTTTCGCATGCGTAAGGGCACTTTCATGGAACTTTGTGACTTGCTTTCCCCTGCCCTGAAGCACCAGAATACCACGATGAGAGCAGCCCTCACAGTTGAGAAGCGAGTGGCGATAGCCCTGTGGAAGCTTGCAACGCCAAACAGCTACCGGTCAGTCGGGAATCAATTTGGAGTGGGCAAATCTACTGTGGGGGCTGCTGTGATCCAAGTTGCCAGGGCAATGAAAGACCTGGTGATATCAAGGGTAGTGACTCTGGGCAACGTGCAGGCCATAGTGGATAGTTTTGCTGAAATGGGATTCCCAAACTGTGGTGGGGCCATAGACGGAACCCATATCCCTATCTTGGCACCGGAGCACCAAGCCACCGAGTACATAAACCACAAGGGGTACTTTTCAATGCTGCTGCAAGCCCTGGTGGATCACAAGGGACAGTTCACCAACATCAACATGTGATGGCCGGGAAAGGTACATGATGCTTGCGTCTTCAGGCACTCTGCTCTGTTTCGAAAGCTGGAGGAAGGGACTTTCTTCCCGGACCAGAAAGTAACCCTTGGGGATGTTGAAATGCCTATCATGATCCTTGGGGACCCAGCCTACCCCTTAATGCCATGGCTCATGAAGCCGTACACAGGCAGCCTGGACAGGAGTCAGGACCTGTTCAACTACAGGCTGAGCAAGTGCCAAATGCTGGTGGAATGTGCATTTGGACGTTTAAAAGCGCGCTGGCGCAGCTTACTGACTCGCTCAGACCTCAGCGAAAAGAATATCCCCATTGTTATTGCTGCTTGCTGTGCGCTCCACAATATCTGTGAGAGTAAGGGGGAGACATTTATGGTAGGGTGGGAGGTTGAGGCAACTCGCCTGGCCACTGATTACGCGCAGCCAGACACCAGGGCGGTTAGAGGAGCACAGCAGGGCGTGGTGCGCATCAGAGAAGCTTTGAAAACGAGGCTACGGTGTGAAACTTCTGTTTGTTTCTCCTTGATGAACCCTCCGCCCCCCCCCACCTGGTTCACTCTACTTCCCTGTAAACCAACCACCCCCCTCTCCCCTCCCCCCTTTGAGCACCACTTGCAGAGGCAATAAAGTCATTGTTATTTCACATTCATGCATTCTTTATTAATTCCTCACACAAGTAGGGGGATAATTGCCAAGGTAGCCTGGGATGGGTGGGGGAGGAGGGATGGAAAAGGACACACTGCATTTTAAAACTTTAACTCTTATTGAAGGCCAGCCTTCTGAAGCTTAGGCATTCGTCTGGGGTGGAGTGACTGGGTGGCCGGAGGTCCCCGCACCGTGTTCTTGGGCATCTGGGTGAGGAGGCTATGGAACTTGGGGAGGAGGGCTGTTGGTTACACAGGGGCTGTAGCGGCGGTCTCTGCTCCTGCTGCCTTTCCTGCAGCTCAACCATATGCTGGAGCATATCAGTTTGATGCTCCAGCAGACGGAGCATTGACTCTTGCCTTCTGTCTGCAAGCTGACGCCACCTATCATCTTCAGCCCGCCACTTGCTCTTTTCATCCCACCATTCAGCCCGCCACCTCTCCTCTCATTCATATTGTGCTTTTCTCATGTCTGACATTGACTGCCTCCACGCATTCTGCTGTGCTCTATCAGCGTGGGAGGACATCTGGAGCTCCATGAACATATCGTCCCAAGTCCTCCGTTTTCTCTTTCTAATGTTCACTAGCCTCTGTGAAGGAGAAACATTTGCAGCTGGTGGAGGAGAAGGGAGAGGTGGTTAAAAAAGACATTTTAGAGAACAATGGGTACACTTTTGTTACAAGGTCGCATTTTTCCTCTGCCTGCCGGTTTGGTATGAGAGATCACTCACGCAGTGCCAGGCAATAGATTTCAGCTTGCAGGCAGCCATGGTAAGTCACAGTCTTTCGGCTTTTTTAACCTTCTTAACATGTGGGAATGGTTTCAAACAGCAGCACATTTCCCATATCAAGGATGAATTGAAAACCCATTTTAAATGGACAACCCAATGTAAAAGGAGGGGCTGCGGTTTCCGGGTTAACATGCAGCACAAACCCAAGTAAACTACCCCTCCCACACACACACCCGATTCTCTGGGATGATCACTTCACCCCTCCCCCCACCGTGTGGTTAACAGCGGGGAACATTTCTGTTCAGAAGAGCAGGAACGGGCACCTCTGAATGGCCCCTTAATAAAATCACCCCATTTCAACCAGGTGACCGTGAATGATATCACTCTCCTGAGGATAACAAAGAGAGAAAAGGAATGGATGTTGTCTGCATGCCAGCAAACACCGGGACCATACGCTGCCATGCTTTGTTATGCAATGATTCCAGACTACGTGCTACTGGCCTGGCGTGGTAAAGTGTCCTACCATGGCGGACGGGATAAGGCAGCCCTCCCCAGAAACCTTTTGCAAAGGCTTTGGGAGTACATGAAAGAGAGCTTTCTGGAGATGTCCCTGGAGGATTTCCGCTCCATCCCCATACACATTAACAGACTTTTCCAGTAGCTGTACTGGCCGCGATTGCCAGGTCAAATTAATCATTAAACACGCTTGCTTTTAAACCATGTGTAATATTTACAAAGGTATACTCACCAGAGGTCTCCTGTGTGCCCTCCGGGTCTTGGATGAGTTCGGGGGTTACTGGTTCCAGGTCCAGGGTGACAAACATATCCTGGCTGTTGGGGAAACCGGTTTCTCCACTTCCTTGCTGCTGTGAGCTACCTACATTACCTCCATCCTCATCTTCCTCATTCCCCGAACCTTCTTCCCTGTGTGTTTCTCCGGTGAGGGAGTCATAGCACACGGTTGGGGTAGTGGTGGCTGCACCCCCTAGAATGGCATGCAGCTCCGCGTAGAAGCTGCATGTTTGCGACTCTGCCCCGGACCTTCCGTTTGCTTCTCTGGCTTTGTGGTAGGCTTGCCGTAGCTCCTTAATTTTCACGTGGCACTGCTGTGTGTCCCTGTTATGGCCTCGGTCCTTCATGGCCTTGGAGACCTTTTCTAATACTTTGCCATTTCTTTTACTGCTACGGAGTTCAGCTAGCACTGATTCATCTCCCCATATGGCGAGCAGATCCCGTACCTCCCGTTCAGTCCATGCTGGAGCTCTTTTGCCATCCTGGGACTCCATCACGGTTACCTGTGCTGATGAGCTCTGCGTGGTCAGCTGTGCTCTCCACGCTGGGCAAACAGGAAATGAAATTCAAATGTTCGCGGGTCTTTTCCTGTCTACCTGGTCAGTGCATCTGAGTTGAGAGTGCTGTCCAGAGCAGTCACAATGAAACACTGTGGGATAGCTCCCAGAGGCCAATAACGTTGAATTCCGTCCACACTACCCCAATTCCGACCCGCAAAGGCCGATTTTATCGCTAATCCCCTCGAAGGTGGTGTAAAGAAACCGGTTTAAAGGGCCCTTTAAGTCGAAAGAAAGGGCTTTGTCATGTGAACGTGTCCAGGCTTAATTCGATTTAACGCTGCTAAAGTCGACCTAAACCTGTAGTGTAGACCAGGCCTGAAAGAGCTTGACTTGTTTAGCCTAAGCTAAAGAAGGCTGAGGGGAGATATGATTGCTCTCTATAAATAAATCAGAGGGATAAATACCAGGGAGGGAGAGCAGTTATTTAAGTTAAGCACCAAGGTGGACACAAGAACAGATGGATATAGCCTGGCCATGAACAAGTTTAAGCTTGTAATTGGACAAAGATTTCTAACCATCAGAGGAGTGAAGTTCTGGAACTGCCTTCCAAGGACAGCAGTGGAAGCAAAAAACCTAACTGGCTTCAAGACTGAGCTTGATAAGTTTATAGCAGGGAAAATATAAGGGAAGGATAGCTCAGTGGTTTGAGTGTTGGCCTGCTAAACCCAGGGTTGTGAATCCTTCAGGGGGCTACTTAGGGATCTGGGGCAAAATCAGTACTTGGTCCTGCTAGTGAAGGCAGGGGACTGGACTTGATGACTTTTCAAGGTCCCTTCCAGTTCTAGGAGATAGGATATCTCATTAATTTTAATAAATTAATGAATGGAGATATCCTACAATGGCACGTAGCTGACCTGCAACTGCTAGCAGCAAATATCACCAATGGCTGGTGATGGGACACTAGATGGGGAGGGTGCTGAGTTACTACAGAGACTTCTTTTCCAGGTGTCTGGCTGGTGGATCTTGCCCACATGCTCAGGGCATAACTGATTGCCAGATTTGGGGTCAGGAAAGAATTTTTCCCCAGGTCAGACTTTTTTGTTGTTGTTGTTGCCTTCTTCTTCAGCATGGGGCACAGGTCACTTGCACATTTAAACTAGGGTAGATGGTGGATTCTCTGTAACTTGACGTCTTTAAATCATGATTTGAAGACTTCAGTAACAGCCAGAAGTTATGGGTCTACTACAGGAATGGGTTGATGAGGTTCTGTGGCCTGCAAAGTGCAGGAGGTCAGACTAGATGTTCCCGATTGTCCCTTCTGACCTTAAAGTCTCTGAGTCCTGTGTGTCAAACTGTTTCATTACAACACAAACAAGAGACACTTTGATCTAGAAAAGATAAGACATGTTAATCAGTATTAAGTAGCAACTGCCCTTCACAGGCATTAGCTTATTTTTCCCAGTGGGTGCGCCACCCCAATTCTGTCCTGAGGCTCTGCCCCCACTCTGCCACTTCCCAAGTCCTCCCACCTGCTGCTGTCCACCCTCCTCTGATGGCCTCCCGCCAGCCAAACAGCTAATTGTTGGCCCCACCAAACAGCTGTTGCTGATGGGTGCTGAGCACCACCTACTTTTTTCCCCCCATGGGTGCTTGAGCCCCGGAGCACCCACGGAGTTGGCCTCTATGCTGCCCTTAATGAGTTCAAAAACCAATAAAAATAGAATATTTCAACAATTATATTGTCATTTTAAGATGTCATGAAATAACGTAAAAATAAAAAATACAATAACATTTGAAATACATTTTAAAGTTATGAACAAAATTCTGAAATCTGAACTGAAATTTTGAAATGGCCTGTGTCATAACTATAAAGGGAAGGGTAACAGCTCTCTGGTGTACAGTACTATAAAATCCCTCCTGGCCAGAGACTCCAAAATCCTTTTACCTGTAAAGGGTTAAGAAGCTCAGGTAACCTGGCTGGCATCTGACCCAAAGGACCAATAAGGGGACAAGATACTTTCAAATCTTGGTGGGGGGGGGAGGCTTTTGTTTGTGCTCTTTGATTGGGAAGTTGTTCGCTCTTGGGACTGAGAGGGAGCAGACATCAATCCAGGTTCTCCAAATCTTTCTGAACAAGTCTCTCATATTTCAAACTTGTAAGTAAACAGCCAGGCAAGGTGTGTTAGTTTATCTTTGTTTTCTCAACTTGTAAATGTACCTTTTACTAGAGTGTTTATCTCTGTTTGCTGTACTTTGAACCTAAGGCTAGAGGGGGGTCCTCTGAGCTCTTTAAGTTTGATTACCCTGTAAAGTTATTTTTCCATCCTGATTTTACAGAGAGGATTTTTACTTTTTTCTTTAATTAAAAGCCTTCTTTTTAAGAACCTGATTGATTTTTCCTTGTTTTAAGATCCAAGGGGGTTGGATCTTGATCCACCAGGAGTTGGTGGGAGGAAGGAGGGGGATGGTTAATTTCTCCTTGTTTTAAGATCCAAGGGGGTTGGATCTTGATCCACCAGGGAATTGATGATGGTCTCTCATGGCTACCCAGGGAAGGGAATTAGCTTTGGGATGGTGGCGGCAGCGGACCAGATCTAAGCTTAACTACCAGCTTAGAAGTTTTCATGCAGGCCCCCACATTTGTACCCTAAAGTTCAGAGTGGGGAAGCAGCCTTGACAGCCTGTGTTACACATGAGGTCAGACTAGACCAGTCATTCTCAAGCAGGGGTACACGTACACAGAGGTCTTCCAGGGGGTACTCTAGATATTTGCCTAGTTTTACAACAGGCTACTTATAAAGCACTAGTGAAGTCTTTACAAATTAAATTTCATACAGATGACTTGTATATACTACTCTATTATATTTATATTCCAATTGATTTTATGGTAAAAATGAGAACATAAGCAATTTTTCAGTAATAGTGTGCTGTGACACTTTTGTATTTTTATGTCTGATTTTGTAAGCAAGTCATTTTTAAGTGAGGTGTAACTTGGGGGTACACAAGAAATCAGACTCCTGGAAGGGGTACAGTAGTCTGGAAAGGTTATATTAGAATATCAGGGTTGGAAGAGACCTCAGGAGGTCATCTAGACCAATGCCCAACTAAATCCCAACCAGGGCTTTGTCAAGCCTGACCTTAAAAACCTGTAAGGAAGAAGATTCCACCACCACCCTAGGTAACCCATTCCAGTGCTTCACCACTCTCCTATTGAAAGTTTTTCCTAAACCTCCCACACTGCAACTTGAGACCATTACTTGTTGTTCTATCATCTGGTACCACTGAGAACAGTCTAGATCCATCCTCTTTGGAACCTCCTTTCAGGTAGTTTAAAGCAGCTATCAAATCCCCCCTCATTCTTCTCTTCCGCAGACTAAATAATCCCAGTTCTCTCAGCCTCTCCTCATAAGTCATTAGTTGCTCTCTGCTGGACTCTGTCAATTTTTCCACATCCTTCTTGTAGTGTGGGGCCCAAAACTGGACACAGTATTCCAGATCAGGCCTCACCAATGCTGAATAAAGGGGAATTATCACATCCCTTGATCTGCTGGCAATACTCCTACTTATACAGCCCAAAATGCTGTTAGCCTTATTGACAACAAGGGCACACTGTTGACTCATATCCAGCTTCTCGTCCACTGTAACCCACAGGTCCTTTTCTCCAGAACTGCTGCCTAGCCACTCGGCCCCTAGTCTGTAGGGGTGCATGCGATTCTTCCATCCTAAGTGCAGGACTCTGCACTTGTCCTTGTTGAACCTCAGATTTCTTTTGGCCAATCCTCCAATTTGTCTAGGTCCCTCTGTATCCCATCTATACCCAGCGTATTTACCACTCCTCCCAGTTTAGTGTCATCTGGGAATTTGCTGAGGGTGCAGTCCATGCCATCCTCCAGATCATTAATGAAGATATTGAACAAAACCGGCCCCAGGATCGATCCTTGGGGCACTCCACTTGATACTGGCCTCCAACTAGATATGGAGCCATTGATCACTACCCGTTGAGCCCAATGATCTAGCCAGCTTTCTAGCTACCTTATAGTCCATTCATCCAGCCCATACTTTAACTTGCTGGCAAGAATACTGTAGGAGACTGTATGAAAAGCTTTGCTAAAGTTAAGGAATAACATGTCCACTGGTTGACACACACTGGACTAGATGATCACAGTGGTCTCTTCTGGCCTTAGAATCTATGAATCAAATACCAAAACCAAAAATTTTCTGAAATTGAAATGTTTCAGAAATTCCAGTTCACTGGAAATTTAAAAGATACAAGTTGCTGTTCCAAATCGGGGAAAAAAGGAAATTACAAAATGTCAAGCTATCCTGTGAATTGGAAATTCTGGGTTTTGACCACCTTTATCAGGGAGAGTGATTGTTAACAGTTTTGCAAGTGGAAAATAAAGGATTACATTAGTTATACTCTTATGAATAGGCCCACAAATCTACTCTTTAATACCATGATGACTATGCACAAAGCCAAATTGTGTCCAGTTTTGGTGTCCACACTTTAAGAAGGATGATTACAAATGAAAAAGAACTACAATTGTTTTATGTCTGGAAAAACTGACAAAGTTACAGACTAAAGAAGCTCAGTTGACTTAGTTTAATCAAGAGAAAGATAAGAAGTGTCTGTATAGGCAGAAAAGATTTCTGATAGTAGAGGGGCCCTTCAATCTAAGGGATAAAGGCACAACAAGACCCAGTAGTTGGAAGCTGAAGATAGACTAAGAATAAATAAGTGAGGGTAATTAACTATTAGAGCAATTTATCTATATTGTGGATTCTCTACCACTTGAGGTTTGGGTGTCTTTCTAAAAGATATACCTTAGCTGAACCAGAAATTATTGTTTAAAAGCAGGAATCATTTCATGAAATTCTCTGGGCTGTGTTATGCAGGAAATAGACTAGATGGTCATAATGGTCTCTTTTGGTATTAAAATCTATGAATATGAAAAACAATCTGCAATTACAATGTGCTCATAACGTGGAGAGAGTGGGGAATGGGATGATAGCTTCACCGGCATCCTATTGTCTTTTTGTCCCTGCTTTACTGGTTGCTTCTCAGAGGGCTACATATGTTGGTTCCATTATAAAGCAGAGTAGCACTAGCTTATGCTCGACAACTCTGTTGCTCTCTCCCTACTGCATAGGGAGAGCAATGTGCTACTGAAATGTGTCAGTGATGGAGAATGAAACTGTAATAGAGTCAGGGTCTGTGTCAGATACTGTTGGGTCACTGATGAGGGCAAGATCAGATATTAGTGGTTCAGAAATGTGTTCATTTGGTATTTTTGGCTTGGGGAGCATGTATGAGGAGTCAGTTTGGGCCTTGCTCTCAGCGCATTATGATGTGGTGGTGGTGATGAGGGAAACAGGAAATGTTAGGGGAGAGAGCACACCTTCACCAGTCCACGTACCTTTGACTGTTCACACAATATGGGGATGGAATGAAGGGGGAAATTGAGTATGACATGTCTAAATCAGTAACTATTTGACAGTTACCAGAAAGGGACTCTAAATTCAGCAAGCATCTTTAGATTCTGCTATGGATAACTCTGCATTGCACATCTTTCTCAGAATTTCTCAGCCAGCAATGAACAATAATGTGTGGTGGAGAGAGCTAGATTACTCAGGTTATCCTTCTCCCCAACAATTATGTAAATCTATGAATGCAGGTGTCCTCAGACACCTACCATAGTGTCTAGTCACCTCAGCATGATCACATTATTTTCTAATTCCATAAGGACTAAAACACTGGTGATGAGTCATAGAAGAGCTGGGAACAGGGGCCTTTGATTTTTCTAATCCCTAAACATATGTGGAGCATAAAAGAAAGTCTGAACACATCATTCGCCTAACCATTGTCAAGTTTTTTGTAGTCATTGCAGCAAAGGAGTTTTAAGCATAGATCTGAAATAGAACAATGAAGTAGCGTTGGAGATGTTTACAGGGAGCTACTTCTATATAAAAAGGGCAGCATGAGAAAACGTATGCAGCTGCTTGTTTAAAAATTTAACATATGGGTGATAAAGGCTGATATTAAAACAGTTATCAACTATTTCCTGGTGGAGACTGTTGAAAAGGAGGTGTTGGGCCCAGCAAGGGTTAAGATATGAAGTCCTTGTCTGATGTTACTACATTTAACAATGAAGTGTGGCCCAGGGTTTCATGTCAAATTATTGCTGATGACTTACATTGTAATTTTTTAATCTTCTATTAAAGACAGAAAAAAAAGGGGGGGGGGGAGAAAGAAGTTAACACATTTGAAATGTAGAGTTATTTTAACAACATTCCTTATTTGGTTCTCACAGCCTTCTTTTTAAGAGGGAAAATGCCTGTTTGGATAGTACTAAAGGTGGCATTAATTGTTTTCTCCCATAAAAGGACAATGTAGATAGTCTAAAATTGTTGTTTTTGCTGTTGTGGGGCTGGAGTCCAATCTTGTTTTAAGACAAAACACAAATGAGAGAAAACAGCAGCCAAGAGAAAATGTAGTTTCAGTCTCTAATATTGACTTTCAATTGCTGCTAGAGAAACAGGCCCAGCACTTGGTCTTATCAGCAAGCCCAAGAATAGCAAATTTGTATCTGCGTTGGGTCGTTTAAGGCATTGCTTTTAGTTCCCTTTCTGTTCAAAAGCTCACAGTAGTGTTGCCATTTAAACCAGACACCTATTACCCAGAAGACAAAAACGAAGAATTAGAAAAGGGGAGAAAAAGTAAGAAGGGAAACTGACAGACAAAGGAGAGGGTGAGAGCAGGATCCCAAGTCTCACGTCCCAGGTATTGTTCAGGGTTTAGCTGAAGCCAAAGATGATGTCAATGTCATCTGTTTCCCTCTGTGGCAAGTCTAGACAATATGCCTTATAGGATCAGGATGACAGAGGCCCAGTGGTGTCATGGTGGATTCTGTGGCTCTAGGGAATTGTGGGTGTGGTAAAGTCTGATCCTTCCAGTACACATGTACCACAGCTCCCATTTAGTGACCCTCAGATAAACAGTCTTCTGGAAGAGGCAGTACCTTTATTCCATAAGAATTAACCAAACAAATGTTGGTGGTTTCATATATAAACATTTTCTTCCTTGTCTAGAGTCTTTTTAGCTTGTTCTTATGCTAACCCATGACTTTACCATGATCCCTTTATCATAGTTTTAACTTAAACAATTCAGGTAATACCAGCCTCTTTGTCTCCCACTTTCAATGACTGTCACAATTTTATGTAGCTGAGCTGGGCTTTTGTTTGGTTGAACATCTGACAGTACAGGCCTCTGCACCGAAAAACTCACTTGCAATGGAGGTGAGCACTTCCCTTATGTCCCTTTGTGTCATGCTCTTGCATTCTTGCCCCCAACTCCCCCCCCCCCCCATTCATAGTCTTTGAATTCTCTGTAATTTTGTTTTGCTTGCAATTTTTATTCTTTTGTGGCTTCCTCTCCTTTTTTTTTTTTTTTGCCAGTCAACAAGTGTGTAGTTGTGGGAATCCTTTTGTGGCTCCATGGGGCCTGTAGCAGAGCATGGCAGGGCCCCCTTGGGCCTGCCTCTGCTAGGTCAACAAAGTCACTCTGAGACCCTGGGCTTAGTAACCACAGGTGCAGTTTATTCATAGGTTTGTTCTTGCCACTGTTTCACCATCTACAGTTGGCCCTTCACCGTTTACAGGCAGGAGGGAGGGAAGAGCTACCTCCCTGATTCTACTCCTTGCCTTTTCCTTTTCTTTCTGCTCTTCCTTTGGTTTCCTTCCCCTGTGGCTTTTATACAGCCCCAGGCTAATTAGGCAACAGCTGACTCTGCTTTCCCAATTAGAGCCAGGTTAACTCCAGCCAGCTCTAATTTATTTCCCTAAATGGGAGCTAGGGTGACAGAGGGCTGAATCAGCAACCCTTTGCCCAGCACCCTGCCACACACCTTCCCCCTCCCCCCCTTCTCCAACTGCCAGGTTCATCCCTCTGCTCCTCTTTCTACTGGGGGGGGGGGGGGGATTCTTCAGGGGAGTCCCAGGGTTTGCTGTGTGGAGTTCCTCCATCCCCCACCCACAGAAACTACATTGTGTATAGGATGGATGGCACACCATAGCCCACAGGTGTGGTGTGCCATTTGAAGGCTCCATGACAACCCACAGGTCCTTGCACCATTCATACCCCCCTGAGTGTTCCCCTGTCCCCCCCCCCCTTCTGTCAGGGGCTTGGGGTTTATCCCAGCCCTCTCCTGGACCCTCAGGGCTTCCTGTCCCCCAAGCTCATCCAGCGGGGCTTGGGTCTCTTCCTTTGTGGGTCTGCTAATAATGACCTCTGCCAGGCCTTGCGCTACAGTCAAGGGTGGATGTCTCAACAATAGCTTCCCTCTCCCTTCTCAGGCTCTATTGTCTAGGGGTTTTCTGCTCACCTTTGGGGAACCTCCCCTTTTCTTATCTTGGGCTTTCTCCCTCTGCCCATGTTCCCACCTGGGAAGTGGTCCCAGTCTGTAGCAACTACCACTGGATAAGGCAGCCCTTTACTACCCTGACCCATTGCCACTTAAACCTGCCCCAAACTTCAAGGGCACTGGGCCATAAGGTATTGCCTTCTATCCCCGTGGATACATTCTATGTCCATCTTCGCACTGGGAATCTACCAGTGTGGCTTCATCAGCTTCTTTTGTACCAGAGAGCAGGCCGAGTCAGAATCCACCAGACCTCACTTGGAGGTCCTCCCCACCATTACTGGAATGGTGGACAGCTTCCACCCCTCCCCTGCCCTCCAGCATTTGCCCAGCCACAAAACTCTGCCCACCTGCAATCCATGTACAGGCAGTCCCCCTTCTTGTGTCCCAGGTGTCTGCACTGCCAGCAGACAACCAGTCTGGAACCCTAGGTGTCCTCCCATTTGTTCTCCAGGGCCTTTCTGGACATCGGTTCTCTGGGCCCTCTCCTGGTATCCACTTCCTTGCTCAGCCATCCCTGCTTCTTGGGGAAGTTTGCCTCCATGTATTCCTCCCTAAACCCCTTAGGGCCGCCTCGACTGTATTCGGTTGGTGCCGCCTTACCCACACCTTTATGTTCTTGGGGAGGCCCTGTAAAAGCTGCTCTAGGATGAGCATGTCCATAATCTCCCCTGCAGTCTGGGCATCCGGCCTCAGCCAGTGGGTGGCCCAGTCCATTAACTCTTGGGCAAATGCCCAGGCCACAACCCCTCCCGCATCCACCTCACCAACTGGAACTTCTAGGGGTACTTCTCCACAGACACATATTTTACATAGTATTAAGCTCAGTGCCCGAACACCATTCCCTCTCATGGGACTCACCACTTTCTGCAGGAGCTGCTGTTGGATGTCAGCCTGCTCCTGAATGAAATCCTGCAGGCTCTTCTGCTGTTCTGCCTGCCAGGTGAGGAAGGCCTGTCTCTCCAGCTGGTGGGCTTATTGAAAACTCTGCATTGCCTTCTACACCACCTCCTGCTGCTTGATCAGCCATTACAGGGTTTCCTCCCTCTCCGGGCTACCAAACATTTGCTCTGTCATAGGACCCCAGACAAGCCCCCATGTGTATCAGAGCATGGCAGGGCCCCCTTGGCACCTTCCTCTGCTAGGTCCACAAAAAGTCACTCTAAGACCCTGGGGTTAATAACCACTGGTGCAGTCTATTCACAGGCTTGTTCCCACCACCATATACAGTTGGCCTTTCAATATCTGCAGGCAGGGAAGAGCTACCTCCCTGCTTCCACTCCCTACCTTTTCCCTTTCTTTCTACCCTCCCCTGCCAGGCTTTTATACAGTCCCAGGCTAATCAGGTGACAGCTGTCTCTGTTTTCCCAATTAGGGCCAGTTCTAATTTATTCCCCTAAATGGGAGCTGGCATAACAGAGGGCTGAATCAGCAAGCCTTTGCCCGGCACCCTGTCATGTATGCTCTTGCAGTTGAGCAGAATATTATAGGAGCAGAGGAAATAAGTTTGAAACAACTGGCTGGTGCTTGGGCCTGCAGTCCTGCAAATATGAATTGCTCCTGTGTTGGCTTCATTAATGGCCCAAATAGGAGCAGGAATAGAAAGCAGGTGACTTTCAAAGAAGCACCCACAGTTTTAGCCAGGGTTGCAGGAGTATATTGGTAACTGGAGTCATGTAACTTTCTTCACCCACATTATTTTAAACTGTCCTGGGCTACCCCACAATCTCCCACTTGGTCTGGAGCCCTCACATGGGTCCCACCCATAAGTTTGGAAAACTTTGCATTAAAATATAATTAACATGAACATATTATTGAACCCAATTTATACAGACTGTATAATTCCATGAAGTCACACATTTATATTAATTCATTAAGTAGTTAATATTTACTGTTCAGATGTTTTATTGGCAGCAGGAGTCAATTCATGAATGTTCTCCACTCTCAGGAGAATGTACTGATTCACATTGCAGGGTATCCTGTAATTGAAATTTACAGCTTTGCTTCCTAAATCCAATGTTTAGTGTTGCTTTGTTCTTTCAACTTAGAGTTTCATTTAACTCAGTTCAATTCATTTTAAATGTCCTTTTAGAGATGTGTTTGAGGCACAAAATTCAGATCTGGTTTCAGCTCCAGATTTTGAACATCTCAGGCCTGGTCTACACTAGGAGGTTATGTTGAATTTAGCAGCGTTAAATTGAATTAACCCTGCACCCGTCCACACAACGAAACTATGTAGTTCGACATAGAGGTCTCTTAAATTCGATTTCTGTACTCCTCCCCAACGAGGGGAGTAGCGCTAAATTCGACATGGCCATGTCGAATTAGGGTAGGTGTAGATGGAAATCGACGCTAATAGCTCCGGGAGCTATCCCACAGTGCACCACTCTGTTGACGCTCTGGACAGCAGTCCGAGCTCGGATGCTCTGACCAGCCACACAGGAAAAGCCCCGGGAAAATTTGAATTCCTTTTCCTGTCTGGGCAGTTTGAATCTCATTTCCTGTTTGGACATCGTGGTGAGCTCAGCAGCACTGGCAACGATGCAGAGTTCTCCAGCAGAGGTGACCATGCAATCGCAGAATAGAAAGAGGGCCCCAGCATGGACTGATCGGGAAGTCTTGGATCTGATTGCTGTGTGTGGCGATGAATCCGTGCTTTCGGAGCTGCGATTGAAAAGACAGAATGCAAAGATCTACGAGAAGATCTCAAAAGCCATGACAGAGAGAGGGTATAGCCGGGATGCAATGCAGTGCCGCGTGAAAATCAAGGAGCTGAGACAAGCGTACCAGAAGACCAAAGAGTCAAACGGACGCTCCGGATCCCAGCCCCAGACATGCCTTTTCTACGAGGCACTGCATTCCATTCTAGGTGTGGCCGCCACCACTACCCTACCACTGACCGTGGACTCTGAGGATGGGATATTGTCGACGGCTGCTTCCTTGGAGATGTTAGCGGACGGGGAAGATGAGGAAGGTGAGGAGGAGTACGAGGCAGTTGACAGCACTTACAACACTGATTTCCCAGATAGCCAGGATCTCTTCATCACCCTCACAGAGATCCCCTACCAACCGTTCCCAGGCGTTAACCCGGACCCTGAATCAGGGGAAGGATCAGTCAGTAAGTGTTTTAAACATGTAAACATTTATTTTGAACAGAACAGGAATATTAACAATGGGTTTTTCATGATTTGTTTGCCCTAGGCGCTTAACGTTTTAGTCCTTGGCAGTGCAACTACTGCAAAAGAATCTAACAATGTCCGGTTTATCATGATTAGTTTGCCCTAGGTGCTCTACTTTTTAGTCCTTGCCAGTGCAGCTACTGGGAAAGAAAGTCTATATGTCCAGGGATAGAGCTGAGATCCTCATGGGACATCTCCACGAAGCTCTCCTGGAGGTAATTGCAAAGGTTCCTGGGGAGAGCGGCCTTATTGTGTCCTCCGTGGTAGGAAACTTTTCCTCGCCAGGCTATCATCAAGTACTCTGGGATCATTGCCTTGCAGAGCATGGCGGCATATGGCCCTGGTTTTTGCTGGCTTTCACGCAGCATGCGTTCTTTCTCGGTCTCAGAAATTCTCAGCAGAGTGATGTCGCTCATGGTGACCTGCTTAGAATTAGGGGAATGTTACTATTGGGACTGCTTGCCTGTTCCTTTACAGAACTGTCACCGGCGGTTTACAGCCACGCGGTGGAGGCGGGAGAGGGGCAGCATACAGGGATCTTTCCCGGGGACAGCCATGAGGGGGTGGGACAGGGGCAGAGTTTATGCTTGCCGGATTGCCGGCAGCAGGAACTGGCCAAAGATAGGAGCATTGCTTTGAACGTGAAAGGAGGGCACTGCTATAATTTAAGTTTTAAGCAGCCAAAAGTCTATGGCTTACCATGTCAGCCTGCTACCCAAATTCCGCTGTCCTGCCCTGCTTGTCTGATCTCCACTGCAAGACCCCAGGCACTGAATGCGAAGGCCGAAACTTCGAACTTGTCCTGAGTGCGCATGTGATAAGTGCTGTGCATGGTCTTGTTCACAGAGAAAGACTATGTTCATTGTTCACAAAAAATTATCTTTGTGAGGAATTCACTCTCTTTTTCCCATCCCACAGCTGTGACTGTCTCCCGACCTACCCTGGCATCCCCCTCGCAGAGGCTGGCGCAGATTAGGCGGAGAAAGAAAAGGACACGGGATGATGTGTTCTCAGAACTTATGGGCTGCTCCCGAGCCGATGCGGCCCAGCAGACCCAGTGGAGGGAGAACATGTCGCGATACCAGCGAGCACACAGCGAACGGGAGGAGAGGTGGCGGCAGGAAGACCAGCAGGCTACTCAAACGCTGCTTGGACCAATGAGGGAGCAAACAGACACGCTCCGGCGCCTTGTGGATGTTCTGCAGGACCGGAGGCAGGAGGACAGAGCCCCGCTGCAGTCTATCTCTAACTGCCCTTCCCCGCCACAAACTCCCATATCCCCCTCACCCAAACCGTCCTCCCCCGTACAAAGTCACATAGCCCCCACACACAGAGTCCCAAAAAGGAGGGATGGCAGGCTCCGTTGAAACAACCAGTCCACCACTGCAGACCACTCTAGGAGCAGGAGCCTGTCATTCCTCAAGTTTAGAAGCGTTCTTTCCATCACTACGCCCGCTCCCCACCACAGTCTGCGTCCCAGTTTCAACACTTTACCGCGAAATCTGTAATAAAGAAAACGGTGTTCATTAACAAAGTTCCATTTATTTTATTTTTAAACATGTGTTGGAAGGGGGGGACGGGGTGAACGGGGTATGTAGCTGGAGAGGATAGTCAACAGTAAGTGGGTAAAGAAACTGGGGCAGGTTCAGCTTCTCTTTAAACAAACTTAATAGTCACAGGTTACCCTGCTCACTGAGGAACCTAGCTTTCAAAGCCTCCCGGATGCACAGCGCGTCTCGCTGGGCTCTTCTAATCGCATGGCTGTCTGGCTGGGCGTAATTAGCAGCCAGGCTATTCGCCTCAACCTCCCACCCCGCCATAAACATCTCCCCCTTGCTCTCACAGAGATTGTGGAGCACACAGCAAGCTGCAATAACAATGGGGATATTGGTTTCACTGAGATCAGAGCGAGTCAGTAAGCTTCTCCATCTCCCCTTGAGACGTCCAAAAGCACACTGCACCACCATTCTGCACTTGCTCAGATGGTAGTTGAAGAGTTCTTTTTCATTGTCCAGGGCGCCTGTATAGGGCTTCATGAACCAGGGCATTAGCGGGTAGGCTGGGTCCCCGAGGATCACTATAGACATCTCCACATCCCCAAGAGTTATTTTCTGGTCCGGGAAGTAAATACCTTGCTGCAGCCGTCTAAACAGACCAGAGTTCCTGAAAACACGAGCATCATGAACCTTGCCCGGCAATCCTACGTTGATGTTTGTAAAACGTCCCCTATGGTCCACCAGTGCTTGCAGCACCATTGAAAAGTAGCCCTTTCGGTTAATGTACTGGCTGGCCTGGTGGTCCGGTCCCAGGATAGGGATGTGAGTTCCATCTATAGCCCCACCGCAGTTTGGGAATCCCATCGCGGCGGAGCCATCTATGATGACCTGGACGTTTCCAAGGGTCACTACCTTTGACAGCAGTAGCTCAACGATTGCGTTGGCTACTTGCATCACAGCAACCCCCATAGTAGATTTGCCGACGCCAAAGTGATTCGCGACTGACCGGTAGCTGTCTGGCGTTGCAAGCTTCCAGAGGGCTATGGCCACTCGCTTCTGGACAGTCAGGGCTGCTCGCATCCGGGTGTCCTTGCGCTTCAGGGCAGGGGACAGCAACTCACAAAGTTCCAGGAAAGTTCCCTTCCGCATACGAAAGTTTCGCAGCCACTGTGATTCATCCCAGACCTGAAGCACTATGCGATCCCACCACTCCGTGCTTGTTTCCCGGGCCCAGAATCGCCGTTCCACAGCATCAACATGACCCATTGCCACCGTGATGTTCCCGGTGCGGGGTCCTGTGCTTTGTGAGAGGTCTGTGCCACTCTCAGACTTCATGTCCTCACCGCGCTGCCGTAGCCTCCTCGCCCGATTTCTCAGCATCTGCCTCTGGAAAAGGTGGATGATAAGGTGCGAGGTGTTGACAATGGCCATAACTGCAGCGATAGTTGCAGCGGGCTCCATGCTCACAGTGCTGTGGCGTCCGCGCTGTCACTCACCAGAAAAGTGCGCGAACTGATTGTCCACCGGCGCTTTCAGGGAGGGAGGGCGGGAGTGACGGTTGGATGACGACAGTTACCCAAAACCACCCTTGACACATTTTTTTCCCCAGCAGGCATTGGGGGCTCAACCCAGAATTCCAATGGGCAGCGGGGACTGCGGGAACTGTGGGATAGCTGCCCACAGTGCACCGCTTCCAATGTCGACGCTTGCCCCGTTAGTGTGGACTTACAAAGTCGAATTACTGTCCTTAGTGTGGATACACATGTTCGACTTTGTAATATCGATTCCACATATTCGATTTAAGTATAATTGAACTACTCTCGTAGTGTAGACATACCCTTAGAGTTTGAGAGGTTGTCCAGATCTGGAATTTTGCTTTAATACACTGTGTAGTAACATTTTATAAAATAAGTATAGCAATAGAACAGAAGGTAAACGTTATGTTCATTTAAGGGTTATTTAAGAAAACAAATATAGAATAGCTGACTTATCTAAGGATTCTCTTGTGAGTAAAAGTTGGCAGACTGGGCCATAAATTTGGATAAGTAATTAATTCACAAATGCCTGCATTGGGGGAAACATGCAAGTACTACAAAATAAATTATTTGTAACATTTTGTAAGCACTAAAATTAGTGTAGTGTGAATTTGTCACTTCAATGAAGTTATAGATTGTTGATATTATAATTTAATTTTTAATATAAAAAATAGGAATCTTGCCCTTTCTGGCCTCTTGAGAAGCAAGAACTAGTGTATCTAATTATCTGAACACTCAAGAACATAAAGGAATAGCAAGTAGTGAAATTATAAATCTGTTGGAACAACTCCATGTTTTCTGATTAAACTCTATTTCTGGTGGTGCTCAGCAATCATGTTCCTCCTATGTTCATAGTAATTGCATGTGTCAAAGCGGAAGCCTTGTGTAAACTGTACCAAATGAGTTACAATTTTAATTTAGAAGGAGATAACTGTATTTGCCCCTGCAGGCAGATTGCATCAGGTCAGAAGTATACAACCAAGAAAGAAAGGGAGAAGGGGAAAGGGCTTCCTGGTTAATAATAAGTGGGAAATCTA
This sequence comes from Malaclemys terrapin pileata, assembly GCF_027887155.1. Classification (NCBI taxonomy): domain Eukaryota; kingdom Metazoa; phylum Chordata; order Testudines; family Emydidae; genus Malaclemys; species Malaclemys terrapin. The sequence goes on from NC_071506.1 coordinate 165,367,737, forward strand.
ATAAGGCCCACAGTTGAATTTTAGAAAAAAAATGTAATTTTCTAATATGAAGCCAACCCCCCACTACTATGTCTATCCAATCAGTGTGTGTGTGTGTGTGTGTATGTGCATGCATGCATATGTGTGGGTTTAAAATCCTCATGCAGAATTATGTCTAATTTTTTATAGCTCAAGGGAACAATGCATTTTAACAATTGGAACTACACTGATGAAAAAAAATCTGATGTCTTTTGAGAAAGAACAGATTTAAAAAAAAAAAACGTTGAAAACACCCAAGAAAGCCTGATGTATGTCCACTATTTAAAAATGCATATTTAAATCTTTAGATTTATGTTTCTTTTCAGATTTCTCCTTTTGTATGCAACATATTAAATAATTATCTTGGGATTACACTTACTGAGCATTTGGGAAATGTTAGTGATCTTCTCCAGATAAGAAACTGAATCATTTTTCTAAATCTAATAAAAATGGCATTTTGATACTAAATACTAAATCTAAAAAACTACAAGCAATATATAGACCCATAGAAACTATTCATGATTAGCTATTCATTTTTGCTTCCACTGCACATTATGTTGTGGACTAGAGTGTAAAAAGTCTAAATGAAAAATTATGCTTCTTGATCATGGGCTTGTGGAAACTAAAAAGGAATACCTAAAATTTTTCATGGTGCAAAAGTCGTGTTATCAGTGATCAGCTCCTGATGGTAAATCAAGGGTTTGCTTATTGCTGGAGACTGTGGAGCAAGTCTTTACCAGAGCTTCTGCTCAGAGTTATAGGATAAACAGAAAGAGATTTGAGAAGGATTAATTAAATTAGATGCAAAGCAGGTAGTGCTGCCTATAATTAAAGCTGGCTAACAATTTCCAGCATGAGACCAATTCCCTGCTTTCATTTTCTTACAACTTTGCCATTTTTAAACTTTCAAGCTGAAATTTTTCAAGCTGGGTGTCTGCCTAAGTTGTGATGGATAATCAGTTGCACAAGCTCACAGTACGATGCTGTGGCCAAAAAGGCTAATATAGTCCTTGGATGCAAAAACGGGAATCTTCAGTAGGAGTAGAGAGGTTATTTTACCTCTGGAACTAGTCCTAGCATGACCATCATTGGAACACTGTGTCCAGTTCTTGTGTCCACAATTCAAGAAAGATTTTGATAAATTGGAAAGGGTTCAGGGAAGAGCTATGAGAATGATTAAAGAATTAGAAAACCTGCTTGATCACAGTCTATAGGTAGCTACACTGGGAACACATATTTGATAGTCGGCTCTTAATCTAGTGGACAAAGGTATAACAAGATCCAATTGATGGAAGTTGAAGCTAAACAAATTCAGACTGGAAATAAGGAATAAGTTTTTAACAGTGAGGGTAATCAACAATTGGAATAATTTACCAAAGGTTGTGGTGGATTTTTTTTTATCACTGGCAATTTTTAAATCAACAAGAAGCAATGGTCTCAAGTTGCAGTGCGGGAGGTCTAGGTTGGATATTAGGAAAAACTATTTCACTAGGAGGGTGGTGAAGCACTGGAATGGGTTACCTAGGGAGGTGATGGAATTTCCATCCTTAGAGGTTTTTAGGGCCTGGCTGGGATGATTTAGTTGGTGTTGGTCCTGCTTTGAGCAGGAGGTTGAACTAGATGACCTCCTGAGGTCCCTTCCAGCCCTAATCTTCTATGATTCTATGATATGCTGTAATTCAGACAGGAATTATTCTGTGGAAGTTCTATGGCCTACATTATACAGGAGGTCAGACTAGAAGATCGCAATGGTCCCTTCTGGCCTTGGAATCTATGAATCATTAATATTTTTGAAAGGTTGAGAAAAGTATCTTTTGTGGGTTATACAAGAGTTGAAATAGCTCACAATTTTATCCTTTAAAAAAATGGCTGCAACCACTTTTTTGCCTGAGTGTTGCACAGAAATGACTGACCTTCACAATTTGAAATTTGTCATATGCATAAGCCAAAATGAGTAGTAAGTTCATGCTGTTAGTGCTGCGGAGTGTTGTTAAGGCTACTGAGTTGTGCTGCTGTTCTTGGAGCTCTGATGTCAGCTGCACAAGCAGACAGTGCAGCATGTTGATTCAGTGGACCTCAATGTTATTCATAAGAAAGACCACAGATTCAGTTCAGTGGCGAACATGCTTGGACAGGTTTACAGTCAACAAAACATGGTCCTAGTGCCCCATAGGAGCTACAGGTACACTAACACATGCGTGCCCATGTGATGCACTGGACAGCAAAGGGTTGAAGAGCAGCTCTGGGCTCAGGAGACTCCACCTCTCCACCTGTGTCGGGCGTGCTCCATTTAGGGAGGGCTTAAAAAGGAGCTGGACAGCTCAATTGGGGTGGACAGGGCAGGGAGAAGGACTGGCTCTGAGGGTGGAGGAGAGGGGTGCAGCCAGAGCAGGAGGAGGAGGAGCATTGGCAAGCAGCAGCTCTTATGGGCTGGAGATGGGTAGGCAACCCATGAGGCAGTGCTTGCCAGGACAAACTGGAGCATGCTGCAGGAAAGGGGGAGATAGGAAGTGACCCATGAAGGCTCCAAGATGAAGAGCACTGGAGAGGCCTCACAGGGCCCTGAGTTAGAACCCAATGGAGCGGGAGAGCCCTGGTTTCCCTACCCCCATACTGCAACCACTAGGTGGTGGACCTGTTCACAGCCTGCAACAAGATACCAGCTCAGTCAACATAATATGATGCTGTCCACTAGACTAGACAAAGATGCCTGTTCTCTGATTTCTCCTTTTATATAGTGATACAAACAAGTTACTTATTACACTCAAGATGTTTCTACTTACCACCCTTATCCTTGTACCTGTTGGTTCGAACAAAAGATCCTTATCCATTATCCTGCCATCCCCTCCTTATTGTTACAAGGAGTCAGGGTGTTCTTGTACCATTTCTTAGGAATGCATTTATATAGTTATTTAAGAGATCTGTGTGTGTCTGTACCGTCCTCTCTGGTCAGGAAAGTGCTTACTTGGTTAGCTGACAACTAGTGTGTTACTATTCTGCCTTTGGGTCATACTGATAATTATGCCTAAGATCCAGCAAGGCCTGCACATGCTTTACTACATTTTCAAAAAGCTGGTTATAAAATTTGAGTTCTAGGTTGTTGAAAATCTGTCCTGGCACATGGAAATATTTTACAGCCAATTTGAAAGAAAAAGTAACTGAGGCATAGAGAGGTTAACCAAATTCCCAAAGGACAGAAAGCAATGCTGTGGATGAGCAATGGACAGAACCCAGCTCTCTGGTTTCCCATGGCTTCTTCACTAGACTATAGTATCCCTAAATGCATTCCTTTACAGGCCTTAGCTTCATCTTTTGTATATAATAATCACAGACTTCCACCGGAACCTGTAGTATCCTGCAAGGAAAGGTATTTCCACAAGGGTTCAGGAAACAGTTACAGCATTTTAAAGAGTGCTAGTATGGCTTCATCCTGCAATTGCTCTGCCCACATTGCTAACCTAATAAGCTTGTGGCTACTTGCAGGGTGCAGAACAATAGGAGCAAAATTAAAAAAAAGCTATTACTAGGGACTTCATCCTAATCTATTCAACCTTTACATGAATATCGCCATTTTTCTCTTTTGTTCCTATGTGACATCACTTCACACTGGCCATTTGATTTATTCACCTCACTTTATCACCTCTAGTTCCCTTTACTTACATCTCATGATTTCTATACAAATCACACTGAATCAAAACCATATGCACAAGAAGGCAGAGTTAAGCTTATGCTGGCAACCTTATCTTTGGCACTCACTGATTTAAATCCTCTTCTGGCCTCATTCCATTCCCATCTGGCATCACTGAGTCCCATACAGAGCCCCTTCCCACCCACTGCTCCTTCCCTCACTTCTCCAGATCCTGGAATCCAGCAGTAATCAGGCCACAGGACTGTTGTTTGGCTAGGGAGACACAGACATATGAAGAAGCTAGAATCAGATGCAGTCTGCCCAGCACTCTAAACTGCTGGGCTGAAGCATCAGGCTGTTCTCCTCTGTGATGAGGGAGAAGATAAAGTGAACAGATGGAGAAAGAGGGAGAGAGCATGGATGAGTGTGATGGAGATGGAATGTGAGTGAGCTAGCTTTTATGCATGAGTGATGGATGGGGGAAAGGAAGAGAAAATGGGGATAGAGGGAGGATGAGAGAGAGATGAATGTTTTGAGTACATTTTTTAAATACTTTTTTAATACATTTTTTAATATCATGAGTCTGATTTTTTTTTAAAATACATTTTTAATATCATGAGTCTGATTCTTAGCTTCCTCCCCACCCCCTGCAGCATCTAATCTTGTTAAGATTGTCTATTTTATACTTACCTGTGGGCTTTTGTCATCTGCCCCTTTTGAACCTTTAAAGCCCTCCTCACTGGGTTGGCAAACTGGTGCATGAAGATGCCCTTCTCTTTCTAAGATGGAGCCTATCTCTTCCCAACAGTCCTTCCCGGAACAGCCTCCAATGGCTGAAGTCAAAGCCCTTCTGTCGACACCATCTGCACAGTCATGCATTCATCTCCAGGATGCACCTGGCAATATCACTAGTGTATGTTTTCTCACACTTTAAATAGAGTTGGAAAGGATTATTTAACTTGATTAAAATAACATCAATTGGTTGTGAATTCTTTAACAAACAGTTTTGCTACCATTTTACTCTCAAATGAAAAATATTTCCACAGAATTGTCTTCAGAAATAACTATTAACCTAGATGTTTGTAAATATTTTAGTCTTTTTAGGGACTGCTATAGAGCACAGTGAAGTTGATTGGAGTCTTGTATAAACTGACTTTTTGAAAGAGCAATATTTCCATAGAAGAACTGTTTGAGGAAACATATATGGATCTACTGTAACCTCCTATCTCCACTACACCAGTTCAAACAAAAGAAAATGTATCTTTAACAACAAAGCCAGAATTTGTCTGTAACAATCAGGCAACCTACCTTGGAGAATCCCAAACTGACACAACATGACATCATCTTATGGTTTTGTTGATCCCCTTTGAGTCTCAAAAGGACATAATTGAATGTTCATCCTGATCCATCTGGTCTATTATCAGATGTATTTCTGTTGCAGCCAGTCCTTTAATTTTCTCAAGCACAAGTATTTGTCTAGAATCAGAGGAGTTTAATACCAAATTTAAATTAGTCTAAAAGAAGTCCCATATTAGAGTATATTTGATTTTTTATATGCACAGAAGACTGGACAATGTGGATGTACCATGTCCAAGAAAAATGCTTTTCAGCTTTAAAACATTGTTTGCAAGCAGTGACTGCTTAGTCTTGTATTAAAATTTTTGGAAGTGACTACTTTGATTAATGGTCGTAATGCATTACTTCTGTTAAGAATAATGGGCCAGATTTTGCTTTTATGTCATTGTAAAAGTGGAGTGATTCCAATGAGTCAGTGAAGTTAAAGCAGATTTACACCACCATAACTGAGAGTAATTTTGCCCAGTATTTCCCAGACTAATGGAACTCCTTCACCCTGCTTAATCCTACTTCATTTCAATGACATAAGACAACCTGGATTCTGAATGTTAATTACTGCTTTCTAGATTATAATAGTCCAGGGTGCTAGACATCAATTATTCCTCAGAGAACTGCTATCTTAACCCAAACTAATTTGTATAAATTGCAGATCTCTTCTGATTACTAAAAAATAAAACTTAATATTGAATCCACTTTCAAAGCTGCTTTAGAGCATTCATTACTAATAATTGCCGATGGTGTTTATTTTATATTTGGATTTATATTAGTTTTACATTTTTTTTTCTGGCAAACCTACTTTAAGTCTTCAATACAATATTGGCATTGTTCTTTAAATAAGTGGCAGCTAACTTTAATATTTTTCCATAATATCATATATAATTTGTATAAGAAATAATGATTGAATATTAACTGTTGGAACAGCTTATCAAGGTTGTGGTGGATTCTCCATCACTCACAAATTTTAAATCAAGAGTGGATGTTTTTCTAAAAGACATTCTCTAGGAATTATTTTAGGGGTGTTCTGTGATCTGCTACACAGGAGGTTAGACTAGATAATCATAATGGTCGTTTCTGGCCTTGGAATCCTAGGATTGTAAGTGCTGTGAGTTGTTCTTTTTTACTTTTTCTTTTATTAGTTTTAATGTAAAATACAGTATAATATTTTTGATAACATTATTAGAACTGTCAAAGGGCATGCCTGTTTCCTTTCCCTCTATTGCAATGGTTCTCAACCAGGTGTCTGGGGCCCCCTGGGAGGCCACAAGCACGTTTCAGGGGGGCTGCCAAACAGGACAGCATTAGACTCGCTGGGGTCCAGGGTAGAAAGTCGAAGCCCCGCTGCATTGGGCTGAAGCCCAGGACTCTGAGCCCTGCCACCTGGCGCTGAAGCTGAAGCCTGAGCAATGTACCTGTGGCATGGGGGCCCAGGCAATTGTCCTGGTTGCTATTCCTCAATGCTATCCCTGGCTTCTATGTGCGGAAAACCAGTTATTGTGGCACAGGTGGGCCATGGAGTTTTTATAGCATGTTGGGTGGGTGGGTAGGTCTCAGAAAGAAAAAAGATTGAGAAGCCCTGCTCTATTGGACAAGCCAGGACCTGTACAAGGACTAGAGCTGGGTAAATAATGGATTTTTTTTTGTTTGCTGGCAGTTCTGAAGAAATCAAACAATTTCAGTTCAACTTGAACCAAATCAGAAATTTTTTGGCAAATTGAAAAAAATCTCTTTCAGGTTGAACTAAAAGTTTTGTTCAACCCAAAATATTTTTTTTGGTCACTTTTACAAGGGGGGGGAGTCAAAAAATGGCAGGTGGAGGAAGAATTACTTGTATAGTCATTGGGCTAGGGAGAGAGTGAGAGACTGACTCTGCAGCCTGGTGGTCAGGGCACTCATGTAGGGGACCCAGGTTCAAGCCCTTGTTCCAAAGACTATTTATTCAAAGGAAAACAGCTTCAGTGGGAGAGATTGAGAGACCCATTCAAGAGTAGCTGTTAATCTGATTGTTAGGGCACTCATCTGGAGGTGGGGGGAAACCTGGTCTCAAATCCTTGCTTCAGAATGGGTATTTGAATCAGGGTCTCCCACATCCCAGGTGAGTACCCTAACCACTGGGCTAAAGGATATAAGGGGTGCTCCTCTTCCCGTTGTCTTATGAATAGTGCCAATTACTGAAACAGCATACCTACTCCCTACTCTAGGAGAGGGCTTAGCACTACTGGAAAGGAGCTCCAACAGCAGCAGCCCTTCACATCCCCAGTAATCTCCTGCCTACATAAGACACTTTTGACTTCTATCTGAACTCAGGACAAAGTTCAAAGCTGTTGCACCTTTCCAACTACTCTGTAATGCCTGCTGCCTCATGCTCCCTGCCTTCAATGACCATTCTCTGTCTCATCTGAACTAGGGGTGCTACTGCACCCCCTGGCTTGCAGTAGTAATAACAACCCAAATATATGGTTTCTGTCTTCAGCACCCCCACTATAAAAACTGTCAGCACCATGGCTCTCATCCATTTTTTATCTTTCCTTCCTTTAATCCTTCATCTCCTCTTTTCCTTATCCTCCCTTCCTCTCCTTTTGTTCTTCCTTCTAGCCGCGCCATTCCCGTCTTCCCTATTTTCAATACATAGAAACTTCCCTGAAGAGGTTTAATCAGAAGTTATGGGCTTCATTCAGGAATTACTGTGTGAAATAATATGGTTGCTGTTATGAAGATGAGACTGTATGGAATGGCTGGATATGACTGGTTTTGGAGACTATAGGTTGAATATTAAGCCTTGCACTGGTCCCTTCATGCTCCTCCTGTGTTGCAAAGGGGTTAGAAGTCAATTGAATCTCCCCAGCCAGTAACTTCAATGTGGGGAAGTGTTGTAGTAACCAGGCAAGGTACTAACAAATTTCAACAGGACTTTATTTTTAAAGTGGAAGCCTCTTTACCAAGCTGCTGCTGCATGCTCAGTAGCTCTCACTCAGCCTCCTCAACTCCTTCCCCCTCCTTCCTGTTTCCTGTCCTTTCAGACTCCCAACAGCCAGTGCTCCCAGTTCTAATAATTACAAGCAACATCTAAACACCACATTCCCTCCTATCTTAAGAAACTCTCCCAATTAAAATAAACATTGTTGCTCTAACCACAGGAACAATAGGAATAAAGACACTATACTGTTGGCAGAAATATTACACTGAAAACACTGTAGATACTACTCTAGTCCAGACAGGTGGTCGTCTGGGTCTGATAGGCTGTCTCTCAAGTCCCAGTTCCAGTGCAATGTCTTGTTGTGTTGGTACTACGGTGAAGTCATCCAATGCAGACTGGGTGTTGGCATAATCTCCTCTTGGTGCATAGGCAGGTGCAAGATAAGAAGCATTCCATACCCGCCCATTCGAAAGTTGATAGGTGTAAGGTCCCTTCTTCTCTATGATTTTAAGAGGAGCTGTGAATTTATGGTCCCCTTTGCGTAAAATTCCAGGTTTTCGTATTCTAACGAAGGAACCAAACTCAAACTTTGGTTCCTTAGCACCCTGCCACTTGTCTGTGAAAGCCTTATACTTTGCTTGGTTCTGTTCAACTGTTTTTCTCACATCATCCTCGGTTGGGGCCTCAGGTCATGCCTTTAACAATCCAGCAATGTTCAGTTTAGTATTCATCTGTTTCCCATGCAGTAACTCTGTGGGTGATCTTTGCGTTGTGGCATGTCGTGTAGCCTGGTATGCTTGCAAGAAATCAGTAGTGAAGTTTATCCACAATCGCCCTTCCAGTTTTGCTGTTTGCAAACTCTCTTTCAAACTTCTGTTAAACCATTTGATTGCCCCATTGGCTTGAGAGTAATATAGGGATGACCTTCTGTGTAAAATGTTCCTCTCTGCTAGAAAAGTTTCAAACTCCAGGGAAGTAAATTAACTACCATTATCTGAAACCTGTTCTTTGGGGTTACCTTCCCTGCTAAAAACTGAAGAGAGGAACTTAATTACTGTAGCAGAAGAGATTTGTGATGTAAACACTACCTCAGGCCATTTACTGAAATAGTCTATTAAAGTGATGGCATAATGACAGTCAATTGGAGCAGTATCAAAGGGTTCTACAATGTCAATTGCCACTTTTCCCCAGGTTGCAGATTCAGGAAGAGGAACAGTTTATAATGTAGGGGTACATGCCACTGCTGTCTTATCATGCGTTTGGCAAGTGACACAGGATTTTATGAGTGCTTCAGTTTGAGAGGCCATCCCTGGCCTCCAATACAGATCCCGTAGTCATTGTTTGGTTCTGACAATTCTTTGATGAGTATCGTGTGCCAGGTGTATGCGTTTTGACTGTAATTCTTCTGGCACAAGTAGCCGGTGTGTACCTCGTAGAACACAGCCATTGAGCAAAGAAAGTTCATTCTGAACTCTAAAATAAGGCAGCAAAACTGGGTCAAGATTTTTAGGGTTACTGGGCCATCTGTCAGAAATTTCCGTAGTTTTTGTTGAAGTGGACACGCTGAACAAGCAGCTTGAAATTGTTCTCTTGTAACTGCAGTAAGAGTGCTTGTAATAAGTGCAACTACTACATCCTCATCCTTTGGTGGACCATCTGGTGAAGGCATGCGAGAAAGGCAATCAGCTACCACATTTTGGTTTCCAGGCTTATATTCCAGTTCTTAATGGAAAGAGTAGTCTTGCAGACCATCTAGCAATATGATATACTGTTCTTCCCAGTCCTTTCGTGGTGAGCAACATCGTGAAAGGGCTGTGGTCTGTGCGCAACTTGAATGTGCGGGCCCACAGGTAAGTTCTCTATTTTTCAGTAGCCCAGACACAAGAAAGTGCTTCTGTCATAACTATAAAGGGAAGGGTAATAGCTGTCCTGTGTACAGTACTATAAAAATCCCTCCTGGCCAGAGACTCCAAAATCCTTTTCCCTGTAAAGGGTTAAGAAGCTCAGGTAACCTGGCTGGCATCTGACCTAAAGGACCAATAAGGGGACAAGATACTTTCAAATCTTGGGGGGGGGGAGGGGGGAAGGCTGTTGTTTGTGTTCTTTGTTTGGGAGTGTGTTCGTTCTCGGGACTGAGAGGGACCAGACATCAATCCAGGTTCTCCACATCTTTCTAAACAAGTCTCTCCTATTTCAAACTTGTAAGTAAATAGCCAGGCAAGGCGTGTTAGTTTTCCTTTGTTTTTCTCAACTTGTAAATGTACCTTTTACTAGAGTGTTTATCTTTGTTTGCTGTACTTTGAACCTGAGACTAGAGGGGAGTCCTCTGAGCTCTTTAAGTTTGATTACCCTGTAAGGTTAATTTCCATACTGATTTTACAGAGATGATTTTTACCTTTTTCTTTAATTAAAAGCCTTCTTTTTAAGAACCTGATTGATTTTTCCTTGTTCAAGATCCAAGGGGTGGATCCTGATTCACCAGGAGTTGGTGGGAGGAAGGAGGGGGGATGGTTAATTTCTCCCTGTTGTAGATCCCAGGGGGGGTTGGAACTGATTCACCAGGAGTTGGTGGGAGGAAAGAGGGGGGATGGTTAATTTCTCCCTGTTGTAGATCCCAGGGGGGGTTGGAACTGATTCACCAGGAGTTGGTGGGAGGAAGGAGGGGAATGGTTAATTTCCCCTTGTTTTAAATCCAAGGGGTTTGGATTTGTTTTCACCAGGGAATGGGTGAAGGTTTTTCAAGGCTTCCCAGGGAGGGAATCCATTGAAATGGTGGCAGCCGAACCAGAGCTAAGCTGGTAGTTAAGCTTAGAAGTTTTCATGCAGGCCCCTACATTTGTACCCTAAAGTTCAAAGTGGGGATCCAGCCCTGACAGCTTCTTTTTTGACTATAGAATATTTTCTCTCAGCATTACTTAGTGTCCTTGAAGCAAATGCAACAGTACTCTTTGTGTTGTCCTCATGAAGTTGTGTGCGGACAGCCCCAAGTCCATAAATTAGAAGCATCAGTAGTTACAATTGTGGCCAATGCAGGACTGAATAGTGCAAGTACTGGACTATGTACAATCAATTCTTTCACCATTTCAAAACTAGCTTGTGCATCTGTTGTCCACACTAAGGCTGAACTTCTCCATAGTAATTCTTGTAATGGTTCAATGACAGAAGCATAATTGGGAATGAATTTTGCATACCAGGAGGTAAGACCCAAGAGGAACGTAAGGTTTGCAAATCTGTTGGAGGAGGAGCATTTGAAATTGCCAGGATATGATCCAGATCAGGTTTTAGTCCAGCCTGTGAAATTGTATGCTCCAGAAAGGAGAGTTCAGTTTGTCTAAATTTGCATTTGGACCTATTGAGCTTGAGACCTGCTTTGCTGATGCAGTTTAGTACAGATTGCAGGTTATTGTCATGCTCCTCAGGAGTATTTCCAAACACGATAATATCATCCAAATAACACTGAACTCCATGTTGATTCTTCAGAATCAATGACATCATTTTTGGAAGGCATTTGGGGCTGATGTGAGACCATATGGAACATGTTTAAAATGAAATAGTCCCTCATGTGTAATAAATGCTGTGAGGTCTCTGCTATCTTCATGCAACATAACCTGGTGGTATGTGCTCTGCAAATCAAGAGTAGAAAACATTTTTGCTCCATGGAGTTCTGCAAATACTATTTCTATGTGAGGAAGAGGATGGCTGTCAATCACAATAGTTTTATTTGGCTCCCTTAAGTCCATACAAAGGCGAATGCCTCCACCCTTCTTCTGTGTCATTACCATAGGTGAAACCCATTCCGAGGAGTTAATCTCTTCAATAATGTCCTTTTAAACAAGTTTTCTAAGTTCCTCTGAAAGAACTTTCCTGACTAAAATGGAAAGCACCGTAATTTCTGTCATACAGGCATCACATTATTCTGCATTTTAACTTTATGCAGAAACCCATAAGCACAGCCGAGTTTCTCCTCAACCTGGTGTTGGGTCCCAGCTGAAACTGGTGTGTGTACCGCAAGAGTGCTTTGCTGGGGAAGATCAATTTGTCCATTAACTACACTGAGATTTAAAGCAGCCAATAAATCTCTGCCAAGGATAGGAGTGCCTGTGTGGACAATGTAGAACTCTGCAGTTACACAGCAATCACCAAAAATAACTATTGCTGGCAAAAACAACAAGGAGTCTGGTGGCACCTTAAAGACTAACAGATTTATTTGGGCATAAGCTTTCGTGGGTAAAAACCTCACTTCTTCAGATGCATGGCAGGCAGCCATGTACTGGAATATGGTTTTTCAAATAGCACACCAAGTGAAGTTTGGGTTCAGTAAGAAGCACATCTTTAAAGCAATGCAAATAGATGGAATCAGGTAGTATAGATACTGCTGAGCCAGTGTCCATTAGTTGAATAGAGTGTGATTTGCCTGAGGGTATGGCGGAAACATTTACGGTGCACTTTATTTGTTCTGGAATATGTGCAGTAGTGATTTTGTCCACACTCAGCACAGTAACATCTGGTATTGTAACTGCATGCACCTGTTGATTGAACTGGCTACTGTGACATACTTTAGCAAAATGCCCAATCTTTTTGCAATGATTGCACTGAGCTAGTTTTGCCGGACATCCTGTGTAGCTTGCAAGGTGTTGTGGGGATCCACAGCGAAAGCATGCTTTTACTGTATTTTGAATTTGCTGATTCGGTGGTTTTTCATTAGTTTTCCTCTTGTAATCGTTTGTCTGCAGCGATAGTGAACTTTTCTGGAAAGGAGTCACAGCCTGGACTGTGCCTCCTGTATCTATGCTCATTATTTTGGTTTCAGCTGTAGCTCACTCAATCTGAGTAGCAATGGTTATTTCTTTTTCTAGTGTAAGTTGTGGTTCTAGAAGTAAACGTTCTCTTACACGAAGCATAGTTGTTTTCTCAATGAGCTGGTCTCTAATCATCTCATCTGCCATATTTCCAAAGTCACAACATACAATCAGACTCCTCAGGGAAGCAATATACTACATTATAGTCTCCCCTGGTTTCTGCTCATGCTGGCGAAATCTGTAGCGATTAGCTATTACATTCACTTTCAGCACAAAAAAGTTCTTTAATGCAGTGAGTGCAGTCTCATATTTATCGTCTGCAAGGGAAAAAGTGTAAAATATATGCTGCCCTTCTGCTCCAAGGCAGTGGATTAGCAGAGCACGCTTTTTTACTTCAGAAATCTCTGTAGCACTGATTGCAAGCAGATAAGTCTCAAACATATGGATCCAGGCAGTAAAAGCAATTGGAGGCTCACCTGGGCTTTGTAGAAAGGGTGCAGGTGGGTTCAGAGGCAGAAGATCCATCCTCGTCGCCAAAACGTTGTAGTAACCAGGCAAGGTACTAACAAACTTCAACAGGACTTTATTTTTAAAGTGGAAACCTCTTTACCAGGCTGCTGCTGCACCCTCAGTAGCTCTCACTCAGCCTCAACTCCTCCCCCTCCTTCCTGTTTTCTGTCCTTTCAGACTCCCAACAGCCAGTGCTCCCAGTTCTAATAATTACAAGCAACATCTAAACACCACAGAAAGTCCAGGACTGGCAAAGACATAGTGTAACTAGTGCTCATACTACTTTCCCCCTTTGGTTCCTAGTAGGGGCTTGCTGGGGGCATTCTCTGCAACTCCTAGCTAGTAGAGGAAGAGAGATTTGCTCTAAACTTTATGTCCTCCCCCACTTCCTCCTGTGGCAGCAGCATGGCGAACATGTCTGCTAGGGAAACCTCTGGAAGGGGTTTCCCCCATAAATATTCAGAAGCCCTGTAGCTCCAGACCACTCTTTTACAGACCTTTGCCTAACTGGGGGTGGCCTTTTCCTTGCTGTTGTCCTGAATCAAAACCTTCAGCTCCTTGCTACTATCCATGATCATTACAGGGTGGGAGGAGGCACAAGTCTCCAGTATCTGATCCGACTCCTCTTCTAAGAGGGGTGTCTTGTGTCCCCCACAGCACCTTAGCCTTGTAGCTTACCTTTGGGCTCTTAATGCTAGCTTGGCATTGATTGACATTCTGTAGTGTAGGAGTGTCATAACTATAAAGGGAAGGGTAACAACCCTCCTGTGTACAATACTATAAAATCCCTCCTGGCCAGACACACCAAAATCCTTTTACCTGTAAAGGGTTAAGAAGCTCAGGTAACCTGGCTAACACCTGACCCAAAGGACCAATAAGGGAACAAGATACTTTCAAATCTTGGGGAGGGGGAAGGCTTTTGTTTGTGTGCTCTTTGTTTTGGGGGTTGTTCGCTCTTGGGACTTAGAGGGACCGGACATCAATCCATGCTCTCCAAATCTTTCTGAACAAGTCTCTCATATTTCAACCTTGTAAGTAACAGCCAGGCAAGGTGTGTTAGTTTTATCTTTGTTTTCTCAACTTGTAAATGTTCCCTTGCTAGAGGGAGGTTTATCCCTGTTTTGCTGTACTTTGAAACTAAGGCTAGATGGGGTTCCTCTGAGCTCTTTGAATCTGATTACCCTGTAAAGTTATTTTCCATCCTGATTTTACAGAGATGATTTTTACCTTTTTCTTTAATTAAAATTCTTTTTTTAAGAACCGGATTGATTTTTCATTGTTTTAAGATCCAAGAGTTTTGGATCTGTGTTTATCAGGACTAATTGGTGAGGGTATACCCTTAAGCCTACCCAGGAAAAGGGGTGTAAGGACTTGGGGGGCGGAGGGGGGAAGGAATTAGTCTCAAATCTGCCCAGGAAGGGGGGGGTTAAAGACTTGGGAAATATTTGGGGAAAGGCAGAGTTCCAAGTGGCTCTCCCCTAAGATTTGGAACACGCTTGGTGGTGGCAGCTTACTGTTAACCTAAGCTGGTAAATAAGCTTAGGGGGATTTCATGCGGGTCCCCTCATCTGTACCCTAGAGTTCAGAGTGGGGAAGGAACCCTGACATGGTGGCAGAGGTGGGATGGAGTTTAGCCAGAACTTCTACAAGCTGCAATACACATGTACCCTCCAGGACATGATAAACAGCCATTTCTAGATCTTTGCTTCAGAACAGATTGAGACCATGGCCCAATGTCTGCCTCTGCCAGTTGGCAGCTCAATAATATTATGGACTTCTCTGAGATATATTATTTGAATGGACAAAGCACCAGAAGGAGAGAGAAGTTGGTTGCCATGGAAATAACAAATGAGGTCTGTCACATGTACAGGGTGTCTGCCTGCCTCAGACAACAGACTACAGCAGCACGAGTTTTCCCTCTCCCTTATGGGGCAGGGGAATGGGTCTTCCATACTAAAGGCCTGCTATTTTAGCCTCTCCATGCCTCAACCATAATATCTACTTCTCAGAATAAGTGGGAGACAATGTTTTCCAGTCCGTGGGTTAGTAGCAGGCAATATACCTATGGGCAAATATGAAAAGCTGTAAAAGTGAAAATGGAAAGTAGGACTCTCTAGAATAATTAAGTTTAGAAAGTGTATGTATCTGGAAGATTTATTTTAAGCATGTTTGTTAGACTGAGGTATGTTTTACTGCACAGAATAGTTGAGATGTATGGTAGTACTTGAACATACAAGTTTCAATATAAGGGTTATATTTAATATGCTGCTTTTTTCTCTTGGTTTCTGTTACCCTGGATATGCCCCAGGAAATGGAGCTTTATGAACAATTTTAATGAACAAACTAAAAAACAAAATCCAATCTAGGTCAAATGACATTTGTTTTAGATTCAGTGTTTCTCAGGTTAAATTCTTTAGTCAGGTAGTGGTGTTTATTGCAATACGGAATTGATTGGGTCATGTAGAGCACACAGTACAAATAACTGTGTCATTCACCAATAGGCACCACAATTTGTTCCAACATGTACTGAACTCCTACTGGTCCTTCCAGCTCTAGTGGAAGAGAAACAGGAGAGAATGTCAGTAAAATCTCTTCGTTTTCATTTCTATATCTTAAATAAGCCCTTAGGCTAAGGCACAACCAACTGACAGTCTGGCTTGTGTTGTTTGAATCTACAAAAATGTTTGATCAAATCAGTACTGCTGTATGTCAGTCAAATGTGACCTCTGTATGGAAAATGTTTACACAGTGTTATTAACTGTTTTGCTGCAGGGTTTTCTTATGAATCTGGTATATTCTTTGCATTAACAACATTAATAGCCATTATGTATTTGTAACCAACCCTGCTCTGCCTCTGTGTTTTTATGCTTTCCCTGTTCAGCAACACAATGTAGTCAATCTTCTGGTAGCAATTCTTTGAGAATGCTGTCCCTTATATGCCCACACTTTTACCAAATGCCTTTGGCTGACAACCTTATGGCAAGAAGTTAGTTCAAAATTTTTAAATATAGGTGTCTAAATTGATTTAGAGCAATATTGACTGTCAGTGCACTGGTCTCAATAACAGTTACCAATTTCAAATGCAGTTTGACTTGGTTAACAGCATGTATAATAGAGAACAATAACAGAAAATTATCCAATAAAAATAAGGTAAATAACATACCTCCTCTAATATTGCTTAAGTGGGATAGAAAGATTAATTTACATGACTAGAAATTCTATCTTTGCTTTCCTTGTTGAGGGAAATCAACCTCCTTGCCAATGAATCACAATATTATCTGACGTCCTCCAGTTGCAGGCAGATCCTCTTGTTAGTCCAGTCCCACCCTCCCCCGCCTCTTACATTGTAGAAATGTTCTCTGTTAACCCCCAAACCATCTTTCCCCCCCTTTTTTTTTCTGTTTTATAAGACCAATTTTTAAATAGTATTCATGGACATTATTGTTACATCAGACCAAACCTATTGTGGCAAGGTGTCATCATTTGCCCTCCTCCATCCACCAGGAAGGGCTTGTGAGGGACTGAATCTGATCTGTACACAATTAGTATTCTCATAAAATACAACATATATTAGGGGGAGCTCATAGTGATTTTTATTTTTAGATTGCCTAATTTTTGCAACTCTTTCTTAGAGATGCTTTCACACCTCAGGGGGCATTTGATATTCAGAACTTCCTAACTTGTAAGTGCTTGAATTTGCAAACTAAATAATGTTCTTGTAATGTAGGGTTTTTGTGTGCACTTTCCAAGTTTTTTCTTTTAAAAAGAAAAAGGTAAAACACTCTGTTATGTGTAATCCCCCCTTCATTACTAGTAGGGTTTGAATCCTCAACCTTCAGCATAGTTGGACAGACAATTACTACTATTTGAACTATAAGACTAACAATAGTCAGTAGCAGCAAGAGAAGGTTATTTTTCAAAGCAAGGGAGGGGTTGCTGAGTCCACTGTCCCCTGAGTTGAATCAGCTCCTGTCTGATGCAGTATTTCTGGATGGTCTGGTGGGGTAAATAGGCCTCTCTAGCCACGTGGTTGGGCTAGGGGTTACCAGAGGACCAGGTCCGGCCCTCTCCCTCCAGAGCAGCAACATGAATCTAGCCTTAGATTACTCAGTGATTTTTTTGTGGGGGTGGGGAGAAGAGACATGATTGGCTTCTAAACTTTTCCTGAGGAATGCCAGTGAGAGAAGGGAAATGAAAATTCTAAAAGTTGTAAATCTCAGCCAAGTTTTAATGGAATGTAATGGAACTAAGAAAAGGCACTTCTGTGACCTGAGGGCTTTCCCCTGCTGAATATCAAAAGCCTGCTGGAAACAATGGAGATGCAAGAGCCTCTCTATACTTTAACTGAAGGAAAACAAAGACAATTCCAGAAGCATCCTATAGTAGAAAGCACTGGCAACCTAAATATGGGCGTCGCTCTCCCTACAATATGCATAACTTGTAGAAGTTAAGGAAATGCTAGAATGAAGGTTGGCCATAATTATTTATCTATATTATGGTGCAACCTTAAATTAGCAATACTGTGACCACCTGCTATTTTTTACAACAGGACCCCTACTTCATTCATTGCAAAAGATTGATAGTACTCCATGTATGAGGCTGCTGTTCAATATTTTTTTGAATCACATAAAATCGCCTGGTTTTATTTATTGTGCACCATCCAAACCCTGCACACAATAAGGTTTTTGTTTGATTAATTCATATGGGATTTTCTATTGCATGGATCACTATATCAGAGAAGGTTAAGATCACCGTGGTCTATGAGTACCTGCATAGAAAATTTGCCATTTTAGTCTGATTGTATGCAGATACCAAATTGAGACTACTAAAATATTTTGCTCATTTTATCCAGAGTGTTTGTTATATGGAGGAAGTGAGTAGCTATCGTGAACTGTGTGTGAAATAAGTCTCCTGTAGTCAGTGGATATCCTTAAATCTCTGGCATTTTCATAATTACAATTGGGAATGCCCATCGTGATATGGATTGTTCTGTCAGGCCATCCTCCAGCACGCAATTTAGCTTCTCTTTCACTGCAACCTGGTATACCAGGGAGGTCCAATTGTAAGGTCTGAGGCCTCTTTCTGCAGTAAAAACAGCAGCCAGAGTGAGAAACAGCAGCCATGAACTAAGGTGCTGAGAGTCACATCCTCATGTTCCATCTACTGCACCAAAACAATGTAACACCAGGCTGTTAAGAAGGCACCCCTGTCCTAATAGTACCCACCATTAGCAGATAAAGAAACAGAGCTTAAGATGTTTAAAGAAAACTGTGTTTGTTTGATAACATTCTGTCTGGCAAGAAACCACTTCTCAATAGTTGTGATTGTGAAATCTATACTTCTACTATTTTACCTTTATAGTCCCCACTTCTCTATACTTTAACTGAAGGAAAACATTATTCTTCAGTCTCCATGGAAGGCTAAACATGCATTTATCATTCATTCTTAATATGTTTTTTTTTAAAAATCTAACCATTGCATGGGAGCAGCTCAACATTCAATTTTTGTGTAGACAGTGTATGAGATGTGATCATTTGGGACAGAGAAAAGGTCAAACAATGAGTGGTACATTTCTTAAAAGACCCATTTATAAATTAGTTTTAATCTATAAGATAATTAGCAGATTTACTTACAAATCCTCAGAAAATGCATTCAGTACTCAGAGTACAGGCAGTAGTGCTGGGAAGGAGAAAGTGTCTTTTTCATACATAACAAGGAGAATCCCTGCTTGAGGTGCAAAACTGAACTGAACCTTAACTATGAAGCCACAACTAGCGTTTCTATGATTGCATATTGTTTCATCTGCAGGACCCCTTTGCGAAGATGGACAGTACTTGGTGAATGAAGCAGCTGTTCAATCAGTGGTCCTCTCTCTCCTTGAGTGTACACTCCCCGAATGCTGCACAGAATAGGATTGTTTTCCTTATAAGCTTTTCTATAGCCTTATTATTATGACATGAGTGTCCCACAATCATTAATTAATCTATTTTCACAAACCTATTTATGCTAGATGGAGAGCTGAGGCAAAGAGACATTAAGTGATTTGCAAAAGGTTGCACAGGATGTCCATGTCAGGGACAGAAATGAAACTCAAGTTTCAAGCCCAGTATCTTAATCACAAGACCATCCCTCCTCTTCCTGCAGACCACACCTCATTCATTACACATCATCCAAATTGTGCAATGAATGAAGCAGAGGCATTACAGGCTTGTGGGGCTCAAGCTAAGGGACTGTGTAACTGCAGTGCAGATATTCAGGCTCGGGCTGCAGCCTGAGCTCTGGGTCCCCCACACTAGCAAGGCTCTAGAGCCTGGGCTTCAGACCAAGCCTGAATGTTTACACTGCAATGAAACAGTCCTTTAGCC
The DNA here is from genome assembly GCF_027887155.1 of Malaclemys terrapin pileata. Classification (NCBI taxonomy): domain Eukaryota; kingdom Metazoa; phylum Chordata; order Testudines; family Emydidae; genus Malaclemys; species Malaclemys terrapin. Next base: position 165,387,327 of record NC_071506.1, read on the forward strand.
TGAATCAGCTGGCAAGGAGGCCAGCTGCAGGTTTTTAATTGCAGTGTAGACTTACCCTTGCAGTACACTAAGAATGCCTTTGCATACATTATCTTAATTCACTTTGGAAGTGTATTAAGCTCAACTGCCTAAGGTCACTCTTAATGTTCTGTAAGAGTGTCCACACAGGGAGTTTAGTGCGGAGTAGCTAGTGTGCTTTAAATTCACATCCAGCTCACTGCACACTAACTTCCCTGTGTAGACAAGCACTATAATTTATTATTAATCTTTTTTCTTTGTTAGATTTTGGTCTGTTTTACTCTAAGAGCAGGGAAAGTTGCTTGCAGTGACCAGTAAGGTTCAAATCTTTTGTTACTCAAGTCAGAGTTTCTCCCAGCAGGTGTCACTAATTCACCATGAGACAGAGCTGATTGCTTATCTGAAAATGTGGATGGGGTAACACTGGATGGAAATTAGATTTAAAATGAGGTACAAAAATGTGTGATTTACCCCATTTTCTAAATCAATAGGGTGAGACTAGAATAGTCTAACAGTTTAACTGTTTTCCTAAAATATTAGTTATGTAACAAATTTTGATTTATAGAAGGAGAAAGATAATTTGTAATGTCAAGCAACAACAAATAACCTAAGAAATCATGGGCCCAATTCCTACCTCTCTGTACTTGTGTAACTCCATTGGCTCCAATGGTATTACTCCTGATTTATACCAAGTGAGATCAGAATCTGGCTCCATGTATTACAAATCAAGCTTTTTCATTAGATGAAGACTAATCACCAGGAGAGAGGAGATTGTCATACATGCATGTAAAGATTATTTTTTAAAAGCAATAGCTTCACAAATGGATATGCCCAGATGTTGCTGAAGTATGGTGACAGATGGTGCTTTGCCAGGTCTAAAGTCCGATCTGTTTCCTTTTCTTAGCCTTGAACATGAGCTGCTGTAGTTGAACCTGTTTTATGCTCTGCTGTCAGCACAATCAGGTAATGTGTTTCAAAATAAACCAGACTTGATAAAGCTGCATATGAATTACACAAGCCACAAGTTCCTTAAAAGAAAATGTCTGATCATTACAGAAACTCAGTGTAAGACAAAAGAGATCTTTGTTTTAGATACAAGTACTTTGCATGCTTGTCTTTCAGACCCTGTCATTGAGAGACACCTGTACTATGTAACATTAGACTACATACACATCTGAGAGTAGTTTTGTAAAGTTTGGCAGGAAATAGAGGGAAATCTATGCTGAACAGATTATTTAGGGAAGATAAATAAAAAATGCGATATCAACATCCATTTTGGTTTCTCTTTATTATTTATTTATTTACTATTCTCTAATGATTGAATGCATAGAATTAAACCCCAAAACAGAAGTAACAACAAATATAATTAAATTGTACAAATGTTATTTTAAAAATTGAATTGCATTTTATAGGCAGGGCTGGTACTAATACCTACTATTAAGGTTGCCCGATGCTTCCCATTTTAAGATCCTGTTTTTGGTTGCTTATATATTTTCAAATTTTAATCATTTGGTCTGAAATTTTCCATGTCTGTCTAAGGGTTTTTTATTATTATTTCAGACAAAATGGTTAAGTTGTTTCTGAGAATGAGGCTAGGTATGGAGAAATACATTGGTCTGCCCATATTAAAAAATCTGGTGACTTTTTCTTTGAAAGGGTCTTGTGCCCCCACACTTTGGAGCAGGAAGTTGAAATTTGGCAAGGAATGGCCTTTGTGTAAGGGAAGAGTCTTTGGCCATCCCCATGAAAATCCACCCAAATGTGGTGAAGTTAGAAGCCTTTGAAAAATCTCAGTTTACACATGCTCAGTAGATTAAAGTTAAGCTAAGTTCCCCAAAGATGCCATCTGCACTGGGCATTTTCCAGCCCAGGGCTGAGAAGGACTTTCCCTGCAACTGAAGTTCTGGACTGTTGCAGGATAGGCCAGGAATAGGCATTTGAATTGAGAGCAGGGAGCTTGTCTCCATAATCACTCCCCCTCACGCTCTGCAGGGCTCACACAACAAGGAGGAAATAGCTGGCTGATTCAAATACAGAAGGAACAAGAGCCAGACCTGTGGAAGGTGTGGGAAGTAGATTGGGAGAAGACGCTGTGCAGAGGGCAGAAACTGGGACTAAATGCTGGTAGAATGTGGAGGGGAACTGGGATTGGGTGTTGGAGTGTGGGGGGAGGCTGAGACTGGGAGCCAAAGGGGAGATTAGGACTGAAATGTATTGGGGCAGAGAGGGAAGGAGTGTGAGGGAGATTGGGAGGCAAAGCTGACAAGGAGCTGGGGAAGAACTAGGACTGACTGGGACAAGTAGCCCAGATGGATGACACAGATTGGATGAGGAGCACAGAGAGAGATATTGGGACTGGAGACTGTGTGTTAACAGACAGATCAAATAAGGAGACAGGAGGGTAAATTGGGATTGTCTGGGAAGAGACTGACACTGGGATGAAAAGTCAGAGGAGTGGAGACAGAGACTGAATAGGCAAAGAGAATGAGACTGGGACAGTGGACAAAAGACAGGCAGCAGTGGGCAAAAGACAGGAGACAGTACTGAAGAGGTCAAACTTAAAGAGGCGCAGGCAAAAGAGTGTGCCCACTAGATGACACTCCCTGACAGAGGCTGGAATGGAATCCAAGATTCCCCAGTCTCACCATGCCTCTGCTGTCAGCAAATATCTGTGAAATCCACTTGCGAAGTGTGTCATTCTCTTTAGTGCTAATGATTACAACCTACTATGGCTATAAGTTACTCCATTAGCTCAAGTTATCTGGAAGTGAATCACTGGCTAGGTAAGTGGTACAAGGTGGCGAGCTTTGGTTTTGTGGAACATTGGTCCACCTTCCATGCAGGGTGGGGTCGTATAGTTTGGATGGTGTCATAACTACAAAGGGAAGGGTAACAACCCTCCTGTGTACAATATTATAAAATCCCTCCTGGCCAGAGACTCCAAAATCCTTTTACCTGTAAAGGGTTAAGAAGCTCAGGTAATCTGGCTGACACCTGGCCCAAAGGACTAATAAGGGGACAAGATACTTTCAAATCTTGGTGGGGGGAAGGCTTTTGTTTGTGCTTTTTGTTTTGGGGATTGTTCGCTTGTGGGACTAAGAGGGACCAGACATCAATCCATGCTCTCCAAATCTTTCTGAACAAGTCTCTCATATTTCAAACTTGTAAGTAACAGCCAGGCAAGGCGTGTTCATTTTATCTTTGTTTTCTCAACTTGTAAATGTACCTTTTGCTAGAGTGTTTATCTCTGTTTGCTGTAACTTTGAACCTCACGCTAGAGGGGGTTCCTCTAGGCTCTTTAAGTTTGATTATCCTGTAAAGTTATTTTCCATCCTGATTTTACAGAGATGATTTTTACCTTTCTTTCTTTAATTAAAAGCCTTCTTTTTAAGAACCTGATTGATTTTTCCTTGTTTTAAGATCCAAGGAGATTGATCTGGACTCACCAGGAATTGGTGGGGGGGAAACGGAAGGGGGAGGGAATGATTAATTCCTCCTTGTTTTAAGATCCAAGGGGTTTTGGATCAGTGTTCACCAGGGAATTGGTGGAGGAGTCTCTCAAGGCTACCCAGGGAAAGGAGTTAGCATATTGGGAGTGGTGGCAGCAAAAGCAGATCTAAGCTGGTAGAGAAGCTTAGAGATTTTCATGCAGGTCCCTACATCTGTACCCTAAAGTTCAGAGTGGGGAAGGAACCTTGACATGGTGGCAGACCGGTGGGATCATTTTAAACCAAAAGCCAGTAAGATTTTTCCCCTCCTTTCTAGCTGCTTAGAAAGCAGAGCTGAAGGTAGATGCATATCTTATCTCTCCTTGCCTGAAGGCAGAGGTGTTAAGTTTTTTTCAACAAGGGTCTTTGTTAAGAGAAGGTTTCAAACTGTGAGCAAGCAGACAGCAAAAGGAATTTACAAGCTGAATTGTTCTTTTTTTTTCTTTCTGCCTCTCGGGTATAGCTAGTTAGAAAGTCTCTGTTACCTAAGCAGCCCTGAGCTGAGTGCATCCCAGTTTCAGTGAACTGCAGAGGGGTGTGGCCCAGCACAAGAAAGCAGGAAAATGACTACCAGTGAAGCAGCTAACAAACTAGAACTGGCCAGACTAGAAGCAGAAGAAAATGAAAAGAAACATCAGAGACTGCTCGAATTAAAAAAAACTCGAGAAAGAAGCTGCTGAGAGAGCTATGGAGCGGAAAGAAAAGGAGAGGGAAAGAGAAAGGATGCATGAATTGGAGTTGGTAAGGGCTAGGCAGGAAATACCAGCCAGCCCTAGCAACCCCTCTCCAGGTACCGCTTCCCATCCCAGACAATTCCCCACCTACAAGGCAGGCGATGATACTGAGGCCTTCTTAGAAAATTTTGAAAGGGCCTGCCTTGGCTACAGACCAGCACATGGTAGAGCTGAGGCCGCAGCTCAGTGGACCCTTAGCAGAGGTGGTGGCTGAAATGCCTAAGGAACACATGAACAGTTATGAACTTTTTAAAAACAAGGCCAGAATCAGAATGGGGCTAACACCCGAGCATGCCCGTCGGCGGTTCAGAGCCCTAAAGTGGAAACCAGATGTGTCATTTACCAGACATGCCTACTACACTGAAAAAAAATTGTGATGCCTGGGTATCAGGAGCAAGTGTTAAATCTCTGGGGTTCTTGGGGCAGTGGGCCTTTATATGTCCCAGTTCATTACATTTAAAACATTGCCCTGCTAAGGTATCACTGGGATGAGGTTGGTTGGTGGAGACTGGTGTGGTGGGGTGAGAACGCATCTGGGGTTTTCCTTGGGATGTGGGGGGGGGCTTGGGTTGCCCCGGTTGGTAGGGTTTTGTTTCGTGTTGCCCCTTCTGATATTCGCTCCAACTGCTACTAGTTTTTTTTTTTCTTTTCTGCCACCTCCACCCATTTGGCTCCAATCTCCCCCACCTCCGTTACAGTTTTGGGTTTCCCCTCTAGGATGTACCTTTCTATTTCCTTAGGAACACCCTCTAAGAACTGCTCCATTTTCACTAGGAAAGACTGTCTTTCCTAGTGAAAATGGAGCAAACAGCTGGCACAACAGACCTCAAGTGAACCGCCCAATGATCACAAGATCCATTAAGGGATGAAGGCATCCAGCCAGTTTTATTGCTGACGAAGTATGGTATTAGTATCCCACAGACTCTACCGGAAAACTAATACATGTATGCCTGTAACACTGGACCAGCTCAGTGAACGGCAGGCCTTTCCATTCCTCCCAAGGCCAGACAAAGATATTCCCTCTGAGATACATCTTTATACCCTGATACAAACAAGTTAGTACTGCCCCTCTGACATAGTCAGTTTTTGCCCCCTGATGTAGCTAGTTAGCACCCATCACCTTGTACATGTTGGTTCGATCAAAACATCTCTGTTATGTACGGTCATCCTGACCTTATTTTTTAGGAGGGATCAGTGTGTTTCTGTTATTCTTGGGGAATGTTTTTGTATCATCCTTGATATCGGGATGCTCTGGTACCACTTGATTTTGGGATGTGTTTGCATGAGTACTCTGTGCTTAGCACTTCTTAGGAATGTGTATTTCTGCAATATCAGCCCTGTTCTTGCCAGATTCTGTGAGCAGGTCCTGCCTCATACGAGGCCTCTGAGACAGGGGCTTTCTTCCTACTACACTTATTACCATAATTTAATTGTATATTATACTATAATACTCCTATGGTCAAATTCTGGCTCTTTTCTCCAAGGAAGACAGAAAGGGTGGAATGACACTCTAGTGAAAGTGAAGATGCCTTGAGCTTTCATGACCTGTCAATAGCTTTGTGATAATATGATGCCCCATAACTGAACAAAATATTCCAAGTGCATTGTATGCACCACAGATCTATATAGAAAAAGATTATTAACTTCCTGCTGCATTATGTGATGACAGGATGTCTTTGTGTATGCAGCCCAAAATCACATTGACCTTTTCTTGCAGCCACATCACATTGAAAACTCATGTCCAATTAGCTGTCCACTATCTCTTGGGACTTTTAAAATTAGACTGGAAAAAGGTCTAGAAAAATTGCTCTGTGGAACAATCCTGTGTTGGCAGGTCAATAATGGATCTTTTTCATGTTTAACTTCTATCATTTCTATGAAAATATTTTTTCAAGTAAAAACAGTAGTCAAACAAAATGCACATTGGATGAATTTTTCATTGTGTTTTCAGTGCAGTACTTCATAAATCCTGCTCACCTTACTCATGTGAGTGGCTGCCTAGAAATCAATGAGATTACTCATGTGAGTTAAGCAAGCAGGAGTTGGCCTGAGGCCTGCTAGGAATCCCTGGATATAAGCAGTGACAGACTGATTTTTCCACTGAGAAACTAAAGTAATTAATCATTCTGTTGATTTCATTTGTATTAACTGCAAAGTGATATATTTAAAGAGATGATTTTATTACTAAATTTAATCAGCTCAAAGACTTTTTTAATGTCTTTTATCCAAATGAGTTTTCATCACAGTTAACTGTTATCACTGAATTTGAAATAAATTACCTCGTTTAATGTAATAGGAAACTACTGCCCTAACTTTCTCTCTCAGTCAAGAGGAGTAGGTAATATGGTTGGAATGCTAATGAATGACATGTTGCAAGAAACAGGAAGCAGGTTATCACTTCCAGGACATTGACAATTTAGAGAGCTATCTGATACTAAACAATAGCATTCACTGGAGTGGCACAATAATGTTAGAAAAGCAAACTCTTGACCTGTAACCAAGCTTTATTCACACTATGTAAGTCAATAGGTTCATAAGAAATGTCCTGAATATGTAAAAATAAATGGATTTAGAGTATGTATACCAGATGTGGAATAATAAGCCAGAGAACATTCATAATGTAAAGATAAGGTGTGTTATTGTACTCTACTCATCAATCTACATATACATTGTTGCAATCATGCAATCCTTACTGGTATTTTTCTTTCAGTAAATAGGGAAAAAAAGGAAAGATTCTGCAATTTATACAGAGTTCTGGGATGTGCGTGGTGGGGAGCTACATCACTGCAGGAGTGGCTCCTGGAGGCCTCAGGTCAGTGGTGTAGCTAGCATGGGACATTTGGGTGGGCCCTGACTCAGGCGAGCAGGCAATGATGGGGGACGGGGCAGCAGAAGGGATTTGGGGGGCCCGCCTTCGTCCACTTCCTCCAGTCAGCCTTGCAGGGGACAACGGATGCTCTGGCCAGGGGCCCCTGGGGGCCCCGTGCACGCACCCAGCTCCGGGAGGAGACACTGCTCTCCAGCAGACATGGCTCCCAGCACCCGTCCCTGTCACACTGCCCCTCATCCGGCTCCCCAAGGCGGCAGGCCTACATATTTTGATGATCGCCGCCAGGTGGGCCGGCCACCCACCTGCCCTCCTCCTGTTGCGGAATGCACACATGGGTGGCACACTCGGCAGGCACTCTGCTGCTGCTGTCCCTCCCGCTCTGATTGGTCCAGGGATGTGTGCACCTGGCATGCAGAATCCCTCAGGTCTGGGCAGGGCTAGCACTGGGGCCAGAGCAGAACTGGGGCTGGGAAGTGGGCCTGGAGGCTAAGTGGGTGGGCCACGGACCACACAGGCCCACCCATAGCTATGCCTCTATTGCACCATCCCTTAGGAGCCAACAGCGCCATCTCCAGCCTACTTCCTTTGAGATGACTTGCAGCTTTGTGGATGTTAGGTAGCAGCAACCCCCAAAGCACAACAGGGAATGCAATTGTTCATGACCTTTCTGGGTGGTGAAGGAACCTTGCACCCTCTCCACTAAACAACTGTGCAAGGGCCAGAACAACTTCCAGCTCTAAGGGACATACTCATGCAGCTGCTTCAGCTCTTCTATTTTTAGCAAGTTAACTCAATCAGAGTTAGCGCAGGTATGTCTCCTCAAGATAGAAGTTACAGCTTGCAGTTCCCATGTAGACATACCCTTGGAAACAACATTCTCACTGTGATGATTTTTTCTGTCAGGTGATCCCTTTCATTCCCTCATAGCAAGACACCTTGTTCCCTTTGTATGTACCCAGATTTTTCTTGGTCCTTTTTAAAAATCTTTTGATTTGCATAATTTATATAGAATAAAGCAATGGGGGTCTAGTCATTTCAGCACAGGATTAAGAAACAGGAACTCTTAATTTACAGTCCTGCTACTGACTTTGAGTCTTAGACTTTCAGGCCAGAAGGCACTATCATGGTCATCTAGTCTGTCCTGCACATCACACTCCTGTTCTGTGGCCCTGGAAAAGCCACTCTTGGATTAGTTTTCCCATTTGAAAAAACAAGAATAGTAATATTTGCTCACCTACCTCACAGTGATATTGTGAGAATTAATTAGCGCTCATAAAGTGCTTTGAGGATTAAAAACATTACATAAGTGCCAAGTTTATCATCACTTCAGGTGATAGGTGGTAAAAGGCACACATTAAATTGATGCTACAGTGCCTCTTTATATAATGTTGCTTCATGAGATTCTTAAAAATATAAAAAGAATATTACCATGTAATAATTTGGCAATAAGGTAATAAGAGACTTAATCCAGTGTCCGGATGGAAAAGGATAGAGAAAAGATTGACAGGAAATACATCATAATAAATGTATAATAATACTTGATATAATTGTTCATCTGAGAATCTCAAAGTGCTTTCCTTACAAAGGTAAGTGTTTTAATTCCTGTTTTACAGATGAGAAACTGAGGCACAGGCAGACTTGGGCACTCAAAAATTGAAGCATCAAAATTAGATGCTACTTCTAAAAACATTGTTCTAAGGGTAAAAAATCTATTTAACTCAATTTGAGTCTTTCCATTTACTCCAATGAATGTTGGATTTCAGGAATAGTCCCACTAAGATCAATAGAACTACTCTGTGAGTAAGAAATTGTCAGCAGGACTGGACCCTGTGGATATTTAAAGTAATGTCCAAGTTCCTTTCCAAGACCTTAAACTCAAGCGTAGAGTTCCATACAGCATTATGGATCCCAAATCATAACTGACCAATAGCCACCACTTCTCCGAGGTAACAGGGTGTTTTTTTTTTTAAAAAGAGCTTCAGTTTTCCAGTGTGGTGGCTCCAAATGGTTCCTAGTAGGAATTTTACATTTGATAAGAGGCCTGATTTTTCAGCTACATCTTTTGAAAAACATTAATCATTGTAAAAATAAAAATATTGAGCATATTTTTTCCTTTTTATGATTTCCTGATAATATTGACATACTGTTGGCTCATTTTATAACTGCAGTAAGACACTCCAGAGTGTGTTGTGCTGAAATATCACCATTTCTTGGGTGATTTCAGTCAGCCTCATGCCTAATAAATAGGGCCCCACCAAATTCAGTCTATTTTGGTCTATTTCATTGTCATAGGATTTTAAAAATCATAAATTTCATTTCAGATATTTAAATTTCAAATTTTACAGTGTTGTAACTGTAGGGGTCCTGCCCAAAATGAGGCTGTGCAGGTGGTCACAAGGTTATTGTATGGAGGTCATAGTATTGCCACCCTTGCTTCTGCACTGCTGCTGACAGTGTGCTGCCTTCAGAGCTGGGTGGCTGGAGAGCGATGGCTGCTGGCTGAGAGCCCAGCTCTGAAGGCAGTGCCACTGCCAGCAGCAGCACAGAAGGATGGCATGGTATGGTATTGCCACTCTTATTTCTGTGCTGCTGCTTTTAGAGCTGGGCCTTTGGCACAGCAGCCACCATGCTCCAGCCGCTCAGCTCTTAAGGCAGCAGCGCAGAATTAAGGGTGATATGATATGGTATTGCCACTCTTATTTCTGTGCTGCGGCTAGCAGGTGATGCTTTCAGAACTGGGCTCTCTGGCCATCCAGCTCTGAAGACAGCACCGAAGTAAGGGTGACAGCACCATGACTCCCTACAATAACCTTGTGACTCCCCTGCAGCTTTCTTTTGGGTCGGGAACCCCAGTTTGAAAAACACTGATTTCCCCCCATGAAATCTATATAGTGTAGGGTAAAAGTACACAAAAGACCAGATTTCACGGTCCGTTTTTCACGGCCATGAATTTTGTAGGGCCCTACTAATAAACCTATACTAAGCCTGACAATATGTAAGCACAACACACTCAGTTATGTCTTGGGGACCAGCATTGCATTCCTTGGGTACCCTACACTCCCAAGGAATGCAGGATCTGACCCTTATTGCTTAGTTCACACTAGCACTAGTTCATATTATTCAGTTAGCTGTGGTTATGTTAATTCATTATGTATTAACACTACCTGTAAAGTTCTCTTGGCAAATTCCCAAAATTTTTTCATGGATATTTAGTTGGCAGAAAGTACTAGTTCCTCTGTGTAGCAGAAAGAATTCTTCTTTCAACCTGAGTTATGAAGCAAATACAAAAAATGCTGCTGTCCTTTCCCTTTGCTCACTTTCCTTTTACAATGGTTATAACTGAGGAAGACTCTTGTCAAAATATACTATTTATAGTTTGATTTGTTGACAAATCCTGTCAAATACCAGATTTATATCCCACCTACTGGGTTTATGAAATATGAGGCTGATTTAGAAGTCATGCCACTTTGTGTGTTATTCCATTCATTTAAAAGATGTTCAAGTGATTTATAGCTTGTGCCTCTGAATTATAAATCACATCTTTGATATATACTTCCTGTATCTTATTTTTAGTCTGGCACTCTTTACTTTGAGCATAATCTCTGATTTACTAACGTCTATGTAAAAATAGAAAAAGATGATTTGATTGATGTATTCATACCTCAGGCATTTGTTAACCCCAAATCCTGGGGTTTAAGGTCAGATGCTGCAGCATTACTGATAATGAAAGTTTTGTCATTGACTTCAACACGTGCAGGATCAGGCCCTTACTAATCATTGTTTAACTGAAAACAGGTTTATCCTAAAGCTGTAGTATAGCTCTTACAGTGAGGGCTATACAATGCTGAGTTTCTGGGAGACACAGAGTTGCCGGATGAGGTTCAACAAGGACAAGTGCAGAGTCCTGCACTTAGGATGGAAGAATCCCATGCACTGCTACAGATTAGGGACTGAATGGCTAGGCAGCAGTTCTGCAGAAAAGGAGCTAGTGGTTATGGTGGACGAGAAGCTGGATATGAATCAACAGTGTGCTCTTGTTGCCAAGAAGGCTAACAGCATTTTGGGCTGTATAAGTAGGGGCATTGCCAGCAGATCGAGGGATGTGATCTTTCCCCTCTATTCAGCATGGGTAAGGCCTGATCTGGAGTACTGTGTCCAGTTTTGGTCCCCACACTAGAAGAAGGATTTGGAACGAATCAAGCGGAAGGCAACAAAAATTATTAGGGGGCTGGAGCGCATGATTTATGAGGAGAGGCTGAGGGAACTGGGATTATTTAGTCTGCAGAAGAGAAGAATGAGAGGGGATTTGATAGCTGCTTTCAACTACCTGAAAGGGGATTCCAAAGAGGATGGATCTAGACTGTTTTCAGTGGTACCAGATGATAGAACAAGGAGTAGTGGTCTCAAGTTGCAGGTTTAGGTTGGATATTAGGAAAAACTTTTTCACTAGGAGGGTGGTGAAGCACTGGAATAAGTTACCTAGGGAGGTGGTGGAATCTCCTTCCTTAGAGGTTTTTAAGGTCAGGCTTGACAAAGCCCTGGCTGGGATGATTTAGTTGGGAGATTAGGTCCTGCTTTGAGCAGGGGGTTGGACTAGATGACCTCCTGAGGTCCCTTCCAATCCTGATATTCTCGGATTCTATGATTCTGGTGGGGAGAATAAGAGACTGAGAGTCATGAATCCTGGCTTATAGTCAAAGATCTGCCATTAACTTGCTATTCGACCTTGGGTAAATCATTTAGGCCCAGATCCTCAAAGATGTTTAGATGCCTAAGTACCAGTTTTAAGCATGACTGCAATCCCAAACTCCCTGCTCCATTGCCACCTAAACTTATAGTACCCTAAATTTTCATTGTGAAAATCCCCTGAGTGCCTATGTTTCTGCCTCTGGGCATGCACACAATGCTTCACTTTAAATGCCCAGATGCCTTAAAAAAACTGAATAATCACTGTAGCAGGGGGATTTGACCCTGGGCCTCCTAGGGGAGTATCCTACCCAACACGTGACAGAATCAGTCTCATGCTTTTGCTGGCCCAATAACTATTTAAGCATTTATCCACAGTGGAACAGCTTCAATAGGAGAGATTGAGGGCTTCCCTGTGTTAGAGTATCCTATATCTCAGTAATCAGGGCAGTCTCCTGAGAGGTGTGGGAGACCTGCATTCAAGCTACTGCTCCAAATCAGGTTTGAAAACAGGTCTCCTATATCCCAGGTGAGTGCCCTAATTATAGGTCTGTTGGCTATAATGTAGTGGGACTGTCTTTCTTCCCCCCCCCCTTCTGTTTTTTGTTATGTTTGTTTGTTTTGTGAGAAAGAGTTGACCTAATTTAGGTGCCTAACACCAGGAAAGGGTTCACAGCTGATAATCCTGAGCAGAGGGAGGTACCTTCCTGTGGCATGTCAGTCAAGCACCTAAATTCCTTTGCGGATGTGACCCTAAATTCTGCCTCTTTCCTCTGCATTTTACTCCTGGCTATCTTAGGTGGCTCCCTGCTAAGCCTGCTGGATTCTGAGAATCCCTTTCTTAGATGCCTCCCTATACAATGTATTGGGAGAGTTAGCCAGGGTTCCTAACTCATGTACTGCTGTGGATTTCACAGTCCCAGAGCAGGGTACCTAGCTGTTCGTCCCCTTTGTGACTCTAGCCCAAAGTAAGTACAACACTCTTCTGGACTGAGCCTTTAGCATTCAATTAAACAAAGAAATTTGGTACAATCTGAGATAGGACAACCTGGAAGAAATTCTATGGGAGAAGAAAGGCTCAGTCCACAGACAAAGAAAACATGATCATCCCTCTCAGAGAGCATTAGCAAACCAGATGGATTTGTATTTCCACTTTATCATTGATTGTAAGCTGTTGTTTCTTCAACAAGTTGCATTTCAAGTACTGTGTTCATTACACTTTGGATTTTATAGGGGGTTGAATTCTGCTAGCTTTCAGGAGTAAGCTGCCATTTAAATTTCTGTTTGTGTAATTTGTTACAGGAATCCCACAACCTTGTAATGGATCACATTTTGTAGGAGGAGTAATTTAAAGTTTATTAAAAGCTTTAGGAATAAAGCAACAACTACATATCCCCTGTCATCCTCAATTGTCAGGGACAGTAGAAAGAATGAATCAAACTATTAAACAAGCTCTACGTAAAGTAGTGCAAGAAGCTGGCAAAGATTGGGATGATAAACTGCCAGTGGTATTGACAGCAATCCAAAGTAGTGATCCATTGAGTACTGGCTACCAGCCTTCTCAAATTCTCTTTGGATTGAGATTGTGGAGCCCTTTATTGTCCCAGAAGAAGAGGAGGAGGTATCAGTTACCCAATGGGTAAGGGAGTTACCAATGGAACATAAGAAAATGGAATTTAAACTGACCAACGCCATTGAAAAAGCAAGAGACTATGTGGATTCTCATGTGACTCAGGACAGTAAATTATGGAAAATCGGAGATTAATATATTTGAAATTAACATTGAAAAATCATGTCCTGGAGTCTAAATAGGTTGGACCATTTTCCATCATGAATAAAATTTCACCCACTGTAGTGCAGATTAACAAGGCGGGGTGGGAAGGGAAAGTGGATCCACACATCACAATTAAAGTTATGGCCTAAAGTTTAAATGTTCCTTTCTTTTTCTTTATCTTATAGAGGGAAAGGAATGCCCAATTGCACCAGAGATTATCCTGTATGGACCTTGGATTTGGAGTGTGGCTATGGTGCTCCAATTTTTGTAATTGGTTGCTTATGCTTGCTTTGCTTTGCATTTTGTGCTTAGAAGAAGATTTGTGGTGTGTGTGTGTGTGTGTGTGTGTGTGTGTGAGAGAGATATTTTAGGAAGAAAAAAAATACTGGAGCTCAAGTGAAGATAGATGAGGTTAGTGTAAGTATTTAGAATAATATGGCCAGAAGCATCGGACATTATTCCTATGGAATAATGGCCATGGCTTCAATATTGAGGATCCTCATAATTCAGAAAGGGTGGAAATATGGTTTTTGGCTTTTATGTGTTTTGAATATTTGGGGAAATTTAGGGATACGTGGATATACATATGGGAGCACCTCTAGGATGGAGGTATGGATCAAAGGGGATAATACATTTGACTATTTGTGGGACAGAATGGGAAAAACAGGACCAAACAAAACGAGATGTAAAGAAAAACCTTTTGAGGTAAAATTTGAAATATGGTGGGAAGATGGCAAAAATGTGACATGGGAATATCTAAAGCCAAAAGATTTGGAAGCGCAATGAAGATATTTCTACATACTAAGGGGGGAAGGTCACCTAAGGTTTAGATTTAGTTATGAGAACAATCTGAATATGAGTACTGTGAACTGTATCTTTTGGAGTTTGTGATTTGATGTGGTCACCGTAGATGTGACAAATGAACAAGGATTGGCTAATACTCATGTGGGATGAAATGAGTTAATGGCTCTTAAATTATGGGAATATGGTGTGTGACAGACCCAGACCAGTGGGGTACAGGAGTCTGGTAGAGGCCAAATATACTGGTCACTGGATGAGTAGTTTTCTGTTCCCTGAGTGACCAAAGCAGGGGCTGCACTAGAGTAATCAGGAACCTGCTAGAACCAGTTAAGGCAGGCAGGCTAATTAGGACACCTGGAGCCAATTAAGAAGAAGCTGCTAGACTCAATTAAGGCAGGCTAATCAGGGCATCTGGGTTTTAAAAAGGAGCTCACACCAGTTTGTGGTGTGAGTGTGAGGAGCTGGGAGCAAGAGGTGCAAGGAGCTGAGAGGGTGTGCTGCTGGAGGACTGAGGAGCATAAGCGTTATCAGACACCAGGAGGAAGGTCCTGTGGTGAGAATAAGGAAGGTGTTTGGAGGAGGCCATGGAGAAGTAGCCCAGGGAGTTGTAGCTGCCATGCAGCTGTTACAGGAGGCACTATAAAAAGCTGCAGTCCACAGGGCCTTGGGCTGGAACCTGGAGTAGAGGATGGGCCTGGGTTCCCCCCAAATCTCCCAATTGACCTGGACTGTGGGTTCTCTCAGAGGGGAAGGTTTCTGGGCTGTTCCCCAACCCAGATGGTGAATCTCTGAGGCAAGAAAAATCCACCAATAAGTGCAGGACCTACCAAGATAGAGGAGGAACTTTGTCACACTGGTGTCAGTGGTGGGATTTTGGGGCGCACAGTGCGGCGGAAGAAGGAGGGTGATTTAAACAAAAAACAAAACAAAAGGGAGAGGGTTTATTTTTTTTCACCACAATGGATGACGTAATGCGGGCACTGATACAAACTACGGTGGCCCAGCAGGAGGCTACCCATGTCCAGGCAGCTGCCCAACAGGAGGCAGTGTGGCTGCAGCAAGAGACTAATCGCCTTCTGATGGACCAGACTGCTCAAGACCGAGCTATGTTGCGGGAACTGGTAAACCAGGTAAAGTCCCTTACAGAGCTGAATCGCGGCCATGATGGGACGGGGCTCATACGGGCCAGCCATTGGCTGCAGAAAATGACACAGGAGGATGAGGTAGAGGCATAACTTCTGGCCTTTGAGAGGACAGCCCTACGGGAGGCCTGGCTTCGAGATCAGTGGTCTGGCATCCTTGCCCCATTCCTGTGTGGGGAGGCCCAGAAGGCCTACCGTGATCTGCCTGAAGAGGCTGCGGCAGACTACCCCCAGCTGCAAGCAGAGATCCTGGCCAGATTTGGGGTAACGACAGCAGTGCAGGCCCATCAGTATCACGGTTGGAGGTACCAGGAAGACAAAACCCTGCGGTCCCAATTGTATGACCTCATCCATCTCACATGAAAATGGTTGCAAACAGAGTCCTGGAGTCCGGAAGAGATACTAGTGGTTCTGGTCATCGACTGATACATGAGGGGACTACCACCAGACCTTCGTGCCTGGGTAAGCCAGAACAAACCCTCCACCTATGATGAGGTTGTTTCCCTGGTAGAGAGGCGAAGGACAGCGAGGGAGCTGACCCGACCAGTTAAGGAAGAGGCACCCCGGGTTAAACTAGCAGCACCAAGCCCTAAAGTTCGGGTGACTGGGCCACCAGGAGGGCCCAGGTGGAAAAAGAGAGGCTGAAGGCCCATCAGAGGCCATAAAGAGTCGGAGCACTGAGGGAGAAGAGGATCGTGATGTTAGACTGCCCAAACCAAGAGACCGGGGAACGCCTAGGGCTCCATACAGATGTTATGCCTGCGGGGAGTGGGGACACATAGCTGCACAGTATCCCAATGCTGAGGAGCCTATGCAGATGGGAACTGGGCAGATCCATGCTCCCTAATCCACCTTGTGGGGTTGGGTATAACAATCATAATATTTTTAATGCTATATTTTTAATGTTCAAAAAGGTCTAAGTTATAAATATATGTACATAGATTTCTGCCTCAACAAATAATGCAATTGACAACAAAAAATTCTCTTATTAATCACAGTTTTGGTTTTTATTTTGATTTTTGTTATTTTTTATTCAAAGGAAAAAAAAAGGAGGGAAAACCTCAACATTAAGGTAAGGATAATATTAAAAAAAAGTCAATTTCTTGTTTGGGTTTTTATGAACTTGTTTGCACTTTTAAATATAGTTATAAAAATGTCATCAAAAATGTTTAAAAATAACAATTTGTGCATAAAGCTACCCAAACATGTCATCAAGTTTCCACCTTTGGCTCCCAAACACAAAAAAGTGTCATAAAAATGTAATACCCTCAAAGTGTTTAGATGAATTTACATTTAAAATTTATTTTGGTTTAATTGTTATATACTTCCCTTTAACATAACATAAAAGAAAAGTTGTTGTTAAAGTGGTTGTGCTTCTAGATAGTTAAAAGTGGAATTGATATCACAAGCAAATTATGTTAGCAACTCTTTTGCTAAAACAGAGTGCTCAGCGGGGGAAAGCAATACACCTTTTCATAGAAGATTGTGAGCATCTATTCTAGCAGTTAAGCATTACATTAAGTATAAAATATTAGTAATGCAGCTCAAGTAAAAAGTGTCTATACAACAATTGCAAAAGTATAGCTTGTGTTATAAAAGACTTGGTCCCCCTTACATTGTAAACAAACTAAGTTAATCTGTGTATTAAATTTGGGTTACTGAAAACAAGAAGAAATGTATAACAAACAAACAAAAAAAACCCCATTATTATGTTAACTAACTAGTTGTTTAAGGTTGCATCCTACAGACCAAAGACATCAGAAGATATCACACCAGAAAACCCTCAGAAGATATTAGTATATAGTGAAGGAACCCCCAAACGTCAAGAAAAGTGAAGTGTTTTAAAAATAAGACTGATCAACTACACCTCAATCTACCATATTTGGACAATTAGGTTGGCAGTCACCTACAAACCACTACCTGGACCAGGTTAAACTGTCATTTAATTTGAATTTGGCTAGTGTGTAAAAGCAACTGTATTATTGCTGTAAACCATTTACAATGTGCATAACATTGCTAAACTGTTTAACCTATAAACAGGTAAAAATCAACAAGCCAATGACAGCAAACAACATGAAGGCAAGAAAATACAAAGTGGGGGGAAAAAATTGCGTTACATAGTAACTACACGTTGGGTAAACAAATTCCCTGGTAGTACCAGCCACATTAGGGGGTCAGTGACACTGCATCCTAAGTAAGGAACAAAACAATCCTGTTCAGTGTCTAGGTACAAAATGCTGACACAGCAATATTTGATAAATTGGTTACTGGCACTGTCCATTCAGTAGGTTATCTGGAAGACAGCATCTATAAGAAACAACTGGATCTACACCAGCTACTGATGTATCACAGAGTAATGCAACCAATGGAACAGAGTAGCTAGCATTTCCTGTTTTCTGCCCAGCAAAGCTTACTCAAGGGTGACAACTAGCAGTAAGGGAAACCTATAACTATGTACTAACTAAACACAAGAGAATTTATGTACGGAGTCCTCATTTGTAATGTCACACTCCACATTTCTGTTTTATTTCTCATATACATAGCTCTGTGGGACACACTATAACAATGCCTATCCCAGTATTTCAAAACACTTAACCTACTACTAATGATAATACAGGTGGTAACTGTAATTGCCCTAATAGGAGTGTGTTGCTATCTGTGGCACCAAAGAAAAAGGGCCAGACTACATCATCATATTGGAAAAATATTGTTATGCTTGAATATAAGGTGGTGTCATATGTACACATACATTCCTGTATATAGGTATATATGTATAGTATGTATGTTATTATAATCCTGACCACAGCTCATCTCATTGACCACCAACTAAGTATAAAGGCCTCCTCATTTCACCTACAAGTTATCAAAGCACCACTCTACACCCCATGCCTCAATCATGGTCCTGGGCCTAACATTCCCAGGTCCACAATAAGGGACTAAAAACAATTGGAAAATAAAAGCTGTCCATCAGTCGTACAAGGGAATGTGCAGACTAAGGACATGAATGTGCGGATGGAAAAGTAAGGTGGTCACATAACAGTGTTTAGCCCACTGGGTCATCATTTTTTCAGGACGATGGATAAACATCCTCCCCATAAAAAAACAAAAGTGGGGGAATGTAATAGGAAGAGAGCCTGAGATATAAGCCTGTAGCGGGGGGTCAAAGGGGTGAATGGGTTAAAAGCAGCCCTGGAGAGGGCTGCAGCAGGGAAAGGGAGTAAGAACAGCTGTGAGAAGCTGAATGAGTTGCTGACCACAGCTGTGGCCAGCTTAATCAGGGCCCAGCTGGCCCTTATAAGAGGGCTGGGGCCAGAAGCTAAACAGTGTCACTCCCTCTTTAGCCTTTTGAGAGAGAGGGACCTGGCTGCCTGAGAAGCTGAGGAGGGTACCAAGGGTGGACCAGTGCTGGGGAGCTTCAGCCCAGCAAAGCCCCAGGCTGCAGGCCAAAGTAAGGACCCACTAAAGAGTACTAGGGCTACAAGGGGGCAGCCCAGAGGCACCTGGTCCAACCCCACCTTGCCGATTATGAGTGGTTTACAGACTGCAGTCTGCCCCAGGGAGTGGGGGGCTAGATGATGACTGACAGTAGCCACTGAGGCAAGGTGGGGATAGAGGGTTGGGGTTTCCTCTGGATGGGTAGACCCAGATTGTGGGTTACTACAGGGGCAGAACCCTGACATAGAAGGGCACCGGAATCCGGGAGGGACATAGGGGCCAGTGGCAGGCGAGACACCTGCCTGCAGAGGGTGCTCCAGAGGCCGGAGAGCTAATTCCCTGTACAACCAGCAGGGGGTGTTGTGCCAGTGAGTTGTCACCCTGTAACAAAGCCCTTGTATCAGAAGCCTGGTATGAGGCAAGACATGTTCACAGACTGACAAGAACAGAGCTGATATTGCAGAAATATTCCTAAGAAGTACTAAGGACAGAGTACTCACATAAACACATTCCAATATCAAGTGGTACCAGAACATCCCAATATTAAGGATGATACAAAAACATTCCCCAAGGATAATAGGAACACACTGATCCCTCCTAAAAGATAAGGTCAGGATAACAATATGTAATAGAGATGTTTTGATCGAACCAACATGTACAAGGTGCTAGGTGATAACTAGCACTGTCAGAGGGCAGTAACTAACTATGTCAGAGGGGCAGTACTAACTTGTTTGTATCGGGCTATAAAGATGTATCTAGGGCCTTGGCTACACTTGCAGCTGTACAGCGCTGTAAGTTAAACCTGTCTTCGTACAGCTGAGTAGGGAAAGCGCTGCAGTCTGTCCACACTGACAGCTGCCAGCGCACTGTTGTGGCCACATTTGCAGCGGCATTGGGAGCGGTGCATTATGGGCAGCTATCCCAGCGTTCAAGTGGCTGCAATGTGCTTTTCAAAAGGGGGAAGGTGGAGTGTGACAGGGATCGTGCGGGGAGAGAGAGTGGGTTTTTGGAGTGCGGACACGCACCCTACCTTGCAAGTTCCGACCCCTCTCCCTCCTCCACCCCCTCTCACTCACTGAAAGCAAACAGAGCTGTTTGTTTTTTTCCTCACAGACCAGATAAGCAGCCACTCCCCAAAATGAACCCCCCTCTCCCTCCCGCATGCAGCCTCTCTCTTCAAGCAAACATTAGCTGTGGGCGTTCCAAAGGGAGCCCCCCTGCCTGCTTCTACTCATTCACAGCAAACAGTAGCCGTGTTTGGTTTTCTGATAAGCAGCTCCTGGAGCCTGGAGTTCACAACAAAACAAAGAGAGGCATCACAACAAAACAAGGAGAGGAAACGTCACTTAAAAGGATTATGGGGAGCTCCCGGAGGTCAATCACTGCGTAATAAGGTTACTCCCCATTTACACTGGAGCACCAGCGTTTCAGCCACTCTGCAGCAGCTGTTATTCCTCTTGGGGAAGTGGAGTACCTGCAGCGCTGTAGCCACGGAGATACAGTGCTGCAAATGCCTTGCCAGTGTGAACGGGGAGTGAGTTACAGCGCTGGGGGCAGCTTTATTGCGCTGTAACTCTCAAGTGTAGCCAAGGCCTCAGAGGTAGTATCTTTGTCTGGCCTAGGGAGGAATGGAAAGTCCTGCCGTTCACTGAGCTGGTCCATTGTTACGGGCATACATGTATTAGTGCTCTGGTAGAGTCTGCGGGATACTACTACCATGCTTCGTCGACAATAAACCTGGCTGTGTGCCTTCATCCCTTAATGGATCTTGTGGTCATTGGGTGGTTCACTTGAGCTCTGCCATTCCAGCTGTCTGCACAGGGCTGGGGCAGCACACAGAAGGAACACGCATATGCAGCCAAACATCTATCAACATCTAACCACAATAAGCAACTTAGAATTCAATGTAACTAATAACCTGAGGAATTTCAGTGAATGCTTTTGTGGCTGTTCCTTTTAAACAGTAGACAGTTTTTTCCTGTCAGAAAAGTGGAGAAGCTGTCCACTGACTTCAGCTAGTCTGGGACTAGCCAGTAAACAAAGCAAAAATTCATGAACCCTTGAAGCATGCTCAGTAGGGCATCTCCAGGGCTGGGGGGCCAATTCCACTACAACTATAAAGAAAAAAGATACCAAACTCTTCAGTTAGTTCAGCCAGAGCCAAAGAGAGACAGCCATACTGGCAGGGAGGTGAAGATCTCTGCCCCAAGGGCTGATACTCATAGGTCTGCTTTTACTAATTGCAGAAAGATAACCACAAGATGAAAGATAGCAGTCTATTTGAATAACTGGGTCCTTTTTGCTTATTTAGCTCAGTGGTGTGGTGGAATTAATGCCAAATCTGTAGTGTATGTTTTAAATGTACTGGATTTGTGTCCTGTGTACCAGTTGGTACAGAAGAACTTGATATGTTTTATACTAATGTTGTTGGTGCATAGTATTTTCTGTATTGAAGTAAGGATAAGGTTGTATTAACTTTATAAGGAGTCTTAGTTAACCCTCAAATTGTTCACTTATAAACCTACCCATTTTTTTTAGTTGAAGCAGCTTTATTCCATTGCAGTGTCTTTATTCCAAACTGGAGCAACTCAGAGTATTGGCCTCTATAACTGTCCGAATCTGCATATTTATCTGTGTGTTATTATTCACAGGTGAGAATTCCACTGTCAAAACAGACAACCTGCTCACTATTCCTGAAATAAAATGGAATGATAGTGGATACTGTAATCAAAGTTTAGTGGGTTACAAATGCAAGAAAGCAGGAATAATGACCAATGCGTCAATGCTGGTGACTTTTCTACTCTTCTCTGTTTTTTCCCTGCTGACTTAGTTCTGGATTCCTTCCACTCCATTCTCTTCTACTCTTGACTCTTTTGTGCCTCTTTCTTATTGCAAAAGATAGCTCTTCAATTCCCAACATCTGCTTACTCTACTTCAGCTTCCTATCTGTCTGAGTCCCATGGAGAAAGTCCCATAACCCACAACTCTTATCTGCTTGTTCTGCTATATATCCCTTGCCTAGCAGCACTGTTTATCCAGACATATTAACTCCCATGCCTACATACACAGATTCTTTTGTTAAGTCTGTCATTGCTAAAATCCGTCCCTCCACTCTCTAGCTCTCCAAGCAAGAGCTTACTGCATTTTTGAAAATTAACAAGATCTGCCATGACCAATCTCCCCCTCGCTAATCTTCTTACTACCCCTTGCAACATCCTCTTTTTCTGATGGTCATTGACACAGGGGTTTCTCATCTACCCTCTGTCACTGCTCCACCTATCCCCCCATGATGCTGTATGATAAATATGACCACGTATATCAGTGATATTGCCACTGTTACGTAATTGCAACAAATCTTGTACAAAGCATCGTATGTAAGGTGTCTATGAAAAATTATGATTTGCTAAGTATGATTATCCTGTTTATATGCATGTATTATTTTTGTATCTGAAGTTATGAATATTGGCTATGCTCTGGTAGCTTATGTATGTGCTGTGTTCCTGGGCAACACCTACCAGGTAAGATTTACATCTAGGCTAGACAGCTTTGTGTTGATGGCCCGTCAAAGACGCTTAGCTCTCACAATGGGCCATAGAAGAAACTCATTCTGCCCAAATGGCTCTTCTTGCTGATGCCTTAGCCTTCAAGGGGCCAATGGCTACCTCCTGTGAGTTAGCAAGTCATGCAAGGACATGTGATATGCTCATGTGACCCTGGAATCCATCTTGTGCCAATAACTTTCCACAAACAGAGGCTGTGAATTGTGTTTTGAATCAGTAAATTTCCAGGCACATGGAAAAGGATATAAAAGACCCCTGAAATGACTCCATTTTGCCTCTTTCCTGCTCTGATTTTCTGGACTGTGGATTTATAACTAAAAGAAGCATATTGGACTATGGACTGAGGACCTTCCAGTCTTTTGGAAATTACCAGAGACTTTACAAGCCAGCAGTCTATAATATCACTGCTAGAAACCTGATATAAGAACATTTCAATTATTGTATGTATAGGATCTATTAACCATTTTAATTCTCTTCTTTTATTAATAAACTTAGATTTTAGTTACTAAAGGATTGGTGGCAGTGTGATTATTGGGTAGGATCTGAGTTATACATTTTCCTGGCTATGTGGCTGATCTCTTGAGATTAGAAGGACCCTATATGTGATGCAATTGGTTTTCAATAAGTACTCATCATAGAATCCAGTGTATGGGTTGTAAGATAAGGGCTGGGATGCCTAAGGAGACTGGATTATTGACTTCTTATTAACTAGTGGTGAGACAGAAGTTTACTTTTATAACTGGCTTGGTATAATCTTATGGTAGAATAACCATCAGTTTAGCATGAGTCCGCCCTAGTTTTCAGCAGTTTGTCCTGAATCTGGCATTCTCAGTTGTGACCCCCTGAGGCATGGTGACACCCAATCCCATCTCTTCTTGGCTACTATCTTCCTTTGCCTTAACTCCCACCCTTTCTTCTCAGCATTTCACTCTCTTCTGACTCGATCCCCTCAAAACAGTAATATCCTCTGGTCTCACCCATCCTCAAAAAGCCAACACTTACTCTCCCTAGTCTAGCACTCTAGTCTAGATTTCATCCTTTCCACTGCACCAAAGATTTTAACTACCTTTTCCTGACCAAATCCCAGGGGTTTCTCTCCAACTCCATCTTCCTTGACTTCTCTGCTGCTTTTGACACCACTAATCACATATCTTTCTTGGAATTTTGTTCTCCCTTAGTTATTGTGACTGTCCTTTCTTTGCTCTCCTTCTGCCTCCTTAATCATGCCTTCAGTAGGTCTTTTAGTGGTTCCTTCATTCCTCTCCCACTCTGTGGCATCTTATAGGGCTCCATCCTTGGTCTTCTCCTCTGTTCTCTTTCTAGGTGATGCCTCCCTTCTCTAGTTGATGTAGAGACATAGGAGTAAAGATGGTAGCTGAAACTGACTCATAGGTCCACCTATCCAAAAAAGGAAAAAGTAATTATATTTGTCAAGCAAGACTGATCCTTTATAAAACCATGCTTCCTATTACTTAGGGTTCTGTCACCAAGCAGCTGATTAATGGTTTCTTTTTTGTAGTATATATTTCACTATTGTGCCAGGCAGAAAAGTTTGATATATGGGATCACATTTACGAGGCTTCATTTTCTCTCTTTTTTGTAAAATTGTTACAGATCTAGTGTCTAGGTCCAGTGTCTAGGTCCATGAATGTCCTAAACTGTGAGCGACAGCTGAATATTCTAGGGCTGCTATTTGGTTGCTATTCAGAGGTCATCCTGGATGCAAGTGATCTTCTCTGAGCAGCATGTTACTAGCTTCTCATATCTGCAGAGCTGGCTTCTATTACCTGGCTGAATCGCCTAAGCTTTATACACAGACATGCCTGAACAAATTATTTGGACCTTGAATGTTTCAAAAGGAAGGATGGAAGGGGAGCACTTTAGGAAGGGAGAGTTAATAGGCCTGAGGAATTTCATGGAATTTTATACCTTGTCTCTTTTGCACAAGAAAGAGCAATATATTTAAGAACATAGCATACGTAAGCCCTACAATTGATTAAATAAACACTAATAGCCTTAAAACAAGATCATATGATGCTAAATTTGAAAGACAAAGCAAGCTCAGACCCCAGACTAACTAATCCAAGTAGTCTGACTGAGATCAGAGGGGTTACTTGCTTGGAGTAGGGACTACTTAAGTAAGGATTCCAGGATCAGGCTCAAACTTTGTGTTCACTGAAGACATACCATGCAACTCTCTCTCTCCATCTACTCACCCATCTTGGCTTGCCCTGACATCTCTTGATGAATGATGGAAACTGAACTCTGTAATTTCCTTCCTAAGATCTCTTTCCTCCTTTTTTACTGTTGATGGCATCACCATTTTGCTTGTCATCCAGCCCCCAACCTGAGTGTCTCCTTTGACTCATCTCTCTTATTCCATACACACAGGCTGTGCTCTAATCTTGCTGCTTCTTCCCTAATATCTTTAATACTTTGTGTTTTCTTCTGTTCACACAACTAGAACTCTTGGGCAGGCCCTCATCATTCCCCATCTTGACTGTTGCCGGCCCAGAGGGCAACAGGTTCGTTGCCCGGTGTGCACCGCACCAAGACACACACCAGGGTGGAGAAGCAAACCAAGTTTCTTCAAGAGCTCTGAATAGGCACTAGGAGACCAGCATGTCTCAAATCAAGTGCAGCACATACAAGCAAGTCTTCCCTTTTATATTTCAAGCTGTGTGTGTGTAAGCCTTTGCTCTGTTACTCCCTCTTTACCCCTCCCTCCTCGAGCAGTTACAGTTAGAAAGGTTCCCATTCGCCTGCTTATCTTCGGCCTTGCAAGCTAAGACGTAGCAGGCTTCTTCCTCCCCCTTTTTCCCTGTCTTTTCTCTACTACATTTGCTAGTGTGAGCAAAACAGCAGGTGTCTGCTAGAAAAGTTGACCATTACATTTCTGCTTTTTAAGCAGTTAGCATGGAAGTAGGTTAAAGTTCACAAGATGGAGTTCTGTGGTTCACTTAGACCCAGAGCAGGGGAGTTTCATCAGCACTTATGGCCTTCCACTCCCCCGAGTTACCTGGTAGCTGTGCCTAGTGACGTCAACAATTCCCTCCTTTGAGAACACTCAACAAACCTTTGGCAGAGTTTTCTCATACTCTAAAGACAAAATGCAATTAAGCTCCTTGCAATTGGGATCATCAATGAGAGGGTATAAAGGAACTTCTGGGGAATGGGAGGTACAAATCTTACGTATGAGCACCTTACAGCAAGCGAGCAAAAGGAAAAGGACAAAACATATCAACACCTGTGAGCAAGATGCGAACAATGCCTCCCCCTAGTCCCCTTAGACCAGGTAACCAATTCCAAAGGGAATCAAAAATAGTGGGTTCCCCTTCCTGGGCCTTCCACTGGTTCAAGGCCTGTTCGGCTGACGAGATATGCTTGTTAATATCCTGTGAAAACTCTGGGACATAGGTACAACATTCTTCTCCAATAAGGGCACAAACCCTGCCCCGTGAGGCTAACACATAATCTAGGGCCCGGCGATTTTGTAGAGCCAGCAATCGAAGCTGGTACAGCTCAGAACTTATGGTTCTCTATGGCCAGGGTATCATTGGCAAACTGAGTGAGAAATTTAGACAGTCTCCTGTACAGTTGGGTTAGCTGTCCCACCCCATAAGTAGGGAGGAATATCATCCCAAACCTGTCTCCTTCTCCAATGGGTTCAATGGTAGCTCTCAAGGACTGATAGTACCTAGGGCGACCTGAGGGAGCCTGGGTTAGAACACGGAGGGGAGGAGCAAGATAGCCTTTGTAACAGCAACCATGAGGAAGCCATTTATAGGCACTATTACCACAAACCCAGAATGCTTCACCATAACTAGCCTTTCCATTGTTACCTTGTAGGTCCCGTAGGGTGGCTTGTGGGGAATGGGCAAAGAATGCAGCGCTGGTTTGCCTCATAGGCATTTAGTAAAGGAACAGTGAGACTTATGCCAGGACCAATATAAAATCTACATGTACTAATGCCTGCAAACCAGGTATGATTACTTGTACTGGCTTGCTGAAAACACATGAGACCAGTGGGTGGAGAGCGTAAACGAATAGGCTGGGGCTTAAGAGTGCTACTATAGTGGGAATTCCAAGAGCCATTGTTGTGTAAGCCATAAGGAGCTTCCGCAGTACAGTTAGATCGCAAACTTAAATTGTCAGAGGTGCTGCTGCTGGTAACCATCCACCTTTGACAAAAGTCTGACCAATTTTGGGGCACCACTCTCCAGCTGAATGGTGGGGAGTCTGGGCATGTATCCAACAGTGGGAGAGATTAAACTCACGGGCAAAGGCAATTTTTAGGGCCTCATAGGTACTGGTAGCCATATCTGCAGGGATGGCGCCTCATCCTGCATGCAATGTGGGTGAAACAGTAGGTAACACAAGGAGTACTTCTGTGATAAAAAGGAATGTTATGAGAGACCCTAAACCTGAATCCATATTGTGATTACAATAACCCAAATGCCCAGAAGATAAGAATTCTTAACACCAAACAAATCAAAAAATAAAAGGACCAGGACCATAGGTTAGGTCGGCCTTCTGTGAATAGATAGAACCAATACTCAGGGTTCTCGTAGGGAGTGTGCTGTGGCTGTTCAGAGAGATCACCAGGCATTCCCAGTGACCCTTACTGTCTTTTGAATAACAGCTGTCAGTCTTCTCTGCAGGCTGGACAGTCCACTGTTCAGGAGTGGGTACTGCTTTCAATTGAGAGTGATGAATCCAGTTCTTGTGTCCTTCGACCTTTGCTGCCATGTGGGAGACCAGCAGGACGATGTGGGATCCCTTCCACTTCTCTTGGAGAGGTTCGTCTTTCCAGGTCCGAATGAGAATGGAGTCACCAGGCTGTAAGGAATGGACCAGGGCATCCAGCAGAAGAGGCTGTGAATCTTTGGTGTACCTGTGAAGAGAAGAAAGAACAGCAGACAGAGAGCACATGTACTGAGACAAGAAACCACACCCCATTTCCCACTCTCCTGCCAGAACCGGTGTACCATTCAAAGGCCATGCCCTTCCAAACAATCTCAAAGGGACTAAGCCCTAACCTGCCCTTGGGGAGAGCATGAATGTGGAGTAACACAAGGGGCAAAGCATCAGGCCACCTAAGAGGCCTCTTGACAGACCTTTGAGAGGTGTCGCTTGAGTGTCTGATTTGTGCATTCCACTACTCCACTGGCTTGTGGTCGCCATGGTGTGTGGAGCTTCCAGGGGATTTGCAAAGCACTTGATATCTTTTGAACAACTTGTGATGTGAAGTGTGTTCCGTTATCAGATTCCATCCACTGGGGGAGTCCGAAGCGAGGAACGATCTCCTTGACAAACTTAAGAGCCACCGTTTTGGCAGTGTTATGACATGGGAAGGCTTCAGGCCATACACTGAATCGATCCACCAGGACGAGGAGGTACCTGTACCCTTGGGTCCTGGGAAACTCAGTAAAGTCTATTTGCCACACCAATCCTGGACCTGGGGTAGGTTCCAGAGTGGCTGGCAACACTGCTACTCCTGGTCGAGGGTTATTCTTTTGGCAGATTAAACATTCAGCCTGTACCTGTGATGCTAGGGGTTTAAGTCCAGAGGTTAGAAAATATTTATTCATAAGCTGGGTAAGAGCCTCTCTGCCTGCGTGGGTGGTTTGATGCAGTTTCTGCAACACTGGTTGGATCAGGCCCTTGGGCAGGAGGATTTTTTCCTCTGTGGAATAAAGCCATCCCTCCTTTTCCTGGAGACCGAGCCTGTCAGCCAGGTTTTTGTCATCATGGGATTACTGAGGAGCTGCAAGCTCACCTACTGATGGGATGAGGGCATGCATTTGGGCATTCTCCTCTGTTGGTGATTTTAGGGTAGCAGCGCGCTTGGCTTCCCTGTCTGCTCTGGCATTGCCCTTGGTTACATCTTGATCTTCCCTTTGATGGGCTTTGCAATGCACCACTGCTACTGCTGAGGGGAGTTGTACTGCTTCCAACAGCCAGAGAATTTGAGACCCATGCTTAACCGTTAACAGGGCTGTTAGCATCCCTCTTTGCTTCCACAGACCAGCGTGAGCATGCAATACCTCAAAAGCATACTTTGAGTCAGTAAAGATATTAACCTGTTTGTCTTTTGCCAGCTCGAGTGCACGAGTCAGGGCCACTAGTTCAGCAAGCTGGGCAGATGTCCCAGCAGGTAAATTCTCAGCTTCCACGGTATCATGAAGTGTCACAATAGCATAACCTGCCCTCCTTTGCCCATCCACAATGGCACTACTGCCATCAGTATACCATTCCAAGTCAGCATTTGGGAGTGGTTGATCTTTTAAATCTGGGCGGCTGGAGTATTGGGTATCTATGATTTCCAAACAGTCATGTTCCTGCTTTTCTGTTTCTGGTAGCAGGGTAGCTGGATTAAGGGAGGGACAGGTTTGCAGGGTAACTTCAGGGTTCTCTAACAGTTTTGCCTGGTACCGAGCAACCCGAGCCTGTGTGAGCCAGAGACCACCCTTAGTGTCCAGCAGGGCTTGGACCATATGGGGAATATACACTTGCACAGTTCCTCCCAGTGTCAGTTTTTCAGCTTCCCCAAGCACTAGGGCAGTGGCTGCGACCACCCTCAAGCATGCTGGCCACCCCTTTGCAACTTGATCCAGTTGTTTAGAGCAATATGCCACAGGACGTTTCCAGGCACCTAATAACTGAGTAAACACTCCCAGGGCTATCCCTTTCCTTTCATGCACATACAGTTGGAATGGCTTAGAGAGATCTGGCAGATCCAGGGCTGGGGCCTCCATCAGCTTTCTTTTCAAGATTTTAAATGCCCTGTCTGCTTCTGGGGACCAGTGAAAGGGGTCATGATCCGCTCCCTTAACACATTCTTACAGAGGTTTAGCCCACAGTCCATACTCTGGGATCCATATTCTGCAAAAGCCTGCCATGCCCAGAAATGCTCTGAGCCGTTTACGGTTGCTAGGGATAGGAACTTAGCAGATAGTCTCCTTTCTGTCATTTGAGAGCTGCCTCATGTGAAATCCCAGATACTGTACTTCAGAGAGTGCAATTTGAGCCTTGCTTGGAGCTACCCTGTATCCTCGGAGTCCAACAAAGTTCAGGAGACTCACAGTAGCTTTGAGACAAGGGATTAGACCCACAGCAGCAATTAACAAGTCATCTACCTATTGCAGGAGGAGGACTTTGTCCAAATTATTCCACTCCTCCAAGTCTCTGGCCAGAGCCTGGCCGAACAGAGTGGGGGAATTTTTAAATCCCTGGGCCAATACCATCCAGCAAAGCTGCTTTTTAACCCTTCTGTTGTCCTCCCACTCGAAGGAGAATATCTCCTGAGATTGGGTGTCGACTGGAATTGTGAAAAAAGCGTCTTTTAAATCTAGGACTGAGAAATGGGTATACTGCCCCCCTATAGAGGCCAGCAGTGTATACTGGTTTGGAACCAGGGGGTGCAGAATCTTAACCTGTTCATTGACTGCCCTAAGGTCCTGTACCAGCCGATACATGCCATTGGGCTTTTGCATGGGCAGAATGGGGGTGTTCCAAGCTGACTGGCATTCTCGTAGTACACCGTACTCTAGGAACTGATCTATAGTCTCTTGCAGTCCCTCTCTGGCTTCCCTCTTAATTGGATACTGTTTGATTCGCACTGGGCTTTTTCCTGGGAGGAGTTGAATATGAACAGGGGTTTGATGGGTTGCCTTCCCTGGGACCCCTGATGCCCAGACAAGGGAATACACCTGGTCCTCCCACTCGCTCCACTCTGGGGCTTGCATGGCTGAGGGTTCAACAGCAAAGGTCATTATCCAAGCATTCTCAGGGGGTAAGGTGAGAGTTATATCATCTTGAGTGAAATGCAGGGTGGCACCTAAGTGACAAAGCAAGTCCCGTCCTAGTAGGGGTGTTGAGCAATTGGGGAGGTAAACCAGCTTGTGAGATACAGTTTTGTTTCCCAAAGCACATTCCGCTGGGGCATACACTGGGCACTTCGTTCCTTTCCCTGTGGCACCCACCACAGTGAGGGAGTCTGCCACTGGCAGCTGAAGGGGTTGATTTACAGCGGTCCGTGCTGCTCCAGAGTCTACTAAAAAGTCTATTTCTAAATTTTCCACCCTTAGTTTTACTCGGGGTTCCGGGGGCAGGATGGTCCGTCACCCCTGACACCCCTAGTCTTGATCCTCTGCTGCCATCATAGGGGTATCTTCCCTTCCAGGGCACTCATTTTTCCAATGTCCCTCCTTTCGGCATATGGCACACTGGTTGTGACCCAGGCGCCTGTCCTGGGGACTGGGGCGCCCACGACCACGACCTCTCATTCCCTGGCCCCTTTCACCTTTGTGACCTTCCTCTGCTGCCGGCCTGCACTGCTGCTACCATCATTTTCACTTGCCTTTTTTCCTTCTCTCCCTCTAAGGGTATAAGCCCTATTTGCAGTCTCCAAAATCTGAGCCATAGACATTCCCATTAAATCCTCCTTTTTCTGCAGTTTCCTTTTAATATCAGGGGCTGCACGGCTGGTAAAGATACCCTTTATAATTGCCTCAGTTGCCTGATCATCTGGGTCTGCATTAGTAGTTTGCCTGATGGTATCCCGAATACTCTGCAGGAAAGCCACTGGACTCTTGATTCCTGGATTAACTCATACGGCTTTGCCCAATTGTTATGTCTGACAGCTGAGTGCCGGAGGCCAAATATAAGCAGTTCCTTATAGGAGTTAAGCATCCTCAAATCCCTCTCCTCATTTGGATTCCACTGGGGGTCCGCTGTAGGGACAGCAACCTCAGGCAGGGGCTTGCCTTCTCTGTCCTCATTATACCTTTTCTGTGCCTCTTCCCTAGCCTTGGCTATAACCTGATTCCGCTCCACCTCAGACAACAAGGTTCTCATCAGTATATTGCAATCATCCCAGTCAGGCTTATGGCTTGCTAGATACCCTTCAAAGATTGAAATAAACCTGCTTGGATTCGTTGAGAATTCCGCTGCTTCTGCCTTGAAGGCAGCTAGGTGCACTGGTTAAAAGGAACATGAGAATACACTGGCACAATCAGGGCTGCACGATCCTGTGTTCCTGGACGGGCTACCACATTCTCAGTAATCAATGGATACAATCCCACTGAGGGGGTACTCTCTGGAGCCTGTGTGGGTGCTAGAGCCAAAGGGGATACCGATTCTGCCATTACAACTGTGGGAGGGTTCTGAGGATTAGCAGCAGGTACTACTGAGTCTGTCGGAGTCAAATGGCACTTGTGCAAAATATCAGGCCTATTTCTTAACACCATAAACGTATACACAAAGATGTTCATTCCATTTATCTGTTCGCTGACAAAACAAAAGCAACTGAAGGATTGTGTTGTAATTAAGTGATCCTTCCGGTGGCCACCTTTCCTGGCACTCTAGCTGATACTGAGGCCAGTCTACTGTACAGAATCTTTTTAATTTACTTCTAATCAACGGATCCGATCCAAACACTTTCCAGTTCACCAGAATGCATTCTAAGGGCGTACACCTTGCCCTGCCTAGAGTACTCTGTCCCTGTCCCATACTCTAGGAAGACACTGGGCGTCCCAAGGTCAAAACAGGTAAAGTCCCCACTGGACTGTTCCTACCTTATCCAAGGGTCCGGTTCCTCACTGTCACCCCCAACTGCTTCTCCACTACTCAAGCGCATTGCATCGTTGTGCCCTCCGGGGTCGATCACACCACGTCTCAGCCGAGGCCCCCGATGAAGTCACCGGTGTGCGCTGGGCGTCGGTCGCCGCCGTAATCCATCGGCTGCCAGGAGGGATCCGGGCAAGGCTAAATTTCAGCCTCGAGCCCCACGTTGGGCGCCAAAACTGTTGCCGGCCCAGAGGGCCCCGAGGGGGCAACAGGGTTCATTGCCTGGTGTGCGCCGCACCAATAGACACACCAGGGTGGAGAAGCAAACCAAGTTTCTTCAAGAGCCCTGAATAGGCACTAGGAGACCAGCATGTCTCAAATCAAGTGCAGCACATACAAGCAAGTCTTCCCTTTTATATTTCAAGCTGTGTGTGTGTGTGTGTGTGTGTAAGTCTTTGTTCTGTTACTCCCTCTTTACCCCTCCCTCCTCGAGCAGTTACAGTTAGAAAGGTTCCTGTTCGCCTGCTTAACTTCGGCCTTGCAAGCTAAGATGTAGCAGGCTTCTTCCTCCCCTTTTTCACCGTCTTATCTCTACTACATTTGCTAGTGTGAGCAAAACAGCAGCTGTCTGTTAGAAAAGTTGACCATTACATTTCTGCTTTTTAAGCTGTTAGCATGGAAGTAGGTTAAAGTTCACAAGATGGAGTTCTGTGGTTCACTTAGACCCAGAGCAGGGGAGTTTCATCGGCACTTATGGCCTTCCACTCCCCTGAGTTACCTGGTAGCTATGCCTAGTGACACCAACACCACCCCTTCCTCTCTGGCCTCCCTGACATCACAATTGCCTCCCAGTATTCCATGTACAACATAGCTATTAAGACTTTCTTTTCTGGCTTTTCTTCTCACTGTCACCTGTCTCCAGGAATCCTTGGTCTGATCTTTTTTACTGCATCAGGTTCAAGATTCTTATGGCTTGTCAGAATTCTGCTTCTCCCTACTTATCTGCTCTTTCATCTTATCAGGTTGTCCTCCTCTCTCATCTGTTCCATCAGTGATACCAGCCTCAGCTATCTACTTGTCCACTTCTCCCAAAAGCATGGAACCCTTTATGCATGGAATGATCTCTCTGAACTAGTCTGTAAGATCATTACCCTCTCCTCCTTCAAATTCCTCCTCAAGACCTACAGGAAATCACCAATGACTAACTTTTATATGATTTGGAACCATTGAGTTATGTATAAAGCTAGCTGAAGTGTTTTCTTATTACTGTTAACCTCTTTGTGTCTCTCATCTACTTTTTTTATGTGTTATGCTCACTTATTGCATCAGGTCTTAAATTAGACTGAGCTCTCCAGGGCAAGGAACCATATTTTTTGATGCGTTTGTACAGCTCCAAGCACAATGGGGCCCTGATCCTCATTTGGATATTTTGATGGTACCACAGTCCAGGTAACAATTTAAGTGAAAAATTACACATAATAAACATTATTTGCGGTGTTGTTGCCATGTTAGTCCCAGGATATTAGATCGACAAGGCAAGTTAGGTAATATCTTTAATTGGACCAATCTCAGGGAAAGCTCATCTCTTTCACAAAGACCCAAGAAAGAGCTCTTTATATCTGGGAAGCTTGTGTCTTTCACCAATTGGTCCAATAAAATATATTACCTCACCCACCTTGTCTATCTTTGTAATAAGCATAGCATTTAATATACAGTTAATGTATAAGATGGATGATAATTTGTGAATATTCAGAAATATTCTTAAATATACTCATCTTCAGTTTTCTTCAATGTAATGCAATTTGCATATGTTTCAATGAAAGATGAATGTATAAATGAAAAGAAGTTACCAGAAAACTAGAAATATTCACTGTCTTCCTTTTTGCTCTTTTCATGTATTTCAAAATTCCACAACACCAGCAGTTACCTAGCTGATTCCCATCCTTCCCCCATTGCATGAATAGATCAACACACTTCTGTCCTGTGATGGACTGCTTGTGCCCATGTTGTCACTACCTAACAAAATGTAGTAGCATTCTCCCCAGAGTTGGGCTGGCTTTGAGTGTACATGTGTGTGTGCGCGCACATTTGTGTTGTGTTTGCCTGGTGCTGGAAGGTGACAGTGGTCCCTAGGAGATCCTATACTTGTACTTGTGATGTGCTGCTTAGCAGCAGACAGGTGTTTGTGCCATGTTCCCCTTCTTTCTCCCATGACTGTCAAAATGTGGCTTCATGATACAACATTGTGATGTGGTGTAGTGTTAAACAGTTCTACAGCAGTAATGTTAATTTTAAAACAGCCCCACAAAACATATGGACACAACCTCCACACTCTTTCATATTTTTGGAAGTCGTTTAAATTGCAGTTTATCAGCCCCTTGTGCAACTAGAATGCATTGTTCTCAGTCAACAAACGGTGGAGCTGTTGCTTTGAGAAATGACCATGATACACTGCTGAAAAACTGATGCAGAAATTGGACCATCCAAAGCACATACACGTTTTAAATTGTAGGGCTAGTGGGATGCTGCCATGGTAGTATGCTATAGCTAGAATGCACCTCTGCAAGAGAGAAACAAAATTACTGATTCTGCAGGGCAGTTATATAGAAAAAACATGGTTTAAAACATATTCAAATTATGTTTTTGAAGTAGAATTGTACTTCGTATTCTAAAATTGGTTGAAAATAGATTCTAACATACATAGGTATGATTTTTTTTTTCTTTTAAAATATCTTGATGTATAGCAGTTAGTGTCTTAATTTTCTAAAAACAGATGTGTTGAGTTGGTTATGTTCATTTCTTTTGAATATAAAGAAAAGATATGGTAGAGCTCTGCTGAGATAAGGTATTTTTTAGTCTTTTGAACAGCAGCATTTGGGTTAGCTGGTACATTTTTATAAAACTGTACATAAGATATAAAGAGGGATTATAAAAATAACAGCCCTTGTGAGAATACTCTGTAATTTGAATTAGAATTTCAGTCTCAATTTCCCCAACATTGCCTTTATCTTTATCAAAAGATGTTCAAACAGCTCTTCCTAATAATTGAGTACTTTCTCACAGATAAGTGATATAAAATATTTATTCCCTTGTATGGACAAGCATTCACTATGATCATCTTTTGGACAAGAAAGTATAAAAATATAATATGGCTGATTAAGCTTTTAAAAATTCTATGAAAAATAGATTATATTATATTAAAAAGCCCAACCCCCTCATTTCCCAAGTATGCCTACATAGAATAGTAAGAAAAACAAAAATGTATGCCAAACAACCTCCCCCACAACCACCAACAAATAGAGAAAGTGTGGCAGCTAGCTTCACCCTAGTAACTCATAGCCAGTCTTTACACTAACTGAATTTGCAACTGGAAAAATCTGTGCAATTTCTTAGTCCTTTCAGTGGTGCTTAGGATTTATCACCATTTAGTGCTGACTACTTAAGACCCTAATCCTACAATCAGATTCACATAGGTGGATCCCAGGGACCCCTGAACGATATAGCATCCTATTGAAGGCATGGGCACAAGGATCTATTTGCAAATATCCATTTGGGGGGGGGGGGGGGGAGAGGGATCAGGGTCTAATTTTTGGCCTCTGTGTAGCATTGTGTTCATTCAGCCTGGCTGTAGATAATTCCACACTAAAAAAAACCCCAGAGTCCCTAAGTCACACTTTCTAGCTTTCAATCAAGATTATACTCAGATTAAAACAACAACAAATTAAAGTAAAATTCATCCTTGTACTCTTTAGAAGCTACCTTGCCAGAAAAGCCTTTACCCTCAGTTTCTCCCTTCACTTTCTTTCATTTTTTCATCTGAGGAGTGGCCACTGGTCTTGGTAAAATAAGAACAACTCCATTATTCCCCAGTTAGAGTAAGGAAGGGCTTACCTTGCTTATACTGTCTGGTGGGTGGAGTGCTTGACCATATCAAATACTTAGTCCTGCCATGAGTGCAGGGGACTGGACTAGAAGACCTCTCAAGGTCCCTTCTAGTCCTATGATTCTATGATATGACTTCTAATAAATCTCAAATGGCCTGTAAATGTCATTGCAAAGTCACTTGTATTTGAAACAGCATATGACTTATTTTACATCTACAATCTAGTTTGCGGAGAAACTAAATGAATTCTTTGCATCGGTCTTCACGGCTGAAGATGTGAGGGAGTAAGTAAGTAAGCTGCCATGGGATAACAGGGAAGGTGCTCTCATGAATTGGTAACTGGTTAAAAGCTAGGAAACAAAGGGTAGGTATAAATGGTCAGTTTTCAGAACGGAGGGAGGTAAATAGTTGTGTCCCACAGGGGTCTGTTCTGGGACCAGTCCTATTCAACATATTCATAAATGATCTGGAAAAGGGGTAAACAGTGAAGTGGCAAAATTTGCAGATGATACAAAATTACTAAAGATAGTTAAGACCCAGGCAGACTGGGAAGAGTTACAAAAGGATCTCTCAAAACTGGGTGAATGGGCAACAAAATGGCAGATCAAATTTAATGTTGATAAATGCAAAGTAATGCAGATTGGAAAGCATAATCCCAACTATACATCTAAAATGTTGTCTAAATTAACTGTTACCACTCAAGAAAGCGATCTTGGAGTCATTGTGGACAGTTCTCTAAAAACATCCACTCAATGTGCAGCAGCAGTCAAAAAAGCGAACAGAATGCTGGGAATAATTAAGAAAGGGATAGTTAATAGGTCACAAAATATGTTGCTTCTATATAAATCCATGGTATGCCCACATCTTGAATACTGTGTGCAGATGTGGTCGCCCCATCTCAAATAAGATATATTGGAATTGGAAAAGGTTCAGAAAAGGGCAACAAAAATGATTAGGGGTATAGAACGGCTTCCGTATGAAGAGAGATTAATAAGACTGGGTCTTTTCAGCTTGGAAAAGAGATGGCTAAGGGGAGATATGATTGAGGTCTCTAAAATCATGACTGGTGTAGAGAAAGTAGATAAAGAAGTATTGTTTACTACTTCTCATAATCACAAGAACTAGTGGTCACCAAATTAAATTAATAGGCAGCAGGTTTAAAACAAATAAAAGGAAGTATTTCTTCACACAATGCACAGTCAACCTGTGGAACTCCTTGCCAGAGGATGTTGTGAATGCCAAGACCATAACAGAGTTCAAAAAAGAACTAGATAAATTCATGCAGGATATGTCCATCAATGGCTATTAGACAGGATGGGCAGTATGGTGCCCTAGCCTCTGTTTGCCAGAAGCTAGGAATGGGAGACAGGGGATGGATCACTTGATGATTACCTGTTCTGTTCATTCCCTCCGGGGCACCTGTAATTGGCCACTGTCGGAAGACAGGATACTGGGCTAGACCTTTGGTCTGACCCAGTAGAGTCATTCTTATGTTCTTAATTGTAATTTTAATATTCTAAATCTATAAGATTAGCAACATGTGAAATTGTGGAAAATAGGTCACAGTTGTAGGGCCTGATTCTTGATCATCTAGTACAACATTCACACTTGTGCCAAGTGTGCAAAATGATCTCATATTAATCTAGTAATATTTTACCCAGCTGAAAATGACTACCCATGATAATTTGTCCCAAGTATTTTTACAACTATAAGATTACATTAACTGAAAGATTAGAGAAAGTATATTTTTCTTTATTTTTGCAGTTTGTCTACCTTTTGCATTTGACAGCTTACTGCATTTCTCTGCTTTCCCTATTCAATCAGTCATTTAAACGTTTTGTGTGGGTCTTTCACTCAAAGGTGAGAGAAAACTTAATAAAAATAGGAGAATGATTTTTAAAATCAAAATATTGGCAGAAGGCCTCAGGGGCCGGTGTAATAGCTAGAAACTACATCTGAATCAGTTTTAAAAATAGACTATTTCAAATTGATAGTCTCCCTTTTAAACTGAAGTGATGACAAAGACTCATTATCTCACAGCCTGAAGCAATTTTGGAACTATTAAGACCCCTTTTCTGCAAAGACCCACTTATACAAACCTTAATGTTTGTTTTGAGTTCCACACAACACCTTGACCAGTGGCTTACTCTTAGTCAGGAGTTAAGTACTTTGCTGAATTTGGGTCTTGGTCACTTATTTCAAGATAGCCCAGTATTCCTGGTTTTTGTATTTACAAGTTTCTAATTTTTCAAAATCCACTTTTCTAGCAGACTGGATTACATTTTTGCATACTCCTTTTGATAGATTTATAAGACAATATTCTATAATGATATTTCTAATATCTATTTTATGTAGAACCTTGAATGTCAATCTAAATTCTAACTAGGAGATCCCTTAGATTGAAGTGGGTATGGGATTTGGGATCTTCATTAGAGTCAGTGGTTTGGAAGGAAGCATTTAGCTCCATTCCATCTATGATGCTGACAGACCAGGTGCCAGCTCAAGCTAAGGCCCCAGGTCTCACTGAACCTGACAAATGCATAGCTAGAAACCAGTCTGGCTAATCTGTGTATAGACATTGTTAATATAGATGTTAAGCTGATAAGAATGTGTTCAGGGTTTAGACTTGATGAAATTCTTGTATTGATCTCATGTATCTACATGTATTGATCTCACTTATAACATCTGTAGCCCATGATATAAAATTATATTGAGTGTTTGCATTGTAAACCTCTGTAATTGTTTAACTCAAACAGGAAACAAGCATTAGTTAGTGTAAAGTGCTGGTCCTGCACATAAGAAGGTCCATTGAAACCAAAGGAGCTATTGTGAAATATCAAAGGACAAAAACCTTGGTGATTGCTTTCCCACATGAAGTGAGGTGCTCATAGGCTCAGACTTTAAGACAAGAAGGGACCATCATGATCATCTAGTCTGACTTCCTGCACATTGCATGCAACAGAACCTCCCCCAGCCACGCCTGTAAAAGACCCATAATCTCTGGCTGAATTACTGAAGTCCTCAGATCATGATTTAAAGATTTCAAATTACAGAGAATCCACTATCATACTAGTTTATACCTACAAGTGATTCATACCACATGCCGCAGAAGAGGCCAAGTCCCTGACCCAGGGTCTTTTCCAATCTGACCCAGGAGGAAATTCCTTCCCAACCCCAACTATGGCAATCAGATCCTGAGCATGTGGGCAAGACCCACCAGCCAGACACCTGGGAAAAATTCTCTGCTGTAACTCAGAGCCCTCCCCATCTAGTGTCCCATCATTGGCTGTTGGAGATATTTGCCTGCTAGCAATCACAGATTGGCTACATGCCACTGTAGGCAGTCTCATCATAGCATCCCCCTCCATAAATTTATCAAGCTCACTCTTAACACAAGTTGGGTTTTTTGCCCCCACTGCTGCACTTGGAAGGTTTTCTAGAACTTCACTCCTCTGATGATTAGAAACCTTTGTCTGATTTCAAGCCTAAACTTGTTTATGGCCAGTTTATATCCATATGTTCTTGTGTCCACATTGGTGCTTAATTTAAATAACTCCTCTCTCTCCCTGATATTTATCCCTCTGTATTTATAGAAAGCAATCATATCTCCCTTCAACCTTCATTTGGTTAGGCTCAAAGAGCTTGGCTTGTTTAGTCTCCACTCATAAGGCACCTGGTCCAATTTGAATTCATCTTTCTTAAATATGGAAGACCAGAATTGCACATAGTATTCGAGATGAGGTCTCACCAATGCCTTGTATAATAGTACTAACACTTCCCTGTCTTTATTGGAAATAGCTCGTCTGATGCTTCTTAGGAATGCATTAGCCTTTTTCACAGCTGCATCGCACTATCAGTTGATAGCTGATCACAGGATGACTAATACAACCAGTTCTTTCTCCTTCTCTGTCACTTCCAACTGTCACTTCCCCAGTTTATAGCAAAAATTCTTGTTGTTAGTCCCTAAGTGCATGCCCTTGCATTTTGCATTACTAAATTTCATCCCATTTCTATAACTATTTTCAAGGTTGGCAAGATCTTCTTGTATGATATTCCAGTCCTCCCCCATATTGGCAATACCTCCCAACTTTGTCTCATCTGCAAATTTTATTAGCATACTCCCAATTTTTGGGCCACAGTCATTAATAGGAATGTTATATAAAATAGGTTCCAAAACCACTCCCTGAGGAATTCCACTAGTAACCTCCCTCCAGCCTGACAGTTCACCTTTCTGTATGACCTGTTGTAGTCTTCCCTTTAACCAGTTCCTTATCCACCTTTCAATTCTCACATTAACCCCCATCTTCTCCAATTTAACTAATAATTTCCCATGTGGAACTGTATCAAACGCCTTATTGAAATCCAGATAGATTAGACTTACTGCATTTCCTTTGTTTAAAAAAATCAGTTATCTTTTCAAAGAAGGAGATCAGTTTGGTCTAGCACAATATACCTTTTGTAAAACCACGTTATATTTTATCCCAAATACCATTTACCTCTATATCCTTAACTACTTTCTCTTTTAAAAAAAGTTAGAAGACCTTGAATACAGTTGAGGTCAAAGTAACAGGCCTGTAGTTTCCTGGATCATTCTCCCCCCACCCTTTCTTAAAAATAGGAACTATATTAGCAATTCTCCAGTCAGAGGGCCTGACCCCCAAGTTTACAGATTCATTAAAAATCCTTGCTATTGGGTTTACAATTTCATAGAATCATAGGACTAGAACAGACTTTGAGAGGTCATCTAGTCCAGTCCCCTGCACTCATGGCAGGACCAAGCATTATCTATACCACTATATTTGCCCTTTTCCAGTCCTCTGCAATCTCTCCAGTCTTTCATGACTTTTAGAAGATAATCACTAATGGCTCAGATACCTCCTCAGTCAGCTCCTTGAGTATTTTAGGATGTATTTAGGGCTCTACATTTTCAGTTTGTTTTATTTAATTTTTCCCTGGAATTTATCAGTGTTTATTACTACTACAACAGAACCAGCTGAAAATCGTTGCAAAAATATTAATTTTGGGGGGTAAATATCAGGGTTTATTTTGGTGGATGGAAGAACAGGGGGAAAAGTATTCAGTAGATCAATGCTTTGAAGAATGGAAATCAATGTGTTCCGTTTTAGTTCTGCAACAGAACTCAAAACACAATGCCACTTCTGAGTTTAATAAAACATCTCTAATCCCCAAATAAAATTTTTCATTTGAATAAGCAATTTACTGTTGTAGACTTAGAACTATTGCCCTGTAAATATTTACATTTAATAATTGGGCCCAATATTTTAAGATATTTATAAACACTTACTGTCTAATGTGAAGCCCTTCAATGTAACTTCCAAAAGTTCTGCGGAGCATAGTAGCAATCTTTTTAAAGCATCTTTTCTAAGGCTCCTTCTCCTCCAGTCTGTAGCTGAATTTCAAAAATACTCTTACCACATCAGTTGAGCCAGCTGGAACACTGAGGTTGTGAGAGGCAGCAAGGCTCAAAGTTTGAAAGTCTGTGCAGTGGATTTTCCATAATTCAGGAGATATGGTGGAGTGATTGTCCAGGGAAGGCATTGCCATGTAGGTGCAGAATTCACTTTCCAGGTTTGCCCTTTCTTCATTAGAAGCCATAAAGGTAGGGTTACCATACGTCTGGATTTTCCCGGACACGTCCGGCTTTTTGGGCTCCAAATCCCCATCCGGGGGGAAAGCCCAAAAAGCCGGACATGTCCGGGAAAATCGGGGGGGGGCTGGGCCGGGGGCCGGGCCGGGGGCTCGGGGGCTCCGGTGGGGCCGGGCTGGGGTCTCGGGGGGGGCCGGGGGCTGGGCCGGGGTCTCGGGGGCTCCAGCAGGGCTGGGCCGGGGGCTCGGGGGCTCCGGCGGGGGCTCGGGGGCCGGGCTGGCGGTGCCAGGCCGGGGGCTCGGGGGACGGGCCGGCGGTGCCAGGCCGGGGACCGCAGTGCTGGGCGGGCCGGGGGTGGTCGGCCAGAGGCCGGGCCCGGGGCCGGCACCCCAGGGCCGGGGCCAGCCTGGGCCGTGCCTCCTCCCCCCACACTCCCCCTTACCTGCTTCAGGCTTCCCGCGACTCAAATGTTCGCGGGAAGCAGGGGAGGGGGCGGAGACTTTGGGGAGGGGGCGGAGTTGGGGCAGGGGTGGGGCTGGGGGTGGGGCCAGGGGCCGTGGAGTGTCCTCCTTTGGGAGGCACAAAATATGGTAACCCTAATAAAGGGGGAAATTATACGAGCATAATCTTTAAATTTATCAGATGAGTCCACACCTTTACAATGAGGGTCAAACAGCACAATGACTTTCCAGAATGGTGATTCGCTGTGAAAAGCTTCAGGGTACATACTACAAGTGACAGTAGCTACCCACTTCTTTAACAGCTCTCCGTAAAAGCTTTTGCAAGGTTGTCTTGCTCAGTGACTGGCAATATAGACATGAAAAGATCTGTTTTTTTTCTGGAATCTCCCCAAATTGGCTTTTGTGAGAAAGTTCTGTAGATATATTGTTAACCAGAGTGCCATACAGTTTTGTATTAGAAAATGTGCCATCTGTTAAAGAATTGGATTCCAGTTTCTTCTGTGCTTCATGTGGTTGTTGAAGTGTTTCAATCAGGAATTCAAGTTTTGTATCAAAGCTTTGCCTAATTTCTTGTGTAGATGCTTGAGATTTCAGCTTTTCCACTGTTGAAGTCTTTGTGATCTAAAAGTCACATTAAGACATCCCATGCTTTCTGAACACTCCATGCAGCCAAATACAGACTAAACCATCTTGTTGGTACAACTGGAACTGGAATGCTGCATTCAAATGCGATCTCTTCACAAACACCATAGAAGAAGTTTTTTGTTATACTTGAATACTGCACAAGCATCTATTATGAATGTTTAAAAATCAGCCATTTTGGGAACACCTCTTTGCATGAGAGACAGCAACATGTGCAGCAGGTGAGCTGGGCAAGACAAATGAAGCAATTTTAGTTTTTCATTCAGCTTTACATCTTGTGTGAACTTTGTGCAGTAAGAAGCAGAGTCAGAATTCACTCTCGCCACATCCTTCCAGGTAAGTACATATTCATTTAAAGTTTTACTGACACAAGCTGAAATTGTTTGACTGGTTGTTGACTTTACAAACTCCAAATCTGCAAAAAGAAGTGCCGGCTTCTCCACAACAAAATCAAAAAATGAAAACAAAATCACCAGAGTGGGGTGGCTGAGAACATCTGGTGA
The DNA here is from genome assembly GCF_027887155.1 of Malaclemys terrapin pileata. NCBI lineage: Eukaryota > Metazoa > Chordata > Testudines > Emydidae > Malaclemys > Malaclemys terrapin. The sequence continues at coordinate 165,430,462 of NC_071506.1, forward strand.
TTCGTCAAAATCAAAGAACTAATTATATTTCCAGACAACCTCTCTTTAATTTTCTTGGTCCGAGTAACATCTTTCTCTCCCAATTATTTCTTGGTCAGATTGATTGAATTTTGCAAGGATTTTGCAGCTGGACAGAAATTTCATACGAAGTCCCTCGAAGGACCATTAGCAAGGCCTAGCACCCTGAAAAAAAACACAGGGCACATACAAATTTGCTTACTACATCGTGTTGATCTCACTCTTTCTGCCATGCCTGCATACATGTGGATTCCAATGTTTGCTTGTTTCTATTTTTGCCTTCTTGGTGTCATTTGCTCTCTAAATGTTCTTTAATCTAGTCAGCCCGAGTGTCAACTTCGATGCCACACCATTTGCAGTGCATACACTCAATTTAATCCTTTTGTCATGTTTTTGGTTTTTTTTTGAAATTTTCAAATACTTCCTTGTGTTCTGAAATATATTCTGATACAGATTTTCATTTTCTTCCCATTTTAGTGTGTCAAATCTTTAAACTTTTATCTGCTAACAGCTTGAAATGTGTACATGGTGGGCGTGAGATTCATCAGTATGTTCAGATGCACATGCATTTCAGAGCTTGCGTGCATGCCTGTTTGTTAATTATGTGTATTTTCTAGACTAATACATAACCTTACTTCAACAGGCAGCTTTGCATATACTCACAGACTAATGTATTATTGTAATATCTCATGCAATGTATTGTATTTTTCTAATAAAACAAGTTATTTTTTATATATTTCAATAGTACGAAAGTAAAAGAATAATAGTTTTTGTAAAACCTGGGATTTTTTTTTTTTTTTTTTTTTGCAAAAATCAGTTTAAACTGAAAATGAAGGGGCTTAGATGTATTTCATCAGGCCCTGGTGACTTGAAGACATCTAATGGTGACAGGTTTCAGAGTGGTAGCCATGTTAGTCTGTATCAGCAAAAACAACAAGGAATCCTTGTGATACCTTAGAGATTAACAAATTTATTTGGGCATAAGCTTTCGTGGGCTACAGTCCACTTAATCAGCTGCTTGGAGTGGAAAATACAAGAGCAGGTATAAATACATGAAAGGGTGGGAGTTGCCTTACCAAGTGTGAAGTCAGGCTAACGAGACAATTCAATTAACAGGATACCAAGGGAAATGAGAATGGCCCATTTCAGACAGTTGACAAGAAGATGTGAGTAACAGTAGGGGGAAATTTGGTTTTGTAATGACCCAACCACTCCCGGTCTTTATTCAGGTCTAATCTGATGGTATCCAGTTTGCAAATTAATTCCAGTTCTGCAGTTTCATGAAGAATTGCCACTTCAAAAACAGATTCCACCAACTTCAGAAACAGACTCCACCATGAAACTGCAGAACTGGAATTAATTTGCAAACCTGGACACCATCAGATTAGGCCTGAATAAAAAGTAATTCTTAATTTGTTATTTTCTTGTTTTTGCCTCTGATCCTACCTCATTTTCACTGGAATTCATTATGTTAGATGTCCAAGTGCTGCTAAACTTTTTGGTGAAAACTGAAACAAAAAAAATCATTTAACACTTCTGCCATTTCCACATTTTCTATTATCATTTTTTCACCCCTTTCTGAGTAATGGACCAACCCCGTCCTTGGTATTCCTCTTGCCGCTAATATATTTGTAGAATGTTTTCTTGTTACCCTTTATGTCTCTAGCTAGTTTAATCTCATTTTGTCCCTTGGCCTTTCTAATTTTGTCCCAACATACTTGTGTTATTTTTTTATATTCATCCTTTGTTTCCATTTTTTGTAGGATTCTTTTTTGAGTTTCAGATCAATGAAGGTCTCCTGGTTAAGCCAGAGTGGTCTCTTATCATACTTCCTATCTTTTCTATGCAGTGGGATAGTTTGCCCTTGTGCCCTTAATAATGTCTCTTTGAAAAACTGCCAACTCTCTTGAACTATTTTTCCCCGTAGACTTGCTTCCCATGGGATCTTATCTACCAGATCCCTGAGTTTGCTAAAGTCTGTCTTCTTGAAATCCATTATCTTTAGTGTGCTGTTTCCTTAGAATCATGAACTCTACCATTTCATGATCACTTTCACCTAAGTTGCCTTCCACTTTAAAATTCTCAACCAGTTCCTTCCTATTTGTCAAAATCAAATCTAGAACAGCTTTCTCCACCCTGTGAAGTAAAAAAACTGTCTCCAATACATTCCAAGAACTTGTTGGATAATCTGTACCCTGCTGTGTTATTTTCCCAACAGATATCTGTGTAGCTGAAGTCCCCCATCACCACCAAGTCCTGTGCTTTGGGTGATTTTGTTAGTAGTTTAAAAAAAGCCTCATCCACCTCTTCTTCCTGGTTAGGTGGTCTGTAGTAGAGCACTACCATGACATTATCCTTGTTCTTACCCCTCTTGTCCTTATCCAGAGATTTTTTCTCTAAGTCTGTCTCCTATTTCCATCTTAACCTCAATCAAGTTTATACATTTAAAATATATTAGGCAACACCTGGTATCCTTCTATACCAATATTCAAGTCATGTGTCTCTGTCTCTGTCTCTCACCAAGTCTCTGTGATGTCATAGTTGTTTTTAATATGTCACGTGCCAGTTCCTTGAGTTTTTTGGATGGAGATTATCAGGGCCCCCTGATGTAGTCCCATTAAGGCATTTGAGTTTGACTTCCACCTCAGATATGCTACTTACTAATTCTATAACCTCATTCCCATTAGCTACCCCTGCCAATATGCCTAAGCTCTTCTTTACCTTTATTAAAAACATGAGGTAAAGTATTTGTTTAGATGTTGGGCCATGCCTAGGTTATCTTTAATCTCTACCCCATCCTCAGTTCTTCTTTTCCTTGTTTTCTTTTTATTTATATGGCTATAGAACCTTTTACCACTGGTTTCAATTTCCTTTGCAAGGTCCATCTCTGCTTGGCTTTTGGCAGTTCTCACTTTATCCTTACATTTTTTGACCTCCAAAAGGTAGCTATCCTTGCTGATCCATCCCCTGAAGGCTTTCTGCTGTCTCTTAAGGACCTGTTCGAGGTGCTTGCTTATCCGGCTTGGTCTGAAACCCTTCCCTACAAGTGTTTTCTCCTTGCTTTGGATGCAGGCTTCAGATAGTTTCTGCAATTTTGTCTTAAAATAAATCCAAGCCTCCTTCACATTCAGATTCTTGAATTCTTCAGTCCAGTCCACTTCCCTAACTAATTCCCTTAATTTTTTTTTAATTGCCATTTTGAAACCAAGGACCCTAGTTGCAGACCTATTTTTGTTTATCCTTCCATTTAATTTAAACTGAACTCATCCCATCAGCTTGAACTCTGGAGGAAGGGGATAAAAATGTGTGACAAGAAGGAACTGTATCACTATGCTGCTTGAAATTCAGAGAGAAATATTTCTAAACATAAGTAAGGGATCCCCAAGCTGCTTAGTTTGGGTTAGCCCTAAAGAACACAGAGCTTGCAAAAAAAAAACCTGATGAGGTTCAACAAGGACAAGTGCAGAGTCCTGCACTTAGGACGGAAGAATCCCATGCACTGCTACAGACTAGGGACCGAATGGCTAGGTAGCAGTTCTGCTGAAAAGGACCTAGGGGTCACAGTGGACGAGAAGCTGGATATGAGTCAACAGTGTGCTCTTGTTGCCAAGAAGGCTAACGGCATTTTGGGCTGTATAAGTAGGGGCATTGCCAGCAGATCGAGGAACGTGATCGTTCCCCTTTATTCGACATTGGTGAGGCCTCATCTGGAATACTGTGTCCAGTTTTGGTCCCCACACTACAAGAAGGATGTGGAAAAATTGGAAAGAGTCCAGCGGAGGGCAACAAAAATGATTAGGGGTCTGGAGCACATGACTTATGAGGAGAGGCTGAGAGAACTGGGATTGTTTAGTCTCCAGAAGAGAAGAATGAGGGGGGATTTGATAGCAGCCTTCAACTACCTGAAGGGGGGTTCCAAAGAGGATGGAGCTCGGCTGTTCTCAGTGGTGGCAGATGACAGAACAAGGAGCAATGGTCTCAAGTTGCAGTGGGGGAGGTCCAGGTTGGATATCAGGAAAAACTATTTCACTAGGAGGGTGGTGAAACACTGGAATGCGTTACCTAGGGAGGTGGTGGAGTCTCCTTCCTTGGAGGTTTTTAAGGCCCGGCTTGACAAAGCCCTGGCTGGGATGATTTAGCTGGGAATTGGTCCTGCTTTGAGCAGGGGGTTGGACTAGATGACCTCTTGAGGTCCCTTCCAACTCTGATATTCTATGATTCTATGATATATAGCAGCTAGTATAACCTTTTCGAACCTAAGACTAACTCATTTGTGTATGTTTACCTGCTTTAACCTCGTAAATAACACTCATTTCTTTTTTCTTAGTTAATAAATATTTAGTTAGTGTTATATGATTGGCTACAAATGTTATCTTTGGTTTGGGATTTGATCTGGGGTAAGTGACTGGTTCTTTGGGACTCAGTAAACTGAGTATTGTTGTAAGGGACCATCTATCACAGAGGTAAGCTTTCCTAGGTGACAAGATAGATTGGAGTATCCAGTGGGACCATCTGTGGCTCTGTGTTAAGGCTGTTATAGTGCTTGAGGAGTAGATCACACTTGATACTTGGAGACAGGATCTAAAGGAAATCTAAGTATGGAACACAACCAGTTTGGGGTTTGCACCCTGTTTCTTGACAATCTGCCCTGTGGTTAGCACTCATGCTTGTGAGCCACTTAAGGTGGCTTGACACCATCCATTATCTGCCATCAGAGAAACCCAGACTAAACATTTGTACAGAGATTTTTTCCTCCAGCCCTATGCTTTAAAGTTTGGAATTACACAGTTTGGAATCTGATTAAAAGTAATTTATCAGAAACTGAAGTATGTTTTATCATTTTTTTGAGACTGTCTCAGATATATACTTTCAGGTCTGATTTCTTATCCACAGTAGCCTTGGCATATCAAATCATTTGTTTCAACCAAGTGTGTATGAGAATGTTTATTAGTCTCCCCTTTATTTCTCGGTAACAGACAGAATGGTACCACACTTTAACAGGCAGTAGTGGTGGTACCTATGTTCTTACCACTTGTTTTGGGCACCAGCTGCCCTTGCAGGTAATTAAACTAGACTGGCTTCAGGTCCCACTTGCATATAGAAAGATTCTCTTATAATTTTCTTTCATATTTCCTCTGGGGACATGCTTTGGGTTCTCTTCATTTACCCTTAATATTTCTATTTACTTTTACAGACTTTTAAAAAAAATAACACGTAGGTGGAGAAGAGTAAAGTTTATACTAAAACTCACTCAAGAATGTTGATTTTGAAATCAACTACTTCTTGAGGGGATACACCCTAGGCATGTTATAGGAAGGTTATACTGTCAAACCTAATTAATCATGCTTCTGTAATCCATGGTATATGTTTCTTTGGTCTCTGAGACTCTTAAGGAGATGTTTCATATGCTAATTTTTTCCTAAATAAAACATCTAGGGCCAGATCCTCAGTTGAAGTAAAGTGGCCAATATACTTCAGTTGAGGATGCAGTCCATAAATCACAAATACTGAAAAAAATCCACACAGGCAAACCTTTAAACTATTACAGTTTCTAGATTTAAAATAGTTATACTTATAAATTTAAAATTGTGTTGTATGCACAAAAATAGAATTAGTTACTGCATGTTTACACAATTAAATGCTTAAAAGCCAGAAAATGCCAACATAATCATAGAAAATTACGGTTGGAAGAGACCTCAGGAGGTCATCTAGTCCAACCCCCTGCTTGAAGCAGGGCCAACCCCAACTAAATCATGATATCTGACTATGCCCCAACACTACTTTCTCATGTATATATGTTATGATAGTTCCCCCCCCCCCCCCATGGTCATATAATATTTCTCAAATACTGCTACCCCTTTTGATCTGAGTGGTTAGCCAAAAATGTGGGATCTTGTGCATTATTCCAGTTAGGAGGAGAAATTGATGATGGAGTCAAGTGTTTTTGTGATGCAATTATGTTCATTTACAGACAACCTGTTTCCCTGAACACAACAGGGATCAAACTATGAGACAGAGTCTGTACTCAGTTCCAAGCCTCTCTCAGGCCCAAAGCTCCCTCTTGGCTTCTTTCAGGGCCAAGCTCTCACTGCTTGTGCTGACTGCATCCTTGACTTTTCTACTCCTTTTTTGTGTCCATCTGCGGTGTGCCTCACTGCTTCCTCCCCTCCCTCCACTAAATCAATAACCAACACAGCTCCTCTACCCACATAGTTCATATTCCTGAATGGCCTCACACTGCCTTGGTTTTGGGCAGTGACATGTACCTGGGTTTGGTTGCAGGCCCCTATGTTTCAGCTATCTGCTTCCAGAAAGCATTTTAATGGTTTATTTTTCATAGATTCCAAGGCCAGTGATCATCTATTTTGACTTCTTGTATAACAGGCCATAGAACTTCCCTGAATTAGTTCCTGTTTGAACTAGAGCATCTCTTTTAGAAAAACATCCAGTCTTCATTTAAAAGCTGCCGGTGATGAAGAATCCACCACAAATATGGACCACCAGAATCCCTTGCTTGAGGCCAATAGAACCAAACTACCCTTGAACAAGTATCAGAGGGGTAGCCGTTTTAGTCTGAATCTGTAAAAAGCAACAGAGGGTCCTGTGGCACCTTTAAGACTAACAGAAGTATTGGGAGCATGAGGTTCTTACCCATGAAAGCTTATGCTCCCAATACTTCTGTTAGTCTTAAAGGTGCCACAGGACCCTCTGTTACCCTTGAACAGTATCACGAGAAATCCTCCGCTTTTCAGTGAGGCCTATTGAATATATAGGAAAATATACCTCTTAATCTTTATTGTACAACTTCTGTTGTACTAGAAAACTAGAGCTTAGAATTTCCTTTGGAACTCCTGGATAATCACTATTACATGTCTTAGTACTAGTTAAATTAAACCACATTACATGACAATTGTGCTAACACTGTCCTGATTTAATAGTTATTACAATTGACTAACTTTGCTTAATCATTTTTCTGCTCCCAATACAATAGGCATGTGTTGTATTTCCCAATTAAATAAATTGTACTACAATAACATTTTAAATTTATGAAGGACCTTTCAATCTAAAGCACATTACACAGTATTTATTACTACTACTTATTATGGAATCACGATCATGCAATAATTGATGCATCTAATTGTTGTGATTATAGTCAGCCAAATCAGTCACTGACAACGTTCTTAAATTGCTTTATTGTGACACTACAGATAACTCAGTCAATCATTATCCACACTTCCAGCTAATTTGCAACTAGATGAAGGGAACAATTTGAGTGAGTGGGACTGTAGGTGTCAAGAACACTACTGTGGACAAGAAGTCACAGACCTGAAACCAAAACCCTGAGATAAGCACAGTCTCAAAAATAATTATAAAATATTCCTCAGTTTTATATAAGTTACATTTTAACCAGATTCTAAACTATGTAATTCAAAATTTTAAAGCACAGAGAGTGTGGGTTGGAGGTGGGGGATAAAAAGCCAGCCAAAACCTGCACAACTATTTAGACTGGATTTCTCTACATCAGCAGAGAGGGAAGTTGATGGAATGGTTCTAAATGTGTCCTTCCAAACCACTGGTTCAAATTCAGATCTCAAATCCCATTTCCACTTCAGTCTAAGGGATCTCCTAGTTAGAATTACATTCAAAGTGTTTTTATTAAATTGAGATTAGAAATTTCAGTGTAGAAGCTCATCTAACAATTTTAGCAAAAGGAGTATGCAAGAGCAGCAGCAATCTATTGCAACAGATGAAAATCAGGAACAGTGGGGTATGTAAGAGGGGCCGGACTCACCCCTGCGGCACCTCCTGCTGGGCGTCCAGGGAGTTAGCTTGCCAGCCTCTGGAGCACCCTCTGTAGGCTAGTGATCTGCCTTGTCCTCTTCTCTGGCCTCCATGTCCCTCCCAGGACCCCAGTGCCCCTTGGCCTGGGTGCTGCCCCCTGGCAATACCCACCCACATGCTAGGTCTCCCCTCCCAGGGGAACCCCCACCCACTAACCCCACCTCAGGATAAGACCACTGAGGGTCCCCATCTAGCCCCCACTCTCTGGGGCAGACTGCAGTATAGGCCACTCATGATCAGCAAGGTTGGGTTTGGACCTGCTGCCTTGGCCTAGTCCTGGGCTACCCTCTGCAACCCCCAGTACCCTTTAGCCTTCTCCTAAGCTGCAACCTGGGGCTTTCCAGGCTGGAGTTCCCCAGCTTTCCCCCAACCCTGCTTGACCCAAGCATTCTGTGTCTAATCCCTGCAGCCAGGCCCTTCTCTCTCTAAAGGTAGAGAGAGACTCTTGAGTGCCTGGCTCCCAGCCTCTTTATACAGGCCATCTGGGCTCTGATTAGGATGTGGCCCAGCTGCAGCCACTTCTCCCAATCAGCCAGGGTTTTACCTTGCCCAGCCCCAGCCCTCTCCAGGGCTTTTTCCAACCCCTCAGGGCAGGAGCGGTTGTCCACCCCACTACAGAGCGTGCTCAGTGTCCTCTGTGGCTGCCCTCTTGGCTGGAGCTCTCCCTCCTTCTCCTCTCCACCTGCCTTGCTGACTAGAGCTCTCCTTTACTCCCTGGGCTGCTGCTGCTGGCTAGAGCTCCCTCCCTAGACTGCTGTTGCTGCTGCTACCACTGCTCCTGAGTCAGGGGTGGGGGGGCCTTACCGGCCAGCCCCCCATCCCCACCATCTTTGGAGGGAGAAGCTAAGACCCCCACCTTCACCATCACCACTACCACCTGTGGGGGTCCTTCCTGCCTGGCTGCCAGGGTTGCCGGAGCTGCTGCTGCCGCCGCCGGTGCTGTGCGTGTCCTGGGGAGCTGCTGGAGCCTGGAGGTGGAGGAAGAGGACTGCGCGGTCCATCTGCTGCTGGGGGAGCGCTTGAGACTCTGGAAACCACTGTGGAGGGGGCTGTTTTGGACTGAGTAATTTTCGAACTGTGCTCTAGTGGTGGGGGTCTAGACTGTGTTTGTGGGGACACAGGGGGTGTGGCGTGGAGCCTGCCCCCTGGTCCATCTGTGTGTCCCCCCCCAAACCCCCACCACCACAGTTGCCCCCTCCACCACCAACCCCACAGCCCATTTTCCATCTGCCTCCGCTCCTGCCTCTGGGACTCTGCTGCTTTCCTGGCCTGCCACGCCCTGCTGACAGCGTTTGGGCCTGCAGCGGCGGGCAGGCGGCCCGCACATTGACTTTTCGCAAGCGCTCGTGGGCGCACCTACCCCCCCCTTGGACTGACCCCTTCCCCTTTTGCAACAGGCCCCCCAGCTTTGCCCTTTGCTGCCTACCCCCTTTGCCCTCTGTAGCCTTTTGCCCTTCCCCAGCTTCAGTTTGTTTGCCTGCCCCGCCCCTTTCCCTCTGTAGTTTGGTTTCGTTGTCCCACCCCAGCCCTGCGGTTAGCCCTTTGGTTCCTCTGCCCCATTCCCAGCCTCGTTGCTCCCTTGCGCCCCCTTTGCCCTGATTGACCTTTCCCCTCGTGTGCCCATGCCCCCTCCCGTGCGCTTGTGCCCCCCATCACATTTTGGTTATTCACTGCACCCCCTTCTGTTATTGTGACCTTCCCTCCCTTAGTGTAACTAGAGGAGCCGGTGTCGGTGACTGTCCCCCCTCAGCCCTTGATATTCCCGCATCTCCCTGCGTTTCGGTGCCCTCCTCCCCTGCCTGCAGCCTAGTGAGGAGGAGTGGTTGACCTGCCTTTCCTTTAGCCGCCCCCCCCCCTTTTTTTTTTCTCCAGTGTGTTTTTCCCTCCCTCTCTGCTTAATATGGAGGGGAACACGGCGGGCGAGCCCCCCCAAGTAGGCCCCGCCACCCCTCCCCCGCCTGTCCCCTTAGCCTCTACCTCAACTTCCGCTGCCGAGCCACCTGCCACCGCTGCGGCGTTGGCAGCGGCAGGCGACGGGGTGACCTCCGCTGCTGCCACGTCCCTAGCTCCCTCCAATTATGGGGGAGCTGCCCCAGCCGGCAGGAAAGGCCAGGGCAAGAAAAAGGGAAAGGGCCCCGCTAAAAAGACTGGGCCCTCCATGGCAGGGGCTGCCTCCACTGCTGCGGACCTGCCACCGGCCGCAACAATCCTTCCCGCTGCTCCCTCCACCAGCTCTGCGGGTGCCCCTCCCCCAGCCCCTAGGGCGTATGCCCAGGTGGCAGCGGCCACCAGTATGCCATCTCACCCATCCACCGCCTCCGCTTCCAACTATAGTGGCCTGGGCCCCTTCCCCACCTTGACTAGGAGGCATGGCATCCGTTGCCTCCAGGTGCCCGCCTCGCCGCACGTGGAGACCTACGTGCGGGCGTTGGCGAGGGTGGTGGGGCCCGCGGCCATCGTGGCGGCCTCCAAAATGTATGGCAAGGTTGTCTTTTTCCTTGCCTCGGAGGCCGCCGTCCAAGAGGCGGTGGAGAAAGGCCTGGCGGTGGGGGGCGTATTCGTCCCCCTGGAGCCGCTAGAAGACCTGGGTGTCCGTGTGGTCCTTACCTCTGTTCCTCCTTACCTTCCCAATGTCGCCCTGCTGCCCGCCCTTTCCACCTTGGGGAAACCTATTTCCATCGTTCGCCCTCTCTCGCTAGGCTGCAAGGACCCCGCCCTCCGTCACGTCCTCTCGTTCCGCCGGCACGTGCAGCTCCAACTGCCGCCGGCGGCACGTGCTGGAGAGGCGCTTGAGGGGTCTTTCTTGGTCCCCTATCGGGGGACCCATTGCCGGGTGTACTATTCTACGGGGGAGGCCCGGTGCTACCTCTGCCGGGCGATAGGGCACGTCCGGAGGGACTGCCCCTTGGCCCGGCACGGAGGAGCGTCCGGGACCCCCGAGCCCCGGCAGAGTGCCAGCCCCACCATTGCTGGCGCTCCTAGTTGCCCGGTACCCGGAGCCGCCCCTCCTTCTTCTCGGACCACCACTGCTCCCGCTCGGGCTCAAGGGGTATCTCCCCCACCATGCCCAGAGAGAGCCCCGTCTCTGCTATGTGCACTGTTGCGGGGCCTGTAGAGGAGGGTGCGGTGGGGGTATTGCCGGGCACGAGAGAGGGCCCTCCCCAGGGGGATTCTGCCCCCCCTCCTACTACCCCATTGTTACCTCCTCAGGTCCTCAAGCCGTCATCTCTGCCCCCCGACCCAATCCCTGTCACCCAGCCCGCAGACGATGCCATGGAGGGCTGGACCCTAGTACAGGGAAAGCGGGGCAAGCGGAAGGCTCGAGCTCCACTCCTGCCATCCGGTGCGGAGGCCCCCCGGAAAACCAGGAAGGGGGGCTCCGCTGCTGAGCCTTCCGCTTTGCCCGCGGGCGCATTACATCTACCGTTGCCGGTTGGGGAAGCTGTGGCAGCACCGGAGGATGCCGCCATCCATTCTCCGCGGTCCTTCCTCGCGGAGGCCCACGTTGCGGCCCCTCCTACCCCCTTACCACCTATACCCTCTGCGATGCTCGAGGCAAGCGTCGCCTCGGGTGTTAGCGGGGATGATCCCGGGGTGGTGGGAGGTGAGCTGCCCTCTATCTATGAGGAGATCGAGGCCCTGGGTCTGACCCCGGTCACCCAGGGGGAGGACGACCCTCTGCCAGCGGGCCTTGATCTAGCCGCTCTCACCTCAACCCCCCCTTCTGCGTCTCCTGTTTCCCTGACCGCTGCTCCTGCCTTCGAGGAACCCCTGGACTCCTTGCCCTGCCCGGCTGCGGGTGACACATCGCTGACGGCCGCCGAGCCTCTTCAGGCGACGGCCGGTGCCTCGCGGCCGGGACTCGTGTTACCAGGGGTATCCCTTGTTGGTGTGGGGCAACCGAGTTCCTTCCCGAGTGGGGGCCCCATTGCAGATTGTTCACCACCTGCTGCCGTGGCTGTTCCATCTGCCGTAGAGCCTGAGCCCGGCATCCCTGGGGACCCCCTCCCTAACCCTCAGACCCCTGGGCCCGACCGAGAGGAGCTACCTTCCAGCTGTCCAGCTCCTGGGGCCCAGGATCCCGCCTCTGTCCCTCTTCCCGACCCTACTCCTGCCCCCGGCCCTACCCCTACTCCTGACCCCAGCCCTGTCCCCTCCACCTCCCACGATGCCATTGCCGCCTCTGGGGATGTGTCTTTCTCTTTCCCAGAGGGTGACCCCCAGGGAGCGGCCTTTGTGTTCCCCAGTCCCGACCCACTAGGGGCTGCTCTTCTCCCTCCGCCGCCGCCCCCCATTAAGCCGGGGTCTGAGACGGACCGTGTGGCGCCGGTCCATCGGGCGCCACGTCGAGGGTCCGCCCCTTGCCTGCCCGTCTCAGTGGGCCACGGGGCCGAGCCAGGGGCCCCACTGGGGGATGATCTGCAGCCAGTGACCCCACCCCCCCATATGCTGCGAGAAGAGCTGCGGGAGTTTTTAGAAGATGTGCGTGGCTCCCGCAATAAGGTGCCGCTCGCTCTCCAGCGATGGGGGGATTTCCACCAGATCCTTCGGGCCGCGAGGGCCCTCATGGGGGAGGGTAAAAGGACCGGGAAGCAGGGTGCTGCGGCTTACCAGCGGGTCCGCAGCTTCCGTGACTCCTTGCTCACCTTCGGGGTGGGTCACGGTTTGCTGCGCGGCCCAATGGGGGCCGCGAGCGTCCCTGCCAGCGAGGATCCCCCCCAGCCCTCCTCATGCCACCTATCTCTTTTGCAACATTGAACACCCGGGGCTGTAGGGTGGGTCTCCGCAGGCGCCAGGTGCTCTCCTTCCTTCGGGAAGGGGGGTACTCTGTGATTTTCCTGCAGGAGACCCACACGGATCCGGCCGCCGAAGACAGCTGGCGGCTGGAGTGGGGGGACAAGGTCTATTTTAGCCATCTCACAGCTCGTACGGCTGGAGTGGCTACCCTGTTCTCTCCCGACCTACGGCCCGAGGTGCTGGGGGTTGCCGAGGTTGTGCTGGGCCGCCTGCTGCACCTCCGGGTCCGTATGGAGGGGCTTGTGGTCAATCTTGTCAACGTCTATGCCCCGACATCGGGCCCGGAGCGGCTGCCTTTCTATCAGCAGGCATCCGCCTTCCTCGGCTCCTTGGATCCTCGTGAGTGCCTGGTCCTGGGCGGGGACTTCAACGCTACCCTCGAGGAGCGGGACCGCTCGGGGACCAAGCAGTGCCCGGCCGCCGCGGACGTCCTCCGGGAGATTGTAGAACGTCATTCCCTGGTGGACGTCTGGCGCGACCACCACCCGGACGACGTCTCCACGTTCACCTACGTCCGGGTGGAAGCCCATCGGTCGTGCCACTCCCGGTTGGACCGCATTTACTTGTCACGTCTCCATCTCTCACGGGCCCACTCCTCCGCCGTGCGGCCGGCCCCCTTTTCCGATCACCATTTAGTCACCGTGACGGCCTCTCTATGTGGGGAGAGGCCGGGGCCGGCCTATTGGCACTTTAATAATAGCTTGTTGGAGGATGTGGGCTTTGTGGCGTCCTTCCGGGAGTTTTGGCTGGTCTGGCGAGAGCAGCGGCGTGCCTTTCCCTCGGCGCGGCGATGGTGGGACCTAGGAAAGGTGCGCGCCCGGCTCTTCTGCCGTGATTACACCCGGGGCGCCAGCCGACGGAGGGATGCGGCGATAGAGCAGTTGGAACGGGAGGTCTTGGAGCTAGAGAGGCGTCTGGCCGCCAGCCCTGAGGATCCATCCCTTTGCGGAGCGTGCCGGGAGAAGCGGGAGGAGCTCCGGGCCCTGGACGATCATCGGGCCCGGGGTGCTTTTGTTCGATCCCGCATCCGCCTCCTTCGGGAGATGGATCGCGGCTCCCGCTTCTTCTACGCCCTGGAGAAAAGGAGGGGGGCCAAGAAGCACGTCACCTGCCTTCTGGCAGAGGACGGCACCCCCCTTACGGATCCGGTGGAGATGTGCCAGAGGGCCAGGGCCTTCTACGCACACCTTTTCTCCCCGGATCCGACCGACCCTACCGCTTGCAGAGTGCTCTGGGACGGACTCCCAACGGTCAGCGCGGGCGACCGGGACCGGCTGGAGTCGCCTCTCTCTCTGGCCGAGTTCTCGGAAGCCCTCCGCCGCATGCCCACCAATAAATCTCCGGGCATGGACGGGCTGACCGTGGAGTTCTACCGCGTGTTCTGGGACGTCCTCGGCCCGGACCTAGTCACCGTCTGGGCCGAGGCCTTGCGGAGCGGGGTCCTCCCTCTTTCGTGCAGGCGAGCCGTGCTCACCTTATTGCCGAAGAAGGGGGACCTCCGTGACTTACGGAATTGGCGTCCCGTCTCGCTCCTCAGCACGGACTACAAAATCGTAGCCAAGGCCATCTCGCTGCGGCTGGGGTCCGTGCTGGAGGACGTGATCCACCCAGACCAGACCTACACCGTCCCGGGCCGTAGCATTTTTGATAACCTCTACCTGGTCCGGGATCTTCTGGAACTTGGGTGCAGGGATGGTCTGTCGTTCGCCCTCCTGTCCCTGGATCAGGAGAAGGCGTTCGACAGGGTGGACCACGGGTATCTTCTGGGCACTCTGCAGGCATTAGGCTTCGGACCCCAGTTTGTGGGTTTTCTCCAGGTGCTTTACGCCTCCGCAGAGTGTCTGGTCAAGCTCAACTGGACCCTGACCGAGCCGGTGAGCTTCGGGCGGGGAGTGCAGCAGGGGTGCCCCCTCTCGGGCCAGCTGTACGCTCTGGCGATCGAGCCCTTCCTCTGTCTCCTCCGCAAGAGGTTGACGGGGTTGGTGCTTCGGGAACCGGAGCTGCGGCTGGTCCTGTCGGCGTATGCCGACGATGTGCTCCTCGTGGTCCAGGACCCGGGCGACTTGGTGCGGGTGGAGGCTTGCCAGACCGTGTACTCGGCGGCCTCCTCCGCCCGGGTCAACTGGGTCAAGAGCTCTGGCCTGGTGGTAGGGGCCGGGTGGCAGGCGAGCTCCCTCCCACCCGCGCTTCAGGCCATCCGGTGGAGCGCAGGTCCGCTGCTCTATCTCGGCGTTTACCTTTCTGCCACGCATCCGTCTCCGCCGGAGAACTGGCAAGGTTTACAGGGTAGGGTGACGGAGCGACTCCGGAAATGGACAGGACTACTCCGGTGCCTCTCCCTTCGTGGGAGGGCACTGGTACTCAATCAACTAGTCCTGTCCATGCTCTGGCACCGTCTCAACACCCTGGTCCCAGCCCCGGGCTTCCTGGCCGACCTCCGGAGGGTGATTCTGGAGTTCTTTTGGCCAGGACTGCACTGGGTCTCTGCAGGGGTCCTCCATCTGCCCCTGGAGGAGGGAGGGCAGGGCCTGAAGTGCCTCCACACTCAGGTCCATGTCTTCCGCCTCCAGGCCCTGAAGAGGCTCCTTTATGGTGCAGGTAATCCAGCGTGGAGCGTATTGGCGCACGCCTTCCTGCGCCGCTTCCGAGGGCTCCGATGCGACCGGCAGCTCTTTTATCTCGACCCGAGAGGTCTTCCGCGAGACCTCTCCGGGCTGCCGGTATTCTACGAGGACCTCCTCCGGACCTGGAAACTGTTCTCAGCGACCAGGTCCGTGGCGGCCACCGAGGGGGCAGATCTCCTCGCGGAGCCCCTGCTACACAATCCCCAGCTTCGTGTGCAGGTGGCGGAGTCCCCCGCGGTGCGCCAGAGGTTGGTCCTGGCAGAAGTCACTAGAGTCGGAGACCTCCTGGACTACGACCGGGGAGACTGGCTGGATCCCCTGACGCTCGCTCGGCGTATGGGGCTCTCCAGGCCTTGTACTCCCCAGCGCGTACTTCAGGAGGTGAGGGCCGCTTTGCCGCCCGCTGCTCGGGTTTGCCTCGACCGGATCCTGCACGAGGGCACGCCCCGCCCACCCTCCACCCCTGGTCCTCCGGACCTTTTCATTGAGCCCCTGCCCCGTGGACCCAACCGGCCCCCCCGCCCCTTCTCTGTGAGCCGGCTGCACGACTTGCAGCCGGTTCGTTTCCTGACCGCGCCAAGGAAACATCTCTACACGCTTGTGCTCCACACTCTTCATTTCCTCACCCTCGTGTCCCGCCCCGATACAAAGTGGCGGGACCTCCTGCCACCTGTCGAGGGTGAGAAGCCCCGGTGGGCCAGCCTCTATTCCACTCTGGTCCCGAGGCCCGCCGGGGATATCAGCTGGCGGCTCCTTCATGGGGCCGTGAGCACGGGCGTGTACTTGGCGCGGTTTACCCCTGTTCCGGACACCTGTCCTTTCTGCGGCGTGAGGGAGACCCTGGCTCACGTTTACTTAGAGTGTGCCAGGTTGCAGCCCCTACACCGGCTCCTCACCGACATTATGTTACGTTTTTGGTTACACTTTTCCCCTCACCTTCTCATTTATGCACTCCCTATCCGTGGCCCCACAAAGTCGCGGGACCTCCTGGTCAACTTCCTCTTGGCACTGGCTAAACAGGCCATCTATAAAACCAGGGAGAGGAGGTTGGCCGATGGAGGTTCCTGTGACTGTGGGGCCTGTTTCCGATCCTCTGTCCGTTCACGTATCCGGGCAGAGTTCCTCTGGGCGGTGTCCACTGGCTCCCTTGACACCTTTGAGGAGCAGTGGGCGCTGTCTGGGGTTCTCTGCTCGGTGTCCCCGTTTGGTTCTCTTCTTTTGACCCTTTGACCGCACTCCTGTCCCTGTTTTTACATTAGTTGTCCCCCGTAATTATTTGAGTTCCAGGTCCTGTGGATCCTCCCCTTAGGCTGGGGGGAGATCCTTTAGCAGTGGGCGGGCTTACGCCCGCCCACTTCCCGGAACCCAATAGGTACAGAGTGTGCTCAGTGTGTAGGGATATTAAAGAAAGTACTAACAGTGATTCCCCCAAGTGACAGTGACCCCCTCATAATTTGGCCCCCATACTTTAAAATCCAACAGTTTCACCAAGTACAAAAATCTCTTGGGTCTTCTGTTAAAACTTGTAAGCTACTGTCTGTAGAAACCATTGATTATATCTATCCTGTGAAAGATATTTTACTACTATGTAAAACTTACAAACAAGTTAACTGACTTTGTTCTTGAAGTAATTGATACAATGTAAACAAACATTATAAGCTGTTAAGTGACTTTCACTTCATTCAATGGCTCCTAGGACAGACCCCCACCCTCTGTGATTAAAGGGCCGGGAGTCTCAAATGAATTAGCACACACTCTGAAAGTGGTGGAGACAGTAAATTAAAATATAGTTAGGGGATGGAATGTATGCTGATGAATGCTTGATATACATGGATGGTTAGGGAGGTGCCAGCCTAGAAAAGGAGTATCCATCGGCCGAAGAATGTGTCAAGTGGATGACCAGAAACCCCCGGAGGGTAAACTGGGACCCACCCCATCACCTGGAAGGATGAGAAACACAAACTTTGGACAGTGTGGAGCCACCAGGAATGTGCCACTTTGGACAGGAATGTGCCATCTGCTGATTGAGTCAGCAACAGCAGGATGAAACAGCTCCCATAGAATAACATAGGAACTAATTCCTATAAGAATGGACTCTAAAGACTGATGACTTTGAGTCTCTGGTTCTGCTGCCACCCTCCAGGAGCATCAGGTGCACCTGACACAGACTCGGCTCCATCCTCATGACCAAGATACCTGGCCAGTAACTTGGCATGAGCAACTTCTAGGCTGGTAACTATAACACCTATACAGAACTTGAATGAATGATTGTGTGAATGAATCTCTCTCTCTCTCTCTCTATATATATATGTATATGTATATGTATATGTATATGTATATGTATAAGAAATAAGTAGTCAAACAACGTTGTTTACTTTTATCTTTTGCTTTATCAGTATATTTACAATAAATGTGGCATCTTTGCCTTATCCCTCTTAATAAGATCCTGCTGGTTTTTATTCTATTGGTATAACAAGTGTTCTCTGACTGCCCTGCTAGCTCTCCTTCCTCCTTCTCCTCTCCAGCTGCCCTGCTAGCTGGAGCTCCTTCTCCTTTCCTTACTGGGCTGCTGCTGGCTGGAGCTCCTTCCCTGGACTGCTGCTGCTACCACTGCTACTGAGAGAGGGGTGGGGTGGCCTTGCCGGCCAGCCCCGCCTCCCCACCATCTCTGGAGGGAGAAGCCAGGACCCCACCTTCATCATCACCACTAGTGCCTGTGGGGCGTCCTTCCTGCTTGGCTGCCAGGGTTGCCGGAGCTGTTGCTGCCGCTGCTGCTGCGTGTGTCCTGGGGAGCTGCTGGAGCCTGGAGGTGGAGGAAGAGGACTCCGTAGACCATCGGCTGCTGGGGGAGAGCACGGGACTCTGGAGACCACTGTGGAGGGGGCCGTTCTGGACTGAGTAATTTTTGAACTGTGCTCTAGTGGTGGGGGTCTAGACTGTGTTTGTGGGGACACGGGGTGTGGCGTGGAGCCTGCCCCCTGGTCTATCTGTGTCCCACCACCACCGTTGCCCCCTCCATCACCCACACAGCCCATTTACCATCTGCCTCCGCTCCTGCCTCTGGGACTCTGCTGCTCTCCTGGCCTGCCACGCCCTATTGACATCCTTTGGGCCTGCAGCAGCAGGCAGGAGGCCCACACATTGACTTTCCGCAAGTGCTCGTGGGCACACTTACCCCCCCCCGGACTGACCCCTTCCCCTTTTGCAACAGGCCTCCCAGCTTTGCCCCTTGCTGCCTACCCCCTTTGCCCTCTGTAACCTTTTGTCCCTCCCCAGCTTCAGTTTGTTTGCCTGCCCCGCCCTTTTCCTCTCTGCCGTTTGGTTCAGTTGTCCCACCCCAGCCCTGTGGTTAGCCCTTGGTTCCTCTGCCCCATTCCCAGCCTCGTTGCTCCCCTGCCTTTGTGCCCCCCTTGCCCTGATTGACCCCTCCCCTTGTGTACCCATGCCCCCTCCTGTGCGCTTGTGCCCCCCATCACATTTTGGTTACTCACTGCACCCCCTTCTGTTATTGTGACCTTCCCTCTCCTAGTGTAGCTAGAGAAGCCGGTGTCGGTGACTGTCCCCCCGCAAACCCTTGATACCCTCTCATCTCCCCGCGTTTCGGCGCCCTTCTCCCCTGCTTGCAGCCTAGCGGGGTGGAGTGGTTGACCTGCTTTCCCTTTGGCTGCCCCCCCCCTTTTTCTCCAGTTTGTTTTCCTCTCCCTTCCTGCTTGTTATGGAGGGGAACAAGGCGGGTGAGCCCCCCGCAAGTAAGCCCTGCCATCCCTCCCTCACCTGCCCCCTTGGCCTCTTCCTCAACCTCCACTGCCGAACCACCTGCCACCGCCCCCGCTGCGGTAGCGGCAGCGGCGGGCGACGGGGTGACCTCCGCTGCTGCCACATCCCTCACTCCCTCCGATTCTGGGGGAGCCGCCCCAGCCAGCAGGAAAGGCCAGGGCAAGAAAAAGGGAAAGGGCCCCGCTAGGAAGACTGGGCCCTCCATGGCAGGGGCTGCCCCCACTGCCACGGCCCCGCCACCGGCCGCGGCATCCCTTCAAGCTGCTCCCTCCACCAGCTCTGCGGGTGCCACTCTCCCAGCCCCCAGGGCATATGCCCAGGTGGTGGCGACCCCTCCGCCTGCTGCTACATCATCTTGCCCATCCACCGCCTCTGCTTCCATCTATAGCGGCCTGGGACCCTTCCCCACCTTGACTAGGAGGCATGGCATCCGTTGCCTCCAGGTGCCCGCCTCGCCGCACGTGGAGACCTACATGCAGGCGTTGGCGAGGGTGGTGGGTCCCACGGCCATCTTGGCGGCCTCCAAAATGTATGGCAAGGTTGTCTTCTTCCTTGCCTCGGAGGCCGCCGCCCAGGAGGCGGTGGAGAAGGGCCTGGCACTGGGGGGCGTGTTCATCCCCCTGGAGCCGCTGGAGGACCTGGGTGTCCGTGTGGTCCTCACCTCCTTTCCTCCCCAATGTCGCCCTGCTGCCCGCCCTTTCTACCCTGGGGAAACCTATTTCCATCGTCAGCCCTCTCTCGCTAGGCTGCAAAGACCCCGCCCTCCATCACGTCCTCTCGTTCCGCCGGCACGTGCAGCTCCAACTGCCGCCGGTGGCACGTGGCGGAGAGGCACTCGAGGGGTCTTTCCTGGTCCCCTATCAGGGGGCCCATTACCGGGTGCACTATTCCACGGGGGAGACCCGGTGATACCTCTGCCGAGGGATAGGGCACGTCCAGAGGGACTGCCCCTTGGCCCGGCACGGAGGAGCGTCCGGGACCCCCGAGCCCCGGCAGAGTGCCAGCCCCACCATTGCTGGCGCCCCTAGTTGCCCGGTACCTGGAGCCGCCCCTCCTCCTTCTCAGACCACCACTGCTTCCGCTCGGGCCCAAGGGGTACCTCCCCCACCATGCCCAGACGAGCGGGAGAGCCCTGCCTCTGCTACGTGCATTGTGGCGGGGCCTGTAGAGGAGGGTGCGGTGGGGGTATTGCCGGGCGCAGGAGAGGGCCCTCCCCAGGGGGTTTCTGCCCCCCCTCCTGCTGCCCCATTGTTACCTCCTCAGGTCCTCGAGCCGTCATCTCTGCCCCCCGACCCAAACCCTGTCACCCAGCCCGCAGATAATGCCATGGAGGGCTGGACCCTAGTACAGGGAAAGCGGGACAAGCGGAAGGCTCGAGCTCCGCTCCTGCCATCCGGTGCGGAGGCCCCCCGGAAATCCAGGAAGGGGGGCACCACCGCCAAGCCTTCCGCTTTGCCCACGGGTGCATTACATCTACCGTTGCCGGTTGGGGAAGCTGTGGCAGCACCGCAGGATGCCGCCATCCATTCTCCGCGGTCCTTCCTCACGGAGGCCCCCGTTGCAGCCCCTCCTACCCCCTTACCATCTATACCCCCTGCGATACCCGAGGCAAGCGTCGCCTCAGGTGCTGGCGGAGAAGACCCTGGGCTGGTGGGAGGTGAGCTCCCTTCCATTTATGAGGAGATCGAGGCCCTGGGTCTGACCCCGATCACCCAGGGGGAGGACGACCCCCTTCCAGCGGGCCTTGATCTGGCCGACCTCACCCCAAACCCTCTTCTCAGTCTCCTGTTCCCCTGACTGCTGCTTCTGCCTTAGAGGAACTCCTGGACTCCTTGACCTGCCCGGCTGTGGGTGACACATCGCTGACAGCCGCCGAGCCTCTTCAGGCGACGGCCGGTGCCTCGCGGCCGGGACCCGAGTTACCAGGGGTATCCCTTGTTGGTGTGGGGCAACAGAGTTCCTTCCCGGGTGGGGGCCCCGTTGCAGATTATTCACCTCCTGCTGCCGTGGCTGTTCCATCTGCCGTAGAGCCTGAGCCCGGCATCCCTGGGGACCCCCTCCCTAACCCTCAGACCCCTGAGCCTGACCGAGAGGAGCTACCTTCCAGCTTTCCAGCTCCTGGGGCCCAGGATCCCACCTCTGTCCCTCTTCCCGACCCTACTCCTGCCCCCAGCCCTACCCCTACTCCTGACCCCAGCCCTATCCCCTCCACCTCCCGCGATGCCATTGCCGCCTCTGGGGATGTCTCCTTCTCTTTCCCGGAGGGTGACCCCCAGAGAGCGGCCTTTGTGTTTCCCAGTCCCGACCCACTAGGGGCTGCTATCCTCCCGCCGCTGCCGCCGCCCCCCCATTAAGCCGGGGTCTGAGGCAGACCGTGTGGCGCCGGTCCATCGGGTGCCATCTTGAGGGTCTGCCCCTTGCCTGCCCGTCTCAGTGGGCCACGATCTGAAGCCAGTGACCCCACCCCCCCATACGCTGTGAGAAGAGCTGCGGGAGTTTTTAGAAGATGTGTGTGGCTCCCGCAATAAGGTGCTGCTCGCTCTCCAGCGATGGGGGGATTTCCACCAGATCCTCCGGGCCATGAGGGCCCTCATGGGGGAGGGTAAAAGGACCGGGAAGCAGGGTGCTGCGGCTTACCAGCGGGTCTGCAGCTTCCGTGACTCCTTGCTCGCCTTCGGGGTGGGTCACGGTTTGCTGCGTGGCCCAATGGGGGCCGTGAGCGTCCCTGCCAGCGGGGATCCCCCCCAGCCCTCCTCATGCCACCTATCATTTTCGCTACATTGAAACCCGGGGCTGTAGGGCAGGTTTCCGCAGGTGCCAGGTGCTCTCCTTCCTTCGGGAGGGGGAGTACTCTGTGGTTTTCCTGCAGGAGACCCACATGGATCCGGCCGCCGAAGACAGCTGGCAACTGGAGTGGGGGGACAGGGTCTATTTTAGCCATCTCACAGTTTGTACGGCTGGAGTGGCCACCCTGTTCTCTCCCAACCTACGGCCCGAGGTGCTGGGAGTTGCCGAGGTTGTGCCGGGCTGCCTGCTGCACCTCCGGGTCCGCATGGAGGGGCTTGTGGTCAATCTTGTCAACGTCTATGCCCCGACATCGGGCCCGGAGCGGCTGCCTTTTTACCAGCAGGCATCCGCCGTGGACGTCCTCCGGGAGATTGTGGAACATCACTCCCTGGTGGACGTCTGGCGCGACCACCACCTGGACGATGTCTCCATGTTCACCTATGTCTGGGTGGAAGCCCATCAGTCGTGCCACTCCCGGTTGGACCGCATTTACTTGTCACGTCTCCATCTTTCATGGGCCCACTCCTCCGATGTGCGGCCGGCCCCCTTTTCAGATCACCATTTAGTCACTGTGACGGCCTCTCTATGTGCAGAGAGGCCGGGGCCAGCCTATTGGCACTTTAACAATAGCTTGCTGGAGGATGTGGGCTTCGTGGCGTCCTTCCGGGAGTTCTGGCTGGTCTGGCGAGGGCAGCGGCGTGCCTTTCCCTCGGTACAGCAATGGTGGGATCTAGGAAAGGTGCGCGCCCGGCTCTTCTGCCGCGACTACACCCAGGGCACCAGCTGATGGAGGGATGCGGCGATAGAGCAGTTGTAACGGGAGGTCTTAGAGCTAGAGAGGCGTCTGGCCACCAGCTCTGAGGATCCATCCCTTTGCGGAGTGTGCCGGGAGAAGTGGGAGGAGCTCTGGGCCCTCGACGATCATCGGGCCCGGGGTGCTTTTGTTCGATCCCGCATCCGCCTCCTTCGGGAGATGGATCGCAGCTCCCGCTTCTTCTACGCCCTGGAGAAAAGGAGGGGGGCCAAGAAGCACGTCACCTGTCTTTTGGCGGAGGATGGCACCCCCCTCACGGATCCGGTGGAGATGTGCGAGAGGGCCAGGGCCTTCTACGCACTCCTTTTCTCCCCGGATCTGACCGACCCTACCACTTGCAGAGTGCTCTGGGAGGGCCTGAAGTGCCTCTGCACTTAGGTCCATGTCTTCCACCTCCAGGCCCCGCAGAGGCTCCTTTATGGTGCAG
Source organism: Malaclemys terrapin pileata (assembly GCF_027887155.1). NCBI lineage: Eukaryota > Metazoa > Chordata > Testudines > Emydidae > Malaclemys > Malaclemys terrapin. The sequence goes on from NC_071506.1 coordinate 165,453,548, forward strand.
GTAGTCCGGTGTGGAGAGTACTGGCACATGCCTTCCTGCACCGCTTCCGAGGGCTCCGATACGACCGGCAGCTCTTTTACCTCGACACGAGAGGTCTTTCGCGAGACATCTCTGGGCTGCCGGTCTTCTACCAGGGCCTCCTCCGGACCTGGAAACTGTTCTCAGCAACCAGGTCCATGGCGGCCACCAGGGGGGCAGATCTCCTCGTGGAGCCCCTGCTACACAACCCCCAGCTTAGTGTGCAGGTGGCGGAGTTCCCCGCGGTGCGCCAGAGGTTCGTCCAGGCAGATGTCACTAGAGTCGGAGACCTCCTGGACTACGACCGGGGAGTCTGGCTGGATCCCCTGACGCTAGCTCGGCGCATGGGGCTCTCCAGGCCTTGTACTCCCTGGCGCGTACTTCAGGAGGTGAGGGCCACTTTGCCACCCGCTGCTCGGGTCTACCTCGACCAGGTCCTGCGTGAGGGCACACCACACCCACCCTCCACCACTGGTCCTCCAGACCTTTTTATCGGCCCCTGCCCCATGGACCCAACCAGCCTCCCCACCCCTTCTCCATGAGCCGGCTGCACGACTTGCAGCCGGTTCGTTTCCTGACCGCGCCAAGGAAACATCTATACATGCTCGTGCTCCACACTCTTCACTTCCTCACCCTCGTGTCCTGCTCCGATACGAAGTGGCGGGACCTCCTGCCACCTGTCGAGGGTGAGAAGCCCCGGTGGGCCAGCCTCTATTCCACCTTGGTTCCGAGGCCCGCCGGGGATATCAGCTGGCGGCTTCTTCATGGGGCCGTGAGCACGGGCGTGTACTTGGCACAGTTTACCCCTGTCCCAGACACCTGTCCTTTCTGCGGTGTGAGGGAGACCCTGGCTCACATTTACTTAGAGTGTGCCGGGTTGCAGCCCCTACACTAATTCCTCACCGACATTATGTTGCGTTTTTGGTTACACTTTTCCCCTCACCTTCTCATTCATGCACTCCCTATCCGTGGCCCCACAAAGTCGCGGGACCTCCTGGTTAACTTCCTCTTGGCCCTGGCCAAACAGGCCATCTATAAAACCAGGGAGAGGAGGTTGGCCAATGGTTCCTGTGACTGTGGGGCCTGTTTCCGTTCCTCTGGCTGTTCACGTATCCAGGCAGAGTTCCTCTGGGCGGCGTTCACTGGCTCCCTTGACACCTTTGAGGAGCAGTGGGCGCTGTCCGGGGTTCTCTGCTTGGTGTCCCCATCAGCTTCCCTTCTTTTGACCCTTTCACCGCACTCCTGTCCCTGTTTTTCCATTAGTTGTCCCCAGTAATCATTTTGGTTTTAGGCCCTGTGGGTCCTCCCCTTTAGTCTGGGGGGGATATCCTGTAGCAGTGGGCGGGCTTTGCCCACCCACTTCCTGGAACCCAATATGTACAGATATCTTGAAACAAATTATTATGGCTAGATCGACAAAATGATTTTGGCCCCTAAATCAACATTTGTGTCATTGAGAGCCTCTAAAACCCCATTCAGCTGTTGCCTAATCCTGTTGGCTTCTCAGTTTCCATATTAAAGTCTCCTACATTTCTGTCAGTGAGTATGTGCTCTGCCACCTCAGTCTAGGTGCCTACCTTAGCCATAGCAGCATCCTCAAACAAGGTGTTTCCTCCCCTGTCCTGCCTGCAGGGCCCAATCCAGTAGGTGCTCCTAGAACATAGCCAATCCTACTCAAAGTGCCCATGGGAGAAAGTACTGCAACCTCATGATCAGTAGCCCCTGGTTTGCATGTTTGTCTAGGAGGTGAGAGATCCATATTCAATTTCCTGTGCTGCCTGATGTGGAAAAAGGCATGTGAACTTTCTTTTCCTATGTCTCAAGAACTGCCTCAACCACTAGACTACAGATTCATTTTCACTTTCTCTGTTACAATGCATATTCAATTTTTTTAATACAGTTTGGAACAGTTTCAACACAAGAGAATCACAATATCCCATAAGAACCCCTTACTGCTAGAGAGGTTACTTGTTCTATTCCCGGGGTTAAAACAGATGGTGGCTGACACATCTGTGATTTAAACTGCTGTCAACTTAGATCTTTGGGATGAACTTTCTTTGGCCAAAGGAAGTGTGTAACAAACTTGTCAATGTTTAATCTTATTCAATAGACTATGTGAGTCAGCTGCACAGGTTGGTTCTTTATCTCAAGCTGTGGCAAGTCATTTTTTTTAACTCTGGAGGTCCCAGTTCAATCCCTGGTGTCTTGACCAAAATGGTGGTCGTCATGTAGGTACATGAGTAGTTTCCTTGACTTCAACATTCAGGTACTTACAGGTAAGCATGTTCTTGAGTGCATCACTGGATCAGGGCTAGAGTGCTCAGCACTTCTCAATATCAAGCCCAATATGAAGAAATATAAGATTAATTAAAAGGATATGGCCAAAAGCAGGAAGTAGTAATGATTACCCTTATTTAGACTGTTACCTTTACACTTTGTACTGGATTGAGCCTAGGGACTGGTTTAGGAACTGTTGAGCTGTTCTTTTATTGTAAAACTTACTGTGTCTTTGTCTTGAGACAAGGTAGGTGAGGTAATATTACCTCACACATCTTGTCTCTCTAATATCCTGGGACTGACACAACTACAACACTACTACATACCTTTATTTCCTGACAGTCCTAGTAAAGTATAGTCTCTATTGCTTATGACATATGTTAGTTGGGTCCCACCAAGAGCGAGTGCCTGTAAAGCTTAGTTCATGGAGCACATGTAGCGCTTGCCTCCAAGCTCATGGTACACAGAGCATGCTATCAATATCTGGAGTGGACTGTACACCACAAAACTCGCAGAACCACTCTGTAGTACTATTGGTTACAAGAGGATGAATATGTTGATAAATTGAATAGTCAACTGTTTGATCACACTTTGGTTAATTATGAAATATACTCAAGAGACCAAATAACCAATGACAGTCAGGTTTATTAGTATGGTACAGGAAAAAGGTACTATATGATACCAGTCTCTGAAGAGCAATCCTATGAAGCGATGTTACATTTACCTTATGCAGAGGGTGTGCTCCCCAAGTTATATATTTGAGCTGGTATTATTTATATGATTTTACAGTTACAGATCAATAGAATGTAACCCACCAGTTTGTCCCAGTTCCCTAACTTGTTGTTCTGTTCCTTCCTTATCTTTGCTTTGGATACAAGCATTCCACGTACTAATCTGTGAAGGTCCTTCCCTGGCTTATACTAAGACATAGAACAAATATATTTTGATTTTGACAATTTTCCTAGCTGCTTGTGCCAGATGCTTACTTCAGCAAATGGAAGGTGTTATGGGATACTTAGCATACATGAACGGAATAGTACAGTATAGGGCCAGTTTAGGCTGTATCACTGTTACAAATATTTGTGCTTATTGTTATTGGTGCTTAATACATGTGTGTGTGTGTGTGTGTATATATATATATATATATATATATAAAAAAATGTGGAAAATACATATTAATATGATATCAGTATATATTAGTCAATAGGCTTGTTGTCAATTGATCAATTGTCACCTTGATGATTGTTATAGTCAAGGTGACACCCTTGCCAAATTAATGTATGAATTATGTGATTTAAAGTATTTTAACAATCTGCACAAGCAGCAATATGTAAAACACAGCTAAAACCAATACACCTTGTAACACAAGCAAAGTCTTAAATACAACTTTTATCCATCTGTGGGAAATTGGATTATAGATTTATTTTGAATAAATGGGTGCTTAACACCCAGTGGCAGCCAGCACCTCCCCACAAGTGCCTCCTGCAAACTGGTGGCCCCGCCAATCAACTCCTCCCTCTCCCTCCCAGCACCTGCCATGGATCAGCTGTTCTGCAGTGTGCATGAGGTGCTGGGGAGAAGGGGAGGAGTGGGAATGGGGTGCACTCAGGGAATGGGGTGGAACTGGGTGGGGAGAGGAGCAATGGGATAGGAAGAGATGGGGTGGGAGCTTGGGGGAAGGGGTGGAGTGAGGACAGGCCCTGGGGTGGAATTGGGGCGGAAAGAGGAGGGGTGGTGAGGGTGCTTGGGGAAGACATGGAGTGGGGGTTGGGTCTGGGGGTGGAGTGGGGGTTGAGCACCCCTGGGGCAAGGAGGAAGCCGGCACCTGTGTAACAGGCAACTAAAACCACTGGGATATTTTTCTCACTGGGATTCAATCTTGTAAGTAATCAATGCCAGCCTCATTTCAATCTACCAAAAGCACATTCAAACTCTCACTCTTTACCTGCTGAGCTGCTAGTTGAATCTTTCTGATGTAGCCCATGTACAGTTTCATGAGCCAGGGGAAGGCTAGGGTCCTGTAGGGTCACTATTGGCATTTCAACATCATCAATGGAATCTGATGGTTGGGAAAGAATGTCCTTGCTAGCAGCTTTCTGAACAGTCCTGTGTTCTTAAACATGCGAGTGTCATGTATCCTTCCTGCTAAGCAAACACTGATGTTGGTGAAATGTCCCCTGGGGTCCATGCATGCTTGCAAAACAATAGAAAAGTAGCCTTTTCTTTTGATGTACTCTGGGGCAAGGTTGGCTGGTACCAAAATAGAGACATGCATGCCATTTATCACACCACTGCAGTTTAGGAACCCCATTGCTGCAAATCCATTCTCTATGTTCTGCACATTACCAAGAGTCAGAATCCCGCAGCGCAGGAGATGATTAATGGCCGTGCATGACAATGGTCCTCACTGTGGATATTCCAACTCCAAAATGATTTCCCACTGATCAGTAGCAATCCAGCTTTGCAAGGTCCCACAAAGTGATTGCCACTCACTCCTCAACTGTCAGTGCAGCTTTCATTCTGGTGTTCGTGTGCTGTAGAGCTGGGGCGAGCTCAGCACACAGATCTAAGAATTTGTTCATTTTCATCTGAAAGTTCTGCAGCCACTACTTGTCATCCCAAACCTGCATCACAGTGCAATCCCAGCAGTCAGTTCTTATTTCTCAGGCCCAGAATCAGCACTCTACCATCCACAGCTATTCTATGAATGCCACCAACAACCTTGAATTGTTTTTCACTATGTCCCACAACAATCTGCCTCCAAGAAATTGTCATGGCCCCAGTTGCTGCAGTTTTTCCTGCAGCTCTGAAAATATCAGAGGATAGTTTCTCCTGTTTGCAATGCTCATAAAAATAGTGCAGAGCTCTGTGGGCTCCACCCTTCTGTTAGAGATGGCAGACAACAAGAAGTGTTGCACAGGTTTGTATTATTTTTTTAAAGGTGCAAAATTATGGGATATGATGGGGGTAGGGAGATGGGTTCAGATCCCCTTAGAGGGACAAGGTACCTCATATGCCAGCTCATAGGGAGTGGGGATTAGGTCCCCGCAGTAAGGCAAGCACCCCCCTTAACCTGGCTCACATGAAGGGACACATGGAGAGTGGCCACACACCATAGATGGGAAGATCCTGGCACACACACAGGGGAGCAAGGAGCAGGACTCAGAACCCCCCCAAGAGGCCAGGCCCCCCGTATCTCATCTCACATGAAAGGGGGAGAGGGAAAGGGGCTCAGACTCCTTTAGAGGGGCAAAGAGATGTCAGATCCTGGTGCAGAGCAGGAAGGATCTCAGACACCCCTGGAGAGGAGGGATAACTTCAGATCCCAGGGCACATGGGAGATAGGCAAAGGAACTCAGAACCCCCACCCCCAAAGATTCTGACACACACAAAAGGGGTTTACCAGCCCCTTTTCTCTCCTGTACCCCTGATACTCATCCCCCGTCCCTGTCCCAGTGTCCCTCCTCCTCATCTGAGCACCCCAACCTCTCTCACCTCCCCATCACCCATCCCTATTTATCTACTTCCCCTTGATGCATCCCCAAACACCTCTCACCCCAATCTGCCTCCCGCCTCCACTCCCTAAAATATATTTTTTTGGTTCTACAGAAGATGGAGCCTTCTCAGGCTTCTCAGGCATAGCTTCCATTTCTTTAATTCTTGAAATTAGTAAGGACCCTGAAGAATTTGCTTATTTTTGTCCACTTTCTCATTAATTTGGATTTGAAAATTCATCCAAAAACTTTGATTAAAACCTGAATTCCTAATTTTAATAAAATCCACTTAATCCAGAGCTGAAACCGAAGAACTGCCAATATACAATACAAATTAATGGACAAAAGGTGTTTGAAACCGGCTAGAATCTGTTAGCCTTATCTTTCTAAAAATTTTCATAGTTCTAGGTCCCTAGCTTGTGATAGTTAGTGGCCTTCCTATACAGATTTTTAAATTAGAGAGAATAATCCATGTTACTCCCTTGACATAACCCTGTTTCTCATGACAAAGCATTAGTCTCTTTTCCTCTTTCCTATACTTGGAGGAGATAATTAATTCTTCCTGAACATACAGGCCTCAGCATCAAATTACAATTAATCTAGACCAATAAGATTGAAAAGAAGATTGGAGAATATATAGGAAACAGGATGTTAGATTTAGAAGAGAAGGGTTGGAAGTCCCAAAATTACATGGATGGATGCCATACAAAAGGATTTGATTAGCTGAGGAGTTTTCAAGGAACTGCTTCAAGGCATACTGAGATGGAGAAAATGGACTTGAAGAGCCGATCCCCCTATAGGTGGGATTAAGGCTAGAAGGAAGAAGAAGATCAGTAAGATTGAAAATATTATGTAAAAGATAAATTTGATAGGAATATATAATGCAAAAACAAACAAAAATCATCCAAGTTCATTCTTGCATCCAGCTTGCAACATGACCTTCCTGAACACACAGGCCTCAACCTACCAGTCAGCCCTCTGGACTAATTTTAATCTTCTGGACTCATTCTAAGTTTCTCCCTCAACCCTCTCTGAAGTCAGTAAAAATACTACCAATTAATTTTTTTCTGCAAAGCTCAAAAAGGCCTCAGTTTTAAATATATGTATATGTACTTCTCTTCCAGTAAATAATGCAATTGCAAACAAAAAGGTTTTTCTGTTATTAATCAAAGGCTTTTTATTAAAAAATCACTAGGGGAAAAATCTGAACATTAATGCAAAGGTAATATTGACAAAATATCATAATTTCTGTTTGGGGTTATTAAAACTTGTTTTTGTGACTTCATTAAATATTAAATACAGCTAACTATATTGTTATATGTTATGTAAAGTTATAGCAAAAAGTCTAAAAATATATATTATATCTGTTTATGTTGCAAAATATTAAGACTGATCAAACAATTTCAACAGCTTCGTCTCTCAAGCACAACCAATCATAAAAATGTAATACTATCGAAGTGTTTGCACAGACCTGCATTTAAACTTCAGTTTGCTTTAATTTTTATATTATTTTCTTTTGTGTTATGTTAAAAAAGTATTGGTTATTAAAGTGTATGCTTTCAAATATTTAACAAAAAATTAATTGCTAACACCACCAAATTAACTAAAAAAGCTTGGGTAAAAAAATCTGTTGCCAAATCTTTTGCTAAAACAGAGTGCTGAGTGGGGGAGAGCAACACACCATCTCATAGAAGATTATGAGCATCTATTTTAGCAATCCGGCACCATATTTATCATCGAAACCTAGTAATGCACAAGTCAAAGAGGTAAAAAAATTGTCTAAGCAAAAATTGTAAAAAGCATCTAAAAATGGTATATTTGTGGTAAAGAATTGGGAGAATCAGAACAAAAGCATAGCTTGTGTTATTAATGACTTGGCCCTTATTACAGTATAAATAAACTAAATTAATCCGTGTATAAATTTGGATTATTGGAAACAAGAGAAATGTAAAGCAAACAAAAATTTTATCATGTTAATAAATTTAAGCTGTTTAAGGATGCATCCCACAGACCAAAGACACACGAAGATATCTGTGCACAGTGAAGAAACCCCAGGTGTCAGAAAAAGAAAAGATAAAGTGCTTCATAAATAACATACTGATAAACTACACTTCAGTCTACCATATATGGACAATTGAGTATTCAATTGACTATAAAGATGTTATAAAAAACACTAGCTCGGCCAGGTCTAACTGTTATTTAACCTGCATATTATTGAACAAAGTGAGTTCATTCATATACCTGTAGCTTTAAATCTTTATCAGTGGAATATAGTTAAATTTGGTACCGTATTTTCCGGCGTATAAGACGACTGGGCGTATAAGACGACCCCCAACTTTTCCAGTTAAAATATAGAGTTTGGGATATACTCGCCGTATAAGACTACCCCTCTTCCAACGCACACCAAAAAAAAATTTAAAAAACATCAGATTTGATTTCAATATGGTAATTTTAATTCAAATGCTTATGACATGCAGGTACTTAGCAGGAAAACTGTCACTTATAAACATAAGGCTGTTTGTCATCAAACATGTAAACATAAAACAGTGCAAGTGGATTAAACTTTTCCTAATTCACTCTAAAGCTGAAAGGAAGGATAAGACAATAAACCCATGGGAGCTGCCATGCTGTTTGTTTTCTAAGCTGTCAACCAAACTGGAACGGATGATGATAGGAGGAAGATAACAAACAAGAGAGAGAGAGCAAGTGCCGGGCAAGTCCCTGGCGAGTTAGCAACGCCCATCATAACTGCAAGCTACGGTATTTTTACAGGTTTTGCTGGCGTGACAGTTTCCCTTTAAAAGCCTTCAAAATCCTCCTGTTGGTCATCTGATATCATAAGTACATCAATGACATCTTGTGATACATTTGTAAGGCAGTCATCGTATGGATCGAATTCCGTATCAGATGGTGTGGTCTCAGCTTCGGCTTCCTCTTCATCTTGCCACAAGTAGTCGTCCTCCATACCATCTAATGAATTTGATATGCCACACTTCTTGAAAGACTTGATTACTGTTTCTGCATCAATATCATTCCAGGCTTTCATGACAAACTTGCACAAAACATCCAACTGTGGAGCACGCATGTTTCCTCCTTTTGTGAATGACTTTTCGCCGCTAACCATCCATTCATTCCACTGTTCTCGAATGCGATCTTTAAATGGCTTGTTTAGGCACACATCCAGTGGCTGTACCAACGATGTCAATCCTGCAGGAATAACTGCCGCATCTGTGTTTAGTCTTGCAAGCATTTGCTTGGTGCTGGGAGTTAAATGAGCCCTGAACATATCCCACACACGGCATTGTTTTTCTTTTAAAAATAATCATTGGTCTCAGTTTGGCGCCATCAGCTGTGCATCCTAGTACCACTGTAAAACTGGACTTCTCATGTCCTGTTGTTTTAATTAAAATTGTTTTTTCACCTTTTTGATGGACAGTTTTATTTCCAACCATATCAAAATTCATTGGAGTTTCATCCATATTTCCAATACTACTTAACGCATAGCCATGTTTAGTGCGCTGTTGTATTACATATCGATGGAAACTATTTACTTTGCTATCAAGATCTGCAGGTAATTTTGGGGCAATTTTCATCTTTTGCCTCAGTACCATATTATGCCTTCCCATGAATCTAGTACACCAGGATACAGTGGCCTTAAATCTGTTGCTGTGATCTGGGTTAGATTTGGCCCACTGAAGTGCAAACAAATGTATTTTATTTCGTGTCACTACATAACCGTTTTGGCGATGCTCATTCACCATGTCTGCTACATGTTTTTCGAGTTCTGGCCAATGTGGAGTGCCTCTTCTTAATGCACACTTACCCCTTGGCATACTCTTTAATGCTTTTTCATTTGCTTTCCAGTCCCGAACCATCTTTTCTGTTACTCCATATTGTCTTGCAGCAGCGCAGTTATTATGTTCCATGGCAAAGTTTACAACTTTAAGTTTGAAACTGGCTTCATATTTCTTTCTTCTTGCTGGTGGACCCATGATGGGGTTTTGACTGTTGGACATTTGTATACTATACTGTATGTACTGGTGCTATACTGTATGAACAGGTACAGATACTGGTGCTGTACTGTATGTGGTACCCAGTATACAACAACCAGCCAATCACGGCAAGCGATGTACCTTACCGGCGATTGGCTGGTTGTTGTATACAAAGCCTGCTTGGATTGGTCAGCTCTCCCTGCCTGCCCAGCCCTCCCTGTCTCCAAGACTATCAGAGCGGTAGCGCAAACACGCCTCTTTCACCCGTCTGGCCCGCCCTTGTATCCTATTACCTCCTTCTCTGCCTCTCAGATCTCGCACATGCGCGCCTGCGCCGCTTCACTGCAGTCCTCAGGAGCGAGATCTGAGAGGCAGAGAAGGAGGTACGGTAATAGGATACAAGGGCGGGCCAGACGGGTGAAAGAGGCGTGTTTTTCTGGGCACAGCGCCGCTCTCTCTCTTTTTTCCATACCCCGGGCATCCCGGACGCCTGCAGCTTGCTCCGCCCTTCACTTACACCTTCCCGGTGAGGCGCCCCCTCACCTCGTCATCGGGCGGGGATGCAGCCGTGGCCATTTTTGAGCTCCCCCCACCATATGCGGCGACCGCAGATTCTCCAGTCCGGCTCGGAAGTTTCAGCACCCGCCCTATAAGACGACACCCGGCGTATAAGACGACCCCCGACTTTTGAGAAGATTTTCCTGGGTTAAAAAGTAGTCTTATACGCCAGAAAATACAGTAACTGTGTAAAAACAAATGTATCATTACGGTATACTTCTTCGTTAATTATTATAATAGCATCTTATCAGGAATGTGCAAAGACTAAAGGGCTGGGCAAAAGATTATTGCACAGTGTGACAGGGTGTACCAGGCCCTGAGACACCCTGAGACCACACCTCATCACAGAAAGGAGCAGTGGAGGTGAGTCCTCCAAGCTGCCTAGAGAGGCTGCGTGGTACATAGCCAATCAGAGAGAGGCTTCAGGGTGTGGCCAATCCAGGCCCAACAGGTCCATATAAAAGGAGCTACAGTGCAGCACAGAAGGCAGTTGCTTCCTGTAGCTGAAGGAGTGTGGCTCATTTAAGTAGCTACAGGACCACAGAGAGAGCAGTTGCTGACAGGAGCTGGGAGAGTAGAGAAGGAGCTCCTGACTGGCTGCTGGGACTTGGTAGCTGGAAGTCCTAAGGTAAGGGCAAAGAGAGTGGAAGGGGCTATGGGGAAGTGGTCCAGGGAAACATAGCAATATCATGAGTAGTCAAAGGGACGCAGTGGGTGGCTGCCATTCATAGGGTCCCTGGGTTGGGACCTGGAGTAGGGGGAGGGCCTGGGTCCCCTCCACCAGCCACTGGGGAGGTGGCTTAAGCCCTGAAAAAGGAAGTTGGCCCAGGAGAGGAGATTGAAGGCCCCTGGGGAGGGTCAGTGATATTGGACTTTTATATATGCCTCCGGAAGGGGAATTGAACTGTTTAGCTGGAGAGCTGGGGCCAAAAAGGCCCAGAGAGGTGAAGAGTCTCCAGGGAGAAAGCCATGCAGGCAAGGTCCCATACCAGGGTTGAGGGACTATTGGACTGATTATGAGCCAAGCCCGGGGAGGGCTACAGAGACATTCCAACTGAGAGGTACTCAGGTCCCTGTTGCACTGTTTTCCTAGGAAGGGGTTTGTTTGTTTTTCACATTCAGACTGTGTGTGATTCAGCCTGAGGGCTGAATCACTGAAGACCTACCGCAATCAGAGAGAGAGAGTAGGCACATGCACTTGGCCAAAAGGATGCTCACAAGAGATGAGTGCCACCCCATTGCACACAGTTTGGTATCTTTCAAAATAGGAGACTCCAAAATCTAGATGAAATCATTGGTTACATTTAAAATTATCTGAATCTAGAAATCTATTCAAAACAGGGGTAATATAAAATATATATTTAAAAACTAAGGCTGTTGATAAATCCCAGTTAACTCATGCAATTTAACTCAAAAAAATTAATCTCAATTAAAAAAATGAATCACGATTAATCAGTTCTAATTGCACTGTTAAACAATAGAATACCTGTTTTTCTACATTTTCGAATATATTGACTTCAATTACAACACAGAATACAAAGTGTATAGTGCTCACTTTATATTTTTATTACAATTGCACTATAAAAATGATAAATAAAAGAAATAGTATTTTTCAATTTACCTATACAAGTACTATAGTGCAATCTATTGTGAAACAGCAATTTACAAATGTAGATTTTGTTTGTTTGTTACATAACTGCATTCAAAAACAAGAGTGTAAAACTTTAGCGCCTACAAGTCCACTCACTCCTACTTTTTGTTCAGCCAACTAATAAGACAAACAAGTTTGTTTACATTTGCGGGAGATAATGCTGCCTGCTTCTTATTTACAATGTCACCTGAAAATCAGAATAGGCATTCACATGACACTTTTGTAGCTGGCATTGCAAGGTATTTACGTGCCAGATATTCTAAACATTTGTATGCCCCTACATGCTTTGGCCACCATTCCAGAGGACAAGTATCAGAGGGATAGCGGTGTTAGTCTGTATCCACAAAAACAATGAGAAGTCTGGTGACATTTTAAAGATTAACAGATTTATTTGGGCATAAGCTTTCATGGGTAAAAAACCCCCACTTCTTCAGATGCATGGAGTGAAAATTACAGATACAGGCATAAATATACTGGCATATGAAGAGAAGGTAGTTACCTTACAAGTGGAGAACCAGTGTTGACAAGGCCAATTCAGTCAGGGTGGATGTGGTCCACTCCCAGTAACTGATGAGGTGTCCCTACCAAGAGAGGAAAAATTGCTTTTCCTCTTTTTCCACAAACCTGGAAATCCTGGATGTCCCATTATCTCAGGCATTGGCACTCTTACAGCAGGATTATCTGGCTATCTGGATTCTTTCCTCAGACCCTAAGCTACCAGCACGCCTAGCTATCTTCGAGACACCACTGACTTCCTGAGGAAACTACAATGCATTGGTGATCATCCTGAAAACACCATGCTGGCCACCATGGATGTAGAAGCTCTTTACATCAATATTCCACACGAGGATGGGGCTACAAGCTGTCAGGAACAGTATCCCTGATGAGGCCACAGCACACCTGGTGGCTGAGATTTGTGACTTTGTTCTCACCGACAACCATTTCAGATTTGGGGACAACTTATAACTTCAAGTCAGCCGCACTGCTATGGGTACCCACATGGCCCCACAGCATGCCAACATTTTTATGGCTGACTTAGAACAACGCTTCTTCAGCTCTCGTCCCCTAGCGCCCCTCCCCTACTTGTGCTACATTGATGACATTTTCATCATATGGACCCACGGGAAGGAGGCCCTTGAAAAATTCCACCTGGATTTCAACAATTTCCACCCCACCATCAACCTCAGGCTGGACCAATCCACACAAGAGGTCCAATTCCTTGACACTACAGTGCAGATAAGTGATGGTCACATAAACACCACCCTATACTGGAAACCTACTGACTGCTATACTTACCTACATGCCTCCAGCTTCCATCCAGGACACATCACATGCTCCATTGTCTATGGCCAAGCCCTAAGAGACAATCGAATTTGCTCCATTCCCTCAGACAGTGACAAACACCTACAAGATCTTTATCAAGCATTCTTCAAACTACAATACCCACCTGGGGAAGTGATGAAACAGATTGACAGAGTGAGATAGATACCCAGAAGTCATCTACTACAGGACAGTACCAACAAGGAAAACAACAGAACACAACTGGTCATCACATACAGCCCCCGGCTAAAACCTCTCCAGCACATCATCAATGATCTACAACTTATCCTGGAAAATGACCCTCACTCTAACAGACTCTCACAGGGGAGGAACAAAGGGGATATTTTGGTTGCATGAAACAATACAAATTCATCCCTTATTTCTAGGAGTATGAATACAAGGCAGTAGCAGTGGGTACTGACACTATTTTCCACAGGTGGTGGGGATTTTAGCTGATATCTCATGCCTGAGGATAACAAAGGCAAAGAGAGCACAGTAACTGCTGGCTTTGGGATGCCAGCTGGGCCCAGATGCTGCTAACTTGTTTACTGGCATGGGAAAGAGTCCTACCATGGAGGAAGACATAAGGCTGCCATCCCTAGAAATGTTTGGCAGAGGATTGCAGAAGACCCCTGTCAAGGCTGAATCCCCACTCTGTCACTCAGAGTGTGGAAAGTGGGGGCCCACAAGGATTCTAAAAATCAATAATTGCCACTCCAAGCTTGTATTAAACTCCCAAGGTTACAACTTTTCTCTGACCTTGGATTGGTAAATGTTGCCACCACCCAAATGCAAAAAAGCCCCTAGGACTCAGGAAGGAGCACTTGTGAATTTCTCCCTGTGGGGTACTGTACCTATTGGGTTTTGGGAAGTGGGCGTAAGCCTGCCCACTGCTAAAGGATCCCCCCCCCCCCGCAGCCTAAGGGGAGGACCCACAGGGCCTAAAACCCAAATGATTATGGGGGACAACTAATGAAAAACTAAGGACAGGAGTGCGGTCAAAGGGTCAAAAGAAGGGAACCTGACAGGGACACCGAGCAGAGGACCCCGGACAGCGCCCACTGCTCCTCAAAGGTGTCAAGGGAGCCAGTGGACGCCGCCAAGAGGAACTCTGCCCGGATACGTGAACGGACAGAGGATCAGAAACAGGCCCCACAGTCACAGGAACCTCCATCGGCCAACCTCCTCTCCCTGGTTTTATAGATGGCCTGTTTGGCCAGGGCCAAAAGGAAGTTGACCAGAAGGTCCCGTGACTTTGTGGGGCCACGGATAGGGAGTGCATAAATGAGAAGGTGAGGGGAAAAGTGTAACCAAAACCACAACAAAATGTTGGTGAGGAGCCAGTGTAGGGGCTGCAATCTGGCACACTAAGTAAATGTGAGCCAGGGTCTCCCTCACACCGCAGAAAGGACAGGTGTCTGGGACAGGGGTAAACCGAGCCAAGTACACGCCCATGCTCACGGCCCCATGAAGGAGCCGCCAGCTGATATCCCCGGCGGGTCTCGGGACCAGGTGGAATAGAGGCTGGCCCACCGGGGCTTCTCACCCTCGACAGGTGGCAGGAGGTCCCGCCACTTCGTATCGGGGCAGGACACGAGGGTGAGGAAGTGAAGAGTGTGGAGCACGAGCCTGTATAGATGTTTCCTTGGCGCGGTCAGGAAACGAACCAGATGCAAGTCGTGCAGCCGGCTCATGGAAAAGGGGTGGGGGGGCCGGTTGGGTCCATGGGGCAAGGGCCCGATGAAAAGGTCCGGAGGGCCAGGGGTGGAGGGTGGGTGGGGCGTGCCCTCGTGCAGGACCTGGTTGAGGCAAACCCGAGCAGCAGGCGGCAAAGCGGCCCTCACCTCCTGAAGTACGCGCCAGGGAGTACAAGGCCTGGAGAGCCCCATGCGCCGAGCGAGCGTCAGGGGATCCAGCCAGTCTCCCCGGTCATAGTCCAGGAGGTCTCCGACTCTAGTGACTTCCACCAGGACCAACCTCTGGCGCACCACGGGGGACTCTGCCACCTGCACATGGAGCTGGGGGTTGTGTAGCAGGGGCTCCGCGAGGAGATCTGCCCCACCGGTGGCCGCCATGGACCTGGTCGCTGAGAACAGTTTCCAGGTCCGGAGGAGGTCCTGGTAGAAGACCGGCAGCCTGGAGAGGTCTCACGGAAGACCTCTCGGATCGAGGTAAAAGAGCTGCCGGTCGTATCGGAGCCCTCGGAAGCAGTGCAGGAAGGGGTGCACCAGTACGCTCCACGCCGGACTACCTGCACCATAAAGGAGCCTCTGCAGGGCCTGGAGGCGGAAGACATGGACCTAAGTGCAGAGGCACTTCAGGCCCTGCCCTCCCTCCTCCAGGGGCAGATAGAGGACCCCCACAGAGACCCAGTGCAGTCTCACCAGGCAGGTGACGTGCCTCTTGGCCACCCTCCTTTTCTCCAGGGTGTAGAAGAAGCGGGAGCCGCAATCCATCTCGCGAAGGAGGCGGATGTGGGATCGAACAAAAGCACCTCGGGCCCGATGATCGTTGAGGGCCCGGAGCTCCTCCCGGCATGCTCCGCAAAGGGATGGATCCTCAGGGCTGGCGGCCAGACGCCTCTCTAGCTCTAAGACCTCCCGTTCCAACTCCTCTATCGCTGCATCCCTCCGTCGGCTGGCGCCCCAGGTGTAGTCGCGGCAGAAGAGCCGGGCGCGCACCTTTCCTAGATCCCACCATCGCCGTGCCGAGGGAAAGGCACGCCGCTGCCCTCGCCAGACCAGCCAAAACTCCCGGAAGGACGCCACGAAGCCCACATTCTCCAGTAAGCTATTGTTAAAGTGCCAATAGGCCGGCCCCGGCCTCTCCGGGCAGAGAGAGGCCGTCACGGTGACTAAATGGTGATCTGAAAAGGGGGCCGGCCGCACGTCAGAGGAGTGGGCCCATGAAAGATGGAGACATGACAAGTAAATGCGGTCCAACCGGGAGTGGCACGACTGACGGATTTCCACCCGGACATAGGTGAACGTGAAGACATTGTCCGGGTGGTGGTCGTGCCAGAACAGGGTAGCCACTCCAGCCGTACCAACTGTGAGATGGCTAAAATAGACCCTGTCCCCCCACTCCAGCTGCCAGCTGTCTTCAGCGGCCGGATCCGCGTGGGTCTCCTGCAGGAAAACCACAGAGTACCCCCCTTCGCAAAGGAAGGAGAGCACCTGGCACCTGCGGAAACCTGCCCTACAGCCCCGGGTTTCAATTTAGCGAAAATGATAGGTGGCATGAGGAGGGCTGGGGGGGATCCCCGCTGGCAGGGATGCTCACGGCCCCCATTGGGCCACGCAGCAAACCGTGACCCACCCCGAAGGCGAGCAAGGAGTCACGGAAACTGTGGACCTGCTGGTAAGCCGCAGCACCCTGCTTCCCGGTCCTTTTACCCTCCCCCATGAGGGCCCTCGCGGCCCGGAGGATCTGGTGGAAATCCCCCCATCACTGGAGAGCGAGTGGCACCTTATGGCGGGAGCCACACACATCTTCTAAAAACTCCCGCAGCTCTTCTCGCAGTGTATGGGGGGGGTGGGGTCACTGGCTTCAGATCATCCCCCGTTGGGGCCCCTGGCATGGCCCCATGGACAACTGAGACGGGCAGGCAAGGGGCGGACCCTCGATGTGGCGCCCGATGGACCAGCGCCACACGGTCCGCCTCAGACCCCGGCTTAATGGGGGGCGGCAGCGGAGGGAGGATAGCAGCCCCTAGTGGGTCGGGACTGGGGAACACAAAGGCCGCTCTCTGGGGGGTCACCCTCCAGGAAAGAGAAGGAGACATCCCCAGAGGCGGCCATGGCATCGCGGGAGGTGGAGGGGATAGGGCCGGGGTCAGGAGTAGGGTCGGGAAGAGGGACAGAGGTGGGATCCTGGGCCCCAGGAGCTGGACAGCTGGAAGGTAGCTCCTCTCGGTCGGGCTCAGGGGTCTGAGGGTTAGGGAGGGGGTCCCCAGGGATGCCAGGCTCAGGCCCTACGGCAGATGGAACAGCCACGGCAACAGAAGGTGAACAATCTGCAACGGGGCCTCCTCCCGGGAAGGAACTCGATTGCCCCACGCCAACGAGGGATACCCCTGGTAATTCGGGTCCCAACCACAAGGCGCCGGCCGTCGCCTCAACAGGCTTGGCAGCCGTCAGCGGGGTGTCACCCGCAGCCGGGCAGGTCAAAGAGTCCAGGGGCTCCTCTGAGGCAGGAGCAGGAGCAGCAATTAGGGGAACAGAAGACTGAGAACGGGGGCTGGGGTGAGGTCGGCCAGATCGAGGCCCGCTGGCAGAGGGTCGTCCTCCCCCTGGGTGACCGGGGTCAGACCCAGGGCCTCGATCGCCTCAGATAGAAGGGAGCTCACCTCGCACCACCCCAGGGTCTTCTCCGCTAGAACCCGAGGTGACAATTTCCTTGGGCATCGCAGGGGGTGCAGGTAGCATGGGGGCAGGAGGGACTTCAACGGGGGCCTCCGCAAGGAGGGACCGCGGAGGATGGATGGTGGGATCCTCTGGTGCTGCCACACCTTCCCCAGCCAACAACAGTTGATGTAACGTACCCGCGGGCAAGGTGGAAGGCTCGGCAACGGTGCCCCCCTTCCTGGTTTTCCGGGGGGCTCTGCACCAGATAGCAGGAGCGGAGCTCGAGCCTTCCACTTGCCCCGCTTTCCCAGTGCTAGGGTCCAGCCCTCCATGGCATCGTCTGCGGGCTGGGTGACAGGGATTGGGTCGGGGGGCAGAGATGACGGCTCGAGGACCTGAGGAGGTAACAATGGGGCAGTAGGAGGGAGGTGTGTGGGGGGGCAGAATCCCCCTGGGGAGGGCCCTCTCCCGTGCCCGGCAATACCCCCACTGCACTCTTCTCTACAGGCCCCGCCACAGTGCACATAGCAGAGACGGGGCTCTCTCGCTCATCTGGGCATGGTGGGGGAGATACCCCTTGAGCCCGAGCGGGAGCAGTGGTGGTCCGAGAAGGAGGAGGGGCGGCTCCGGGTACCAGGCAACTAGGAGCGCCAGCAATGGTGGGGCTGGCACTCTGCCGGGGCTCGGGGGTCCCGGACGCTCCTCCGTGCCGGGCCAAGGGGCAGTCCCTCCGGACGTGCCCTATCGCCCGGCAGAGGTAGCACCGGGCCTCCCCCGTAGAATAGTGCACCCGGTAATGGGTCCCCTGATAGGGGACCAAGAAAGACCCCTCAAGGGCCTCTCCGGCACGTGCCGCTGGCGGCAGTTGGAGCTGCACGTGCCGGTGGAACGAGAGGACGTGACGGAGGGCGGGGTCTTTGCAGCCCAGCGAGAGAGGGCGGACGATGGAAATTGGTTTCCCCAGGGTAGAGAGGGCGGGCAGCAGGGCGACATTGGGGAGGAAAGGAGGAACGGAGGTGAGGACCACACGGACACCCAGGTCCTCCAGCGGCTCCAGGGGGACGAACACGCCCCCCAGCGCCAGGCCCTTCTCCACCGCCTCCTGGGCAGCGGCCACCGAGGGAAGGAAGAAAACAACCTTGCCATACATTTTGGAGGCCGCCACGATGGCCGTGGGCCCCACCACCCTCACCAAGGCCTGCATGTAGGTCTCCACGTGGGGCGAGGCGGGCACCAGGAGGCAACGGACGCCGTGCTTCCTAGTCAAGGTGGGAAAGGGGCCCAGGCCGTTACAGATGGAAACAGAGGTGGTGGATGGATGAGATGGCGTACCGGCAGGCGCGGGGGGGGCTGCCGCCACCTGGGCATACACCCTGGGGGCCAGGGGAGGGGCACCCGCAGAGTTAGTGGAGGGAGCAGTGGGAAGGGACGCCGCGGCCGGTGGCGGGGCCGCGGCAGTGGGGGTAGCCCCTGCCATGGAGGGCCCAGTCTTCCTAGCGGGGCTCTTCCCCTTCTTTTTGCCCTGGCCTTTCCTGGCGGCTGGGGCAGCTCCCCCAGAATTGGAGGTAGCGAGGGACGTGGCAGCAACGGAGGTCACCCCGTCGGCCGCCGCTGCCGATGCCGCAGCGATGGCAGGTGGTTTGGCAGCGGCTAAGGGGGTAGGCGGGGGAGGGGTGATAGGGCCTACTGGGGGGGGCTTGCCCACCGTGTTCCCCTCCATAATGAGTAGGGAGGGAGGGGAAAACACACCGGAGAAAAAGGGGGGCGGCTAAAGGGAAAGCATGTCAACCACTCCTCCCGGCTAGGCTGCAGGCAGGGGAGGAGGGCACCGAAACGGGGGGAGTTGGGGGGTATCAATGGCTTGGGGGGGGGACAGTCACCGACACCGGCTCCTCTAGTTGCACTAGGGGAGGGAAGGTCACACTAACATCAGGGGGTGCAGGCATTAACTAAAATGTGATGGGGGACACAAGCGCATGGGAGGGGGCATGGGCACACGAGGGGAGGGGTCAATCAGGGCAAAGGGGCGCAAAGGAAGGGGAGCAACTAGGCTGGGAATGGGACAGAGAAACCAAGGGGCTAACCGCAGGGCTGGGGTGGGAAAACTGAACCAAACTGCAGAGGGAAAAGGGCAGGGCAGGCAAACAAACTGAGGCTGGGGAGGGGCAAAAGGCTACAGAGGGCAAATGGGGTAGGCAGCAAGGGGCAAAGCTGGGAGGCCTGTTGCGAGGGGGAAGGGGTCAGTCCAGGGGGGGTAGGTGCGCCCACGAGCACTAGTGCAAAGTCAACGTGTGGGCTGCCTGCCTGCCGCAGCAGGCCCAAACGATGTCAATAGGGCGCGGCAGGCTAGGAGAGCAGCAGAGTCCCAGAGGCAGGAGCGGAGGCAGATGGTAAATGGGCTGTGTGGGTGGTGGAGGGGGCAACGGTGGTGGTGGGGTGGGGGTTTGGGGGGGGGAACACAGATGGACCAGGGGGCAGCCTCCACACCACACCCCCTGTGTCCCCACAAACACAGTCTAGACCCCCACCACTAGAGCACAGTTCGAAAATTACTCAGTCCTGAACAGCCCCCTCCACAGTGGTCTCCAGAGTCTTGTGCGCTCCCCCCAGCAGCCGATGGTCTACGAAGTCCTCGTCCTCCACCTCCAGGCTCCAGCAGCTCCCCAGGACACACACAGCAGCGGCAGCAGCAGCTCCGGCAACCAGGCAGGAAGGACCCTCCACAGGTAGTAGTGGTGATGGTGAAGGTGGGGTCCTGCCTTCTCCCTCCAGAGATGGTGGGGAGGGGGGGCTGGCTGGCAAGGCCCCTCACTCAGTAGCAGCAGCAGCAGTCCAGGGAAGGAAGGGAGAAGGAGCTCCAGCCAGCAGGGCAGCTGGAGAGGAGAAGGAATGAGAGCTCCGGCCAGCAGGGCAGCCGGAGAACACTGAGCACAATCTGTACATATTGGGTTCCGGGAAGTGGGCGGGCGAAAGCTAAAGAATCTCCCCCCAGCCTAAGGGGAGGATCCACAGGACCTGGAACTCAAATAATTACGGGGGACAACTAATGTAAAAACAGGGACAGGAGTGTGGTCAAAGGGTCAAAAGAAGAGAACCAGACGGGGACACCGAGCAGAGAACCCCGGACAGCGCCCACTGCTCCTCAAAGGCGTCAAGGGAGCCAGTGGACGCCGCCCAGAGGAACTCTGCCCGGATACGTGAATGGACAGAGGATCGGAAACAGGCCCCACAGTCACAGGAACCTCCATCGGCCAACCTCCTCTCCCGGGTTTTATAGATGGCCTGTTTAGCCAGTGCCAAGAGGAAGTTGACCAGGAGGTCCCGCGACTTTGTGGGGCCACGGATAGGGAGTGCATAAATGAGAAGGTGAGGGGAAAAGTGTAACCAAAAACGTAACAATGTCGGTGAGGAGCCGGTGTAGGGGCTGCAACCTGGCACACTCTAAGTAAACATGAGCCAGGGTCTCCCTCACGCCGCAGAAAGGACAGGTGTCCGGGACAGGGGTAAACCTCGCCAAGTACACGCCCGTGCTCACGGCCCCATGAAGGAGCCGCCAGCTGATATCCCCGGCGGGCCTCGGGACCAGAGTGGAATAGAGGCTGGCCCACCGGGGCTTCTCACCCTCGACAGGTGGCAGGAGGTCCCGCCACTTTGTATCGGGGCGGGACACGAGGGTGAGGGTGAGGAAGTGAAGAGTGTGCAGCACGAGCGTGTATAGATGTTTCCTTGGCGCGGTCAGGAAACGAACCGGCTGCAAGTCGTGCAGCCGGCTCACGGAAAAGGGGCGGGGGG
The DNA here is from genome assembly GCF_027887155.1 of Malaclemys terrapin pileata. NCBI lineage: Eukaryota > Metazoa > Chordata > Testudines > Emydidae > Malaclemys > Malaclemys terrapin. The sequence continues at coordinate 165,474,996 of NC_071506.1, forward strand.
GCCGGTTGGGTCCACGGGGAAGGGGCCCGATGAAAAGGTCCGGAGGGCCAGGGGTGGAGGGTGGGCGGGGGGTGCCCTCGTGCAGGATCTGGGCGAGGCAAACCCGAGCAGCGGGCGGCAAAGCGGCCCTCACTTCCTGAAGTATGCGACGGGGAGTACAAGGCCTGGAGAGTCCCATGCGCCGAGCGAGCGTCAGGGGATCCAGCCAGTCTCCCCGGTCATAGTCCAGGAGGTCTCCGACTCTAGTGACTTCTGCCAGGACCAACCTCTGGCGCACCGCGGGGGACTCCGCCACCTGCACACGAAGCTGGGGATTGTGTAGCAGGGGCTCCGCGAGGAGATCTGCCCCCTCGGTGGCCGCCACGGACCTGGTCGCTGAGAACAGTTTCCAGGTCCGGAGGAGGTCCTGGTAGAATACCGGCAGCCCGGAGAGGTCTCGCGGAAGACCTCTCGGATCGAGATAAAAGAGCTGCCGGTCGTATCGGAGCCCTCGGAAGCGGCGCAGGAAGGCGTGCGCCAATACGCTCCACGCCGGACTACCTGCACCATAAAGGAGCCTCTTCAGGGCCTGGAGGCGGAAGACATGGACCTGAGTGTGGAGGCACTTCAGGCCCTGCCCTCCCTCCTCCAGGGGCAGATGGAGGACCCCTGCAGAGACCCAGTGCAGTCCTGGCCAAAAGAACTCCAGAATCACCCTCCGGAGGTCGGCCAGGAAGCCCAGGGCCGGGACCAGGGTGTTGAGATGGTACCAGAGCATGGACAGGACTAGTTGATTGAGTACCAGTGCCCTCCCGCGAAGGGAGAGGCACCGGAGTAGTCCTGTCCATTTCCGGAGCCGCTCCGTCACCCTGCCCTGTAAACCTTGCCAGTTCTCCGGCGGAGACGGATGCGTGGCAGAAAGGTAAACGCCGAGATAGAGCAGCGGACCTGCGCTCCACCGGATGGCCTGAAGCGCGGGTGGGAGGGAACTCGCCTGCCACCCGGCCCCTACCACCAGGCCAGAACTCTTGACCCAGTTGACCCGGGCGGAGGAGGCCGCCGAGTACACGGTCTGGCAAGCCTCCACCCGCACCAAGTCGCCCGGGTCCTGGACCACGAGGAGCACATCGTCGGCATACGCCGACAGGACCAGCCGCAGCTCCGGTTCCCGAAGCACCAACCCCGTCAACCTCTTGCGGAGGAGACAGAGGAAGGGCTCGATCGCCAGAGCGTACACTGGCCCGAGAGGGGGCACCCCTGCCGCACTCCCCGCCCGAAGCTCACCGGCTCGGTCAGGGTCCAGTTGAGCTTGACCAGACACTCTGCGGAGGCGTACAGCACCTGGAGAAAACCCACAAACTGGGGTCCGAAGCCTAACGCCTGCAGAGTGCCCAGGAGATACCCGTGGTCCACCCTGTCGAACGCCTTCTCCTGATCCAGGGACAGGAGGGCGAACGACAGACCATCCCTACACCCAAGTTCCAGAAGATCCCGGACCAGGTAGAGGTTATCAAAAATGCTACGGCCCGGGACGGTGTAGGTCTGGTCTGGGTGGATCACGTCCTCCAGCACGGACCCCAGCCGCAGCGAGATGGCCTTGGCTACGATTTTGTAGTCCGTGCTGAGGAGCGAGACGGGACGCCAATTCCGTAAGTCACGGAGGTCCCCCTTCTTCGGCAATAAGGTGAGCACGGCTCGCCTGCACGAAAGAGGGAGGACCCCGCTCCGCAAGGCCTCGGCCCAGACGGTGACTAGGTCCGGGCCGAGGACGTCCCAGAACACGCGGTAGAACTCCACGGTCAGCCCGTCCATGCCCGGAGATTTATTGGTGGGCATGCGGCGGAGGGCTTCCGAGAACTCGGCCAGAGAGAGAGGCGACTCCAGCCGGTCCCGGTCGCCCGCGCTGACCGTTGGGAGTCCGTCCCAGAGCACTCTGCAAGCGGTAGGGTCGGTCGGATCCGGGGAGAAAAGGTGTGCGTAGAAGGCCCTGGCCCTCTGGCACATCTCCACCGGATCCGTAAGGGGGGTGCCGTCCTCCGCTAGAAGGCAGGTGAAGTGCTTCTTGGCCCCCCTCCTTTTCTCCAGGGCGTAGAAGAAGCGGGAGCCGCGATCCATCTCCCGAAGGAGGCGGATGCGGGATCGAACAAAAGCACCCCGGGCCCGATGATTGTCGAGGGCCCGGAGCTCCTCCCGCTTCTCCCGGCACGCTCCGCAAAGGGATGGATCCTCAGGGCTGGCGGCCAGACGCCTCTCTAGCTCCAAGACCTCCCGTTCCAACTGCTCTATCGCCGCATCCCTCCGTCGGCTGGCGCCCCGGGTGTAATCACGGCAGAAGAGCCGGGCGCGCACCTTTCCTAGGTCCCACCATCGCCGCGCCGAGGGAAAGGCACGCCGCTGCCCTCGCCAGACCAGCCAAAACTCCCGGAAGGATGCCACGAAGCCCACATCCTCCAACAAGCTATTGTTAAAGTGCCAATAGGCCGGCCCCGGCCTCTCCCCACATAGAGAGGCCGTCACGGTGACTAAATGGTGATCAGAAAAGGGGGCCGGCCGCACGGCGGAGGAGTGGGCCCGTGAGAGATGGAGACGTGACAAGTAAATGCGGTCCAACCGGGAGTGGCACGACCGATGGGCTTCCACCCGGACGTAGGTGAACGTGGAGACGTCGTCCGGGTGGTGGTCGCGCCAGACGTCCACCAGGGAATGACGTTCTACAATCTCCCGGAGGACGTCCGCGGCGGCCGGGCACTGCTCGGTCCCCGAGCGGTCCCGCTCCTCGAGGGTAGCGTTGAAGTCCCCGCCCAGGACCAGGCACTCACGAGGATCCAAGGAGCCGAGGAAGGCGGATGCCTGCTGATAGAAAGGCAGCCGCTCCGGGCCCGATGTCGGGGCATAGACGTTGACAAGATTGACCACAAGCCCCTCCATACGGACCCGGAGGTGCAGCAGGCGGCCCGGCACAACCTCGGCAACCCCCAGCACCTCGGGCCGTAGGTCGGGAGAGAACAGGGTAGCCACTCCAGCCGTACGAGCTGTGAGATGGCTAAAATAGACCCTGTCTCCCCACTCCAGCCGCCAGCTGTCTTCGGCGGCCGGATCCGTGTGGGTCTCCTGCAGGAAAACCACAGAGTACCCCCCTTCCCGAAGGAAGGAGAGCACCTGGCACCTGCGGAGACCCACCCTACAGCCCCGGGTGTTCAATGTTGCAAAAGAGATAGGTGGCATGAGGAGGGCTGGGGGGGGATCCTCGCTGGCAGGGACGCTCGCGGCCCCCATTGGGCCGCGCAGCAAACCGTGACCCACCCCGAAGGTGAGCAAGGAGTCACGGAAGCTGCGGACCCGCTGGTAAGCCGCAGCACCCTGCTTCCCGGTCCTTTTGCCCTCCCCCATGAGGGCCCTCGCGGCCCGGAGGATCTGGTGGAAATCCCCCCATCGCTGGAGAGCGAGCGGCACCTTATTGCGGGAGCCACGCACATCTTCTAAAAACTCCTGCAGCTCTTCTCGCAGCATATGGGGGGGTGGGGTCACTGGCTGCAGATCATCCCCCGGTGGGGCCCCTGGCTCGGCCCCGTGGCCCACTGAGACGGGCAGGCAAGGGGCGGACCCTCGACGTGGCGCCCGATGGACCGGCGCCACACGGTCCGTCTCAGACCCCGGCTTAATGGGGGGCGGCGGCGGAGGGAGAAGAGCAGCCCCTAGTGGGTCGGGACTGGGGAACACAAAGGCCGCTCCCTGGGGGTCACCCTCTGGGAAAGAGAAAGACACATCCCCAGAGGCGGCAATGGCATCGTGGGAGGTGGAGGGGATAGGGCTGGGGTCAGGAGTAGGGGTAGGGCCGGGGGCAGGAGTAGGGTCGGGAAGAGGGACAGAGGCGGGATCCTGGGCCCCAGGAGCTGGACAGCTGGAAGGTAGCTCCTCTCGGTCGGGCCCAGGGGTCTGAGGGTTAGAGAGGGGGTCCCCAGGGATGCCGGGCTCAGGCTCTACGGCAGATGGAACAGCCACGGCAGCAGGTGGTGAACAATCTGCAATGGGGCCCCCACTCGGGAAGGAACTCGGTTGCCCCACACCAACAAGGGATACCCCTGGTAACTCGAGTCCCAGCCGCGAGGCACCGGCCGTCGCCTGAAGAGGCTCGGCGGCCGTCAGCGATGTGTCACCCGCAGCCGGGCAGGGCAAGGAGTCCAGGGGTTCCTCGAAGGCAGGAGCAGCGGTCAGGGGAACAGGAGACGCAGAAGGGGGGGTTGAGGTGAGAGCGGCTAGATCAAGGCCCGCTGGCAGAGGGTCGTCCTCCCCCTGGGTGACCGGGGTCAGACCCAGGGCCTCGATCTCCTCATAGATAGAGGGCAGCTCACCTCCCACCACCCCGGGATCATCCCCGCTAACACCCGAGGCGACGCTTGCCTCGAGCATCGCAGAGGGTATAGGTGGTAAGGGGGTAGGAGGGGCCGCAACGTGGGCCTCCGCGAGGAAGGACCGCGGAGAATGGATGGCGGCATCCTCCGGTGCTGCCACAGCTTCCCCAACCGGCAACGGTAGATGTAATGCGCCAGCGGGCAAAGCGGAAGGCTCAGCAGCGGAGCCCCCCTTCCTGGTTTTCCGGGGGGCCTCCGCACCGGATGGCAGGAGTGGAGCTCGAGCCTTCCGCTTGCCCCGCTTTCCCTGTACTAGGGTCCAGCCCTCCATGGCATCGTCTGCGGGCTGGGTGACAGGGATTGGGTCGGGGGGCAGAGATGACGGCTTGAGGACCTGAGGAGGTAACAATGGGGCAGTAGGAGGGGGGGCAGAATCTCCCTGGGGAGGGCCCTCTCTCGCGCCCGGCAATACCCCCACAGCACCCTCCTCTACAGGCCCCGCCACAGTGCACATAGCAGAGACGGGGCTCTCTCGCTCATCTGGACATGGTGGGGGAGATACCCCTTGAGCCCGAGCGGGAGCAGTGGTGGTCCGAGAAGGAGGAGGGGCGGCTCCGGGTACCGGGCAACTAGGAGCGCCAGCAATGGTGGGGCTGGCACTCTGCCGGGGCTCGGGGGTCCCGGACGCTCCTCCGTGCCGGGCCAAGGGGCAGTCCCTCCGGACGTGCCCTATCGCCCGGCAGAGGTAGCACCGGGCCTCCCCCGTAGAATAGTACACCCGGCAATGGGTCCCCCGATAGGGGACCAAGAAAGACCCCTCAAGCGCCTCTCCAGCACGTGCCGCCAGCGGCAGTTGGAGCTGCACGTGCCGGCGGAACGAGAGGACGTGACGGAGGGCGGGGTCCTTGCAGCCTAGCGAGAGAGGGCGAACGATGGAAATAGGTTTCCCCAGGGTGGAAAGGGCGGGCAGCAGGGCGACATTGGGAAGGTAAGGAGGAACAGAGGTAAGGACTACACGGACACCCAGGTCTTCTAGCGGCTCCAGGGGGACGAATACGCCCCCCACCGCCAGGCCTTTCTCCACCGCCTCTTGGACGGCGGCCTCCGAGGCAAGGAAAAAGACAACCTTGCCATACATTTTGGAGGCCACCACGATGGCCGCGGGCCCCACTACCCTCGCCAACGCCCGCACGTAGGTCTCCACGTGCGGCGAGGCAGGCACCTGGAGGCAACGGATGCCATGCCTCCTAGTCAAGGTGGGGAAGGGGCCCAGGCCACTATAGTTGGAAGCGGAGGCGGTGGATGGGCGAGATGGCATACCGGTGGCCGCTGCCACCTGGGCATACGCCCTAGGGGCTGGGGGAGGGGCACCCGCAGAGCTGGTGGAGGGAGCAGCGGGAAGGATTGTTGCGGCCGGTGGCAGGGCCGCAGCAGTGGAGGCAGCCCCTGCCATGGAGTGCCCAGTCTTTTTAGCGGGGCCCTTTCCCTTTTTCTTGCCCTGGCCTTTCCTGCCGGCTGGGGCAGCTCCCCCATAATTGGAGGGAGCTAGGGACGTGGCAGCAGCGGAGGTCACCCCGTCGCCTGCCACTGCCAATGCCGCAGCGGTGGCAGGTGGCTCGGCAGTGGAGGTTGAGGTAGAGGCTAAGGGGACAGGCGGGGGAGGGGTGGCGGGGCCTACTTGGGGGGGCTCGCCCGCCGTGTTCCCCTCCATATTAAGCAGGGAGGGAGGGAAAAAACACACTGGAGAAAAAAAAGCGGGGGGGCGGCTAAAGGAAAGGCAGGTCAACCACTCCTCCTCGCTAGGCTGCAGGCAGGGGAGGAGGGCACCGAAACGCAGGGAGATGCGGGAGTATCAAGGGCTGAGGGGGGACAGTCACCGACACCGGCTCCTCTAGTTACACTAAGGGAGGGAAGGTCACAATAACAGAAGGGGGTGCAGTGAGTAACCAAAATGTGATGGGGGGCACAAGCGCACGGGAGGGGGCATGGGCACACGAGGGGAAAGGTCAATCAGGGCAAGGGGGCGCAAGGGAGCAACGAGGCTGGGAATGGGGCAGAGGAACCAAAGGGCTAACCGCAGGGCTGGGGTGGGACAACGAAACCAAACTACAGAGGGAAAGGGGCGGGGCAGGCAAACAAACTGAAGCTGGGGAAGGGCAAAAGGCTACAGAGGGCAAAGGGGGTAGGCAGCAAAGGGCAAAGCTGGGGGGCCTGTTGCAAAAGGGGAAGGGGTCAGTCCAAGGGGGGGGTAGGTGCGCCCACGAGCGCTTGCGAAAAGTCAATGTGCAGGCCGCCTGCCCACCGCTGCAGGCCCAAACGCTGTCAGTAGGGCGTGGCAGGCCAGGAAAGCAGCAGAGTCCCAGAGGCAGGAGCGGAGACAGATGGAAAATGGGCTGTGGGGTTGGTGGTGGAGGGGGCAACGGTGGTGGTGGGGGCTTGGGGGGGGACACACACAGATGGACCAGGGGGCAGGCTCCACGCCACACCCCCTGTGTCCCCACAAACACAGTCTAGACCCCCACCACTAGAGCACAGTTCGAAAATTACTCAGTCCAAAACAGCCCCCTCCACAGTGGTCTCCAGAGTCTCATGGGCTCCCCCAGCAGCAGATGGACCGCGCAGTCCTCTTCCTCCACCTCCAGGCTCCAGCAGCTCCCCAGGACACGCACAGCACCGGCGGCAGCAGCAGTAGTAGCTCTGGCAACCCTGGCAGCCAGGCAGGAAGGACCCCCACAGGTGGTAGTGCTGATGGTGAAAGTGGGGGTCTTAGTTTCTCCCTCCAGAGATGGTGGGGAGGGGGGGCTGGCCAGCAAGGCCCCCCCACCCCTGACTCAGGAGCAGTGGTAGCAGCAGCAACAGCAGTCTAGGGAGGGAGCTCTAGCCAGCAGCAGCAGCAGCAGCCCAGGGAGTAAGGGAGAGCTCCAACTAGCAAGGCAGGTGGAGAGGAGAAGGAGAAGGAGGGAGAGCTCCAGCCAGGAGGGCAGTCACAAAGGACACTAAGCACGCTCTGTACCTATTGGGTTCCGGGAAGTGGGCGGGCGTAAGCACGAGGGCACGCCCCGCCCACCCTCCACGGGGCAGGGGCTCAATGAAAAGGTCCGGAGGGCCAGGGGTGGAGGGTGGGCGGGGCGTGCCCTCGTGCAGGATCCGGTCGAGGCAAACCCGCCCACTGCTAAAGGATCTCCCCCCAGCCTAAGGGGAGGATCCACAGGACCTGGAACTCAAATAATTACGGGGGACAACTAATGTAAAAACAGGGACAGGAGTGCGGTCAAAGGGTCAAAAGAAGAGAACCAAACGGGGACACCGAGCAGAGAACCCCGGACAGCGCCCACTGCTCCTCAATGCTGTCAAGGGAGCCGGTGGACGCCGCCCAGAGGAACTCTGCCCGGATACGTGAACGGACAGAGGATCGGAAACAGGCCCCACAGTCACAGGCACCTCCATCGGCCAACCTCCTCTCCCTGGTTTTATAGATGGCCTGTTTAGCCAGTGCCAAGAGGAAGTTGACCAGGAGGTCCCGGGACTTTGTGGGGCCACGGATAGGGAGTGCATAAATGAGAAGGTGAGGGGAAAAGTGTAACCAAAAACGTAACATAATGTCGGTGAGGAGCCGGTGTAGGGGCTGCAACCTGGCACACTCTAAATAAACGTGAGCCAGGGTCTCCCTCACGCCGCAGAAAGGACAGGTGTCCGGAACAGGGGTAAACCGCGCCAAGTACACGCCCGTGCTCACGGCCCCATGAAGGAGCCGCCAGCTGATATCCCCGGCGGGCCTCGGGACCAGAGTGGAATAGAGACTGGCCCACCGGGGCTTCTCACCCTCGACAGGTGGCAGGAGGTCCCGCCACTTTGTATCGGGGCGGGACACGAGGGTGAGGAAATGAAGAGTGTGGAGCACAAGCGTGTAGAGATGTTTCCTTGGCGCGGTCAGGAAACGAACCGGCTGCAAGTTGTGCAGCCGGCTCACAGAGAAGGGGCGGGGGGGCCGGTTGGGTCCACGGGGCAGGGGCTCAATGAAAAGGTCCGGAGGACCAGGGGTGGAGGGTGGGGGGGGCGTGCCCTCGTGCAGGATCCGGTCGAGGCAAACCCGAGCAGCGGGCGGCAAAGCGGCCCTCACCTCCTGAAGTACGCGCTGGGGAGTACAAGGCCTGGAGAGCCCCATACGCCGAGCGAGCGTCAGGGGATCCAGCCAGTCTCCCCGGTCGTAGTCCAGGAGGTCTCCGACTCTAGTGACTTCTGCCAGGACCAACCTCTGGCGCACCGCGGGGGACTCCGCCACCTGCACACGAAGCTGGGGATTGTGTAGCAGGGGCTCCGCGAGGAGATCTGCCCCCTCGGTGGCCGCCACGGACCTGGTCGCTGAGAACAGTTTCCAGGTCCGGAGGAGGTCCTGGTAGAAGACCGGCAGCCCGGAGAGGTCTCGCGGAAGACCTCTCGGGTCGAGATAAAAGAGCTGCCGGTCGTATCGGAGCCCTCGGAAGCGGCGCAGGAAGGCGTGCGCCAATACGCTCCACGCTGGATTACCTGCACCATAAAGGAGCCTCTGCAGGGCCTGGAGGCGGAAGACATGGACCTGAGTGTGGAGGCACTTCAGGCCCTGCCCTCCCTCCTCCAGGGGCAGATGGAGGACCCCTGCAGAGACCCAGTGCAGTCCTGGCCAAAAGAACTCCAGAATCACCCTCCGGATGTCGGCCAGGAAGCCCGGGGCTGGGACCAGGGTGTTGAGACGGTGCCAGAGCATGGACAGGACTAGTTGATTGAGTACCAGTGCCCTCCCACGAAGGGAGAGGCACCGGAGTAGTCCTGTCCATTTCCGGAGTCGCTCCGTCACCCTACCCTGTAAACCTTGCCAGTTCTCCGGCGGAGACGGATGCGTGGCAGAAAGGTAAACGCCGAGATAGAGCAGCGGACCTGCGCTCCACCGGATGGCCTGAAGCGCGGGTGGGAGGGAGCTCGCCTGCCACCCGGCCCCTACCACCAGGCCAGAGCTCTTGACCCAGTTGACCCGGGCGGAGGAGGCCGCCGAGTACACGGTCTGGCAAGCCTCCACCCGCACCAAGTCGCTCGGGTCCTGGACCACGAGGAGCACATCGTCGGCATACGCCGACAGGACCAGCCGCAGCTCCGGTTCCCGAAGCACCAACCCCGTCAACCTCTTGCGGAGGAGACAGAGGAAGGGCTCGATCGCCAGAGCGTACAGCTGGCCCGAGAGGGGGCACCCCTGCCGCACTCCCCGCCCGAAGCTCACCGGCTCGGTCAGGGTCCAGTTGAGCTTGACCAGACACTCTGCGGAGGCGTACAGCACCTGTAGAAAACCCACAAACTGGGGTCCGAAGCCTAACGCCTGCAGAGTGCCCAGAAGATACCCGTGGTCCACCCTGTCGAACGCCTTCTCCTGATCCAGGGACAGGAGGGCGAACGACAGACCATCCCTGCACCCAAGTTCCAGAAGATCCCGGACCAGGTAGAGGTTATCAAAAATGCTACGGCCCGGGACGGTGTAGGTCTGGTCTGGGTGGATCACGTCCTCCAGCACGGACCCCAGCCGCAGCGAGATGGCCTTGGCTACGATTTTGTAGTCCGTGCTGAGGAGCGAGACGGGACGCCAATTCCGTAAGTCACGGAGGTCCCCCTTCTTCGGCATTAAGGTGAGCACGGCTCGCCTGCACGAAAGAGGGAGGACCCCGCTCCGCAAGGCCTCGGCCCAGACGGTGACTAGGTCCGGGCCGAGGACGTCCCAGAACACGCGGTAGAACTCCACGGTCAGCCCGTCCATGCCCGGAGATTTATTGGTGGGCATGCGGCGGAGGGCTTCCGAGAACTCGGCCAGAGAGAGAGGCGACTCCAGCCGGTCCCGGTCGCCCGCGCTGACCGTTGGGAGTCCGTCCCAGAGCACTCTGCAAGCGGTAGGGTCGGTCGGATCCGGGGAGAAAAGGTGTGCGTAGAAGGCCCTGGCCCTCTGGCACATCTCCACCGGATCCGTAAGGGGGGTGCCGTCCTCTGCTAGAAGGCAGGTGACGTGCTTCTTGGCCCCCCTCCTTTTTCTCCAGGGCGTAGAAGAAGCGGGAGCCGCGATCCATCTCCCGAAGGAGGCGGATGCGGGATCGAACAAAAGCACCCCGGGCCCGATGATCGTCCAGGGCCCGGAGCTCCTCTCGCTTCTCCCGGCATGCTCCGCAAAGGGATGGATCCTCAGGGCTGGCGGCCAGACACCTCTCTAGCTCCAAGACCTCCCGTTCCAACTGCTCTATCGCCGCATCCCTCCGTCGGCTGGCGCCCCGGGTGTAATCACGGCAGAAGAGCCGGGCGCGCACCTTTCCTAGGTCCCACCATCGCCGCGCCGAGGGAAAGGCACGCCGCTGCCCTCGCCAGACCAGCCAAAACTCCCGGAAGGACGCCACGAAGCCCACATCCTCCAACAAGCTATTATTAAAGTGCCAATAGGCCGGCCCCGGCCTCTCCCCACATAGAGAGGCCGTCACGGTGACTAAATGGTGATCGGAAAAGGGGGCCGGCCGCACGGCGGAGGAGTGGGCCCGTGAGAGATGGAGACGTGACAAGTAAATGCGGTCCAACCGGGAGTGGCACGACCGATGGGCTTCCACCCGGACGTAGGTGAACGTGGAGACGTCGTCCGGGTGGTGGTCGCGCCAGACGTCCACCAGGGAATGACGTTCTACAATCTCCCGGAGGACGTCCGCGGCGGCCGGGCACTGCTCGGTCCCCGAGCGGTCCCGCTCCTCGAGGGTAGCGTTGAAGTCCCCGCCCAGGACCAGGCACTCAGGAGGATCCAAGGAGCCGAGGAAGGCGGATGCCTGCTGATAGAAAGGCAGCCGCTCCGGGCCCGATGTCGGGGCATAGACGTTGACAAGATTGACCACAAGCCCCTCCATACGGACCCGGAGGTGCAGCAGGCGGCCCGGCACAACCTCGGCAACCCCCAGCACCTCGGGCCGTAGGTCGGGAGAGAACAGGGTAGCCACTCCAGCCGTACGAGCTGTGAGATGGCTAAAATAGACCTTGTCCCCCCACTCCAGCCGCCAGCTGTCTTCGGCGGCCGGATCCGTGTGGGTCTCCTGCAGGAAAATCACAGAGTACCTCCCTTCCCGAAGGAAGGAGAGCACCTGGCACCTGCGGAGACCCACCCTACAGCCCCGGGTGTTCAATGTTGCAAAAGAGATAGGTGGCATGAGGAGGGCTGGGGGGGATCCTCGCTGGCAGGGACGCTCGCGGCCCCCATTGGGCCGCGCAGCAAACCGTGACCCACCCCGAAGGTGAGCAAGGAGTCACGGAAGCTGCGGACCCGCTGGTAAGCCGCAGCACCCTGCTTCCCGGTCCTTTTACCCTCCCCCATGAGGGCCCTCGCGGCCCGGAGGATCTGGTGGAAATCCCCCCATCGCTGGAGAGCGAGCGGCACCTTATTGCGGGAGCCACGCACATCTTCTAAAAACTCCCGCAGCTCTTCTCGCAGCATATGGGGGGGTGGGGTCACTGGCTGCAGATCATCCCCCAGTGGGGCCCCTGGCTCGGCCCCGTGGCCCACTGAGACGGGCAGGCAAGGGGCGGACCCTCGACGTGGCGCCCGATGGACCGGCGCCACACGGTCCGTCTCAGACCCCGGCTTAATGGGGGGCGGCGGCGGAGGGAGAAGAGCAGCCCCTAGTGGGTCGGGACTGGGGAACACAAAGGCCGCTCCCTGGGGGTCACCCTCTGGGAAAGAGAAAGAGGCATCCCCAGAGGCGGCAATGGCATCGTGGGAGGTGGAGGGGACAGGGCTGGGGTCAGGAGTAGGGGTAGGGCCGGGGGCAGGAGTAGGGTCGGGAAGAGGGACAGAGGCGGGATCCTGGGCCCTAGGAGCTATACAGCTGGAAGGTAGCTCCTCTCGGTCGGGCCCAGGGGTCTGAGGGTTAGGGAGGGGGTCCCCAGGGATGCCGGGCTCAGGCTCTACGGCAGATGGAACAGCCACGGCAGCAGGTGGTGAACAATCTGCAATGGGGCCCCCACTCGGGAAGGAACTCGGTTGCCCCACACCAACAAGGGATACCCCTGGTAACACGAGTCCCGGCCGCGAGGCACCGGCCGTCGCCTGAAGAGGCTCGGCGGCCGTCAGCGATGTGTCACCCGCAGCCGGGCAGGGCAAGGAGTCCAGGGGTTCCTCGAAGGCAGGAGCAGCGGTCAGGGGAACAGGAGACGCAGAAGGGGGGGTTGAGGTGAGAGCGGCTAGATCAAGGCCCGCTGGCAGAGGGTCGTCCTCCCCCTGGGTGACCGGGGTCAGACCCAGGGCCTCGATCTCCTCATAGATAGAGGGCAGCTCACCTCCCACCACCCCGGGATCATCCCCGCTAACACCCGAGGCGACGCTTGCCTCGAGCATCGCAGAGGGTACAGGTGGTAAGGGGGTAGGAGGGGCCGCAACGTGGGCCTCCGCGAGGAAGGACCGCGGAGAATGGATGGCGGCATCCTCCGGTGCTGCCACAGCTTCCCCAACTGGCAACGGTAGATGTAATGCGCCCGCGGGCAAAGCGGAAGGCTCAGCAGCGGAGCCCCCCTTCCTGGTTTTCCGGGGGGCCTCCGCACCGGATGGCAGGAGTGGAGCTCGAGCCTTCCGCTTGCCCCGCTTTCCCTGTACTAGGGTCCAGCCCTCCATGGCATCGTCTGCGGGCTGGGTGACAGGGATTGGGTCGGGGGGCAGAGATGACGGCTTGAGGACCTGAGGAGGTAACAATGGGGTAGTAGGAGGGGGGGCAGAATCCCCCTGGGGAGGGCCCTCTCTCGCGCCCGGCAATACCCCCACCGCACCCTCCTCTACAGGCCCCGCCACAGTGCACATAGCAGAGACGGGGCTCTCTCGCTCATCTGGGCATGGTGGGGGAGATACCCCTTGAGCCCGAGCGGGAGCAGTGGTGGTCTGAGAAGGAGGAGGGGCGGCTCCGGGTACCGGGCAACTAGGAGCGCCAGCAATGGTGGGGCTGGCACTCTGCCGGGGCTCGGGGGTCCCGGACGCTCCTCCGTGCCGGGCCAAGGGGCAGTCCCTCCGGACGTGCCCTATCGCCCGGCAGAGGTAGCACCGGGCCTCCCCCGTAGAATAGTACACCCGGCAATGGGTCCCCCGATAGGGGACCAAGAAAGACCCCTCAAGCGCCTCTCCAGCACGTGCCGCCGGCGGCAGTTGGAGCTGCACGTGCCGGCGGAACGAGAGGACGTGACGGAGGGCGGGGTCCTTGCAGCCTAGCGAGAGAGGGCGAACGATGGAAATAGGTTTCCCCAAGGTGGAAAGGGCGGGCAGCAGGGCGACATTGGGAAGGTAAGGAGGAACAGAGGTAAGGACCACACGGACACCCAGGTCTTCTAGCGGCTCCAGGGGGACGAATACGCCCCCCACCGCCAGGCCTTTCTCCACCGCCTCTTGGACGGCGGCCTCCGAGGCAAGGAAAAAGACAACCTTGCTATACATTTTGGAGGCCGCCACGATGGCCGCGGGCCCCACCACCCTCGCCAACGCCCGCACGTAGGTCTCCACGTGCGGCGAGGCGGGCACCTGGAGGCAACGGATGCCATGCCTCCTAGTCAAGGTGGGGAAGGGGCCCAGGCCACTATAGTTGGAAGCGGAGGCGGTGGATGGGCGAGATGGCATACCGGTGGCCGCTGCCACCTGGGCATACGCCCTAGGGGCTGGGGGAGGGGCACCCGCAGAGCTGGTGGAGGTAGCAGCGGGAAGGATTGTTGCGGCCGGTGGCAGGGCCGCAGTAGTGGAGGCAGCCCCTGCCATGGAGGGCCCAGTCTTTGTAGCGGGGCCCTTTCCCTTTTTCTTGCCCTGGCCTTTCCTGCCGGCTGGGGCAGCTCCCCCATAATTGGAGGGAGCTAGGGACGTGGCAGCAGCGGAGGTCACCCCGTCGCCTGCCGCTGCCAATGCTGCAGCGGTGGCAGGTGGCTCGGCAGCGGAAGTTGAGGTAGAGGCTAAGGGGACAGGCGGGGGAGGGGTGGCGGGGCCAACTTGGGGGGGCTCGCCCGCCGTGTTCCCCTCCATATTAAGCAGGGAGGGAGGGAAAAACACACTGGAAAAAAAAAAAGGGGGGGGGGCGGCTAAAGGAAAGGCAGGTCAACCACTCCTCCTCACTAGGCTGCAGGCAGGGGAGAAGGGCACCGAAACGCAGGGAGATGCGGGAGTATCAAGGGCTGAGGGGGGACAGTCACCGACACCGGCTCCTCTAGTTACACTAAGGGAGGGAAGGTCACAATAACAGAAGGGGGTGCAGTGAATAACCAAAATGTGATGGGGGGCACAAGCGCACGGGAGGGGGCATGGGCACACGAGGGGAAAGGTCAATCAGGGCAAAGGGGGCGCAAGGGAGCAACGAGGCTGGGAATGGGGCAGAGGAACCAAAGTGCTAACCGCAGGGCTGGGGTGGGACAACGAAACCAAACTACAGAGGGAAAGGGGCGGGGCAGGCAAACAAACTGAAGCTGGGGAAGGGCAAAAGGCTACAGAGGGCAAAGGGGGTAGGCAGCAAAGGGCAAAGCTGGGGGGCCTGTTGCAAAAGGGGAAGGGGTCAGTCCAAGGGGGGGTAGGTGCGCCCACGAGCGCTTGCGAAAAGTCAATGTGCGGGCCGCCTGCCCGCCGCTGCAGGCCCAAACGCTGTCAGCAGGGCGTGGCAGGCCAGGAAAGCAGCAGAGTCCCAGAGGCAGGAGCGGAGGCAGATGGAAAATGGGCTGTGGGGTTGGTGGTGGAGGGGGCAACGGTGGTGGTGGGGGTTTGGGGGGGGGGACACACAGATGGACCAGGGGGCAGGCTCCACGCCACACCCCCTGTGTCCCCACAAACACAGTCTAGACCCCCACCACTAGAGCACAGTTCAAAAATTACTCAGTCCAAAACAGCCCCCTCCACAGTGGTCTCCAGAGTCTCATGGGCTCCCCCAGCAGCAGATGGACCGCGCAGTCCTCTTCCTCCACCTCCAGGCTCCAGCAGCTCCCCAGGACACGCACAGCACCGGCGGCAGCAGCAGTAGTAGCTCTGGCAACCCTGGCAGCCAGGCAGGAAGGACCCCCACAGGTGGTAGTGCTGATGGTGAAAGTGGGGGTCTTAGTTTCTCCCTCCAGAGATGGTGGGGAGGGGGGGCTGGCCAGCAAGGCCCCCCCACCCCTGACTCAGGAGCAGTGGTAGCAGCAGCAACAGCAGTCTAGGGAGGGAGCTCTAGCCAGCAGCAGCAGCCCAGGGAGTAAGGGAGAGCTCCAACTAGCAAGGCAGGTGGAGAGGAGAAGGAGAAGGAGGGAGAGCTCCAGCCAGGAGGGCAGTCACAAAGGACACTAAGCACGCTCTGTAGCGGGGTGGACACCCCGCTCCTGCCCTGAGGGGTTGGAAAAGCCCTTGAAGAGTGCTGTGGAAGGACAAGATGCCTGGGTTGATTGGGAGGAAGCAGGCTCAGCTGAGGCCATGCCCCAATCAGGGCCCAGCTGGCCCTATAAAGGCTTGAGCCAGGCACTCAAGCAGACAGTCTTCCTCTGACTGGAGAGAGAAACAGGACTGGCTGTAGGGAGCTCATCCAGGGACCTAGAGTGAGGCAGGGCTGGGGAAAGGCCTTGGGGGTTGGGAAGCCCCAGGCCAGTAACTCCCCAGGCTGCAGGGCCTAGTCCTAGGTCCACATAGGTATTGGAGTTGTAGAGGGGCAGCCTGAGGGTGGGTAAAAGCAGCCAGTCCAAACTCCTTGTTGCTGGTAATGATTGGCTGATAGACTGCAGTCTGCCCCAGGGCATGGGGGTAGATGGTGACTGGCAATAGCCACGACTGAGGTGATATTGGGATAGGGGGTGGGGGTTCCCCTGGGTGGGGAATCCAGAGGAAGTGGGGTACTGCCAGGGGGGCAGCACCTGAGATAAGAGCACCAGGGTCCTGGGAGGGACACGGGGGCCAACGGCAAGCAGATCACTGGCCTGCAGAGGGCACTCCTGGGTCAAAGAGCTAATTCCCAAGGATGACCAACAGGAGGAGTTGCAGGGGTGAGTTTGAGCTGTGCTACAGGTACCCTCAAGACCTTTCACCCTCTCTTTCCTCCCCCCACCCCCGGAAGAGCTGAGAAAGAAAACAAAGGAAATTAGCCGTTGCCACCAGCTAGTCAAACAGCATGTGCACAAATCTCTTAGGACACCAAAAATCCAATCCTGTTCTTAAAAAAGGTAAATTTTATTAAAAACAAAAAGAAAGAAAATACATCTGGAACTTAGGCTTTTGTTAGATTTTTAAAAGAGCAATTCCAAAAATCAAGCACCCAAAATAGTTTTCTTGGGGGTTCAGTTTAAAGGTTACAAGCAAATAAAAGCATCTGGGGTTAGCACAGAGGAGTCCACAAGCCAATAAGAAATAAAAGAAATAACCCTAATCACATCTGTTTAGACATTCCCTAATTTTATTTACATATCTGAGGCCTCAGATAAGTAGGTTTGAGGTATGAATTGATAATTTATAATCATAACTGTCTTAAGTTGCTTTAAAGCATTGCTGCTCCATCCCTGCAGCGCAGAAAACAGACAAAGGGAAAGTTTCTTTCCTAATTTTAAAAAGTTTTGCCTTCCCATTGGCTCTTTTGATCAGGTGTCCACTCCTTTTCTTTTACCTGTGGGCTTGTTAACCCTTTACAGGTAAAGCAAGCAGAGAACAGACACTAAGAGGGATTTTACAGCTAACTGGTTGGCTGGGTGCCTATCAAAGGGAGCTCCCCCCCACTTCATTTATCACACCCCCCACAAACGTTTCATGGAGATCTCTCAGGAGGATTCAAGGGACATCATCCTTGTGCCCATAAACAAACTGCTTCACATGCCTCCCCCCGAGAACTAGCTCCACAGGGGAATGAAAGACAGATAACAATGCTCTCTCTCTTTGTTATACTGCTACCTCTTTGGCACAAGTAAATTAATGAAAAGTTGACATTTGTGTCCTGCTACATTGGGGTCAGGTGCCATCTGTATATTCAAACGTTGTAATGGGAAATGCATGCACACACTCATCTGAGGTTCCTCCCCCTACATCAGGCTCATCCATGCTTGACTGACTAGACTGCAGTGGAGTCTCGAACAGATCCTGGTTCAAGGCATAGCTGGACCCCTGGGTTACATGTCCTTCATCCACCTCTTCACTGTTCATGGTGGGGGTTTGTGTCTCGGGCTCCTTGGAGTTATCCACATGCTCTGTGGGGTGCTGGTGGGGTCTCTGCCAAGTATGGCATGCAGCTCTTTGTAAAAGAAGCAGGTATCTGCCTTAACACCAGACCTACTATTGGCCTCCCTGGCCTTCTGTATGCCTGCCATAGTTCCTTTGCTTTCATATGGCACTGCTGTTGATCCCTGTTATACCCTTTCCTGCATCCCCCATGCAATCTGCTTGTAGAGGTCCACATTCCGATGGCTGCTCTGTAGCTGGGCCTGCACAGACTCTTCTCTCAATAGGCCTAAGAGATCCAATAGCATGAGTGTGTCTGGAGTGTGTAGCTAACATGGTTGGTTGGGCAGTTTCATACAACAAGGGAGAGCTGCTAGGTGTGCTCACCAAGCTGCATGATCAGGAAAAGGCATTTCAAAACTAAGCAGGGTTTTTAAAGGGGCAGGCTTCTGGCCTCCATGGGTAGTGGAGTTCATAATTCTGACAGTTCTGTCCATACTAGGCACTGTGGGACAACTGCTAGAGGACTGTTAGGGTTGACATAGGTTACACAGTGTCTAAACGCACACTGTGCGTTGGTCAACTATGGCTAAACTCTATTTGGGGAGGTGGTGTTACCTGGAACAGGGTGCTTACATTGGTGGGAGACAAATTTGAGTGTAGACAAATGCACACCTACAAGGTGACCTATGTTGACCTAACTTTGTAGTGTAGTGTAGAGTAGACCAGGCCTCAGTATAGCAGTAAAATTTCTGTTTGAAGGTTGACTGTTCTAAGTGCTCTAAAATCCATATGGTTACACGGATTGATTTGGAGTGCCTCATGGGGGACACAGAGTATGAATCATAGAATATCAGGGTTGGAAGTCAAATCCTAGTGAGGTAAATAGAATATCAGGGTTGGAAGGGACCTCAGGAGGTCATCTAGTCCAACCCCCTGCTCAAAGCAGGACCAATCCCCAGGCAGATTTCTGTCCCAAATCCCTAAATGGCCCCCTCAAGGATTGAGTTTACAACCCTGGGTTTAGCAAGCCAATGCTCAAACCACTGAGCTAGCCCTCCCACCCTGAATTAGCTATAGTCCTCTTTATAATAGTCCTTAACATATATGAAAAGCGGTATCAGGTCTGTGCTGGGGTGTATAAACCCCTCAATGGAACTAAGGGGATTAAAGAGCAATTCTGGACCCAGATGATCCCACCCAGCCACACCTGCAGAGCATGTTCAGCTGGTGAGGAAGCTCAAAAGGGAGCCAGATAGCATCGATGGGGACTAACTAGACAGGAGAAGGACCTGCCCTGAGCAAGAGCAAGGATACTGCAGTAACCTCAGGACAAAATGCAGAGACACAATTTCTCGATACTTTAAATAACTGCTTCTTGGAGCAGCTGGTATAGGAACCCACAAGGGGAGAGGCAATTCTCAATTTCATCCTGAGTGGAGAGCAGGATCTGGTCCAAGAGGTAACTATAACAGGACTGCTTGGAAATAGTGACCATAATATAATAACTTTTAACTTTCCTGTGGTGGGAAGAACACCTCAACAATTCAACACTGTGGCATTTAATTTCAGAAAGGGGAACTATGCAAAAATGAGGGGCTTAGTTAAACAGAAATTAAAAGGTACAGTGACTAGAGTGAAATCCCTGTAAGTTGCATGGACACTTTTCAAAGATACCATAATAGAGGCCCATCTTAAATGTATTCCCCAAATTAAAAAACACAGTAAATGAACTAAAAAAGAGCCACCATGGCTTAACAACCATGTAAAAGAAGCAGTGAGAGATAAAAAGGCATCTTTTAAAAAGTGGAAGTCAAATCCTAGTGTGGTAAATAGAAAGGAGCATAAACACTGCCAAATTAAGTGTAAAAATGTAATAAGAAAAGCCAAAAAGGAGTTTGAAGAACAGCTAGCCAAAAACTCAAAAGGTAATAACAAAATGTTTAAGTACATCAGAAGCAGGGAAGCCTGCTAGACAATCAGTGGGGCCCCTGGACAATCAAGATACAAAAGGAGCACTTAAAGACAATAGTCATTGCAGAGAAACTAAATTAATTCTTTGCTTCAGTCTTCGCGACCGAGGATGTTAGGGAGATTCCCAAACCTGAGACAGCTTTTGTAGGTGACAAATCTGAGGAATTGTCACAGATTGAGATGTCACTAGAGGATGTTTTGGGATGAATTGATAAACTTAACAGTAACAAGTCACAGGGAGCAGATGGCATTCACCCGAGAGTTCTGAAAGAACTCAAATGTGAAATTGCGGAACTACTAACTATGGTATGTAACCTGTCCTTTAAATCGGATTCTGTACCTGTCAAGGCTCCTTCCCCACTCTGAACTTTAGGGTACAGATGTAGGGGCTTGCATGAAAACTACCAGCTTAGATCTGGTCCGCTGCCACCACTCCCAATGGGCTAACTCCCTTCCCTGGGTAGCCTTGAGAGACCCTTCCACCAATTCCCTGGTGAACACAGATCCAACCCTTTGGATCTTAAAACAAGGAGAAATTAACCATCCCCCCTCCTTTCTCCCACCAACTCCTGGTGGATCCAGATCCAACCCCCTTGGATCTAAAAACAAGGAAAAATCAATCAGGTTATTAAAAAAGGCTTTTAATTAAAGAAAAAGGTCAACATCATCTCTGTAAAATCAGGATGGAAAATAACTTTACAGGGTAATCAAACTTAAAGAGTCCAGAGGAATCCCCTCTAGCCTTAGGTTCAAAGTTACAGCAAACAGAGGTAAACACCCTAGTAAAAGGTACATTTACAAGTTGAGAAAACAAAGATTAAAAACTAACACGCCTTGCCTGGCTGTTTACTTACAAGTTTGAAATATGAGAGACTTGTTCAGAAAGATTTGGAGAGCATGGATTGATGTCTGGTTCCTCTCAGTCCCAAGAGTGAACACTCCCCAAAAACAAAGAGCACAAACAAAAGCCTTCCCCCCACCAAGATTTGAAAGTATCTTGTCCCCTTATTGGTCCTTTGGGTCAGGTGTCAGCCAGGTTACCTGAGCTTCTTAACAGGTAAAAGGATTTTGGAGTCTCTGGCCAGGAGGGATTTTATAGCAGTGTACACAGGAGGGCTGTTACCCTTCCCTTTATAGTTATGACAGTACCCAATGACTGGAAGATAGCTAATGTAACACCAGTATTTAAAAAGGGCTCTAGAGGTGATCTCAGCAATTACAGACACCTAGAAGAACATAACTTGTTGGGCAAAAGTCAACATGGTTTCTGTAAAGGAAAATCAAGTCTTACTAATCTATTAGAGTTATTTAAAGGGGTCAACAAATCTGTGGACAAGGCGGATCCAGTGCACACAGTGTACTTAGATTTCCAGAAAGCCTTTGACAAGGTCCCTCACCAAAGGCTCTTATGTAAATTAAGTTGTCATGGGATAAGAGGGAAGATCCTTTCATGGATTGAGAGCTGGTTAAAAGACAGGGAACAAAGGGTAGGAATAAATGGTAAATTTTCAGAATGGAGAGGGGTAACTAGTGGTGTTCCCCAAGGGTCAGTCCTAGGACCAATCCTATTCAACTTATTCATAAATGATCTGGAGAAATGGGTAAAAAGCGAGTGGCAAAGTTTGCAGATGATACTAAACTGATCGAGATAGTTAAGACCAAAGAAGACTGTGAAGAACTTCAAAAAGATCTCACAAAACTAAGTGATTGGACAACAAAATGGCAAATGAAATTTAATGGGGATAAATGTAAAGTAATGCACATTGGGGAAAAATAACCCCAACTATACATACAATATGATGGGGGCTAATTTAGCTACAACGAATCAGGAAAAAGATCTTGGAATCATCGTGGATAGTTCTCTGAAGACGTCCACGCAGTGTGCAGCGGCAGTAAAAAAACAAAAAAACAAACAGGATGTCAGGAATCATTAAAAAGGGGATAGAGAATAAGACGGAGAATATCTTATTGCCCTTATATAAATCCATGGTACGCCCACATCTTGAATACTGCATACAGATGTGGTCTCCTCATCTCAAAAAAGATATAATGGCATTAGAAAAGGTTCAGAGAAGGGAAACTAAAATGATTAGGGGTTTGGAATGGTAACCATATGAGGAGAGCTTAAAGAGGCTAGGACTTTTCAGCTTGGAAAAGCGGAGACTAAGGGGGGATATGATAGAGGTATATAAAATCATGAGTGATGTGGAGAAAGTAAATAAGGAAAAATTATTTACTTGTTCCCATAATACGAGAACTAGGGGCCACCAAATGAAATTAATGGGCAGCAGGTTTAAAACAAATAAAAGGAAGTTATTCTTCACACAGCGCACAGTCAACTTGTGGAACTCCTTGGCTGAGGAGGTTGTGAAGGCTAGGACTATAACAGGGTTTAAAAGAGAACTGGATAAATTCATGGAGGTTAAATCCATTAATGGCTAATAGCCAGGATGGGTAAGGAATGGTGTCTCTAGCCTCTGTTCATCAGAGGGTGGTGATGGATGGCAGGAAAGAGATCACTTGATCATTACCTGTTAGGTTCACTCCCTCTGGGGCACCTGGCATTGGCCACTGTCAGTAGACAGGATACTGGTCTGGATAGACCTTTGGTCTGACCCAGTATGGTCTTTCTTATGTTCTTAACCTTCTTTTGGAGGAGAAGAGCATACTTGATGAGACCAAATGGACTTAAGGTTCCGTCAGTAACTTTTTCTGTTACTATATCAGGACAGATTGCAAGACTTGGACAACAGAGTGGTGGTAGGAAGTGGCCAGGAAGGAGGGACAGCCTTAAGGTGCTTCTGTGTGCTGGATATGTACTAAGCCGTACTGGACATGTAGTAACCCTGAGCCAGAGCTTGGTGGAATGAGAGGGCCTGAGATCTCCTAACAACCCCCTCCTATTAAGAAGAGAATGAAACCCTTTACATTGTAGACTATCCACTAGTGGGAGGGAGGGGAAGAATGCATACCCTTCAAAACCCCTGGCTGTGGTTGGAAACTCATGGGGGTCAATATCCGTGCCCCTATCTTTCCAGGCACCCTGCCCCACCAGGGAGAGAGAGAACTGAGTGGATAACCTGATTGGAGGGTTGACTGAATCCTCCCCAAAAGAAAAAGACAGACTGACACCAGGCATGAAGATGGTACAGAGGAAAATAGTCACCACATTTCTACAAAGACCTGACACCCTAACCACTAGGTGATGCTTTCAGTGAATGCCGGGCATCGCAACTTGGTGTAGAATGCAAGCATTCTCTTTGGTTCTGCTGTAAGACCTAGAGAAGAGTGTGTGTGTGGGGGGGAGGGGGGAATGGATCTTGACAAATTGTTGAAATGGCTCATGGATAGCCAATAATAGGAGGCCCAACAAAAACATCAGTGGAAACAGCTGTTCTAGATGGCTGCCCAACAACAACAGCAACTCATCCAGGAGCTGGTGGTGCAACAACAAGAACAGCAACAATGCCTGGTTCAACAACCCCAATGAGCAAGCATGATCCTTGCGGCTGGGACCCCAAGCCCCACCATGACTACAAATCTTCTGGTAAAACTCAGGAAAATGGGGCTGGGTGACACCCCTGAAGCTTTCCCAGTCAGTGTTGAATGGGTCCCCACAGCAGCTCAATAGCCACTTGAACACTGGACTATTTTTCTAGAGCTATATTGTACCAGGTTGGCTCCAGCTGCCTACCTTAGCCTTGACACCATGGATGCCCAGGACTATGTCAGGGTCAAGGTGGCCATCTTGGACATCTTTGCTATCATGGCCGAGACTTAAAGACACCACTTTTGGTGAGAAAAATTTCCCCAGGGGACCTGAACTTGAGTTGTGACCCAGAGCTTTAAGGAACACTGTTATCTGTGGCTCTATCCCAAAAAGTGGACCGGGGAGCAGGTGGCAGAAAAGGTGATGCTGGAACGATTTACACAGATTTTCCCTGGGGGCGGGTGGGCGGGGGCTGAGTGTAGGTGTTGTGACACTGGCCTGAAACATTGGCTGATGTAATCAAGCTGTCAGAAAATTATTAGGCAGCCACAGGCCCAATGGCAGGAACAACCAGAATGGAAGATCACAGAAGGGTGACCTCCAGGCCCGCCAAGGGGGACTATCTTGGGGGAATTGAATGCTGACCCCTGCGTCCTGGACAATCTGCAGTTATGACAAAACTCTGGAAGGCTGGTTCCAGGCAAAATGAAAGAGAAGAAGGGGAGCCTAGTCCTGACGGAAGACACCCCCCTCCCGCTGGCACCCAACCTCCCCCACAGCAGTCAAGCAGCAGAAGAAAAAGCTCGTCCAGGTGTTGCTTTTCATGCAATGAGGTCATTTCCACTACAACTGCCCCTTCATGGATTGCTCCTATGGACAAGCATGGGCAACAGACACCAGAGCAAGACAAAAAGATCTGGCCAAGGTATTAGTCCTTGTATGAATCAACAAGGTAGAAGTGCTGGCTCTAATAGACTCAGGGTGCAGTCAAATGCTGATCAGAGATCAACTAGCAGAACGTGGAGACAACATGGGGGACACCATCTATATCCAGTGCGCTCATGGTGATATGCACCTATATCCCATGAGGGAGGTACAGCTTAATGTAGGAAACCCCATGGGAAGAGTATGGACAGGTGTGGCCCACATGGTGGCTTACCCAGTGATTTTGGGCCAGGACTGGGAGTTCTTTGGGAAAGTCATAAAGTTGTGGGGCTACAAACCCCTAAAAGGGGAAGACCCTCAGGGAGAGGCCCTCAAGCTGCAAAAACCCAGAAAGCTGGCTGGAGTCAGAGAAATGGAAGATCCTGGTGAAGGGACCTCCTAACAGGAACAATGCCCTCCCCACAACAGGGAAAACAGAAGACCTCACCCTCTCAAGACATGGACTTAAACTATGTTGACACTAGCACTTTTGTTGGTAAAACTTTTGTTGGTCAGGGGTGTGAAAAAACACCCCCCTGACTGACATAAGTTTCACCGACAAAAGCACCAGTATGGACAGAGCTATGTTGGTAGGGTATGCTCTCCCACTGACAAAGCTGCTGCTGCTCATTGGGGGCAGTTTAAATATGCTGGAGGGAAATCCCTCTTCTGTCAGCATAGAGCAGCTACAGAGGAGATCCTTACAGCAGCACAGCTGCAGTGGGACAGCTGTGTTGCTGTAAGGTTTATAGTGTAGACACAGCCTTACTAATGGCCAACATACTTTTTGTAAATGAACAAAAAGACAACCTGATCCTGGACAGGGCATATGACCAGTTCTCCAGCATAAATGGAGACTGGTAGATCCACATCTGATGAAGCAGTGGCCCTGCTTCAAATTTAAGGAAGAGAGACTATAGAGGGAGGCAAAAGATTCCCAAACCAGAGAAGTAAGAGTACATCTACTCCCAAAGAAGTTCCACAGGAGAGTATTACAGGTGGCACATGTAGTACACTTAGAGCAAGAGAAGACGCTTGAAAGGGTAATTCTCAGATTTTACTGGCCAGGTTACTGCATGTTACTGACTACTGCATGTTATGCCCAGAGTGCCAATGGAAAGGACGCGAAAAGACCCCAAAAGCTCTACTAGTCCCTCTCCAGGTAGTCCGAGTACTCTTCAAGAAGCTCAGCATGGACTTAGTGGGATGCCTGGAAAAGAGTGAAGCCAGGTACCAGTATATTCTGGTGATAATAGACTATGTCACACAGTACCTGGAGGTCATCCCCCTTCATTTGACCACGGTGATTAACATCACCACTGAACTTATGAAGGTTTTTGCACAGGTAGGGATCCTAAATAGATACCTACTGACCAAGGGGCCAACTTTATGTCAAGGTTAATGGGGGAATTGTGTGACCTCTTAAAGATCAAGGTCTATCACTCTCAGAGTGATGGGCTGGTGGAGTGCTTCAATAAAGTATTTAAAAAGATGCTTAGAAAACTTGTGGCCTTGAACCCCTGTCTCTGAGGTGCCAGAAGCATGAACAAGGTTCTTCCAATTTGAACTGTTATATGGGAGGCAATCATGTGGGATTCTGAGCCTCCTCTGTGAGATGTGGGAAGAGAAGAGCAGAGCCTGTGAAAAAACAACACGGTACTGTATGTGATTTACCTGTGGGAGAATTTGGAGACACTGCAGGCTTTAGCTAAAGAAAACCTGTTGAAGTCCCAGCAGAAGCAGGAACCAAGGATCCAGGATGCAAGAATTTGGACTCGGGTATAGGGTCTTGTTACTACTTGTTACCTCGGAATCGAAGCTACTGGCCAGGTGGCAAGGTCCATTTGAGGTGGTGAGGAAGGTGCGGATGGTCAGTTATGAAATTTGCCAGCCAGAAAAGAAACAAGGATTTATTGTGTGAACCTGCTAAAGGCCTGGCAGGACCAAGAAGGCCTCCTCATAGCACCGTCTCTACTCGAACCTGAGATTGTCCTACAGGCACCCTTAGACCATAATGCTGAACTGATACCTGTGGGAGAAGAACTCCAGCCTCAAGAAAAACAACAGTTTTGACAGCTGATAGAAGCCTTCACCTCAGTATTCTCCTTCCTTGAAAGATGTGGGAGATGGTCTGCTGGGAACTTCACCCCTAACTCCAACATGGCCTGGTTGAGGAGTCCTATAGTGAGTAGAGGAGCCCCACCCGTGCTTGTGCCAAAACCTGATCTGTCACCCTGATTTTTCACCTATTTCCTGAGAGTAAACACACTATTGAAATTTGATGCATATCCTATGCCTAGAGTACATGACTTGCTGGACAGGCTTGGGGATGCCAAGTATATATTCACTCTTGACCTAATGAAGCATTATTGGCAGATTCCTTTGACAACCAAACCAGGAGAGAAGACCACATTGTCCACACCTTTGGTCTCCACCAATTTAAGTCCATGCCCTTCGGTTTTCATAAAGCTGTGGCTACCTTCCAATGCATGATGATACTTCAACCATACAGACAGTATGGCACAGCATACATCGATGATATTGTCATAATTACAACTGGAACAATCACTTGAGACACATCAATAGAGCAATCCCTCAAAGAGACAAGACTAACAGGTAACTTGGCCAAATGCAGATTGGCCACCTGGCAGGTGACTTACGTTAGCTATATTGTAGGGGGTAGGCACCTGAACCTGCTAATAGGAAAAGTTCAAGCCTTGGAGCAATGCCCCAGACCAACCACAAAAAAGCAGGTGCACCACTCCTGATAGTCCAAAACCTGCAGCAAAGCATTTAAGACATTGAAAGAATAGTTAAGATGGGAACCAGTGCTCTCACACTCAGACTTTTCAAAACAATTCACATTACAGACAGATGTTTCAGATGTCAGTCTTGGGGCAATACTTTCACAGGATGGTGATGAGGGAGAATACCCCATTCTGTACCTCAGCAGGAATATTCATTAATTATCACTGTGGGCCAATCTATAACCCAGATTTATAAGAACAGCTATAGTGGGTGAGATCAATGGTCCATCTAGCCCAACATCCCTCTTTTCTGAAAGAGGCTAACTGTGACACCTTGTACCCCATATAATATCCTGTACCCAATGTTCACCACTTTTATATGGTTATGTTATATTTTGTACAAAGTATGCCTTGCGATGTATCATTTGACAAATCAAACTGATTAATATCATTGTCCTGTTAAGATGTGTGTAACAACACTGTGTGAAAAGCGATGAGATTTTACTGTATGATTGTTATTAGAATATGTTGTAGTTCTAGGTAACGCCCACAAACTAGTTTTTCAGAAAGAAAGACACACTGGCAACCCCAGACAGCCCACTTGACTTTGTCAGTACCTATCACTTACTTAAGCAGCCATTCTTCAGCAAAGGGAAGTATAAACAAGAACTTTACTTTTCTTCCCAGCTACAATGCAAATCTCACATACAGAGGGGAATATTTGTCTACACCCTGGTGGTGTCTGTGTGTGTGTGAGTAATCCTGAAAGAGAGGAGGAGGATATAAAAATAAAGGATAGTGACCTCCACAGGACCAGTCTCCTCTCCACCTTATATCTCTGTGCTCATAACATCACTGAATATCTGAAGAACACTGCACTAATGGGATTCGTCCCAGGCAGAAAGGAAACCCAGCCTGTGAACTGAGAACTGTGAACTATCTGCAGCATCTGGTGTGATGAGAAAAATGTTTGTTTCAAATCCTATTTAGCTTGGTAAAGTTAAAAAATTAGCTTGCAGTTTTATCTTTTTATTTCTCTTGTAACCAATTCTGACTTTTAAGCCTTACTGCTTATAATCACTTAAAATCTATCTTTCTCTAGTTAATAGCTTGGATATTGTTTTAGCTAAACTGATGTGTTTGGTTAAAGTATTTGGGAATCTCTACTTAGTCAGCAAGGCTGGTGCATATTAATTACCCATTGTTGGAATGACAGATTACTTCTGAGCTTGTACTGTCCAGTGGGAAGTACAAGATGCACATTTCTGGGGGGCACCCCCTCCAAAGCCTGTCTCATGTATCTGTGAAAAATTGCAGGGGAGTCCCGATATCCCTGGGGTAGGACTGTCCAGCAGAATTGTCTGCCTTCCCATGTGAATTCAGTTTTATACTGACAGGAGGTAGCTAGTGGCAGAGACCAAAACACATTAGCTATGTCCAAAACAGTGAAAATTCAGAATTGGAGTCCAAGACAGGCTAGCATTTCAGGGTACGCTGCCACTACTGAGGCTGGTGAATTGTCCAGAGCATTAATCATAGAATATCAGGATTGCAAGGGACCTCAGGAGGTCATCTAGTCTAACTCCCTGCTCAAACCAGGACCAATCCCCAAACAGATTTTTGCCCCCAGATCCCTAAATGGCCCCCTCAAGGACTGAACTCACAACCCTAGGTTTAGCAGGCCAATGCTCAAACCACTGAGGCACCAGGTACCATTTGGCTTTCTCATTGGCCACCAGAAACGCCTTGCCTGGCTGTTTACTTACAAGTTTGAAATATGAATGACTTGTTCAGAAAGATTTGGAGAACCTGGATTGATGTCTGGTCCCTCTCAGTCCCAAGAGCGAACGACTTCCCAAACAAAGAGCACAACCAAAAGCCTTCCCCCCGCCCCAGATTTGAAAGTATCTTGTCCCCTTATTGGTCCTTTGGGTCAGGTGTCAGCCAGGTTACCTGAGCTTCTTAACCCTTTACAGGTAAAAGGATTTTGGAGTTTCTGGCCAGGAGGGATTTTATAGTACTGTAAACAGGAGAGCTGTTACCCTTCCCTTTATAGTTATGACACGCCCCCCAAATCACAGATAGTGTTGGACGTCCGGTTCCACACTGGCTGTGATTTCTTCCTGGAGCTCTAGGAGAAAACAGAGTTAATAAGACACATGTACCTTTAGACATACTACTGATTATATAAAAACTAACAATATGTTCCATTCCAAGAACAATTTTTAACCAGTTGACTCTGGGAAACTTTTCCGGGAGAGTGCATCAGCCACTTTGTTAGAAGCTCCTGAAATGTGTTGTAATTTAAAATCAAAATTTTGGGGAGCTAAATTCCACCAAAGAAGTTTTTTGTTATTCCTCTTGGCGGTATGAAGCCACTGTAGCGCAGCATGGTCTGTTTGTAGTTGGAAACGCCGTCCCCAAACATATGGGCGTAGCTTTTTCAGCGCGTACACAATGGCGTAGCATTCCTTTTAGCTGATTGACCAGTGGCTTTCCCTCTCAGACAGTTTCTTGCTGAGAAACACGAGAGGATGGAATTTTTGATCCGGTCCTTTCTGCATTAAAACTGCTCCCACACCCCGCTCGGACACATTTGTGGTTACTAGGAACGGTTTGTCAAAGTCTGGGGCCCTTAGCACAGGGTTAGACATGAGTGTCGCCTTAAGCTGGTTAAAGGCCTTTTGACACTCATCAGTCCTCTGAACTGCATTTGGCTGTTTTTTTCTGGTTAGGTCTGTCAGCGGGGCGGCGATTTGGCTGTAGTGTGGTACAAATCGCCTATAATATTCGGCCAAGCCTAAGAAGGATTGGACCTGTTTCTTTGACTTTGGAACCGGCCACTTTTGGATAGCATCCACTTTGGCCTGTAGGGGATTTATAGTTCCTTGACCCACCTGGTGCCCCAGGTAAATCACTCTGTTTTGGCCTATTTGACTCTTTTTAGCCTTAACAGTTAGTCCTGCCTGCCGGATGTGCTCGAAGACTTTTTCCAGGTGCTCCAGGTGTTCTGTCCATGAATCAGAAAAAATGGCCACATTATCGAGGTAGGCAACTGCAGATTCTCCCAATCCCGCTAGGAGACAATTTACAAGTTTTTGGAAGGTGGCCGGGTGCATTTTGCAACTCGAAAGGGAGTACATTGAATTTATACACCCCTGCCTGGGTGACGAAGGCTGATCTTTTCTTAGCGGGTTTATTTAGTGGTACTTGCCAGTATCCCTGGGTTAAGTTTAAAGTAGAGATGAATTGGGCATGTCCCAATTTCTCCAATAGCTCATCTATGCGTGGCATTGGATAGTTGTTAGGACGAGTTACAGCATTTAGCTTACGGTAGTCCACGCAAAAGCGTATTTCCCCATCTGGTTTGGGAACTAGAACCACTGGAGATGCACATGCACTATTAGAGGGGTGGATTATACCCATCTGTAGCATGTCCTGGATCTCCCTTTGGATAGCAGTTTTGGCATGAGGTGACTCCTGGTAGGGTGGGGTTCTAATTGGGTGAGCATTACCTGTGTCAATGGAGTGGTATGCCCGTTCGGTCCATCCTGGAGTGGCTGAGAAAATTGGTGCAAAACTTGTGCACAGCTCCTTGATCTGCTGTCGCCGCAGACGTCCAAGGGTCATGGAGAGGTTTACCTCTTCCACGCCACCATCCTTTTTACCTTTGTAGTAGACACCTTTAGGCCACTCTGCGTCATCTGTTTCCTGGGCTGTAAACTGGCAAACGTTTAATTCTCTGGAATAAAAGGGCTTAAGAGAATTAACATCGTATACCTTAGGCTTTATGTTGGAGGTGGGGGAGGCTATGAGATAGTTAACAGCTTCTAGGCGCTCCTGGACCATGAATGGTCCTTTCCACGACGCTTCCATTTTATGGGCCTGGAGTGCCTTTAAGACCATGACTTGGTCTCCTACTTTGAAGGACCGTTCTCTGGAATGTTTATCATACCAGGCCTTTTGCTCTTTTTGAGCATCCTTTAGGTTTTCTTTAGCAAGGGCTAAAGAATGTCGGAGGGTGTTTTATAGGTTGGTTACAAAGTCTAGAATGTTAGTTCCTGGAGAAGGCGTAACATTGCTGCTTCACCAAGTGTAATGGCCCCTTAACCTTGCGGCCATACACAAGTTTAAATGGTGAAAACCCTAAACTGGGATGTGGTACAGCTCTGTAGGCGAAAAGCAACTGTTGCAACACTAGGTCCCAATCATTGGAGTGTTCATTTATGAATTTACGTATCATGGCCCCCAAAGTTTCATTAAACCTCTCCACCAGACCATTGGTTTGATGGTGATAAAGGGTGGCAACCAAGTGATTTACCCCATGAGCTTCCCACACGCTTTTCATGGTCCCTGCCAGGAAATTAGTTCCTGAATCTGTAAGGATGTTGGAGGGCCAACCTACCCTGGCAAAAATGTCTGCTAATGCCTGGCACACACTTTTAGCCCTGGTGTTGCTTAAGGGTACTGCTTCCGGCCATCGGGTAGCAAAATCCATGAAAGTCAGTATGTACTGCTTTCCTCTGGGTGTCTTCTTTGGGAAAGGACCCAGAATATCCACAGCTACTTGCTGAAATGGGACCTCAATTATGGGTAGTGGCTGGAGAGGGGCTTTAACCTGGTCTTGGGGCTTTCCCACTTGTTGGCACACCTCACAAGACCGGACATAATTAGCAACGTCCTTGCCCATTCCCTCCCAGTGGAAGGACTTCCCCAACCGGTCTTTGGTTCTGTTCACCCCAGAATGGCCACTGGGATGATCATGGGCTAAGCTCAATATCTTTACCCGATACTTAGTGGGAACTACCAACTGTCTTTGAGGATGCCAGTCTTCCTGGTGCCCACCAGAAAGAGTCTCCTTATAAAAGTCCTTGTTCTACAACAAACCGGGATCGGTTAGAAGAGCTGAGAGGCGGTGGGTTGCTCCGTGCCGCCGCCCAAGCTTTCTGAAGGCTGTTATCTGCTTCCTGCTTGGCCTGGAACTGTTTCATTGATGCTGGAGACATTAGTTCCTCCTTGGACTGTGGACTGGGGCTTGGTCCCTCTGGAAGCGATGCAGGTGCTGGGGCTGTTTCCATTGACTGTGAACCGCTGTCCGCTGGTGCACTATGTGGTATTTCAGGCTCTGGCTGAGCCTCTTGGGTAGGGTTATCTGCTGCTTCCGCCAGTTCAGGCTCGCTGGTACCCTCTGGCATTGGAGTTGTAGAGGGGTTTGCAAGCGCTGGACTCAGTGCTGGCAATGGTTTTGGTGCTGGCTGCGTTGCCAGTTCCGGTTCTGGGACTGGCTTTGGCTGGGTCTCTGGGATTGGATCCACTACGGCTGTTGCAGGGGATCCGGTTCCACCACCTTTGTTTGGGTCTCTGGTAACACAGACGGGGCCCTGGTGGATGGCTCAGGAACAGGGATGGGGGTGAAAGCTTGCTTAGCCTTGCTGCGGGTGACTATTCCCACCCTCTTGGCTAGCTTCACATGGTTGGCCAAGTCTTCCCCCAGCAGCATGGGAATGGGATAATTGTCATAGACTGCAAAAGTCCACATTCCTGTCCAGCCCTTGTACTGGACATGCAACTTGGCTGTAGGCAAGGTTACAGACTGTGACACGAAGGGTTGAATTGTCACTGGAGCCTCCGGGTTAATGAGTTTGGGGTCCACTAGGGATTGGTGGATAGTTGACACTTGTGCCCCAGTGTCCCTCCAAGCGATAACCTTCTTTCCGCCCACTCTCAAGGTTTCCCTTCGCTCCGAGGGTATGAGAGAGGCATCTGGGTCTGGGGATCTTTGGTGTGATTGGGGTGTAATGAACTGTAATCGGTTGGGGTTCTTGGGGCAGTGAGCCTTTATATGTCCCAGTTCATTACATTTAAAACATCGCCCTGCTAAGGTATCACCGGGGCGATGTTGGTTGGTGGAGACTGGTGTGGTGGGGTGAGAAGGTGTCTGGGGTTTACCTTGGGATGTGGGTGGGGCCTTGGGTTGTCCCCGGTGGTAAGGGTTTGTTTCGGCTTGCCCCTTCTGATATTCGCTCCAACTGCTACTAGTTTTTTTCTTTTCTGCCACCTCCACCCATTTGACTCCAATCTCCCCCGCCCCGGTTACAGTTTTGGGCTTCCCATCTAGGATGTACCTTTCTATTTCCTCAGGAACACCCTCTAAAAACTGCTCCATTTGCATTAGGAAGGGCAACTCTTCCGTAGATTTAACATTTGCTCCTGATATTCAGGCATCCCAATTTTTCCCAATGTGGTAGGCATGTTGGGTAAATGACACGTTGGGTTTCCACCTTAGGGCTCTGAACCGCTGACGGGCATGCTCAGATGTTAGCCCCATTCTGATTCTGGCCTTGTTTTTAAAAAGTTCATAACTGTTCATGTGTTCCTTAGGCATTTCAGTCGCCACCTCTGCTAAGGGTCCACTGAGCTGCAGCCTCAGCTCTACCATGTACTGGTCTGCAGTGAGGCTGTATCCAAGGCAGTCCCTTTCAAAATTTTCTAAGAAGGCCTCAGTATCATCGCCTGCCTTGTAGGTGGGGAATTTTCTGGGATGGGAAGGTGGTACCTGGAGAGGGGTTGTTAGGATTGGCTGTTGTATCCGGCCTAGCCCTTGCTACTTCCAGTTCATGCTTCCTTTCTTTTTCTCTCTCCTCCCCTCCATCTCTTTTTCTTTCAGCTCCATAACTCTTTTGTGGGCCTCCTCTTTGGCTTTCTCCAGCTCCATAGCTCTCTTGTGGGCCTCCTCTTTGGCTTTCTCTTCTCTTTCTCTCAGCTTCATCTCTTTTTTGTGGGCCTCCTTTTTGGCTTTCTCTTCTCTTTCTCTCAGTTCCATCTCTCTCTTGTGGGCCTCCTCTTTGGCTTTTTCTTCTTTTGTAGTCATTTTCCTGTTTTCTTGTGCTGGGTCACACCCCTGTGCAGTTGACTGAAACTGGGATGCACTCAGCTCAGACTGCTGCTGAGTTAACAGAGACTTTCTAACTAGCTACTCCCGAGGATGTAAAAAGAAAAAAAAAAACAATTCAGCTTGTAAATTCCTTTTACCAGTTGTTTGCTCATTAATTGAACCCTTCTCTTAACAAAGACCCTTGTTAAAAAAACTTAACACCTCTGCCTTCAGGCAAGGAGAGATAAGATATGCATCTACCTTCAACTCTACTTTCCAAGCAGCTAGAAGGAAAAAAAAACTTACTGGCTTTTGGGTTTAAAATGAATCCCACCTCTGCCACCATGTCAAGGCTGCTTCCCCACTCTGAACTTTAGGGTACAAATGTGGGGGCCTGCATGAAAACTTCTAAGCTTAACTACCAGCTTAGATTTGGTCCGCTGCCACCATTCCCAAGTGGATTCCTTTCCCTGGGAAGCCTTGAGAAACTCTTCACCAATTCCCTGGTGAATACAGATCCAAACCCCTTGGATCTTAAAACAAGGAGAAATTAACCATCCCCCTCCTTCCTCCCACCAACTCCTGGTGGATCAAGATCCAAACCCTTTGGATCTAAAAACAAGGAAAAATCAATCTGGTTCTTAAAAAGAAGGCTTTTAATTAAAGAAAAAAGGTAAAAATCATCTCTGTAAAATCAGTATGGAAAATAACTTTACAGGGTAATCAAACTTAAAGAGCCCAGAGGACCCCCTCTAGCCTCAGGTTCAAAGTACAGCAAACAGAGATAAACACTCTAGTAAAAGGTACATTTACAAGTTGAGAAAACAAAGAGAAACTAACACGCTTTGCCTGGCTGTTTACTTACAAGTTTGAAATATGAGAGACTTGTTCAGAAAGATCTGGAGAACCTGGATTGATGTCTGGTCCCTCTCAGTCCCAAGAGTGAACGACTTCCCAAACAAAGAGCACAACCAAAAGCCTCCCCCCCTCCCCAAGATTTGAAAGTATCTTGTCCCCTTATTGGTCCTTTGGGTCAGGTGTCAGCCAGGTTACCCGAGCTTCTTAACCCTTTACAGGTAAAAGGATTTTGGAGTCTCTGGCCAGGAGGGATTTTATAGTACTGTACACAGGAGAGCTGTTACCCTTCCCTTTATAGTTATGACACACCCCCAGCTGGCGGGAAGGGCCAGGGGAAAAAGAAGGGCAAGGGCCCTGCCAAGAAGGCTAAGCCCTCCATAGTAGGGGCTGCCCCCTCTGCCAGAGCCCCGCCACGGGCTGCGGTGTCCCTCCCCATTGCTCCCTCCACCAGCTCTGGGGGTGCCCCTCTCCCAGCCCCCAGGGCGTACACCCCCACCTGCCGCTATGTCATCTCTCCCAGCCACCGCCTCTGCTACCATCTCTAGCGGCCAGGACCCCTTCCCCACCTTGACCAGGAAGCATGGCATCCGTTACCTCCTGGTGCCTGCCCTGCCCCACATGGAGACCTACATGCAGGCGTTGGTGAGGGTGGTGGGGCCCACGGCCACAGTGGCGGCCTCCAAAATGTACGGTCTTCTTCCTGGCATTGGAGGCTGCCACCCAGGAGGCAATGGAGAAGGGCCTGACAGTGGGGGGAGTGTTCGTCCCCCTGGAGCCACTGGAAGATCTGGGATTCGGAGTGGTCCTGACTTCCTTCCCTCTGTTCCTCCCCAATGCTGCCCTGCTGCCTTGCCTCTCTACCCTGGGGAAACCCTCTCCTTAGTTAGCCTTCTCTCACTGGGTTGCAAAGATCCCACCCTCTGTCATGTCCTCTTATTCTGCCGGCAGGTGCAGCTTCAACTGCCGCTGGTGGTGCGTGACGTAGAAGCGCTTGTGGGGTCCTTTTTGGTCCCTTAGCAGGGGGCCCACTACCGGGTGCATTATTCCACAGGGGAGGCCTGGTGCTATCTCTGTCGGGTGATGGGGCACATCCAGAGGGACAGAGGAGCATCTGGGTCTCCCGAGCCCCAGCAAGGCACCTCCCCAGCCCACCTCTGCTCCTGCTTGGGCCCTAGGGGCACCCCCTCCAGTGCGCCCAGATGAGCAGGACAGCCCAGCCTCCACTGTGTGCAGTCTGGCGGGGCCTGTGGAGGAGGGTGTGGAGGAGGTACCACCAGGCGTGGGAGAGGGCCTGCCCCATCAAGAGTTTTCCCTCCCTCGTGCCACCCCACCACTACCTCCCCAAGTCCCCATACCATCATCCTTGCCCCCCGGCCCGACCCCTGCCAGCCAGCCTGCAGATGATACCATGGAGGGCTGGGTCCTTGTACAGGGGAAGCGTGGCAAGTGGAAGGCTCGGCCTTAGCTGCTCCCCTCTGATGTGGAGGATGCAGAGGCCCCCTGTAAGATCAGGAAGGGGACCATGGACGCCGAACCTTCTGCCTTGCCCCCCAGTGAGTTCTGTCCACTGGAGCTGGCTGGGGAAGATGTGGCAGCAAGGGGGGGGGCAGCACTGCTCCTCTTCTGGAGTTCCTCCTTGAGGGGGCCTCTGATGGAGCCCCTCCCGCCCCCTAGTCACCAAAGCCCCCTGCAAGCTCTGAGGCAAGCATCGCTTCAAGTGCTGATGGGGAGGTCCCTGTGGTGGTGGACATTGAGGAGATTCAAGGAGATTGAGGCCCTGGGTCTGATCCCAGTCACACAGGGGGAGGATGACCCTTTGTCAGCAGGCCTCAGTCTGGGTGCCTTTACACTGCACCCCCTTCTCCTCCCTTCCCATGAATGCTGCTCCCACTCTCACTTCTGGGGAGCCCCTGGACTCTTCCACCTGCCTGGCCATGCACAACATCTCGTTGAAGGCTGCCGAGCCCATCAAGGCAACAGCCAGTGCCCCATGGCTGGGCCCCAAGTCACCAGGGGCACCCCTTGCTGATGCAGGGCAGCCGACCTGGTGCTGATTCTACACCTATCGATGCTGTGGCTGCAGCACCTGCTATGGAGCAAGAGCCAGGCATCACTGAGGGCCCCCTTCCCATTTCCCTGATGTCTGAGCCTGGCCGAAAGCTGGCACCCCACGGTAGCTTGGCTACCGAAGCCCACGATCCCTGTTCCACCCCTCTCCCCGATTCCGCCCCTGATCCCTGCACCACCCCCAATGCCGATCCCGTCTCCCTCCCCTCCACCTCCCAAGCTGCTGCATCCCCTGGGGTTGTCTCATTCCCCTTGCTGGTATATCACCCCCAGGGAGTGGCCTTTGTGTTCCCCTGTCCTGACCCCCTAGGAGCTGCTATTTTCCCTCCGCTGCCCCGCACTGAGCCGGGGTCTGAGGCAGGCTGCAGGGCGCCAGCACGTTGAGTGTCATGCCAGGGGTCCACCCCCTGCCTGCCCGTCTCTGTAGGCCATGGAGGTTTGACAGGGGCCCCACCAAAGGACAGCCAAGGGCCTGTGATCCCACCCTCCCAATAGGCTGTGAGAGGAGCTGAGAGAGTATCTCCAGGATACCTGTGGGTCCTGGAACAAGGTGCAGTTTGCTCTCCAGCTCTGGGGGGGACTTTTATCAAATCCTCCAGGCTGTGAGGGCCATTTTGGGGGAGGGTAAAGGGACCGGGAGGCTGGTCGCTTCAGCCTACCAGCAAACCCACTGCTTCCGTGACCCCTGCTTACTTACAGGGTCGGTCACGGATTGCTGCGTGGCCCAACGGTGGTCATGAGCATCCCTGCAAGCGAGGATCCTCCCCCAGCCCTCCCTATGGCACCTGTCACCTTCGCTACACTAAACTCCTGGGGCTGTAGGGTGGCTCTCCGCAGGTGCCAGATGCTCTCCTTCCTTTGGGAGTGGGGGTACTCTGTGGTTTTCCTGGAGGAGACGCATATGGATCCAGCTGCCACAGCAAGTTGGTGGCTGGAGTGGGGGGACAGGGTCTATTTTAGCCACCTCACAGCTTGCTCTGCTGGATTGGCTCCCCTTTTCTCCCCTGACCTACAGCCTGAGGTGCTGGGGGTTGCCAAGGCTGTGCCGAGCTGCTTGCTGCACCTCTGGGTCCGCATGGAGGGGCTGGTGGTCAATCTCATCAATATTTATGCACCAACATTGGGCCCGGAGCAGCTGTGATTTTTCCAACAGGCGTCCACCTTCCTCAGCTCCTTGGATCCTCACGAGTGCCTGGTCCTGGGCGGGGACTTTAACACCACCCTCGAGGAGCAGGACCACTCGGAGACTGAGTGGTGTCCAGCCGCCATGAGCGTCCTCTGAGATGTTGTCGACCATCACTCCCTGGTGGATGTCTGGTGCGAACATCACCTGGACAACATGTCAACATTTACCTTTGTCCAAGTGGAGGCCCATCGGTCGTGCCACTCCTGGTTGGACCGCATTTACTTAACATGCTGTCACCTTTCACGTGCCCACTCATCCAGCATCTGGCATCCTTCTAGGAGTTCTGGCTGGCCTGGCGAGGGCAGAGGTGCGCTTTTCCCTTGGCACGGCGGTGGTGGGATGTGGAGAAGGTGCGCGCCTGGCTCTTCTGCCGTGATTACACCTGGAGCGCCAGCCAGCAGAGGGATGCGGCGATAGAGCAATTGGAACGGGAGGTCTTTAGAGCTGGAGAGACATCTGGCTGCCAGCCCCGAGGATCCATCCCTTTGTGGAGCATGCTGGGGGAAGCGGGAGATGCTCCAGGCCCTCGAGAACCATCGGGCCTGGAGTGCCTTTATTCGATCCCGCATCCACCTCCTTCGGGAGATGGACTGCAGCTCCCACTTCTTCTACACCTGGAGAAAAAGAGGGGGGCTAGGAAGCACGTCACCTGCCTTCTGGCAGAGGACGGCATCCCCATCACAGATCCGGAGAAGACGCGCAGGAGGGCCAGGGCTTTCTACATGAGCCTGGTCAGTGTGGTCTCCCAGACAGACAGACAGCTCTCACTCTCGCCGAGCTCTCAGAAGCTCTCCGCCGCATGCCCACTAATAAATCCCCGGGCATGGATGGGCTGACCTTGGAGTTCTACTACGTGTTCTGGGATGTCCTCGGCCTGGACCTTGTGACCATCTGGGCCAAGTCCTTGGAGAGCGGGGTTGTCCCCCTGTCATGCAGGCGAGCCATGCTCACCTTGCTTCCAAAGAAGGGGGACCCCCACGACCTTCGGAATTGGCGTCCCCCGTTTTGCTCGTTAGCATGGACTATAAGGTCGTAGTGAAGGCCATCTCACTGCGGCTGGGGTCCGTGCTGGTGGACGTGGTCCACCCTGACCAGACCTACACCATCCCAGGCTGTACCACCTTTGACAACCTGTATTTTGTCCAGAATCTCTTGTAGCTCGGGTGTAGGGATGGTCTGTTGTTCACTCTTCTGTCCCTGGATCAGGAGAAGGCATTTGACAGGGTGGACCACGGCACTCTTCAGGCATTCAGCTTCAGATCCCAGTTCATGGATTTTCTCCAGGTGCTATATGCCTCCGCGGAGTGTCTGGTCAGGCTTAACTGGATCCTGACCAAGCCGGTCAGCTTCGGGTGCGGGTGGCGGAGTCCCGCTCAGTGGGACAGAGTCTGGTCCTGGCAGAAGTCACCAGAATCTGAGACCCCCAGGACTACGACTGAGGAGACTGGCTCGATCCCCTGACGCTTGCTTAGCGCATGGAGCTCTCCAGCCCTCATACTCCCTGGTGTGTACTTCAGAAGGTAAGGGCCGCTTTGCCGCCCACTGCTCGGGTCTACGTCAACTGGGTCCTGCGGGAAGGTGCCCCCCTGCCCACCCTACACCCCAGGCCCTTATCATCGGGCCCACCCGGTCATTACACCCCTTCACCGTGAGCTGGCTGCATGAACTGCAGTCTGCTCATTTCTGGACTGTGACAAGGAGACATCTGTACATGCTCGTGCTCCACACCCTTCATGTCCTCACTCTCATGTCCCACCCCGTCATGAGGTGGAGGGACCTCCTACCACCTCTGGAGGGTGAGGAACCCTGGCAGGCCAGCCTATATTCCACCCTGATCCCAAAGCCCGCTGGGGATATTAGTTGACGGCTCCTTTATGGAGCTGTGAGCACGGGCGTGTTCTTGGTTTGGTTCACCCCGTCCCGGACACCTGCCCCTTCTGCAGCCTGAGGAAGACCCTGGTGCATGTGTATCCGGAGTGTTCCAGGTTGCAGTCCCTATTCCGGCTCCTCTTAGATATCCTGTCACATTTTTGGCTGCACTTTTCCCCTCACCTCCTTATCTATGCACTCCCTATCCGTGGCCCCACTAAGTCACAGGACCTCCTTGTCAACCTCCTCCTAGCACTGGCCAAAATGGCCATCTACAAGACCAGCGAGAGAAGGTTGGCTGACGGGGTTTCCTGTGACTGCGGGGCCTATTTCTGAACCTCTGTGTGCTCACACATCTGGGCGGAGTTCCCCCGGGTGCATAGGTGCCGACTCCATGGGTGC
Organism: Malaclemys terrapin pileata; assembly: GCF_027887155.1. NCBI lineage: Eukaryota > Metazoa > Chordata > Testudines > Emydidae > Malaclemys > Malaclemys terrapin. The sequence continues at coordinate 165,514,877 of NC_071506.1, forward strand.
TCTGGGGCAACCAAACTCCCCTCACCCCCACCCCTCCTCCTCCCCTGAGTGCACCATGTCCCTGCACCTCTGCCTACCTCCCAGCACTTTCAGCATGGCCGCCTCCAAACAGCCAAACAGTAGGGGCAGGGACTTTGGGGAAGGGATTGGAATGGGGTGGGGCAGGAGTGGGAAGGGGCAGGGCCTCATGGAAGGGGTGGTGTGGGGGTGGGGCCAGGGTCAGAGGTGGGGGTCGAGCACCCACGGGAAAAGGGGAAATCGATGCCTTTGCCTGGGCGGCATCTGCTGGCTCCCTTGACACCTTCGAGGAGCAATGGGTGCTGTCTGGGGTTCTCTGCTCAGTGTCCCCATCAGGTTCCCTTTGTTTAGCCCTGTGACCTCAATCCTGTCCCTGTTATATCTTTAGTTGTCCCCTGTAATTAATTGAGATCCTGGACTTTGTGGATCCTCCCCTTAGGCTGGGGGAGGTCCTTTAGTAGTGGGCGGGCTTCTGCCCACTCACTTCCAGGATCCCAACAGGACCAGACTCCTGCACTCATCTGGTCTGAGTCTGTCACAATACATGTGTAAGCGGGGGAATGGTCCTGCTATTGTGGGGAACTTTCCTGGCTTCTACACTACCCCGATGAAGTGGGCTAGAGAAAGGATCTGAGTCCTCGCTCCCACTTCCTTTACCCAAAGGCCTCCCTGCCCTCGAGGACTCTCCTTCCACTCTCCTGTCTGGCAGAGTCCTCGAAACCCCGACAAGGTTGGGCCCAGGATTCCTGGGGGGCTCGACCCCCAACCCTGCTGTGGTCACCCAGGACAGGGGCTAGGGTGTCCCCACTCCGGGGTACTCTCTCTGCACTGGGCACCTCCCTGACCCACTGATCATTTCATACAATTTAAAGCAAATACAAGTTGTTAAATTAACAATTAATTAAAAAAAAAAGAATAAGGAAAAATGGGAATGGTTAAAGGAAAATACATCACCCTGCTCTGTGGCAGGGAACATTACAAACAGTGTCTCTGGAACGTCAGGGCAGTTCACAGTCTGTTCCTTGTAGGTTCCAGGCCTCATTCTCAGGACCTAGCTGTGCTGCAGAGACGCTGTGGGTTGGACATTTGCTCTGGTGGTGGCCACACGCTCTCAGGCTGTAGGTGGCAGGACTCTTCTTCCCAGCGTCGCCCCCGCCCTGTCAGGGTTACGATCCCCCTCCAAGTCTGGCCTGCAGAGCCTCTTGGCTGAGGCGTCTCCCTGTGCTGGGCCCATTGCCCAGGGTCCCCCTCAATCTCCCCAGCTGCTCACCGCACCCAGCTCCGGATTGCTCCAGTCCCAGTCCCAGCCCCACACTGCCTCAGCACGGCTGTTGCTCCTGCTCTGCCTTCAGCTCCCTGGGCTGCTTCTCTGGCCTCTCTGGCTCTGGTTGCTACAGCTCTGCTCCCAGGACAGGTCTGCTCTGCAGGCTGCTTCTGTGACTCTGCTCCCAGCTCTGACTTGCTTCCTGGGGTGCTTGTCTGGCCCCTCGGGTTCTGGTTGCTGCAGCTCTCCTCCCAGGGCAAGTCTGCTCTTTCTGGGCTGTGCTCTGGCTTTTGGGCTGCAGCTCTGCTTCCAGCAGCTTATCTTGGGCCCCTGCTCTCTCCTTAGCTCGGCCCCACTCTGACTCAGGCAATTCCAGCTCACATGGAGGACGGGACCCACCTGGCCTCCTGACTCCCTGATTAGCCTGCCCGCCCTGTCAATCAGGCTGATCTGGAGCATTGGCCTCTCCCCATTGTTCCTGGGGACTGTCAGTCTCAGGCTCCTGATTTCCCATTGACCCTTCCCCTTTTAGTGCTGGGAGCTAGCCAACCAAAACACCCCCACTGAATGTTAGTAAGGGGGCAACAGGCCCCTTACACATGCACCTCTAATTTTACTAATAATTACATGAACTAAACAGTATTTTTCACATTTCAAGGACTACAATGACTTAGAATAAAGGGATATTTTTACCCGGCTGATTCTGGGAAACCTTCCCAGGAAAGGGCATCAACCACTTTGTTAGAGGCTCCTGAAATGTGTTTTTTTGTTAGTCTCTTTGACTGTAAAGCCACTTCAGTGCAACATGGTCAGTCTGCAGGTCGAAATGCCGTCCCCAAATGTATGGGCATAGCATCTCCAGGGCATACACAATGGCACAACATTCCTTTTCTGAGACTGACCAGTAGCTTGCCCTCTCAGAAAGTTTTTTGCTGAGAAACACAACAGGATGGAGTTGCTAATCTGGCCCTTCCTGCATTAAAACTGCTCCTACACCACGCGTGGACACATCTGTGATTTCAATGAAAGGTTGGTCGAAGTCCGGGACCCTTTGTACAGGGTCAGACGTAAGGGCCGCCTTAAGCTGGTTAAAGGCTTTTTGACACTTTTCAGTCCACTGAACTGCATTTGGCTGTTTTTTCCTGGTTAGGTTTGTCAGTGGGGTGCAATTTTGCTGCCCAAGAAGGATTGGACCTGTTTCTTTGACTTAGGGACAGGCCAATTTTGGATAGCATTTCCTTTAGCCTGTAGGGGGTTGATAGTTCCTTGACCCACCTGGTGCCCAAAGTATGTTACTCTGTTTAGGCCTGTTTGACATTTTTTGGCCTTAACGGTTAATCCTGCCTCCCTTATGCACTGGAAGACAGCTTGAAGGTGTTCCAGGTATTCTGCCCATGAATCTGAGAATATAGCCACATCGTCAAGGTAGGTGACTGCAAATTCCCCAAATCCAGCCAGAAGGTTATCTACCAGTCTCTGGAAGATGGCGGGTGCATTTCGCAGTCTGAAAGGGAACACATTAAATTTAAACAGCCCTACATGGGTGATGAAGACTGACCTTTCCTTGGCTTTCTGCAGCATTTGCCAGTACCCCTTAGTTAAGTCTAAGGTGGAGATGAACTGGGCACATCCCAGTTTCTCCAATAGCTCATCTGTGTGTGGCATTGGATAGTTCTCTGGCTGAGTTACAACATTTAGCTTATGGTAGTCCATGCAAAAGCAGATTTCCCCATTGGGTTTGGGAACCAGAACCACTGGAGAGGCCCATGCACTCTCAGAGGGGCGAGTTACACCCATTTGTAACATGTCCTTGATCTCCCTTTCTATTGCGGTTTTGGCTTGATGAGCCATCTGGTAGGGTTGGGCTCTAATTGGGCGAGCATCACCTGTGTTCAATGGAGTGGTACACCCATTCTGTCCATCCTTGGGTGGCTGATAACATTGGCGCAGAACTGGTGCACAGCTCCTGGATTCACTGTTGCTGATTACACCCAGGGGTGATGGAAAGGCTTGTTTTTTCTATGCCACCATTGCTTTTTCCTTCATAGTAGACTCCATCAGGCCACTCAGTGTCATCTCTCTCCTGGGCTGTAAACTGGATTTCTTGGGAATAAAAGGGCTTTAGAGAATTAACATGGTATACTTTAGGGTGGGGTCTGGGAATGCTATGAGGTAATTAACAGCTAGCAGATGCTCTTGGACCATAAATGACCCCTCCCACGATGCTTCTGTCTTATTGGCCTGGAGTGTTTTCAGGACCATGACTTGGTCACCTACTTTGAAGGAACGTTCTCTGGCATGTTTATCATACTAGGCCTTTTGCTCTTGTTGAGCATCCTGTAGATTTGCTCGAGCAAGGGCTATAGAGTCCTTGAGGGTGTTTTTCAGGTTGGTTCCAAAGACCAAAATGTTAGTTCCTGGAGAAGATGTAACCCCCTCCCATTGCTGCTTCACCAACTGTAATGGCCCCTTAACTTTGTGGCCATAAACGAGTTCAAAGGGTGAAAACCCCAGACTGGGATATAGTACAGCCCTGTAGGGAAAGAGCAACTGCTGCAATACAAGGTCCCAATCACTGGAGTGCTCATTCACGAATTTATGTATCACGCCCCCCAAAGTCCCATTAAACTTCTCCACTAGGGCATTCATTTGATGGTGGTAAGGGGTGGCAACCAAGAAGCCAGGAGCTTCTCAAAGATGTTTCATGGTCCCTGCCAGGAAGTTAGTTCCTGAATTTGTAAGGATGTCAGAGGGCCAACATACCCTGGCAAAAATGTCTGTCAATGCCTGGCTCATGCTTTTAGCCCTGGTGTTGCTTAGAGCTACTGCTTCCAGCCATTGGGTGGCAAAATCCATGAAGGTCAGTATGTATAGCTTTCCTCTGGGTGTCTTCTTAGGGAAAGGACCCAGAATACCCACAGCTACATGCTGAAATGGAACCTCAATGATGGGGAGTGGCTGGAGAGGGCCCTTGACCTGGTCTTGGGGCTTTCCCACCCTCTGAAACACCTCACAAGACCGAATATAGGTAGAAATGTCCTTGCCCATTCCCTCCCAGTAAAATGTCTTCCCCAAACAGTCTTTGGTCCTGTTTACCCCAGCATGGCCACTAGGGTGATCATGAACTAAGCTCAAGAGCTTTTCCTCATACTTGGTTGGAACTACCAACTGTCTCTGAGGATGCCAGTCCTCCTTGTGCCCATCAGAAAGGGTTTCCTTGTATAAGAGTCCTGCTTCTACAACAAACCTAAACCTATTGGAAGAGCTGAGAGGCAGTGAGTCGCTCTGTGCTGCCGTCCAAGCTCCCTTGAGGCTTTCATCTGCTTCCTGCTCTGCATGGAACTGCTGCCTTGATGCTGGAGACATTAGTTCCTCACTGGGTTGTGGACTTGGGCTTGGTCTCACTGGAAGCAATGCAGGTAATGGGGTTGTCTCTGGTTGTGAACTGCTTTCTGCTGGTGCACTAGGTTGTATTTCAGGCTCTGGTTGAGCTTCTTGTTCTGGTTTAGCTGCTGCTGCAGGTGCAGGCTCTGTGGCGCCCTTTGGTGCTAGCTCCCATGACTCTGGTGGGGTTGCAAGCATGGGCTTTGGTGCTGACTGCTTCGCCAGTTCTGATTCTTGGTCTGGTTCTGGCTGGGTCCCAGGAACTGGATCTACAACTGCTGTGATAGACTTTGGTCTGTGGTCTGGTTTCACCACCTCTGGCTGCATCCCCGTAGGAGGTTCAGGAATGGAATTAGGTGTGAAGGCCTGTTGCAGGTGACCATCCCCACCCTTTTTGTTTGCTTTACATGGTTGGCTAAGTCTTCTCCCAGCAGCATGGGAATGGGATAATCATCATAGACTGCAAAAGTCCATATTTCTGACCAGCCCTTGTACTGGACAGCCAACCTGGCTGTAGGCAAGTTAAAGAGTTGGCCTTTAAAGGTTGCACCATCACTTGGGCCTCTGGGTTGATGAATTTGCGGTCCACCAGGGATTGGTGGATAGCTGACAGCTGTGCTCCAGTGTCTTTCCACAGAGTAATTTTCCTCCTGCCCCCACTCACAGTTTCCCTTCACTCTGGGGATATTTGTGAGGCATCTAGGCCTGAAGGTTCTTGGTTGGACCCTGGGGTGATGAGTTGCAGTTGGCTGGTGCCCTTGGGGCAGTTGGACTTCACATGCCCCTGCTCATTACATTTAAAGCATTACTCATCTGACTGTGGGTTGGGGCGAGGTGGGTGGTTGGAGAGTGGGGTGGTGGGACGAGAGGGTATCTGGGGCTTCCTTGGCTGTGTGGAGGGCTCCTCCTTGCAAGGTGGGGCCTGGGGCTGACTCTGATGGTGGGGTGTCATCTCGGGTTGCCCCTTTTGATATTTGCACCAACTGCTACTAGCTTTCTTCTTCTCTGCCACCTCCACCCATTTGGTTCCGATCTCCCGTGCCTCAACTACAGTTTTGAGCTTCCCACCTAGGATGTACCTTTCTATTTCTTCAGGAACACCCTCTAAGAACTGCACCATTTGGATTAGGAGAGACAGATCTTCCAGGTATCCCAATTTTTTACAAGGCGGTAGGCATGTTGGGAAAATGCCACGTTGGTTTCCACCTTAGGGCTCTGAACCGCCGATAGGCATGCTTGGGTATTAGCCCCATCCTATTTCTGGCCTTTTGTTTAAAAAGTTCATACTTCATGTGTTCTTTAGGCATTTCAGCTGCCACCACTGCTAAGGATCCACTGAGTTGTGGCCTCAGCTCCACCATATACTAGTCTGTAAGGATGTTTTACCCAAGGCAGACCCTTTCAAAACTTTCTAAGAAGGCCTCTGTATCATCGCCTACCTTGTATGTGGGGACTTCTTTGGAATGGTGAGCAGTACCTGGAGAAGGATCGTTAGGGCTACCTGATTGATCCAGCTTAGCCTTTTCCAGCTCTAAGCGCTTCACCTCCACTTGCAAGTGCTTCACCTCTCGCCTCTCCTCCACTTCCGCCTCCAAGCGCTTTGCCTCCACTTCCAAGTGCTTCGTCTCCACTTCTGCCTCCAAGCACTTGTCCTCCGTTTCCAAGCGCTTCCTCTCTAGGAAGAAATTCCTTTCTTCCTTAGTTAGAACTCAGCTTGAGTTAAGGGCATCCCTCCATCCTGGCTCTGGGATCTCGGTTGTGGGAGGGCTGACCCTTCCTTCCTGGGAAGTCTCCGTTCCCCCAACTCCTCCCTGCATTTCCGTCATGGATCTGGGTCTGTCTTCTCCATGGCGTGCCACTTCAGGAAGACTGGTTTCTCTAGGATTTTGGTTCCTGACCTCAACCTCATGCACAAGGCTGCCCTACTCTAGCCTAGCTATTTCATTGCCATGAAGCTAGAAAAAAAAAACAACTGCTTGTTGGACTCCCTGGCTTGGCAGGCTGAACACTTTGTGTGCCTGTTCACCCTCAGGCAGCAAAGAAAAGAAAAGAAAAGAAACCTCCCTGGCTTTGCAGACTACCAAAAGGAAAAATGTGGCCTTTTAAAATCCTGAGGTCTGTGCTTCTGCTTCAAAATGATCCCACTGCTGTGCCACCATGTCAAGGCTGATTCCCCACTCTTGCACTTCGAGTGCAGAAGGTAACGGCCTGCAAGGATTCTAAAAATTGATACTGGCCACTCCAGGCTTGTATTAAATTCCCAAGTTTACAGCTTCTTTCTGACTTTTGATGGGTAGATGCTGCCACCACCCAAGTGCGCCAAAAAACCCCACAACCCTTTAAACGCAGGAAGGCACACTTGGGAATTCCTCCCTGTGGGGTACCCTCAAGCCCTTTCACCCCTGCCTCCAGGGAAGAGCTGAGAAAGAAAACAAAGGAAATCAGTTGTTGCCACCAGCTAATTAAACAACATATGCACAAACCTCTTAGGAAACAAAAATCCTAATCCTGTTCTTAAAGTTAAATTTTATTAAAAACAAAAAAGAAAGAAAATACATCTGGAACTTAGGCTATTGCTAGATTTTAAATGAGCAAATATAATAATTAAGCATCAAAAATGGTTTTCTTGAGGGCCAGCTTAATGGTTACAAGCAAAACATTTGGGGGTTAGCACAGAGAAGTCCACAAGCCATAAAGAAATAAGAGATAAACCTAGTCTCATTTTCTTAGACATTTCCTGATCTACTTACATATCTGGGGTTTCAAATGAGTAGTTTCTAGGTATGATTTAATGATTTTTCATACCTGGTGCAAGCTCTTACAGCATAGTGCAGCCCTGTCCCTGCTCTCTGGGAGAACAACCACAGATAGACAAAAGGGGAGTCTTGTTTCAATTTTAAAAAGTTCCAGCCTTCCCATTGGCTCTTTTGGCCAGGTGCCCACTCAAGTCCTTTTATCTCTGCATGCAGTCAGACCCTTTACAAGTAAAGCAAGTAGAGAACAGCTACCAAGAGGGATTTTATAGCTAACTGGCTGTCCATAAAAGGGAGCTACCTCCCCGGCCTTCATTTATCAGAAACGGTTATATTAGCTACCTTCCAGTCATCTGGTATGTAGGCTGATTTAAGCGATAGGTTACATACCACAGTTAGTAGTTCTGCAGTTTCATATTTGAGTACCTTCAGAACTCTTGGTTGAATACCATCTTGTCCTGGTGACTTATTACTGTTTATTTTATCAATTTGTTCCAAAATCTCCTCTACTGACACCAACCTGGGACAGTTCCTCAGATTTGTCACCTAAAAAGAATGGTTCAGATGTGGGGATCTTGCCCACATTTTGTGCAGTGAAGACCAGTGGAAATAATTCATTTAGCTTCTCCACATCGGCCTTGTCCTCCTTGAGTGCCCCTTTAACATCTTTATCTTTCAGTGGCCCCACCGACCGTTTGGCAGGCTTCCTGTTTCTAATGTACTTACTTTTATTTTTGCTGTTAGTTATTGTGCCTTTTGCTGTTTGCTCTTCAAATTCTTTCTTGGCCTGCCTAAGCATATTTTTGCACTTGACTTGGCAGAGTTTATGCTCCTTTCTATTTTCCTCATTAAGATTTGATTTCCAACTTTTAAAAGTTGCCTTTTTGCCTCTAACTTCCTTTTTTACTTAGCCTTGGTGGTGTTTTTTTGGTCCTCTTATTGTTTTTATTTGGGATATACATTTAATTTGAGCCTCTATAATGGTGTTTTTAAATAGTCCCCATGCTGTTTGCAGGCATTTGCCCTTTTAACTGTTCCTATTAATTTATGTTTAACTAGCTTCCTCATTTTTGTTTAGTTCCACTTTTTGAAGTTAAATGCTACTTTGGTGAGTTTATTTGCCATCCCGCCCACCCCCGTGAGAATGTTAACTTTAATTACATTATGGTTGCTATTACCAAGCAGTTCAGTAATATTTACCTCTTGGACCAGATCCTGTGCTTCACTTATGGCTAAATCAAGAATTGCTTGTCCCTTTGTGGGTTGCTAGGTGCTCCAAGAAACAGTCATTAGTGGTATGTGGAAATTTTATCTCTTTATACTGTCCTGAGATGGCATGTACCCAGTCAATATGAGAATTGTTGAAATCTCTGATTTTATTGCATTTTCTGCCTTTGCAGTCTCTCTAATATTGCTGAACATTTCACAATTTTACTATCACCATCCTGGTTAGGTGGATGGTAGTATATCCCTTCTGTTATACTCTTATTGTTCATGCATAGAATTTTTATCCACAGAGATTCTATTGTACAGTTTGATTCATTTAAGATTTTTACTTTATTTGATTCTATGCTTTCTTTTACATATAATGTCATTCCTCCACCAGTGTGACCTACTTTGTCATTATTTATACCTTGGTATTATTGTATCCCATTGATGATCTTCATTCCACCAAATTTCTAAGATGTCTGTTATATCAATAATCTCATTTAATGCCAGGCACCCTAATTTACCCATCTTAATATTTAGACTTCTAGTATTTGTATATAAGCACTTGTACATTCTGTCAATATTCTGTTGCTTGCTTTCATGTGTTATATTTAAATGGGAGTTTTTTATATTTGACTGTTCCTCACTAGCTCTTACCTGTACTTTACCAATTTCTTTCCTAGCCTGTGTACTAAGATATAGAGTTCCCCCTTTAATACATTAATCCATATGGGATGTCTCCACTATGTGCTCCTCCATACCTGTTGTCTTTCCTCCAGTCCCTACATAGAATCATAGAAACTGGAAGGGACCTCAAGAGGTCATCTAGTCCACTCCCCTGCACTCAAGGCAGGACTAAGTATTATCTAGACCAGTGGTTCTCAAACTAGGTCCACCGCTTGTTCAGGGAAAGCCCCTGGTGGGCCGGGCTGGTTTGTTTACCTGCCGCGTCCACAGGTTCAGCCAATCGCGGCTCCCACTGGCTGCGGTTCACTGCTCCAGGCCAATGGGGGCTGCAGGAAGCGGTGCGGGCTGAGGGACATGCTGCAGACACGGCAGGTAAACAAACCGGCCCGGCCCGCCAGGAGTTTTCCCTGAACAAGCAGCGGCACTAGTTTGAGAGCCACTGATCTAGACAATCCCTGAGAGGTGGTTGTCCAACCTGCTCTTACAAATCCCCAATGATGGAGATTCCACCACCTCCCTGGGCAATTTATTCCAGTGCTTAACCATTCTGACATTTAGGAAGTTTTTCCTAATGTGCAACCTAAACCGCCCTTGCTGCAATTTAAGCCCATTGATTCTTGTCCTATCCTCAGAGGTTGAGAAGAACAATTTTTCTCCCTCCTCCTTGTAACAACCTTTATGTATTTGAAAACTGTTATCATGTCCCCCCTCAGTCTTCTCTTTTCCAGACTAAACAAACCCAACTTTTTCAGTCTTTCCTCAAAGGTCATGTTTTCTAGACCTTTAATCATTTTTGTTGCTCTTCTCTGGACTTTCTCCAATTTGTCCACATCTTTCCTGAAATGTGGCACTCAGAACTGGACACATGCCTCCAGTTGAGGCCTAATCAACGCGGAGTAGAGCTAAAGAATTACTTCTCATGTCTTGCTTACAATACTCCTGCTAATACATCCCAGAATGATGTTTGCTTTTTTTGCAACAGCGTTGCACTGTTGACTCATATTTAGCTTGTGATCCACTATGACCCCCAGATCCCTTTCTGGAGTGCTCCTTCCTAGGCAGTCATTTTCCATTTTGTATGTGTGCAATTGATTGTTCTTTGTTAAGTGGAGTACTTTGCATTTGTCCTTATTGAATTTCATCCTATTTATTTCAGACCATTCCAGAAGTCTGATTCCATTTTGGGTTAGGTGGGACCAAACCTTCCTGTATAGTCTCCTCCTTTCCCAAAAGGTCCTCCAGTTCCTAATAAGTCTAAAACTCTCCTCAGTACACTATTGTCTCATCCTTGCACTGAGACCCTGCATTTCTGCCTGTATGTCTGGCCCTGGATGTTGAAATGGATGCATTTCAGAGAATGCTACCATGGAAGTTCTGGACTCTAATCTCTTACCTATAAGATGAAATTTTGCCTCCAGGACCTCTCTCCTACCTTTCCCTATGTCATTGATATTGACATGTACCAGTGCAACAGGCTCCTCTCCATCACTGCACATAAGTCTGTCTAGATGTCTCATTAGATCTGCAACCTTCACACCCAGCAGGCAATTTACAATGCAGTTTTGCCAGTCATCACAAACCCCACTGTCTCTATTTCTAATAATTGAATCCCTTGTTACTATTACCTGACTCTTCCTAGTAACAGGGATTCTTTCCCCAAGAGGGGTATCCCTAGTGCAAGAGGATAGCATGTCATCACTTGAAAAGAGGGTCCCAACTATGGGATTGTTTCCCTCTCCTCCATCTTGATGTTCTCCTTCCCTGAGACTTTTATCCTTTTCAACAGCACAGAGGCTGTCAGGCTGGGGGTGGGACAACTCTATTCTGTTCCAGAAAGTCTCATCTGTGAACCTCTCTGTCTCCCTTAGTTCCCCTAATCCAGCTACTCTGGCCTGAAGAGCCCGTGCACTGTTGCTGAGGGCCATGATTAGCTTGCACTGTATGCACACATATACCACCTGCCCACAAAGCAGGTAATCAAACATGCTGAATTCAGTGCAATAAACTAGATAGCCTCCTTTCTGCTGCTGGATTATGCCTGCATTATTTTCTTTCATTTTTATGGGGGAGGGAGGGTGTAACATTTCAGGGTGCAATCCAGACCAGTGAGGGGCTGTGTCACCCCTGTCCTGTAACCTTGGGTGCCTTACAATGCCTTGCTGCTGGAGCTCCCACCTCAGCCACACACACACAGCCTTCCAGCATGCAAGTCACACCTGAGTGTCTGTGCAACCTGTTTGCCAACTTCTGCCTGGACAAGGCTGTGGGGGTTTGGAACATATGGTAATAGCATCATACAAGGGAATTTTATAACTTCATATACAATTTGCTACATATTTTCCCACCATGATAAGATTGAGCAGGAAATTATTAGTTTTTAAATGAAATCTTACAAGGCATATTTTGCACAAAGATTATGGCAATAGTATGTAGGGTTTCAATATAGGGGTGCATTCCATTACAGTGGGAGCATAGCATTATTGGCCTAAATTTAGAGTCTGTTTGTTAGATGTATCTGCCTCTCACAACCCTTCTCTAAACTCCCTCACAAAACTCCCCTGTTTGTTAGCTGTTCTGGTCATTTTGGAGCTGGCATTTTAAACCTCTGTTCTCCCTGAGCCGGACCCACCCACTTGCAAAGGGAGCCTAAAGGGATCAAAGGAGAGCGGGCTAGAACCTCATCAATAAGTTCTTAGCCTTGCCTAGCTGGCTGCTTGGCTCAGCATGCAGCCTCCAAAACAGACTACACTATAAACTTTTATCAAACAAGTACATGGCAAGCACACAGCAAACAAACAAACAGACAAACTCAATAGTCTCTCTCCCTTTACCTGGAGGACTCCCTTGCAAAACTCCCCTGTTTGCTGCTCCTGTTCACTAGCTCCCATGATCCAAATACTATTTAAGTATTTATACAGAATGTAACAGTTTCAGCAGGAGATCGTGACCAAGACCTGCCCCAAAACAGTCACTGGTTAGAATACTCTTGTGAGAAGTGGGAAACCCAATTTAAAATCCCTGCTCCATATTAGGCAGAGGGAGAAACTGAACCCAGGTTTCTCATATCCTGGGTGAATGCTTTAATCACTAGGCTAAAAGTTATAATGGAGGGCAGCACTTTCTCCTTTAGCATCTTTTGTATGGGCTTAGCATGCTCAGAGCACTCCGACAGGATTGGGCCCCAAAGGCAAAGGAAAACCTATTTCCCTAGAATTCTATTTAGGGGCAGTATCAGAATTAAGGTGGCTGTATGTATGCTCAGTCACCTACAGGATTAGACAGCAGCTGAGTGGGAGTTTTACGAATGCCGGTGGCACCTAAATGTTGGATTCACTTACTTAAAGTGGAAGTTAGGTGCCTGAGACTCTGTGAATCTAGCCCTAGGTGAAGTTTGGATCCTTAACACTTCAAACTTGGATCCTAAGTTTGGTCAGTTAACTTCAAATAAATGCCCATGAGGAGATAATTTCTGCTCTTATTAAACATGTATAATATTAAAATTTAAAAAGAAAAATTAGTAATTATAGGCAAGATTTTCGAAGATAAAGTTAGGCTCCTCTGTTCATATCTAGTTCCTAAATACAAATGACAAATTCTATTCACAGAGAATGTGCAACTCCCATTGACTTCAGTAGGAATTATTGGCAATTAAAATTTCTGAAAATCAGGCCATTAAATTAGGTATATATGGATATACATTTTTATTATTATTTTGTAATTTTTTGGCTCTAGTTGCTTTTTATTATAGACATATATGCTCAAAACTGCTGAAAAAAGGTTAAAATCTGTGAAATGAGATAAAGATGATAGCTATTTTAGCTGAAATTGGTTTGATTCTCAGTTTAGTTTGAACCATTCTTTACAAGACAAGGATTATGAGCTTATTAAAAATAAAGAAATAAATAAAAAGTCACCAGACCAAGCATAATGTTCTTAGCTAAAGAAGACCATTTGAACCTCTCAGATGCAATGCCTGCTCTCCACCACTAAATGGTTCTTGGTAAAAGTTGTTGTGGGTACTGAATAAGGAAATATTTTGTGGGAAAGTGGAGAAAGAAAAGAGCTGGCATGGGGAAAGAGTGAGCAGAAGGCTTTTGGCCAGGGACAGGAAAAGATTCTTAGAAGAAGATAGAGAGAATTAGAAGGGAAATAGAATCTGAATGAGGGTCTGACACTGAAAACAACAGGTGTAAGTCCTGGAAGTGGACTAGCCAATATGTAGCTACAAAGAATATTCCAGGTGAAAACCTAGGCTGCAGTTAAAAGTTCTTCTTAGATTTTGTGAAGCCGAAGTCTAATAACTCAGTACTTTAGTAAAAGGCAGCATTACCCCTAGGCCAGAGAAATAAATCTCTTTATTTTAAGAGAATTGATTAGGACATCTGAGGGTCTCCACTATTTCCTGGAGAGTTCAGGGACTGAATCCAGGGGGAAATCTGTGTGTCTAATACCCTAGACAAGTCCAAGGAAGATCAGAGACAAGCCAAGATGTAATAAGTGAAGAATACTTCCCTACATCTTCCCTTATAATCTTTAATAGCCCAGCTGGAGTAACAGGTAAGACTTTCCACTTTAATATACAGGTGAGAATCCTTTAAGATCCACAGGATTGTAATTAGTAAAATCCTGCAGACCTCAGGAGAAAAGATAAATTTCTGCTAAGTAACTACATTTTAACATCTTATTTGAATAGTGCAATAATAAATTTTGCCTAAGTTGAACCTGTTGTCTCTGTAACTGACAATGAAAGCTATTGATTGAATGAACTGTGAAATGCTACATAATCTTCATTTTGAATGGTTTTGCTATGTACTACATAAACTACAAAAATATATTTTATGTTGTAATATGACCTGCTGTTTGATTTCTTGCTTCTAATGGGTATTAGTAAGAATAAAATTTAGTCTACAATGTGGCTGAAGTTCTGAGTGCCCTGTCTTGAGCTTTTTCTCTAGGAATGCTAGCCTTCAGATAAAACTATTGGAGTTATGAAAATTTTGGTTCCAATGGCAGCTAGTCTGAAAAATCTTTCTCCTGCCCACCTAGCACATTTTTGGGGGCAGGGGAAAGAAAAATTAACAACTGAAATATTTTGGCTGAAAATGAAAATTTGCTTCTGATATGCTGCTGTGGTGCCTTGTGGGAGTTGTAGTTTGGGTGCCTCATGCTCCTATTTTCCTATTGGCCAGGATCCCTGTTTGGACTACATCTCCCATGATACACCATGGTGTTCCCTCTTGGTGATGGTTGTGTATCATGGCAGTCACATGGCTGCAGTGCATCAGGGGAAATGAAGTTTGGCTGGGAAGCCCAGCCCATTGAGGTGAATGTGATCATGAAGTACTTGAATTACAACTCCCATGAGGCACCAAGGCAGCATTTCAGAAAAAAAATTCAATTTTTGGCCAAAACCCATCTTTCCCCTCCTCCTTCCTCTTCCCCCCAGTTTTTAGTGTTCGTTTTTCAACAAAACAAATAGAAACGTCCCACAGGAAGCAGATACTTGTTAGGAAAATTATTTAGTTGAAAACCCAATTTTCTGTTGAAAAAATGTTAACCAAATTTTTTTGACCAGCTCTTGTTCCAAGCCCTGACAATGTTACAAGATAGAAGATGGATATTTAAAAAAAAAAAACAATATGCTTATTCGTTCACTAAGAGAGTACTGAAACATTAATTGTATTACACATCATTAGCAGATATTTCCTACCAATCAAATTTTATTCTTGTAACAAAAATGGTTTTGGTTTTCACTATGTTATTTTTTAAACTAGATTACCTTTGAATAGATGTATTAAAATAAAGTATATTGTATCATTATGGATATCTCAAGTTACACAGTAAGATAATTTGACATTATGGCCAAATGGTTGCAATTCTTGTTATAATTATATAACAGACATCAATAACAGCCGTAATAGATGGTTATAAGCTACCCACTGACCAGTTACAATTTAAACTATGCATATTAGTTTTAGTAGTCAGGAGATTGGAATCCTTGTTATAAGAAAGTCGCAGGTGTTCTACATGATTGTAAGACATCTACTGGCCCATTACAAAGTAAAACAACTCAACACATGGTTGAGGGGTTGCCAACCTTGTTATACTTATGATAACATTAATAGAAGGTATTGAAGGTGATTAAAAGCCACACAGTGTGTTACAGAATGAACCAACTTAACACTAATCGGGGGGGTGTATAGCATGTTATAGTATGTTGGTTGCAGGATACCAGGTATTATAGATGGTTATAAGACATGTATTTGCCTGCTGCACAGTAAAAATAATCTGAAAGAGGACTGGAATATCATCTATTAAATACATTTAGTAATTTACAAACTGTTACCATATAATCTACAACAACTTATTAGCCATTTATTGAAACATGTAATAATTAACTTATAAAAGCTAAATAAAAGTGCAACCTTCATATAAAGAGTCACCAATTTGCTAACGGTAGCAAAGTTTAAACAAAGACTGTGTAAGGTTCATATTGAGGGGAACAGAGTTTTCCTCGTTTAATTTTTAATATAATACAATGTATGAGGAGCAGATAAGTCACAAAGAAATACTGCAATCTTTCCTCTGAACTTGTTAGCTATTCATAGCCACTTGTTATGGGATTACTGACAAGTAAAGGATGTAAAGTGGTTCTATTTTAATTATAGTAAATATATAACTTACTTTTTAAATATGACTAATCTGCCAAAAACAGATATTGTTTATGTAGAACCAGCACAAAAGCCTACATTTGGTGTTTTATGGAGCTTGGATCTGCTGAAGGATAATGTAGAAGGAGTGGAAGTCAGATAGAGTGAAGGATTGTGTCGAAAAAGGGGAGGCTTGTCCATACTGGAGGACCACACAGAAAGAGGGCAAAAGGGACCTTATTGAGAGTATCATGAGAAGAGAGGGGACCAGCTAGCCATTAGATGTTTACAAATAGGGAAGAGCACCCCTCAGGGACACAGGAATGAGAAAAATTGGTGCAAATTTTTCATAAAAAATGTGTGCGATTTTTTTTGCTTATTCACAATGCAAGATTTTGCATTCCCAAAGTATTGATTGTTTTCAACAATTTGAGAGACTGAATCATAGAATCATAGAATATCAGGGTTGGAAGGGACCTCAGGAGGTCATCTAGTCCAACCCCCTGCTCAAAGCAGGACCAATTCCCAATTAAATCATCCCAGCCAGGGCCTTAAAAACCTCCAAGGAAGGAGACTCCACCACCTCCCTAGGTAACGCATTCCAGTGCTTCACCACCCTCCTAGTGAAATAGTGTTTCCTAATATCCAACCTAGACCTCCCCCACTGCAACTTGAGACCATTGCTCCTTGTTCTGTCATCTGCCACCACTGAGAACAGCCGAGCTCCATCCTCTTTGGAACCCCCCTTCAGGTAGTTGAAGACTGCTATCAAATCCCCCCTCATTCTTCTCTTCTGGAGACTAAACAATCCCAGTTTCCTCAGCCTCTCCTCATAAGTCATGTGCTCCAGACCCCTAATCATTTTTGTTGCCCTCGACTGGACTCTTTCCAGTTTTTCCGCATCCTTCTTGTAGTGTAGGGCCCAAAACTGGACACAGTACTCCAGATGAGACCTCACCAATGTCGAATAAAGGGGAACGATCACGTTCCTCGATCTACTGGCAATGCCCCTAATTATACAGCCCAAAATGCCGTTAGCCTTATTGGCAACAAGGGCACACTGTTGACTCATATCCAGCTTCTCGTTCACTGTGACCCCTAGGTCCTTTTCTGCAGAACTGCTACCTAGCCATTCGGTCCCTAGTCTGTAGCAGTGCATGGGATTCTTCCGTCCTAAGTGCAGGACTCTGCACTTGTCCTTGTTGAACCTCATCAGGTTTTTTTCGGCCCAATCCTCTAATTTGTCTAGGTCCCTCTGTATCCGATCCCTACCCTCTAGTGTATCTACCACGCCTCCTAGTTTAGTGTCATCTGCAAACTTGCTGAGAGTGCAGTCCACGCCATCTTCCAGATCATTAATAAAGATATTAAACAAAACCGGCCCCAAGACCGACCCTGTTTTGTAGTGAGGCATGGAAAAACTTAGAATGTACCTTGTACATAAAAAATTTCCAGGAGGGAAAGTGCAACATTTCAGTAAGAACAAACTCCCCATGAAAGCCACGTGGTCTAGAGAATTAAGTATGGAACTGCAATCTAGGATTATCTAATTTCTAGTCCCACCTTTGCCACAAACAGTATTTAGTGCTAGCAGTTTACAAACCTTGCTTAGTTATGAAACAGATATCAATTTTTTACTGAAGAGGAAATCAAGGCTCAGAGAATTGTCCATGTCATCCTGTCACACAGCAAATCAATGTTAGAATCAGGATTAGAAGAGATCTCTTGATTGCCTAGGCCGTACCTAAGACACCCTTTATGTATATTTTATATTTTTTCTATCTGTATTATGCAGGCAATTATGTTTACCATAGGTGATATCTGAAAATATATTGGACTTAAGTTGTCTGCACCCTCAGGTAGGTAGGTAAATAAGTATATTAGAATAATTTTACAGATTCAAATTTGAGACTCAGACAAACTATGGGCAAGAGTCTACTACCTTTACACTGAACATCACCTTATTCCATGAGCAGACCTATTAATTTCAATGGAACTACTCAAGCAGTGAAACATTACTTGATGTGAGTAAAGGGTTGTGGGGGAAGAATCTGTCCCTATGTAATTTGCTGGTATAGGTATGTGAAAAATGGGATTAGATTTAAAACTGGTAGTGAGGAGATTTAGGCTGCATAGAGGTTAAGGCCAGAAGGAACCATTACATCATGTAGTCTGACTCCTGTATATCACAGGCTATTGAATTTCATTGTTACCGCTAGACTAAAACATTTCAGTCCTCGGGTGTCTGTGTGTGTCACTTGCAGAGAATCAAGGTGCCACCAATGCCCAAGGCCCCTCCAACGGCCCCTGCACTCCTCTGGCTCAGGCCTCTGCTTCATCCCCAAAGTCTCTCCATTGGCCTCTTCCTTATCTACCCCAAAGCCTGATTGGGTCACAAAACCTTCATTTTCCCTGCCTGAAGAGAAGTTGGCTATGTTACATGTGGGCTGAGAGCCATCTCCTCCAAAAGGGCCAGCCACTCTTTGTCAACCCCTAAGTCTTTCTCTGAGTCACTGCTTTCCAAGACTGTTTCCCCATCCTGGAGGTATAGCCTGCATTTCTTTTTGGAATCCTGGTACTTACCTTCACTCACTGTCTGTCCTCGAGCAGTTCAGTTCAGATGCAGTCTACTGTGGAGTACTGTGTGCACATATGCTGTGTGCTCGTCTAGATTTTTATTTTTTGTTGTTGTTTCTTTAAATATCAAATAAAGTGCATTCTGGATGAAAGTACGTGGCTGCTCTTTTGGTATGGAAAAAGTTATTGAGTGTCTGCCTCTGGAAAATGAGGTCAATTTTATTAATAATAGACTATTTCTGAAAATATACAATATTTTATAAACCTGCAGATAGCTTTAAATATCTTTTGAGGTTTTCCCATCAATATTAGCAAGTCAACTATATTTTAACTCATGAATTTTCTTCTCAACTGCTCAGGTTCAACACACACAATGAAAATAAGCACATGCTATAACTGCAAAACAGCACCCACAATTTGTTACTGCCGGGAGGGTCAGAGGCTACAGTAATGCCCTTTTAAAAAGTGGACTGGACATAAGGTAAATATGGACCTCGAATGCAAATTTAGATTTGCATCCAGAATTTGAAGCTCTGAAAGAGAGGGAATATTTGGATCCATTTTAAGAGCAGGGAGTCAGATCTGAAAATTGAGTCCTGACCCAGGTTTGAATTTTGATATCCCAAAAGTTTGGTTTATGGGTTTTGTTAGAAAATATCCACAATGTTAAGATTCTTCTAACTGCCAGCCACCTTAAAGATAGTCCATCCCATACTACCAAGTGAGACACCTTCCATGCTAGTGAGTAATGTAACAGCTTACAAAATAAAGGCCCACAAAAATGAAACAGCCAATACAAAGATAAATATGTCATCTGATACTTCAGAAGATCAAAGAACTCTGAAATTCCAGTGAATTGTGGAGCACTCTGCTTCTACACTTGTTAACTGATTGTACAGGAAGAAAGACAAAGGAGAGAAGCTCAGTCTAGGCATCTGCTTGCCTGTGAACTGTGACAAAGACATGAAGAGGCATTTACTTGTTATCATCAGCCCAGAGAGAACCATTTTGAGAATGGAAATGCTAATCATCAATCTCCCTGTGCATGCAACGTCTCTGTTTAATAGCTGATAGAGCGTCTCCAAAGGGGCTTTTTTTTGCTCTTTGTTTAAAATGACATATAATGGACCTGGACTTATCAGTGTCTCTAAATGCATTTTCTGTGCTTTATCCTTACTAAGGGATTTAGTCCAGTCTAATGAATACATGCAGAATTGATTTTGAGCTTGGTATAATTTAATCCATCAATTTAACATTAAATTAATATGCAAAGGGGGTCTCTGTGTGGATGAAAAACAGAAGGGGGACATTCTTATTAATTTAAAATAGACTTGAGAAATGGAAAGAGGCTGCTACTATTAGTATCTGCCACTGGTCTCAACCACTGTTTTGTGCATTACCTTGTGTGATTGCTGCAGCTGCTAAAACAAGTCTGCAGCTATTCAGAGTTCCCAGAACATGACAAGCTTAGAATTTAGAAGAATGTAGTAATTTCATGAGACAGAATTAAAGTGAGGGCCATCCCTGCAATTCTGAAGGCTGGGCAGCTTGCCATCAGTCTACCAGAAAAGAACATTTTGTATTGACAGTCAAATCTATTGCTCCATATTTGCTGTACCTGAACTGAAAGATGTAGCCAGAATGGAATATTGATTGTATAATCTGAAATTACAACAAGCAGCAAGGATTTAGACACCACTTTTAATGGATTTTAGATTACTTTGATCAACAATGATCTATTAGAACCCTAAGCACAGAGTATATTTTACAAAAGCCAGTATAAAAAGAGCCTTTAAATTGTGTACTGATGGAAATGCAAGAGGCATACATAGGTACAAAGAGATGTGCAAGGGGCTGAAACAAACCACAAGTTAATCACTTATTTGTTGGTTTGTTGGTTTAATGGAAAAAAAATCTTAGAATAAAATGTAATGATTTGTCTCCATGCTTGTGGAAAGATGTTGAACACTTTTGAAGAAATGTTCTTTCGTTTTGTGTTATATATAATATATACTGGATTGCTCTGATATATTTCTGATTAAGATAGTAATGTAAAAAGTTGTACTCCCTGGACATTTCATTCTTTGATATGGGACAACAGAAACTCTTGGAATTTTTCTTTTCTATGTATTGCTTACCACAACTCTGTCCACTCCTCCATTATAACAACAAGGAGTCTGGTGGCAACTTAAAGACTAACAGATTTATTGGGGCATAAGCTTTTGTGGGTAAAAACCTCACTTTTTCAGATGCATAGAGTGAAAGTTACAGATGCAGGCATTATATACTGACACATGGAGACCAGGGAGTTACTTCGCAAGTGGAGAACCAGTGTTGACAGGGCCAATTCAATCAGGGTGCATGTAGACCACTCCCAATAATAGATGAGGAGGTGTCAATTCCAGGAGAGGAAAAGCTGCTTCTGTAATGAGCCACAGTGCAAATAAGTGATCGTCACATAAACACCACTCTAAACCGGAAACCTACTGACCACTATACGTACCTACAGGCCTCCAACCTCCATCCAAGACACATCACACGATCCATTGTCTACAGCCAAGCCCTAAGATACAACCGAATTTGCTTCAACCCCTCAGATAGAGACAAACACCTACAAGATCTTTATCAAGCATTCGTAAAACTACAATACCCACCTGGGGAAGTGAGGAAACAGATTGACAGAGCAAGACGGGTACCCAGAAATCACCTACTACAGGACAGGCCCAACAAGGACAATAACAGAACACCACTGGCCATCACATACAGCCCCCAGCTAAAACCTCTCCAGTGCATTATCCACGATCTACAACCTATCCTGGAAAATGATCCCTCACTCTCACAGACTAAATTTGTAGATACAGACTAACACGGCTACCCCCTGATACTTGACACCATGCAAGGCACTAAATTTAGCCGTATGGAGTGGAAATCCATCAACCTCAACAAAAAACTTGCACAGATACAGACAGACATCATCTTCCTCTCCAAATGCAAACAGATGGACATCATACCAAATGGACTGAAGGTAAAAAATCCATTGCAATCAACATACTACACTGACTATGGTGAGAGACTGTGCCACACACTCTCACAGAAACTGAGGAACCACCTGATCAGCATCCTGTACAGCAGACAGGAGAAGATCAAGAATGAGCTCTCAGAACTGGAGACTCTCATACAATACCAACCTTCCACACAAACTTCCACGTGGCTGGACTTTACAAAAATGAGACAAGCCATTTACAATGCACACTTCACTTCTCTACAGAGGAAAAAGGACAGTAAGATATCTAAACTCCTACCTGCCACAGGGGGCTACAACAATGGTACCCTCAACTCATCTAACAACATTGTCAATCTTTCCAACCACGCACTTAGCCCAGCAGAAGAGTCTGTCCTATCTCGGGGACTCTTTCTGTCCCACCATCCCCACGAACACGATACAGTTCTGCGGTGATCTGGAAGCCTACTTTCATCATCTCCGACTCAAGGAATATTTTCAATGCACCACTGAACAGTGCACTGACCCACAGGAACCCTCCTACCAACACTACAAGAAGAAAAACTCTGCGTGGACTCCTCCTGACAGTCAAAATGACAGACTGGACCTCTACATAGAGTGCTTCCACAGACGTGCACAGGCTGAAATTGTGGACAAACAACATCACTTGTCCCATAACCTCAGCCGTACAGAATGCAATGCCATCCACAGCCTCAGAAACAACTCTGACAATATCATCAAAGGGGCTGACAAAGGAGGTGCTGTAGTCATAATGAACAGGTCGGATTATGAACAGGAGGCTGCCAGGCAACTCTCCAAGACCACTTTCTACAGACCACTATCCTCTGATCGCACTGAGGAATACCAGAAGAAAGTACACCATCTGCTCAAGAAATTTCCAGCTACAGTACGGGAACAAATCTACATGGACACACCCCCAGAACCCTGACCAGGGGTATTTTATCTGCTACCCAAGATCCATAAACCCGGAAACCCTGGACGCCCCATCATCTCAGGCATTGGCACTCTTACAGCAGGATTATCTGGCTATTTGGACTCTCTCCTCAGACCCTACGCTACCAGCACTCCCAGCTATCTTTGAGACACCACCGACTTCCTGAGGAAACTAGAATGCATTGGTGTTCTTCCTGAAAACACCATCCTGGCCACCATGGATGTAGAAGCACTTTACACCAATATTCCACATGAGGATGGACTACAAGCTGTCAGGAACAGTATCCCTGATGAGGCCACAGCACGCCTGGTGGCTGAGCTTTGTGACTTTGTCCTCACCCACAACCACTTCAGATTTGGGGACAACTTATACCTTCAAGTCAGTGGCACTGCTATGGGTACCCGCATGGCCCCACAGCATGCCAACATTTTTATGATGGACTTAGAACAATGCTTCCTCAGCTCTCGTCCCCTAGTGCCCCTCCTCTACTTGTGCTACATTGATGACATCTTCATCATATGGACCCACGGAAAGGAGGCCCTTGAAGAATTCCACCTGGACTTCAACAATTTCCACCCCACCATCAATCTCAGCCTGGACCAGTCCACACAAGAGATCCACTTCCTGGACACTACAGTGCAAATAAGTGATGGTCACATAAACACCACCCTATACTGGAAACCTACTGACCGCTATACGTACCTACATGGCTGGTTCTCCACTTGCGAAGTAACTCCCTGGTCTCCATGTGTCAGTATATAATGCCTGCATCTGTAACTTTCACTCTATGCATCTGAAGAAGTGAGGTTTTTACCCACGAAAGCTTATGCCCCAATAAATCTGTTAGTCTTTAAGGTGCTTGTCTACTTGCTTACTTCTGCAAGAAAGTTTGTCTGCACTAGGATTGAAAAAATATTATTAGGATTTTGATCAGAAAGATATTAGATTCAATTTACCTTCATAGGAACATAGGATTTGCCAAACTGTGTCAGACCAATGACATATCTATCCAGTATCCTGTCTCTCACAGTCATCAGTACCAGATGCTTCAGAAGAAGTTGTATGTCTCCATGATGAACTAATATGCAGTGTCATGCCATGGGGAAGGGTTCTCCTAATTGTAGGCAGTTAATTGTTGCCTGATGGCCATGTACATTTATATCTGTTTAACATAACTACATTCCTTTTAATTATATGAACGTTTAATTCTTTTTGAATTCTGCTAAACTCTTTCACTCAATGCTATCTTGTGGCAGTGAGTTCCACATGTTAATTATGAATCATGTGAAAAGAGTTTTTATTAGTTTAAAATTTGCTTACTTTAAAACTAATTATGTACCACCCCTTTTCTTGTATTATTGTAACCCTTCTGCCAGGCCGAGTTGATAGCAGCCGGGTTCAGTACATGGGGTCCCCTCCCAACAGCGTAACACAAAACCAGCTCGAGCCCCCACCCAGTGACCTGGGAAAATCTTACACACACCCCTGGGTGCCTCGAAGAGGCAATACTTTCCCTCTCGCAAGCACAGAGTCTCGGTGTAGCAGAAAATGTTTAATAGCATGAGGTAAACGACATAGCATTAAATTGGGAAAACACCACAACTAGAGTTCATAGACCAAACCATGAGTGAAGACGCACCCCAGCAAATTGGGCCGTGTCCCGTTGGTTCTTGAAACCAGCAACCCCAAAATCACCCAAAGTCCCAAAAGTCCAACAACCCCCAAAGTCTCTGTCCCTGGTCAGTGCAGCCCCAGAGTTCAAAGGGGGGCACGCAGGGTGTTAAGGGGCACCTTACGTGATCCGAGGCCGACTGGCCGCCTCTCCATGGGGTTCCGCCGCAGCCTTCACCACGAGCCAGTCCACTTCCACCAGATGTCCCGTGAACCGCTCCTGCTGTCCCACGAACTGCTCTGCTCTTCCAGCTGCTCCGCTCAGCTCACTGAGTCGTGAGCCGCTCCAGCTGTCCCCACAAACAGCTCTGCTCTGCTCGCCGTTCCTTGGGCCACTCCAACTGTCCCCGCAAAGCTCCACTCTGCTAGCTGCTCCTCCAGCCGTTCCCGCAAACTGCACCGCCAGCCGCTTAGCAATATAGCTTCAGGCTCCCCCACTAGTTAACACAGCACTCAGTGAACTCAGCTCTTAGTAACTTTAGCTCTTTTGTGATTTCAGCTCTTAGTGATTTCAGCTAGTTGTAGGGGGAGCCCCGGTGCTGGTGCACTATTGACCCAAAGTGAATTCAGCTCAGCAGCCTGTAACACTGGTCTACAATTTTTGAGACATCGTCTACTTCAGAGATAAAATGTGCTATTTAGTATGTATTTTGATGTGCTGAATTCAAATATGACAATTAAAACAACGGATTGCCTACTGTTTCTAAGATATTTAAGTTTTTACATTTTATGTCTATGTATATTGTGTAGATAGTAGAGTTTTAATCATAAATTGTAAACCTAGGTCTTTTCATGTGTTTAT
Organism: Malaclemys terrapin pileata; assembly: GCF_027887155.1. Lineage (NCBI taxonomy): Eukaryota > Metazoa > Chordata > Testudines > Emydidae > Malaclemys > Malaclemys terrapin. Next base: position 165,539,848 of record NC_071506.1, read on the forward strand.
GGTTGCTTTACATGATGATATTTCACCTGTCCTGTTTATGTAACCCTTTAAAAATCAGCAAAGGGTTATATAAATAACATTTATTATGAAACAAAAGGCAAGTTTAGTCCTATTCAGTGTCTACTCGGCGCTTCTTGGCTTGTCTCGTGTATTCATTAAATGGAACATCTCTTGTCACTGTCCAGCAATAGTCTGCAAGCATTGATGGGCTCCATTTGCCCTGATAGCGTTTCTCCATTGTTGCAATGTCCTGGTGAAATCACTCGCCGTGCTCGTCGCTCACTGCTCCGCAGTTCGGTGGAAAAAAATCTAGATGAGAATGCAAACAATGTATCTTTAGTGACATGTTGCAACCAAGGCTTTTGTATGCCTTGAGGAGGTTTTCCACCAACAACCTGTAGTTGTCTGCCTTGTTGTTTCCAAGAAAATTTATTGCCACTAACTGGAAGGCTTTCCATGCCGTCTTTTCCTTGCCACGCAGTGCATGGTCAAATGCATCATCTGGAAGAAATTCACAAATCTGAGGACCAACAAAGACACCTTCCTTTATCTTAGCTTCGCTTAACCTTGGAAATTTTCCACGGAGGTACTTGAAAGCTGCTTGTGTTTTGTCAATGGCCTTGACAAAGTTCTTCATCAGACCCAGCTTGATAAGGGTGGTAACAAAATCTTCCTTGATTCAACAAGTGGTGGATGCTGAACACTTTTCCTCCCAGGCTCCAATGACTGTCGGAGTGGCCAATCTTTCTTGATGTAGTGGGAATCTCTTGCATGACTATCCCATTCGCAGAGAAAACAGCAGTACTTTGTGTATCCAGTCTGCAGACCAAGCAAGAGAGCAACAACCTTCAAATTGCCACAAAGCTGCCACTGATGTTGGTCATAGTTTATGCACCTCAAAAGTTGTTTCATGTTGTCATAGCTTTCCTTCATATGGACTGCATGACCAACTGGAATTGATGGCAAAACATTGCCATTATGCAGTAAAACAGCTTTAAGACTCATCTTCGATGAATCAATGAACAGTCTCCACTCATCTGGATCGTGAATGATGTTGAGGGCTGCCATCACACCATCGATGTTGTTGCAGGCTACAAGATCACCTTCCATGAAGAAGAATGGGACAAGATCCTTTTGACGGTCACAGAACATGGAAACCCTAACATCACCTGCCAGGAGATTCCACTGCTGTAGTCTGGAGTCTAACAGCTCTGCCTTACTCTTGGGTAGTTCCAAATCCCTGATAAGGTCATTCAGTTCACCTTGTGTTATGAGGTGTGGTTCAGAGGAGGAGGATGGGAGAAAATGTGGGTCCTGTGACACTGATGGTTCAGGACCAGAAGTTTCATCCTCTTCCTCTTCCTCGCCTGACTCAAGTGAGAATGATTCTGGTGCATCAGGAACCGGCAGTCCTTCTCTGTGGGGTACTGGGCGTACCCCACTGATGGAATGTTTGGATAATGCACAGTCCACTTTTTCTTCTTTGACACACCTTTCCCAGCTGGAGGCACCATGCAGAAGTAACAATTGCTGGTATGATCTGTTGGCTCTCTCCAAATCATTGGCACTGCAAAAGGAATAGATTTCCTTTTCCTGTTCAACCACAGGTGAAGATTTGTTGCACAAGTGTTGCAGCATATGTGTGGGGCCCACCTCTTGTCCTGATCGCCAATTTTGTAGCCAAAATAAAGGTGATAGGCTTTCTTAACCATAGTGGTTATACTGCGCTTTTGTGATGCAAAAGTCACTTCACCACAAACATAGCAGAAGTTATCTGCACTGTTCACACAAGTATGAGGCATCTCTGCTCACTTTGGCTAAACTGAAATGTGTCCCTTTGCAAAATCAAACACTGACAAATAAGAGAGCAGGACACTATGATTTCTAGAGCTGATATAGGGCAATTTGTTCAGCAGAGTGATGTAAGCTTCATTATGATTGCATCATCCATGACTTCTAGGAATAACATGATGCAATTCATATCATGTATGACGCAATACCAGCTTCAGATTGCATCATTCATTGTTTTGCCTAAAAAGCAAGTACTGTCCAAACCCAGTCATAGATTTATTCATAGATCCAGTCAAAGATGTATTTTAGTCATTTCTGGTTTAACTTGAGATCCTTTCCCTTTATAACTCACTTATCCTCCGCCATTCCCAAGTCAAGGGTCGTATATACTGACCCAATAGCATATCTTGAAAACTAGAGCCAATCAACAATTTTAAGCATCATTTTCATTCTCAGTGACCCAGAATTAGTAAAGTTTGACTACATTTATTTCAGAAGCATTTTGGCTGTAGATCAGTGTAACTAGACTCCTAATGGAATCAAAGTTAGCTCTGACATTCAACAGTGGAGAGAGGAGGAGATATAATTGGTGTTTCAGGCTCACAAAAGGGGCCCACACCACCAGGTACAAATACCTACCACCAACCTCTCTCAATTCACTAGGTTTTGTAACCCATGCCCCTTCTCAAACGACTGCTACTTAGTTAATGGTGAGTCCTTCTGTCATACAACAGTTCCACTGGCCTTGATTCACAGAATCAGGGTAACAAAACTTTATTCTTCCTGCCCCAATAACAGAGAAACTGGGGATCCCACACCAGCCAAAGTAACCACTTTCAGTTGCTGTTGTCTCATGCCAGGCGGGTAGGTGTGCCTGTGCAAACAATATCAGCCCCTGGAGTTCTTTTCTACACTCGCCATAATTCACCACCAGATGTCAGGGTAGAGCTCATCCTGACTCTGCTTACATCATGAAAAAAGTTAAATACGTGCACCCAACTGACCTTTTTTATAACATTTATTAAACTATGTATCTAGATTATGTCACTTTTTCATTAATCTAACTAAATTAAGTATGTTTTTAATATGTTGTTGTGTGGAAATATTTCCATGTGTTCTATCATTTTGCTCCTATTCTCTGAACCTTATTTCTGCTATATATTTCTTGAGATGGAGACCAAAATTGAAAACAGTATTCCAGCTAAAGGGATACTTTCAATTTGTATGATGTCTATGTAACGGGGCAGTCACTCCGCTCCATCTCAGAAAGGATTAAAAGCCAGCCCTTGGAGGGGGCTGAGGCTGACAGCCAATCAGGAAGAGGCGGGAGGCAGCCAACCAGGACTGGCCAAGCCAATATAAAAGAGGGCAGACCAGAAGGGGCAGCCAGTCTCTCTCTCTATCTCCTGCCCTCCAAACCCCTCAGTCCCAGCCCAGAGCACCCTCCTACACCCCAGACCCCAGACCCCCCAACCAAAGCCCTCACCCCCTCCCACACCCCAACCCCAATTTTGTGAGCATTCATGGCCCGCCATACAATTTCTATTTCCTGATGTGGCCCTCAGGCCAAAAAGTTTGCCCACCTCTGTTCTAGATCCTCCATTTTATTACCCAGGCTCCTTGCATAGGTATCCCAGGATATTAGACAGATAAGGTGGGTGAGGTAATATGTTTTCTGGACCAACTTCTGTTGCTGAGGGAGACAAGATTTTGAGCCCCACAGAGAACTGAAGAAGAGCTCTTGTCTGTCTCCAAAGCTTGTCTCTCTATTTCACCAACAGACATTGGTCCAATAAAACTTGGAAATATATTCAGTTTAAAAATATATATTTTATGGCCTTTGAGTCTATGGGTCCCCCTATTCATCCTCTTCTTTCATGGGGAGAACAGGATTGGATGCATCATCCTCAAGATGCTTATAACACCTGCATCTCTTTGCATAAAAAATGACTAATCAAATTTCATGCTTCAGGGCTTAAGCCAATTATCTACAGAGGTCAGGAAAGTTTTTTTCTCCTGATTCACAAATGGCTAGATGTACTCTGGGCTTTTTTCCCCACCATTCTTTGATGTGTCAGAGATTGACTACAGCTAGAGATCACCAGATGAGATGTATTAGTGGTCTGAGGTAGTACAGAGAATCCTCTTTCTAGATGTCTAGCTGGTTCTTACTCACACACTTGGGGTCATACTGATTGACACTTTGTTTTTCACAGAATCCCATTATACAGTACTCCAAAGTAAGACTTTTTACTCTGCCTTCTACAAAACCCCTTGATTCAATCCACTAACAGGGTCACCAGTTCTGCCTCTCTCTCAGTACCCTGCAAACCACAAACTAATGTCAGAGAGGGAGGGGGTGGCCTTTGATGTGAGCTGGGCTTAGCTGCCACCTGTGACTAATCAGCACTTCCTAGCTGGTGCTATAAGGCTAGGTATCAGTTTATAGCTTGGAGATCACCTGGTCTTCATAACAGCCATCAGGAAGCTCACTTGCAAGTGAGAGCTGCAGGGAGTAGGAAGGATCCTGCAGGAGTCCCTGGGTCAAGGGAAAGAACCAATGACTCTGAAAAAGACTTGGGAGTCATGGTGAATAATCAGCTGAACATGAGGTCTCATTGTGACACTGTAGCCAAAAGGGCTTACACAATCCTTGGATGTATGAACATATAATCAATGGAATCTCAAGTGGGAGTAGAGATGTTATTTTACCAATGTATCTGGCACTGGAGCAACCACCATTGGAATACTCTGTCCAGTTCTGGTAGCCAGAATTCAAGAAAAATATAGAAAAATTGGAGAGGGTTCAGAGAAATGCCACAAGAATGATAAATGGGTTGGAAAATATGCCTTATAGTGATAGACTCCAAGAGCACAATCTGTTTGTTACGCTAAATAGAAGCTTAAGGGGTGACTTGATCACTATCTGTTATAGGAGTTTGATAACAGAGGGCTCTTCAGTATGGCAGATAAAGATATAACAAGGTCCAGTGGCTGGAAACTGAAGCTGCACAATTCAGACTCAAAATAAGGTGTGAATGTTTAACAGTTAAGATAATTAGTCACCGGAACAATTTTGCAAGGATTCAAGTATCAGAGGGTAGCTGTGTTAGTTTGTATCCACAAAAACAACAAGGAATCCAGTGGCACCTGAAAGACTAACAGATTTATTTGGGCGTAAGCTGTCATGGGTGAAAAAACCTGAAGAAGTGGGGTTTTTACCCACGAAAGCTTATGCTCAAATAAATCTTTTAGTCTTTCAGGTGCCACCAGACTCCTTGTTTTTGCAAGGATTGTGATGTATGCTCCATCACTGGCAAATTTTAAATCAATATTAGATGTTTTTTCTAAAATATATGTTTTATTTCAAACAGAAATTTATTTAGGGAAGTCCTATAGCCTCTGTTATGCAGGAAACAAGATTAAATTACAACAAGTGTCACTTCTGGCCTTATAAATTATGAATCTATTAGCTTGTTTTACTGAAAATGTTATCAGAACCATTATGAAAATGGAAAACACTGATAATGGTTTCAATAAAATTGTTTATAAAAACAATTACCAAAATTTCCAGGAAAACAAAAACTGGGTAGAAACAACTTTGAAATTTTGAAACTTTTTGTGAATTACAGGAAAAACAACTACCATCTCTAGGAATTAATGACGTTCAGGTAGGGCAACTAATCAAAACTGCATGAGCACAGCAAAAACCCCTGCTGGAAAAGAGGAGAAAAAATATGTATTTTTTTTCTGGTGTAAGTCATGTTTATTGTGGTACTAAGTCAAATGCCTTACTGAAGTTACTAGATCGCAGGCCCTGGCTCTCATGGGAGACTTCAATCACCCCGATATCTTCTGGGAGAGCAATACAGCAGTGCACGGACAATCCAGAAAGTTTTTGGAAAGTGTAGGGGACAATTTCCTGGTGCAAGTGCCGGAGGAACCAACTAAAGGCAGAGCTCTTCTTGACCTGCTGCTTACAAACCAGGAAGAATTAGTAGGGGAAGGAAAAGTGGATGGGAACCTTGGAGGCAGTGACCATGAGATGGTCGAGTTCAGGATCCTGACACAAGGAAGAAAGGAGAGCAGCAGAATACGGACCCTGGACTTCAGAAAACAGACTTTGACTCCCTCAGGGAACTGATGGGCAGGATCCCCTGGGAGAATAACATGAGGGGGAAAGGAGTCCAGGAGAGCTAGCTGTATTTTAAAGAATCCTTATTGAGGTTGCAGGAACAAACCATCCCGATGTGTAGAAAGAATAGTAAATATGGCAGGAGACCAGCTTGGCTTAACAGTGAAATCCTTGCTGATCTTAAACACACACAAAAAAAGCTTACAAGAAGTGGAAGATTGGACAAATGACCAGGGAAGAGTATAAAAATATTGCTCAGGCATGCAGGAGTGAAATCAGAAAGGCCAAATCACACTTGGAGTTGCAGCTAGCAAGGGATGTTAAGAGTAACAAGAAGGGTTTCTTCAGGTATGTTAGCAACAAGAAGAAAGTCAAGGAAAGTGTGGGCCCCTTACTGAATGGGGGAGGCAACCTAGTGACAGGGGATGTGGGAAAAACTAATGTACTCAATGCTTTTTTTGCCTCTGTCTTCACGAACAAGGTCAGCTCCCAGACTACTGCACTGGGCAGCACAGCATGGGGAGGAGGTGACCAGCCCTCTGTGGAGAAAGAAGTGGTTCAGGACTATTTAGAAAAGCTGGACGAGCACAAGTCCATGGGACTGGATGAACTGCATCCGAGGGTCCTAAAGGAGTTGGCGGATGTGATTGCAGAGCCATTGGCCATTATCTTTGAAAACTCATGGCAATCGGAGGAGGTCCCGGATGACTGGAAAAAAGCTAATGTAGTGCCCATCTTTAAAAAAGAAAAGAAGGAGGATCCAGGAAACTACAGGCCAGTCAGCCTCACGTCAGTCCCTGGAAAAATCATGGAGCAGGTTCTCAAGGAATCAATTCTGAAGCACTTAGAGGAGAGGAAAGTGATCAGGAACAGTCAGCATGGATTCACCAAGGGGAAGTTGTGCCTGACTAACCTAATTGCCTTCTATGATGAGATAACTGGCTCTGTGGATGAGGGGAAAGCAGTGGATGTGTTATTCCTTGACTTTAGCAAAGCTTTTGATACGGTCTCCCACAGTATTCTTGCTGGCAAGTTAAAGAAGTATGGGCTGGATAAATGGACTATAAGGTGGATAGAAAGCTGGCTAAATCATCGGGCTCAACGGGTTGTGATCAATGGCTTCATGTCTAGCTGGCAGCCGGTATCAAGCAGAGTGCCCCAAGGGTCGGTCCTGGGGCCGGTTTTGTTCAATATCTTCATTAATGATCTGGAGGATGGTGTGGATTGCACCCTCAGCAAGTTTGCAGATGACACGAAACTGGAAGGAGTGTAGATACTCTGGAGGGTAGGGATAGTATACAGAGGGACCTAGACAAATTAGAGGATTGGGCCAAAAGAAATCTGATGAGGTTCAACAAGGACAAGTGCAGAGTCCTGCACTTAGGACAGAAGAATCCCATGAGTGGATCAAGAGTGACTACAAGGCTCTGGGAGTACGGGTGAAGGAGTTTGGAGCGCAGGTGGTATTCTCTTCAATTCTTCCTGTCAAAGGTAGGGGCCTGGGCAGAGACATATGCATCATGGAGGTGAATGCCTGGCTGCGAAGATGGTGTCGCCAGGAGGGCTTTGGCTTCCTCAACCACGGGATGCTATTCAAGGAAGGACTGCTAGGCAGAGATGGCGTTCACCTTTCGAGGAGGGGAAAGACCCTATTTAGACACAGACTGGCTAACCCAGTGAGGAGGGCTTTAAACTAGGTTCGACAGGGACAAGTGAGTAAAGCCCACAGGTAAGTGGGGAACATGGAGACCTGGGAGATGGGTTGGAAACAAGAGGGAGCGTGGGCTATAATGGAAGAAAGAAAGGAGGGTCAGGGCAAAACTGGGAGGCAAGATCAAACCAGTACCTTAGATCCTTTATATACAAATGTGATAAGTATGGGTAATAAGCAGGAAGAACTGGAAGTGCTAACAAATAAATACAACTATGACATTGTTGGCATCACTGAAACTTGGTGGGATAATACACATGATTGGAATGTTGGTGTGGATGGGTACAGCTTGCTCAGGAAGGATAGACAGGGGAAAAAGGGAGGAGGTGTTGCCTTATATATTAAAAATGTACACACTTGGACTGAGGTGGAGATGGACATAGGAGACGGAAGTGTTGAGAGTCTCTGGGGTTGGCTGAAAGGGGTAAAAAAAACCCAAGGGTGATGTCATGCTAGGAGTCTACTACAGGCCACCTAACCAGGTGGAAGAGGGTGGATGAGGCTTTTTTTAAACAACTAACAAAATCATCCAAAGCCCAAGATTTGGTGGATGGGGGACTTCAACTATCCAAATATATGTTGGGAAAATAACACAGTGGGGCACAGACTATCCAACAAATTCTTGGACTGCATTGCAGACAATTTTTTATTTCAGAAGGTTGAAAAAGCTACTGGGGGGAAGCTGTTCTAGACTTGATTTTCACAAATAGGGAGGAACTCATTGAGAATTTGAAAGTAGAAGGCAGCTTGGGTGAAAGTGATCATGAAATCATAGAGTTTGCAATTCTAGGGAAGGGTAGAAGGGAGTACAGCAAAATAGAGACAATGGATTTCAGGAAGGCGGATTTTGGTAAGCTCAGAGAGCTGATAGGTAAGGTCCCACGGGAATCAAGACTGAGGGGAAAAACAACTGAGGAGAGTTGGCAGTTTTTCAAAGGGACACTATTAAGGGCCCAAAAGCAAGCTATTCCGCTGGTTAGGAAAGATAGAAAATGTGGCAAAAGACCACCTTGGCTTAACCACGAGATCTTGCATGATCTAAAAAATAAAAAGGAGTCATATAAAAAATGGAAACTAGGACAGATTACAAAAGCTGAATATAGGCAAACAACACGAATGCAGGGGCAAGATTAGAAAGGCAAAGGCACATAATGAGCTCAAACTAGCTACAGGAATAAAGGGAAACAAGAAGACTTTTTATCAATACATTAGAAGCAAGAGGAAGACCAAAGACAGGGTAGGCCCACTGCTCAGTGAAGAGGGAGAAACAGTAACAGGAAACTTAGAAATGGCAGAGATGCTTAATGACTTCTTTGTTTTGGTCTTCACCGAGAAGTCTGAAGGAATGCCTAACATAGTGAATGCTAATGGGAAGGGGGTAGGTTTAGCAGATAAAATAAAAAAAGAACAAGTTAAAAATCACTTAGAAAAGTTAGATGCCTGCAAGTCACCAGGGCCTGATGAAATGCATCCTAGAATACTCAAGGAGCTAATAGAGAAGGTATCTGAGCCTCTAGCTCTTATCTTTGGAAAATCATGGGAGGCGGGAGAGATTCCGGAAGACTGGAAAAGGGCAAATATAGTGCCCATCTATAAAAAGGGAAATAAAAACAACCCAGGAAACTACAGACCAGTTAGTTTAACTTCTGTGCCAGGGAAGATAATGGAGCAAGTAATTAAGGGAATCATCTGGAAACACTTGGAAGGTGGTAAGGTGATAGGGAATAACCACACATATTTGTAAAGAACAAATCGTGTCAAACCAATCTGATAGTGTTCTTTGATAGGATAACGAGTCTTGTGGATAAGGGAGAAGCTGTGGATGTGGTATACCTAGACTTTAGTAAGGCATTTGATATGGTCTCGCATGATATTCTTATCGATAAACTAGGCAAATACAACTTAGATGGGGCTACTATAAGGTGGGTGCATAACTGGCTGGATCACCATACTCAGAGAGTTGTTATTAGTGGTTCCCAATCCTGCTGGAAAGGCATAACAAGTGGGGTTCAGCAGGGGTCTGTTTTGGGACCGGCTCTGTTCAATATCTTCATCAACGATTTAGATATTGGCATAGAAAGTACGCTTATTAAATTTGCAGATGATACCAAACTGGGAGGGATTGCAACTGCTTTGGAGGACAGGGTCATAATTCAAAATGATCTGGACAAATTGTAGAAATTGTCCGAGGTAAACAGGATGAAGTTTAACAAAGACAAATGCAAAGTGCTCCACTTAGGAAGGAAAAATCAGTTTCACACATATAGAATGGGAAGAGACTGTCTAGGAAGGAGTACAGCAGAAAGGGATCTAGGGACCACAAGCTAAATATGAGTCAACAGTGTGATGCTATTACAAAAAAAGCAAACATGATTCTGGGATGTATTAACAAATGTGTTGTGAGCAAGACACGAGAAGTCATTCTTCCGCTCTACTCTGCGCTGATTAGGCCTCAGCTGGAGTATTGTGTCCAGTTCTGGGCACCGCATTTCAAGAAAGATGTGGAGAAATTGGAGAGGGTCAAGAGAAGAGCAACAAGAATGATTAAAAGTCTTGAGAACATGACCTATGAAGAGAAGACTGAGAGGGGACATGATAGCAGTTTTCAGGTATCTAAAAGGATGTCATAAGGAGGAGGGAGAAAACTTGTTCACTTTAGCCTCTAAGGATAGAACAAGAAGCAAAAAAGGGAGGTTTAGGTTGGACATTAGGAAAAAGTTCCTAACTGTCAGGGTGTTAAACACTGGAATAAATTGCCTAGGGAGGTTGTGGAATTTCCATCTCTGGAGATATTTAAGAGTAGGTTAGATAAATGTCTATCAGAGATGGTCTAGACAGTATTTGGTCCTGCCATGAGGGCAGGGGACTGGACTCGATGACCTCTCAAGGTCCCTTCCAGTTCTAGAATCTATGAATCTATGAATCTATGCACTTCTACAGATTAGGGACCAAATGGGTAGGCAGGAGTTCTGCAGAAAAGGACCTACGGGTTACAGTGGATGAGAAGCTGGATATGAGTTGACAGTGTGCCCTTGTTGTCCAGAAGGCTAATGGCATTTTGGGCTGTATAAGTAGGGGCATTGCCAGCAGATCGAGGGATGTGATCATTCCCCTCTATTCAACATTGATGAGGCCTCATCTGGAGTACTGTGTCCAGTTTTGGGCCCCACGCTACAAGAAGGATGTGTAAACATTTGAAAGAGTCCAATGGAGGGTAACAAAAATGATTAGGGGCTGGAGCACATGACTTATGAGGAGAGGCTGAGGGAATTGGGATTGTTTAGTCTGCAGAAGAGAAGAATGAGGGGGGATTTGATAGCTGCGTTCAACTACTTGAAAGGGGGTTCCAAAGAGGATGGATGTAGACTGTTCTCAGTGGTAGCAAATGACAGAACAAGGAGTAATGGTGGGGGAGGTTTAGGTTGGATATTAGGAAAAACATTTTCACTAGGAGGGTGGTGAAGCAGTGGAATGGGTTACCTAAGGAGATGACAGAATCTCCTTTCTTAGAGGTTTTTAAGGTCAGGCTTGACAAAGCCCTTGCTGGGATGATTTAGTTGGAGGTTGGTTCTGCTTTGAGCAGGGGGTTGGACTAGATGACCTCCTGAGGTCCCTTCCAACCCTGATATTCTATGAAGGCGAAGTACATTATATCACACAGTTCTCTTCCAAGTCTTTAGTGAAAACGTTAAATATCATAGGGCTGTCGTGGAAAAAGTCACCCACGCATTGATTTTAGTTCACAGACTCAAGCCTGAGACCAGTTTATTGCAATACATGCCAACGCGTTGGGGTAACAGTCCGAAAACTACCACCCCCGAGCACAGCGCGCAGGCTGCCTTTTATTCTTACAAACCGCAAACATAGTACAAATTATACATCATTTACTTGAAATAAGAGTTGGGGTCCGTCCCCCTTGCCCGGTACCTTCCTTATCAGTTTTCCGAGAATTGGGTGCATATTGGGTGGTGGGCTTCTTGGTGGTTTCCAATATGGACAGTACTTGGCACCAGTTGGGGTGTATTCTCGGCAGGGTGCATATTATTTTTCCGGGGTTTTACTGTTTTAGGGCATAGGGGTTTATTACAGGATGCCTAAAGAAGATATATGATTGGCTAGCTTTGCAGTTAGCTGGAATCACAGGAGAAGTTGGCCTTTTGCTAGAAGCAATTTCTTCATACAAGCGGTTATTACATTTCATAAACAAGCGGTTATTATGTTACTGAGGCCTTCCGCACTACTCCTTCTCCCTCCCTCCTCTAGTCATAACCCTTAACCGAATTTGGCAGGAGACTGTGTAGCTTAGTCTTGTTCAGGCCTTAACCTATAAAGGCCCCTGTAAGGGCCGTTATACCTAGCCCATGCTGGAGGGCCTGCGTTCGGGCCTTGGCCGTCATCTTGCTTGACATAAGGGAGGCCTGCCAGGCCTATTCCTTCACAGGGCAAAGAACTGATTAATGTGGGTCCCCACTAGAAACACTCCCATTTGATGATGACTTCCCATTTATAATTACCAATCAGTTAGCCAGTTTTTAATCCATTTAATGTGTGCCACATTAAAACACTAGAAAGATATAAAATTAATCAAAATGTTGTGTGGTACCAAGTCAAATGCCTTACAGAAGTCCAAGGCCTTGTTTACACTTGTGGTGCCATGTAGATTATGTGTAGCTACATGCCCCAATGAAAGGCAGGTGCATTCCCATTGTAATTCACATTCACAGTGAAAAGCCCTGGCAGGGGAGGTACAGCAGGAAAAATCTCTGGTAGCGGGGAGCTGCCAGAATCTTTCCCTACTGCCTCCTCCACACCACTTTCCCCCTGCCAGAAACTTTACCCACTGCTGATGCCTTTCATTGTGGTGGGGGAAAAGTCCAATAGCAATAAGGCAGGGGGACACTGTATCACTAAAAATAGCAGTGTAGACATGGGAGGCGCTGCTAGGGTGTTTAGAGAGCTATGTCGGGTATATACTCTAAGGTTCTGGTATGTATGTCCTCTGCTTGCTTAAGCAGTGCCTCACTGTCTACCCTGCTATTTATACCTATGCCAGCTGGACATGCAGTGTTTGTGCTCACACACCATCATAAGTAAGGACATATCTAAAGTATATTACATCAGCACTGATACCTTTTTATGATGTGATTACAAGTTTGATTGATAAAGGTTTCAAGTTAGTGTGACAGGATCTATTTACCATAAACCTGTTGGTTTGGCATTAACTGTATTACCCTCCTTTAATTCTTTAATGATCAAGTCCCATATCTGCTGCTTCAATATTTTGTCTGGGATCAATGTCAGACTGACAGGCATATAATAACCCAGGTCGCCTAGTTTACCCTTTTAAAAATATTGGCACAACATTAGCTTTCTTCCAGCCTTCTTTAACTTCTCCACTGTTCCAAGAATGATTGAAAATAAACATTAATGGTTCAGAGAGCTTCTGGACTAGCCCTTCTAAAACTCAAATGCAACTTCTCCAGATCTGCTGATTTCAAAATGTCTAACTTTAGCAGCTGCTGTTTAACATCCTCCTGAGATATTATTGAAATGGAAATATTTCTTCTTCATCATCATCTAATATAAATAGATCATCTGGCTTCTTCCCAAATACACACCAAAATATTTATTGTACATTTCTGTCTTTTTTTTTTAAATTATGATTGATATTTTACCATTTCCATCTAGTAATGGACCAACACCATTGTTAAGATTCCTTTTGTTCCTAATATACATTTCTAGATTCAAAAGCCTGAAGGGATCACTATGATTATCTAGTTTGACCTCCTGTATAACACAGGCCATAGAACTTCCCCCAAATAACTCCTGTTTGATTTTTAAGAAGCTCCTTATTTACCTTAGCTCTACTGTCTATTGATTTCAAATGTCATTAAATCTTTTGGGAAAAAAATGGAAAAAGTCAACAGGGTTTTTTGTATGTGAATTTTTCCATTGTTGTAAAAGGCCATTTTTGTTGGGGGAAGAAAAACAAAAACACCTCTTCATTCAAAGTCTTTTGACCAGTTCTATTAATTTCCATTCCACAAAGGATGGAGAGGACCACTGAATTCTTATCTACATCACTATAAGGTGAGTGAATGACTGGTTGACTACTCAAAGACTTGTAATCAACAGTTCATTATCAAAATGGGAGGTTGTATCAAGAGGGGTCCTGCAGGGGTCTGTCCTGGATCTGGTACTATTCAATATCTTAATTACAACTTGGATTATGGAGTACAGCTACACTTACAAAATATGTGGATGATACCAGGCTAGGAGGAGTTGCAAGCTCTTTTGGAGGACAGGATTAGAATTCAAAATGATCTAAATAAATTGGAGACAGTCTGCAAACAGTAAGATAAAATTCAATAAAGATAAGTTCAAAGTACTACTCTTAGGAAGGAAAAATCAAATGCACAAATACAAAATGGGTAATAATTGGCTAGGCAGTGGTACTGTAGAAAAGGAGCTGGGGATTACAGTAGAACACAAATTGAATGAGTCAACAATGTGATGCAGTTGTGAAAAGGCTAATATCATTCTGGGGTGTACTAACAGTAATGTCATGTGTAAGACACGGAAGGTATCTGTTCTGCTCTACTTGGAACTGGTGAGGCCTCAGCTGGAGTACTGTGATCAGTTTGGGGAGCCACACTTTAAAAAAGATATGGACAAATTGGAGAAGAGCAACGAAAACATGACCTAAGAGGAAAGAAAGAATTGAAGAGAAGGCTGGGGCTGGACATAACAGTCCTCAAATATGTAAAAGGTTGTTTTAAAGAGGACCATGATCAATTGTTCTCCATGTCCAAGAATTGATTGGCTTAATTTGCACCAAGGCAGATTTATGTTAGATATTTGGAAAACTTTCTAACTTCAAGGATAATAAAGTACTGGAAGAGGTTAGCGAGGGAGTTTGTGGAATCCCTGTCATTGGAGGTTTTAAGAACAGGTGATGCAAATACCTGTCTGGAATGGTCTAGGCGTATTTAATGCTGCCTCAGTGCAGGGGGATGTACTAGATGACCTTGTGTAGTCCCTTCCAGTCCTATATTTCTTAGATTCTATCATTACTTCATAGAGAAAATAAAGAGCAAGCATTCCAGCTGCCATGCCAAGATAATACCCAGGGCAAGGGTACAAACACAAGGAATGATTCCTGCCCTTTTTACAGTCATTACAGAGAATAATCACAAAGTTCTACCCTTACCTAGCTCCTCACACCTAAGAGAACAAAACTTCTCACACACCCACTGAGGCTTTTCTCAGTACTGATCTACACTAGGAAATTGGATTGATATATTGCTCAGTGATATGAAAAATCCACATCCCAAGAGACCAAATTAAACCAACCTAATCCATGGTGTAGACAGCACTACTGCCTTTTAGGGAGGTAGAATACCTATGCTGAAGGGAGAAGCCTTTCTATCAGAGTAGGTAGTGTCTTCACTGAAGTGCTTCAGCAGCACAGCTGGAGCAGTGCAGCTGTGCTATTGCAGTGTTTTAAGTGTAGACAATCCCTCGGTGACTTTTCTCTTTTCATTGCATGAGTCTTCTATCTTCTCATCCTCATCATTCCCTGCTTATCCCCCATTGTTCAGCCCTCAAGGAACCTACTTTTATTCTTGTCATTTGTCTCATGTCATCATGGCTCATCTCAAAATCCTCATTGCCTCATTCTAGTATCTATTATGAGTTCACTATGCTTTGTGAAATAACAACTGATAGCCATTCTTGCTTCTGCTAATGAGCTGAACAATGAAACATTTTCATTTTGAAATATTTGTAACCAACCCATTTAAAAAATTGATAGCTTTAAAAAAATCAAAAACATTATTCAAATCGTTATTGAAACTTTTCATTTACCAACAAAAAAAGTCAATGCTACAACAAAAAAATCTTTTCATGTCAAAAAATTTGACCAACTCTACTAATGTTCTGTGCTGATGCTGCATTATTGCAGAAAAACCCCTGTAGCTGTGCATGGAGTATGAATAGCAGATTTTTGTGTACTGTGGGGTAGGCCTCCCAAGCACACCAGACGTAACAGTATATGGCCTATGGTACCCCAAAATGCCACCCACCAGCAACAGGTGGGGAAAACTGATGAGGCCAGCAGTGAAAAGGGGACAGTCCCTGTAGCAAGGGAGGGAGACACTTGCTAAGGGAAAATAGGTAGCTCCTCCCCCTAGGAGTCTCTGGCACCCTCTCAGCTGGGAAAGAGGGATGCTGACTGGCTAGCACTCATTATCCCAGTAGGAGGTCTTCCCCCAAATCAGAATTTTCTCATCAATAAGTGGATACCTGACTTTTCACTGAGTTTCTAGCAAACAATTTATCCAATCATCTTAACTATAACCTAAAAATATATAAAAAGTTAACACTTAGTAAATGAATCAGCAACTCAAGTCAAAACTTGATGCAACAGAGAATTGGAACCATAATTAAATCTTGCACAGCTACATTCTGTTTCTGCATCATTTTCTTCTTTGCAAATGAAGTATGAATGTGTCATGTGATTGCACCAGAAGGAATATAGATTATTGTGGTAGCAAATGTGGCATTCTGATGGGCAAGATTGGATTCCCTTTTAGTTTTCACCTAATATTTTATAGACACAATTCTGTGTCTAGAATTGCAAGTACAAGCCACACCCCTGACTTGGGAGAATTTGAAGTCAGTTACTCATTTTCTATCAGTTCAAATGCACATGTATACAAGATTATCATTTATCTGTAGTGACATCCCAAATATAGCAAACAGTGTCACTACACTTCAAAAATGAGTATGAAAGTAAATGTCTGAAACCCAACTGAAGCAGCAGAAGTGTTAAAAACAGAATGTGATAAGAGGATATTGGAAAAAAGCAAAATTAACAGTAGTAGGGGTTAGCATCTTCAGTACATAGTGCCTCAACCAAAACACTAACTACTCACAGACTAATACAAGTGACATGGAAAAAAAAGGAAGGAAGGTCAAAGTTTCTCCCTTGCCTACAGTTCCTAAAATAGCCTTGGTCACAAATTTCTTACCACTGTACTGATTTCTTGGAAAAATGAAGCAGCACTGAAATTAAAGTTACATATTCCTAGCTGAATGATCACATGCACTTCACTAATATTTTTTAAAAGAACAGAAAACTTATAAATGTACATTATTGTATTCATCAATGAATTGTAATATTTCCAATATGATTATCTTTCCAGCATCAAATATAAAGTTGCGCAAGCCTCCTTTGGGTAGTTTTTGGAAATATTTTTTTTCTGGGTAGTAGGGAGCCTTATTGTAATTGTTCATATTATGCCACTGGCTGTTATAAGCAGCTGGAGAGCATACTGTGCAATCCATTTTGATTTCTCCTTCACTGTCATCCCTGATGTGTGTTTGAAATAGTTAATTATTAATGAGTGCTACCACGTTTTAAAGTCCTGTTTTCTCCCCCACTCATATTTCCAGGTTTTCACTTTTCTATGGGCCAGATTCAGTCTCCAGCAGTGGTAAGTTTGTGTCCACTTTCCACTGTTGTGAACTCCCCCTCAAACTGACTTTTCTAACTCTGAGGTTTTGGCTGAAGACTATTTAATAAGCTGAAATATTAGTGGCATGTAGAAAACATACAACTTTTATATTTTCTTCACAAAACATGCCCAAAACACCAACTTCCAGCTATTCCATTGCCTATGAAAAATTAGCACATCAATGAAGAGCATCTGACTGAAGCTGAACCCAGGCAAGATATAGGTGATGCTGGTGAGAAGAGATAGGTGATTCAAAGAACAAGTCAGCACACATTTCCATTTGTCACTGATGGTATCAATTTATGGATAATCTGATGCAATATTTCTGAACTACATAAGAACATAAGAATGGCCATACTGGGTCAGACCAATGATCCATTTAGCCCAGTATCCTAACTTTCCACAGTGGCTGGGCCAGATACTTCAAAGGGAATGAATAAAAGAGGGCAATTATTGAGCGATCCATCCCCTATCGTCCAGTCCTAGCACCTGGTAACATCCAGAGCATGGGGTTACATCCCTCATTATCTTGACTAATAGTCATTGATGGACCTATCTTCTATGAATTTCTTCAATTCTTTTTTGAACCCAGTTATACTTTTGGCCTTCACAACATCCCCTGGCAACTAATTCCACAGGTTGACTGTGTGTTGTGTGAAGAAGTACTTCCTTTTGTTTATTTTAAACCTGATGCCTATTCATTTCATTTGGTCATCCCTGGTTCTGTTATATGAAAAGATAAATAACACTTTCTTATTCACTTTCTCCAACCATTCATGATTTTATAGGTCTCTTATCATATCCCACCTTAGTCTCTCTTTCCCAATCTGAATAGTCCCAGTATTTTAAATCTCTCATCATGTGGAAGCTATTCCACACTCCTAATTATTTTTGTTGCCCTTCTCTGTACCTTTTCTAATTCTAAAACAACTCTTTTGAGATGGGGTGACCAGAACTGCATGCAGTATTCAAGATGTGGGCGTATTGTGCATTTATATAGTGGCATTATGATATTTTCTGTCTTATTATCTATCCCTTTCCTAATGGTTCCTAACATTCTGTTAGCTTTTCTGACTGCTACTGTACATAGAGTGGACGTTTTCAGAGAACAATCCATAATGAATCCAGGATTTCTTTCTTGACTGGTAACAGCTAATTAAGACCCCATCATTTTGTGTGTATAGTTGGGATTATGTTTTCCAATGACTATACTTTTTTTTGCATATCAACATTGAATTTCATACCCAGTCACTAGTTTAGTGAGATCCCTTTGTAACTTTTCACATTCAGCTTTGGACTTAACTATCTTGAGTAATTTTGTATCATCTGCAAACTTTGCCACCTCACTGTCTATCCCTTTTCCCAGATCATTTATGAATATGATGAACAGCACTGGTCCCAGTAGAGATCCTTGGGGGACACCACTATTTACCTCTCTCCACTGTTAAAACTGACAATTTATTCCTACTCTTTGTTTCCTATCCTATAACCAATTACTGATTCATGAGAGGACCCTCTCTCTTATCCCATGACTGCTTACTTTGCTTAAGAGCCTTTGGTGAGGGACCTTGTCAAAGACTTTCTGAAAGTCAAGAACACTATATCCACTGGATCACTCTTGTCCACATGTTTGTTGACTCCCTCAAAGAATTCTAATAGAGTGGTTAGGCATGATTTCCCTTTACAAAAATTATGATGACTCTTCCCCAACATATCATTGTGACACTACACCCCATATTTGTCAGTGATATTATTATGATACGATTATGGCATAATTATGATGCACTTTGTACAAGATGGGTCATGTAAGATGTCAATGGAAAAGTTATGATTTGCTGCATATGATTATCCTATTTGTGTGCATGTGTGTAGTGAGTCGGTGTGGCTCCCCTCCTGCCCAGAAGAGGGAGCCCACGTGCAGGCACCAGAGTGGGTGGGACCACCACCGCCTGTCCCCGCCCCCCGGAAGTCAAGGGGCGGGACAGGAAGTATAAAGGCCGGCCGCCAGAGCTCAGTTGGCGGCTAACCACCACAGGGAGCAGACGTGCGGCCGGGAGCTCCCGGCCAGGAGACCGCCGAAGACCGAGGCCTGGACCCTAGCTGGCCTGAGCTACCCCGGGCATGCTACGAGGAGGAGCCGCCGGAGCCCGTCCGCTCCCGTCACTGAGAGAATCCCTGGGAACCCCACCCCACCAACCCTGAGGGTGAGACTGCACCCGAACCCCTCCGCCCCTGCTGTTACCCAGAGGAGCCGCCCGAGGACCGTTGGCCTGATTTCCCGGCAGAGCTACCGGACCTGCCACCGAGCCCTGGCCGAGAGGAGCCCATGCAGATGGACTGGCCCGAGCCCGGCGCGACGAACGAGGTAGGCTCTGAGGGGGATCACGGAAGTGGCCCGGGGGTAGCCGACCCCGGTCCGGCTGCAACTGAGTGTGAACCAATGTCAGTGTGTTGCGGTCTGGATACCCCACTGACCAGCAGCGGCAGCAACCGCTGCTAGGGCCCCGGGCTGGAACGCAGTGGAGTGGGTGGGCCTGCGTTCCCCCCTGCCACCCTCCGCTCACGGGTGGCAGGCTTCCCCCTCACCCAACATTCGGCTACAGCAGCCTAGGCATATCCTGTGCTTCTGAACTATTTGCTTGCTCAGCCCCTGCAAACAAGGGCCTGAGCTAACTGTGTTTGCCCCGCCCTGATCCAGGGCCTGGGCTCTGAACTGTCTGCTCGCTCAGCCCCCGCAAACAAGGGCCTGAGCTAAACTGTGTTTGCCCCACCCTGATCCAGGGCCTGGGTTCTGAACTATTTGCTCGCTCAGCCCCTGCAAACAAGGGCCTGAGCTAACTGTGTTTGCCCCGCCCTGATCCAGGGCCTAGGCTCTGAACTGTCTGCTCGCTCAGCCCCTGCAAACAAGGGCCTGAGCTAAACTGTGTTTGCCCCGCCCTGATCCAGGGCCTGGGCTCCGAACTGTCTGCTCCCTCAGCCCCTGCAAACAAGGGCCTGAGCTAACTGTGTTGGCCCCGCCCTGATCCAGGGCCTGGGCTCCTGAACTGCTTGCTCGCTCAGCCCCCTGCAGTCAAGGGCCTGAGCTTTAACTGTGGTTGCTCCGACCCTGCACCAAAGAGCCGGAGTTTCGGGACTAACTGACTGCTTGTTCCCACAGTAGTGAGTCGGTGTGGCTCCCCTCCTGCCCGGAAGGGTCGAGCCCCGGCAAGGACCGATTACAATGTATCATTTTTGTATTTGAAGTTATGAATGTTGACTAGGTACCTGTATTTAAAATGTGCTTACTCTGGAAAACACCCACAGCTAGCCTTTCAGGCACAACAATGAAAAAGCCAGATAGTGCTAATGGCTCATCAACAGACAATGGGCAATGGACAAGTTTAGCCTTCCTGTAATGTTTCAGCCACCCTGTAAGTAATGGCTGTTATGACTCAGCAAGGGCATGTGACCAGACCACATGATAGTGGACTCCATTTTGTGTACCTGTATTTTTCTACAAACTGGGGGTGGGGTGGGGTAGGGAAATGAACAACGGGTTCCTGACACATGTTAGCTATATAAGGCGGGGTGTGACATCATCTAAGGGCCTCCCTCCACACACAAGAGAACTCCTGGAAACACCTGAGGAACAAAGACTGAACTGGGGGAAGTGCTGGTCCCAGGCTAAACGGATTTCTAGCCTGTGTATGGAAACCTGGTGGACTGCTTGTATCATCAGCCAACGTGAGAAATAGATTGGATATGAATTAACAATCTAGTATTTTAGGCTTAGTTTGCAGTTTTGTTTATTTGCTAGGTAATGCACTTTGATCTGTTTGCTATCACTTATAATCACTTAAAATCTTTTGGAGTTAATAAACTTATTTTTTGCTTTATCTAAACCAGTGTGCCTTTGAGTGAAGTATCTGGGGAAAAATCTCAGCTTGGTTAACACAGACTTGTTGCATATCTTTCCTACATTGAGGGGAGAGCAAACTATTTATGATCTTACATTGTATAGATCCCTGTGCAGTGCAAGACGGTATAATTTTGGGTTTATACTCCAGCGGGGGTGCAAGCCTGGAGAGCTGTGAAATTGACTGGTGTCTGCTGTTTGCACTCAGGTAGCTCAATTTGGGTAAGTGGCGCCAGCTGCTGTCATGTTGGGTGATAACAGGGCTGGGTGAGGGTGGCTGTGTCTCCCACCAAGGAGTGTGAAAAAGGGCCAGGTCAGCTGGGTGATTAGAAGAGCGAAGTGGTTCCCAGATTTTCCAGACTGCACCCCAGGGGTGACAACCCATCACAATCATATCAATCTATGTGTCTGATAATTCTGTTCTTTACTATAGTTTCAACCAATTTGCCTGGTACTGAAGTTAGGCTTACTGGTCTGTAATTGCCAGGATTGCTTCTGGACCCTTTTTTAAAATTCTGTGTTACATTAGCTGTTCACCGGTCATCTGGTACAGAGGCTGATTTAAGCGATCTATTACAAACCACAGTTAGTAGTTCTGCACTTTCATATTTGCTTTCCTTCAGAACTCTTGGGTGAATATCACCTGGTACTGGTGACTTATTGCTGTTTAATTTATCAATTTGTTCCAAAACCTCCTCTGTCAACACATCAGTCTGGGACAGTTGCTCAGATTTGTCACCTCAATGTGGGAATCTCCCTCATATCCTTTGCAGTGAAGACCAATTGAAAGAATTCATTTTGTTTCTCTGCCTTGTCTTGCTTTAGAGTTTCTCTAGTACCTTAATCGTCTAGTGGTCCCACTGATTGTTTGGCAGGTTTCCTGCTTCTGACATAATTAAAATTATTTGTGTTGTTAGTTTTTGTGTCTTTTGCTAGTTGTTCTTCAAATGTTTTTTGGCCTGCCTACTTTTACGCTTAACTAACCAGAATTTATGTTCCTTTCTATTTTCCTCAGTAGGAATTGACTTTCAATTTTTAAAAGATGTCTTTTTGTTTCTAACCACGTCTTTTATTTGGTTTAGCCAAGGTGACTTTTTTTGGTCCTCTTACTATTTTTATTTGGGGGAACACATAGAGTTTGAGCCTCAATTAATGTGTTTTTAACAAGTTTCCATTCACCTTGCAGTCATTTCACTCTTATGACTGTTCCTTTTAATTCCCATTTAGCTGGCTTCCTAATTTTTGTGTAGTTCTCCTTTTTAAAGTTAAATGCTACTGTGGTTGGTTTTCCTCCTTAAAACAATGTTAAATTTACTTACATTATGATCACTATTACTGAGCAGGTCAGCTACATTCATCTCTTGGACCAGATCCTTTGTGCCCCTTAGGCCTAAATCAAGAATTTTTTCTCCCCTTGTGGGTTCCACGACTAGCTGTTCCAAGAAGCAGTCATTAATGGTGTCTAGAAATTTTATCTTTACATCCCATCCTGAGGTGACATGTTCCCAATCAATATGGGGATAGTTGAAATCCTCCATTATTATTAGGTTGTCTGTTTTTGTAGCCTCTCTATTCTCCCTGAGCATATCACAATCACCATTCTAGTCAGGAGGTCAGTAGCACATTCCTACTGCTATAGTCAAACATAGAATTTCTATCTATAGAGATTCTATGGTACTGTTTGATTCATTTAGGATTTTTACTATATTTAACTTCTTCCTGCTCTTCATTCCAGGACAGCTTACAGCAGGAAGTGGAGGAAGGGTCTTGACAGCTCTAGCTAACCAGATGTCTGGCTGGCAGGAGGGACTGGCTTCTCTTTTCTCCTCATTTTCCCTGACAATCAAGGCTCTGGCAGCAGAGCCACCTTTCACAGCACAGTTGTGATCTGTTGAGTTTTGTTCACCAGGAAAGTTTCATACTGTGCTGAGTATAGACTGTGCTGACAATATGGAAAAGAGTAATCCAGTTGTTAGAGTACTAGCTGGCAGTACTCCCTACTCCAAATGTTGAAATATTGAGTCAGGCAGCACAAAATTATTGGATTGGCTTAAAAATATTGTTTTTCTAAATAAAATAAAACTAGGATTCTTTATATTTGTCTTCTTTTTGAAGGACTTACTTGAAGGACATTAGCACTGAGGTCATGTTTTCAAGCTTTTCTCTGCAACCCAGAGGGCTAGACACTTGGTTTCCTATGAAAGCAGAATTTCTTTTGTAATCACAGGACTTCAAGAGCCGGGTGTTAAAACAAAGAATATCACGAGTCAAGATAAAATAGTGAGATTTAGCAACACTGACCTTGGATCCAGGAGACCCAGGATCAGTAAAGAAAGGCTGCAGGGAAGTAGCGAATCAAAGCCCATCAGGTTCAATTAAAAGGAGCTGCAAAGCCTGAGCAGATCAGTTGCTAGTGGGGACCTGGAGGGATAAGACAGAGGGACTTTCCAGGCAAGGAGGCCTGGGAGAGGCCCATTACAGGTGGGGAACAGACAGAGGACCCTGAGGTAAGAGTGAAGCAGAAGGTGCTACATGGGAAGTCATCCAGGGAATAGCAGTAGTAATTATTAAAGGAAGCAGCACATGACTGCTATTTGTATGGTCCCTGGTTTGGGACCCAGAGTAGTGAGTGGGCTTGGGTCCACCCACCAGCCATGGAAGAAGATGCCTAAGACCTAAGGAGGGGATTAAAAGCCCAAGAAAGGGGCTGGGAGTTTAAACAGGTCCAGGGATGGGGCTGAAGACCCTGAAGAGGGCCAAACATTCATTGAACATAGTTACCCTGGAAGGGTTGTGAAGTTAGCTGGAGAGACAGGACACCATAGAACTGCTAAAGGCAGAGTCTCCAGGGAGAAAGTCCTGGGGACACTGTTCTTGAACAGGGCAGGGACAGACTTAAAGTAAGCCCAGAAGGGGCTAAGAACTAAGCCCAGAGGCAGGGCTGCAGACACCAATAAGGGCACAGCAAGTGGTAGTCCTTGCTGGACCTTTATTACCCCAGAATGGGTTCATTAGTTTCAGAGTATGTGTGACTTAGCCAGAGGTTGAAGATAACCCTGACGTTGTTAACAGCTGACAGGGGATGCCAAGAGCAGAGAGAGGAAGATTGTAGGTTCACACCCAACTGACAGAGGAGCTCACAGGAAGTTAGTGCACCCGTCACAGAAGCCCACCCATAGAGCATGGCGCCCTGTGATGCAGTCAGCTGCCATTTGCTTGAAGATTGAGTCAGAAATATTTATCTTGTGGTGTTTCAGAGTATCATCAGTGTTTCATCTGCCCTTTATGCTTATGGTTGTCTGAACTTAATTCAGAATATAGTATGTGTTTTGATAGATGTCTGAAGTGTTATTAAATATTAATCTTTTATTATTCTTTTTACAGTAAACTTTCATGGTTTCTTGGCCAAATATCCCGGAATCTTTTCTGTGTTATCCAAAGGTGTTGGCTAAACTCTAATGTTACAAGGGTTTTGTTTTGGATATATGAATGTCTTTGTCTTAGTAGGCCGTACTTTATTATGCACTGTATTTTTACTCTAAACTTTAGCTGACCCTAGTGTGTTATCAATAAGCTAAAGTTTAGCTGGACCATTGCATATTATTAAATAATGGATTGTGTGTCCTTTTTTACTCTAAACTGTTGACTCTAGACTCTAAACTCCGGGAAATGTCCAGATGTCCAGGAAAGAACTATTTGTAACTGATATGAGACAGGTGTTTTCTGAAATTAATAAAACAAAAATCTATGGAAAGATGCTTTTAACTTATCAGGAATTACTTTAGTTGATTATTTCTGTCATAATGACAGATATATTTTGATAGATATCTTTTGTAACTGATAAAATAGTGAATGGTTGAACCACTGTTTTTAGCTTATCAATTATGCAAACCAGATATCTTGAAAAGAATTCCATGGTCAACAGTTTTGTTTTTTGTCTCTTTTCTGTGAATACACATAGTATATAAAGAGAAGCCTGTTATAGATGTATGTGGTAATGGAAAAAAGGTGTAAATGATAATGGATGCTCATAATGCTCTGTAATTGACAAAATGGACAAGAAACATGGTATAGCAGGTGGGTCTATAATCAATGTATCAGCAAAACATTATTGTATAGATTAATGTCAAAATATTAAGAGCTAATTGTGATCACAGATGGTCCTAGTAGTGATAAATTAGTTATAAATATCATCGACTTATTGATTCAAAATAAGATCAAGCACGAGAGAGGACTTTTCTTGGTTCTGAACAGCACATAAGAGGTGACTTTTACAGAGTTAGAAGTGAACTCAAGTAGGCTGCCGCACTTCTCCAGTCTCAGATTTGGTACGTATGTTTCCTTTGTGCTGTATTAAGTATTGCTTGACTGTTTTACTTAAATAAAACTTCAACTGAGCTAGTTATTTGCCATCATTACTTATTAAATCCAAACACGCAGCACAGGCATACAAATTACATAACCAGTCCATTTAAGTAGGTGTGAAAATCAATTGGGGAGCCTCAATACTGACAACCAAATTTCTCCAAAACTTCCGTGTTGGACGCCTAATCCTGCCACTTGATGCCTAGCAGTCATCACAGGTAATATCAAGCTTTTTAATGTGCCATTGATAATAGGTTCATGTTTCACGCCCATAGAGCATTGTTGTGAGGACAACAGCATTATACATTTCGATTTTTGTCTGTAAACAGATTCTGTCTTGCTTCCAGATTCACTGATAAAGGCAAACATATGTGACACTTGCTTTCTTAATTTGCGCATCCACTTCATGATCGATTGTCGCTTCATGTTTAACACATTGCCAAGATAAATTAACTGCTTGTATCATGCAGCAGATATGTCATCACTGATCATTGGAAGAGTTTCCAAAATGGTAGTTAGCTGTGTTAAAAATGGTTTGGCAGTTGCTGGGTCTTTCAGCTGGGCAACATTTAGATGCTTAACTGACTGGTCTTTATGCATGTTTGGCCAAATAAAAAGGGAAAGCTTTGACTGAACAAGATGGTGGTCAGTCTAGCAATCAGCTACATTTAATAACTGTGTTATACGAACATTTCACAAGTCCCTCTGTCAGACCAATACATAGTCAATCAGATGCCAATGACATGAATGAGGGTGCAACAGGTTGTTTTGTATTTGTCAGACAGCCAGAAGACAGTGTTTGTGATAAATAATTGGTGCTCAATACATGTCCTCCTCAACAAAAATAAGCTGTCATTGTTCATCTTGCTGATGCCATGTTTGCCAAGTATCCCATACCATGTAGACTCATCATGGCCAACATAAGCATTAAAGTCACATAGGCTAATCAATTTGTCTTCATGGGGGGTCAATCAGATCATTTAGTTTAGAGTAAAATTGCTCCATCCCTTCATGAGGGTTAATCATTCTCAGTGCATAGGTACTGATAGGTAAAGCATAATGCCCGCCTCTCAGGAGCAGTCAGAGCTTCATCAATCTGTCATTTATACCAATAGGTTCTCCAAATGAAAGACAAGTTTCTTTCTAATGGCAAAACTGACTCCTACATCACATGGCTTATTTTGTAGGCTTCCCTTCCAGAAGAAAATATACCTAGCCCTCTCCTCATATACTAGGGTTACCATACGTCCTCTTTTTCCCGGACATGTCCGGCTTTTCGGCAGTCAAACCCCCGTCCGGGGGGAATTGCCAAAAAGCCGAACATGTCCGGGAAAATGGCGGCTCTGCTCCTCCCCGACTCTTCGGCTCTGTTTAAGAGCTGGGCTGCCTGAGCGCTACCGGCTTTGGGCAGCCCTGTGCCTCCAGACCCTGCATCCCCAGCCGGGCACTTCCCTGCCCGGGCTCCGGCGGTGCAGGGTCCGGAGGCACAGGGGCTGCCCGAAGCCGGTAGCGCTCGGGCAGCCCAGCTCTTAAACAGAGCCGAAGAGTCGGGGAGGAGCAGAGCCCCCGCGGCTGGAGGCTCTGCTCCTCTTTGGCTCTGTTTAAGAGCCGGGCTGCCCGAGTGCTACTGGCTTCGGGCAGCCCACGTGCCTCCGGACCCTGCGCCGCCGGAGCCCGGGAGGGGAAGTGCCCGGCTGGGGGCGCAGGGTCCGGAGGCAAGGGGGCTGCCCAAAGCCCGAGCACTACCGGCTTCACGGTTTCCCGGGCAGCCTCCAGACCCTGTGCCCCCGGCTGGGCCCTTCCCCTCCCGGGCTCCAGCTGAGCTGGGGAAGCGCCGGCTGGGGGCGCAGGGTCTGGGGGATGCCCGGCAAACCCTGAAGCTGGTAGCGCTGGGGCAGCCCTTTCCCCCTGTCTGGGAGTGGGAGGGAGGAGGGGGCGGAGTTAGGGTGGGGAAGGGGCGGGGTTGGGGCGGGGTTAGGGGTGGGGAAATGGGTGGGGCCAGGGCCCGTGGAGGGTCCTCTTTTTTATTTATGAGATATGGTAACCCTATCATATACCCATCTTCAGCAAATCGGATCTTGCTCAGTGCTGCAATGTCAATGCAGTATTTTTCAAGCTCTGAAGCACCCAGAATGGTCCACCTAGTAGGATGGTTGGTTTGACTTGGATGATCAAGGAGTGTATGGACATTCTCAGTCACAACATTGAGACAAAAGGAAACATTTTTGAGGCTTATTTGAGTTTCCACCATGTGATGGGACACCCGCCATTAACTCTCATTAAGGCATTTTTTCCATCCTCAAATCATTTTGTGAATCTTCTCTGCACCCTCTTCAATTTTTCAACATCCTTTTAAAAATGTGGATACCATTTGTTGCCTTTCTCTCTCTCTCTCTCTCTCTCTCTCTCAGTTCTTTACCACAGAAGAAAGAGAGCAGCTGCAGACCCTGCCCGGATCCTGCTGGTACCAGGACATGCTGTTCTGCTGAATGAGTTTGTCCACAAAAGGTGGGCTGTCTGTCCTCTTGTCAGGACCAGACTCTGTGTTTGATTGATCTTGGCATCTGTGAAGCTTATGAAGGAATGAAACAAATCATACAAGACAGACATTAAAACAAATGGCCCTGAGGGAAATGTTTAGAGCTGTGTCCTCCAAACACTGGGATGGGTATTCAGATCTCAGCCAATGACTTAGTTGACCAGACTGTCAACATCCCTATCACTGTATCATTGAGTAGGGGTGAGCTCCCAGCACTGGGGTGGATATGTGAGGTCAGAAGTTCTGGTTCTCCCTCTGCCATGACTGGTAGGATCTGTGATATTCTCACTGATGGCATCTGCACTCATGTACACCCGGGGGCAATATCTGGAGGCAGATGGGCACTGTTGTGATATTACTCTAAATATAAGATCAGTTGTGAAAAGTATATGAATGTTTATGAGATGATACAATAATCTGTAATAACAAATATTGATGGAAAGTAGGTCAAGTTGCTTTCAGTACTGAATGTTATAAACAGCTACAAGAGAACCAGACAGGGACTAAATTAGTCCTAAAAAAGGTCATGTTGATTGGTTTAGGTCCTTAAAGAAAGAGACTCTAGGAAGAATAAGGAAGACCCATCTTCTGCTTCTTAATCCTGAGGAATGTCCTGACCAGATCAGACCAGGGATAGGGACTCAGATGACATCACCACCCATTCATCAGCTCCAGATGAATCCCAAACACCACCTAAGATGAAATGGGATCAGAATTTAACAACAGGAACAATGACAACACCTCCAGCTCATTTCAACTAACTTCTTCCCTTTTTCCCAAAAGGACAGTTATGGCCTTTTAATAGCAGCAGCGGCAGCAACAACGACAGCTCCAGCTTATCTCAGCTAACTAACTTCTTCTCTTTTACCCCAAAGGACACTCATTACCATCTTTGATATCATCTAATAGTGTCAAACAAAGGAGGAGGGCAGTTTTATTCTAAAACTCTCTCCAGGGAAAGGGAACAAAGGATGCTGTTAAAATGAAAGTCTAACTTAGTACTTTACATTTAAAATGCTTTAAATGTTTCCTTCTTTTCTGTATCTTTAATAAAAGGTTAAAAGGATTTTTAATGGTATGTTTGCCATAGTATTAAGCAGGCTGAGGTCTCTGTATACTAAACCTCGAACCTTGCTAAACACAGTCATGGAGTTATGTTAACACCTTGCCCATATATTGCATATTAATAATTTAATCCTTTAGTGATCTGTGATATAGATCTGTGACAAAAAGAGGGACAGCTTGTGACTGGGGTGGGTCTTAGCTGAGGGTCTGTACAAGCAAACACAGCAGCCATTCTACACTCAGCTCCGACCCAACCTAAGATGTTAAAGCCTGTTACAAAGAGAGGGGGAAATCTGTTCCAAACACCAAAGTGGAAAAGAAATCAAGAGCCAGATTGTTAAAGTATTTAGGTACCGAAAGATACAGATGTCTTGTGGGATTTTCAAAAGTGCCTAGGTGTCTAACTCCCTTTGGAGCAGGGACTGGAAACTGGGTATCCCAGGACAGTGCATTAACCACTAGGATAAAGAGTTATCCTTTCTCTGACTCAGTGCCTATTTAAATAGTCCATACAAAGTGGCATAGCTTCAACAGGAGAGACTGCAAGAAACCCACCTCATAATATGATTCGGGCACTCATTGGGCAGGTAGAAAAGCTGGGTTCAAGTCCCTGCTCTAAGTTAGGCAGAGTGTGGATTTAAATCTGGGTCTCCCATGTCCTGGCTGAGCGCTCTAACCAATGGGATATTGGATATAAGGACTGGAGATATCATCTCCTCCTCATTTCTTTATGAGAAAGGGCTGACCTGGATTAGGCTCCTAATTCCAAGAGAGAGTTCATGGCTATGAATCCCAAGCAGAGATATGTACCTTCCTCTGGCCCAGAGTTAAACACCTAAGTCCCTTGAGGGACAGGGCTTAGGCTCCAAACCTATCCTTAGTATTTCCTATGGATTAGTTTAGTGGCTTTCCACTCAGCTTTCTGACTTCTGTGAATCCCATTCTTAGGCATCTTATTCTCCACATGCATTTTATAAGGAGCCTGGGATCCTAATTTAGGGCTGAATATTCCATTAGACAGCATGGTCCTAAAATTATGTATTGCAGCTCTGAGCTCTGTGCCCTTTGTGGGTCTAGTCCTTAGATTCTAAGTGGTCTTTTTTAAACAAACATCATTGTTTTCTCTTAACAGGTGTTTTTGAAACATCATTTCCTGTGATGAAATTATCCTTATCTTATCTCTCAATTAATCCCTTATCTCAAACATCAATCTCATTTTGACAGAAGCTGGAGGCAGTGTACTACTAAGCAGTATTTGACTTTTGATGAAATGGACAAAAGTTTGCTAATGTGAGTGAAACTGATATAGCTTTGAAAAATTCCAGTCAGGGAGAGAGAAAAGTATTAGGATTAGGGCTACGATTTTGTCACGGAAGTCACAGGGTAGGTCTTTACTTTATCTGGGATCGATTTATCTGGGATTGATATATCGCGTCTCATTAAGACGCGATATATCGATCCTCGAATGTGCTCACCGTCGACTCCGGAACTCCACCAGAGCGAGTGGCGGTAGCACAGTCGACGGGGGAGCTGCGGCCATCGATCCCGCGCCGTCTGGACCCCAGGTAATTTGATCCAAGATATTTCGACTTCAGCTATGCTATTCGAGTATCTTGGATCGATCCCCCCCAGCATAGACCAACCCACAGAATCCGTGACCTCCATGACTTGAGACCCCAGCACCAGAGCTCCCAGCAACAGAGGGAGGCAGGGGTGCCCCACAGGGAGCTCCCAGCCAAGGCGGAGGCAGGGTTACCTGGCGTTCTGAGGTGGCGGAGAGACTCCAAACTCCCAGCTGCTGCGGGCAGCAGGGGCACCTCAGAGCATGGCACCACCGTGGGCAACCGGGGTGTCCCAGAGCTCGAAGCCCCAAGATTGGAGCTACCGCAGACGGTGAGGCGATCCTGCACCTCTGAGCCAGGCCCCCTGGGTTGATGTGGGGAGTCTGCAGGCTCCCCACTTTATCATGCATATTTTTAGTAAAAGTCACAGGCTTCCATGAATTTTTCTTTATTGCCATGACCTCTCTGTGACTTTGCCTAAAAATATGCATGACAGAATCTTAGCCTTAATTAGGATACCTGCAAGTTCCTTTAAATTGCAAGGAACTTTTTTTTACCTTTCCAGCTAACTGTGACTAAAGGAAAAGGGCCTTCCTATATTGGCACAAAACAAACTTATTTTTTTCCCTTATAAACCTTCCACCGGAACTGGAGTGGGTCAGGAGGCCATGCCTTGCAACTTTTAACTTTTGGAGGGGTAGTGGGTGGTGTTGCCCCTTGTCATAAATATAGAGGGAAGAGTAGCATAAAATCCCCCTTTGGCAGCTGTACTGAATCACCTTACTTGTAAGGGTTAAGCAGTTCAAATAACCTAGTTGGCACCTGACCAGAAGGACCAATGACGAAAGAAGATACTTTCAGATCTGGGGGGAGAGCATTTGCTTTTTGTTCTCTTTTGTTGTTCCCCCTCCCGACGGAGGGGGAAGCCAAGCAGGCACAATATCTCCTGAAAATATACCTGGAATAAGCCATCTAAAACCACAGAAATTGTAAGTAGGGCAAGAAAATGCTTTAGATTATCTTTTGTTTGGGCTTGTGAATTTTCCTATGCTACAAAGGTAGTTTTATTCCTATTTTTGTAACTGTGAAGCTGAGCTCAGAGGGGAATCCTCTGTGTTTTAAATCTTTTTATTACCTGTAAAGTTACCTTCCATCCTAATTTGCAGGTGTGATTCTTTTATTTATTTTTCTTTATAAATAAAGTTCTTTTTTTAAGAACCTGAATGATTTCAGTGTCCTAATGACAAAGGATCTGGTCTGTGCTTATATTGCTAAGACAATTAGTTGGTAGTTTATTCTCAAGCCTCCCCAGGAAAGGGGGTGAAGGGGCTTGGGGGATATTTTGGGGGGATAGGGATTCTAAGTAACCCTTCCTTGAATTTTTGTGTAAATTACTTGGTGGTGGTAGCAATACCATCCAAGAACAAGGAAAGGTGATCCTGACAGGATAATGAATGAAGATACTTTTTTCGAACCAACAAGTCCAAGAAGTAGAGTGGTAACTAACCATGTCAGGAGAGTAATATACAACTTGTTTGTACCAGTGTATAAAACAGAAATCATAGGAGGAGCATCTCTGTCTGACCCAGGGGGCAGTGGAAAGTCCCGCTGCTGACTGAGTTTGTTCATTGTAATTGGCATACATGTGTTAGTGTACTTGTAGTACATATAGGGCACTAGGACCCTGCTCTGTTGACCATAAACCTGGCCCAGCGCCTTTGCCACCGAACCGAGCCTGTGGTCTTTCTGGGAAGTGCTATCAAGGTCTGATGAGCTGGCTGTCTGCAGAGCTGGTACAGCATACAGAGAGAACACACATGCATACCAAACTGACAACACCTTCTTCGTGTCTCATCTTCCCTATCAACACCACCATTGTCGTTGTTAGTCAGGCACCTAGAAAAGTATCACAGATATTCATGTAAACATGTACACTCTTCTTGAAAGGTAATGTGCTTTGGGGACATATTCAATCATGGACCAAAAATAATACTATGAGGGTTAGGTGATCAACCACACTGTGTGAATAGTGATTAATAAATCACTATTGTGAGAAATCCATAGGATCAATTATAAGACTTTAATTTTGGACAATGAACACATTTGTAAAAATCTAATTTTGTTTTCATTACCAGGAAAAAGAATATTCATTGATTAATTTTTTTTGCTGTTTACTGAAAGGTGAGATTTTCAAAGGTACCATCTCCCACTGAAATTGAGTAGGCATTGGGCTACCTTACTCCCCTGAAAATCCCACCACTAGTTGCTAGCCTACTGCTAATCATTATCTGTCAGATAATTGACCCCACTTGTCTCCTGCATCAAGCAGTTCTATCTATGCTAATCCACTCTATGACTCTATAGAATCATGTACAGACTAGAGTTGGAAAGGATGTGACTCACTGAAGAAACCAAAACATCCACTCCATGACAAACTCCAATACAGTTTTTCAACAGAAGCGCCTGCTTTGAACATGCCTTTTTCCAGCCCATTTCAGCTTTTTAAAATAATTTTGTTTTGGCAATTACATGAAATAATATTTAATATTATAATATCCCACCCCATATTACTCTCTTGCCAATTCAATTCATTTATAACAACACAATTCAGCTTCCTCAGTATTTTCTCTGGACTCCAGGGTGATTACTGAGGAACCCAGGGAGATGGGTATCAGATGCCGCCTCCTCAGCCACCCTGGAACCTGCATGGCACATAATAATAAGCAAAAAACTTCCTCCAACGGAAGCCCACTCCCAACCCGTGCCAACTGCAAAAAAAAGCCAGCATCCTCCCCTGGCCTATTATACCCACCGCCTATGACTTTACATATTATATGTGCCTGACGAGTGGCAAACACAAAGTGTCATGTAGCAATTGTATAAGAGAATTAAATGCTCTTCCTAGTTAGGCCTCAAAAATGCAAAGAGAACCATGTACGCAGACCCCTGTGCCAAGTCCCACTGGGGTGAATGCGGGGGGTGAATGTGGCTGTACGTGAGCACAGAAGTACACCTGTGGTTTGATCCACGCCTTAGAAGAAAGGGAAAATCTGCACTTTTCAATCTTTACTATTGTAAATCAGGAGTCACTTTATTGAATTTAATGGAGTTAAATTAGTATAAAACCAGTTTCAGAGTAACAGCCGTGTTAGTCAGTGCCACAAGTACTCCTGTTCTTTTTATAAAACCAGTGTAAGTAAGACCAGAATCAGGGCCAGTAGCTTTTTGTCTCTTGTGATTTTTGCAATATATTTTAGCTAGTTACAGTAGACTTTAGCTGAATTAGGACACACGGCTCGGGTAATGACTGGAAGGACTTTCAGTCATTACCCCAGCCATATGTCCTAATTCATTTGTTCTTGGTAACTTACTATCCATCAGAATTTATTCATTCCATAAGAAAAACTACAATAATAGTATAGCTGTT
The DNA here is from genome assembly GCF_027887155.1 of Malaclemys terrapin pileata. Lineage (NCBI taxonomy): Eukaryota > Metazoa > Chordata > Testudines > Emydidae > Malaclemys > Malaclemys terrapin. The sequence goes on from NC_071506.1 coordinate 165,573,856, forward strand.
CGATGTATTCAATTATAGAAACTTTATGGAAATGAAGCAACTGAATGAGCAAGAAAATTCAGCAAAAGTAACTTCATTTCTATAAAGTTTCTATATTTGAACAAAATTAATGTAATAAAATGTTTACAAAACCATGAAAAATATATAAACCAAAACAATATATTGATTTTCTGTTCTACTGCTTGGTTGCTGGATAATCAAATATAGCATTAGTTAATGGTGTGCTGTGCTTTTTGCAATCCTGATATCATTTGTGAAAAGAAAATATGTACTTTTTAAAATGTTCATTTGTATATTGGATGATGTAGAGAGTGCAGAATACATTAGATGTGGTCTGATGGGCCCATTTAAAGAAGAAACACATTTAAAACCTTGCACCTACATGTTGGGTTTACATAAAAGGAATTGTTAGATATTCATATTCCTTTAAAAGAAACATTATAATCCTTTCATGTTGAATTAAATAATATGTAAGTCTTTTATTATTGGTAACCAGTACTGTACTGTAAAAGGATGCAAGGCCCCAATGTTGCTCCTACTGAAATCAATGGGAGTTTTGAAATTGACTTTACTGGGAAAAGAATCAGGACTATGACCTAAAACATGCTAATTTCTTACTAGTCTTTATTCAAATGAAAAGCTGCTGTCTCTGGCAATTGCTCCATAAAGAAAAAAATGCTGTTCTTTTATGTTATTACTAGCTTTTCAATTCTTACATTTGTCATTGATATATGTGGTATGAAAGTAAAAAATGCATACATAGCATAAAGGCTGAGTAAATATACATTAAGGAGAACTAACCCATCAAGTGATTTTACCCTTATCTGCATTTGCAGGTTGGTTAGATCCATCAATGTATGTACAGCCAAACTCTATAATTCCATTATAGTTGTAGCATAGGAGGAAGGAGGTGGGAGGTTTTCAGGTGATGTCATGTATTGTATAGTAAAATCCAGTGAAGTTTCACTTTCAAATATCTATTGTGGGTAGGGGCAAAGTATCTGAAGTAATTTTAAGGACATTTCCCAAATGTTTATTTAGATAAAAGATAGATAACAGTAAAACTATAAAACCTGCAGCAAGATAACTAGGTTTTATTAATGACCTGCCATGTACCGTGACCGGATAATTAAAGTTTTTCCCCCCTCAAAGAAGAGAGTGGACAAATTTATTTGATAACTTGATAACCATGGGACACTGGTTGAAAACTATTGATATAATCAGAGCTTATTCCATTTGCTCACGACAGACACTCCTATCAGCTAATTTCACCTGTGAATAGTTAATTATTCCCTGAATGCATATGGTTGGGCCATTAATAAAATTTGACTATGTCATAGGTTTTCCTTTTTTTTTTGTCATCCTTATGTGCATTTTATCTAAGGAAATCTTTGGGGTTTTTTTTGTACTGCCGAAGACAGATGTTAGTGGTATGGGTATTTCAGCAGGGCTACGTTATAGATGGCATGCAGCATGGATCAGGAGTGCTCTTTTAGCCTGAAAAAGACTGGGCCTGGGTACATAATGAAATCACTGAAGCATGAATGATAATGGAGTGCTTAACCATTTCACATTTTCAAGCCATGCTTAGAGAATTTGCTTCCAACTAAACAAAAGCAAGGAAATCTATGTTGGATTTGGGCAAGCTTATGGTGTTTTTACATGTGTTTGCTGTTTTTATCTTGTTTTCTTTAAGTTTCTTTCTTAGTGCGTTTCCCCCGCCCCCCATCATTTACTTGGTTGAGGGGAAGATGGGTATCAGAAAGCAGAGTCTCTTCCCTCAGCCACCTTACTGTAATCAAGTGAATATTGTATGCTGAGAGAATTAGTTTTCATCTCCCAAAGGCTTCTCAGGAATCAGTGAGGACCAAATTTCATACCTTCTAATTTGCCATTTCCTTCATTTGGGGCAATTGTTCTTCAACTTTCCCCCCACAATTGAAATCCCATTTTCAGTCCCTTTTAGGAATATATATGATTGCATTTCCCTGCTAGGACAGCTAATGGTTTTCTACAGTGCCCCACTAAGGATGGCTACTGGAAGCCTAAGGACCTTACTGAAACTCTCTGCAGTATTTAATGCCTGAACTGGCCTAGGAGGATTTTTTTAACAAAAGGAAGAGTCTTTCCCCTACAAAACAAAATCACTTACTCTACTTCTGGCAGAATTGTGGAAAGTTCACAACACATGAACTTTGTCACTTTATAGAACCTATTAACTGTATTTGAAATTAAAAATTTCAATTGAAATTGGACTTTTAATCACCCTTCCGACAGTTACATCATTGTTATTATGAAACCAGCAATATAGGAGATCAATTATTAGTGGCAACCCTATGTGCATAGACTCCATAGACAATGGATTTGATATGCTTCCTGTTTCATTAGCAATAAGAGATGCAGCACGTACAGGTCTTTGGGGAAAGGCGTGTCATTTATTGTATGTCTGTACTGTGACTGGCAGAATGGGCCAAATCTGGTAGAGATTTTAGGTACTGTTGCAATATAAATAATAATGATTTGAGCTAGTAGAAATATTTGACATAATTTTTGTCAAAAATACAGTTTCATTTAAATGTAAATGTTTTGAAAAAACAGTTACATTCTGACAATTTTTGATGGAAAAATGAAAAAAAATAATTTCAATAGAATGCCAAGTGAAATTTATTAAATGTTTTTGGATATTTTTCTATATTTTCAAATATATTGGTTTCAATTACAACACAGAATACAAAGTGTACAGTGCTCACTTTATATTATAATTTTTATTACAAATATTGCACTCTAAAAATGATAAACAAAAGAAATAGTATTTTTCAATTCACCTCATACAAGTACTGTAGTTCAATCTCTTTATGGTGAAAGTGCAACTTACAAATGTAGATTTTTTTGTTACATAACTCAAAAACAAAACAATGTAAAACTTTAGAGCCTACAAATCCACTCAGTCCTACTTCTTGTTCAGCCAGTCGCTAAGAGAAACAAGTTTGTTTACATTTATAGGCGATAATGCTGCCTGCTTCTTATTTACAATGTCACCAGAAACTGAGAACAGGCATTCCCATGGCCAGATGTGCTAAAGATTCATACTTCATGCCTTTTCATACTTCAGCCACCATTCCAGAGGACATACTTCCATGCTGATCATGCTCATTAAAAAAATAATGTGTTAATTAAATTTCTGACTGAACTCCTTGGGGGAGAATTGTATGTCTCCTCTGTGTTACCTGCATTCTGCCATATATTTCATGTTATAGCAGTCTCAGATTACGACCCATGTTGGTTGTTTTAAGAAGACTTTCACTGCAGGTTTGACAAAATGCAAAGAAGGTACTAAGGTGAAATTTCTAAAGATAGCTAAAGCACTCAACTCAAGGTTTAAGGATCTGAAGTGCCTTCCAAAATCTGAAGGTGTGGAGCATGCTTTCAGAAGTCTTTAAAGAGCATCACCCTGTTGCGGAATCTACAGGACCTGAACTACCAAAAAAAAATCAACTTTCTGCTGGTGGCAAAAATAAATATAAACTCAGCACTGTGCACTTTGTATTCTATGTTGTAACTGAAATAAATATATTTGAAAATGTAAAAAACATCCAAAAATATTTAAATAAATGGTATTCTATTATTGTTTAACAGCATGATTAATCACACAATTAATTGTGATTAATTTTTTAAACGCTTGACAGCCCTAAAAATTTGTTTCATTTTGGTTTTCAAAAATCAGTATTAAATGAGAAGTTTTGTTTCATTTTTAATATTTTTGTAAAATAAATCTGAATTTTCTGTGTGTCTTTTATTCCAGTGTAGACATACGCTAACAGGGTCTAACCCACAGTAGTTTCCGATTAACACACCTTTTGAGTAATTAGATTGATTTCCTAGGGTGGCCAGAAACAAAAATGGGCGATTACACTTGGTCAAATTTACAATAACAATGAAGGTCAAAACAGTTCCTAATCCTGCTCCTAAAGACAGTCTAGTACAGAGATATAAAAGTAAGAGCTTTATAATCCCTCAACACCATCCTGCCTGCAGGCTGCTGCCCTGTATCCTCTAGCTGTGGTTGTATCCTCCCCAGCAGTATACCTCTGCCAAGCTATCAGACTTTCAGTCTCAACTCTCAGGCTGCCTGTTGCAGTACTGTTATCACCGGGCATTCAAAAGTCATGGGTCAGGCCCCTTAAAATTATAAAATTGGCTTTTAAATCATGAGTTTTTATTTTTTTATTATTTTATTTTTTAATTTGCCTTTTGTTTTTTTAAACTTTAGTTTAGGGTATACTTAGCTAATATCCTCAAGCTATGCTCCACAACCACCATGAGAGGTAGAGACTTTTAAAAAAAGTGAAAGCTGAGATTCTCTCATAAATACATGCCTGTTGGATCAGGAGCTTTGATAAAAACACCAAATATCACAAAACACATGATAAAATGACTAGAGTTGTCAGTGCTTCCTTTGTACTCTGCTCCCAGCCTGCTGCTTCCTGTAGCAGGGTGACATAAACACAAACACCTGTGCCTTATGAAGTAACTACAGAACTCTCTGACCAAGAAGTCCCACTCTTTAGTAAGCTACCCCTGCAACACATCCTGGTCCTCTCTGGTACCTGTGGAACCTAGAACTCTATAACCACTCAACATCTCCCTTTCTTTGTAATAAAAAAAATTAAAACTTAAATTATAAATGAACATATATATATATGTTATATATACACACACACAAGAATTCAAAATAAAATTCAAATTCCATAAAAGTATTTACACTACTAAGTTTCTTTATCAATTCCATTTAAATAGTCCTTAACAGTATTCTAAATATCAAGTCTTTGAGTGGGTCTGATCAGTTTTCTGGATTGTGTTCTCACATTGGTTGAGTTTGCATATGGAGTTCCCTGTGGTGGGGCTTGCTTCCTGACAGAGTACCTGCAGATCCCAGATCCTCTCTTTGTTGTGTTGTGAAATATTGAAGGTAAACCCGATTCTTCTGGAGAAGTCCTTTTGAAGTCTCCACTAGGTAGAATCTAGAAGTTTCTGCCAAGTTCAGACCCAGGGCAAAAAACCTAACTTGTTTTAAGACTAAGATTGTTACATTTATGAAGGGTAAAGTATGATGAAATTCCTACAATGTCATATGGCCCATCTGTGACTGCTATTAGTAAATACATCCAACAGCCAGAGATGGGACACTAGATAGTGAGGACTCTGAGGCCTGGTCTACACTAACCCCCCAATTCAAACTAAGGTACGCAACTTCAGCTACGTGAATAACGTAGCTGAAGTCGACGTACCTTAGTTCAAACTTACCGCGGTCCAGACGCAGCAGGCAGGCTCCCCCGTCGACTCCGCGTACTCCTCGCGCCGAGCAGGATTTCCGGAGTCGACGGGGAGCACTTCTGGGTTCGATTTATCGCGTCCAGACAAGACGTGATAAATCGAACCCAGAAGTTCGATTGCCTGCCGCCGAACCAGCGCGTAAGTATAGACAAGCCCTGAGTTAATACAGAGATTTGTTTCCCAGGTGTCTCTCTAGGGCAGTAGTTCTTAACCTTTACTGCAGCCTGCACTCCTTTGGTTCTCAAAATATGTTCTCGCAGCCTTTATCAAAAATCGTTGAAGTAGGTCAGTTCTTTAAACCTAGATATATTTTTTGTTTGTATATTATAGTAATCATTAAAAATGCATAATGTTAATAAAGACATAGGTTTGATGAAACAAAGTAGTTGTACTTATGTGCCTGTGCTTAATTTGTGTTTTTGATGATTTACCTTCTAAAAAAATCTGGCATGTCTCGCACCCCCAGAAATGGTATCTTGCACCCTCAGGGTTTGTGTGCGCACCCCAGGTTAAGAACCACTGCTCTAGGGAGACACTGGTTTCTGGATGACCTGTGAAGTCTGTGTAAGTATAGTCAAGTCAACATATCTGGAGAAGTATTGACTACACTAATGTGTGTGTCTCCTTTCCAGAAAAAAAAACAACAACTGTTGCTACCCTCTGTCGAGGTCTGTCCGGCAGCTTTGCAAAGAATAATGGTTCTGGTGATTTTTTTTTCCTTGTTACATACCTCACAGCCCTCTACTAAGGGCTTCTCATACTGGGCCATTTTACAGATTGTTGTGGTCATGCCCTGCACTTGTTTATAACTTGGTGTCTTTCATGGATTTTGGAGAGCATCTCTTTCTGATGTACCGTAGGGCTAAGAATGCACCATCCCTTCAGAACCAGCCTATTGGCCATGTGAAGGTCATTTTGGCCCTGGCAATATGGTAGCAGGTCTGCTGGAAGTTAACTGCTTTGACCTCAACATCTTTGGCAGTGTTGAGTAGGTTTCTGGCAAGTCTCATCCTTTTAGTTGTTCATCTCTAATTTGGTGAAGTCAATTGGCAGATGTCAGAGCAAGGTCAATGTAGGACTTTGACATCTTTCTTTAAAGGCTTTCCTTCTTCCATTGGTGACTGCTTAATAGAGACTCTAGATAGAGTGTCTAGTGCTACAAGTGCTTTCCCTGGTATGTGATCAATGTTGATAGAAATCACATCAATCATAGTCAAAATGTTTGAATCCTAGATGGAAGGTCATCCAGTGGTTTTGAACCAAATAATGTCACTAAGGGCTTAAGGTCTGTTTCAGTGTTAAAATTCAAATTGGCCTTCACAACACCCTCTGGCAAGGTGCGTGAAAAAATACTTTCTTGTGTTTGTTTTAAACCTGCTACCTATTAATTTCATTTGGTGGCCCCTTGTTTTTGTATTATGAGAAGGAGTAAATAACACTTCCTTATTTACTTTCTCTATACCACTCATGATTTTATAGACCTCTATCATATCCCCCCATAGTTGCCTCTTTTCCAAGCTGAAAAGTCCCAGTCTTATTAATCTCTCCTCATACGGAAGCCGTTCTATACCCAAATCATTTTTGTTGCCATTTTCTGAACCTTTTCCAATTCCAATATATCTTTTTTGAGATGGGGCGACCACATCTGTACGCAGTATTCAAGGTGTGGGCGTACCATGGATTTATATAGAGGCAATATGATATTTTCTGTCTTCTTATTTATCCCTTTCTTGATGATTCCCAACATTCTGTTTGCTTTTTTGACTGCTGCTGTACATTGAGTGGATGATTTCAGAGAACAATGTTTCTACAATCTCCATCCCATACCTCTTTTCTGGGTTGACTGGCATCGTTTTTGAACTGATATCAGCCACCATGGATCCAGCAATGCTCCGTGCTGATATGGTGACAAGTGCAAATACTCACAGGCAGATTGAGCTATATTACAGCACTCAGAGCCAGACAAATTTAGCTTTGGACTTTGCCCTCACACCACTGAGCAGATGACGAGGGAGCAGAAAACAATTCTAACCATTCTATGGAAGCAGCAGCAGCAACTTTTGCAGCAAGAGGATATTCTGCAGCAGAGGCAGTAGGAGAAAGTGGAAGGACACGAGTACTCTGAGCTGTTGGAATAAGGGGACCAATTCCAAGATCACCTACACAGCATTGAGCACTGTTGCTGGGCTTGGGAAACCAGCACTGGTTGGTGCAAGAGGATCATTCTGCAGATCTGGGATCACCAGCAGTGGCAAGAGAACTTGAGAATTGTGAGGGCTATGTTTTTGGAGATCCATGCAGAATTCACCACAGAGTTTCAGTGACAGTGTACCAACATGTGGTGACCCATACTCATGGAGAAACGGGTCACCATTGCCATCTGAGAACATTACCAGTCTGTAGCCAACCAATTTGGCATGGGGAGATCAGCTGCTGGGGCCATTTCAGGCAGGTCTGCTATGCCAGTGATAAGGTGCTGTGTAATTGAGTCATGAAACTGGGTAATGGTCAGGAGATTGTTGATGGCTTTACGTGCATGGGGTTCCCAAACTATACTGGGGACATGTGCCTATCATTTTCCCCAACCTGCCTGAGTGCAGAATTTATAATCAGAAAGGGTTATTTCTCCATGGTGCTCCAAGGACTGGTGGACAGGTTTACTGACAGAAATGCAGGGTGGTCTGGGCAGGTCCATGAAGCTAGGGTCTTTTGGAACTCAGTACTATTTAATTAATGGAGAGTGGATGGTTTGTCCCCAGGAGCACTGTGTACATTAATGTGGAAGTGGGTCCAATTATTCTGAAACACTTGACGTATCCCCTGTTGCTCTGGCTAATGAAACTACACACAGACCACTTGGACAGAAGGAAGGAACATTTAACTATTGTCTGAGAAGTTGCAGAAAGATAGTTGAGTATGGTCATTTGAAATGCATATGGTGATGTTTACGGAATAGGTTGGAAGCAGCAGAAAAAAATGTTCCAATCATTATAACTGCATATTGTTTATTGCACAATATTTGTGAAAGCAAGGGGCCTTACCAAAGGATGGGAGGCTGAAGTGCAGTGGCTTGACCACAGGTTTGAGTATCCAGGAAGCCATCCCACAGAGAACTCAAATACCCAGTAGAATGCTGTGGGGAATACCTACCACTTGCATTTTGAGTCACATGCCTGAACATGTTAGTCCGAGAGGGGCGGTGTGTTGGGATGCAGACATTATGAGCACTGGGGTATTGTAGGTGGTGGCTGAAGTTTAGCATTTCCTATGTGCTTTTGTAAAACCCTATTAATTATTTCAGCTTTATTTAAAGGATTATCAGTGTTAAATGCAATGATGACCCATAATGGATGTATTGTAAATGGTTTTATTATGAAGCAACAATTAAAAAAATAGAGATTTAATAAAAGCAACAGAAAAATGTTCTAGTTGGAAATACATTTAGCAAACCAATCTTCTTAAATAACCATCAATGCAATAACCTTTTTATTACTGCAAAAGTGTAAACTAAACTCCAAGTCCAACAGTAACAACAGGCCAAGTACAACCAAATGGGTGTGGAGGGGAGTTAAAGGTGAGTTAAATGCCTTGCGTCTGGCTCTTCTTGTCTGCTTGGGTTCTGGGCTTGAGTGCCTTGGCTCAAAATTTTCAGGGGCATTACAGGGCTCAAAAGAGCTGGACTTCTAGGGGCAACCGTTTTGGTGCAAGGTGAATGGGAGCCATAAGAACATAAAAACAGCCATACTAGGTCATAGCAAAGGTCCATCTAGTCCAGTATCCTGTCTTCCAACAGTGGCCAATTACAGGTGCCCCAGAGGGAATGAACAGAACAGGTAATCATCAAGTGGTCCATCCCCTGTCACCCATTCCCAGCTTCTGGCCAACAGAGGCTAGGGACACCATCCCTGCCCATCCTGGCTAATAGCCATTGATGGACCTATCCGCCATGAATTTATCTAGTTCTTTTTTGAAACCTGTTATAGTCTTGGCCTTCACAACATCTTCTGGCAAGGAGTTCCACAGGTTGACAGTGCGTTGTATGAAGAAAGACTTCCTTTTGTTTGTTTCAAACCTGCTGCCTATTAATTTTATTTGGTGACCCCTAGTTCTTGTGTTATTAGAAGGAGTAAATAACACTTCCTTATTTATTTTCTCCACACGAGTCATGATTTTATAGACCTCAATCATATCCCTCCTTAGTCATCTCTTTTCCAAGCTGAAAAGACCCAGTCTTATTAATCTTTCTTCATACGGAAGCCATTCCATACCCCTAATTATTTTTGTTGCCCTTTTCTGAACCTTTTCCAATTCCAATATATCTTTTTTGAGATGGGGCGACCACATCTGCACACAGTATTCAAGATGTGGCCATACCATGGATTTATATAGAGGCAATATGATATTTTCTGTCTTCTTATCTATCCCTTTCTTAATGTTTCCCAACATTCTGTTTGCCTTTTTGACTGCCGTTGCACATTGAGTGGATGTTTTCAGAGAACTATTCACAATGACTCCAAGATCTCTTTCTTGAGTGATAACAGCTAATTTAGACCCCATCATTTTATATGTATAGTTGGGATTATGTTTTCCAATGTGCATCATTTCGCATTCATCAACATTGAATCAACTAGGAATGTTGCTGTAGGTATGTGGAGGTTAGGAGTTGTTGCTGGTCCCAGTAGTCAGCATTGTCCAGGGGCTGAAGGACATGACAGGGTCCCACATTACAGAACTGCAGGGCCTCCTGGCATAGCAGGAGTATATTTTGTAAGAGGGCATCTCCTGTCTATTTCCATGCTCTCCTTTGTCCTGGTAATTCTATCCTTGGCCAAAGTCATGCTTTCCCTGGCCACTGCAACACCATCCTTGGACATTGCCATGATCTCCTGGGAGTTGCATTTCTTTCTCCCTCTGAGTCCTCATGTACAGCCTCTACCTCTCAGTCAGACTGGTTTTCCTCTGTGATTCTGTCCCAAGTTCTACAAACATTTTGTCCCAAGTCTTCCTTTTTCTCCCCCTCGGGTTAACAGCCTGTCAACGGTACATAGAGGCCCTGTCTTTGATGGTCTGGTTGTTGCAGGTGCCCTGGCTGTGAGAGAAGAGGAAAAAACCCAGTCATTTATTGTTCATATCCCAGACAAGGCATGATAGCTATTTTTAGTGTGTATTTGTGATCTTTCCTCCCTGAGACTCTTCTTAGGGGAACCTCAAAAATGGTAAATGGTCTGTATGTACAGAAGGTGCTGAGTGCATCTGGATTTCAGTCTACTGCATCTGCTTTTATGCTGTTAAGGGTGGGATAAGGTAGTGGTCACTATGTTCTGGGTTTGTTTTTACCATTTTGTTCGTGTGATGGACAGGGCCGGCTCCAAGGTTTTTGCCGCCCCAAGCGGCCAAAAAAAAAAAAAAAAAGCCGCGATCGCAATCTGCGGTGGCAATTCGGTGGGAGGTCCTTCGCTCCGAGCAGGAGTGAGGGACCGACCGCCGAATTGCCACCAAATAGCTGGACGTGTCGCTCCTCTCCAGAGTGGCAGCCCCAAGCACCTGCTTGGCAAGCTGGTGCCTGTAGCCAGCCCTGGTGGTGGAGAAGCTACTCTCAGAGGTATTATCAGAGGTGTAAAGGGAGGGTTATGGGGGGTATGGGAAGTGAGCTGGATAGTAACCTCCTCTACATCCCCTTTAGGCTGTCCTCACTCTTGATGATGTTATGCTCAGGCAGATGACTAGTAAGCATAGAATGGTCTTATTCAAAAAGGCAAAAGGCAGACCAGTGAGATACACTGTGAAGTTATTCACCAGGATGGTCCCCCCCAGAAGATCTTCAGGAGTGGAAGGCTTGCAGGCTATTCTGGGTGGAATGGGTGTGTAGTTATTCCCTGTAATGTACAAAACAAAATGGAGCTATTTCTCAGTCTTAAGTTCTGCTATATCTCCCCTGCAGATGTAGACAAAGTGCAGAGACAAATATGAAGAGCACTGCAATGACTGTCAGCTACAATGCGTATTACAGGGCCTTGTGCCTCAGTGAGGAGCCATGAAGCTTGTGGCTTGACCGGGCAAGCAATGTGCACTTATGCCTCATGTAATCTATGAAAACTAGCCACATTTCTTTTCCTGTAAGACCAGCCTCAATAAATTGTTTAATTTTGCACAAACGGATGCTTTTGGTATTTGAATCTGCTACAGCATGGGGGTGGAGTACAGACTGTGACTGGGCCATGCTGGAGGATGCCATTTTGAAGCAGTGCAAAGGATGGTAGAGAGAGGTGGGGAATCCTACTTCACATCTATATACCAACAATAATAATAAATAATAAAATGTAAAAATAGATATTTACATGCTAAACTCCTGACTCTTCAGTCCAGCCTGGGTTTCCAGCTTAGGGCTTGGGTTCAGCTGATTCAGGGAAGAGATAAGAGTCTGTTGTAGCTGGGCAGGACTGGGGCTGGCTTTCCAGCTGGCTGCCCTCAGGGTACTGAGTCCCCTCTTGGGGGGCAGTTCTGCTCCAGCATCCACCAGCTCATTCTCCAATGGGTCGTTCATTGTCATGGGGGAAAGAGTGTGGGCAACAGGCTTTGAATAGTGCTGGGACAGGTTGTACTATTATTGTATGGATTCCTGTCCAGTTCATTAAAAAATGGACAGGTCACATGTCCCTTGCTGGATTGTCTTTTTTTATTCCTCATTTCAATGTACTTTCTCTTGAGCTGCTTGCTTTTTATCCAGTGCTGGGCAGCTCCCCAGTCATGACCCCTCAAGGACATCTGCTTTGCAATGTCATAGAATCATAGAATTGTAGGTCTGGAAGGGACCTCAAGAGGTCATCTAGTTCAGTCCCCTGCACTCAAGACAGGATTGAGTATTATCTAGACCATCCCTGACAGGTGTTTGTCCAATCTGCTCTTAAAAATCCCCAATGATGGAGATTCCACCACCTCCCTGGGCAATATATTCCAGTGTTTAACCACTCTGACATTTAGGAAGTTTTTCCTAATGTCCAACCTAAACCACCCTTGCTGCAATTTAAGCCCATTGCTTCTTGTCCTATCCTCAGAGGTCCACACAAAGGTCCTTATTCCAATGGCTGGCCACAAGAACTTCCTGAATTGATACTTCTCCCCAGATGGCAATGATCCTGGGTCTCAGCACAGCTCCAAACAGCTGCACGAAGCATATTGTTGTGCTTCTGGAATGCTACTGCACTGGTATCATCAGAATAATGATATAGTATGATCCAGGAGCAAATGGGCAAAATCTGGCTCTGCTCCAGCTTTTAATGGGGAGAAGGATCATCCTGCAAACTTGACACTGGACCAGCATCATACAAATAAACAGACAGGTTAGTAACAGTTGACCTGCAAAGCACTATAGAATAGTCATCGAAAGCATGCAGAAAATGGTGCACAGGAATTACATCCACATGAACAAAAAGAGAATTACTTCAATTTGAAGCAAACCTAATCCACTTTGCAAGAGGACTTAAGAGTTCCCAATAAATGCAGAGTTAGTGCACCCTGATGGGTTGTGTCATGTTTATGCAAGCATTTTCAAACTGGCTTAACTCGTTTTGATGTAGTTTAAAACCCTCAGGTAGACAAGCCCAAAAAAGTATTGTCAAGTTTGTAGATGATGTGGTCTTGCCTCATTCATTTGAATGTCCTTGATGTTATCAAAATGTAGCAGTAACAGGGGAAGGGTGCTGAAACAAACCTATGCAAGCAAACATAAACACAGTATACCAAGTAACTGACACAATTATGACTGAAAAGAGCCAAGGTGGAGCAGGCTGTGTAACAAGTAGGCTGTAAACTGAGGAGAAGAGGCATAGATAGAGGACCAGCTGTAAGTAATGAGCAAAAGAATTGTGGGGCTGGAGAATCCAGGGAAGAAATAGAACAGAAATGCATCATGCTCAGGTGCCAGAGAACATAAAGGGCATACAACAGAGTTATCAATCACAAAAGTATTTGACTGATGCAGCTATCTTCTTTCAGTGTCAATCCCCATTGTCAGCAGTCCACACTCAAAGGCCACATTGTGGGATTTAGCTTCTGAATCTCCCCAAGCTTTCCACCAGGCGCTCAACTGGGAGGGTGGAGCCCTCTTCCTCCACACCCAAGTGCCCAGCCAGCATCATGGATCACTGGAGGGGCAGAGCATAATACAGCTCCTCACTTTTCCTTTCTTCTCCTTTGAGGGTGGAAACAGAGACAGTGGTTGCCTTTTGCCCTTGCACAGGTGGAGGTGCAGGGGAAAGGTGGTTCCCTGAGCTCTCCCCTCATGTGGAAAGGCTCAGAATGATTTAGTCTGATTCTGAGGGCTGGTCTACATTAATGAGGTAAGTCAATCTAAGTTACAAGTCAAGGTAATTTAGGTCTACATTCAGTGGTGTCCACACCATGCTACGTCAACGGGTAGGGTTGCCAACTTTCTATTCGCACAAAACCGAGCACTCTTGCCCCGCCCATCCTCTGAGGCCCCGTCCTTGCCCCGAGGCCCCACCCCCACTCACTCCATCCCCCCCACCTCTGTCGCTCACTCTCCCCACCCTCACTCGCTCATTTTCTGGCTGGCTCAGGGGGTTGGGGTATGGGAGGGGGTAAGAGCTCTGGCTGGGTGTGCAGGCTCTGGTGTGGGACCAGTAATAAGGAGTTCATGGTGTGGGAGGGGGCTCTGGGCTGAGGCAGTGGGTTGGGATGCAGAAGGGGATGATGGCTCTGGCTGAGGGTGCGGGCTCTGGTGTGGGGTCAGGGATGAAGGATTTGGAGTGCAGGAGAGGTCTCCAGGTTGGGGCTGAGGGGTTCAGAGTATAGGTGGGGGCTCTGGGCTGGGACAGGGGGTTGGTGTGTGGGGGAGTGAGGGCTCCAACTGGGGATGTGGGCTCTGGGGTGGGGCCAAGGATGAGAGGTTTGGGGTGAAGGATGGGGCTCCGAGCTGGTGGGGTGGAGCCAAGGGGTTCAGCATATAGGAGGGGGCTCTGGGCTGAGGCCGGGGGTTGGAGTGTGGGAGGGGTATGGGCTCTGGGCTGGGGGTGCAGGTTCCTGGGTGGGGCCAGAAATGAGGGGTTTGGGGTGTGGGAAAGAGCTCCGGGCTGGGGCAGGGGGTTGGGTGTGTGTGAGGGGGTGAGGGCTCTGGATGGGGGTATAGGCTCTGGTGTGGGTCTGGGGATGAGGATTTAGGGTGCAGGAGGGGGCTCCAGGCTGGGGCTGAGGGGTTCAGAGTTCGGGAGGGTGCTGGGGCAGTAGGTTGAAGTGCTGGGGTGTGTGAGAGCTCAGGTTGGGGTGCAGACTCTGGGGTGGAGCTGGGGATTAGGGGTTTGTGGCGCAGGGAAGTGCTTTGGGCTGGGACTGAGAGGTTCCAAGTACATGAGTGATATCAGGGCTGGTGAATGGGAGGGGGCAAGGGGTACAGGCTCCAAGCGGCGCTTACCTCAAGCTGCTTCCAGAAGCAGCGGCATGTCCCCCCTCTGGCTTTTAGATGGAGGCACAGCCAGGTGGCTCTGTGCGCTGTCCCGTCCGCAGGTGCCACCCCTGCAGCTCCCATTGGTCATGGTTCCTGGCTAATGGGAGCTGCGGAGCTGGCGCTTGGGGCGAGGCCAGCATTCTGCACTCCCTGGCTGCCCCTACACATAGGAGCCAGCTTCCTGGAGCCACACGAAGCCATGGCAGGCAGCCTGTCTTGGTCCCGCTGTGCTGCCAACCCGACTTTTAATGGCAAGGTCAGCGGTGCTGACCGGAACCACCCAGGTCCCTTTTCGATCGGGCGTTCCAGTTGAAAACTGGACACCTGGCAACCCTATCAACAGGTGTTGCTCTCCCACCAATTTACCTTCTGCATCTGGGGGAAGTGGAGTACAGATGTCGAAGGGAGAGCAGTCTCCCATCAACTTAACATGTCTTCACCAGACCCTCTAAATCACCACTGCTGCATCGATCACAGCAGTGCCGATTTAGCCCATAGTGTAGACATGGCCTGAGAGATGCCGAGCACCAGTAAGTCTTATTAATATCATATTCTCCATCACAGTGAAAATACAGCTGTGCAATGGTCAGAAGGTATTTACTACTATGCCATCTAGTTCTTACCCCAGTGTAGAGGGTACCAGGAGAATTTAGAGGGCATGCTAGGAACTGTGGTGGAATTTGGTGGAATTTCACGTTTCCACCCTCCTAAATCTTTGCATGTAGATAAAAACACATAAAAATAAAACAAAAACCTGCAATCTACCAAAAATTGTTTGGTTTCAATAGAACTGGTTATCCTCAAATTCTTTGTGAAAAAAAATGTTAAAACTTTATTGGGATGGATCATTTTAATAGAAATTAAATTAAAAAAACAAAATTGAATACATACCCTTGCCTTTTGTTTAGAGTAACCATTTGAAGGGTCAGTCTTTTAGTAAATGGAAGAAAAATAGACTACTCACAAAGGGGCACACAAAAAGCATTTGGAGGAAGCTTATAACCCATGTTATTATTTCTTAGGGGAAAAAAACTTTTTATTATCTTTTATTTGCAAGAAACAGTCTAGGTTGTTTAAATATATTTAATAAAACTCAACAAGCCATAGTTCTTCTGAGCAACAAATAAATTGGCTGGATAGAACAGAGGTTCCCAAATTGTTTTTTGCTGTTCCCTTCTTTGGAGAGTCATATCCTATGTGCGCCTCTCTCCTGCTAAGAGCTAGTATTTCTGTGGATGCCTGGTGTCTTAGAGTTTGTCCTGGCTGTGGTGCCACCAGCATTCCTTGCCTGGGACAGGCAGCGCCACCAGGACACAGATAGCTGGTCTACGCCCCTCTCCTTGTGCTCCCACTCCTGGGTCCCCACCCAGAAACACTCACAGGCCATAGGCACCTCTGGCGCAAACCTCAGCACACATGCACAAGAGCCTGCACTGCTGGGAGGGACTACCTCTCAGCCTCTGGACAGGTGAGCGAGCTAGAATTCCCAAACACAACATCTCTCTTGTGCAGGGAGAGGTCATGGTCCATCCGTCCTCATCCTGTTCTCCTCTTTCTTCTGCCAGTCTGGCAGTAGGAGACTCAGCTATTGAAAGGAATTCTTATTTTATCAACGATATTTAGAAGATGCACACAAAAAAATTCTTAACCTGTCAAGTCCTTGCACCCCCTTATAACCTTGTCTGTGCCCCCTCTCCACTACCAGTGCACTGGTTGAAAACCAATGGTTTAAACATAATCAGGTACACTTATGTATTTTGGGTAAAAACAACACCAGACAATTGGACATTATTCCTACAGCAACTACATTCAGTCTAAGAGAGTTTTTTTCCTATGGAAAAAAGATGTGTTTAAGTGAGCAGGTTGTTAAGAGATTGGAATCTTCAGTTTTCCTACAAGATATATTAACCTCTGTGTAACTTCCCGTATTAGCACAATTCTTCTTTTGATCCATTAGCAGAATATCCATCAAGCAGATGTATCTCACTACAAAGGTTGGGGCACATTAATCCTAGCACTTGTCATTAGGCATTTAAGTGTAATGTTATCCATCCCTTGTGTGTTTTGCTAGACAGCAGAAGGTCAGAATACACAGGTTCACTCTGGATAAGCAGATTACTCAGTTGAGCATTTCTATAGTTTAATTGAAACCCTGTCCCAAACACTTAGTTTAATCTCCATGTGTATAGACATTAGGAATGTGCTTTCATTGGAAAGCTCAAATTTTATATCTAGAGTCAAGTTACACTCATGCAAATCCTTAAAAAGTAAAGTTTTAGAGTCAGGTTTGGTGTTGAAGAAAAAGTGATGGTGAGACATTTGAACTACAAAGCTTAAGTTATCAGACAGGAAATGTAAGAGAGTTCTGCTAGAAGCAACATCACTATCAGTAATAGTTAGGGCCCTACTAAATTCATGGTCCATTTTGGTCAATTTCATGGTCATAGGATTTTAAAAATCAAAATAATAAATTTTATGATTTCTGCTATTTAAATTTGAAATTTCACAGTGTTGTAATTGTAGGGGTCCTGACCCAAAAAGGAGTTGTGGGAGGTTCACAAGGTCATTGTAGGGGATGTTGTAGTACTGCTATCCTTACTTTTGTGCTGCTGCTGGCGGCACTACCTTCATAGAATATCAGGGTTGGAAGGGACCTCAGGAGGTCATCTAGTCCAACCCCCTGCTCAAAGCAGGACCAATCCCCAGACAGATTTTTGCCCCAAATCCCTAAATGGCCCCCTCAAGGATTAAGCTCACAACCCTGGGTTTAGCAGGTCAATGCTTAAACCACCGAGCTATCCCTTCTCCCTGGGAGCCCTAGCACTGAAGGCAGAGCTGCTGCCAGCAGAAGCACAGAAGTAAGGATGTCATGGCACTGCTGCCTTCAGAGCTGAGTAACCATAGGCTTATCAGTCTGACACTTGTCAGGTTTTCAAATAACAGCACTTTCTTAAACATTTTACTATTTCTGTCTTTGAAAACTGGCTCTTGCAGGGACCAATTTTATAATCTAGCTATGTTTTAAAATTTAGTGGTGTGACCTTACTGGGAAGATTAAAGGATAAAAACAAAATATGATGCTACAAAAATTTGAAGAAGAGCTGATTAAGGTTTTAAAACCTCAAAATGTATTTTTGCACTTAATCAGTATTTTCAGAAAACAAACTAGTTGTCAATAAAATGTAACCTTAAATATTTGAAAGCATGAGGATTTTATTTTATTTTGGTATGCAGGATCAAATAATCTTATGAGGAAACTGTAGTTGAGACTTTAAATATGTTCTATTCATAATAAAATCACAAACACTTGCTGAGCTGAAGTTGGAACCTTGGTCAGTCAGCTTCAGAAACACAACCTCCTTGCACTTCAGGTAAAAGTTAGCCATCACGTACGGAAATATCCTAATGCTCTTTCTAAACTGCAACAATCATTAGAGGGCATCATGATCTCACACCCCCACGTTTGGTTCTGTGCAGGCATACCTTGTCTTTGCACTGAAGTCAAAGGCACACCCTCATTGCAACATGAGATCCTTAGTGCCTCATTCTGTTCTCAGTGAAATCAATGGCAAAAAACTTCCAATGAAAGTAGGAGCAGGATTGAACCCATAACTCTTGGAATTCAAAGGCAGCAGGATTGGGCTAGAAACTATCCATAACAAAAGATGTTAACAATTTTACTTAATTACAACCACTTTTCTTCACATATATCTCGGTCAGAAGTTTTCAAGGAGAATTAATATGAAAATTTTGGAGGGTTAATAAAAGCTGTTTTAGAGCTAGAAGGCTCCAAAACAACATAAAATCATAGATTCCTAGGCCAGAAAGGACCACAGTGTTCATCTAGTCTGACCTCCTTTATCACAGAAGCCATAGAACTTCCCTAAAATAATTCCTGTTTGAGTGATGGCTTATCTTTTAGAAAATATCACTGTGTATCAGTGTCCTGCCCTCTTCACTATTTTTGTGTCATCTGCAAACTTTATCCATAATGGTTTTGTATTGTCTCGCAGGTCATTAATAAAAGTCTTAAATAACGTAAGTCCAATCCTTCCAGGACCCCACTAAAAATACATCTTTTTGATGATAATCCCTTATTTACAGTCACCTTTTGAGACTATCAGTTAGCCAGTTTTTACTCCACTTAAAGTGTGCCATGTTAATTTTGTATCATTCTAGCTTTTTAATCAAAATGCGGTGCGGTACGAAGTCAAATGCCTTGCAGAAGCCTAAGTATATTACAGCAACACTATTACTTTAATCAACCAAACTTATCTTATCAAAAAAAGATATCAAGTTAGTTTAACAGGATCCATTTTACATAAACCCTTATTGATTGGCTTCAGTTATGTTACTCTCCTTTAATTATTTATTAATCTAGTTCTATATCAGCTGCTTCATTATCTTGCCCAGGATCAGTGTCAGACTGATAAGCCTATGGTTACCCAGGTCAACGCATTTACCCTTTTAAAATATTGGCACAACATTAGCTTTCTTCTTATCATCTGGAACTTTCCCAGTGTTCCTATAATTATTGAAAATCAACAATAATCATCCAACAAGCTCCTCAGTCAACTCTTTTAAAATTCTTGGGTGCAAGTTATCTAGACCTGTGGATTTAAAAATGTTTAACTTTAGTAGCTGCCATTTAACATCCTCCTGAGTTACTAATGGAATGGAAAGACTTACCATCATCATATGAAATGACCATATAATCTGTTTTTTCCCAAATACAGAAGAGAAATTTTATTGAACACTTCTGCCTTTTCTGCATTATAATTGATAAATCTACCATTTCCAACTTGTAATGGACCAGTATCATTATTAGGATTCTCTTTGTTCCTAATATAAAGATTAAACTACAAGGAAGCATAAATAGGGCTTTATAACGTAAATTGACTGCAACTGTCGCTTGGAGTGACAAATGCCTCTCCACATTCTTGTATAGATCATATGTGGAAATAATATCTATTCAATAACTTTATTTATATCTCTGAAATTTATCATGCACCTTTGACTACCTCACTTGCTCCCTCTCCACCAATCAATCTCCCTCAGGGCTTATTCTAACCATCCAAGTTCATGAGCAGCTCAAAAAGTAAGCATTTTGAAAAAGTCAGCCTGCTAGAGAAAGATTTTCGTTTACTCCCTATTGATGGAACTAAGCCAAGCCCCATGGTTCTCTGCAGCCAGGCCAAAGGCGAAATGAAAAAAAAAACACTTTGGGATCACTAAACAACTTCCCAAGGCATCTTTAATAAGCAATTGTTCCCCATTCACAAACATTGAATCTGAGTCTGAAGCAAGAAAACCCTTATTAGGGGAAAAGGTGTTGCGTTTCCCCTGAGACCTTTTCTAAACAACTTAATGAGTCTCCTCTTTGGAGCCCTTGTAGGATTTTAATTAAGTAACATGTTTTGTTTAAAATTTTTGACACTTTTTACTGTATACACTGCATGTTTTATGGGAGTGCACACTTTTTGTAAATTGCAAATTATCAGCAGATGACATATTTAAGTTGTTTACCTTTTAAAACTGCAATTTTTATTTTTATATTTATGTTAAGCGTTTTACAGGTAAAATAACTTTTTTGGCATAGTTTTTGATAATTGCTGTATTTTAGCAACGTTGTGTTTTACTATTGTTTTTACTCCCCTGCTTCTTCTGTATTTCTTGTATTCTAGCTATTTGAGACTTTAATGTCACATTTAACTTTTTTGACAGGCAGTTTTAAAGCTGCTATTCTTTCTTTTGCACTACAATTTGTTAGTTGTTTTGTGCCCAGGTTATAATTCTACTAGTACATCTGAAAGCAGTTAAACCATATAGAAATTTCTATTTCTTTTAGTGATTTTAACTAAATTGTCTATAGTTAAACAATTTAAATCAGATAGGTTTTGTACCTGCAGCAGCCAGCACAACTGATTATTTACAGACATATTTAGTGGGAAGGGCCCATTTACTTCAGAGTGTCTGTTAAGGCTTTTTTTGGGGAAAAAGCATAGTCGTGGTACTTTTCACCACCTGACCTTCTTTTTGTATAATTTGTTCAATTACTAGGGATTTTACCAGGCATGACTGCACTGAATTATACTGGTATAACTGGGTTTCATTATTAAACCAAGCATATTTTTTCTTTTTAACACTTTAATTTCCTCTTTTAACATTTTAACATCCTTTTAACACTTTATTATTTTACTACCCCTGACTATTTAGTCCCCAAGATCTGCAGAGTTAATTTGTGCAAAACCTTTTTTAACTGCACATTAAAATTACTTATTTTAGCTTTTTCACTGTTTAATAAGACACTTCGCAAGACTTTATTAGCTACTAAATTCTGGGACTGTAATTCCTCTATCTTATTTTCCAGAGTAACAAATTTTTAGCCAACGTTTTCTCAGCAGCTCTAAGCTTAGCTTTTATGTTTTTGCTCTAATTTTTTAATTTAGTACACTTTACCTGCAAAGCTGTACTCACTAAAAACAGTCCTTGAAGGATGATTGCTTTTTACTTTGGATTTATGCAAATAGGTAATAAGCATTGTGTTCTCACTGACCTTTCAGGAATTTTTTCAATTTAGTCTGTTTCCTTCTCCACAACTCTGATTTGCTTTTTATGCTTTTTGCATTTATCCCTTAAAGTGGCACATCTTGATGTAAAGTTTTAGCCATCATAAATAATCCTTGTAAAACTGCTGCTTCAATCCAACACTATTTTTTCCAGGACTGCCAATGGGATCTATTTTTGAAAATTTTAGTGGCTTTCAACAGACCTTTGCAGTGCTAAGCTAATAGTTTATTTATTTATGGCATTCAATGTACCTCTGCCATGCATCCTTTCTTCTTCTTTTTTTAATCTAGTTCCACTCTTTGGAGTTTCTTTTTTACCGGGTCCCAGTCTTCCCCTAATACTTTTCTTTCAGTGCCATTTCCCTTCATGCTAGGTGGCGATCCTCAAACTAAGGAGTGTATACGTTACCTGCTCCAGATGACTGGATCGAAGTCATGGTGCCACTTTGTTGGGGGTTCCCCAAAGACGTCTTCCACTCAGTCCCCAAGAATTCAGTCAAATTCCAGTCTCATCACTCAGGTTCTTTTATTTGGCATACAGCAAAGCTACACTGAGTTGATCAGACTGAAAAGTAAGGGGTGGGTCTATGGTGTACCACACATCCCCAAAGTTACACAGTAAACCTCTTTCATTATATACATTTACACATTACATCACATTTACTATGCATTGCATCACACATTTTGTAGTAACCCTGTACAGCATGTTGGTCCATACACGACTTACTCTTTACCTCATATTATGTACAAGGCTATTTGTTATCCATTGTTATCTTTGTTCATTGTAAATGGTTTCCTGGATGTTCTCCCTTATCTCAGCTAGTACAGACATTCTGTTTCCATCCTGCTGATCCATTTACCTTCATAATCCTGTCTCCCAAGAAATGAGGCCTCTCCCATGTCCAATTACTCACGTCAAGCCAGGCCTACAAAAAGAAACAGATACGGGGACTTCAAAGTGTCACTGGAGGAATTCTGGTTAGAAAGCTTATGCAAATTAAGCTCTTTCTAGAATCATAGAATCATAGAATATCAGGGTTGGAAGGGACCTCCGGAGGTCATCTAGTCCAACCCCCTGCTCAAAGCAGGACCAATTCCCAACTAAATCATCCCAGCCAGGGCTTTGTCAAGCCTGACCTTAAAAACCTCTAAGGAAGGAGATTCCACCACCTCCCTAGGTAACCCATTCCAGTGCTTCACGATCCTCCTAGTGAAAAAGTTTTTCCTAATATCCAACCTAAACCTCCCACACTGCAACTTGAGACCATTACTCCTTGTTCTGTCATCAGGTACCACTGAGAACAGTCTAGATCCATCCTCTTTGGAACCCCCTTTCAGGTAGTTGAAAGCAGCTATCAGATCCCCCCCCTCATTCTTCTCTTCTGCAGACTAAACAATCCCAGTTCCCTCAGCCTCTCCTCATAAGTCATGTGCTTCAGGCCCCTTAATTGTTTTTGTTGCCCTCCGCTTGACTCTTTCCAATTTTTCCACATCCTTCTTGTAGTGTGGGGCCAAAAACTGGACACAGTACTCCAGGTGAGGCCTCACCAATGTCGAATAGAGGAGAAGGATCACGTCCCTCGATCTGCTGGCAATGCCCCTACTTATACAGCCCAAAATGCCGTTAGCCTTCTTGGTAACAAGGGCACACTGTTGACTCATATCCAGCTTCTCGTACACTGTAACCCCTAGGTCCTTTTCTGCAGAACTGCTTCCTAGCCATTCGGTCCCTAGTCTGTAGCAGTGCATGGGATTCTTCCGTCCTAAATGCAGGACTCTGCACTTGTCCTTGTTGAACCTCATCAGGTTTCTTTTGGCCCAATCTTCTAATTTGTCTAGGTCCCTCTGTATCCTATCCCTACCCTCCAGCGTATCTACCACTCCTCCCAGTTTAGTGTCATAAGAGACACTTCAAACTTAATAAGAGATACTTCAAAATTTCTACATAGACTATATCTGAAACTTAATTAAGGCTTGATGGCTAAGTTATTATCAGCTGTTATATCTCAATGTTATGATTATATAGAAATGCAGACAGATTCAGATCAACAGCTCAAATAGCTCTAGTCACAATGGCCTCACTTAGGGGTTGAGATAAATTTTTTGGCTGAAACTCTTTCACCAACAAAATGCAGATTTTGTGATACAAACATTTCATGAATGTTTTGCTGAATTGTTTATGTAAAAAACACAAATGCTGAAAAAGTCAGTGTTTTGTTTTGACATTTTCTAAATGAAACATTGATTTTTAGTTCAAAATGACTTAGCTGTACTTCCCCCCCATTCACCAATATACAGGAACAGAGAGATATTTTTGCTATGGAACTTCTGTTGATCTGGGGTTCTGGATAAACTGCTCATGCAGATGAAGCAGCTCTGTGATAATACTTCCCCCTCTTCACCATCTGAAAGGAGCAGAGAGTACTCCTTCCCCTCTAGAGCTTGGGGCGCCAAGGAGGAGGGCTTTAAACTAGGTTCGACGGGGACAAGTGAGCAAAGCCACAGGTAAGTGGGGAACATGGAGACCTGGGAGATAGGTTGGAAACAAGAGGGAGTGTGGGCTATATTCTCAGAGAGAAAGGAGGGTCAGGACAAAACTGGGAGGCAAGATCAAACCAGTATCTTAGATGCCTATATACAAATGCAAGAAGTATGGGTAATAAGCAGGAAGAACTGGAAGTGCTAATAAATAAATACAACTATGACATTGTTGGCATCACTGAAACTTGGTGGGATAATACACATGATTGGAATGTTGGTGTGGATGGGTACAGCTTGCTCAGGAAGGATAGACAGGGGGAAAGGGGAGGAGGTGATTCCTTATATAGTAAAAATGTACACACTTGGACTGAGGTGGAGATGGACATAGGAGACGGAAGTGTTGAAAGTCTTTGGGTTAGGTGAAAAGGGGTAAAAACCAAGGGTGATGTCATGCTAGGAGTCTACTACAGGCCACCTAACCAGGTGGAAGAGGTGGATGAGGCTTTTTTTAAACAACTAACAAAATCATCCAAAGCCCAAGATTTGGTGGTGATGGGGGACTTCAACTATCCAAATATATGTTGGGAAAATAACACAGTGGGGCACAGACTATCCAACAAATTCTTGGACTGCATTGCAGATAACTTTTTATTACAGAAGGTTGAAAAAGCTACTGGGGGGGGAAGATGTTCTAGACTTGATTTTAACAAATAGGGAGAAACTTGTTGAGAATTTGAAAGTAAAAGGCAGCTTGGGTGAAAGTGATCATGAAATCATAGAGTTTGCAATTCTAAGGAAGGGTAGAAGGGAGTACAGCAAAATAGAGACAATGGATTTCAGGAAGGCAGATTTTGGTAAGCTGAGCGAGCTGATAGGTAAGGTTCCATGGGAATCAAGACTGAGGGGAAAAACAACTGAGAAGAGTTGGCAGTTTTTCAAAGGGACACTATTAAGGACCCAAAAGCAAGCTATTCCGCTGGTTAGGAAAGATAGAAAATGTGGCAAAAGACCACTTTGGCTTAACCACAAGATCTTGCATGATCTAAAAAATAAAAAGGAGTCATATAAAAAATGGAAACTAGGACAGATTACAAAGGCTGAATATAGGCAAACAACACAGAAATGCAGGGGCAAGATTAGAAAGGCAAAGGCACATAATGAGCTCAAACTAGCTACAGGAATAAAGGGAAACAAGAAGACTTTTTATCAATACATTAGAAGCAAGAGGAAGACCAAAGACAGGATAGGCCCACTGCTCAGTGAACAGGGAGAAACAGTAATAGGAAACTTGGAAATGGCAGAGATGCTTAATGACTTCTTTGTTTTGGTCTTCACCGAGAAGTCTGAAGGAATACCTAACATAGTGAATGCTAATGGGAAGGGGGTAGGTTTAGCAGATAAAATAAAAAAAGAACAAGTTAAAAATCACTTAGAAAAGTTAGATGCCTGCAAGTCACCAGGGCCTGATGAAATGCACCCTAGAATACTCAAGGAGCTAATAGAGTAGGTATCTGAGCCTCTAGCTCTTATCTTTGGAAAATCATGGGAGACGGGAGAGATTCCAGAAGACTGGAAAAGGGCACATATAGTGCCCATCTATAAAAAGGGAAATAAAAACAACCCAGGAAACTACAGACCAGTTAGTTTAACTTCTGTGCCAGGGAAGATAATGGAGCAAGTAATTAAGGAAATCATCTGCAAACACTTGGAAGGTGGTAAGGTGATAGGGAATAGCCAGCATGGATTTGTAAAGAACAAATCGTGTCAAACCAATCTGATAGCTTTCTTTGATAGGATAACGAGTCTTGTGGATAAGAGAGAAGCTGTGGATGTGGTATACCTAGACTTTAGTAAGGCCTTTGATACAGTCTCGCATGATATTCTTATCAATAAACTAGGCAAATACAATTTAGATGGGGCTACTATAAGGTGGGTGCATAACTGGCTGGATAACTGTACTCAGAGAGCTGTTATTAATGGTTCCCAATCCTGCTGGAAAGGCATAACAAGTGGCATTCCGCAGGGGTCTGTTTTGGGACCGGCTCTGTTCAATATCTTCATTAACGACTTAGATATTGGCATAGAAAGTACGCTTATTAAATTTGCAGATGATACCAAACTGGGAGGGATTGCAACTGCTTTGGAGGACAGGGTCATAATTCAAAATGATCTGGACAAATTGGAGAAATGGTCTAAGTTAAACAGGATGAAGTTTAACAAAGACAAATGCAAAGTGCTCCATTTAGGAAGGAAAAATCAGTTTCACACATACAGAATGGGAAGAGACTGTCCAGGAAGGAGTACGGCAGAAAGGGATCTAGGGGTTATAGTGGACCACAAGCTAAATATGAGTCAACAGTGTGATGCTGTTGCAAAAAAAGCAAACATGATTCTGGGATTAACAGGTGTGTTGTGAGCAAGATGCAAGAAGTCATTCTTCCGCTCTACTCTGGTCTGGTTAGGCCTCAGCTGGAGTATTGTTTTCAGTTCTGGGCACCGCATTTCAAGAAAGATGTGGAGAAATTGGAGAGGGTCCAGAGAAGAGCAACAAGAATGATTAAAGGTCTTGAGAACATGACCTATGAAGGAAGGCTGAAAGAATTGGGTTTGTTTAGTTTGGAAAAGAGAAGACTGAGAGGGGACATTATAGCAGTTTTCAGGTATCTAAAAGGGTGTCATAAGGAGGAGGGAGAAAACTTGTTCACCTTGGCCTCTAAAGATAGAACAAGAAGCAATGGGCTTAAACTGCAGCAAGGGAGGTCTAGGTTGGACATTAGGAAAAAGTTCCCAACTGTCAGGGTGGTTAAACACTGGAATAAATTGCCTAGGGAGGTTGTGGAATCTCCATCTCTGGAGATATTTAAGAGTAGGTTAGATAAATATCTATCAGGGAAGGTCTAGACAGTATTTGGTCCTGCCATGCGGGCAGGGGACTGGACTCGATGACCTCTTGAGGTCCCTTCCAGTCCTAGAATCTATGAATCTATGACTGTGAATTACCTTGTTACCCCCTGCCTCTAGCGAGACGGAGATTTGTTGGTGCTTAACTGGGTGTCAACTCCCTGACAAAATAGCCGGTTAGTCATCCAAACAATCTCCTCAGGGTAATGCCATCCCTTATTTTGCCTTGCAGGTTTACAATAGGTGCACTCAGGCACCGAGCCTCTTTGAAGCATTCCCCTGTAGTGTCTAGCCCCTCATCCTCTGAACACTCACCGAAATACCCTCATCCTCTGAACACTCACAGGAACAGTATACGCACCAACTTGCATGATTCAACTCAGGATCAGCACCTTGTATAATATACCACAGCTCTGAGATATATTTCTAGTGAAAACAATGATAAGTTTATTATTCAAGATCAAGATTTAAGAGATAGTGAGTAAGGATAATGGAAACAGAAATGTACATTTAAACAAAATCAATACACTTTTTTTAGAGACTAAACTTAACTTTACAGACTAACCTCCTGTCTAAAGCAGTCTTACCTAAAGCCTTTTTCAACATTTCCAACGAAGGTTGAATGTAAACAGTCTGTCCGTTTACTTCCTAGGTGCAGGATAAATGGGTGTCTCCTTGCATTCCACTTATATTCCAAAAATTAATTATCTATCATTGGAACAGTAGAACCCCCGCCACTTGTTTTTCCGGGTGATTTTGCCTCTCCCTGTTGACTTTGTATACTCCCTTGTAATGACTCCCTTATGTAACCTTACAGTGCTTATCTTACAAAGCTTACTTTACATGCAGACTGAAAGGTGAATAAACATTCTTTGTATGGCAGAAACAAGTTTGTCAACTCTGCCTTAATACAGACTTTAGGAACATATTTTTAGCAGACGTGTGTAAATCCTTATATAGTGCCTGTACATATGTCATAACTATAAAGGGAAGGATAACAGCCCTCCTGTGTACAGTACTATAAAATCCCTCCTGGCTAGAGACTCCAAAATTCTTTTACCTGTAAAGGGTTAAGAAGCTCAGGTAACTTGGCTGACACCTGACCCAAAGGACCAATAAGGGGACAAGATACTTTCAAATCTTGGTGGGGGGAAGTTTTTTGTTTGTGCTCTTTGTTTTGGTGGTTGTTCGCTCTTGGGACTAAGAGGGACCAGACATCAATCCAGGCTCTCCAAATCTTTCTGAACAAGTCTCTCATATTTCAAACTTGGAAGTAAACAGCCAGGCAAGGCATGTTAGTTTTTATCTTTGTTTTCTCAACTTGTAAATGTACCTTTTACTAGGGTGTTTACCTCTGTTTGCTGTAACTTTGAACCTAAGGCTAGAGGGGATTCCTCTGGGCTCTTTAAGTTTGATTACCCTGTAAAGTTATTTTCCATCCTGATTTTACAGAGATGATTTTTACCTTTTTCTTTAATTAAAAGCCTTCTTTTTAAGAACTTGATTGATTTTTCCTTGTTTTTAGATCCAAGAGGGTTGGATCTTGATCCACCAGGAGTTGGAGGGAGAAAGGAGGGGGATGGTTAATTTCTCCTTATTTTAAGGTCCAAGGGGTTTGGATCTGTATTCACCAGGGAATTGGTGAAGAGTCTCTCAAGGCTACCCAGGGAAGGGAATTAGCACTTTGGGAGTGGTGGCAGCGGACCAGATCTAAGCTGGTAGTTAAGCTTAGAAGTTTCATACAGGCCCCCACATTTGTACCGTAAAGTTCAGAGTGGGGAAGCAGCCTTGACAACATACATTTCACAACCAGCATGATCCTGCCTTTGATTTAAGATCTCACATGACAGTCTTTGAATGTACATTCTCAGAATGTACATATCAGGATCAGGATATTCTTGTAACCCCCTTTACCAGTTGGCATTCGTGGGTTCTTAGGGTCACACTCAGGAACTCCTCTGTTGTCAATCACATGCTGGGTGATGAGCTTATGTGGTAGTATAAGCAATGATCCTTGAACCAGGGACCATACATTTGAGTCCTTTCCTTGAACAATATGTGCGCTACTAGCATTAGTGCTCTCAAGCTATTTTTTGCTTGGTGTCAGAGCCATGATAGGTCTCCTTTTCAAGAGTTAGAAATGTCTGCAATTTTAATGAAGTTCAGCACCCCATAAGTGTTCCTTAGGGAAGGGACTGTCTTTGTGTTTCATGTTTGTAAGCACCTAGCACAACAGTGTCCTGGTCCATGACTAAGGCTCTGAGGTACTATGGCAATATAAATATATCATAAACAATAAATAATACATAACAATAATTATTGTTCATAATTAATAATTAATAAAATTAATACTCCTTAATGGTATCCCTCCATCTTCCCAAGTCCTGCCCTGAGACAGTTTGTTGGATAATACTGTGTCCAGGATATGAATCCCAGTATGGTGAAGTAGGGCCAGAATAACTGTCACATTGAAAATGACAGTAGAGAGACCAGCACAAGAGTCCTATCCAGGAGATCTTCTGAGAAATTTATCTGGGACAGCATTAGATGTGACAGATCAGGGCTGTGCTGGGCACTAGGAACAGGAACACTCGATGCATTCATCAGGAACACACCACTGAGACCAATGTGTCGGGGTGTGTGTGTGTGTGTGTGTGTGTGTGTGTGAAAAACCACTGAAATATATGGAGTAGGTTGACCCCTCTCATACCTCTTGTTTCAGGCTATATTCATTTCCACGGGGTATTCTCATTCATCTCCTGCCTAAGGGGGACTGAGTCATCTATCTGCCGTCCTGACCGGGAAAACCGAGAAGTGTGCTGCTTGCCAGGAGCTAGGATTCATGATGTGACAGATCACTACACCTTCCTGCTTCTCCACATGGACACTGCCAAGAATGACCTTTAGCGGATCACTACGTGGCTCTGGGAAGAAGGATAAAGGAGTTTGAGGCACAAGTGGTGTTCTTGTACATCCTCCCTGTGGAAGGAAAAGACCCAGGTAGAGACCATCGAATCATGGAAGTTAACGAATGGCTACACAGGTGGTGTCGGAGAGAAGACTTTGGATTCTATGACCAGGGGATGGTGTTCCAAGAAAAAGGATTGCTAGGCAGAGACAGGTTCCACCTAATGAAGGGAGGAAAGAACATCTTCGCAAGCAGGCTGGCTAACCTAGTGAGGAGGGCTTTAAACTAGGTTCACCGGGGAAGAAGACCAAAGACCTGAGGTAAATGGGGAAGTGGAATACCAGGAGGAAGAATGATCAGGAGAGTGGAAGTGGTAGGACTCCTGCCTCATACTGAGAAAGCAGGACAATCAGCGAGTTATCTTAAGTGCCTATACACAAATGCAAGAAGCCTGGGAAACAATCAGGGAGAACTGGAAGTCCTGGCACAGTCAAGGAATTATGATGTGATTGGAATAACAGAGACTTGGTGGGATAACTCACATGACTGGAGTACTGTCATGGATGGGTATAAACTGTTCAAGAAGGACAGGCAGGGTAGAAAAGGTGGAGGAGTTGCATTGTATGTAAGAGAGCAGTATGACTGCTCAGAGCTCTAGTATGAAACTGCAGAAAAACCTGAGAGTCTCTGGATTAAGTTTAGAAGTGTGAGCAACAAGGGTGATGTCGTGGTCGGTGTCTGCTATAGACCACCAGACCAGGGAGATGAGGTGGACGAGGCTTTCTTCCGGCAACTAACTGAAGTTACTAGATCACAGGACCTGGTTCTCATGGGGGACTTCAATCACCCCGATATCAAACAGGGCGGCTAACAGGGGAGTTTGAGAGGGAGTTTGCAGGGGGAGGTAAAGGGGGAGACAGGAGGGCGCGGTGTGGTGTGTGCTCTGTTTCCCCAGGTGCTGTGGGCAGAGACCGCAGCAGCCATGAGCCAAGCAGGAGCAGCAGACAGAATGCAGATGGCGACATGTGGGAGCTGTGGTATGTATATAGTCCTAGCAGGAGACCCAGAACAAAGGTATGTGTGTATGAAGTGTCGCCTTATAGTGTTACTGGAGGAAAAGATTAAGGGGCTGGAGATGCAGGTAGAGACCCTGGTGGAGTTTAGGCGGGGGTTTGAGTAGCTGATGGAGGATGGGCAAGGCGGGGCTGAAGGGGAAGGCTCTAGGGTGCAGAAGGAGGCAGTAGTAGATGACAGCGAGAGGGGAATGGAAGGAGGAGATCCAGGGAAGTGGAAGCATGTGACTGTGAGAAGTAGGCCAAGGAAAAGGAGGGCCAGTGAGGGGGGAATAGAACTCAGGAATAGGTTTGAGTGTTTGGATAACGAGGTAGAGGGGCAGCAGGTGGTGACTGAAGGTGGGAGGGTGAGGAAGAAGAGAAGAGCTGCTAGTCCGAGAGAGAGAGGGGAGGAGATGATGGAGACAGCACCAATTATGGGCCACCAGAGGATACAGGAAGGCATAAGGGGGAGCATAAGAGAAGATAGGAACAGACACAGGTCAGGACTAGAGGGATCGGAGACTAGATTACTAGATCGCACTGTTGCCAGGCGACGGCAGGTGTATGTAATTGGAGACTCTTTACTGAGGAGATTGGACAGGCCTGTGACCAGGGCGGACCCGGAGAACAGAAGGGTGTGCTGTCTACCGGGTGCAAAGATACACGATGTGGACCTGCGGTTGAAAAGGATCCTAAAAGGAGCAGGTAAGAACCCCTTGATAATCCTTCATGTAGGAACAAATGACACGGCTAGGTTCTCGTTAGAGAGGATCAAGGGAGATTATGCCAGGCTGGGGAAGACTCTCAAGGAGATAGAGGCTCAGGTTATCTTTAGTGGGATTCTGCCTGTTCCGAGGGAAGGGCAGCAAAGGGCTGATAGGATTGTGAGGATAAATAGTTGGCTAAGGGAGTGGTGCTATAAGGAGGGCTTTGGGATGTATGGCCACTGGGAGGCTTTCGGGGACAGACACCTGTTCTCGCGGGATGGGCTTCACCTGAGTAGGGAAGGAAATAGACTTCTGGGAGGGAGGCTGGCTCATCTTATCAAAAGAGCTTTAAACTAGGAAGTTTGGGGAGATGGTTGGGAGATGCACAGTTAATCTCCACGCCAGTTTCCAGTATTGAAAAGCTGAGTGTAATAAGAGGAGACATAGCCGGGGAGATGAGATTGGACATAGGAAGGACAGGGGAGACGAACACTAAGAGGCCCGCAACATACAATGCTAGTAATGGGAGACAGGCTAAACGACATACATTAGGCTGTTTGTACACCAATGCGAGAAGCCTAGGTAATAAAATGGAGGAATTGGAGCTCTTGGTCCGAGAATTGAAACCGGATATCATAGGAATAACTGAAACGTGGTGGAATGGCGGTCACGACTGGAACGCAGGTATGGAGGGGTATGCGCTGTTTAGGAAAGACCGGGATAAAGGTAAAGGTGGGGGGGGGCATTGTATGTCAATAGTGAAATCAGCTGTAAAGAAATAATAGTGGATGGAATAGATAACACGGAGTCCGTCTGGGCGATACTCAAGCTGGGTAAAAGGACTACTAGAGCCTCTCCGGGGATAGTGCTTGGGGTGTGCTATAGACCGCCGGGATCGACCCAGGATATGGATAAGGAACTGTTTAATGTATTAAGGGAGGTAAATACTAATAGAAACTGTGTAATTATGGGGGACTTTAACTTCCCGGATATAGACTGGGGAACAAACGCTAGTAGCAATAATAGGGCTCAGATGTTCCTAGATGTGCTTGCTGATCAATTCCTTTATCAAGTGGTAGCTGAGCCGACGAGGGGGGAGGCCATTTTAGATTTGATTCTAGTAAGTAGTGAGGACCTTGTTGAGGAAGTGGTAGTGGGGGACAACTTGGGCTCCAGTGATCATGAGCTAATTTGGTTTAAACTAAATGGAAAGAGTACCAGAATTAAGTCAAAGACTAGGGTTTATAATTTTAAAAAGGCCAATTTTAACAAATTAAGGGGACTGGTAAGGGAAGTGGATTGGGCAAACGTATTAAGGGACCTAAAGGCAGAAGAAGCCTGGGGTTACTTTAAGTTAAAGATGCAAGAGCTGTCAGAGGCCTGTATCCCCAAAAAGGGAAAAAGATTACTAAGCAAGAGACTTAGACCGAGCTGGATGAGCGACCGGCTGAAAGGGGCGATTAGGAAAAAACAGAAAGCGTACAAAGAGTGGAAGAGGGGAGGGATCAGTAAGGAAACTTACCTTAGTGAAGTCAGAGAATGTAGAGATAGAGTGAGAAAGGCCAAAGGCCGGGAAGAGTTGGACTTAGCGAGGGGAATTAAAAGTAATAGTAAGAGGTTTTACAGCCATATAAATAGGAAGAAAGCAAAGAAAGAAGTGGGACCGCTGAAGACTATAGCCGGAGAGGAGATTAAAGATAATTTAGGCATGGCGCAATATCTCAATGAATATCTTGCATCGGTGTTTAATGAGGCCAATGAAGGTATTAGGGATACTAGCACCGTTACAGAGGGGCATACAGGATGGGGGATTACCGCATCCGAGGTAGAAACAAAACTAGAACGCCTTAATGGGACTAAGTCGGGTGGACCGGACGACCTTCATCCGAGAATATTGAAGGAATTGGCGCGGGAAATAGCAGGCCCATTAGCGACTATATTTAATGAATCTGTAAACTCGGGGGTGGTCCCGTTAGACTGGAGAATAGCCAATGTGGTTCCTATTTTCAAGAAAGGGAAAAAAAGTGACCCGGGTAACTATAGGCCTGTTAGTTTCACATCAGTAGTGTGCAAGGTGCTGGAGAAGATACTGAAAGAGAAACTAGTTGAGGACCTTGAAGTTAATGGCAAATGCGATAAATTACAGCATGGTTTTACGAAGGGCAGATCGTGCCAAACGAATCTGATCTCCTTCTTTGAGAAAGTAACGGACTTATTAGATAAGGGAAATGCGGTGGACCTAATATACCTGGATTTCAGTAAAGCGTTTGATACAGTACCCCATGAGGAACTATTGGTTAAAATGAAAAACATGGGGATCGATATGAAAATCCAGAGGTGGATAGGGAATTGGTTAATGGGGAGAATGCAGCGGGTCGTATTAAAGGGTGAATTGTCGGGTTGGAGGGAGGTTACTAGTGGAGTGCCTCAAGGTTCGGTTTTGGGACCCATTTTATTTAATCTATTTATAACTGACCTCGGAACCGATTGCAAGAGTGGGCTGATAAAGTTTGCGGATGATACGAAGGTGGGAGGAGTTGCAAACTCGGAGGAGGATAGGGATATTCTGCAGGGAGACTTGAATGAGCTTGTGAATTGGAGTATCAGAAATAGGATGAAATTTAATAGTAAAAAGTGTAAGGTGATGCACTTGGGGACGAATAATAACAACTTTAGTTACAAGATGGGGACGCATTGGTTAGAAGTAACGGAAGAGGAGAAGGACCTAGGGGTCCTTGTGGACCGCAGGATGACTATGAGTCGACAATGTGACGTGGCGGTGAAAAAAGCCAATGCGGTCTTGGGATGTATTAGGCGAGGTATATCTAGTAGGGATAGGGAGGTCCTGCTTCCGTTGTATAAGGTGCTGGTGAGACCTCATTTGGAGTACTGTGTGCAGTTCTGGTCTCCAATGTTTAAAAAAGATGAACTCAAACTGGAACGGGTGCAGAGAAGGGCGACTAAGATGATCAGAGGAATGGAAAACCTGTCGTATGAAAAGAGATTAGAGGAGCTTGGGTTGTTTAGTCTGACAAAGCGAAGGCTGAGGGGGGATATGATTGCTATCTTTAAATATATCAGAGGGGTTAATACAAGGGAGGGAGAGGAATTATTCCAGCTTAGTACTAATGTGGACATGAGAACGAATGGATACAAACTGGCCGGGGGGAAGTTTAGGCTTGAAATTAGACGAAGGTTTCTGACCATCAGAGGGGTGAAATATTGGAACGGCCTTCCGAGGGAAACGGTGGGGGCGACGGACCTGTCTGGTTTTAAGATTAAGTTGGATAAGTTTATGGAGGGAATGGTTTAATGATAAAACATAGTAGCCAAGGAAAACCAAGCAATGGTACATGAATAGCATAATGGCCAACAAGGGTAAGGCTAGAGACTCTTGCCTATATGCTCGGGGTATTACTGATCGCCATATTTGGGGTCGGGAAGGAATTTTCCTCCAGGGTAGATTGGCTGAGCCTCTGGAGGTTTTTCGCCTTCCTCCGCAGCATGGGGCAGGGATCACTAGCAGGAGGGTCTCAGCCGATTGAAGTCACTAAAACACAGGATTGGGGACTTCAAGGGTAGAGTGCAGGGAAGGGTCTTGCGGCCTGCAGCATGCAGGGGGTCAGACCAGATGATCATAATGGTCCTTTCTGACCTTAAAGTCTATGAGTCTATCTGCTAGGAGAGCAATACAGCGGTGCACAGACAATCTAGGAAGTTTTTGGAAGGTGTAGGGGGCAATTTCCTGGTGCAAGTGCTGGAGGAACCAACTACGGGGCAGAGCTCTTCTTGACATGCTGCTCACAAACAGGAAAGAATTAGCATGGGAAGCAAAAGTGGATGGAACCTGGGAGGCAGTGACCATGAGATGGTCGAGTTCAGGATCCTGACACAAGGAAGAAAGGGGAGCTGCAGAATATGGACCCTAGACTTCAAAAAATCAGACTTTGATTCCTTCAGGGAACTGATGGGCAGGATCCCCTGGGAGAATAACATGAGGGGGAAAGGAGTCCAGGAGAGCTGGCTGTATTTTAAAGAATCTTTATTGAGGTTGCAGGAACAAATCATCCTGATGTGTAGAAAGAATAGTTAATATTGCAGATGACCAGCTTGGCTTAACAGTGAAATTCTTGCTGAACTTAAACACAAAAAAGAAACTTACAAGAAGTGGAAGATTGGACAAATGACCAAGGACGAGTATAAAAATATTGCTCAGGCATGCAGGAGTGAAATCAGGAAGGCCAAATCACACTTGGAATTGCAGCTAGCAACAGATGTTAAGGGTAGCAAGAAAGGTTTCTATAAGTATGTTTCTTTATGAACAAGGTCAGCTCCCAGACTACTGAACTGGGCAGCACAGTATGGGGAGGAGGTGACATGCCCTCTGTGGAGAAAAAAGTGATCCAGGACTATTTAGAAAAGCTGGACGAGCACAAGTCCATCGGGCCGGATGCACTGCATCTGAGGGTACTAATAGAGTTGGCGGATGTGACTGCAGATCCATTGGCCATTATCTTTGAAAACTCATGGCAATCTGGGGAGGTCCCAGATGACTGGAAAAAGGCTAATGTAGTGTCCATCTTTAAAAAAGGGAAGGAGGATCCTGGGAACTACAGGCCAGTCATCCTCACCTCAGTCCCTGGAAAAATCATGGAGCAGGTCCTCAAGGAATCAATTTTGAAGCACTTTGAGGAAAGGAAAGTGATCAGGAACAGTCAGCATGGATTCACCAAGGGCAAGTCCTTCCTGACTAACCTAATTGCCTTCTATGATGAGATAATTGGCTCTGTGGATGAGGGGAAAGTAGTGGAAGTGTTATTCCTTGACTTTAGCAAAGCTTTTGATACGGTCTCCCACAGTATTCTGGCCGGCAAGTTGAAGTATGGGCTGGATGAATGGACTATAAGGTGGATAGAAAGCTGGCTAGATCATTGGGCTCAACAGGTAGTGATCAATGGCTCCATATCTAGTTGTCAGCCGGTATCAAGTGGAGTGCCCCAAGGGTTGGTCCTGGGGCTGGTTTTGTTCAATGTCTTCATTAATGATCTAGAAGATGGCGTGGACTGCACCCTCAGCAAGTTAGCAGATGACACTAAACTGGGTGGAATCGTAGATATGCTGGAGGGTAAGGAAAGGATACAGAGGGACCTAGAAAAATTAGAGAATTGGGCCAAAAGAAATCTGATAAGATTTATCAGGAAGGAGTTAAAATTCAGCCAGCAGAAAAGACAGAAATTGCTGAGAAGCAAGGACATAGTTTCTTTCAATACATAATAACTTAGTTCAGCTTACCAGTAAGAAGGAACAAAGCATGTGCCCATGGAAAGGGACAGTTCAGCGAGGAAAGCAGGATCGGGCCCATTCAAGCAAGCAGGAATATTTCAGTAGCACAAACGGCACTGACAATTGTAAATAATTGATAAGCTTATATGGTTAATGCCTGCCCAGTAACTTAGTTCTTAGAGCAGAATAAACCCTCCCTTCACAGCCACCGGATATCTGTAAGCATTCATTCCTACCCCACCCCCTTCTCCCACAAGGTAGTCATAGATGTTTGATGTAATTAGAATGACCTCTATATGTATGTACTGTTCTTATTTTTATCTTTGTTCAGGGTTTTCTCTTGACTTGTAACAATGTCTGTCTCTGTATGTACAGATAAATGAAAATGAAAATGAATTGATAAGAGAATGTATAGAATGCCATGGTGGCACCATATTTTTGAAGCTGCTTGTCAGTCTTCCCGGTACCGTGAATAAACCTCCTTCAGTATTGTCTGTGCTTGCCTGATTCTTGGGGAAAAAAATCTTCTTGCCTAACAGGTTCAACAAGGACAAATGCAGAGTCTTGAACTTAGGATGGAAGAATCCCATGCACTGCTACAGACTAGGGACTGAGTTGCAGCAGTTCTGTAGAAAAGGACCTAGGGGTTACAGTAGACGAGAAGCTGAATATGAGTCAACAGTGTGCCCTTGTTGCCAAGAAGTCTAATGGCATTTTGGGCTGTATAAGTAGGAGCATTGCCAGCAGATTGAGGGACGTGATCAGTCCCCTCTATTCAGCATTGGTGAGAACTCATCTGGAGTACTGTGTCCAGTTTTGGGCTCCACACTACAAGGATTTGGAAAAATTGGAAAAAGTCCAGTGGAGGGCAACAAAAATGATTAGAGGGCTGGAGCACATGACTTATGAGGAGAGACTGAGGGAATTGGGATTGTTTAGTCTGCAGAAGAGAAGAATGAGGGGGGATTTGATAGCTGCTTTCAACTACCTGAAAGGGGGTTCCAAAGAGGATGGATCTAGACTGTTCTCAGTGGTAGCAGATGACAGAACAAGGAGTAATAGTCTCAAGTTAAAGTGGGGGAGGTTTAGGTTGGATATTAGGAAAAACTTTTTCACTAAGAGGGTGGTGAAGCAGTGGACTGGGTTACCTAGGGAGGTGGTGGAATCTCCTTCCTTAGAGGTTTTTAAGGTTAGGCTTGACAAAGCCCTGGCTGGGATGATTTAATTGGGGATTGGTCCTGCTTTGAGCAAGATGTTGGACTAGGTCCTGAGGTCCCTTCCAACCCTGATATTCTATGATTCTATTTTCAACTCCTGTGCTTCAAGTGGGTGTGCAGACCCTTTCCGCATGTACGAGGGCCAGATTTGGTGTAGGAATTCTGGATCTTTCTGCTCCTCCACCTTTACTGCATCCAGCTGTTAACCAGGAGTATCTTTTACATTTATCTTGCTAATGGTTAACTGGATGTGCCCTAGCTTCCACACCTTAAAGCCCCACCAGCAGACTCGTTCCCACAACCTGCATCTATCATCAGCGAGAATACTAGAGACAGGCTTAACTATGAAACAGATTGATTTATTTAACAAAGTCTCAAACAGTAACTGAAAGGACCTCCAACAAGGCAGAATACAAAGGGTTTTCAGGCACAGGTTGGCTTAACAAACTGACATGAAGTCACGGTCCCAAACCTACAGGACAAGACAGTTTTCCACAAGTAAGATACAGACATATACAGCATAGTACACCAGGTTCAGAGAAATGGACCCACCACAATGGACTTCATAGACTGGATAAAGCAGGATTCTTGGATACAGGTAAGACAGGAATTAGGAACTGGTAACTGGAACTATGGAGTTTGGATCTTTTTCTGTGATTTTCTGTAGATCCCTCAAAGTCTTGGCTAGGATATGCACTGTGCTGCTACCAGGGAGAACAGCCCCTTCTCTTGGGTGCAGCAGTCTTTTATGTTCTCCTGTTACTAGGCAGAACATAGGACATGTGACCCTTGTTCTTTTCCCGCCTCAGAAGGAAAAAGGCACCAATGGTCTCGAGAAAAAGGTTACCAACATGGTGGACAAACAACAACTATTTATAAACAAAGTGCCTAAACAATATGGAACTTGAAAATTTTCCTCTACACAGCTGGCACAAACAGCTTATACACCAATGCGAGAAGCCTAGGTAATAAAATGGAGGAATTGGAGCTCTTGGTCCGAGAATTGAAACCAATATCGTAGGAATAACTGAAACATGGTGGAATGGCAGTCACGACTGGAACACAGGTATGGAGGGGTATGCACTGTTTAGGAAAGACCGGGACAAAGGTAAAGGTGGGGGGGGCATTGTATGTCAATAGTGAAATCAGCTGTAAAGAAATAATAGTGGATGGAACAGATAACACAGAGTCCGTCTGGGCAATACTCAGACTGGGTAAAAGGACTACTAGAGCCTCTCCGGGGATAGTGCTTGGGGTGTGCTATAGACCGCCGGGATCGACCCAGGATATGGATAAGGAACTATTTAATGTGTTTAGAGAAATAAATACTAATAGAAACTGTGTAATTATGGGGGACTTTAACTTCCTGGATATAGGTTGGGGAACAAATGCTAGTAGCAATAATAGGGCTCAGATGTTCCTAGATGTGCTTACTGATCAATTCCTTCATCAAGTGGTAGCTGAACTGACAAGGGGGGAGGCCATTTTAGATTTGATTCTGGTAAGTAGTGAGGACCTCGTTGAGGAAGTGGTAGTAGGGGACAACTTGGGCTCCAGTGATCATGAGCTAATTCGTTTTAAACTAAATGGAAGGAGTAACAGAATTAAGTCAAAGACTAGGGTTTATAATTTTAAAAAGGCCAATTTTAACAAATTAAGGGGACTGGTAAGGGAAGTGGATTGGGCAAACATATTAATGGATCTAAAGGCAGAAGAAGCCTGGGATTACTTTAAGTTAAAGATGCATGAGCTGTCAGAGGCCTGTATCCCAAAAAAGAGAAAAAGATTACTAAGCAAGAGATTTAGACCGAGCTGGATGAGCGACCGTCTCAAAGGGGCGATTGGGAAAAAACAGAAAGCGTACAAAGAGTGGAAGAGGGGAGGGATCAGTAAGGAAACTTACCTTAGTGAAGTCAGAGAATGTAGAGATAGAGTGAGAAAGGCCAAAGGTCGTGTAGAGTTGGACCTAGCGAGGGGAATTAAAAGCAATAGTAAGAGGTTTTACAGCCATATAAATAAGAAGAAAGCAAAGAAAGAAGAAGTGGGACCGCTGAAGACTATAGCCGGAGAGGAGATTAAAGATAATCTAGGCATGGCGCAATATCTCAATGAATATTTTGCATCGGTGTTTAATGAGGCCAATGAAGGTATTAGGGATACTAGCACTGTGACGGAGGGGCATACAGGATGGGGGATTACCGTATCCGAGGTAGAAACGAAACTTGAACACCTTAATGGGGCTAAGTCGGGAGGACCGGACGATCTTCATCTGAGAATATTGAAGGAATTGGCACGGGAAATAGCAGGCCCATTAGCGATAATATTTAATGAATCTGTAAACTCGGGGGTGGTCCCGTTAGACTGGAGAATAGCTAATGTGGTTCCTATTTTCAAGAAAGGGAAAAAAAGTGATCCGGGTAACTACAGGCCTGTTAGTTTAACATCTGTAGTTTGCAAGGTGCTGGAGAAAATTCTGAAAGAGAAACTAGTTGAGGACCTTGAGGTTAATGGCAATTGCGATAAATTACAGCATGGTTTTACGAAGGGTAGATCGTGTCAAACGAATCTGATCTCCTTCTTTGAGAAAGTAACGGACTTATTAGATAAGGGAAATGCGGTGGACCTAATATACCTGGATTTCAGTAAAGCGTTTGATACTGTACCCCATGAGGAATTATTGGTTAAACTGGAAAACATGGGGATCGATATGAAAATCTAGAGGTGGATAAGGAATTGGTTAATGGGGAGAATGCAGCGGGTCGTATTAAAGGGTGAACTGTCAGGTTGGAGAGAGGTTACTAGTGGAGTGCCTCAAGGTTCGGTTTTGGGACCCATCTTATTTAATCTATTTATAACTGACCTCGGAACCGATTGCAGGAGTGGGCTGATAAAGTTTGCGGATGATACGAAGGTGGGAGGCGTTGCAAATTTGGAGGGAATGGTTTAATGGTAAAACATAGTAGCCAAGGAATACCAAGCAATGGTAGATAAATAGTATAATGGCTAACAGGGGTCAGGCTAGAGACTCTTGCCTACATGCTCGGGGTCTTACTGATCACCATATTTGGGGTCGGGAAGGAATTTTCCTCCAGGGTAGATTGGCTGAGCCTCTGGAGGTTTTTCGCCTTCCTCCGCAGCATGGGGCAGGGATCACTAGCAGGAGGGTCTCTGCCGATTGAAGTCACTAAAACACAGGATTGGGGACTTCAACAGCAGAGTCCAGGGAAGGGGTAGGGACGGTTTTGTGGCCTGCAGCATGCAGGGGGTCAGACCAGATGATCATAATGGTCCCTTCTGACCTTAAAGTCTATGAGTCTATGAGCAGAGGTGACCATGCAATCTCAGAATAGAAAGAGGGCCCCAGCATGGACTGATTGGGAAGTCTTGGATCTGATCGCTGTGTGGGGCGATGAGTCCGTGCTTTCGGAGCTGCGATTGAAAAGACGGAATGCAAAGATCTACTAGAAGATCTCAAAAGCCATGACAGAGAGAGGGTATAGCCGGGATGCAACGCAGTGCCGCGTGAAAATCAAGGAGCTGAGACAAGCATACCAGAAGACCAAAGAGTCAAATGGACGCTCCAGATCCCAGCCCCAGACATGCCGTTTCTACGAGGCACTGCATTCCATTCTAGGTGCGGCCGCCACCACTGCCCCACCACTGACCGTGGACTCTGAGGATGGGATATTGTCGACGGCCGCTTCCTTGGAGATGTTAGCAAACAGGGAAGATGAGGAAGGTGAGGAGGAGGACAAGGCAGTTGACAGCGCTTACAACACTGATTTCCCAGACAGCCAGGATCTGTTCATCACCCTCACAGAGATCCCCTACCAACCGTCCCCAGGCGTTAACCCAGACCCTGAATCAGGGGAAGGATCAGTCGGTAAGTGTTTTAAACATGTAAACATTTATTTTGAACAGAACGGGAATATTAACAGTGGGTTTTTCATGATTTGTTTGCCCTAGGCGCTCTACTTGTTAGTCCTTGCCAGTGCAGCTACTGGAAAAGAAGGTCTATCTGTCCAGGGATAGAGCTGAAATCCTCATGGGACATCTCCACGAAGCTCTCCTGGAGGTAATTGGAAAGCCTTTGCATGAGGTTCCTGGGGAGAGCGGCCTTATTGTGTCCTCCGTGGTAGGAAACTTTTCCTCGCCAGGCTATCATCAAGTACTCTGGGATCATTGCCTTGAAGAGCATGGCGGCATACGGCCCTGGTTTTTGTTGGCTTTCACGCAGCATGCGTTCTTTCTTGGTCTCAGAAATTCTCAGCAAAGTGATGTCGCTCATGGTGACCTGCTTAGAATTAGGGGAATGTTACTATTGGGACTGCTTGCCTGTTCCTTTACAGAACTGTCACCGGTGGTTTACAGCCACGCGGTGGAGGCGGGAGAGGGGCAGCATACAGGGATCTTTCCCGGGGACAGCCACGAGGGGGTGGGACAGGGGCAGAGTTCATGCTTGCCGGATTGCTGGCAGCAGGAACTGGCCAACGATAGGAGCATTGCTTTGAACGTGAAAGGAGCGCACCACTATAATTTAAGTTTTAAGCAGCCAAAAGTCTACGGCTTACCATGTCAGCCTGCTATCCACATTCCGCTGTCCTGCCCCACTTGTCTGATCTCCACTGCAAGACCCCAGGCACTGAATGCGAAGGCCGAAATATCGACCTTGTCCTGAGTGCGCATGTGATAGGTGCTGTGCATGGTCTTATTCACAGAGAAAGACTATGTTCATTGTTCACAAAAAATTATCTTTGTGAGGAATTCACTCCCTTTTTCCCATCCCACAGCTGTGAATGTCTCCAGACCTACCCTGGCATCCCCCTTACAGAGTCTGGCGCAGATTAGGCGGAGAAAGAAAAGGACATGGGACGACATGTTCTCAGAACTTATGGGATGCTCCCGAGCCTATGCGGCCCAGCAGACCCAGTGGAGGGAGAACATGTCGCAATACCAGCGAGCACACAGCGAACGGGAGGAGAGGTGGCGGCAGGAAGACCAGCAGGCGACTCAAACGCTGCTTGGACTAATGAGGGAGCAAACGGACATGCTCCGGCGCCTCGTGGATGTTCTGCAGGAACGGAGGTAGGAAGACAGAGGCCCGCTGCAGTCTATCTCTAACCGCCCTCCCCCGCCACAAACTCCCAGACCCCCCCTCACCCAAAGTCCCAAGAAGGAGGGGCGGCAGGGGCCGTGAAAACTGTCACTCCACCCCTGCAGACTGCTCAAGTACCAGAAGGCTCTCATTCCCAAAAATTTGATAAGTCCTTTCCTTCCCGCCTCACCCAAGCCCCCGTCTTAGTTTCATCCCCTAACTGTGTAGTTGCTAATAAAAGATACGTTTCTGTTAATTACTGTTTCCATCATGTTCTTTTAGGGGAAAGTGTGTTTGAAGGGGGAAAGGGGGTTGGTAATTGGAGAGGACAGTCACCTTTACCAGGGTACAGACACGGGGGCAGGTTCAGCAGAAGGTCACACACACATTGCAGTCACTAGGCACCCTGGTCAGTCTGGGAGGTGGTTTTCATGTTCTGTGTGGGGGGGTCATGTGACTTTGTGGCGGGGGAGGGCGGATAGAGATCTTATGCAGCGGTCCTTATCCTGGATCACAGAGCCATGCAGCAGGGGATCTGTAACCGTCCTCCCCGCCACAAAGTCAAATAGCCCCCACACACAGAGTCCCGAAAAGGAGGGATGGCAGGCTCGTTGAAACAACCAGTCCACCACTGCGGACCACTCTAGGAGCAGGAGCCTGTCATTCCTCGAGTTTAGAAACGTTCTTTCCATCACTACGCCCGCTCCCCACCACAGTCTGCATCCCAGTTTCAACACTTTACCGCGAAATCCTTAATAAAGAAAATGGTGTTCATTAACAAAGTTCCATTTATTTTATTTTTAAACGTGTGTTGGAAGGGGGGGGGACGGGGTGATCGGGGTATGTAGCTGGAGAGGATAGTCAACAGTAAGTGGGTAAAGAAATGGGGGCAGGTTCAGCTTCTCTTTAAACAAACTTAATAGTCACAGGTTACCCTGCTCACTGAGGAACCTGGCTTTCAAAGCCTCCCGGATGCACAGCATGTCCCGCTGGACTCTTCTAATCGCATGGCTGTCTGGCTGGGCGTAATCAGCGGCTAGGCTATTCGCCTCAACCTCCCACCCCGCCATAAACATCTCCCCCTTGCTCTCACAGAGATTGTGGAGCACACAGCAAGCTGCAATAACAATGGGGATATTGTTTTCGCTGAGATCAGAGCGAGTCAGTAAGCTTCTCCATCTCCCCTTGAGACGTCCAAAAGCACACTCCACCACCATTCTGCACTTGCTCAGATGGTAGTTGAAGAGTTCTTTTTCACTGTCCAGGGCGCCTGTATAGGGCTTCATGAGCCAGGGCATTAGCGGGTAGGCTGGGTCCCCGAGGATCACTATAGACATCTCCACATCCCCAACAGTTATTTTCTGGTCCGGGAAGTAAATACCTTCCTGCAGCCGTCTAAACAGACCAGAGTTCCTGAAAACACGAGCGTCATGAACCTTGCCCGGCAATCCTACGTTGATGTTTGTAAAACGTCCCCTATGGTCCACCAGTGCTTGCAGCACCATTGAAAAGTAGCCCTTTCGGTTAATGTACTGGCTGGCCTGGTGGTCCGGTCCCAGGATAGGGATGTGGGTTCCATCTATAGCCCCTCCGCAGTTTGTGAATCCCATCGCGGTGAAGCCATCTATGGTGACCTGGATGTTTCCAAGGGTCACTACCTTTGACAGCAGTAGCTCAACGATTGCGT
Source organism: Malaclemys terrapin pileata (assembly GCF_027887155.1). Lineage (NCBI taxonomy): Eukaryota > Metazoa > Chordata > Testudines > Emydidae > Malaclemys > Malaclemys terrapin. The sequence continues at coordinate 165,618,556 of NC_071506.1, forward strand.
TGGCTACTTGCATCACAGCAACCCCCACGGTAGATTTGCCAACGCCAAAGTGATTCGCGACTGACCGGTACCTGTCTGGCATTGCAAGCTTCCGGAGGGCTATGGCCACTCGCTTCTGGACAGTCAGGGCTGCTCGCATCTGGGTGTCCTTGCGCTTCAGGACAGGGGACAGCAACTCACAAAGTTCCAGGAAAGTTCCCTTCCACTTATGAAAGTTTTGCAGCCACTGTGATTCATTCCAGACCTGCAGCACTATGCGGTCCCACCAGTCCGTGCTTGTTTCCCGGGCTCAGAATCGCAGTTCCACAGCATCAACATGACCCATTGCCACCATGATGTTCATGGTGCGGGGTCCCGTGCTTTGTGAGAGGTCTGTGCCACTCTCAGACTTCATGTCCTCACTGCGCTGCCATAGCCTCCTCGCCCAATTTCTCAGCATCTGCCTCTGGAAAAGGTGGATGATAAGGTGCGAGGTGTTGACAATGGCCATAACTGCAGCGATGGTCGCAGCGGGCTCCATGCTCGCAGTGCTGTGGCGTCCGCGCTGTCACTCACCAGAAAAGTGCGCGAACTGATTGCCCGCCGGCACTTTCAGGGAGGGAGGGCGGGAGTGACGGTTAGATAACGACAGTTACCCAAAACCACCCTCAACACATTTTTTTCCCCAGCAGGCATTGGGAGCTCGACCAAGAATTCCAATGGGCAGTGGGGACTGCGGGAACTGTGGGATAGCTGCCCACAGTGCACCGCTTCCAATGTCGACGCTTGCCCCATTAGTGTGGACTCACAAAGTCAAATTACTGTCCTTAGTGTGGATACACAAGTTCGACTTTGTAATATCGATTCCACATATTCGATTTAAGTACAATCGAACTACTCTCATAGTGTAGACATACCCTTAGAATCATAGAATCATAGAATATCAGGGTTGGAAGGGACCTCAGAACCTAGTCCAACACCCTGCTCAAAGCAGGACCAATCCCCAATTAAATCATCCCAGCCAGGGCTTTGTCAAGCCTGACCTTAAAAACCTCTAAGGATGGAGATTCCACCACCTCCCTAGGTAACCCAGTCCACTGCTTCACCACCCTCCTAGTGAAAAAGTTTTTCCTAATATCCAACCTAAACCTCCCCCACTGCAACTTGAAACCATTACTCCTTGTTCTGTCATCTGCTACCACTGAGAACAGTCTACATCCATCCTCTTTGGAACCACCTTTCAGGTAGTTGAAAGCAGCTATCTAATCCCCCCTCATTCTTCTCTTCTGCAGACTAAACAATCCCAATTCCCTCAGTCTCTCCTCATAAGTCATGTGCTCCAGCCCCCTAATCATTTTTGTTGCCCTCCGCTGAACTCTTTCCAATTTTTCCACATCTTTCTTGTAGTGTGGGGCCCAAAACTGGACACAGTACTCCAGATGAGGCTTTACCAATGCTGAATAGAGGGGAATGATCAAGTCCATCGATTTGCTGGCAATGCTCCTACTTATACAGCCCAAAATGCAATTAGCCTTTTTGGAAACAAGGACACACTGCTGACTCATATCCAGCGTCTCGTCCTCTGTATCCCCTAAGTCCTTTTCTGCAGAACTGCTGCCTACCCACTCGGACCCTAATCTGTAACAGTGCATGGGATTCTTCCATCCTAAGTGCAGGACCCTGCACTTGTCCTTGTTGAACCTCATCAGATTCCTTTTGGCCCAATCCTCTAATTTGTCTAGATCCCTCTGTATCCTTTCCTTAGCCTCCAGCATATCTACCATTCCTCCCAGTTTAGTGTCATCTGCAAACTTGCTGAGGGTGCAATCCACGCCATCTTCCAGATCATTAATGAAGATATTGAATAAAACCGGGCCCAGGACTGACCCTTGGGCCACTCCGCTTGATACCGGTGGCCAACTAGACATGGAGCCTTTGATCACTACCCGTTTAGCCCGATGGTCTAGCCAGCTTTCTATCCACCATACTGTCCATTCATCCAGCCCATACTTCTTTAACTTGCTGGCAAGTATACTGTGGGAGACTGTATCAAAAGCTTTGCTATAGTCAAGGAATAACATATCCACTGCTTTCCCCTCATCCACAGAGCCAGTTATCTCATCATAGAAGGCAATTAGGTTAGTCAGGCATGACTCGCCCTTGGTGAATCCATGCTGACTGTTCCTGATCACTTTCCTTTCCTCAAAGTTCTTCAAAATTGTTACCTTGAGGACCTGCTCTATGATTTTTCCAGGGACTGAGGTGAGGCTGACTGGCCTGTAGTTCCCAGGATCCTCCTTCTTCCCTTTTTTAAAGATGGATGTTCACACCTATTCATCCTTATCCTAAGCATTTCTTCTGGGATATCAAATTTAGTTACCCTGCCTGTATCTTGTGGTAAACTGTGATGTGTTCCAACAGACTGCTAGAACACACCAGAGCAGTAGTGCCGAGAAAATGTGTGGCAATGTGTGAATGCCAGTGCAGATGTGTGGTTTTGGTGGACTCTGTGAATATGAAATAGAGCGTTAGAATGGAGTAAAGAATCCTTGTATTCCCTTATCTTTATGACACACCTTGGGCCTCTGGAGGTGACAGTTGCAGCTGTTCTAACAGCCCTGAAACAGATGTTTTTACAATTCTTTCATAGATTCTTGATTTTAGAGCCAAGAGGGGCTATCGTGATCATTTACTCGGAGAGTCTGCATAACACAGCCAGTTAAAAAGGGATCCATTACTCCCGTAGCTGCATCTGCATCTCTCCTTGGAACTCAGTATACAATTCTGCAAGCTGCTGCAACAGCCATTGGAGCAATACAAATGCATTTAATACAGTGAGAGTCAGTGAGAGTGGATGAATGATTGCGTAGAATTATGCTGGGTATAAGACAGTATAACACAAAACAGAAAGTAGCACATTGTGTTAGGAATAGGTCAGATTTGTTTTGATCCTTGAGCCTACTACCAGTTCCAGAGGATCAGAGTTAAGATTGTCAGAGAGTGTGGTTTGATTAATTTCCTTTTTTTCTCCTTTAGCAGTCTGGAAGGGCATGAAGCAGCAACGGGCAATTTTAACTCTGTGTTACAGAAGTTTATTTGTCAGTGAATATAATGTAAATAAAACAAATTACACTAAGAAAATATGCAGACTCCATGTCACTGATTTCTCTTCCAACAGGAAACTGATCTGCTAGGCCTTGAAATCTACTACTGCTAAGAAAAGGGCCAACAATATTACCCAGAATAGATTAAACTGTTTTCTAAAGGCATATTAGATTTTTTTCTCATAGTGTCATCATAGGGAAGAGTTTAGGTTGTGCATATTCATATTTCAATATATTTGAATTTCTCTGAAGTTTAAACTTAACTTTGAATATCCTGGGTTTATTATGCTTATTTTGAAGTTTATTACAACATCCGTGTAATGCTTTTACCCCACATTACAGATACATCCTCACACCCTTAACATTTCCTGGAAATTTCCTTCTTACAAATTATTGAAATTTTAACACATGAAGAGTAAAGAAGAAACCCAAAGAGAATGTTACCATGCACTATTTCAAATGATTTTCAGCTATCCCCATTAAATCATTTGGTAGATGTAAATACAGCTTAACTGACCAGTGTGCTCCAGTTGTATTGCTCTTGATTTTTATATAGGTTTTTAAAACTAAAAAGAGAAACTGGAGAAACACAGTTCATCCCATCTTTGTTTTCTGTAACATTTTTTATGCTAACTAACAAAATGTTTCATAGAATTTAATAAAATATAAGAGCAGACAGAGAGAGAAAAAAATTGTAAAGGTGAGCATTTGTGATTTCAGATGAGATTTGAAAATGCATGGAGAGTCCATGAGGCAGAGAAATAAAGGAAGGTTGTGCTTGTTTGGCAGGTACAGTAAATATGAAGGCTCTTTCATCCACGCTGCCTAGACTGTGAAGGGATAGAAAGGACTCTGTTGTCACTTGAGGAAAAGGTACAGGGAAAAGAATAGAGACAGAGAAATTATGCTATTTGGGTAAGCTGGAGAAAATTCATGGAGTATTTTAAAAAAGATGGAAGCAACTTTGAACTGGGCCCTGAAAAAAATGGGAAGCTAAGAGATTTGAAGAATAAAGTGTTTGTGTCCTTTGTGTCAGAGCAAATAAAGGCAGCTGATTTCTATGTATGGTGGAGTCCAGAACGCTAGGTGATAGAGGAGGGAGATGAGTAGTCCAACAAGAAGGGTGATACGCTGTTGGGTAGGTGGTGATAAGCAGATTTGTAGACATTCGATAGGAGAGATAGGAGGAGAAGTAAAGTTCAGGATCAAAGATGGTAGTGAAGTTATAGGCATTGGAAGCAGATAGGATATCTGAGTTGTAGAGGTAATTGGAGGAGCTGAAAATATATTTGAGGATGCTCCTCTTTTCCAAGGGAAACATCATTGTCTTTAAGATGTTAAATAAAATGTGAGATGAAGCCACAAGTTTATTTAGTTAAGACAAGCAGAGAAAGTGGATCAAGAAGAATCATTAAAGGTGTTCAAAGATATATTGAGTGTCTTCTGTGTAAAGGTGTTAGCTAAAGATAAAGTTGGAAATAAGAAGACTGAGAAAGGAAAAGCAGTAAAAGAGCACGGGGCTATAAGTCATAAAAGAAGGGTCTTGGCACATGGAAGCCATCACCAGAGGAGGATGTACTTAAATAATATTCTCTGTGTTGTTATTATTTCAGAATAAAAGTTGGGGAAAGGGATATCATTGATATACATTACATATTCATGATATTCATATATTTGAAGTAGTCCTATATTAATAATATCAAATAATAAAAGTCTCATTCTGCTCTTAGTTACACTCTTTTAAGTTAGGAAAGCTCCACTGAAGCCAAGGGCATGACTACTGATTCACACTTTCATAAATGAAAGCAAATTTTGACCGTATACTATTATTAACAAATAATACTTAGCACAGACACTGTGCACTTACTCTGGCACAGAACACCTATGTGATACATAAATATTATCCCCATGTTACTAATGAGAAAACTACTCACTCATTAAGGTTTCACATAACCTTAATTAATTTCACCATTGTGACTAAACTAGGAGATAACCTGATTCTCACCATGATTTCAACAGCTTCCACCCCACCATCAACCTCAGCCTGTACCAATCTACATGGGAGGTCCACTTCCTAGACACCACAGTACAAATAAGCGATGGCCACGTTAACACCACCCTATACCAAAAACCCACCGACCGCTATGCCTACCTTCATGCCTCCAGCTTCCATCCTGGACACACCACACGATCCATCGTCTATAGCCAAGCGCTGAGGTACAACCGCAACTGCTCCAACCTCTCAGACAGAGACCAACACCTACAAGATCTTCACCAAGCATGCTCAAAACTACGATACCCACACAAGGAAATAGAGAAACAAATCAACAGAGCCAGACGTGTACCCAGAAGCCTCCTGCTACAAGACAGGCCCAGAAAAGAAACCAACAGAGGCCATCACCTACAGTCCTCAGCTTAAACCTCTCCAACACATCATCAGTGATCTACAACCCATCCTGGACAATGATCCCTCACTTTCACAGACCTTGGGAGGCAGGCCAGTCCTCGCCCACAGACAACCCGCCAACCTTAAGCATATTCTCACCAGCAACCACGCACCACACCATAACAACTCTAACTCAGGAACCAACCCATGCAACAAACCTCGATACCAACTCGGCCCACATATCTACACCAGCAACACCATCACAGGACCTAACCAGATCAGCTACAACATCACAGGCTCATTCACCTGCACGTCCACCAATGTTATATATGCCATCATATGCCAACAATGCCCCTCTGCTATGTACATTGGCCAAACTGGACAGTCACTATGCAAGAGGATAAATGGACACAAGTCAGATATCAGGAATGGCAATATACAAAAACCTGTAGGAGAACACTTCAACCTCCCTGGCCACACAATAGCAGATGTAAAGGTAGCCATCTTACAGCAAAAAAACTTCAGGACCAGACTCCAAAGGGAAACTGCTGAGCTCCAGTTCATTTGCAAATTTGACACCATCAGATCAGGATTAAACAAAGGCCTGGTCTACACTACGAGTTTAGGTCGACTTTAGCAGCGTTAAATCGAATTAAGCCTGGACACGTTCACACGACGAAGCCCTTTCTTTCAACTTAAAGGGCCCTTTAAACCGGTTTCTGTACACCACCTCCAATGAGGGGATTAGCGATAAAATCTGCCTTTGTGGGTCGGAATTGGGGTAGTGTGGACGGAATTTGATGTTATTGGCCTCCGGGAGATATCCCACAGTGCTTCATTGTGACCGCTCTGGACAGCACTCTCAACTCAGATGCACTGACCAGGTAGACAGGAAAAGCCCCGCGAATGTTTGAATTTCATTTCCTGTTTGCCCAGCGTGGAGAGCACAGGTGACCACGCAGAGCTCATCAGCACAGGTAACTGTGATGGAGTCCCAGGATCGCAAAAGAGCGTCAGCATGGACCGAACGGGAGGTACGGGATCTGCTCGCCATATGGGGAGATGAATCAGTGCTAGCTGAACTCCGTAGCAGTAAAAGAAATGGCAAAGTATTAGAAAAGGTCTCCAAGGCCATGAAGGACAGAGGCCATAACAGGGACGCACAGCAGTGCCGCATGAAAATTAGGAGCTACGGCAAGCCTACCACAAAGCCAGAGAAGCAAACGGAAGGTCCTGGGCAGAGCCGCAAACTTGCCACTTCTACGCGGAGCTGCATGCCATTCTAGGGGGTGCAGCCACCACTACCCCAACCGTGTGCTATGACTCCCTCACTGGAGAAATACACAGGGAAGAGGGTTCGGGGAATGAGGAAGATGAGGATGGAGGTAATGTAGGTAGCTCACAGCAGCAAGGAAGCGGAGAAACCGGTTTCCCCAACAGCCAGGATATGTTTGTCACCCTGGACCTGGAACCAGTAACCCCCAAACTCACCCAAGACCCTGAGGGCACACAGGAGACCTCTGGTGAGTGTACCTTTGTAAATATTACACATGGTTTAAAAGCAAGCATGTTTAATGATTAATGATTAATTTGCCCTGGCAATCGCGGCCAGTACAGCTACTGGAAAAGTCTGTTAATGTGTATGGGGATGGAGCGGAAATCCTCCAGGGACATCTCCAGAAAGCTCTCCTTCATGTACTCCCAAAGCCTTTGCAAAAGGTTTCTGGGGAGGGCTGCCTTATCCCGTCCGCCATGGTAGGACACTTTACCACGCCAGGCCAGTAGCACGTAGTCTGGAATCATTGCATAACAAAGCATGGCAGCGTATGGTCCCGGTGTTTGCTGGCATGCAGACAACATCCATTCCTTCTCTCTCTTTGTTATCCTCAGGAGAGTGATATCATTCACGGTCACCTGGTTGAAATGGGGTGATTTTATTAAGGGCACATTCAGAGGTGCCCGTTCCTGCTCTGCTAAACAGAAATGTTCCCCGCTGTTAGCCACGCGGTGGGGGGAGGGGTGAAGTGATCATCCCAGAGAATTGGGTGTGGGGGAAGAGGGGGGGTTAGTTGGGTTTGTGCTGCATGTTAACCCAGAAACCACAGCCCCTCCTTTTACATTGCAAACCCATTTTAAATGGGCAACCCAATTCATCCTTGATATGGGAAATGAAGGCGCTGCTGTTTGAAACCATTCCCACATGTTAAGAAGGTTAAAAAAGCCAAAAGACTGTGGCTTACCATGGCTGCCTGCAAGCCGAAATCTGTTGCCTGGCACTGCGTGAGTGATCTCTCACACGAAACCGGCAGGCCCTCACTATAAGAGGAAAAATGCGACCTTGTAACGAAAGCACATGTGCTGTGTAATGTGAACAGCAAAATGTAACGTGAAAGAGTGTACCCATTGTTCTCTAAAATGTGTCTTTTTTAACCACCTCTCCTTTCTCCTCTACCAGCTGCAAATGTTTCTCCTTCACAGAGGCTAGTGAACATTAGAAAGAGAAAACGGAGGACGCGGGACGATATGTTCATGGAGCTCCAGATGTACTCCGACGCTGATAGAGCACAGCAGAATGCGTAGAGGCAGTCAATGTCAGACTTCAGAAAAGCACAATATGAACGAGAGGAGAGGTGGCGGGCTGAATCGCGGGATGAACAGAGCAAGTTGCGGACTGAAGATGATAGGTGGCGTCGGCTTGCAGACAGAAGGCAAGAGTTGATGCTCCGTCTGCTGGAGCATCAAACTGATATGCTCCAGCGTATGGTTGAGCTGCAGAAAAGGCAGCAGGAGCAGAGACCGCCGCTACAGCCCCTGTGTAACCAACAGCCCTCCTCCCCAAGTTCCATAGCCTCCTCACCCAGACGCCCAAGAACACGGTCGGGGGGCCTCTGGCCACCCAGTCACTCCACCCCAGATGATTGCCCAAGCATCAGAAGGCTGGACTTCAATAAGAGTTAAAGTTTTAAAATGCAGTGTGTCCTTTTTCTTCCCTCCTCCCCCACCCATCCCGGGCTACCTTGGCAATTATCCTCCTACTTGTGTGAGGAATTAATAAAGAATGCATGAATGTGAAATAACAATGACTTTATTGCCTCTGCAAGCGGTGCTCGAAGGAGGGAGGGGAGAGTGGGGTGCTTGGTTTACAGGGAAGTAGAGTGAACCAGGGGGGTGGGGGCGGAGGGTTCATCAAGGAGAAACAAACAGAAGTTTCACACCGTAGCCTGGCCAGTCACAAAACTCGTTTTCAAAGCTTCTCTGATGCGCACCACGCCCTGCTGTGCTCCTCTAACCGCCCTGGTGTCTGGCTGCGCGTAATCAGCAGCCAGGCGATTTGCCTCAACCTCCCACCCCGCCATAAATGTCTCCCCCTTACTCTCACAGATATTGTGGAGCGCACAGCAAGCAGCAATAACAATGGGGATATTCTTTTCGCTGAGGTCTGAGCGAGTCAGTAAGCTGCGCCAGCGCGCTTTTAAACATCCAAATGCACATTCCACCACCATTCAGCACTTGCTCAGCCTGTAGTTGAACAGGTCCTGACTCCTGTCCAGGCTGCCTGTGTACGGCTTCATAAGCCATGACATTAAGGGGTAGGCTGGGTCCCCAAGGATCATGATAGGCATTTCAACATCCCCAACGGTTACTTTCTGGTCCGGGAAGAAAGTCCCTTCCTCCAGCTTTCGAAACAGAGCAGAATGCCTGAAGACGCGAGCATCATGTACCTTTCCTGGCCATCCCACGTTGATGTTGGTGAAACGTCCCTTGTATTCCACCAGGGCTTGCAGCAGCATTGAAAAGTACCCCTTGCGGTTTATGTACTCGGTGGCTTGGTGCTCCGGTGCCAAGATAGGGATATGGGTTCCGTCTATGGCTCCTCCACAGTTTGGGAATCCCATTTCAGCAAAACCATCCACTATGGCCTGCACGTTGCCCAGAGTCACTACCCTTGATATCACCAGGTCTTTCATTGCCCTGGCAACTTGGATCACAGCAGCCCCCACAGTAGATTTGCCCACTCCAAATTGATTCCCGACTGACCAGTAGCTGTCTGGCGTTGCAAGCTCCCACAGGGCTATCGCCACTCACTTCTCAACTGTGAGGGCTGCTCTCATCCTGGTATTCTGGCACTTCAGGGCAGGGGAAAGCAAGTCACAAAGTTCCATGAAAGTGCCCTTACGCATGCAAAAGTTTCGCAGCCATTGGGAATCGTCCCACACCTGCAGCACGATGCGGTCCCACCAGTCTGTGCTTGTTTCCCGTGCCCAGAATCGGCGTTCCACGTCATGAACCTGTCCCAGTAACACCATGATTTCCACATTGCTGGGGCCTGTGCCTTGTGAGAGGTCTATGTCCATGTCAATTTCCTCAGCACTCTCGTCGCCGCACTGCAATTGCCTCCTTAGCTGGTCCGGGTTTCGCTTTGGCATGTCCTGGCTCTGCATATTCTCCAGGACAATGCGCGTGGTGTTCATAGTGCTCATAATTGCTGTGGTGATCTGAGCGGGCTCCATGATCCCAGTGCTAGCTATGGTGCCTGGTCTGAAAAAAGGTGCAAAACTAGTATCTGACGGACCAGGGGAAGGAGGGAGGGAGGGAGGGCCGAGTGACGACATGGCATACAGGTACAGGGAATTAAAATCAAGAAAGGTGGCTGTGCATCAGGGAGAAACACAAACAACTGTCACACAGAATGGTCCCCCCAAAGATTAAACTGAAAACCCTGGGTTTAGCAGGCCATTGATTTCACGGAGGGAGGGGGAAGCAAATGAATACAGAACAAATCTATTTTTTACATCTTAAGTTGGCAGCCGACGGTGCAGCATGACTGATAGCCACTGCAGTACAACGATGATGGATATCAATCGTAATATGCCATCTTCTACCAAAAGTCAAGGGGCTGCTGCTGTGTGGCAATGCAGCCCCACGTCTGCCAGCCCCACGTCTGCCAGCACCCAGATCGCCCTCGGCAGACAATACTGCCTTGCCTTAGCAGACAATACTGGGCGATTGGCAGAAAATAGCATACTACGACTGATAGCCATCATCATTGAGACAGTTGCATGTCTGCCCAGGTGCCCATGATTGACAGCCACTGCAGTACAACGACGACGGATACCAGTCGTAATATACCGTCTTCTACCAAAAGGCAAGGGGCTGGTGCAATGCAGCCCTGCGGCTGCCAGCCCCACGGCTACCAGTCATGCTAAACCGTCTACCGCCAAAAGACAGTTAGCTGCTACTGCTGTGTAGCAATGCAGTACCACATCTGCCGGCACCCAGATGACATATGGTGACGGTGAGCTGATCTGAGCGGGCTCCAGGCTTGCCGTGGTATGTTGTCTGCACAGGTAACCCAGGTAAAAAGGCGCGAATCTATTGTTTGCCGGTGCTCTGACGGAGGGGGAGGGGCCTGACGACATGTACCCAGAACCCCTTGCGACACTGTTTTGCATCATTCAGGCATTGGGATCTCAACCCAGAATTCCAATGGGCGGCGGAGACTGTGGGAACTGTGGGATAGCTACCCATAGTGCAATGCTCCGGAAGTCGACGCTAGCCTCGGTACTGTGGACGCGGTCCGCCGACTAGAGCACTTAGAGCATTTTATGTGGGGACACACACAATCGGCTGTATACAACCGATTTCTATAAAACCAGCTTCTATAAATTTGACCTAATTTCGTAGTGTAGACATACCCAAAGACTGTGAATGGCTATCCAACTACAGAAGCAGTTTCTCCTCTCTTGGTGTTCACACCTCAACTGCTAGCAGAGCACCTCACCCTCCCTGATTGAACTAACCTCGTTATCTCCATACTGATTTATACCTGCCTCTGGAAATTTCCATTACTTGCATCTGAAGAAGTGAGCTTCTTACCCACGAAAGCTTATGCTCCCAATTCTTCTGTTAGTCTTAAAGGTGCCACAGGACTCTCTGTTGCTTTTTACTGATTCTCACAATCACTCTGCCTTTATGATACATCAGTATGCAGCTTCTTTCAGATGTACATAGTTAAAATATTCTGATCACAAGTTGTGCTCTACCACCTATGAATGGTAAGTATTATGGATTATTCATCTAAATTTGTAAGCATCCTTAAAGTGCATAGAACTAAATAAATTCTGTTGGTATAATTTTACCCCATATTGGTAATCTAATGATAGTGCACTCAGCAGCATGCTAAACTTTGATGGCTGTATTGCACTTTGTGTTCAATAAAAGATAACATAAGAGATCATTAGAGTAACTATGTCAGATTAAATGTATTTTCTTGTACAAAAGTAAAGTCCCTTCAGGAATCATTGCGATTTACTTTGTCTCACAGAGAACAATATTTTCCCAGTAGTCCTCAACACAAAGGACCATTACAAAATGTAATTCATATTTAATATGTTCAGAAACGTTCAGCACAAATTACAAATGGAGGCTTTAGTGCAGTATTTATGTTCTGTTACCAACAAGATATGTATAAGTAATATGTGTCCCAAGGCTCCTAGCCTACACAGCTTACATTTATTTGTTACAGGGTGCACTTATACTTTGCAGTTGAACACAAGGTAAGTCGTGTTACTTCTTTGGAAACACAGAAATGTGCAGCCTAGAAAAACATTATTGTTTCTCAGATTTTTCAACCACTGCAAAGTAAAGAAGGGTGTACTTTATAATGTCTAAATTATTATGTGCTACCAAAACTTTAACAAGGAGTTGCCACAAAAGTTTTCCCCTTTAACATTGAAAAACCCTTTGTACTCCTGTGGTGAGGGCCAGTAGAAAACTACACAACTTAAGAGATATGATAGTATTGTAGTGTTCTAGTCAAATCCTTTGAAAATTATGTGTATAAACCTATTAGAAGGATTTGAAGTGTTATTCTCCTGGGAAACATTGTTTTTTTATAAAAATGATCTGATGCATTCTGTATACAAAAACTTTTTAACCTGAAACTATTAAACAAATCCTATCTGTATTTTTTTAAAAGCTCTCTTGACAGCCATCGACATTTTTGACAAAAGTTAATTTTATTTTATCTTTTTAGATGTGAGATTTTTAAAAATCAGTTGTCATTTGAGTTTAGGAACCCTTGAGTTTCAATCTCAAGCATACTGTAAAAATTGAAAATTATAGAAAGAGTGAGATTCTAAACTAAATAAAACAGACTCACTGACAAATATAATCATATGTTTTCATTGCAAAGCAATTATAAATTCAACAAAGCAGACATCTGATGCTGCAATATTAATTTCAACTCACACTCACTAGAGGCTGCTGTCACAGTATTTTTCCTTTATTCAGGTAAGTCACCTATTGGGGACCACACTAATGCTACTCTTCCAAGAGTGAGCTAGCTGGTGGGGCTGCAGAGCAGCAGAGCTGTGCCATGAAACAAGTCTATTCCCTAACTTGTTTTGCTCACAGATGTCACTCCAGAGACAGATATCCCCCCTCCCCACTCTCATCCCAGATTATAGGAGTTTGTGTGTGCAACTCCTGTGCACCACCCTGAAAATATATCGTGTGGAATTTGATTCACTAGCCACAGTATAGCAAATCAGTATTCCTATAATTATCACCATTAACTAGTTCATAACTATTATAATTAAGAGTGGCATTAAAAGGCCCTGGAAATAACTGGAAGTCTGCAAAGGTTTTATTTTTCACTGTAAACATTTTTGCCATTTATTGCTGCCAACTTTCATGATTTCTTGAGAGTCTGAAAGATTTGGTGCTTTTCATTTCATTTTATTTTATTTTATTGTTTCACATGACCCTCCTTTTCCTGGCTTTAGAACTCACAAAATTTCCCTAATTCTAAATCAGAGTTCCTAAACTGTGGGCTGCAACACAGTCCCAGGTGGTCCGCCATCATGGGCGGTGTTTCGTGGGGGTGAGAGGTGACACCAGGCGCTGGTGCATCCAGGTCAGTGTCCCCATGTGGGCTGGGTAAGCAGAGGATGGGAGAGCAGCTCCTGACATCTCACAGCACAGTGCACATGGGGAAAATGATCTGGACACACAGAACACCTGGCATTGCCACTTGCCTCCCCCACCCCTTAGGGGCGGCATGGAAGAACATTTGAGGGGGTGAGTGGTGACACCAGATGCTCTGTACGTCCATATAATTTTTCCCATGTGGGCTAGGTAACTGCTGTCGCACCCTCCAGGCTCAGATAGGTTAGTCCTTGGTGCCTGCAAACCACTGGGTGCTGGTGGCCACAGTGACTGTGTAAGACAACATGGCCCAGCCTGGCCCAGCATGCACACAGCCACAAAGAGCAGAGCTGCCTCCATTGTGCCAACTAGGTACTGAGCGCATGGCCTGGCCCCACAGTAGTAGCACAGTTCCTAGCTACATCCCTGCCTGCACTCTGAGCTAACCCCCTCTCTCTGCACACAACCCCTAGCTAGCTTCTGCCTGCACCCTGAGCTACCCCCAGGCCTGCACCCTGAGCTGGCTGGAAGGTTGAAAATTGAAGTTAAGATCAGCTTGAGCCTTACTAACATATGTCCCTTTCTGGAAAAAAACTGTGCAAGGAGAAGCAGGCACATCCATCCCATTAGGAAGATTCCTGGTGTCAGGGCCGGCTCTAGGCACCAGCGTTCAAGCATGTGTTTGGAGCGGCACTTTTCCAGCGGCGGCATTTTGGCCCTTTGGGGGCGGCACTTTTCAAGGGGTGGCACTCTGGCTTTTTTTTGCTTGGGGCGGCAAAAAACTTGGAGCCGGCCCTGCCTGGAGTGTAAGTTATACAATATTTGATTCTTTTCTAATTAGCATAGAATAGGGTTGGATCTTTACTTACACAGCACAGAAATTCAGATGTTACACTAAAAATAATTGAAAACACAGTATGGTATTCAAAGTCAGACAATTATTTTGTTTTAAAATCAAATAATAGCAAAATGTTTTTTCTAACAATTTTGTTGATGCTGTTGTGTTGCTTATTGTTCAGTTTTATACAAAATTGTGTTTTCCCTATTTAAAAACCACATTTTGCACTCAACATTTTTTTAAAGTGTAGTTTTACTAAAACTGTTTGGTTTCAAAGATCTTGAAGCAATTCATATTACTAGGGATTTCTATCATCACAATTGTTTACATTCAAATGAAAAGGAAACATACATTGTTTATTTACAGTTATAGTTTATATGTATGTAATAATTAAAATTAATAATTTTCCTTAAGAAGTGTTAATAATGGGTCACAGGGCCTATTGCAGCTGCATAGGTAGCCTCAGGGAAAAAAGGGTGGGAACCTCTGTTCGAAATAATCATCATCTCCCATTACTTCCAGTGCAACAGAAGCCAAACTGTAATGGATATGATCAAGTCATGTGATTTTAGCCCTTATTGGAGCCAGTCTTGGATGAAGCTATAAGCTTGGCCTGCAGAGCATTTTCAGTCTTCCCCATAGAAAAAAAATAACTCTCTGACTGACTGACTTCCTTCATTACTTCTCCACTTTCTGGGGAAGAGCAGCCAATCAGAAATGCTGCCAAAGGCAGTATAGCTGTGCAAGAAATGCTTTCCCCATCCCATGAGAATTTTTGAAATTTTGAACAATTTTCCCATTCTGATTCAGGATGAAAAGTTGAAATTAATTTTTTTTTTTGCAAGCAGAAAATAAACAAATAAATAAATAAATAAATAGATTCAGATCAGGTCAATCATAACATTTTGTTTAGACATTATCAAGCCATTTTCTTTCAATCTTTAATATTTTTGTTATAAATTAATTTAAATTCCTAATAAAAAGTTGTTTCAAACTGTAAAATGGAACTTTGCATATTGAAAATGTTAAAATGGAATGTTTCAACAATTTAAAAAAAATCATTTTTTTTTCTAAATTGGAAATTCATCAAAACCATCCCTTTCTATGAACAGTTTCAGTTTTGATGAATCAGCATTTTTTGAAGGAAAAAAGTTTAGTTACAAAGTTCTCAAGCCACTCTAGGAGACAGGCAAAGCTCTCCTCCTACTCCCCTACACAAAAACTCCTCTTAAGGGGAAAGGGAGCAGAAATTGCCCAGCAGCTCAGAGTTGCTCTGTTCCTACCCTCTCCATCTTTGCAACACCAGACCTGGGAAGGGATAGAAAGGGGAGTGAATAACTGGAGCTGCTCCCAGACTAGGCCTGGAAAGGGAGAGAAGAGAATCCTGCTGGAGCTGCCCCAAGACCTGGGAGAGGGGGATGAAGAACATTTGGAGCTGCAGGAGGAGCAGAGGTGCATTAAAGGAGAAAAGGCAGATGTAGGGCAGAAGGGAAAGGGTAAAGCTGATGTGGGGATGGTGGTTCATAATTAATTGCTGGGCTCAGGGATGGGCAGATGTGCAGTGTGATGGTCCCACAGAATTAATTAGTTAGAATGTTTGTGTTTGGAAATTAGCTATAAATTCCCTGAATCTCCAGGCAGAATTTTATATAAGTCTCTGTGATTTGGTTTTAGTTGGGTCTTTCAATGAAAGCTGCTGCAGTAGGGGCCAGAATCATCTTACTCTGTTAATTTGGGAGAGTTGTCAGCACTGCAACTCTCTCTCACTTTCTCTTTCTTTCTCTCTCACACACACATACACTGGGTGTATTTTGATTCAAACATCAAAAGACAGACCAAAAAACACATCATCATCTTTAAAAAAAATCTTATTATTTTGGGCAATCTCATGAGTTTTCAGGGTCTGAGTTATGACTTTTGCACTTTTGGTGTTGGCAATACTGAAACTTCCCTCAGACTAGATGAGCATTAGTTCCTATAAGCTTTGCATGTGGAAGTGAGACTGCTTGTAGTGAAGATGATTGCAGAATGGTGATCTCAGGTGGAACTGGTAAGCTGGGGTATAGTGCTTTTTTGGAAGCAGCAGAGCGGTGAATACTGCAAGTGTCCAGTGCACCAGGTGCTGGACACTTCAGGGAGATGATCAGAGGGCTTCGGGGTAGTGGGGTACTTGGGGCTAATGTGCCTATCGCTAACCTGAAGAATGAAAGCATAGGCTAGAGGGAAGTGCTTGTGTTGCATGTGGTCGGTGGAGGTGGAGAGCTGACCACGAGCAGACACAGGCAAGGCTTCCTCATGCTAATGGCAGGTCATAGTGAGGCGTCTCACAGCCCTGGGTACCTCACAATTTCATAAATTTTTCAGCCAATCTCATCAGTTGGGGGATCTCACAATTTCATGAATTCAGAATACTGGAGGTTGGCAATGCTGGGAAGGAGGCAGGTTTGTGACCAGGGAAGAGGATGGGTGGGGGTGGAATGGCAGCTCCCCACACACAAGTGGATGGGAGATGATAAGAGAAATCCCTCTTCAAGCTGCCAGTGGGGTGGCCTGCATTTGTGTATGTGCATTTCAAGGTGTATTTGGAACTTTAGATAATCATTTGGGGGCAGGTGAATTCTCCCTCATGTCTCAAAAACTGTGTGGGTATTATTTTTTAAAAGCTTATGATTTGAGGCCGGGCCAGCTCCATGGTTTTTGCCGCCCCAAGCAGCCAAAAAAAAAAAAAAAAAAAAGCCGTGATCGCGATCTGCAGCGGCAATTCGGCAGAAGGTCCTTTGCTTCGAGCGGGAGTGAGGGACTGTCCGCTGAATTGCTGCCGAATAGCTGGACCCGCCGCCCCTCTCCGGAGTGGCCGCCCCAAGCACTTGCTTGCCAAGCAGGTGCCTGGAGCCGGCCCTGTTTTGAGGTCTATACCATGATTTTGGACATCAGGGTTGACAATACTGAAATACTTTGCTAAATTATATTATTTTTCTAGAGGTATAATATATAAGCAAATGACATTCCCACCATGTTCTTAACAAAAGTACAGGTCTAAATGTATCCCTTTCTTGGGAGTTGGCTCTATGGTTAGCTTAAACAATAATAAATCATAATATTCAGTCTATACTTTCCCTCTAAAGTTGACTGTTTCTATGGTCTTCCCTTGCAGGGCTATCTATGGTCTTAGTTCCATATGCCTCAGGGAGAAGATGTAACCCTCATGCACTCTTAGACTGAAGCCAAATGGATAAACCTCAATCAATGTGAGAGTCACTCATCTATTTTTTTAACACCTCTATAAAGGATTTAAATAAGGTCATCAGAATGACTCCACAGACAAACTCTGCATCCCCATATAGGAACCTAGAATCTGTACCCTATTACTTACTGCTGAGTTCATTTTAGTGTATTTTATGTGATGCTATAAGTTTTAATAATTAAATGTAAAACCATAATAAAGAAGGCAGTGAAGTACTGGACTACAATGCAATTACCTTTGGATCAACTATCATGAATTACTTTACCATCAAAACTAACATTTAAAGGCAACACTCTGCCATAAGAAAGATTGGCTTCATTGTGTATTTACATATCTTTCAATAACACATTTCACCCTTTCAGTAACGTTGTCCTTTTGCAAAGCAGTAGCAGTTTGAAACTAAATTATTTATTTATAACAGCTGGAATTTTCAGCAGTCTAAAGGAATGACCTTGAACAGAGGTAGTCTAAACAACAGTGAGACCCTACACAGGTAATTTTAGATGCAGAAACCCCTGCTAGTAATGCACCTCTGTAGTGAGAAAGCTGCTTTCTTCTGTGACTTTGGGTTCAGCACAATATCTATGTTGTCTTGCCTGCTCTGTGAGCTGCACCTGGGAAATCCCTCTGCTACTATTATAATCTTTTGATTTTTTTATTGGATAAACTTCAAGAAATTTTGTAAAATAGTCTGTGGCTGCCAACAAATACTGGTCATTGGATTTTCTGAGGCAGAGGACCAAGCACATTAATAACAATACTTACTATCAGCCACAGACCAAACTTTAGGTGCAAGTTTTGGGGTAGATATTCAAGATATTTCATTTTTTGACTTTTAGTGTGGGGAAAATTGATTTTATAATAGAAATTGAGTTAAAACTTTAACTATGGGGATATTACTATTTCTCCATAATGCCTGTACTAATCCTCTAAAAACACCCAGGAACCCCAACATGGATTATGAGTGACATTGCATATAAAAGTGAATGACTTTAAAACATATCACTGACATTTGATACAAGATTGTGATAACCTCCTTAGAAAGTATATCTATGTATATACTTTCTGTGATAACCTCTACAGAGAATACATCTGATTACCTTTGTGAGATATATGGGATATGCTAATGAATCCTAACACACCTTTAAGTTCAAAAGGATCATGGAGTACAACTGGGAAGTTCAATAGAAACAAGAGAGGATTGTTTGTGAGTGGGACTCCAGTAGGGTGCCTGCGCTAGAGGGTGAGATAAAAGATCTTTGACAGGCTGAGGGCAGAATAGTGCTAGAGGAAAGAATAAGAAAGTATACTTTCTAAAAATACACGGTTATTGTACTTTACTTCAACTAGGCCTAATGTGAAACTGGCTAGATAAACACAGCAAACTGCTGATCATTTATTTTGCTTTTAATATGATTTTCTGTCTTTGTTCTTAATAAAACTTGTTTTTAAGTGGATCCCTTGAGTCTTAGATAGTTAGGGAATTTCACACAAACAGTATTGCAGAGAAAAAATCCTCTGCCTCTAAGGCAAGGGAAGGGAGAATGTGTGACACACATTGGAAGGCCCAGTTGGATACTTCATGTGTACTCAGGGGAATTGTGAATGGAGAGGTTGATGTTCCATAACCCCTCCCTAGAAAATGTCCATGATTCCCCAGGACCCATTGCCATTTGCAAACTGTTTTCACAATATGGGGGTAAGGGGAAATACTCAGTTCATACTCATTAGTTAGCAGCAGAGTTTTTGGAGCTTAGAATCATAGAATCGTAGGACTGGAAGGCACCTCAAGAGGTCATTTAGTCCCTGAACTCAAGGCAGGACTAAGTATTGACTAGACCATCGGTTGGGGGCTTATTCCTTCACCCTCTCACTTCCCGGTCCTTCTCGCATGAACAGAGAGCAACAATAACCGAAGTCCAAAGGTGCAAACAATTTGATGTTTATTGGGGAGAACTTCCAGCAAGCATGATTCCAGTTTCGTTCCTCAGTGTCCCCCTTCCCAGCTCTGACACCACAGAGCCATCCCTGTTCCCATTCCCTGTTCCCATTCCCCCCTTAGCAAAACATGATTCCAATTTTCCCACCCCCATTCCCTATTCCCATTCCCCCCATTACTTCCTGATTGACTACAGACTATATAGTAAAACTTGAGTTCTGCTTAGCTATACCTTAACCAATCATTTTACTGAAATTTAACTAACCAATCCTAACATACTGTAACATGATTATTTAACCAATTATATTCCACCACCTTAATTAGTTTACACCCAGATACAGCAGACAGAAACAATTACAGAACCAGAGACCATGCAAATAAACATACAAAACAATACAGAAGTGAGGATTTCATAACTACATCTATACAGACAAGCGTTTTTCAGCTGTGTCTATTGATAAGTGAGTTCTTACCAGACAGAAAACTATCAAACTAAATTTCCTTTTACATGTTCTAGGCTCTTTTTTTTCCTCTGGAGGTGATAGGAATACAATTCTGTCCTGATATTCCTAACAGCCCAATAGCACCTTATTTCCATGTGACTAGTTTGGAATGTGAGGATGTGACAATTCACTTCTCAGCTTATGGCTGCCTCTGCTGCTTAGCCAAAGGCCTTACTTAGCCTAAGAACAGAGCTTTAGACTGTCACAGTACGAGAAGGCCCTTTCACAGACAGTGATTTTGATTCTTTCTTTTATACCTCTATAACTAGCTAAGTGATAAGAATACACCTAAATTCTTAAAGTATAGGCCTTTACAGACAGGCCTAAATATCTATATCCTAACACTCCACCCCCTTTTTTTTCTTTTTCTTTTGGGAGCCTCCTGCCCAGGTATCCCTGGAAAAGCATAGGACATATGGCGACACATTTCCTGATAGGACCAGGCATCAAGGTAGAAGGTGTTGATATTTTATTTGTCCCACTGCCCCTTGTGTAGTACAGTGCCCTGCACCTTTTTTCGTACGGGCATACCACACCTATTTTAATTAGTGTTTCAGACATCCTATTATAGTGGGCCCGAGAAGGTTGGGTCCGGGTTGTCTTGCACACTGCGGGGTGAAGAGGGCTTACTACATTACTTATAGGTTATCTTCATATGCAACTTAACACAACACTACACAATTTACAGCAACACCAAGTTCTGACCACTGCAATATGGTTCAACATTTGAGCCACCACCAAAACACTGCCTCTCCTCCTTCGACAGGGTTAAAATTTTAATGTGTCCAATTTCTGGCAGTTGCAACAAACTGACCCTGCAGGTTTTGCATGCTTTTGTTTACATTATAAGTCCATTGAATGTTCACAGAGAAATGGGTTATTGTCCAAATCCACTTAACCACTTGGTATGGAATCAGGCAGTATGCCCCGGTTTGATTATTTATAGGAATAAGATTTACAGATTCATTTGTGCACCAAAGTTCAGATAGCACCGTGTAGATGTATGTAGTTTAGTTAGGGGCTTGTGTAATTGTGCCCCCTAGTAATATGTACATTTCCAGCAAAACACCTTATACACAATACACCCAATTGTTTACCCCTTGCCATAGGCCATTGATCCTGCTCCTTCATAGTTATAGGAGACGGGCACATTCAAACATCTTTTTTGATTTACACCATTTTACACATCCCTCCATTGATTTTCAGTGAGCTCCTCCCCTTCTCATTATTCTCATAGGGCTTGTGGGGCCCACCTTAGTTGCCATTCTATTTCCAGGCACACAGGTGCTGGCCTCCTAATTGAGCATTTTGCATTTTCGTACATATCTTCCTCCAGGTCAGCCTTTTGAAGCCATTCCCCACCCACGTCATGCTAGCAACAAGACAAACACCATAGACAAACACACAAAACATAGATACACGGTATTCTGGGTTATTCTTCCACTGGTGCCAGCTTGCTTGTAGAGTGTCTGAAAAACAAACAAACAAAAAGAAACAATTTTCACCCCTGTGGTGGGGACAGATTATTGATACCAATTTCTTTTATAAATTTTCTTGCTAATTGCAGGAAAAACAGAAGAATTATTTCCAGGCTGTCCTTATTTTGTTTTATAGTCAGGCTAGTGAATTACCCCACTCACTGGTCATTTATGAAATTTATGAGGTGGTGTGCCTCAGTTTCCCCTCTTGTACAACCGACCGGGTTTGCAATAGATTTCTGCTGTACCAAGCTTTAAGTTTACTCTCAGGTAATAGCTGAGAGACAGCTTCAGATTTTAGCTTTGTACACCCCCACACCCCTTAGGGTTAACCTGTCCCCCTTATTTTCAGGCTTGACTTGTTTTTTTACCTTCTTTTCCTGGAGGTCCATAATGTGAGTCTTCAGTAGCTTGTTTGCTGACCAGATGTATTTATTATTTTTAGATTCTTTGTGCTGCTACTTATGGGTAGTTTCCTCCTTCCCCCATCAGCTAGGTACTTTGCATTTACACTGAGGCTTTCTTGGCTTGCCTCTGGATTCAGAGCTATTAGCAGCTTAGAGACTGTCTTAAAAGGGACACATTTCACTTTTACCAGAGTTTTTATTACTTTTCACTTTCATTTCCTGCTCCAAAACACAGAGATTTGAAAAAGAAAGAACAATTTGTTATGGCTCCTTTTGGAGCCCTAATAGGATTTTAATTAAGTACCATGTTTTGTTTGAAAAAATTTTTTAACCCATTTTCCCATATACACTGCTCATGTCCTGGGAAATAGTTTAACCTCCATAACATTATATTAGCCATATTAATTTTACATAAGGTGTTACTGCCTTTCCATGCCCACAGAGTTTTCATGCACCCCCAAAGTGACAGTCTGATCCCCCAGAGCCACCCCAGGGCTCAGTGTTCCCATTATTGCTCCCCTTTTCCTTTTCTTTTTCCTGTGCACACAGACAAAACTTTAGTTTTTGCCTAACATCCCTTGCACTATGATTAATCTTTTTTACACAACTGTACCCCAATTACACTCCCAGCTTGTACAACCAGAGACAGCCAGGGGTAGTTAAGTTCCAATAGAAACCCCTGACATTCCTTTAGTGATTTTGATCACATTACCCAATAGTTAAATAATTTGATCAGATTATTCCTTCGCCTGCTGCCTGCAGCAGTCTCCTATAGACCATTTCTGTGGGAAAAGGGACCATTTTCACTTAGAATAGCTGTAAAGGCTTATGGGAACAGAAGCATAGTGGTGGTAGTGGCCACTCTTTCTGACTCCCTGGTATAATTTTAATTACCAAGCTTCCACAGAGTTGCACATACAGTTACATTTATATAACTGGGTTTTATTATTAAACCAAAAACTTGCTTTTGTAACACCACAACTGTTACCTTTAACATCTTCACAACTGTTACCTTTTACCATTTCCACAACTCCCAAATGTTTACTTTTTTCCAAACCCTGTATTATTAATTTCTGCAAAAGGTATTTGTAACTTTTTACTTACTTCTTTAAATCACTTACTCCTACATTTAGTTTAAGGTAGTGCACTTTGTCTTTAACAATTCAGCCACCCAATACAATTATTGCCACACAGCTGCCTTAACCTGTGCTGTCTTTACCTTGAGACTGTTTAAAAGGCAGTAAAACATTTGTCTCGATGGTTGCCCATGGATCTGTTACTCCAAAAATTCCAGTGGACTACAGCAGACCTCCATCATACTTTGTCCCAAACAAAACAAAACACAAAACATTTCACATAAGTATCCAAAGTACCCTCCATTAAAACTTCAGAAAAACAAAAGTGTGGAAAGGCAGGGGGAGAGGAGGGGGAAGAGGTGGAAAGAAACCAATTAAGCCTGTCAGGTCAGTTTAAAGTACAGGCTACCAGCAGCAAATTAAGTAAACTGAGAGAAAGAAGAAGGAAAAGAAGAAAAGGATATAGTTAGCTCTGAATCAAGAGTAGGCTCCCTAGGTTGAAACAGTTGGGAACCCTTACCCCCAGGTTCTCATCCTGGCTCTGGGAGAAGAGTGGGGGTTATTACCTGCTCCTGCAAACCCTTCCATTTTTCACATTGAAACCTTTTCTTTTTTCCTCCACTCCCCCAGGACCAAGTCCCAGCTCCTGTCTCTAAAGGTGGTCTGATAACTCTGCTTCTGACTCTAAACCCTGTTGTGCCAAATTATCTTTAACCACCCCTAACTACTTTACAACCCTTCAGCAGCCCTTGCTGAAACAGCACCAAACTGGAAAGATTACTGGCAGCTTCCCATAATGCTGCCCTTACTTCAAACCTTTCACAAGTGGACTGAAGTGCCTCCTTTCCCTGGAAGGCATTCAGTCCCAATGGGCAGGGACCTTCTTCCACTACCCATATACCAAAGGAGCCACCCCCCATCCCTCTGGGTCCCCCAGCACTTCCTCCATTTCCTTTTTAATCTCATCCCAGTCTGACCCCTGCACCTGGTATGGGCCCTGGTTCTTCCTTATCCATTTATCCTAAAAATCCTTTACCCTGGCTTGCCAGAACCCACAACTACCATCACGAGAGTTCGCTATACCCCCTCCAAGCAGCTGCACGGACTGTTGGGGAGGGGGACTTACAGGCTGCCACTCACCTATCCGATGCGATGCATCCGAGTCAGCGGCACCAAGATGTTAGGGGGCTTATTCCTTCCCTCTCACTTCCCTGGTCCTTCTCGCATGAACAGAAAGCAACAATACCAGAAGTGCAAAGGTGCAAACAATTCAATGTTTATTGGGGTAAACTTCCAGCAAGCATGATTCCAGTTTCCTTCCTCAGTGTCCCCCTTCCCAGCTCTGACACCACAGAGCCATCCCTGTTCCCATTCCCCCCTTAGCAATACATGATTCCAATTTCCCCATCCCCCCCTTACTTCCTGATTGACTGCAGACTATATAGTAAAACTTGAGTTCTGCTTAGCTATACCTTAACCAATCATTTTACTAAAATTTAACTAACCAATCCTAACATACTGTAACATGGTTATTTAACCAATTATATTCCACCACCTTAATTAGTTTACACCCAGATACAGCAGACAGAAACAATTACAGAACCAGACAGAGACCATGCAAATAAACATACAAAACAATACAAAAGTGAGGATTTCATAACTACATCTATACAGACAAGCGTTTTTCAGCTGTGTCTATTGATAAGTGAGTTCTTACCAGACAGAAAACTATCAAACTAAATTTCCTTTTACATGTTCTAGGCTCTTTTTTTTCTCTGGAGGTGATAGGAATATCAGGACAGAATTGTATTCCTAACAGTCCAATAGCACCTTATTTCCATGTGACTAGTTTGGAATGTGAGGATATGACCATTCACTTCTCAGCTTATGGCTGCCTCTGCTGCTTAGCCAAAGGCCTTACTTAGCCTAAGAACAGAGCTTTAGACTGTCACAGTACGAGAAGGCCCTTTCCAAGACAGTGATTTTAATTCTTTCTTTTATACCTCTATAACTAGCTAAGTAATAAGAATACACCTAAATTCTTAAAGTATAGGCCTTTACAGATAGGTCTAAATATCTATATCCTAACACCATCCCTGTGAGGTGCTTGTCTAACCTGCTCTTAAAAATCAGCAATGACAGAGATTCCACAAGCTCCCTGTTAACAGTTCTTAACTACCCTGACAGTTGGGAAGTTTTTCCTAATGTCCAATCTAAACTGCCCTTGCTGCAATTTAAGCCCATTGCTTCTTGTCCAATCCACAGAGGTCAAATAGAAAAATTGTCCTCCTTCTTCCTTGTAACAACCTTTTATGTACTTGAAAACTGTCCCTCCTCAGTCTTCTCTTCTCCAGACTAAACAAATCCAATTTTTCAAATTTTCCCTCATAGGTCATGACCCTCTCTCATAGGTTTTCTAGACCTTTAATAATTTTGTTTGTTCTTTTCTGGACTTTCTCTAATTTGTCCATGTCTTCCCTGAAATGTGGCACCCAGAACTGGACACAATACTCCAGGGGAGGCCTAATCAGCACAGAGTAGAGCGGAAGAATTCTTGTGTCTTGCTTATAACACTCCTGCTAATACATCATAGAATCATAGAAGATTAAGGTTGGAAGAGATCTCAGGAGGTCATCTAGTCCAACCCTGTGCTCAAAGCAGGATCAACCCCAACTAAATCATCCCAGCCAGGGCTTTGTCAAGCCGGGTGTGATAAATGAAGAGCGGGGGGTAGCTCCCTTTTATGGACACCCAGTCAGCCAGTTAGCTACAAAATCCCTGTAAGTAGCTGTTCTCTACTTCCTTTACCTGTAAAGGGTTAAAAAAGCCCATAGGTAAAATGAAGGGAGTGGGCACCTGACCAAAAAAGCCAATGGGATGGCTAGAACTTTTTAAAATTGGGAAAAAACTTTCCCTCTTCCTGTCTGTTGTTCTCCGGAGAGAGGTGACACAGAGCAGTAATGCTGTAAGAAGCTTTAAACCAGGTATGAAAAATCATCAAATCATACCTAGGAATTTCTTATCTGAACCCCAGATATGTAAGTAGATCAGGGAATGTCTAGGAAGATGTGATTAGGGCTTATCTATTTCTTTTATTTCTTTATGACTTGTGGACTCCTCTGTGCTAACCCCCAAATGCTTTTGTTTTGCTTGTAACCATTAAGCTGGACTTAAAGAAAATTCTTGATGCTTATTATTATATTTGCTCATTTTTAAATCTAGCAATAGCCTAAGTACCAAATGTATTTTCTTTCTTTTTGTTTTTAATTAAATTTACCTTTTTTAAGAACATGATTGGGTTTTTGTATCCTAAGAGGTTCTCAGCTCTTCCCTGGAGAGGGGG
Organism: Malaclemys terrapin pileata; assembly: GCF_027887155.1. NCBI lineage: Eukaryota > Metazoa > Chordata > Testudines > Emydidae > Malaclemys > Malaclemys terrapin. The sequence continues at coordinate 165,644,782 of NC_071506.1, forward strand.
GGTGAAAGGGCTTGAGGGTACCTCACAGGGAGGAATTCTGAAGTGCGCCTTCCTGGGTCCAAAAGGGTTTTTTTTTTTTTTTTTTTTTTTGCACGTGGCTGACAGCAGCATCTACCCATCCAAGGTCAGAGAGAAGCTGTAACCTTGGGAGTTTAATACAAGCCTGGAGTGGCCAGTATTAATTTTTAGAATCCTTGCGGGCCCCCACTTCTGCACTCAAAGTGCCAGAATGGAGTATCAGCCTTGACACTGGGCCTTAAAAACCTCTAAGGATGGAGATTCTACCACCTCCCTAGGTAACCTTTCCAGTGCTTCACCACCCTCCTAGTGAAAAAGTTTTTCCTAATATCCAACCTAGACCTCCCTCACCTCAACTTGAGACCATTGCTCCTTGTTCTGTCATCTGCCACCACTGAGAACAGCCTAGCTCCATCCTCTTTGGAACCCCACTTCAGGAAGTTGAAGGCTGCTATCAAATCCCGCCTCATTCTTCTTTTTTGTAGACTAAATAAGCCCAGTTGCCCCAGCCTCTCCTCATAAGTCATGTGCCCCAGATCCCTAGTAATTTTCGTTGCCCTCTGCTGGACTCTCTCCAATTTGTCCACATTCTTTCTGTAGTGGGGGCCCAAAACTGGATGCAGTATTCCAGATGTGGCCTCACATAGAGGGGAATAGAGGGGAATAATCACTTCCCTCGATCTGCTTGCAATGCTCCTACTAATGTAGCCCAATATGCCGTTAGCCTTCTTGGCAACAAGGGCTGACTCATATCCAGCTTCTGATCCACTGTAATCCCCAGGTCCTTTCCTGCAGAACTGCTGCTTAGCCACTCGATCCCCAGCCTGTAGCAGTGCATGGGATTCTTCCGTTCTAAGTGCAGGACTCTGCACTTGTCCTTGTTGAACCTCATCATAGAAGGCAATCAGGTTGGTCAGGCATGACTTTCCCTTGGTGAATCCATGTTGACTGTTCCTCATCACCTTCCTCTCCTCCAAGTGCTCTAAAATGAATTCCTTGAAGACCTGCTCCATGATTTTTCCAGGGACTGAGGTGAGTCTATAGTTCCCTGGATTCTCCTTCTTCCCTTTTTTAAAAGATGGGCACTATATTTGCCTTTTCCCATCATAGAATAATGTTTGGCTTTTTGCTACAGTGTTACAAACTTGACTCATATTTAATTTGTGATCCTCTATGACCCCCAAATCCCTCTCTGCAGTACTCCTTCCTAGACAGCAGTGGTGTTACTAGCCTGGGACATTTGAGTGGGCCCTGATTTCAGGTGGGTGAGCAATGATAGAGGGCGGGGGCAGGAGGGATTGGGGGGACCACCTCCATCCTAGCATTTCAGGCCATCCAGCCTTGTGATGTGTGATGGTCACTCTGGCCAGGCCCCCGCCAGAAACCCATGCACGCACCCAGCTCCGGGAGGAGACGCTGCTCAATAGCGTGCACAGATCACGCTCCCAGAGGTGGCAGGCCTATGTTTTTTGAAGATCAGTACCACCTGGTCGGCTGGCCGGCCTCTTCCTGCTGTGGCGTGCTCATCAGGCGCTCCACTGCTGTGCCACTACTGTCCCTCCCTCTCTGGTTGGGCCCAGGGGTGTGTGCACCCAGCATGCAGCGTTCTACAGGTTTGGGCGAGGCTAGCACTGGGGCCAGAGCAGAGCCTGAGCTGGGGGTGGGGGACTGGATGGAGGTAGGTGAGTTGCAGCCCACCCAAGCCCACGTATAGCTACGCCCCTGGTAAGCAGTCATTTCCCATTTTGTATGTGTGCAACTGATTGTTCTTTCCAAAGTGGAGTATTTTGCATTTGTCCTTATTGAATTTCATCCTGTTTCATCCTGTTTACTTCAGACCATTTTGCCACTTTTGTCCCGATCATCTGAAAAGCACCTTCTAGCTTGGTATCATCTGCAAACTTTATGAGTGTACTCTGTATGCCATTATCTAAATCATTGACGAAGATATTGAACAGGACCAGACCCAGAATTGATCCCACTTGTTATGGCCTTCCAGCTTGACTGTGAACCACTGGTAAGTACTCTCTGGAAATGGTTTTCCAACCAGTTATGCACTACCTTATAGTAGCTCCATCTAGGTTGCATTTCCATAGTTTGTTTATGAGACGGTCATGCCAGACAGTAGCAAAAGCCTTACTAAAGTCAAGATATACCACATCTAACACTTCTCCCCTATCCACAAGGCTTGTTACCCTGTCAAAGAAAGCTGTTACGTTAGTTTGACCAGATTTGTTCTTGTTCTTAACTGATGCAGCAAGCCCAGAGGTGCTAGGGCTATGAACTCCCAAGCCTAGAGGTGCCAGAGGTCGGCCCTGGCAAGCCCCAGCACTAATTAAGCACTGGAAAATTTGTCTGTCCTTCTGGGCACACAGAGGAAATGTATGAAGGCACAGGAGGACTATCAGCACTCAAGTGAATTAGCCTGTGCCCTCACTGCATAATGGGCAGTTACCAGCCTGAGTGAAAGTGAAACCCATGCTTTAACCCAGGCTGTAACTAGAAAGTCTGGACTGACAGCAGCACTATACTCAATTGAGGGAGTTTTGTGTGTGGATAAAAGCAGTATTCCAGGTGTGGCCTCACCAGTGCTGAATAGAGGGGAATAAAAGCCTGAGCTAATTGCATAAAAGCCTGAACTAACTGCAGAGAGTGGCTAGCAAAAATGTAAATCTCTCATACAATATGCTACCATCCTGGAGGGTTGAAGGGTAGAAAATGTTATGCCTACATGTTAAAAAGGTGTGATAAAGCTTGTACATGATCAATTGATTGAAATGATAATTAAAAATGGAATAATAAAACAATTGAAAGATCATGATCTGAAGGGTCTAACCAGTATCACCCTGCAATAAAAAATAGAGCCTCACGAATCGCTTAGAAAATTTTGAACTTTTCAATAAAGAAAAAAACGATGACAATTTATTTTGACTTTCAAAGGGCCTTTGACAATATCCCTCACAAGATGTTATTAAAGAAACTAAGTAGTCATGAAATTAGATGCAAAGTGATGTCATGGATCAAAAATTGTCTAAGAGACAGAAAACAGAAAGAAGGAATAAATAATCAAATTTCATCATGGGAGAACATTAACAGGGTGTCACAAGATTCCACTTTAGCATGAGTATTGTTTAATATATTTACTAATAATCTGAAAAAGGGGCGAGCAGTCAGGTGACAAAATTGGCATACAGTACACAATTATTTAGTTTTGTCAAGTCCAGACAAGACTGTGTGGAATTTCAGAAGGAACTCGTAAAGCTAGTGAATTGGTAGCATGAGGGCAGATAAATTGAGTGTTGACAAATCCAAGCTATTACCCCTCGCAGGGAAACATTTGAACTATTCATACACCTTCCAGGGTTCTAAATTAACTACCAACTTAGGGAAAGGATTTGGGAATCTCCGTGGACTCTTCAGCTCGACATGTGACACAAATGAAATGGGGAATAATATGGAAAATATTATATACCTCATTGGTTGGTCATACTGTGAGATGAGTTGTTCAGTACTGTCACCTCATCTTCAGATACTTTTGGGAAAGGATATTGAAGAATTAGAGGGGACTCAGAGATGAGTGCTAAGAATGATTAGGGGTACGAATAAACCCTCATGTGGGAAGAAACTGAAAAGATTTAGATTGTTTACTTTAGAGAGAAGATGAATATGAAAATAATGAGTGGCACAGAGAAGGTAGACCAGGAACTTTTATTCACCTTGCCTTATACTACAAGATCAAGTGGACAGTCAATGAAATTGAAAAGTGGCAAATTCATAAGAACATAAGAATGGCCATACTGGGTCAGACCAAAGGTCCATCTAGCCCAGTATCCTGTCTACTGACAGTGGCCAATGCCAGGTGCCCCAGAGGGAGTGAACCTAACAAGTAATGATCAAGTGATCTCTCTCCTGCCATCTCCACCCTCTGACAAACAGAGGCTAGGGACACCATTCCTTACCCATCCTGGCTAATAGCCATTAATGGATTTAACCTCCATGAATTTATCCAGTTCTCTTTTAAATGCTGTTATAGTCCTAGCCTTCACAACATCCTCAGGCAAGGAGTTCCACAAGTTGATTGTACACTGTGTGAAGAAGAAATTCCTTTTATTTGTTTTAAACCTGCTGCCCATTAATTTCATTTGGTTGCCCCTAGATCTTGTATTATGGGAACAAGTAAATAACTTTTCCTTATTTATTTTTTCCACATCACTCATGATTTTATATACCTCTATCATATCCCCCCTTAGTCTCCTCTTTTCCAAGCTGAAAAGTCCTAGCCTCTTTACTCTCTCCTCATATGGGACCCGTTCCAAACCCCTAATCATTTTAGTTGCCCTTCTCTGAACCTTTTCTAATGCCAGTATATCTTTTTTGAGATGAGGAGACCACATCTGTACGCATTATTCAAGATATGGGCATACCATGGATTTATATAAGGGCAATAAGATACTCTCCATCTTATTCTCTATCCCCTTTTTAATGATTCCTAACATTGTGTTTGCTTTTTTGACCGCCTCTGCACACTGTGTGGACGTCTTCAAAGAACTATCCATGATGACTCCAAGATCTTTTTCCTGATTTGTTGTAGCAAAATTAGCCCCCATCATATTGTATGTATAGTTGGGGTTATTTTTTCCAATGTGCATTACTTTACATTTATCCCCATTAAATTTCATTTGCCATTTTGTTGTCCAATCACTTAGTTTTGTGAGATCTTTTTGAAGTTCTTCACAGTCTTCTTTGGTCTTGACTATCTTGAGCAGTTTAATATCATCTGCAAACTTTGCCACCTCACTTTTTATCCCTTTCTCCAGATCATTTATGAATAAGTTGAATAGGATTGGTCCTAGGACTGACCCTTTGGGAACACCACTAGTTACCCCTCTCCATTCTGAAAATTTACCATTTATTCCTACCCTTTGTTCCCTGTCTTTTAACCAGTTCTCAATCCATGAAAGGACCTTCCCTTTTATCCCATGACAACTTAATTTACGTAAGAGCCTTTGGTGAGGGACCTTGTCAAAGGCTTTCTGGAAATCTAAGTACACTATGTCCACTGGATCCCCCTTGTCCACATGTTTGTTGACCCCTTCAAAGAACTCTAATAGATTAGTAAGACACAGTTTCCCTTTACAGAAACCGTGTTGACTTTTGCCCAGCAATTTATGTTCTTCTATGTGTCTGACAATTTTATTCTTTACTATTGTTTCAGTTAATTTGCCCGGTACTGACGTTAGACTTACTGGTCTGTAATTGCTGGGATCACCTCTAGATCTCTTTTTAAATATTGGCGTTACATTAGCTAACTTCCAGTCATTGGGTACAGAAGCTGATTTAAAGGACAGGTTACAAACCATAGTTAATAGTTCCGCAACTTCACATTTGAGTTCTTTCAGAACTCTTGGGTGAATGCCATCTGGTCCCAGTGACTTGTTACTGTTATGTTTATCAATTAATTCCAAAATCTCCTCTAGTGACATTTCAATCTGTGACAATTTCTCAGATTTGTCTCCTATAAAGGACGGCTCAGGTTTTGGAATCTCCCTAACATTCTCAGCCGTGAAGACTGAAGCAAAGAATCCATTTAGTTTCTCCGCAATGACTTTATCATCTTTATTCAAAATTGATATAAAGAAATGTCCCTTCAGGCCACTCCGACAATGCCAGAAATGTTCAGGAACAAAGCAGGGGGAAATTGCTCGGAGAGGAATGTGGTTAGACGTTCGGCTGCGTGTGTGTGTTCTCCCAATGTGCTGCCCCAGCTCTGAACAGACAGCTGGCACAGCAGACCTCGAGCGAACCGCCTAATGACCACAAGATCCATTAAGGTACAAAGGCACCAGGCCAGATTTATTGTTGACAAAGCACGGTAATAGCACTTGGTAGACTCTATGAGGATACTAATACATGTATGCCTGTGATAGTAGACGCAGCTCAGTGAATGGCAGGACTTTCCATTCCCTCCCTTGGCAGGGCAAAGATACTCCCTCTCAGATACACCTTTATAGCCTGATAGAAACAAGTTAGTACTGCTCCTCTGACATAGTTAGTCACTGCTTCCCGACGTTGCTAGTTATCACCTTCTACATGTTGGTTCAATCAAAACATCTCTATTATGTACTGTCATCCTGACCTTATATTTTAGAAGGGTTCAGTGTGTTCCTGTTATTCTTGGCTAATGTTTTTGTACCATCCTTGATATCAGGATGTTCTGGTACCACTTGATATCGGGATGTGTTTGCATGAGTATTCTGTGACTAGGACTTCTGAGGAATGTGTATGTCTGCAATATCAGCCCTGTTCTTGCCAGATTCTGTGAGCAGGTCCTGCCTCATTCCAGGCTTCTGATACAAGGGCTTATGTCTCAGGCTCTCTTCCTACTACAAGGAGCTAGGGACATTAGTCTGCCCCTATGGGCACATTTCCATCCATGCAACCCCCTTTTCTATTGTCCCCCATCCTCCAGTAATGACCCTTTTCCCTCAGAAACCTTCACCTTTCTCAGTACTTCTCCTGATGATCTGACTTGCCTCCTCTGGTTCATCAGAATTCTCATACTATAGGCAAGGTTACTGAGGTTCCCCAGGCTTCTCCTTCTGGCAATCTGCCTCAGGTTTACTGGCAGGGAGACACATCTGACGAGGCTGAGGAGAGGCATTACATAGGGCATTGTATTCGAAGGTGTGGATGTTGTGATGAATGGTGAACATGAGATCAGTAAATTCAAAAAATCCACCTGGTAGAGATATGAAATATCCCTGCAAAGTAATTAACAACAATACAGCATCACAGGATGGACTGTTTCCCCAAAACTCTGACACCAACAGAGTTAAAGAAGTTGGACAAAGATATGTGCAGCTAGAAATGTGCAAAATCCCTGGTAAGTATCCTGTAAGGGAAGAATTTAAATAAACCAGACAAGTTACAGACAAGGATTTGGCTGTATTCCTCAAGGCTGAGACCATTAATGAACATGATACAATCAGTTAATTTGTGTGAGTATATGACAGAGAAAATATTTTTAAAACTGACCGTAGGCTATAATGTTACAGTAGCCTAATTATTTTAGCAGCGATATCTCAATTAAGGCTTGCTTCAAGTGGTCGAGGGGAAAAATAAAAGGTTTTAAATGTTCTAAATAGTCTCTAATCCTGCTATTTTAGCTTGTGTCTACTCATAAATTGCTGCCCCCCTTTGCCTGGAACAGAGGCTCCCAAACTTATTTGGCCTACCGCCCCCTTTTCAGAAAAAAAATTACTCAGCGCCCTCCTGGAAATCTACCTTCTTTAAGCGAACAAACAGAAAGATGTAGTGACAAATTTGCGTTTCTTTTATGTATCTATATTTCTACCTATGTCCTACAATATAGTAAAGAAAGATTTTGTTGTATATAAGACACCTTGAAGCTTGAAATTATAAAATTATTTATTAAAATCAACCATAGTAACATTCGCATTACACACAGAAAATTAAGATAACGAAGGATAATATTAAAATAAAAATTACGAATAACATTAAAAATAATCCTAATGAGAAGGATGAACCTGGTGCGCTGCTATCAATTTATTAATGTTCGGCTCTATTTTTGTCAGCAGCATTCTTAAATCACCGCAATTAGCTATTTGCAGTCGGTTTCTTTTTTTAGTTAACAGATTTGTGACCACACTGAACCCACGTTCCACTAAATATGATGAAGGAAATGCAATTAAAAAATTTTGTACTATGGCCCATAATCCAGGATAAAGTGTAGGTATCTGCTTTTGCAGCCAGAACTGTCGGTAGTCGTCTTTGAATTTAAATTTCAATTCCTCATTTGTTGTTACTTCTATCAGTTCTTCTTGTAATTTTGGAGATTCTTCTGTGTTTCTACTTGAAAAAGGGTCCAAAACCCAATCGGGTATGTTCATTTTAAGAATATCTTCAAATCGTTGATTGAAGTCAGAATGGAGACCCTCCAAGTGCTGACAATAGGTAAGCAAGTCTTCATCATGTTTTTCTACTGTTGATAAATTTGGAAACTGGCTGAATTCTCCTTGTCCTAAATTTCGTTTGTACAGAAGAAGTTTTGCCACAAACGCGGAAATAACAGTTTTTGTTCTGATTAAATTCAGCTCATCGCCTTGGAGCTGTGAATTTGTTTCATTAAATTTATTAAACAAGTCTGTCAAATAAGCTATGTCATTTTTGGAATCAATCAAGTTGGCTCGTAAAGCATCATCTTTGTTTTCTAGGAACTCTAGCACTGAGTCAAAGAGTTTATAAAACCGATCCAAACAGGCACCTTTTGATAGCCAACGAACTTCTGTATGAAGCAGCAAGCGATTGAATTCTTCATCGTTTTCAATACAAAGTTGTCCAAACAATCTGTCATTCAATGAATTGCTTCTGATTTTGTTGATTGCTTTAATGACATAATGTAATGACCTATGTAGGCATTCACTCAGATTTTTGGCAACTAAATGTTGACAATGAATGACACAGTGTACAGCGAATACTGTACCGACACAATCCTGCTACGATTTTATTATTAGTAAGCACTAGAGACACAGAAACGTACAGTAGATATGTAAGAAAATGTATAAAAATACTCATGTTTAAATTGCTGTTTTATTGAAACAACAACAATACAATTTGCTTTTTATGTGATCCGTAATCCGTAAAGATCGAAGGTATCGAATATGAATAAAAATTTTTAAATACTTATTGCACTATTGTTAACTGCTTTTTACACAATTCAGAAACAATCTAAATTAGATTTCATACATGTCACCTATTTATAGTATCGTATTGTAAACAAGTCATTACACGCACATATTCCTGCCGATGCATGCTGGACTTCCTGACAATGCGCGACACGCTCGCCTGCCAACACTTGCTTGTTAAGAGCTGTTGGGGGACTTGACACCTGATCGGTTATAATTTAATTTATTTGGAAAATAAAGTAATCACTACAACTTTAACTCAATGTTACACAATAGATGAAACATGTATGAACTTTTTTTCAAAATTTTCTTATATTCTCTTCTTTCTTTATGCTTCCACTGCCCCCTTATTTTTATTCAACGCCCCCCAATTGCACCTGAGGCTACTACTGCCCCCCTGGATCGTTCCAGCGCCCCCCAGGGGGCGGTATCGCCCACTTTGGGAACCTCTGGCCTGGAAGAAACAAAGGTTAGTGGCCAGTCATACATTTATAGTAACAAGCAAATAGAGTTATTAGTAGACAAATAATTTCAAATATTGAATAAATCTGTAAAAGTCAAAATTTGTTCATGAAACAATTTATGAGTAGAATTGCAAAGTTCATTGAATGTTTTGTTCAATATACACAGCTCTCCTACAGAAGAGATTAAAAAGGAAATATGAATGGATGAATTTAAATGTTCTTCAATTGGTCTTAATTGTTCACAGCAATTTACTGATGAATGAATTTGTATTCTCTGTCTACAATGTGTGTGCATCTTTCATCTCTTTTATTATATATATGGATCATTGGCGGTTAATATAACTCTTAGGGATTTTAGGCATATGAAATGGAGAATAAACCTGCAATGAAACTTTATTGATGAACACAGTCAGGTTAGTACATATGTATGTGACATTGACTTTATGGGGAAAATATCTTAATAGCTAAAAAACACATATTCAGTGTTTAATAGAATAAAATCTTATAAATGAGACATTCAGAGAAGTCAGCATTCTAAGAGCAAGAGACTCTGGAGAATGCAACATAAAGGATACAGCACAGTGGCAAATGAGAACTATGGCAAAATAGACAAAAGAAGCAGAGGTTGGTCAATGACAGTTCAATTGTCAAAAAGGTTCTGAATACTTTGAAATGATGATGATGAAGCTATATATAAGAGTACAGGATCAAGACAACAAGCAGAACAATGCAGCCTCAGATCAGAGAGAGAAAATTGAACATGAACAAGAAAGACTACTTAGAGATTCTTAAGAAGTTAGAACAGTGTGGAGGTCTGGTTCTGAATCTTTTATGGTTTATGGTCAAACTGATAAAAACCTGAATTTATGTCCCATAGGAAATTCTGAGATTTTGATAATTGTTTTCCCTAAACTGTGATGAATAGTCAAACTATCAAAACGCTTTGTAAAAATGAATTAATAACGCAGAAAAGGCAAGAATGTTCAATAAATGTTTTTGTTCCATGTTTCGAAAAAAAAACAGATGATGTAGTCAGGGTTAATGATGACACTCTTTCTATTCCAACAGTCACTCATGAGGATGCTAAACAGCAGCTACTAAAGTTAGCAGGTCCAGATAACTTGCATCCAAGGGTTTTAAAATTGCTGGCTGAGGAGCTTGCTGCACCATTAATGTTGGTTTTAAATAAGTCTTGGAAAATTAGGGAAGTTCCAGAAGTCTGGAAGAAAGCTCATGTTGTACCAATGTTTTAAAGGGTAAATGAGATGACCTGGATAATATAGCCTGTCAGTCTAACATTGATCCTGGGCAAGATAATGGAGTGGCTGATACAGGACTTGATTAATAAAGAATTAAGGAAGGGTAATATAATGACAATTAACCTGGGTTTATGGAAAATAGAGTCTATCAAAATATTTTGATATATTTTTAGATGATTGATTTGATTGATAATGTTAATAGTGGTAATGTAATATACCTAGACTTCCATAAGGCATATGACTTGGTATCACACAATATTTTGATTAAAAAACTAGAATGACACAAACATGACACACATTAAAGGGATTAAAAACTGGCTAATTGATAGGTCTCTAAATGTAACTGTAAATGGGAAAATCATAATCAAGGGGGTATTTTAGTGGGGACCTGAGGGGACCTGTTGTTAGCCCTGTGCTATTTAACATTTTTATTAATGACTTGGAAGATAATATAAAATTATTACTGACAAAGTTTGCAGAAGACACAAAGATTGGGAAAGTAGTAAATATTGAAGAGGACAGGTCACTCTTACAAAGTAATCTGGATTACTTCATAAACTGAGCACATATTAAAATGGCTAAATGTAAATGTATACACCTAGGAACAAAGAATGTAGAGCTTACTTACAAGATTGGGGAGACATTGTGGCTACACATCCCAGCCATGGTTTTCACAGGTCAATTTATGTGAAGCTGTGGTTTTCTTTGCTGTCCTCTGGCATAGATGGTAGGGATATAGATGTGGCCCTTGATGCTACGTGGTGTGTTGGCAAGTATAGGGTGCTGCCGCGATGGAGTTTTCTATTGATTGCAAAGGGTGGAGCATCTGAGATTTTAGACCTGTAGGCCAAACAGGGTCACTATCATTTGTGTTTGCTGCCTGAGAAGATCCGTTATCAAAGAATCATAGAATATCAGGGTTGGAAGGAACCTCAGGAGGTCATCTAGTCCAAACCCCTGCTCAAAGAAGGACCAATTCCCAATTAAATCATACTAGCCAGGGCTTTCTCAAGCCTGACCTTAAAAACCTCTAAGGAAGGAGATTCCACCACCTCTCTAGGTAACCCAGTCCAGTGCTTCACCACCCTTTTAGTGAAAAAGTTTTTCCTAATATCCAACCTAGACCTCCCCCACTGCAACTTGAGACCATTACTCCTTATTCTGTCATCTGCTACCACTGAGAACAGTCTAAATCCATCCTCTTTGGAACCCCCTTTCAGGCAGTTGAAAGCAGCTATCAAATCCCTCCTCATTCTTCTCTTCTGCAGACTAAATAATCCTAGTTCCCTCAGCCTCTCCTCATAAGTCATGTGCTCCAGACCCCTAATCATTTTTGTTGCCCTCTGCTAGACTCTTTCCAATTTTTCCAAATCCTTCTTGTAGTGTGGGGCCCCAAACTGGACACGGTACTCCAGATGAGGCCTCACCAATGCTGAATAGAGGGGAATGATAATGTCCATCTATCTGCTGGCAATGTTCCTACTTATACAGCCCAAAACGCCGTTAGCCTTCTTGGCAAAAAGAGCACACTGTTAACTCATATCCAGCTTCTCGTCCACTGTCTAGGTCCTTTTCTGCAGAACTGCTGCCTAGCCACTCAGTCCCTAGTCTGTAGCAGTGCATGGGATTCTTCCGTCCTAAGTGCAGGACTCTGCACTTGTCCTTGTTGAACCTCATCAGATTTCTTTTAGCCCAATCCTCTAATTTGTCTAGGTCCCTCTGTATCCTGTCCCTATCTTCCAGCGTATCTACCACTCCTCCCAGTTTAGTGTTATCTGCAAACTTGCCGAGGGTGCAATCCACGCCATATTCCAGGTCATTAATGAAGATATTGAACAAAATTATGTCCTCGTGCATCTCCCACTCCTTTTCCTGGGCCTTTCTCCTGTCCCCTTTTTCCTTCTTCATGCTGTCTTCCATGTCAGCTCTCCAGGCCCTTTGTTTGTGGTCCAGTGCAGCACTGGCTTGTAGGATCTCACTGACCATTCCCTCTCTAGTCCTCTTTCTCCACCTCAGAGAATCAGGCATTCTGCAGGTGTGGAGGGAGTAACCCTCAAGTCTGCCATACCAGAGGTGGCTGATAAAAACAGAAAGATGTACTACTACATATTACTGATAGTGTGTGTATGACTACACACAGTCATAACAGAAAAGGAAAGATAAATTTCAAAACTCCCTTCCTTGATTGTCATAAAAACTTTTAATAAGACATACTTATTTACACTTCAGTTTTGGAGCACCTATGCATAGCACCACTCTCCAGCCCCAGTCATGATGAATATGGCCTGCCAAGGGTGGGAGGTGGGGGGAAGGAATTTTGGTTGCATGAAACAATAAAATTTCAGACTCTGTTCCGTGGGTAAAGATATAGGGGAACAGCCCTGCATATTGGTGCTATTTTCCACAGGCATTGGGGGTTTCATTTGTAAAGGTAAAAAAGGCACAGAGAGCTCAGACGCTACCTTTGTCCCAAAGCCACCCAGCCCTGCATGCCACTAGCCTATTTACTGTGATGGTGCCAGCCAAACTCACCATTGAGCAGTGTGGGAAAGTGTTTTGCCACAGTGGAAGAAACAGAGTAGATATCCCTAGAAAACTTTGGGAGAGGATTGGAAAGAATCTCCATGAAAGTTTCATCAAAATCTTTCTTGACAATAAAAGAGACATCCCTATGTACATAAATAAAGTAATCCTGACCACATGTAGCAGGGTGGTCACCCCGCTCTGGCCCTGAAGGGGTTAAAGCAGCCCTGGAGAGGGCTGCAGTTGGGAAAAGGTAGGCTGATGGGGAAAACAGCCACAGCTGTGGCCAGCTTAATCAGGGCCCAGCTGGCCCTTATAAGAGGGCTGTGAGCCAGAAGTTAGGACACACACTCTCTCTCTAGCATCTAGAGAGAGAAGGACCTGGCTGCCTGGGAGTTGAGAAGGGTACCTGAGGTGGAGCAGTGCTGGGGAAGGGCAGAGGAAGCTGGGGAGCTCCAGACAGGAAAAACCCCAGGCTGCAGGCCTTGCTAAAAGGGCCAAATAGGTATTGGGCTGCAGAGGAGCAGCCTAGAGATAGGCAAAGGCAGCAGTTCCTAACCCCCTTGCTGATGGTGAGTGGTTTACAGACTGCAGTTGGCCCCAGGGAGTGGGGGCTGTATGATGACTGACAGTAGCAACTGAGGCAAGGTGGGTTAGAGGGTTGGGGGCCCCTCTGGGAGGGGAGACCCAGAGCAAGGGGGTACTGTGGTGGGCAGAACCCCTGGGCAAAGGGCACTGGGGTCCGGGAGGAACACAGGGGATAAGCGGCAAGCGAGACACCGGCCTGAAAAGGGTGCTCTGGGCTGGAAGAGCTAATTCCCAGGATGACCAGCGGAAGGCACTGTGCCAGTGCGTCATTGCCCCGCCACACTATGGCTGATCCTTGGCTGTGCAGGCACAACTTCTTCTCCCCACAGGCTCTGGAAAGCTAATACCTCCTGTCTACTCCATGCAAGAGCACATCTAATGTGGGGAGCTGGCATGGTTGGGTGAGCTGCTTGGAGAACTCCCCAAGATGGGCAATCAGGAAAAGGCCTTTCAGAAATACCTAGCCCCAGACAGTGGAGTTTACAATTGTGACCAGAGTGGTCATTGTTGCAGGGCATGGGACATTGTGGGATAGCTGCTAGAGGATTGTTAGGGTTGACACAGGATGTTCAGTGTCTATACTTGCAATGTGTCGTCCTCAGTAGCTTGACCATGACTTCACACCATTCAGGGAGGTTGTTTTACTGTATTGCCATAATGAGGAGCTTTCACCAGGAAGGAATTTTCCCCTGGGTCAGATTGGCAGAGACCCTGGTGTGTTTTAGCCTTCCTCTGCAGCATGGGGCACAGGTCACTTGTAGGTTTACACTAGTGAAAAAAGTGAATTTTCTGTAACTTAAAGTCTTTAAATCATGATTTAAGGACTTCAGTAACTCAGCCAGAGGTTATGAGTCTATTACAGGAGTGGATGGATGAGGTTCTGTGGCCTGTATTGTGCAGGAGGTCAGACTAGATGATCATGATGGTCCCTTCTGGCCTTAAAGTGTATGACTCCAAGAACATAGTTTGGTTGATACTTTAGTACCGAGATTAAGTGCTGATTAGAGGTTTTAATTTTTTAAAAATAATTTGAATCCTTACATTATATCCCCTGCTTAAAAATGTTTCACTATAGAGAAAATAATATTTTGTTAATATTAAAAATGGTATATCCTGTTTCTGAACCTTTATCATCTGGGCTAAATTCAGTCTCACTAATGTAAATTCACAATGAAGTCAGTGGAACATAGGATATGTCACTACTTCTGAGTCCCACACTACTATACATAGTACTGTAGGCAGTGTCACAGACTCTACATATAAGGGAGAGATGGGATTCCGCAGCCATATAGCAGCTTCAGGTCTACTACTAATGTAAGACATTTCTATTTCTGATCTATACTGTAATTACTTAACACACCTTAGGTACATGCAGATAGTCCAGAGGGGATTCACAGGGAGACCGTAGGTGCTGAAAATCTCAGCATTTCAGTGCCTAACTTTTAGATGTCCTGTCACCTAGTGGAATTGAGGCATCCCTGTACTATTCATGGGGAGAGTTAGGCACCCAAGAATGGAATTTGCAAAAGCCAGCAAGCTTAGCAGGGAGCCACCTAAGCTAGCCAATAGGAAATGACAAGGAGTGCGGCCTAAGCCCCATCCCTCAAAGAGAGCTAAGTGCCTAACTGTGGGCTGGAGGGGGGGTACCACCCTCTCTATGGCATTCACAATTGTGAATCCTCTCCTTGAGCTGGGTGCCTAAGCCAGGTCAGCTCTTTTTTTCATGGGGAAAACGAGGACAGAGAGTAAGAGTGAGTGTTTGGGCATATCTACATTACAAACTTATGTCGATTTCAGTTAAGTCAGCATTCAGCCACCACAGTAATTAAGTCAGTAATGCATGTCCACACCACACTCCTTTTTTCGGCTGAGTGTGTTCTCACTAGCAGTGCTTGCATCAGTGCACCACAGGTAGCTAACCCACAGTACAACTTGCTGTAGGGGGGTTTGGGAAGGGCTTGCAATGCCTCCTGGGACCAAAACATTTTCATGGGGGGAGAGGGAAACTGGGAACATGGTATCAACATCCATGACACAGTTTTCTGCCCCCCTCCCCTGATCTCAACTTATCCTGCAGTATTTCCAGAGCAGCAAAAGGAGCCACCGCATGGAACATGGCAATGTCCATCAAGCAGCCCAACGATTCAGGATTGCTGCTGGCAGTTGTGCAGCAGCTGAACACAGAGGAGCGGCTGGTTCTGGTCCCAAGAAACAAGCAGTGATTGCTGGGATTGCATCATTATGCAGTTATGGGATGATGATCAGTGATTGCAGAACTTTTGTATGTGAAAGGCCACTTTCCAGGAACTGTGTGCCGAGGTCTCCCCAGCTTTGCAGTGCTGCGACATTAAAATGAGACCTGCTCTGGAAAAGCGAGTGGCGATCATTGTGTGGAAGCTTGCAACGCCAGACTGACCAGTGTCTTTGGGGAATCAATTTGGAGTTGGTAAATCCACCATGGGAGCTGTTGTGATCCAAGTGTGCAGGACTATTAATCAACTTCTACTAAGAAGGGTAGTGACTCTTGGCAATGTGCAGGACATACTGGATGGTTTTGCTGCGATGGGGTTCCCCCTAACTGGGGTGGGACAATAGATGACAGGCATATCCCTATCTTGGCACCAGACCATCTTGCCAAAGAGTACATAAACCATAAGAGATACTTTTCAATCATGTTGCAAGTGCTGGTGGATCACCTTGGGTGTTTTACCAAAATCAGTGTTGGACGGTCTGGAAAGGTGCATGATGCCCTCTTCTTTAAGAACACAGGTCTATTCATAAAGCTGCAAGCAGGGTCTTTCTTTACTCAGTGCAAAATAACCATTGGTAATGTTGAAATGCCCATAGTGATCCTGGGAGACCCAGCCTACTTCTTGCTCCCATGGCTCATGAAGCTGTGCACTGGACACCTGGACAGCAGCAAGGAACGGTTTAAGAATAGGCTTAGTAGTGGTTGAATGTGTCTTTGGATGTTTAAAGGGTTGCTGGCACAGTTTGCTTACTAAGTTAGACCTCAGTGAAAACAATATCCCAATTGTTATTGCTGCCTGCTGTGTGCTTCATAATATCTGTGAGGCAGAGGGAGAGAATTTTCTGCAGGTGTGGGGCATGGAGGCAGATTGGCTGCTCAAAATCAGCAGACAGCCTGATACTAGGGCAATAAGAAGAGCTCAGTGTGTAGCACTGTGTCTCAGGGAGGCTTTGAAAACCCAATTTAGTAATGATCTACAGTAATGTGAGCTGATTCTTGAGTTGTGACTTCCCATACTGTTAATCTTGCTGTGCCTGCTAGGTTTCTCTCTCCAGCTAATCCCCTCCATTTCACCAGTTTCCCTGTACCCCCCTTCCCTCATGGTGTGAAGTAATAAATATTATTTCATTCTCAGGACCTTGATTTACTGCACAAACATATTGGAAGTGTAGGCTCAGGAAAGGAATGTAACCTTGGACAGTCAGTAGAATACAATTGTGAGGAGAAAAACACAGTGATCTTGTCTTTTAAATATAGTGGCCCTGCCTGTCAAAGATCATCATATGTGCTTTTTACTGCTAGTACCCTCCACTGGCGTTGAATGGAAGGGATACAGCATTTTCCCCCTCAGCTCCTGGAATATTTCGGAGAGGAGGAAAATGGTGACACAGGAATGCCATTCTGCAGCAGTTGCAGAGGGAATCTAGCCTCAAGGTGTTTCGCCAGAAGGTCTACCAGATGCCTCAACCTGCCTGTTTGCTCCTTCACAATCCCCAGGATCTCTTGCTGCATGCCACACTCATGTTCCTGGGCTTCTCTCCTGCTAGCAATGTCCATGACCAGTTTTTCATACAGAGAAATTATCCGTGCTCTCTGCTCAGTATCAGCTGTCTCTGCGCCACACCAAACAGAAGGGGATTTGAATCCAGGTTTCCCACATTCTAGATGAGGGCTTTAATCACAGAGGTAAGCATCTTTCCAGGGGGCTTAAGTGTGCCCTTTAGACCTTGAAGGCAAGATAAGCAGAGGAATGCCTAGTTTGCAAATGCCACCGGGGCTTAAATGTGAGTTTGGCACTGAGATACTGTGCAATGTCAATATTAGGACATTACCAGTGCAGTGTCATAAGTGAAATCCCTTCAAGCTACATGGAAACTTTCTAAAGACACCATAATAGAGGCTCAATTTAAATGTATGCCCCAGATTAAAACTCATAGTAAGAGTATGAAAAAAGGGCTACCATGGCTAAACAACAAAGTAAAAGAAGCAGACAAAAAAGCATCCTGTAAAAAAAATGGAAGTTAAATCCTAGTGAAGCAAATAGAAAGGAGCATACACTCTGGCCAATAAAGTGTAAAAATATAATTAGGAAGGCCAAAAAAGAATTTGAAGAACAGCTAGCCAAAGACTCAAAAACTAACAGCAATTTTTTTTTTGAGTACATCAGAAGCAGGAAGCCTGCTAAACAACTAGTGGGGCCACTGGATGACTGAGATACTAAAGGAACACTTAAGGAAGAGAATACCATTGTGGAGAAACTAAATGATTTTTTTGCATCAGTCTTCATGGCTGAGGATGTGAGGGAGATTCCCAAACCTGAGCCATTCTTTTCAGGTGACAAATCTGAGGAACTGTCCCAGATTGAGATGTCATTAAAGGAGATTTTGGAACAAATTGATAAACTTAAGAGTAATAAGTCACCAGGACCAGATGGTATTCACTCAAGAGTTTTGATGGAACTCAAATGTGAAATTGAAGAACTATTAACTGTACACTGTAACCTATCATTTAAATCAGCTTCTGTATCAAATGACTGGGGAATAGCTAATGTGATGCCAATTTTTAAAATGGACTCCAGAGGTGATCCCAGCAATTACAGGCCAGTAAGCCTCACTTCTGTATTGGGAAAACTGGTTGAAACTATAATAAAGAACAGAATTATCAGCAGGGCCGGCTCCAGCATTTCTGCTGCCCCAAGCAAAAGAAAAAAAAAAAAGCCGCAATCGCGACCGGCGGCGGCAATTGGGGAAGAAAAAAAATAGCCGCGATTGGCGGCAGCAGTTTGGCGGCAGGTCCTTCACTCCAAGAGGGAGTGAAGGACCTGCCGCCCCCGAATTGCCGCACGTGCCGCCCCTCTCCCTTGGCTGCCCCAAGCACCTGCTTGTTAAGCTGGTGCCTGGAGCCGGCCCTGATTATCAGACACATAGATGAATACGAATTGTTGGGAAGAGTCAACATGGTTTTTTTAAAGGAAAATCATGCCTCACCAATCTACTAGAATTCTTTGAGGGGGTCCACAAGCATGTGGACAAGGGGGATACAGTGGATATAGTGTACTTAGATTTTCAGAAAGTCTTTGACAAGGTCCCTCACCAAAGGCTCTTAAACAAAGATAGCAGTCATGGGATAAGAAGGAAGCTCTTCTCATGAATCAGTAACTGGTTAAAAGATAGGAAATAGAGGGTAGGAATAAATGGCCAGTTTTCAGAATGGAGAGACCCCAGGGGTTTGTCCTGGGACCAGTGATTTTCAACATATTTGTAAACGATCTGGGAAAAGTGGTAACAGTGAGGTGGCAAAATTTGCAGGTGATACAAAACTATTCAAGATAGTCCAAAGCAGACTGTGAAGACTTACAAAGGGGTCTCACAAAACTGGGTGACTGGGCAAAAAAATGGCAGATGAAATTCAATGTTTATAAATGCAAAGTGATGCACATTGGAAAACATAATCCCACCTATAAATATAAAATAATGGGGTCTAAATTAGCTATTACCGCTCAAGAAAGAGATCTTGGAGTCATTGTGGATATTCTCTGAAAACATCCACTCAATGTGCAGCAGCAGTCAAAAAAGCTAACAGAATGTTGGAAACATTAGGAAAGGGGTAGATAATAAGACAGAAAATATCATATTGCCTCTATATAAAGTCCATGGTACGCTAACAACTTGAATACTGTGTTCAGGTGTGGTTGCTCCATCTCAAAAAAGATATATTGGAATTGGAAAAGGTTCAGAAAAGGGCATCAAAATTGATTAGGGGTATGGACCAGCTTCCATATGAGGAGAGATTAATAAGACTGGGATTTTTCATCTTGGAAAAGAGGCGACCAAAGATGGATATGATAGAGGTCTATAAAATCATGACTGGTGTGGAGAAAGTAAATAAGGAAGTGTTATTTACTCCTTCTCATAACAAAAGAACTAGGGGTCACTCAATGAAATTAATAGGCAGCAGGTTTAAAACAAAGAAAAGGAAATATTTCTTCACACAAAGCACAGTTAACCTGTGGAACTCTTTGCCAGAGGATGTTGGAAAGCCAAGACTATGACAGGGTCCAAAAAGGAACTAGATAAGTTCATGGCAGATAGGTCCATAAATGGCTATTAGCCAGGATTAGCAGGGATGCAAAACCATGCTCTGAAACGTCCCTAGCCTCTGTTTGCCAGAAGCTGGGAATGGGTGACAGGGATGGATCACTTGATGATTACCTGTTCTGTTCTATCCCTCTGAAGCACCTGGCATTGGCAACCTCTCGGTGGACAGGACATTGGGCTAGATGGACCTTTGGTCTGACCCAGTATGGCCATTCTTATGTAGGAGGTTGTGTGCATGTCCAGACACTGAAATTCAGGTGCCTCAGGGACTTTTACTACAGAAACTTAGGCACTCAGGGACTTTAAGTGCCTCAGAGTTAGGTGGCAGCTGAGCAAGGGTTTTGTGAATGCTAGTGGTGTCTAAATGTTGGACTTTAGTCACTCAAAGTGGCAGTTCAGCACCTACGTCCCACTTGTGAATCCCACCCCCAGCGCATAAGACAAAAATGTACAGACACTTTCTCTCTTAATTCATCTCTAAACACACTTGTGTATATGGGTCTACACATTCATACAGAAAAATCCACCAGCCCTGCCTGCTGGCCTTAAGAACTATATTATTGTAATGATATTATATGCTTTTGAATTGCTCTTGACTGGATAAAAATCCTAAGGCAGGTTTGAGTGGAGGGAGGAAACTACTTCTCTCTCAAACTTTTGGGGGAGATTGTTTTTTTTTTTTTAATATTTCAGAAAAATATTCCACATCTGGAACCGAAATTAAGATAGCCAAAACAAAGCATTACAGGCTAGAAATTTTGGAAACTTTCCCCCTGAAAGAGTGAATGCAGGTCTTAGCAGTTCCTGTAGGTGCAATGTATATTTTGGGGAGAAAATTTAATAGTGCCCTGGTAAAAGAACTATATTTAGATAAACAAAAGCTTGCTTGCAAACTGAATGTGAGTTAATGGAAAACATAGTTTGATAACAGAATGATTGGCTCTGATAAGATTTTATTACCCATATGCAATTATCTTTCTTTCATATCTCCTTCTCAAAAAATGGGGATGAGCAAATATGAATTTATTACCGATGTTATGGTGGAGATTGAGGGGAAAGAACACTTCTACTCCTCATGCTGTTTGGAAAAACTTGGAGTTGCTATAAGATCAGCGATGGAAAATTTGCCTGTAATGCCTCGTTTCCCTCTCTCCCTCTTCTTTGGTGCCATAATGGTGAAAAGTGGATTTCCGTAAAGCCAAGAAAAACTTTAAATTAAAAAAGTTAATAGCACCCTTAAAATACAATTATGTCTCTGTGGTGGGCACTGCTGCAAGTTACTCCTAAAGGGAGGGAGAAAAATACCCAGTCTAAAAAGAACAAAAGGAAGGGTTTCTTTTAATTTTGAAAAATGAAAGGGTAGATCTCTTAGCATCAAGTGGGCAGGGCATTGAAAGAAGTAGCACACAGCTGATTTCCAACAGCAGCAGGAGGGAGAGGGAATGAGGCTTTTGACTCCCTCTCTCAGCATCCTATGATTATCAGGTTGGCAGGAAGTGGATAGAAGCAGCCATAAGCTTGTTCCTGACATCTGCAGAAGCTAGTGAATTACAGCTAGATCAAAAGCCAGCTGACGTCACCAGAAAGACTTCCTCTTGCTTCAGTGAGCTTGGATTAAAGACCTTAAAATTGGTTTTAAACTTTGCTCTTTCAGTATTCTTCAAATGTGAAGTGGGTTCCAGAAAGTAAGTTCAAAAGTTGTTTGCAACTGTAAATCAAGTAGTTAGTTGTATAAAGTCTATAGTTTTTAGATGCAATATTAGAGGGTGGTTTGAGGGCCATTTTTAAAATTTGGCTCTAAACAGTATATGTAAAATATTTATTTTTCATATAATAGTTTATTATATTAATCACAAAATATATTTCGCAGGCCGATTGTAATTTTATTGAACCAACTCACATCAGCCTAACCATAGTGGAAGTAAAGGCTTTTGCTAATTTTGTGACCTTTGAGTGCAAGCATCAACCAGCTCATATTAGATACCTACCCAGCTTTAGTATCTAGAGTGCCTATAATATTTGCCTCTAGGGTTTGTGATGTAGTGGGCACAGCTCTCAACACTAATCAATTCCTTTGTACATTGGATCAAGATCAGTTCTATTTGAATGAGAGGGGGAGGGGTTACATTATTATATTAAAGGGTCTAATCAGTGCTTAAACTTTATTAAATTTAGTTTTTGTGCTATAATCACAGAGAGCTCATATAGCATTCATAGTGCTAAACTTTTATCTAAGTTGTTCAAATATTACATTTTAAAGATCTCATATTTACCTGTTGGTGAAAACTGCGGCCTGTATTATAGTATAAAGTGTTTAGATTAAGACTGAAGCAGGCCCTCTAGGATTTTAGTCATTTAATCTTTCTTTATTCAGTTTTGGGATTCAATTATTTAAAACATTTTCAGGACAATATAATGCAGAATTATGAATTTACACCAGGTCTCTATTCTCAACTGTTCAACAAAAATTTGAAGAATGCTGTAGTTAAAAGAAAATAACCCTTTAGTTTTTTTTTTTTTCCTGGGCTACAAGGTGCAAGTCTGTGTGGATTCCTGGTCACTCACTGTATAAAGATCAGAATAAAGTAGAGCTTTATTGAATGCAAGCATATTCTATTCAATAATTAAATAAGGGGTTTTTTGGCCTTATTCACATCTGTTGTAAATATCTCTAGATCCAAATCCTCCTGGTCTTACTCAAGTGAGTAATCTTACTGAGGTAAGTGGAGCTATTCACCTAAATAAGTCCATCAGGACTTGTCTCAGAATAGTTAATAAATGCAATGTGTAACTAATTTGAATCATATATTCTTATTTAGGGAGCTGATAAAGCAAGAGACAAGTGAGGATATAATCCTTTGGGAGGCAACAGAAAGTCTGAATAGATGAATGACAGAAGTAGATGTAGACAGGAAGGCTAAGAACATCCAATCTGATCATATAAATCCTTATGCATTATTTTAGACCATGAAGCTTTGTTTTGTCCCACAGTGCCAGTCAGAATTTTGTATCATAACATGGTATATTCTAAAAGCATACTGTATAGTCTACATGCATCAAATTTTTCTATTTATTTTGTATTGCATATTGCTAAACAACAAGAAATAGCATAGCAGCTATACCTTAATGGGAAACAATTGTTTATTGAACCGATACCCATTATTAATTTAACAATGGAATACAAATGCTTCTGGCAACCAGTGCAATAATTCTGTTTCCTTGTTTACTGAAGGTTTTCCATTGGCTTCAATTGGAGATGAATCCTCCTCCCAGATGGAAAAAGTGATGCTTTTATAACATCTGGAAAGAAACAGCAAGGACATCTTCCTTATGCTGTTATCTTGTGTGCTTTTACTCTCTCTCTCATTCTCTCCCCCCATATATATATATATATAAAATACACACACACACACAAACCCTCTCTAGGTTCTTTTAGTAAGAAGTCAAAAGGATTCTCAATCTTATCATTATCCTAGTCTTTTACAACTCCTTTATGTATGTTTAATAAAAGTAGCCACAAATAATTTTTGTAGTGAGTTATCAGAGAAATGCACACTTGTCTCAGAAGTACGGTGTTGTTTTTGAAACAAACATTTATTTCTTCAAATAAAGATGTGCAAAGGTGTTGGGCCTGTAAAAATAGGTCAGTTATAAAGATGTTTTGGCTCTACTTGAGTTATAACAAAGATGAATTTGGCCCACTGTGGCTACAGAGGGCAATCTTGATATCGTGAATGATAAATATAGTCAAAAATAAAGTTTAGTTCATTAGAAACTTAAGTTACACATTGCCAGCACTATAAATTCAACATCTGTCTTGTATTAAGTTCATAAATTGTCTTTTTGATACTCATATGTACTTATTTTAAATACAAATAGTACTCCTTTGCTTGATATGTAATGGGTATTGTTTTGAAATAAAATGTAACTACAAAGTTTGTTTTTTTCTTATTGTAAAGTAGGATGTGTAATATTGTACTCCACTAGATTAAAAAGCAAAGAGTCAAAAACAGAGCTATAGCTAACTTCTAGGTTTTACTTGATGCAAACAATCACACTACAGTCAATTTGGATACTGTATTTGCACTTGCATTTATAATTTTAGACTCTTCCAAGTCTACCAAAAGCCCTTTTTATGTGAAAAACAGAATAAAGTCAAGTCCAATAAACAGTGAAGATGCAAATTTAATGTCAGTTTTAAATAGATGTGTATAAGGATTAATTACTTATAAAGTAAAACACAAGTTTTGACTATTGCAGACAGAAATCAAAATTGTGTGTATTGTTAATTTTTCATTGAGGAATACTTAGATTCAAAAAGTGCATTAGTCACTTTGAATGTTTAATATTTTACAAGAAGTTGTTCTGCAAGAAAACAAATCATCGGTAATGAAAAACAACGTGCAGCTTATAAGTACTGTGACAAAGTTCCTCCTCTATCTTGGTGGGTCCTGCGCTTATTGGCGGATTTTCTTGCCTCAGAGATTCACCATGTGGGTTGGGGAACAGCCCAGAGACCTTCACCTCTGGAAGAACCCACAGTCCAGGTCAATTGGGAAGTTTGGGGGGAACCCGAGCCCGCCCTCTACTCCGGGTTCCAGCCCAGGGCCCTGTGGACTGCAGCTGTCTATAGTGCCTCCTGTAACAGCTGCATGACAGCTACAACTCCCTGGGCTACTTCCCCATGGCCTCGTCCAAACACCTTCCTTAATCTCACCACAGGACCCTCCTCCTGGTTTCTGATAACGCTTGTGCTCCTCAGTCCTCCAACAGCATACCCTCTCAGCTTCTTGCTCCCAGGTCCTCACACTCACACCACAAACTGAAGTGAGCTCCTTTTAAAACCCAGGTGCCCTGATTAGCTTGCCTTAATTGAGTCTAGCAGCTTCTTCTTAATTGGCTCCAGGTGTCCTAATTAGCCTGCCTGCCTTAACTGGTTCTAGCAGGTTCCTGATTATTCTAGTGCAGCCGCTTCTCTGGTCACTCAGGGAACAGAAAACTACTCATCCAGTGACCAGTATATTTGCCCTTGACCAGACTCCTGTACCCCACTGGTCTGGGACTGTCACAGTACTTAGTGTGCAAACTTTTGAGACATATGACCTTTGTTTCTTAGAAGGCAAACCACATTGCTCCTATCTAAAAAATATAGGGATGTTCTAAAATAATAATAATTAATACCTAGCTCTTATTTAGCAGTTTTATTTGTAGTTCTCAAAGGCCAAAATCCATATAGAGACAAGGTGCCACAGCCTTACCTTGGAAGTGCTGACATTTCTGCCATTGAAGTCCCCAAGGCAGCTACATTTGAGCCTGTGCACAGTTGTCTCAGTCTAGGCACCCGGGTGCCTATCTCATTCCTATGCCTCAGGGAGATTCTCAAACTAGGCATTCCTCTGCCTATTTTGCCTGCAGGGCTCAATCCAGTAGATAACTTCCTTGATGGTAGGATTGCCAACTTTCTACTCACACAAAACCGAACACCCATGTCCTGCCCCCTGCCCCACCCATCCTTCAAGGTCCCGCCCATGTCCTGCCCCTTCTCTGAGGTCCCACCCTCTGCTCACTCCAAATATTTAACAGTGAGGGTAACTGATCATTGGAGAATTCACCATGATCCTTGGTAAATTGTTCCATCACTGGCAATTTTTAAAAATTAATTTAATTTTTTTGGAAGATATGCTCTAGCTCAAATAGGAATCATTTCAGGAAGTTCTCTGGTCTGTGTTATATAGGAGGTCAGCCTGGATAATCACAGTGGTCCCTTCTGGTCTTAGAATCTATGAATCATTGCACCAACTCCATAGAGAAAGTTAGCCTGAGTCATGATGATCAAGCAACCTTAACTTAGGGTCTCCCTTTGCTCTGTGTAATCCCTGATTTCCTGTGTAGCTGTGCTGCCAAGGACTTGGAGATCTAGGAGCTAGTGCATGGACAGAGGCCTCCACATAGGCAGGCCTTTGCCTAACTGAGTTCCCCAAAATGTCCATAGGGATCTCTTTGGAAGCAGATGGTTTCCTGTTCTCTGAGAAGGGAGGGAGAACCGCATCCTCTTAAGGAAAAACTGGCCAACTCTGAAAGGGAACATTGCAGAACCACCGATTTCAGATGCAGGCTATGCCTACCTCATAACTTTGCTTGTAGTTTTTAATTATCCTGAAATTGAAAACATTACACACAGTCCCCAAGATCAGTAATGTAATTAAACCAGCCTGAGGAGAGCTAAAGACATCAGGGAAGAATCTATGGCTGGCAGGGACACGGACAGCATGAAGGTATTCTTAAAGTGTAGTAGGAATAAAATAAATTTTAAATAATGGTATAAGCCCATTACTAGATGGAGATGGTAAAATTGTTAATAATGATGCAGAAGTGTTAAATAAATTTTCTCTTCTGTATTTGGAAAGAAGCAGAATAATGATTTGTATCACATGAGGATGAGAAACTAAGTTCCAGTCTCTTAGTGACTAAGGAGGTTGTTCAACAACAACTACTAGAGATATCACCCGGGACAGGAGTCCTAAAGAGCTGGCTCAGTAGAACTCTGGCACATTGATGTTAATTTTTTAATAAATCTTGAAATACTTGGAAAATTCCTGAAGGCTAATGTTGTGCCAATATTTAAAAAGAGCAATTAGGCTGACCCGGGTATCTATAGGTCAGTTAATCTAATATCAGTGCCGTGAAAAATAATGGAAAAGCTGATATGGGATTCAATAAATAAAAAATTAAAGGGTGGGAATACAATCACTGCCAGTCAACATGGTTTTATAGAAAATAGATCAGACAAACTGAATCTCTTTTTCAGGTGAAACAGACATAGACTTTTCTGAGTTATTCAACTTAATATCACACTACATTCTGAGACTCTGGACAGCAATTGAGTGGCCTGTCTAGTCCTTCCCAATCCTTTGTGGGGTGAGCTCCTCACTTTGGGAAATACCAATTTAGCTACTAGAACACCTGAGTCATTATTCTCTAAAATGGTTCAGGAGCACTGGCTCTGCCATTTGCTAATCTTTCTGAATAGCTCTTTGTTAGTTACATGTTCACAGGAAATAATTTATATGAAACCTGTTCTAATGCCATCTGCTGATATGCTTGTTATAGTCTGGCCCACATGACCTCTCTGGCCACATAGAATAATAACTAGCCTTTCAAGTGTCCTATTAAAGCAAACGAAATTCTGATTAACACTAATGTTAATTGAACCCCAAGCCTCATAGAAAATTAAATGACTGAATTCATAAACTGTTCAAAATAGTGCTGATACTAGAAATACAGGGCTATTATACTCATTACAGTGTATCACAAAGTAATTCTTTTAAGAAGTTAAGACTGTTGCTGACATTTTCTTTTTATTATGCAAAGCTTCACTTTTAAAGAATGTTAAAAACAGTTTAGATGACAAGACAAAAGAGGGGATGAATTTGCAATTCCCTTTTAAGAACAAAATAAACTATCGGTTTATGAAACTGATAGCCTTCTTCAGAAACTAGCTACTGACCTTGCTCTGAGCCCACATGACATTTTCATGAACTGGACTCTATACTTCTTACCTGAACTCCTAAACTGTATCACCACTGAGCAAAACAAATATCACTGTAAACAAGATAACCGGAAAACCAAAGCAAAAATTAGATAAAATTCAGGAAATAGTCAAGGTAATCATTTTCTTATATGAGGGAGTGGGAAACAACCAGCTTCAGAAAATGGCTGTTTTTGTCATTTTGTTATTGTTTGTTTGTTGACCCAGACTATCAATAGTATTTGCTCATCCTTAGAGTGAGACGGATGGGAGATGTTCTATTCTAATTGATTAACCACATGAGGGGGAAATAAAGGAACTCCTGTCTCGGGTACATGTATACTGGTGATCTTCCTGACAATAATTTACAAAATAACCATGTAGAAATGTTTTTCACTAGCCTGTTTTGTCTTTACAAGGGTTAACTAAGGCTGATTTTTGTAAAGTTGATTATGGGATTTGTACCCCAATTCCCTAGAAAGGGAAAGAAACAATAGTTTTAAGTTACGTCTGAACTTTGAGATGGCAGTATAATTTCTATCTTGAAGAGACATACTCCCACTAGAGTCATTAAGCAAGCACATTAAAATTAGAGTATAGCTGCAGCAGCATGAGCAGCAGAATGGACTATCCATGCCAAGTCCGTTTCTATGGTCTTGGGGTGGCTAGCCCCTTGGTCATTCTACCTCAAACAGAGCTAGTGTGGGTATGTCTTCTCAAGCTAGGAATCACATCCCAAGCTATAAGTGTAGACATACCCTATGATTCCTTGTAAAACCTTAAAAATATGGTATTAAAAAGGGAGGCCTATAAATGCCAAACATGAAATCATATCTAAAATAATAGTAGAATTCCAAGAAAGCTGTAAATAGTCTGCAAAAAGAAGAACAGGAGTACTTGTGGCACCTTAGAGACTCACAAATTTATTAGAGCATAGTACATAGTACAAGTACTCCTGTTCTTTTTGCGGATACAGACTAACACAGCTGCTACTCTGAAACCTGTAAATAGTCTGGTAATTACATCACCAATGAAGTCTCCTGTTGTTTGGGACAATAAACATATGAAAGAGATGAAAGGGCTTTTGCCATCTCATTCTAAGATAGAGGATGTTATGGTAAGGATATGGATTAAGGATATTTTGGAGATGAGTTAGGCTTTCCTAACAATGAAGCTAGCAATAAAGTTAAGTGCAAAATTCTGGTTAAAAATTAGCCTAAAAGAGAATCAATATACTACATATTAAAAAGATTGAAAATTGGGTTATAGATCTCAAAAAATAATTGTAAATGGAGCTTAATAATCAAATGGGTGTTTTTCTAGTGGGGTCCTGGCTCAGTGCTACTGAATGTTTATATCATTGATCTGGAAGAAAATATCAAAACGTTGCTTATAAAGTTTGAAGATAACACAAAGATTGGTGGAGCCTTAAATAATGATGAGTATAGGACACGTAGACGGAGTGATCTGGATTTCTTAGTAAATTGCATGCAATAAACAATGCATCTTTTAATTTAGCCAAATACAAGATCATACGTCTTGGAACAACAAATACAGAACTTACAATGGGAATATATCCTGGAAAACAATGACTGTGAGGAGGACTTGGGCATGATTGTGGATAGCCAGCTGAACCTTAAAAGTCCAGTGTGATACTGGGTCTAAAAGAGCTAATGTGATCCTTGATATATAAGCACAGGCATGTTGAGTAGGAATAAAGAGGTGGTATTACTTCGGTATACAGCATTAGTAAGATCATCCTCTAGTCAGAGGACAAACATTCAAATGGCCTGTTGTAGCCCAGGACTGACAATGCTCTGCATTGTCCAAGACAGGAATATATCACTACCTTAGTCTTGAAAAGTATTTTGAGCTAATGACAGAAAGTGTGTATAAATAGCATTTTGGTAACAGGTGCAGGTCTCTGAAAGTCAGTTATATGGTGTTTTTGATATTTCTAACTTTGGGATATGTTCACACAAAACTCAATTTTTGTTGTAGTTAACTGTTTCTGCAGCTTGTTGTTTTGGAGAACCTTCATGAAACACTATCTGATATCTTTAGATATTGACATGTACAACTTTGTGGCTTCATTGTCCAGTTTATAAAAACAGACTGTCTTCGTTGTAAAAACTTGTCATCCTGTATATATAAGGAGAATGAATGAACAAACATTAGGTTCATTTAAACTCAGGTGTAACTGCATTAACTTTAATGGAGGGATGAATTTCATGGATGAATTTGGTCCCCCAATATTTTCCCTACCTGTTATAATTTTCAAATCACACATATATAAGCACCGTGTATTGCCTGGTTTACCTTCTAGCATGTATGGCTGAGTCTCTAGGCAGGAGCATCCTTTTTCTCTCTCCTTCTATGAAGAAAGAGGAAGATTTTAGAAGACCCATGTCCTGAGTGAGAAACTGAAAGAGGATAGAGGTGCATCCTACTTCTAGTACACAGATATACAGATATTGATATTAGGTTTGGAGTGCAAAAGAGGGTACTTTTATTAAGATAGTCTACTCAGCTGTGTACTCATTAAAGAAACCTTTAGACAAAAGTAATGGGAAGCTAATGCTTTCATCAGTCAATTCATGGCGTCCCTAAGATTATATGCTGTCTGGAATATTCTTTGGGTGAAAACCCACCACCACTGAAGTCAATAGGAGTTTTGCTATTGACTTTAATGGGAACAGGATTTCACTCTTTGACAGGAATGATCTGCAGTCAGCTAAACCTGCAGAAATTATAATTTGGATTAGGAGAGATGTAAACCATCACAAATTAACATTTTGACAAGGTGGCTCTGAAATTCAACATTGCTCTCTGATGAGTGTATACACATAATACAGTGAGTACCAATTGATTTTAATTTTAAGAGACTCCTTTTATGGGTCATTAATTTTCATACTATTGTAAAATGGTTTACTCCACCAGGAAAATGTTTACCAGGCCAAAGTTGCACATTTTCAACTTGAATTTTAGAAAACATCACAAAGATTTAGATATACTTATAGGAAACACTTGGGTGAGGAGACAGGGATTGCTACTGTGCAAACGGAACTTTGGTAGATCAGAAATGTAAAATTGTCTATATCAATTTAAAGTACCTCTAGGAGATTTCTTTTTGTTTAAGGGGAAACCTTAGCTGGGAAAGGGCTTCAGAATAATCTTCCCAGGTGTAGGGGAACTGTTTCAGGAAATGATTAATTATGAAGGAGTGGCTGTGCTTCTATCATGTACAAGATAGAGGACTATGTGCCTTGCTCCTCTTGGTCAGAATGATTATTCACGGTTGAAAAGATCTGAGTGCTAGCAGGGTCAGCATTATTACTTTTGTTAATCTTGGTATAGTGCAATGTTTCTTATTTAATGCTTGTTATCTGTATTCCTTTATGCTATGAAAAGAAAAAAAATCTGCTGCCTTATCTTCCAATTATAGAGTGCAACTGAGATCATGCGAAGTGGGACCACAGGAGTGGGAGTATGCCAGTAATGATGAGTTCTTTTTTTCTCCCATCTGCTGTTAAGTAGTTGTCACCTTGTTTATTCTCTAAAATTACTAACTGCCACAGTTCAATCACATAAAAGCAAAACAACCCTTCCCTCCTCCAAGCACTTTCACAATTTTTGTCTGTAATATGTTTAATAGATAAATGAATTAAGGCTTATATTTTTTTTAAGCTCTAAATTGTGGGCACCCTCCCACCTAGGCTCTACCTTCCACAAATATCGAGTCCTATCAGGTCTTTTAAAATCTACTAGTATGCTCTTGTTAGAAGAGAAATTTTCTGGACCATCAGCAAATCATTTTCAGTAGCAGGCCCTTACCTGTGATGTTCACAGGGCTGGCGCTTCCACTAGGCAACTCTAGCAGTCACGTAGGGCGGCAGGATGTGGGGGGTGGCATTTCGCCACCCTCTGCAGAATTTCGGTGGTGAGGGGCTTCTTCTGCTCCAGGTCGTCGGCGGATATTCGACGGCGGGTCCTTCACTTGCTCCGGGATGCGCCGCCGAAGTGCCCCGAAGACCCGGAGCGGAAGGACCTCCGCCGCTGAGAACGCAGCTTCAGAGGAGGAGCTGCCGCTGATTACTGTGGAGGAGCGCTGCCGCCTAGGGCGGCAAAAGCCCTGGTGCCGCTCCTGGATGTTCACCACCTCTAATGGCATGCCAAAGCGTGAGTTTGGTGGCCCTGTGGGCACAGAATAAGGTCTATCTATTTACCCATGCTTTTAATTGAAAAACATCAAAACACGTTTCAGGGGAAGTAACTGTACTGGGTCAGGTATATGAGTGACTCATACTATTGTATTTATCTCTTTAAATGAATGGTAGTAGTCTGGATGCCAGATGATGATGGGTGCCATAGACAATAATACATACAAATAGATAATTCCCTTTGGTACATCTATTTTTGTAACAACTGCCATAATTATAAATAATTAAACATGCCTTACATGCAATGCTATAATTCCTATACTGAAAAGCAAAAATAAAAAACAAAAACCTCTAGTAATTCTAAATAATCACTAATAAATTACAATTACCCTGTTTACGTATACAAAATTTCAACCATTTATTATAGTAATAAAAGTATTATGAAAAATGGAACTGAATTTAATTTGGTGTAGGAGTGTGTGGCCATCTCTTCCAGTCAGTCTCGGACAGAAGCCATGCCCCCTTGCTCTCAGATCGACAGCAAGACAAGGGTTATTGGGAAATTACCAGTCTCTAAGGCCTGGTCCTCTAGGCCAGTGGTTTCAAACTTTTTTTCTGGTGACCCAGCTGAAGAAAATTGTTGATGCCCATGACCCAATGGAGCTAGGGATGAGGAGTTTGGGGTGTGGGAGGGGCTCAGAGTTGGGGTCCAGGAGTGAGGGGTGTGGAGTGGGGCCAGGAATGAGGGGTTCACAGTGTGGGAGGGGGCTCTTGGCTGACGCAGGGGGTTGGGGTGTGGGAGGGGATCAGGGTTCTGGGCTGGGGATGCAGGCTCTGGGGTGGGGCTAGGAATTAGGGGTTTGGGGTGCAGGAAGGGGCTCTGGTATGGGAGGGGCGCTCAGGGCTGGGGCAGGGGATTGGGGCACAGGGTTGGGGCACAGTGTTACCTCGGGCGGCTCCCCGTCAGTGGCGCAGCAGGGGGGCTAAGGTAGGCTTCCTGCCTGTCCTGGCACCGCGGGCCGCGCTGCACCCCAGAACCAGACCAGCAGGTTCGGCTCCTAAGTGGAGGCGTGCAAGCTCTCACCCTCAGGCACCGCCCCCCCCCCCAGCTCCCATTGGTCAGTTCCCAGCCAATGGGAGTGTGGAGCTGGTGCTCAGGGTGCGGGCAGCACGCAGAGCCCTGTACCCCCCTTCCTTCCCCCCGCACCTCGGAGCCAGACCTGCTGCTGGCCGCTTCCAGGGCATAACGCGGTGTCAGAACAGGTAGGGACTAGCCTGCCTCTTAGCCGGGCAGCACTGCCGATGGACTTTTAACAGTCCGGTCGGTGGTGCTGACCAGAGCCACTGTGACCCAGTGCCTTACATTCCATGACCCAGTACTGGGTTGCAACCCACAGTTTGAAAACCATTGCTCTAGACAAGGCCAAGCAGCAGTAGTCCAGGATTCTGGCCTCAGGCAGGGCAGAGCAAGAAACAGTCTAGCGAGCTCAGGCCCCCAGGCAGTGCACAGCACCAAACAGACAATTTGACAACCTGGCTCTGGCAGATGGCAGACAAATGCCAGCCTCCTGGCCTAAGGTGGGGAGGCTGCCACCCCAGGGTGGGGTTGGCAGCAGAAGGTAGGGGGACCCAGGCCCACCCTACTCCACCAGGTCCCAGCCCAGGGCCCTAACATTGGAGG
The DNA here is from genome assembly GCF_027887155.1 of Malaclemys terrapin pileata. NCBI lineage: Eukaryota > Metazoa > Chordata > Testudines > Emydidae > Malaclemys > Malaclemys terrapin. The sequence goes on from NC_071506.1 coordinate 165,678,056, forward strand.
ATGGTTCCGCCATTGGGTCAGCAAGAATCCGGTCAACACACGCTGACCTGGATTCAGGCAACAACCCAAGCAGACTATAGTCTAGTGTCCCTGGGCTACTTCCTACAACTCCTTCGTTCAGTACCTTGGTTCCATGGGTGTCCTCTGTCTCCCTGGAGTAGATAGCCAGCGACACTCCTAGCAGTTCCTCGGCACCCGTGTTGGCTGGTGGCTCTGGCAGCTCTGGCAAGTCTTCAGCACTGCAGGGATCCTCTTGGGCTCCAGCCCCTGCAGTGGATGGGAGGTATCTGTCTCTCTGGTGGTTCCAGCCCAACTGTGCTGAAGGGCCCACCTTTTATACTTTCTGTTCTGCCCCTCTGCATCTAGTAGGGCAGGCACTGGTGTCCTGAGTCTGCCCACCAGGATGGGGGGTGGGGGTTCCTCCTCATCAGTAATCTATTGTACACAGTAAATTTGAATTAAATAAGTACAGATTTTGTTGATCCTGTCTGAAAACAAGCTTCTTTAATGCCAAACACTAGCAGAGGAATAGCTGGTGAAGCTTGTGCAGGTGTACAGGGGCCCATATGTTTTAGAGGGCCCCAGGAGGCTCAAATATTTTTATCATTATCAAGGTTTGTCACAGTATGAAAAAGTCATGGATAGTGTTTGTTTGTCCGTTACATTTTTATGTACACCCCTCACTCCTGCACCCCAACTGTGACTCACCTCACAGCAATGGATCTTGAGTGCCATGGGGCGGGGCCCAGCATTCTGCTCTGGGCATTGCAATCTGGCACATAGGGTTGCAGCACTGCCCAGGTTTGGCCCACTTGACCCTCCATTATGATGTGTGTGGGGGAAAGGCCAAACTTCAGGGAGTGGTGTTTATATGGAGCACAAGGTCCCAGAAATCATAGAATATCAGGGTTGGAAGGGACCTCAGGAGGTCATCTAGTCCAATCCCCTGCTCAAAGCAGGACCAATCCTCAGACAGATTTTTGACCCACATCCCTAAATGGCACCAGCAAGGATTGAACTCACAACCCTGGGTTTAGCAGGCCAATGCTCAAACCACTGAGCTATCCCTCATCAAGGCAGAAGGTCAGGTGGACCAATCCTGAGTGGTACTGCAACCCTCTGCGCTAGAGTGCAATGCCCAGAGCAGGGGACACAGGAGCCACTTGGGCTGCTGTTGTGAGTGAGTGCAGGTCAGGCCTACTCTTCAATCTCCTCTCCCTCCACCCAGCCCTCCCCTCTGCACCAGGCCAGGATTAGGGTTTTGATGTCAGTCGGGGGAGGGAAAGGGTGCTACTGCTGATGGTGCTGCTGTGGGACAGCCTAGGACCCACTTTTGTTCCTCCACCACTGATGCCACATAATTCATGAGAGTTTTTATGTACTTAAAAATATGTGACTGTTTACCACTTGTGAATAACACAAAAAATGTATATTGGCATTTATCACAATAGTGCAATTTACACATAAGATGAACAGGAATAGGCAACAATCAGCATCTTGCTCTCATGACTGTTATGACCAGCAATGGCTCCAGAACCGGCTCAAAACTCCACTTACCCTTTAAACTGAATCTCTATTAATTACTATTGTTATTAATTGAGTGTTGTCCATATACTTTGTGTTGTAACCTGTCCTGAGGTTTGGAAGTTTAATAATAAATAATACTAAAAAATTGTTTACTGCCCAAAAACCCACGGACCACTTACTAGAAAATATTTAACAGTAATGGGTCACATGCAGCTCTCATTGATATCTTTACAAACCCATGGGTTTAATGGGATTACAGAGGTGTGACTGAGAGTAGGCAATATTCAACTATCTTGCACCCAGTCTGCAAGTTACGTAAAAACAGATACAGCACTAAGAAGGCATCACTGCATCTGGACGAGACAGTAATATGGATATGGGCATTGTCAGTTCATTAATAACACCTCAAACCATACCACCTTACCAATGTGATTCCAGAACTTCAGCATGTAGAAATAGATTTCATGGAGCTGTGTGAGAAGTTTGCCCCAACTCTCCAGTGCCAGAACACATGAATGAGGGAGGCCATACCACCACAGAAGTGGGTTGCAATTGCCCTCTGGAAGCTGGCTACTCACACTGCTACAGGTCCATGGTAAACCAGTTTGGTATTAGCAAATCAACTGTTGGGATGCTGGTAGAGGAGGCTTTTGAGGCAATTCTCACTGTGGTTTACCTGTGGGTGGTGGGCATAAGACATATACCTGAAATAATAGCTGGCTTTCAGACAATGGGGTTCCCAAACTGCACTGGGGCCATTAATAGCACACATGTGTCCATAGTTTCCCTGCCACAAGGAGCAAGCAAATATGTCAACCACAAAGGGCACTACTCCCTGGTTCTGCAGATCTTTGTCAGCCATAGAGGCAGGGTCATAAACACCAAAGTGAGAAGTATGGGAAAAATTCATGACACCAGGGTGCTAAAGAGATTTGGCCTTTGCCTGCTGGAAGAAGCAGGACCCTTATTCCCTCCTAATGACATTGTTATGAATGGGGTACCCTGTGCCCACCATTCTTTTAGGGGACTGTGGTGGGGCGAGTACCCCACCCCCATGTGAGATGGGGCTAGAGTAGGCCAGAGAGGCTGTGCAGGCTGGCAGCCAATCAGGAAAGGGCTTACTGAGGGCCAATCAGGGCTGAGATTGGAGACAGCCAATCAGGGCTCAGCTTGGCCCTATATAAAGGCTGTCCAGAAGAGCAGCAGGCAGTCTGTCCCAGGCCTTTGACAGGGGAATGTCTGTCTCCAGAGGTGGGAGACTAGCACCCAGGGCAGGGCAGGGAGAGCAGAAGGGAACTCCAGCCCGATATCTGCCAGGCTGCAGGCCCTGAGGGGAAGGGCCTAGCTGGTGTGAGGGGCCAAAGGCCAAGTGGCCCAGGGATGTGGACAGACAGAGGGGAGAGAAGGAGGACAGCGAGGCTGCTGCCAGAGGGTCCCTGGGCTGGGACCCAGAGTAGAGGGTGGGCCTGGGGTCTTCCCCCCCCCCCTTGCAGTACACCCAGCCATAGGGAGTGGCCCTTATAGACTATGCCAGATCCCTGGTGGGTGGGGTGCAGAGAGACTGCTGATCAAACCCTCCCCCCCCTACCCCCCGGAAGGGGGGGTGGATGGATTAAGGGGCACTGCTGGAGGGCAGCGGCTCGAAAAGGATGCCGCGAGCTGGTGAGTGATGTGGGCTCAGATGCCAACTGAGGGCGAGATGATGGATGGGACACCACCAGGAGGGGGCGCTCCACTGGACAGAGCTAATTCCCAGAGACAACTAGCAGGAGGTGTCAGGTGGTGAGTCCCAACACTGTCGCAGGGACCCTGTCTACCTTCTCCTACCATGGTTCATGAAACTGTGCCTTGAGCTCAGATGGTCTGACAAGAGAAGCTTCAATAACACACTTGGTAGTTAAAGGACGGTGATGGATTGCACATTTAACAAAGTCATTGCAGGCACCCTAGCTTCCAGTTTACAAATTGGAATTAACATGTATGAAGGCTGAAGTGAAGTGCAAATGTATGTATTCAAAACACTGAAAACATGCTAGATGGTGAATGTATATGAACTGTGAATACACATTCTCAGAGGACAGTCTCACTAGTAGTGGGAATGTCTCTTTTAAAAGCACCTCCTGTTTTCCTTCCCCCTGGCAGGATGTGGCACATGGCTGCACAGCTTGTGTGGGTTGTACAGGGTTGTACACCTATGCACTCCAGTTCAAAATGTTGTCCATTGACCAGGCAAAGCCAGAGTTGTGCAGTGCTTGCACTGGTTGTAGGATGATGTAGTATGGCAAACATCAGCAATGACATAGGGACCAGTACTGGAGCTGGTGGTGAAGGCAACTCTGGAACTGCTATTGGAGCTCGTAGCTAGACCCTGTTGGCAACCAGTTGATCAGCCGTTCCATCCCCTACTGGTCCTGCTCCCTATTCCTACTGACTTCCTCCAAGGATTTGTCTATCAGTCTCTTCTCCCACAGCATGTTCCACTCCTCCTTCACCCTCTGGTTCTCCAGGTGAACACCACTCTTGTGAGCCATGTCCTCACACATCTTGTTACTAGCCCACTTCCTTTTCCTCCACTGATGGACAGTCCAGTCCCTGATAGCAATGGATGGGAGTGTGGGCCTATCTGAGCTGGAATTGCCAACAATGAAAGAGAATATTATTTTTTTCAAGGGGGAGGAGGGGGAGAATTCATCACGCTTTATATTCTGCATCAAGAGAAGACCACAGTTTGAAATTTTATCATTTTTGAATGGTTTTAATACTCCTTTTACTCACTGTTCTGTTCCAAAACTGCTCCTAACACTGTCATCTTAAAGAAACACCATGGTCAGAATTATAATTTCATTTAATAAATAATAAAATAATGTTGTGCCTGCCTCTTGAGGGGAAGGGGGATAAAGATAAAATCTTAACAAAGGCACTGTTGCTGGTATTGGTCAGTGAATGTCTGGGGAATTGGTCTGCACAGTTTATGCATTCTGTGTGAGAGTATGAACTCTGTATGTATCTTTACCAAACTGAAAAGGTGCAGTTTTTTAATCTTCTCTGTGGTTTTATCTCCATGTTGGACTGCAATTCCAAAGGTGGGTGATACAGGCTCACAACAGTGTGTTTAAATAGAGGTCCATTCTGATTTAATAACCAACATCCTAGACAATAGATGGGCTCCCCACCCAGAAGAACTGGTTTGTTAAGGGAGAGGTCACTTGACAACAAAATCAACTGGTAGGGGTCTGTGATCACCTGAGGAGGCTGATCTGGGAGTCATCTGACAGAGAGGTTGGAAGGTTGTAAAAGGACAGGAGCTAATCTATTTGGGTGGTTTTCAGCCACTTTCACCAGCTCAAGCATAGAAAAGCTGCTGCAGGAGCCCGATGAGGTGGGGGAACCCTTCCTACCTGAGCTCAGATGGTTCCCCACGGACTCCCAAGGGTGAGGGGCATCACATTTGGGATGCTTGTTGTATATTATATGATCTGTACTCTCTGTGCTTTATCTGTTAAGTAAGGAGCAATGGTAACTTAGAATTTTGTGCAAAGTCAATCTGTGTGAATTAAGTGTTATACCTCCCATTCACCCCCTTGAAGAGGTAAACCAGAAAGCACTCATCTTCAGGTGGAATTCTGGGAGGGGGTAAGTTAAGCTATGGCGGAGTCTAAAGTAATTTTCAGATTGAGGCTCATGAGCTGCAATTGGCTCTTTAATGTGTGTCCTGAAGCTCCTAGCTAAGACAACCGCTTAACTCTAGGCAAGTCAGTGATGAGCTGGGAAGGGCCTGGAAGAAACATAACCAGGGCAGTTGGTATCCACCCTGCTACTTAGAGGGCATGGTATAGACTTTGATACCAGACCCCTACAGCAAGAGGATCATTTTCAGATGAGAGAATGGGCTCCCCCCACAACATGGTGATCTGTTTTTCAAGTGGGCAACCATGATACATATGAAAAGAATACCCCCCCCCCCAATGTGTGAAAAGGGGACAGCATAGCATGCCCAAAGGACCCACCAAAATAACGGTCCCTTCACTGGGGCTGAAGGGATCCCAAGGAAGATGATCTTCCTGCTTGTACTTTTACAAGGATGTGAAGGCTTAACCCTGCAGACAACTATGCTTTTGTGGGGTATATCTTGGCTCTCCCTGTAGTGCTGTCCTCACCATTGCTCTGTTCTGTTATTAGTTGGGATTGAAAGTACTTTCAGGAAATTCTCTGCAAGCTAGAAAAACTGGAGACCATGGGCAGTCAAGGTGCGGGTCCTGGGCTAGTAGGATTAGCCAGAGTAGAAGAACCAGAGGACCCCCTTGAGGGCAGTTCAAGATCCATGGGCATCCATCAAGTTAGAGACAGGAACAGTAACCAAGAAATTGCCAACATAGGCACTGACTCGGTGAGTGGTCTGGGGCTGGAGCACCCACCGAGAAAAATTAGTGGGTGCTCTGCACCCACTGGCAGCCAAGCTCTGCCCTTCTGCCTCTTTCTCTGCCCCCACAGCGTGCTACGTCCCCACTCCTCACCCTCCCTCCCAGCGCTTCCCACACCCCACCACCTAACAGCTGTTTGGCAGCGCTTAGGATTTTCCAAGAGGGAGGGGGAGGAGGCAGAGAAGAGGTGGGGAAGGGGTGGAATCAGGAGCGGGGGTTGAGCACCCACCGGGAAGAGGGGAAGTCGGCGCCTATGATTGCCATTGCCAGATTTAGAAGCCCCAACTCATGACCCAGATTTTATCTGCAAACAAAGGGGAGACCTTACATTGAGCAAGGCCTATGATCAAATTGCTGCTGTGAGAGAACCCAACAGCTGAGGCAGTGTCCCAATTTTATACTCCTTGAAGAATGCCTATATCACATCAAGTGTGATAAACAAATGGGAGGTGAGGACCAATTACTGGTAGCAGATAGCACATGCACTTAGCACTCATTTTTACTGGCCCAACGTCCACCGGGAAGTTAGAGAATACTGTGCCTCTTGTACCAAGTGCCAATTAACTACCCCAAAGAACCTGTGGCTGGAGCAGTGCCCACTTATGGACTTTCCAAGTACCCCAACACACCCACAGATCTCCCCAAAGGGAAGAAGTCTTTGTCTCTAATGTCTACTGAAGCGGGCTCTGGCCCACCAGCTAATTGTTCCTTCAATTCTATCCCATTCTGGGACAGTTGGAAGGGCTTAGACCAGAAGTGTTCTAAAACAAAAAGTAAACGTAACTTAATATTGGGCCATTCACCGGTCTTAACATGGGGCCCATTCCATCAGGCTAGGTTGCCAAGCATTATACAGGCATTAGCAGCTTCCCAGGCTTTTATTTAACCCATACATATCCCAACAGGGTCCACCAATGTTCAAAATGTAAAGCTTCAACAACAAATCAATGAACTACTGGCACAGCAACTATCTGCAACTGCAATTGGATGAAAAAGGGAAGCAGAGGCGAACCTGCGGTTAACTCAATAAACAGGGAATCTTGTAACATGGGTGGGGGGATGGCTTCAAAAGGCTAACTTGAAAATAAAAGGTGTGTATAAAAATGCAAAATGCTCAACTCGGGCTACCACCTGGGTAATAGTTGCAGTGGTACCTTAAAATGGCAACTAAGGTGGTCCCCATAATCCCTATGAGAATAATAGGAAGGGAAGCGCTCACTGGAAACCACTGAAATAAATAAAAAATGAAATGGTGTAAAATGAATAATAATTCAATTAAGTAATTGTTTATAAAAAATATTTAAATATGCCCCTCCCCAATGGCCATAAAAAAAGCAGACCCAATGGCTTGTGCCAGTGATAAACAATTGGGTGTAATATATATGGGGTATAAAATGTTCTGCTAAAAGTATGCACAATTCTGTAATATAACATGTGAAAGTACAAATGCACCAGCATCTGGCACAATTACACACAGTTACATGCTGCCATTGGGACTTTGTTCACAGCAATGAGTTTCACAGATCCATTTATGCACCAATCGAACCAGTGCATTACCCAATTCCATACCAAATGGTCAAGCTGGTTTGGACAATACCCCATTTTTCTGTACATATTCAATAAACTCATAATATAAACAAGAGCACATGAACACTGTAGGGGCAGCACCAGGCCAAGCAATGCCCAACTCAGGTCTTGGAAGCCCAGGCCTTTCAAGGAATTAATGCCTTCCAATTGGCTACTAAACTGCCTGCTTGAACTAATGTTGCCTGTGCCCTTTGGACAGGCCTAATGGACGGACACTCATTCACTTCATGGTCGTATTACTCATGTTGTAAAAATATTATTCCTATTAATTGTAATATTAATTTATAAGGTGTTTAAAATTATGTGCTACCTTAGCCTCTCCCTAAAGGCTATATTTGTAAATTCAGTGGCTTATTCCTTTTTATAACCTACCTTCTCTCTCTCCTCGTAGTATGATCAGTGGACCAAGGTATCAGGCTAGCTGGAGCTAGGGCCTCCAGCCGGAATGCCCCACCGTTCAGTGTGTGAGAAGGAGGGGCACCTGGGCCCTTCTTTGAAGAGAGTGGGGGAGTGTTGGGATATGTATGGGTTAAGTAAAAACCTGGGAAGCTGCTAATGTGCTAACATGGCATTAGGGGACAAAGGCATAAGAAGGCTGTAATTCTTTGTTTAATAAATAAGTTGCCATATTTTGCCCTTCCCTGTTGCTTGTAAGAATTGATAAGTGTTGCAGCTGCATAAGAAATGTGGGGATCTAAAGGATACCTTTTGGGTAAAGCAGTGTTATCTCCTCCTCCCTTCCTTTCCCAACTACATAAACAAGCCCTGGCTTATGGCCCCTTCCTCCCTCCCCTGAGAATTGCTAACCAAGGAGATTTGTGGCAACAAATTGTTGCAAAGAAATATATTTTCAAGGTAAAATGCCTGTGTAATATGTGTAATGCTGTGCACAATAGATAGGGTAAGTTTACTAACAAAATGGGTGTTTTTTTATTACTTAATAAGGGTTTTTGGGGTGTTGTAACGGATGTAGGCATGTAAATACTAACAGACAAAAAAAAAAATGTGCTGTAACTAATTCAGGGCTTACTGGACACTTGGGTCCAGTGGAACAAGTATCGCAATAAAGAAGCCCTTCTACTCAAATCTGCCTCTAGGTCAGCCTGCTCTTTCTTTCTTCTAACAGACCTGGGCTCCCTGGACCCTGAATTTGCTGGAGCCCGGGCACCACGGGCCCATATAACTCGCCACTCCTGCCGGAGTTGGAGTCGGAGACCACAGCCGGAGCCCTCACCCCCCCCCACCACCACCTTCCATGTCCCACCCCTCCTGCCCCAGCATGGAGTCCACTCACACACCCTGAACTCCCTATTTCTGGCCCCATCCTAGAGCCCACTCACCCTGCAGCCCAACCCTAATTTCATGAGCATTCATGGCCCGCCATACAATTTCCATACCCAGATGTGCATAACTTATTGAAAGACCATATTCGCACTTTTACCCCCAAATGCTCAGTGGTTCACTGTCAAACTTGAGTATCAAGTGGGGTCTCACAGTGGTCAGTCCTGGGTCTGGAACTATTCAATGTTTTCATAAATTACTTGCATAATAAAGTAGAACGTATACCTATAAAATTTGCAGATGACAACAAGGTGGTAGGGGTTGCAAGCACTTTTAAGAACAGGCTTACAATTCAAAATGACCTTGACAAATTGGAGAAAATTAGTCTGAAATCAACATAATTAAATTCAATAAAGAGAAGTCCAAAGTACCTCACTTAGGAAGGAAAAATTAAACACACAACTACAAAATGGGGAATAACTGGCTATGTGGTAATACTCCTGAAAAAGATCTGGGGGTTTGTAGCACAGCATCGACTCACCCCTGCGGTGCCTCCTGCTGGTCATCCTGGGGAATTAGCTCTTTGACCCAGAAGCGCCCTCTGCAGGCTGGTGATCCGCTTGCTGTTGGCCCTCCCGTGTCCCTCCCAGGACCCCGGTGCTCTTGTCTCAGGGTTATGCCTCCGGCAGTACCCCACAGTCTTACTGGGTTTCCCCACCCACTATCCCCACTTTGCCTCAGTTTTGGCTACTGCCCAGTCTCCATCTAGCCCCCGTTCACTGGGGCAGACTGCAGTATCAGCTTCTCATCATAGGCAAAGGGGTTTGGACTGGCTGCCTTTACCCACCCTCAGGCTGCCCCTCTGCAAGCCCAATACCTAGGTGGGCCTAAGACTAGGCGCTGCAGCCTGGGGAGTTGCTGGCCTAGGGCTTCCCAGCTCCTAAGGCCTTTCCTCACCCCTGCCTCACTCTAGGTCCCCAGGTGAGTTCCCCAGTAGCCAGGCCTGTCTCCCTTTCCAATCAGAGAGAGACTCTTCCCTCTGGCCTCCCTGGCCTTCTTATAAGGCCCAGTTGCTTGGTTTGGGGCATGGCCCCAGCTGCAGCCACTTCCCCAATCAGCCAGGGTTTTACTCCCTTGCCCAGCCCCAGCCCTCTGCAGGGCTTTTCCAACCCCTTCAGGGCCGGAGCAGGTGCTCACCCCACTACAGGGTTATAGTGGATCACAAAATGAATATGAGTGAACAATTTGATGCAGCTGCAAAAAAGGTTAATATCATTCCGGGATGCACTAACAGGAGCGTTGTATGTAAGACACGAGTAATTGCCTTCTCTACTCGGCATTGGTGAGACCTCAGCTGGAATACTGTGTCCAATTCTGGGTGTTACACTTTAGGAGAGATGTAGATACATTGGAGACAGTCCAGAGGAGGGCAATAAAAATGATAAAAGGTTTAGCAAACCTGACATGAGAAAAGGTAAAAAAAATTGGCATGTTTAATCTTAAGAATAGGAGATGGAGAGGGGACCTGATAAAAGTTCTCAAATACATTAAGATATGTTATAAACAGGACTGTGATCAACTGTTCTCCATGTCCACTGTTTTTAGTGTAATCCCGTTTTTCACTGGGAAATTTTTTGATCAGAAAGTTTCAACCAGCTCTAGTGGTATTCATATAACAACAAAATTAAGTATATAAGTGTTGCCGTCCCAGAGGGCCCGAGGGGGGCAACAGGGTTCGTTGTCCGGTGTGCGTCGCACTAATAGACACATCAGGGTGGAGAAGCAAACCAAATTTATTCAAGAGCTCTAAATAGGCACTAGGAGACCAGCATGTCTCAAATCAATAGCAGCAAATACAAGCAAGTGTCCCATTTTATATTCCAAGCTGTTTGAGTAAGCCTTTGTTCTGTTTCTCCCTTATCCCACTCTTCCCGACAACGGTTACAGCAGGCAGTACATTGTGGCATGTGAGAAAAGTTCTCGTCCGCATGCTTATCTTCGACCTTGCAAGCTCTACGTAGTAGGCTTTTCCCTCCCCTCTTTTCCCCCTCGTTATCACTACTGCTTCTGCTAGTGTGAGCGAAACTGCAGCTGTCTGCTAAAAAGCTAACCATTACATATTCTGCTTCAGCATTTAGGTTGTTAGCATGGAGGCTGGTAAAAGTTCACAAGATGGAGTTACTGTGGCTCACTTAGACCCAGAGCAGGGAGGTTTCATCGGCACTTATGGCCTTCCACCCCTCCACCCCCCGAGTTACCTGGTAGCTATGCCTAGTGATGTCAACATGAGCATTTGATTTTTATTCTCTCCATCTCTGATATTTTAATGTATGGAGTTTGCTTGGGGGGACAAGGGAAGAGACTATTTCAGATGTTTAACTTCAGAGAAGAGTTGCTCCAATATTTTTCAGACGTTGTAATATTGAAGAGGCTTATGTAAAATAATGAGTCTTATATTTTGCTCTAAACATTAAAAGATCTAGACAGAGTAAGCTTGATTTCTGAAGGAACAGAATTCCATGTCACAAAGACCACTTTCTCTTTTTCTCTGTCTCTGCCTGAGAAAGGCTTTTAACACATGTGTATTGTCAGCTATAAAATATGGAGCAGAAAGGTGGGTATATCTAATATACTGAAGCAGAAACTAAAACCTGGACAATGAAGCATGAAATGAAGTATGCTTGGTATCACAGAAAAACAGAAGAATTAACAAATGGATAAGAGAGAAAGTGTATGGTGAAGAAAATCTTTATGAATAAACTAAAATGGCAATAGGAGGGCTATATCAGAAGAAGAAGGAATTAAAGATAGAATATATTTATGATGCAATGAATACCAGGGTTAGCTACAGCAAGTACAGTCATCAGAGAAGACTTAAGGCTATAGAGACTGAGATCTCTCTCACCCTTTGAAGTATTTCAAATATGATACATTATTAGAGTGCATGAAGAAAATTAAGTGTTTTAGAGTTGTAGAAATATAGAATATTCTGAAAACAGTTAAAAATTAAATGCATTATATCGTTCTGTTTGATGCTAGTTGAATGCCTTTGTAACTTCTGAAGGAGGATTGCTGTTTTGTTTCCAATGACAAGCTTTTCTTAAAGAGAAAACATAACAACAGAAACATAAGTAGATTCTATAAACTTGTAATCACACGTCATACACAATTTACTATTTCCCCCACCCCTCCAAAATAGAAATGGTGGGAAATAATATAAAGTAGGTATTGCAAATTATGTTTTCTATGACAGAAGTTAATTCTAAACTAAGTATTCCCTGAAAGCGAAACAGAGAAAACATTTTTACATGTCTATCATTTGTCCTTAAAGGACACAAAACAAATATGTTTTTAAAGCTTGATACTAGTATTATTATATGTGGCCTCCGGCTATATGCTTTTTTCCAGTTTGTAGAATCGAAGGGATAAGAAAACAGCTTTGTATTAAGAGGAACACATTGTACAGGTTAATCATAACCATGCAGAAATCAAAATGCTGCCAACAAAATAATGGAGCACTAGTACCAAGGGAGCCACAAGGATGATTGTGAGGGAAGCAGTGGTATAATAACACCTCCTTTGCATGTGGTGAAGTATTTCAGGCGTGTGCTTCTCAATTAATAATTGAGGTGGCTGAAACAGAAGTTTTTACTATTGTTGACAAGAGTAAATACTTGTAAAAATTTAATTGGCTAAAAGTTAATTTCAGTGTTTCTTGACCATGAAGTGCATTAATTAGGGTGGGAAGAGATTTTTAAAAGATGTTTAAATTTTAAATGGAAGTAATTCAGAAAGGCAGAATCAGACAGGGGAATTTAACAAATGTAAGAATGTCTACAGAAATCAGAGTTAACTAATAAATGTAATGTCTACTGGGATCCAGGTAAAATGGCATAATTTTCTAGTTAGTCTGATTCTTCATGTAAAGATATATGATTTTGTAAAGAAATGTCATTATGATATTAGAGAGACAAGGTGGCTGAGGTAACATCTTTTACTGGACCAGCTTCTGTTGGTGAAAGACAACTTTTGAGCTACACTGAGCTCTTCTTCAGGTCTCTGTACCTTGAAAGTTTGTCTCTTTCACCAACAGAAGTTGGTCCAATAAAAGATATTATCTCACCCACCCTCTCTCTCATATCCTGGGACTAACACAGTTACAGCAACATGGCAAAGAAGATACTAGTGTAATCCTTTAGTGAATTCTTAGTTAAAGCATACATGAATTTGAAAAAGTGAACATGTACAAATTCATTGTTAAGAGGTACCATATGACCAGTTTGAGGTTTACTATAATTGTACATTATATACATTTTTTAAGATCTAATCATAGGGAGTATTTGAACTGAGTTCAGCAGTAAAGTAGAGCAGGTTAGAATTTTCTCTGAGACCACTGTTAGCTGGTCATGGTGTGTGTGTGTGTGTGTGTGTGTGTGTGTGTGAGAGAGAGAGAGAGAGAGAGAGAGAGAGAGCTCACAATAATTTGGTTCATCATCGCTTTTACAGTCTGCCTTTTACCCCCAAATGCTCAAGGAGTGGAAAACCCCAGTGAGCAGTAGTGCTGGAATGTAGCACAATATGATACCACTGTATCACAAAATCTCTGTTTTATAATAATAACTATCTCTTATATAGCATTTTTCATTACTAATCTCAAAGCACCTTACAAAGGAGGTCAGTACATTATTCCCATTTTACAGATTGGGGAATTAAGGCAACAAGAGGGGAGGGGACTTGCCCTATGTTGTTTCCAGCTAGGAAACCTATCAGCCTTCTTAACAATTTAGTTATATTTGTTTTTGTTGGGGTTCCCTGAGACCCCTTCCTCTCAGTTCCCCAAGGACTCAGTTTGACTCCAGTCTCATCACTCAAGTTTCTTTATGTAGTAAACAGCAAAGCTACGCTGAGTTAATTAGACTTAAGCATAAGGTGCGGGGCAGAGAAGGGGGATGGGGCATAGGGTGTATCACACCCAAAGTTAGAGAGCAAATATCTTTCTTAATATATATTTACACATTACATTGCAGTTATTATACATTGCATCACATGTTTTGGGGCTGGCCTGGCCATTTTGGAGGAACCAATCCCTGTACTACATGCTCTGTGCATGTACTGTACACGCACAACTTATTCTTTCCCTCATTTTATGTTACAGGCTTATCTTGTCCACTGTTATCTTGTCTATTGTAAATGATTCCCTAGATATTCCTCCTTATTTTAGGTAATACAGAGATTCTTTTTCCAGCCTGCTGATCCATGTACCTTCCTAATCCAGACTCCCAAGACATGAGGCCCCACATATGTCCAATTACTCATGTAAAGCCAGGCCTGCAATTTTAAACTTAAGGGGGCTGAAAGGTTACCAATTCCAATATTTACCTACTGACTTTTCTTTAGTTTTTTTTTTTAAAGAATTTCAGTTGTTATTAATTGATGACTGCCAGCACCTCAATATCTGTAAAGATTTAATTGCAATTATTCATGAAAATATTGCTTGGAGTGGAAAATGTACAGTACTTGAGGATGCTGCCCTGTGCCTCAATTTCCCCATCAGTAAAATCGGGGTAATGATGCTTAATTCCTTTATAAAGCTCTTTGTGATCTACTGATTTGAAAGGACTATGTAAGAGATAGGTGGTATTATTATTATTATTTATTATTATCTCAATGTGTGACAACTCCCAGCATTATTGAGATAAAGTCACAAGATTCTAATGCTACGTTAGTTCATGCTCACAACTAAGAAACCATGTTCACCTAACAAATGTAACAAAGTACTCTCACTTCTTAGCAAAGCACTTTCAACTATTTTACCAGCCCAAATTAATTATGATTATTAAATAGTTAATAGGCAGCAGGTTTAAAACAAATAAAAGGAAGTATTTCTTCACACAACACACAGTCAACCTGTGGAACTCCTTGCCAGGGGATGTTGTGAAGGCCAAGACTATAATAGGGTTCAAAAAAGAACTAGATAAATTCATGGAGGATAGGTCATTCAACGGCCATTAGCCAGAATGGGCAGGAATGGTGTCCCTAGCCTCTGTTTGCCAGAAGCTGGGAATGAGTGTCAGGGAATGGATCACTTGTTGATTACCTGCTCTGTTCATTCCCTGTGGGTCACCTGGCAATGGCCACTGTTGGACGACAGGATACTAGGCTAGATGGACCTTTGGTCTGACCCAGTAGGGCCATTCTTATATTCTTATGAAAATAGGTTATGAGTAAAATTTTCAAATGTGTCTATGCCACTTAAAAGCGTAAGTCACAATGACTTGCATCCTATATTTAATATATACACATACACAAACATTTATTTTCAAGACAATTAAGTTGGAACCTGAGGATTCAGAAGATCCAACATACCCAAAGAAAATAGAAGGGCTAGATTCACAAAGCTACTAAGCTGTGGTGATGCTAAGTGTTGTCACATCTAATTATTAGGCACTTAGGCTTTGTGAATCCCAGTGATTTTCTGAGTTCAATGCCTACACTTATATACAACGAATGGGGAGGACAGGCACTTCAGCCCTGGATTCACAAAAATCAGCATGTTGCTAGATGATTCTTTGCAACAAAAAGTAAATGGGAGGTGCCAAGCACCTCCTTTCTATCAGAGATAGGTACTTAAGTCCAAGTTGCAGGACGTGTCTCTCTCTGCTTGGGCTTCTCAGCTGCACATCCTCTCTTGGGATTATGCATCTAAGCCATTCTAGCAAGAAGCCAGAGTGGAGTAGGAGGACAACCAGGACCTTCCTCATACCTTTAAGCCCAGTGGCTAGGGTATTCACCTAGGATGTGGGAGACTCCACCACCTGCCTGAGGAGGAGAAGGGATTTGAAGAGGGGTCTGCCACCTCTAAGTGAGTGCCCTAGCCACTGGGCAATGGGATATTCAAAGGTGGGGCTCCCTCATTCTCTCCTGTTGAAGCTGTTCCACTGTAGATAAATAATACAAAAAAGTCATTAAAACAGGGAGGACTGGATTCTGGGTCTCTATGTTAGTGCTCTAACCACCAGGCTGCAGAGTCATTCTAACATTGCTCACTCTCTCTCTGGCCCAATGTTGAAACTGTCCCACTGTAGATAAATAATAAAAGAATCAGTGGCCAGAGCGAGATATGAAAAAAACTTCACTCACATAAAATCACATTAAAAACTATTTAAAATGTAAGGAAATTACATTATATACAATAAATCATTACAATTAAATATTACAATAAAGCAAAACATGTCTTAAGCGAACATTAAACATGGATAATTAAAACATCATCACCACCAAGTTCACTCAAAATATTGTTAACACACCTAGTCAATTGCAAAGTATCCAGGTTACAAATCAAGTTATAAAAGGTGTAATCAAGCTGCAGCTGGGCCACAATCAGTGCATGAAACAGCCCTACCATCTCACACCAATCTACCCCCCATCCCCAGGGGTCTGTCCTGGGCCTGGTTTTGTTCAACATCTTCATTAATGATCTGGATGATGAGATAGATTGCACCCTCAACAAGTTTATGGATAACACTAAGCTGTGGGGAGAGGTAGAACACTGGAGGGTAGGGATCGGGTCCAGAGTGACCTAGACAAATTGGAGGATTGGGCTAAAAGAAATCTGATGAGGTTCAACAAGGACAAGTGCAGAGTCCTGCACTTAGGACAGAAGAATCCCATGCACTGCTACAGGCTCAGGACTGATTGGCTAAGCGGCAGTTCCGCAGAAAAGAACCTGGGGATTACAGTGGATGAGAAGCCGGATATGAGTCAACAGTGTGCCCTTGTTGCCAAGAAGGCTAACGGCATATTGGGCTGCATTAGTAGGAACATTGCCAGTAGATTGAGGGAAGTGATTATTCCCCTTTATTTGGCACTGGTGAGGCTACATCTGGAGTATTGCATCCAGTTTTGGGCCCCCATAACAGAAAGGATGTGGACAAATTGGAGAGAGTCCAGCGGAGGGCAACAAAAATGATTAGGGGGCTGGGACACATGACTTATGAGGAGAGGCTGAGGGAACTGGGTTTATTTAATCTGCAGAAGAGAAGAGTGAGAGGGGGATTTGATAGCAGCCTTCAACTACCTGAAAGGGGGGCGAGGTTCCAAAGAGCATGGAACTTGGCTGTTCTCAGTGGTTGTAGATGACAGAACAAGGAGCAATGGTCTCAAGTTGCAGTGGGGGAGGTTTAGGTTGGATATTAGGAAACACTATTTCACCAGGAGGCTGATGAAGCACTGGAATTGGTTACCTAGGGAGGTGGTGGAATCTCCTTCCTTAGAGGTTTTTACGGTCAGGCTTGACAAAGCCCTGGCTGGGATGATTTAGTTGGGGTTGGTCCTGCTATGAGCAAGGGATTGGACTATATGACCTCCTGAGGTCTCTTCCCAACCCTAATCTTCTAGGATTCTATGATACCCTGGCCATTCTGTTCTGGTGAGATTTCAAAACGGTGAGTTTTACCTGACCCAGCAAAGTTAGCCTAGCAGGAAACTAGAGGAATGTGAGCCATGTGTCTCACTGCAAGAACAAAAGAGGCTTTGAGAAAACCAGTCCCAAACCACTGAAAAGAGACTGCAAAAAATGAAAATGAGGAATCAAACAGGGGCATGTAGGAAAAAACGAAACACTGTGTCTGAAGATGAGCAAGAGAGACTCTGCTCAGACACCTCAAGGATAATGTGGTACACAAAATGTTTGGTTGCTGTGATGCTGTGCAGGACCTTCCACGGCAAGTCACCGGAGTGCTTTGGAAGAGGAAGTTTGTACAATGTCCTCCAAGCCAGGACCATAGAGTCACCCAGAGACAGAGGCATCCTCCAGGGTATAGCGGGGAGATCAGAGAGAGTGGCATAATGCTGCACCTTGACACAGATACCATAGAGCTGCTACTTGGACATGGTTGCAAAAGGAATGGTCACCAAACCCCTCCAGGACAGCAATCTGCCTGTTTGTACAAGGATCTCATCCATAAAGGGGGAAGACAACTATTGGGGAAAACACAAAAGCCCCCCTAGAAGAACAATCCCTGCAAAAACTTTCTGCAAATACTGAGCAGCCTGCTGAGGGAGAGCTGCCAGGAATTCAGCAAGAACCTTATCCAAAAAATGCACAGACCAGATTTTGGTCTCAACAGGAAGAGCTGTCATTGATTTCCAGGTTGACTAGCTAAGAACAATCAGGTGGGACAGTTTGGTGAACCCAAACTGAGCAAAAGCAGAAAACAGGCTCCTGGAGGAGAGAGCTTCAGCGGGGAAAAGTGGGTTAAAAAACAGCAGCTGTTCCAAGAGCCATAAACTGGAAAATGCCTGCTCTTGTCATGTGCTTTGTGGAAGTCGCAAGGTATTAAAAAGACCATTATAGAATGGTGACAAATCTAGACTCTGTAATCAACTTGGTGCCAGCAACAATAGGTGAGAGTCAAAGCCTATTCCCACAACATGCTGCAACAGAGAGAGGCAAGGGATTTCCAGGCCAGCAGGGAGTCAGAGTATAGCGACTGCTGAACAGATTGGAGGTGAATGGCCACCACCCTGCTGACTAAATCAATGAGCCCCTGGCCCCCTTCATCTAATGGCAGGAACAAAAAAGAGGGTGCAGTCAGTGGTAACTATTTAAGAAAATGGTTACTATTCCTCTGAATCTGGTTGAAAAGGTCCAGGAGAGGGTCCAGACACACTAGCTGGTGCCACAACCTGGGGCCACAAGATTTTTGGCAATCTAAACCTGTCCCCAAAAAGAGAGTCCAGGAAGGAGCCAGTGCCATTTCTGTAGGTGGCCTTGCACCTTCTCCTCAGCCCTTTCCCAGTCCCTGAGCATATATTGTTCACGTCCAAAAAAGACCCCCCAACACCTTAATCCCAGAGGTGCCCAATTGCAATTGTTAGGGCAAAAAAAAGGGGGACCACTAGACTGACAAGATACCAGTGCCATTGAATTGCTCTTAGCCCAGTTAATGCGGGCAGAAGATGCCTATTCATACACTTGTAAACAAGTACAAAGTGCCTGCACATCACTGTCAGATATGATAAAAACTGAGATATCATCAGCATAGACTAACAGATGAACCAGGAATGCATCTGGCACCCCTGGCACAGCAAGGCCAGTCAAATGGCTTCTGAAGTTGTGCAGGAATGGCTCCAAGCATACTGCATTCCAGACAGCGGACACTCCTAATGAATGCATCTGTGAACTGGGAAGCAGTGGCTAAGACCCCCATTAATCTTTAGGACACTAAAAATGTTACGGTACAATAAAGAAATACATGAAGAGACCACTGGTTCAATCCCAAAATTTCTAATGTTTTAAAAGATAACTATGTTTAACTCTATCAAAGGCCTTCTCCTGGTCCATTGAAACAAGCCCCACATCCTGATTACAAAGATTGCTAACAGTAAGAACACAAATTAAAAACAAATTAGCAAAAATACAGTGGTTCGGGATCCAATATGTTTGATGAGGGTGTATCAAAGAGTGCAGACAGTCCTTCAGTCAGTTGGCTAAGGCCCTGGATAAAATGTTATAATCAGAGCACAGAAGAGAAATAGGTCTCCAGATCTGTAAGTCACACAGATCCCCTTTTTAGTGCAATAGGGTAATCAATGCACCATGGCACCTGAGGAATGGCTCTTTCTTCTGGACACAATCCAGCACCACTAGAAAAAAGTCAGGACTAATAAGATGCCAGAAATGCTTGTAAAAATCAGTTGGCAGCCCATCAGTACGTGGGCCTGGCCTGTGGAGAGCTGCTGGTCAGCAACAGAAAGTTTCTGCAGTGACAGTGGGGCATCCAGGCACCACTGGTTCTCACCAGTCAGACAGGGTAACCCCTGGTGCAGGTCCTACATTGCCAGCACATCTCAGGCTTCAAGCGAGTACAGAGTACTGTAAAAAGAAACAGCTGCTTTCTGGATCACAGCAGGGTCAGCTGTCAGATGACCATCCGGCAGCCGTAGGCAAAAAATCTGCTCCCAGTCCATAAACCTTTTTTCCAACCTGAAAAAAGAACCTTGTGGGAACGTCAGTTTCATGTAGTTGAGTAAACTGGACCTGAACCGGGGCTCCTTGCATCCTCTCTTCCAACAAGCTCCTGAGGAGCCAGTACTTCTCAATTAAGTTAATGAATCTGCAATGGGTTTCCCACATCAAGGTTGCCATGAATGCCTAAGATGTCTTGTTCCAGGGCACTCAGGCCTGATGCAAGGACAATGTAGCAGCCTGGTTATACTGCCAGAACAATTGGATCTGGACATCCCACCATTGTCTCAGGGACTCATGCAGGGACTTGTGCAGCTGCCAATGCTCCCAAAACACAGCAAACATCTGGCTGAAATTCAAGTCCTGGAATAATTTGGTATTAAGGCACCAGTGGGAAGCTCAGGCAGGAAGCGGGAGAGACACATTGACAGAGACATAATGATGATCAGACAAGTGCGTGGGAGACATGGAAGACTGAACAAACACATTCACACCAGCCAGGGGTGGCTCCAGGCACCAGCGCAGCAAGCGCGTGCCTGGGGCAGCAAGCCGTGGGGGGCGGAGTGCTGGTCGCCGTGAGGGTAGCAGTCAGGCAGCCTTCGGTGGCATGCCTGCGGGAGGTCTGCCAGTCCCGTGGTTTCGGCTGCAATTCGGCAGCGGGTACACCGAAGGTGCGGGACTGGCAGATCACCCGCAGAAATGCCACTGAATCCACGTAACCAGCGGACCGCCCGCAGGCATGCCGCCAAAGGCCACCTGACTGCCGTGCTTGGGGCGGCAAAAAACATAGAGCCGCCCCTGACACCAGCCTTCATGGTATAAAAGCAATCCAGTTTAGCCCCTGACACCTGGTTGGGAGTAGTCTTCAGCCAAGAGTACTGCCTAACGGTGGGGTGAGAGGACCTCCAAACATCTATTAGCCCAAAGTTCTGTTGGAGACAACACAGTTCCCTGGCTGACTGAGGGTGTGACTCCTTGTGGTTCCTGTCTAAGACAAAAACTACAGTGCAATTGAAATCCCCTCCCAGGACAATAATAGTCACTGTCAAGCATGGCATGGGCAAGTGTTTGCAGAAAGGAGAAACAATCTCACTCCAGAATAGGGGCACACACAGTAAGAACATAGTGCCAATACATGTCTCCACCTGGAAGAGCCAACCCTGCACAATCTCCTTCACAGAAAGGAACTGTGCCCCTGCACCCCGGGGAAAAGACAACAGCTACCCCAGCAGTGACATTGGAGCCATGGCTCAAGAAAGCTTCCCCTTCCTATTCCTTCAACCAGTTCCCCTATCAGGGTCTGAGTGCATCTCTTGCAAAGGGGCAACATCCGCCTGTTTTTGTCTGAGAAATTCAAAGAGTCGTGCCCTTCTGTGACCATCCCAGCATCCATTAATAGTTTGAGAGCCATAATTGAGCAGCCCCACAGAGATGAGGAGAGAGAGCCAAGCAGCAGAGAGAAAAAATGGGAAGAGGAAGTACCTTGGACAAAAGGACCATGGGGAGGCCTATATAACTTGAACAATCCTCACATGCTTCCTCACCTTTTGTGATGGAAATGTTTCCTACGATTAGCAGAGGTAACTCTTGAGACAAGGGCAGCTGAGTGAACAAAGCACTGTACATCAGAGAAATAGGCTTCAACCTCAACTCCCCACTTCCCTTTAGTGCTACCCAAAAAGTCACTCATTTCCTGCACACTGTGCCTAACCTTCCTATATAGCAGACTGGCTGGGACATCAGGAGCCAGTGAGGAGTCAGGGAGATCATCGTCATCCTCTTCATCTCCCTCAGACTCCACCAGCTCAGAAGAACATTGAGCCGCCACTGTAACATTCTCCTCATTCACAAAGGAGAGTGAGTCAGTGGGAACAGCTGGCCTATCTATTTTCCCTAAAGTGGTAGGGGAAGCAGCTCCAGGCTGGGACCCAGTGTAATCATTGCAGCATGCAGGATCGGAAGCTTGAGGACTTACCATGGCAGGGGAAGACAGTACCCCACTGGGAGCTCCAGGCTTACCACCCAATGCAATGCTACCCTCCTTCTAAGGGCACTCCATGCTCAGCCACTGCCAGCAGCTCAGGGGCCCAAAGTCATAGCCCTTTTAGAAATAGTCGGTCTCATCGGTCTGTTCTTCACCACATCTCTAGAACCTGTATCTGCTTCATCTGCAAGAAGATGCTTCCCAACCTCCAGGACTGGCTGCTGTCCAGACACAAGTGATGGGGTCATAACAGAGGGTTCCTCTGAGGACAATGGCAGACCACATACGGCAAGGGTAGGAGATAGAATCTGGCAGTGCAGATGCAGGTTCTGTTTCCTGCTGGTCCCTTGATGTCAAAGACCCCTCCCTGCTATCCCAAGGTCCCTCATTCTTACCAGGGACCCCTAAGCCAGCAGCGCATGGGCAGGAACCCCTCAAATAAAAAGGATCATCACACAGGAAACATTTCATGTTTTCAGAGGTCGCAAACACTGTATAATCCACCCCATCTATATGCTTTAAAACTAGGTTCAAGGGCTGTTTAGGGTTACTTAGAACCACATAAACTCTGCGCTGGAATGACATAACATATCTCACATCCAGGTTCTTGCATCTCAGCTACCTTCCCATAATGGGAGAGATCAGACACTAGCATCTCACTGCGAAAGAAAGGGAGACATTGGAAACAATACTTTAATAGTAGCAGTAAACAGGGAAAAAACTTGACCAAAAGACTCCTTGCCCCAGAGTCCCTCCTGTGCCAAAAAATTCACAAGCTGCTCCTGGGCCAGGAAAATCACTATAGATTTGCTCATTTGAGAGGCAGATTTTATATTCGCACAGCCAACAAGCTTACCGACACTCCATAACACATCCTCCACAGTGCAGGAGACAGCTGGCACACACCAAATCCCGTGCTTGTGGATCAAACCATTCATCTCTACTGAAGTGAACCCCATGGAGAAACCCCCCAATCCCTCAAGGGAATGGGGGGTTGTGATGCATGAGCGGGGGGGTAGTGGCTCCCTTTGATGGACACCCAGCCAGCCAGTTAGCTGTAAAATCCCTCTTGGTCTGTTCTCTGCTTGCTTTACCTGTAAAGGGTTAACAAGCCTACAGGTAAAAGCAAAGGAGTGGGCACCTGACCAAAAGAGCCAATGGGAAAGTAGAACTTTTTAAAATTGGGAAAGAAACTTTCCCTTTGTCTGTTGTTCTCTGGGCTGCAGGGACATGGAGCAGTAATGCTGGAACCAGCTTTAAGCCAGGTATGATTATATATTATCAATTCATACCTCGAATCTACTTATCTGGAGCCTCAGATATGTAAGTAAAATTAGGGAATGTCTAAAAAGACATGATTAGAGTTACTTCTTTTATTTCATATTGGCTTGTGAACTCCTCTGTGCTAATCTCAGATGTTTTTGTTTGCTTGCAACCTTTAAGCTGAACTCCCAAGAAAGCTATTTTGGGTGCTTGATTTTTGGAATTGCTCTTTTAAAATCTAGCAAGAGCCTAAGTTCTAGATATATGTTCTTTCATTTTGTTTTTAATAAAATTTACCTTTTTTAAGAACAGGATTGGATTTTTGGTGTCCTAAGAGGTTTGTCAATATGTTGTTTGATTAGCTGGTAGTTACAGCTAATTTTCTTTGTTTTCTTTCTCAGCTCTTCCCTGGGGGGTGGAGGGTTGTGGTGTGTGAAAGGGCTTGAGGGTATCTCAGAAGGAGGAATTCCCAAGTGCGCCTTCCTAGGTTCAAAGGATGGTGGCAGCGTTTACCAAGCCTGGAGTGGCAAGTATTAATTTTTTTAATCCTTGCGGGCCCCCACTTCTGCACTCAGAGTGACAGAATGGGGATTCAGCCTCAACAGGGGTGGAACCAACATCCCTAAAATACAGAAACAACAAATAACAAAACAGAGACTACCAGAAGCCCAGGTAGTGCACACAGCACATAACAAACAGATCCTCACCCTCAGAAGTTCCCAAAATCCCGAGAGAAAGAGAGGGGGAATGCCAAACAGGAGAATGACCCTGTAGCTGGTGGTTAAAGCACTCAGTAGGAGACCCAGGGTCCAGTCCCCCTGCACCAATTAATTTTATATTATCTATCCACAGTGGAACAGCTTCAACAGGAGGGACTGAGGGAGCCCCACTTCAGAATATCTCAAAGCCCAGTGTTTAGGTATCTCACCTGAGAAATGGCAGATTCCTATTCAAATCCCTTTTCCCCCGCTGGTGGAGAATGGATGACTTGAAACAGGGGTCTCCTTCATCCCAAGTGAGTATCCTAACCATTTAGCTAAAAGTTACAAGGGAGCTTCTGCTCCTTCCCAGGCCCCCACCATTTTGTGTAAACTCATCTGTAATGGCCCAATCCTGTAGGCAAACTCTGAGCACTCTTACCAGATTGGATCCAACAGCAAGTTATGCACTGGAATATCTATCTTTCCCCAGTTCGTGAATAGCTCTGGGGCTGAGGTGTCCAGACACCTGGTGTAGGGCTGCAATGCACATGCTCAGAAGCAGAAACATAGGCACTGAGGGAACTTTTAATGCAAAAATTTAGGCACCTAGTAAATTTAGGCATCTACGTGGGTCAGGGGGCAGCTGAGCAGGGCTTTGTGAATCCCAGTGGGACCTGATTTGGGGATTTAGGTGCTTAAGAGAGAAGTTAGGTACCTACGTCCTTGTGTGAATCTAGCAGAATAGAACAGAATTCTTTGTCATTATTTTATTGGCAAAACCAATCAAGAGAGTAAATTGAAAAATTATCAATGCTACTGTGTTTAGCGTTAATAAGGCTACTGATACCAATATTAATCCCTGAAAATTAAATACACTATGATATTTGGAGCGGGTTTATGAGCAATGCATTTTCTTACACTTGTGAGACAAAATGATAAAGGTCTCAAAATTTAGCCACTAGTGAGTGTGTTAAGGCAGGATAAGTTCCTGTTTAACTGAAGCTGGATTACTTATTAATAGAAAAGTCATCCGAAGAAGCAGTTTATGAATAAAGAGGCTCAGAATTTGGTATAGAAAGGCTGCTTCATGGGTTAATGTATTCACCTATAAATAAAAGCAGTGACAGCTCCCCTGTCAGTACATGCTGATGGACGGTTCCTTTTTCCGCCATTACAGCTTTGTGAATGTGGGAAAATTAATTTAAGTGGTAGTTAATTTCTAATGAATTCCATTCAAGCGGTTAATATGGTACCTTGATGTTATGGTAACCTTCATGGATCATTGCATTATGTAAATAAATTCTACTTTATGCTGGTTTATTAAAAAAGAAGATTGGTGAGTCTGGTCAAATCTTTCATATGCACACAGAAAAACTGTTAAGAATTTACTAAAAAATTGATTGTTTATTATGAGTAAAGTAAATTTGCCCAAAATATCCTATAAAGCAAATCATTTATCTTTTATCCTCACAGGGCAATTCATGCTTGTGTAATATTGCAAGAATTATTTTGTACTTGGAGCTAAATCCTGGACCCATATACTGTCTTTGTAAACGGGCCCTGTGGAAGGGATCAGTGGAGGGAAGGAAATCCTGTCTCCAAAAATTTGGATCTTTAGTGCAACTGCACAATCGCAGTACACACACACACACACACACTTCCCCCCCCCCCAACTCCTCTCTCATCTAGACTGCTGGGGAGACAGCTACTATAGAGTACTTGCTCTGCAAGGAGTGCAAAGAGTGCACATGTTGAATTTAGGTCCTCATACCCCTGTGAGGTCAGAGGGAAGGGATCAGATCAGGTTCTTAAGGTCTGATTCAAAACCTATTGAAGTCTATGGGATTCTTTCCACTAACTTCAGTGAACATTGGATCAGATCATTAGTGCATAACTGAAATTAAAAATATCTTTAAAAACTTAAGTAGTTTGTTGTACAATATTTCATTTGAAATATTAATAGATTGGTCACCAAATGAAATTAATAGGCAGCAGGTTTAAAATAAACAAAATGAAGTATTTCTTCACACAACACACAGTCAACCTGTGGAACTCTTTGCCAGAGGATGTTCTGAAGGCCAAGACTATAATAGCATTCAAAAAAGAACTAGATGGAGGACAGGTCCATCAATGGCTATTAGCAAGGATGGAGAAGGGTACAAAACCATGCTCGGAAGTGTCCTTAGCCTCTGTTTGACAAAAGCTGGGAATGGGTGGCAGGGGATGGATCACTTGATGATTACCTGTTCTGTTCATTCCCTCTGAAGCACCTGGCACTGGCCATCAGAAGACAGGATACTGGGCTAGATGGACCATTGGTCTGAACCAGTATGGCCATTCTTACATTTTTAATTGTGCAGAGGAGACACACCATGTCCAGCCATGTGAGCTTTGGGGAACAGAGAGAAACTGTGGGAAGGGGGCACCAAGAAACAGTCAGCAGGAGCAGACAAACAGCTACAGCAGGGACCTTAGTTGCTGATGCCATTATCAGAGCTTGATTGCTGTTTTTCAGTTTTTACTCTGGACAGTCTCTTCCCTATGCTGATTGGATGTATGATCCAGTTCTCTCCTACAGTCTCTTCATTTCAGCCTCACTCCAACTAATCTCCATGTTTTTTCCTTTCCCACTCTCCCAACCTTTTATCCCTTCCTTTGTGTCTTTTAGCTAATCCCCTCCCAACAAAAGCCCACCTGCCGTCACACACCCCCAAAATGAGAAAAAAGTCCACCAACACAAAACCAACAAAAATCATGGAACTATGCTGTTTCCTGACCATCATTCTTTTCACTCAGCTTCTCTCCCTCTTTCCCTTTAGCACTTTGTATTGTTTATTTAGATTGTCAGCTCTTTAGGGCTGGGACTGTCTTTCATTGTTTGTACAGTGTCAAAGGCCCCAATCTCAGCTGAAGCGGTACCATAATGCAATGAATAATAATTAGTAAGTGTGTTGATAATTTTCTTCAGTGATCTGTGGTCCACTCCTTTGAAATTTCACAAGAGCACAGAACAAAGTTTGCCACTGCCAATGCTAATCCTTTAAGTTTTTAACATTAGTTTACCACGAATTTTAAGATGTCATTCAAAAAGAAAATATTATTTCCATTGCAAGTGGAAGGTACCACTATGGACAGATACACACAACCTGTGGCCAAAACTTAAATAACTAAATATAAAAAAAAAATTGCTTAAAGGTAACAGTAAAAAGAAAGTAAGCTCATGCAAGGTCTTGGTGGCTGTCACCATCCCTCAGTGGTACCGTTATCCCCATTCTACAGACGGGGAACTGAGACACAGAGAGACTAAGGCCCTGAGATATTTAGGTTCCTAAGATCCATTGATTTACCTTTGAGGATCTGGGCCTAAGTGACTTGCCCAAGGTCTCACAATCTGTGGTAGAGCAGGGACTTGAATCCAAAGCTCCTGAGACCCAGGCTAGTACATTAATGACTACTCCATCTTTCTACCTCCCCATTTTACAGATGGGAACTGAAGCACAGTGAAATTAAGGCCAATATATGCAACAGTCCCCACTAATTTTGGACACCTTAATGATTGCACTCAAATGAGACACGACTAGAGCCTGATTTTTCAGAGCACTTAGCTATTTATATTCAAACACTGTACAGACATTGATTATAACATCACCCTGGGGAGACCAGTATTACTACCCCCATTTCACAGATGGAAAAATTGAGACAGAAAGACAAAGTGATTCTCAAGGTCACACAATGACAGAACTAGAATTAGAACCCAGAACCTCCTGTTTTCCAGGCCTATACTCAATCTTCCAGAATATACTATTTTACTACCAAAATGGTTGAGCACCACATCTCCTATTTACTTCAATTACGCTTTTTAGAGTTCTGCACTTCAGGTAATAATACCCACATTGGTCAACCAGAAAATAAGGAATACACAATTAGTGGCCACCTGCAAACATTTTAGTTTAAGTATCAGAGGGGTAGCCGTGTTAGTCTGAATCTGTAAAAAGCAACAGAGGGTCCTGTGGCACCTTTGAGACTAACAGAAGTATTGGAAGCATAAGCTTTCATGGGTAAGAACCTCACTTCTTCAGATGCAAGTAATGGAAATCTCCAGAGGCAGGTATAAATCAGTATGGAAATAACGAGGTTAGTTCAATCAGCAGTTTCTCCTCCCTTGGTGTTCACACCTCAACTGCTAGCAGAGCACCTCACCCTCCCTGATTGAACTAACCTCGTTATCTCCATACTGATTTATACCTGCCTCTGGAGATTTCCATTACTTGCATCTGAAGAAGTGAGGTTCTTACCCACGAAAGCTTATGCTCCCAATACTTCTGTTAGTCTCAAAGGTGCCACAGGACCCTCTGTTGCATTTTAGTTTAAGTGACCTGCTCAGCATCACACAAAAAATTGTGGCAGAGGCAGAAATAAAACGAAGTCCTCCTGGGTGGCATTCAACTGCTTTAATCACAAAGCAATTCTATGTCATCCCCTCTCTCATTCTGTATACATATTCCAACTTCTACAGCAAATGTGATAGACAACAGCTTAAGTCACTGTACAACCTTAATCTACTTTCAGAGCACCACCCATTTTGCTCATTGCATTCAGTGGCAGGGGTTCTGTGGAAAAAATAGTATGTGTTCACATAATTAAAAACTATCATGAAGCATATGCAGAAGTGGCAGAATTAAGGATGCAGGGGCAACATCAAAGCTGGCCTTTCCTAACTTTTGCAGCCCGAATTTTCTTTTTTTCTGTAATTTCCTAGCACTTCTTTTTAAAGGGAGAAAAGACAAAAATGTTCTATTACAACTGTAACAACCCCAATCACACAGCAGCAGCAAGGTTTAAATCCTTCACTCTCAGCACAGTAGATTTGCATCACTTAAGCTAAAGGATTGACTTTAGTAGCTGGAGGTGGTTATCCTCTGTGGGCCAGCGCAGTGATAGTGGTGGGTAACAAACTCTGTCCCACACATCATACCTAACCCCAAGGTTCTGTTTCCCATCACAAACTGGTCCAGTTCCACTGTCTGAACAGAACCCAGCCTGTTCTGAGGCAATCCAACCGCTGAATTCCATACGATGTTAACTCCTGTGGGTCTGGGTAGCAATTCATCACTGTTTCTAGCTCTGGGTCACTCAGGTGTATTCCACAGGTGCAGACCCCATGCCTGGTACTCCTCTTGGCAGTGGAACCCAAAGCCAGGCACCTAGAGCCCAAGACCAGTGCCTCAGTCCTCCTGAACTCCCCAGTTGCTTCAACACATTTCTCCCAGAGGTCATCTGGCTGTGTGAGCTATTTTTCCTAGTAATACCCTTCAGGGACCACATCACAGAACAGCCACAGGCTTAAAGGAATTTCTTAAACCCATCCTTTACTCTTAAAAAGCACAAGAGTTACAATTTACTCCTGAAAGCAATCTTCCCTCAGTCTGATCTCAGCCCTTTTTATAAGTCTCTAGTTTGGTCCAGCTTCTTCTGGGTTGTCTGGTTCTGGCAATGAAAGTTTCATTGGCTTGGAGAAGCACACTTTTTAAACAGTCTCTTGTCCCTCTTTTTTCAGATGAAGAAAGCTCTCCCATCCAAGATTTCTGTGTAGGAATTCCAGGCCCTCCCTCCTATTTCCCAAAACAGATTGTCAGAGGTGAGCCATTCAAATACAAAGACAATGCTGGAAGAAACCTCATTGTTCAAGCAGATCAGGATCATTTAATGCTGTTGCCCCCTTGTTTGCTTGGTCACACCTTTTCTACATGTCAAGTTCCTGCTACAAAATGATCTAATTCACAATAAGTACAAGTACAAGTAGTGTTTAGAAAACAATGAAATTCATAACTCAACAGATATATTTCACAGTCACCCCACTCCATGTTGTGTGGCCCCCCCCACATCCACTGCTGTTTCAATTTTATCTGTTCTGTCTGAGGTTCAGCTCTCTATGGAACAATTACGAGATAATGGAAAAAGTTGCATGCAAAAAAAGTCTTTAAGAACTTCAGAGTTTGGGGCATGCAAAAAAGTATGTTTTGTGAAACCAGTCAGGTATTAGCAATTTTCACCATATAACTGGGCTAAATTTGAATAGATTTACAGGCAACCAGCAAAATGCACAACCTGGACTCCAAAATTATCAGTACTGCCAAATTTCAAAGGATTGCTGGAATCACTGGTGGTGTTGCAACTATTCAAAAAAAAAAAAAGTCAAGAATCTTTTATAATGGAGAGTGTTTAAAAAAAAATTGAAAAGAGAGGTTATAGCCAGTTTCCCCATACACTATGTAAAAGGGATCACATCATTATAGAAACCCACTGCAAATAATGCGGATCCTAATATGGGCAGGTGACATGTGTGTGCATTTGGTGCAAGGAGCTCCTGGCCCTCAGGGATTGCGTACAGGCTTTGGAGACCAGAGTGGCTGAACTGGAGGAGCTAAGGAAGACAGAGAGGTACATAGATGAGACTTTCCGGGACACAGTAGAACGGTCCAACCCCTGGTCTGACCGTCTTTCTGCTGTTGAGGAGAATGAAAGTCTCAGGGAAGGAGAACATCCACCTGGAGCGGAGGGAAATGATCCCCTAGTTGGGACCCTCCTCTTCCAGGCAATGTCATTATATCCTCTCACACTGAGGATACTTTTCCGGGGGAGGGAACTCCAGTTATTAGGAAGAGACAGGGTATAGTTATGGGGGTTTCAATCATTAGAAACATATATAGCTAGGTTTACGATTACCAGAAGAACTGTATGTTGACTTGCCTGCCTGGTGCGAAGGTTGCAGAGCTCTTGAGACATCTAGATAAATGTATGTGTAAGTCCTGGGGAGGAGCCATCGTTGTGGTATATGTAGGTACCAATGACATAGGGAAGGATAGGAGAGAGGTCCTGGAGGCCAAATTTAGGCTGCCAGGTAAGAGATTTAAGTCCAGGACCTCCATGGTAGTATTCCTCTGAAATGCTTCCAGTTCCACACGCATGGCCACTTAAGACAAGCAGAACTGCAGGGTCTCAACGTGTGGATGAAACAATGATGTAGGGAGGAGGAGGTTTAAGATTTATTAGGAACTGGAGAAACTTTTGGGAAAGGGGAATCCTATATAGGAAGGATGGGCTCCACCTAAACCAAAATGGAACCAAATTGCTGGCATTTAAAATTAAAAAGGTTGTACAGTAGTTTTTAAACTAAGAGCTGGGGGAAAGCCGACAGATGTGGAAGAACACATAGTTCGGACAGAGACATCCCTTAGGGGATAAGTTCTCTCTAAGCTGTGTGGCAGGCTATCAAGGGTTGCGCAGGCGGAGAGAAGCACCTCTCCCCTGGCGCTGCTGCAGCGAGAGGGTTGGGGAGAGTCCTCTTTGCAGCCCCCAAACACCTCATCCCCTGCCCCACCCCAGAGCCCGCACCCCTAGCACCTCAACCCTCTGCCCCAGCCCTGAGCCCCCTCCTATGCTCCAAACCCCTCGGCCCTATCTCCGCCCCACATCAGCTCAATATTGGTGCACATCAAATTAATTTCGCACATGGATGTAAAAAAAAAAGATCAGAGGGGTAGCCGTGTTGGTCTGAATCTGTAAAAAGCAACAGAAGGTCCTGTGGCACCTTTAAGACTAACAGACTAACTGTTAGTCTTAAAGGTGCCACAGGACCCTCTGTTGCTTTGTAAGAAAAAGAGGGAACATTGCTTTTATGGGAGGATCTATTAATGGAGATTCTCTATGACCTAGTAAGGAGAAGAGAATGGAAGATGATAAAATATGGGTAGGATCTGATGAGAAACAGTCAAACAAAAAAAGAATCCCATTCAATTACATCATGTAATGGCAGACAGCAAAAAAGTGACAAGTTTTTAAAGTGCTTATATACAAATACTAGAAGATGGGTGAACTAGAGTGCCTCGTATTAAATGAGGATATCGATATAATAGGCATAACAGAAACTTGGTGGAATGAGGATAATCAATGGGACACATTACCACAAGGTACAAAATACTATCGAAGGACAGAACAGGTCACAGGGGAGCGGCACTATATATGAAAGAAAGCGTAGAATCAAATGAAGTAAAAATCTTAAATGAACCAAACTATACCATAGAATCTCAATGGATAGTAATTCCAAGCTTTAATAATCAGCATATAGCAGTAGAGATATATTACCGACCACCTGACCAGGATGGTGATGGTGACTGTGAAATGCTCAGGAAGATTAGAAAGGCTATAAAAATAAAAAACAATAATATTGGGGAATTTTATCTATCACCATATTGACCGGGTACGTCACCTCAGGACAGGATGCAGAGATAAAGTTTCTTGACACCTTAATTGACTGCTTCTTGGAGCAGCTAGTCCTGAACAAACAAGAGGAAAGGCGACTCTTGATTTAGTCCTAAGTGGAGCACAGGATCTGGTCCAAGAAGTGAATATAGCTGGACTGCTTGGTAATAGTGACCATAATATAATTAAATTTAACATCCCTGTGGCAGGGAAAACACTACAGCAGCCTCACACTGTAGCATTTAATTTCAGAAAGCAGGACAACACAAAAATGAGTAAGTTAGTTAAACAGAAATTAAAAGGTCCGGTGCCAAAAGTGAAACCCTTAAAAGTGGCATGGAAACTTTTTAAAGACACCATAATAGACGTTCAACTTAAATGTATATCTCAAATTAAAAAACATAGAGAACCAAAAAAGTGTCATCGTGGCTAAACAAAAGTAAAAGAAGCAGTGAGAGGCAAAAAGGCTTCCTTTAAAAAGTGGAAGTTAAATACTAGTGAGGAAAATAGAAAGGCACATAAACTCTGGCAAATGAAGTGTAAAAATATAATTAGGAAGGCCAAAAAAGAATTTGAAGAACAGCTAGCCAAAGTCTCAAAAAGTAATAGTTAATTAAAAAAAAAAAAAAAGAACAGGAGTACTTGTGGCACCTTAGAGACTAACACATTTATTTGAGTATAAGGTGCCTGTTCTTTTTGCGGATACAGACTAACATGGCTGCTACTCTGAAACCAATTTTTTTTAAGTACGTCAGAAGCAGAAAGCCTGCTAAACAACTAGTGGGGCCATAGGATGATCAAGATGCTAAAGGAGCACTCAAGAACGATAAGGCCATGGTGGAGAAACTGAATTAATTCCTTGCATCAGTCTTCATGGCTGAGGGAGATTCCCAAACCTGAGCCATTCTTTTTAGGTGACAAATCTGAGGAACTGTCCCAGATGGGGATGTCATTAGACAAGGTTTTGGAACACATTGATAAACTAAAGAGTAATAAGTTACCAGGACCAGATAGTATTCACCCAAGAGTTTTGAAGGAACTCAAATGTAAAATTGCAGGACTACTACATGTCATTTAAATCAGCTTCTGTACCAAACGAGTGGAGGATAGCTAACATGATGCCAATTTTTTAAAAAGCCTCCAGAGGTGATCCCAGCAATTACAGGCCGGTAAGCCTGACTTCAGTACCAGGCAAACTGGTTGAAACTATAGTAAAAAACAAAATTGTCAGACACATAGGATCATAGAATATCAGGGTTGGAAGGGACCTCAGGAGGTCATCTAGACCAACCCCCTGCTCAAAGCAGGACCAATTCCCAACTAAATCATCCCAGCCAGGGCTTTGTCAAGACTGATCTTAAAAACCTCCAAGGAAGGAGATTCCACCACCTCCCTAGGTAACCCATTCCAGTGCTTCACCAACCTCCTAGTGAAATAGTGTTTCCTAATATCCAACCTAGACCTCCCCCACTGCAACTTGAGACCATTGCTCCTTGTTCTGTCATCTGCCACCACTGAGAACAGCTGAGTTCCATCCTCTTTGGAACCCCCCTTCAGGTATTTGAAAGCAGCTATCAAATCCCCCGTCATTCTTCTCTTCTGGTGACTAAACAATCCCAGTTCCCTCGGCCTCTCCTCATAAGTCATGTGCTCCAGACCCCTAATAATTTTTGTTGCCCTCCGCTGGACTCTTTCCAATGTTTCCACATCCTTCTTGTAGTGTGGGGCCCAAAACTGGACACAGTACTCCAGATGAGGCCTCACCAATGTCGAATAAAGGGGAACGATCACGTTCCTCGATCTGCTGGCAATGCCCCTACTAATACAGCCCAAAATGCCGTTAGCCTTCTTGGCAACAAGAGCACACTGTTGACTCATATCCAGCTTCTCATCCACTGTGACCCCTAGGTCCTTTTCTGCAGAACTGCTACCTAGCCATTCGGTCCCTAGTCTGTAGCAGTGCATGGGATTCTTCCGTCCTAAGTGCAGGACTCTGCACTTGTCCTTGTTGAACCTCATCAGGGTTTTTTTGGCCCAATCCTCTAATTTGTCTAGGTCCCTCTGTATCCGATCTCTACCCTCTAGTGTATCTACCACGCCTCCCAGTTTAGTGTCATCTGCAAACTTGCTGAGAGTGCAGTCCACACCATCCTCCAGATCATTGATAAAGATATTAAACATAGATGAACACAATTTGTTGGGGAAGAGTCAACATGGTTTTTGCCTCACCAATCTACTAGAATTGTTTGACGGGGTCAACTAGCATGTGGACAAGGGGGATCCAGTCGATTGGGCAACAAAATGGCAAATGAAATTTAATGTAGATAAATGTAAAGTAATGCACATTGGGGAAAAAAAAACCCAACTATACATACAATATGATGGTGGCTAATTTAGCTACAACTAATCAGGAAAAAGATCTTGGAATCATCGTGGATAGTTCTCTGAAGGCATCCACGCAGTGTGCAGCGGCAGTCAAAAAAGCAAACACAATGTTAGGAATCATTAAAAAGGGGATAGAGAATAAGACGGAGAATATCTTATTGCCCTTATATAAATCCATTGTACGCCCACATCTTGAATACTGCGTACAGATGTGGTCTCCTCTCAAAAAAGATATACTGGCATTAGAAAAGGTTCAGAGAAGGGCAACTAAAATGATTAGAGGTTTGGAACGGGTCCTATATGAGAAGAGATTAAAGAGGCTAGGACTTTTCAGCTTGGAAAAGAGGAGACTAAGGGGGGATATGATAGAGAAATATAAAATCATGAATGATGTGGAAAAAGTGAAAAAGGAAAAGTTATTTACTTGTTCCCATAATATAAGTACTAGGGGCCACCAAATGAAATTAATGGACAGTCGGTTTAAAACAAATAAAAGGAAGTTCTTCTTCACACAGCACAGTCAACTTGTGGAACTCCTTGCCTGAGAAGGTTGTGAAGGCTAGGACTATAACAGGGTTTAAAAGAGAACTGGATAAATTCATGGAGGTTAAGTCCATTAATGGCTATTAGCCAGGATGGGTAAGGAATGGTGTCCAGAGCCTCTGTTTGTCAGAGGGTGGTGATGGACAGCAGGAGAGAGATCATTTGATCATTATCTGTTAGGTTCACTCCCTCTGGGGCACCTGGCATCGGCCACTGTTGGTAGACAGGATACTGGGCTGGATGGACCTTTGGTCTGACCCAGTACGGCCATTCTTATGTAGCGTACTTAGATTTTCAGAAAGCCTTTGACAAGGTCCCTCACCAAAGGCTCTTAAAGTAAGCTATCGTGGGATAAGAGGGAAGGTCCTCTCATGGATTGGTAACTGGTTAAAAGATAGGAAACAATGGGTAGGAATAAACTGTCAGTTTTCAGAATGAAGAGATGTAAATAATGGTGTCCCAGGGGTCTGTACTGGGACCACTGCTATTCAACATCTTTATAAATTATCTGGAAAAAGCAGTAAACTGGTGCCAAAATTTACAGATGATACAAAACTACTCAAGATAGTTAAGTCCCAGGCAGACTGTGAATAGCTACAAAAGGCTCTCTCAAAACTGGGTGACTGGACAACAAAATGGTAGATGAAATTCAATGTTGATAAAAGCAAAGTAATGCACACTGGAAAACATCCCAACTATACATATAAAATGATGGGGTCTAAATTAGTTGTTACCACTCAAGAAAGAGATCTTGGCGTGATTGTGGATAGTTCTCTGGAAACATCCGCTCAGTGTGCAGCATCAGTCCAAACCCCCCTCCCCCCCCCCCAAAAAAAAGTTCGGAATCTTAAGAAAGGGATAGAAAATAAGACTGAAAATATCATATTGCCTCTATATAAATCAGTGGTATGCCCACATCTTGAATAATGCATGCAGATGTGATCGTCCCATCTCAAAAAAGATATATTGAAAGTGGAAAAGGTACAGAGAAGGGCAACAAAAATTGTTAGGGGTATGAAACGGCTTCCATATGAGGAGAGATTAATAAGAATGGGACTTTTCAGCTTGGAAAGGAGATGACTATGGGGGGGGGATATGATAAAGATCTCTAAAATCATGACTGGTATGGAGAAAGTAAATGGAGAAGTGTTATTTACTCCTTCTCATAATACAAGAACTAGGAGTCACCCAATGAAATCAATAGGGAGCAGGTTTAAATCAAACAAAAGGAAGTATTTTTTCTACAGAACGCAGTTAATCTGTGAAACTCCTTGCCAGAGGATGTTGTGAAGGCCAAATCTATAATGGGGTTCAAAAAAGAACTAGACAAGTTCATGGAGGACAGGGCCATCAATGGCTATTAGCCAGGATGGACAGGAATGGTGTCCCTAGCCTCTGTTTGCCAGAAGCTGGGAATGAGTGTCAGGGAATGGATCACTTGATTACCTGCTCTGTTCATTCCCTATGGGACACCTGGCAATGGCTACTGTCGGATGACAGGATATTGGGCTAGATGGACCTTTGGTCTGATCCAGTATGCCCGTTTTTATGTTCATAAAGGTCATATTCACTATATGGATGCATATATAATTACTACTGATTTTTAGAAAAACAAGAAAAAACAAACCCACCATTGGCTATTAATGGTGAGCAACTGACATCTTTGGTGGATGAAAATCTGCATACTCATATGTTAACTTGGCTGGCAGTAGTAAACTAAGACCTTGTCCATGCACAAAAGTTTTACTGCTCTAACAATACCAGTTGTAGTTAAAGTAGTAGAATGCTGCCCCACCCCAAAGCACATTTCTTGAATATCAGGGTTGGAAGGGACCTCAGGAGGTCACCTAGTCCAACCCTTTGCTCAAAGCAGGGCCAATCCCCAGCCAGATTTTTGCCCCAGATCCCTCAAGGATTGAACTCACAACCTTGGGTTTTTATACTGGTAAAGATGTCTTTACACTAAGGGTTACACCAGCATAAATGTATTAGTAAAAAGTAAGTCAAACCTCTGACAGTTATGCCAATACTGTGTGTATATAAATTATAGGGATTGACAAAAATCACACAAAGTTAAACACTATGTTTATATCTGTTTAATTTTTTTAATTAGGCTTTTGATCGATAGCATTTATGATCTAGCAACAAGAAGTTGTTGCACAAGTATCATTGTTATTGCATTACCTACTACAGGCTGTACCACTTCAAATTACTATAATTATTTTATCTTGATTCTGAACTGTAACGAGCATTGAATACCTTATAACTTTACAGACAATGAAAACTTAGCTCTACTATTGCTCCCTCCCTTACATGGTGGAAAAATTATATTAATTTACCAACACTTTAGTAATTACCTCCACACTTACTGGAGAAAGTAGGAAAACACCATCACTTGAGGGTTTTTTTTCTATTTTATTATTGAGCATCTTACATGAAATTTGTTAGTTTGAAATGTCATCATACCAAAAATAAGAATTACATTTGCTTTGAGTTTCATGTAAGTTTAAACAAGTTTTATTGTTGGGAGTGTAGTTACTATAATGACAGTCATTTTTACACCACTTTTTCTGATTAGAGGCCATAGCTGTTATGGGAACAGATCAATCTACCACATAGTGAGAAATCCACAGCTCAGTAGCCATTCATGTGTCTCTTGGTACTATATGCAATCTTTACAGTGATCACCATTTCATACGCAGAATTAATTTAGTATTTTCCTTCAGAAGCTTACTAGTCTTTTGAGGGATATTTTCAGAAAACAGGTGTTTTACTTGCATTAAAAACCTGAAATTATGCCAGTCGTTGCTTGTGTCTGGGATGAGTTTTACAGTATACAAATAATCGTCCACGTCTGCGAACAATAAAACAGTCCTTACAGCGCCTTTTGATTACACCTTTTGTTTTCATCCCCATAACAGTCAGTACGACTGGAAGCTGGCTGCTTGCAAGCAGTGGCTGAACTACCAGGCCGCGCTGCTTGGCGGCCAACGCTGGCGCGGTCGGTAGGAAGTGTCCGAAGCCCAGGGAAGAGAAGGGCAGGCGCGGGGCCGCGCAGTGCCGGAGGTAACACAGCGGGGTGGCGGCAGCCGCCAGTAGGGTCTTCACGAGCAAAGCCGCCATGTTGTCACACCTGCGGCAGAAGAAACGAGTGAGGGGCCTTTCGCCCGGCGGCCCAGGCAGGGCCCTAGCAACCCCACACCGCGCCCTTACCCCACCGGCCACCAACGCAGCCACCAACATGCCCGGCCAGCCGCGGGTAACGGGCCCAAGCAGGCACCAGGGCCGTTCCGGCCTGGCTCAAGGGAGGGGGAAGGGGAAGCCCCTTAACCCCGGCCCTGCCATGACCCAGATACAGCCAGGCTCCTGCGAGCCGGGCCCCTGCTCACTGATGGGGAACTGGCGACCCCCAACGGCGCCACCGACCTTCGCTCGCCGGCGGCGAAGCAGCTGTAGCGTGGACTAAGGAGAGCGACTCGGGCTTGGAGGGGTCACGTGAAGACCGAGGCGCTGCGAGCTGAACCGAGCCCTGCCCCCCAACCAAAGCGAGTCCGCGACTGCGCCGCCGCAGCACGGCCCATACGAGGCGGGGGCGGGTCTCATGCTGCGGTGTCACGTGCGCCACTGCGCCTCCCCGGGGCAAAGCGCGTTGCGCATGTGCAGCCGCGGCTCCAGGTTGCTCGATCACGTGGTTGATTCAAAATGGCAGCGCCCTACTCGACCTTCCGCAGATTGTTGTTGCTAAGGCGCCTCGCTCCAGCCGCACTCCCCCGGAGAGGCTACGGCGCGCGTGTGTCCGAGAGTGGTGAGAGCGTGACGCACACGGGACAGGTAATGTTGCTGTGCCGGAATGGGCTGCTGGCTTCCTCCGAGCTGAGCCGCCCCGGGTGGGGTCGGTGAGTGCCCCCGAGTTACGCGTTTCCGGCCGCGGCACAAAAGCCAGGGGGATTCCCGAGGCTGGGAGCTGTTTGCTGGCTCCGGAGTCGCTCTCCAATCTGGGTTTCCCGTGTCTCTGATGCATGTGTTGAGGGGTGTCACTCCGCTGCTTCTTCAGCTTCCTTGTAACCTGGTGTGTTGTGGTAGCTAGAGTCCCTAGTCGGATCAAGGCGCTGCTGCGCTTGTGCACAGTACAAATATGTGATTAAACTTACTAGTAGATCAACAGTGTTGCAATCAATGCAGTGAGTATTGATTTAGTGGGTCTGGTGAAGACACACTAAATAAATCCATTTGTGTTCTCCACCTCCCTGGGGGTTTGTCTACACTTACCGGGAGATCGATGCGTCGGTGGTCGATTTAGCAGGTCTAGTAAAGATCCCATCGACTTCTGTACTCCACCTGAACAAGAAGCGCAAGGGGAGTCGATAGGAGAGCGTCTTTCGTCCACATAATGTAGTGTGGACCTTGTAGTAAGTAGATCTAAATATGTCGACTTAAGCTATGTTATTCATGTAGCTGAATTGGCATATTTTAGGTCAGTCTCTCCCCATAGTGTAGAAATGGCCTGGACGGGAGATACTCTCCCGTCGACAGTGCAGTCACGTAACTGAAGTTGCGTAAGTTAGATCTATTTACTGTGGTAGTGTAGACCAGCCCTGAGATTGCACTTTCACTGCCATGCTTTTTATGGTCCCTCACAGTATTTCCCCTCCCCAGAAATGCCCCCATGGGTCCGCTCCATATCCTTCCCTTACTTTCTTTTTTTTTTTTGGTTAAAACACTCAGGGCCTGCTTGGGGCCTGAACACACATGCTTAATTAGCATATTTCTGAGCCATATTAAGCCCACTCAGTGAAATTGCACCTGCATTTCCCCACCTCCTCCACCCAAAATTATGTTTAAAAAAAAAAATATATTTGAAAGCTGTATTTTCTACTTTGGTACAATAATATTTACAAAACTTTTTAAAATGTTAGTTTCTTTAGGCTGTTTCTCCCTTTGCCTCACCATCCCTCATGACTTCAAGTGAAACAGTAAAGTTACTGGGGTGGAGAGTGGGGAGGAAAATTGCTGGTGCCCATCTTTTGCAGGGAGAAAGGGCCACTGAGACACACACGCTTTATCATCAAGGCTACCACAATCCAGGCTCAAACCCCTCCCCCAACATTCACACCTGGGCTCTTCCCCCCCAATCCGTCCTACTGTTTTCCTCCACACACACAACTAAATCCCACCTTCACACAAGGGCTCTCCTTGATCTCCCTGCTACTGCCAATATACTCCTGGGGTAATTCTGCACCACTGCCCATGCAGAATTTGCGCAGAAATTTATGTTGTTTGTGCAGAATTTCCTTTTTCTCCCACAGATATGGGCTGCAGAGCTGCTGGTGGCCACAAGGGGCTTCTGAGCTATACACTGCGGGGGGAGGAAGGAGAGAGGAGGAGCAGGGGGGTTCTTGATAGCTCCAGTTCCTTGCATGCTGCCTGAGGAAAGGAGGTGGCATGCAAGAAATACCACACAAGCCTGGGACCCAGTATCAGGCTGTCTCTTCCTCTGGATCCCCTGGGCTCTGGAGGGTGAAGGGTGCAAGCGTCTGGGTGCAGGTGGGGGTGAGGGGCGCTTGTAGTTGGGCTTTGGGCACTTGCAGTTGGGCTCTGGGCAGTAGGGGGTGCCTGGGCTGGGAAGGCCCCGCAGCTGGGCTCTGGGTGAGGACGGGGTGTGGGTATCTGGGCTGTGGGGAGGCCCACAGCTGGGATCTGAGGGATAGGAGGTGCATGCGAGTGTCTGGGTAGGGGGAGCTCTGCAGATGGGCTCTGAGGGAGTAGGGGGTGTGGGTGTCTGGGATAGGGGGCACCTCATGCTGGGCTGTGGATGAGGAGGGGGTATGAGTGTCTGGGCTGGAGGGAGCATGGCTGGGCGCTGTGGGTGGTAGGGCAGAGAAACGGGTTTCTTTAACTCTTTACTCCTGGGGGAATTTTTGTGTGTCTCTTGTTAGATATAATAATTGAAAATAAAATTGAAAATAATAATTGAAATATTTGAAACTGGTGTGATTATATGTTGTTTTGACAAATAAAATATGCAGAATTTTAAAATATTGTATACAATGTTTAATTTTTTGATGCCGAATTCCCCCAGGAGTATAACTGCCCACCTGCCTATCCCCCACTTTCACCCCAGGGCTGTCGCCTCCCTCCTACTGCCCCCCCCCGCCAACCCTCACCGTCAACCCAGACTCTCCTCTCTGTCCCCCTTCATGCCCCGCTTCTCCTAACACTCCGTTGTCCCTTTCCCCTAAACCGTGCTTTATGACCTCCCTTCCCTGGAGTGCAGGGAGAAGTTTCTGGGCGTTCCCACTGGCTGGGGGCGTGGCAGCCAGCGCCGCTGTCATATAATCATAGAATATCAGGGTTGGAAGGGACCTCAGGAGGTCATCTAGTCCAACCCCCGTGTTCAAACAGGACCAACCCCAACTAAATCATCCCAGCCAGGGCTTTGTCAAGATTGACCTTAAAAACCTCCAAGGAAGGAGATTCCACCACCTCCCTAGATAACCCATTCCAGTGCTTCACCAACCTCCTAGTGAACCAAACTAAATGGAAGGATGAACAAAAATAGATCTGTGACTAGGATTTTTTATTTCAAAAGGGCTAACCTTAAAAAATTAAGGAAATTAATTAGGGAAGTGGATTGGACTGAAGAACTTGTGGATCTAAAGGCGGAGGAGGCCTGGAATTACTGTCAGGCTGGAGGGAGTTTGCTAGTGGAGTTCCTCAGGGATCAGTTTTGGGACCAATCTTATCTAATCTTTTTATTACTGACCTTGGCACAAAAAGTGGGAATGTGCTAATAAAGTTTGTGGATGACACAAAGCTGGGAGGTATTGCCAATACAGAGAAGGACCGGGATATCATACAGGAAGATCTGGATAACTTTGTAAACTGGAGTAATATTAATAGGCTGAAATTTAATAGTGAAAAGTGCAAAGTCATGCTTTTAGGGATTAATAAGAAGAATATTTGTTATAAGCTGAGGACGCATCAGTTGGAAGTAACAGAGGAGGAAAAGGACCTCGGAGTATTGGTTGATCACAGGATTACTGAGCCGCCGATGTGATATGGCAATGAAAAAAGCTAATGCAGTCTTGGGATGCATCAGGCGAGGTATTTCCAGTAGAGATAAGGAGGTGTTAGTACCGTTATACAAGGCACTGGTGAGACCTCATCTGAAATACGGTGTGAAGTTCTGGTCTCCCGTGTTTGATGAATTCAAACTGGAACAGGTACAGAGAAGGGCTACTAGGATGATCCGAGGAATGGAAAACCTGTCTTATGAAAGGAGACTCAAAGAGCTTGGCTTGTTTAGCCTAACCAAAAGAAGGCTGAGGGGAGATGTGATTGCTCTCTATAAATATATCAGAGGGATAAATACCAGGAAAGGAGAGGAATTATTTAAGCTCAGTACCAATGTGGACACAAGAACAAATGGATATAAACTGGCCATCAGGAAGTTTAGACTTGAAATTAGATGAAGGTTTCTAACCATCAGAGGTGTGAAGTTCTGGAACAGCCTTCCAAGGGTAGCAGGGCGGGCAAAAGACATATCTGGCTTCAAGACTAAGCTTGATAAATTTATGGAGGGGGTGGTATGATGGGATAGCCTAATTTTGGCAATTAATTGATCTTTGACTATTAGCGTTAAATATGCCCAATGGCCTGTGATGGGATGTTAGATGGGATCTGAGTTACTACAGAGAATTCTTTCCTGGGTGTCAGGCCGGTGAGTCTTGCCCACCTGCTCAGGGTTTAGTTGATTGTCATATTTGGGGTCGGGAAGGAATTTTCCTCCAAGGCAGATTGGCAGAGGCCTGGGGTTTTTTTGCCTTCCTCTGTAGCGTGGGGCATGGGTCACTTGCTGGAGGATTCTCTGCACCTTGAAGTCTTTAACCATTATTTGAGGACTTCAATAGCTCAGACATAGGTTGGGGGTTTGATACCGGGGTGGATGGGTGAGATCCTGTGGCCTGCGTTGTGCAGGAGGTCAGACTAGACGATCATAATGGTTCCTTCTGACCTTAAAATCTATGATTCTATTATTCTATGTGCTACAGAGGAGGCAGAAACCCCTAGAGTCACTGTGAGTGTGATCTGGGGGGAAATTCCTTCCTGACCTCACATACGGTTAGATCCTGAGCGCATGAGCATCTGAGAGAGAGAATGCTCAGTGCCACCTCAGAGCCTTGGCTCAGCCCACGAGTGTCTCATCTCCAGCTGTAGCCATCCCTGATGTTTATGAGGACTGAGATATTTAAAAAAAAAACAGTGCATTGAAGGGGGTGGGCAGTGGGATCCTTCCCTGAACACCTGCCGGTAGCCAGCTGAAACCCTGAAATAATAATAAGTCACCAGGACCAGATGATCACCCAAGAGTTCTGAAGGAAATATGAAACTGCAGAACTACTAACTCTGCTATGTAACCTGTCATTTAAATCAGCTTCTGTACCAAATGACTGAAGGATAGCTAATGTACACCAATGTTTAAGAAAGGTTCCAGAGGTGATCTTGGTGATTACAGAACAGGCCAGTAAGCCCAACTTCAGTACCAGGTAAATTGGTTGACACTATAATAAAGAACAGAATTATTAGACACACAGATCAACATATGTTGGGGAGGAGTCAACATGACTTTTGTAAAGGGAAATCATGCCTCACCAATCTATTAGAATTCTTTGAGGGGTCAACAAACATGTGGACAAGGGTAATCCAGTAGATATAGTGTACTAGGACTTTCAGAAACGCTTTGATAAAGTCCCTCACCAAAGACTTTTAAGCAAAGTAGGCAGTCATGGGATAAGAGGGCACGTCCTCTCATGGATCAATAACTGGTTGAAAGATAGGAAACAAAGGGTAGGAATAAATGGTCAGTTTTAACAGTGGAGATAGGTAAATAGTGGTGTCTT
Source organism: Malaclemys terrapin pileata (assembly GCF_027887155.1). Classification (NCBI taxonomy): domain Eukaryota; kingdom Metazoa; phylum Chordata; order Testudines; family Emydidae; genus Malaclemys; species Malaclemys terrapin. The sequence continues at coordinate 165,721,879 of NC_071506.1, forward strand.
CCAGGGATCTGTACTAGGACCAGTACTGTTCTATATATTAATAAATGATCTGGAAGAGGGGGCAGACAGTGAGGAGGCAAAATTTGCAGATGAGACTCAAGGGAGTTAAGTCCAAAGCAGACTGCAAAAAGTTGCAAAGGGATTTCACAAAACTGGGTGACTGGGCAACAAAATGGCAGATGAAATTCAATGTTGATAAATGCAAAGTAATGCATACTGGAAAACGTAATCCCAACTGTATATACAAAATTATACGGTCTGAATTACTTGTTACCACTCCCAAAAGAGATCTTGGAACGGACCATGTTTATGGATCAGCTGCAGATACGAATTTTCTTTCAGTGCCGGGATCTAAATAAGACAGAAAATATAATGTCACTATATAAATCCATGATATGACCACAACTTGAATATTGCATGCAGTTTTTGCCACCTCCTCTCAAAAAAAGATATATTAGAATTAGAAAAGGTGCCGAAAAAGGCAACAAAAATTATTAAGTGTATGGAACAGCATCCATATGAGGAGAAATTACAAAGACTTGGACTTTTCAGTTTGGAAAAGGATGACTAAGAGAGGATATGATAGTGGTCTATAAAATCATGACTGGTGTGGAGAAAGTAAAGGAGGACCTGTCGACCTCATTGCCGGGGTATGTTGTAAAGGCCAAAACTATAACGGGATTCAAAAAAGAACTAGATAAATTGATGGATTATAGGTCCATCAATGTCTTTTTAGCTAGGGGGGTAAGGGATACAACAGCATGCTCTGAGTGTCCCTAGCCTCTGATTGCCAGCGTGGATGATGATGATTGCCTATTCCATTCATTCCCACTAAAGCACCTGGCTTTGGCCGCTTTCAGAAGATAGAAAGGCTAGATGGGCCATTAGTCTGACTCAGTATGGCCATTCTTATGTTCTAAATTGTATCATTTGCCCATTTGAAATATTTTGTGGGAAGTGATAACTCCGCCCTCAATCCCCATCCTCAAGATGACAATGAACTTGAAGCCCAGAAAGTCAATTCACTTTTGTATTGAACTGCCAGCAGATTTTTATTGTAGTTTAAATATTCATATCCCTTAGTCATGGTAACTACTTTCTAATTAAGATACAACTTATTTTGTATTTCAGGTTTATGAAGAAAATGACTACAGGAAGGTTCGATTTGTTGCTCGACAGAAGGAGGTAAAACACATAGTAGCTAGACTCTTCAGGATATGATTTTAATTTTCTTGAGTAATGATGCCTTAAATATTTAGGTTTATCAAAATAAATAGCTTTAATGTCTACAATTTTTAAAATGTGTTACAAAGTAGAAATGACAGATCTGTTTTGCGCTGTCTTCGAACAAGTTGCTCCTCCAGACTCTCGCTGATGTGTACTTCTTTGCTTTGATGTCAGACTGCTTATATACTCCTCTGTTCCACAGCTTTGATCTAGGGGGTTGTCTACCTGTGGAGTTATTCAGGAACAGCTATTAACCCACTGGGCTAAGATAAAGAGGAACAAGGCACTCTTATTCTAGAATAAGTGTGTCCACATATGTAGTTATCTGGAACAGTACCATGACTAGACAAGCCTTAAATTTTATTTACTAACTCCTACTCCCTCAAATATTGTTACTCTGGAGAATTTCCTCTTAAACTTTTTAAAATTTGTATATATTAGCCACTAAATTTCAGTTAATAACAATACATTTTATTCCATCTACTCCATGAAAATCAAATTCTGCCAAACTGGATTAAATCCATAGATGAATGTAAAAGTAATCAATAGATTATCAAAAGATACTTGATACATGTTTATTATTTGAATTGTGGTAGCACTTAGAGTCCCCAGTGACATGAAGCCCCTATTGTTCTAGGTGCTGTAAAAACACATAATGAGAGAGTAACCACATTTCATACAGAATTTTAGTACTATATTACTGTTTGACTATCCTTTAATAATGAATGATCTTTCTGTGGAAGCTTACTTTGTCTTGATCTTTCCAGCAGCAGTTCCAAATAGAGCAATAATAGTACTCTATTATAGCAGAGTACTGATCATGATTTGCTTAGTTAAAATTACATAACATTTTACATTATAACTGACTTTTCAGTTGTTTGAAAACTTCCTATGCTTGGGCTTAGCCTCTAGAGGCTGACTTGTTTTGTAAAGTTGAGCAAGAATGTTTCATCTGTTTTTCTGAGCATGACAAGATTAGTGAAAGAATTGGAAAATGTACCTTATTACTCAAAGAACTGTTGTGATAATTGGACCTACAAATTTACTCTACTTGTTAGCTCAATTGTAAAAAGTGAGTGTAAGTTCATGAGCTGTCATAATAACCTGTAACAACAAATATTGATGGGAAAAGGTGCAAAAGTGAGACAGACTGAATTAGTCCAAACAAAAAAGTCTCCCGATATGACTCAAGGACTGTGTTAAGATCATGCTTGGTAACAAGAGAAGTGTAGAACCAGAATTGCCGTGTATAAAACTAGACCTAATTGGTGGACAAAATGATGAAGGGATGGGATATTCCACCCATCATTCCCTTTTGGGGTCCTTAAAGAAAGCTTTTGGGAGAAAAATTGGTTACTGGAACGAGGTTCACCATCATGGCTGCCATCCTCCCTCCCTCTGGACTCCTTGGTCTCATGATTAGGATGAAGACGGTCCAGAGAGAGATCCTGAGCAGACCAGGCCAGGAAGAAGGAGCCAAATAACATTGCTACCTCCACTATCCCAAATACCACCTGAGCTGTGAGACTCTTTCTCACCCTCACCCCACTAGTGTCTTCTTTTTCCTTCCCTACCTGATTTCTTCTCTTTTACTATTCTTTTCCCGTCTCTCTAAAGAGAGTCTGGCATAGTCTGCTAAGACTGTATATTTTACAACACTGCTATAAGCTGTGACAAGCAAGAGGCAGCTAAAAGTGATGACTTAAATAGCCTGATGCTCATATGAGTTTGCCAGGCCTGAGAGTGGCTGATAAGACTGTGCTGTACCTGTGTTTCTCCAGCAGTAAGGTTGCAAGTGACAGTCAATACCAGGGAGACAAGCTGCAGCTTCTATCTTTGAGGTTCTTTTTCTCTCCCTTTGTGTGTGTGTTTCTTGTTTTGTCGTTTTAGGATTGCACTTAACAGCAATAACGACAGCTCCAGCTCATCTCTACTAAATTCTTATTTCCCCAAAAGGAGAGTTATTACCATTTTCAATACCACCTAAAAGATTGTCAAACAAGGATTTTTTTTCCTTCTTAAAAAGTGTCCAGCTAAAGGGAACAAGGGGGGCATGTTAAAATACTTCTTTAATACTTTACATTTCAAATACTTTGACTGTTTTCCTACTTTTCTGTATCTTTAATAAAAAGTTAGGATTTTTAATGGTCTGTTTGCCATGGTTCTAAGCAGGCTGAGGTCTCTGTATACCAAACCCCAAACCTGGTTTAAAACTGTTTAATGTTGGACAGTGATTGGGTTGTATTGACACCTTTAACTGTTTGGGCTCATATATTCCATCTAAATTAATGTAACAATGCTCAGTCTCTTTAATTTAACACAGAGAAGGTTAAAGGATGACTTTATCACTGTCTATAGGTACCAACATGAGGGGAAGAAATTTGACTTAGGGCTTTCCGTTCTGGCAGACAAAGATATAACAAGATCCAATGATTGGAAGTGAAATTAGACAAATTCTGACTAAAAAATATGGTGCACATTTATTACAGTAAGAGTAACCATTTGAACAATTTATAAATGGTTGTGGTGGATTTGTAGTTACCGGAAATCTTTAAATCAAGACTGTATCTTTTTCTAAAAGAGATACTCTAGTTCAAACAGGAATTAATTTAGGGAAGTCCTGTGGTGTATTTATATTGGTCGGTGGGGTGGTGATGGTGGTCAGCCTTGTTGATCACAGTGATTCCTTCTGGCCTTATAATCTCTGGGGAAAAAATGGGAGTTTGAAAGGAATACATGTTTTGGGCAATCCTACTGCCTAAATGCATAAGGCTGGAAGCTGAAATTTGGCATGAAATTAGTTTCCACTGAAGAGGAGTCTCAGCCTTATTTCAGCAGATATAGACTTTGATTTCACTATTTTCTAGGTAATTGAAACTGGGTTCTGACCGTGTGCAGTAACTTTTTGTTAAGTGTGCACTGAAGAAGGTTGGTGGCATGTGTTTGTGCACTAAGTTAGATTCACAATGTGCAGTCCAATCAATTTAGGCTCTGATCCTACAGACACTTAAGCATGCACTTAACTTTAAGTATGTGTGCAAATATATGCAGGTTTGGGGCCATAGAGTCAGGGCTGAAGCAAGAACTTTCATACACTGTGTATGGTAATTTAGGGGCTGAGAAAGGGTTCCAATTGATCTTGAAAAGTGCACAGTGGAAACAAAAGCTCCCCTGGATCCCATATGGTGCACAAGATTGTTATGTGGGAGTTGGATTGTGGTAATTCAGCGCACTGTTTGCAGTTTGTTGGAAACCTGCAAAACTTGGAAGTCATACAGCCTGAAGCTTCTATAGAACAACTTTTTAATATTATATATGATGGTGGATAGACTTCATTGGGCCCTGTTGCTGTTGAGCTGGCATACAGGAATAAAAAAAGATTATGTATTATAGAACACTTTATTATGAAGCTTCTGTAGAACATCTTTTTAAAAACAAATATCTTCCCCCTTCTCTCCTAGTAATTCAATACCAAAAACAAGTTGAGACCATTAAAGTTGCATGGGTAAGCACTAAATATTCATGAAATACCATAGCAAAGGATGCATGTGCAACCTTCATTCTGTTCTATGTGAGGATGCATTACAATAGTCCTTAATTACATAATCACATTTTTTCTACAACCTTAGCTGCATGGGTAAAGTATCTGTAGTATTGTGTGTGCTAGAGTCCATGAACGTTATTTATCTGAAAAGTACTCAGGACACTAATTAAGACAATATATTACAGATTAAGTATAACTGAGAATAATAGGGAAAATGTGCTGCCATTTATAGGGTTTTAAAATTTAATTACAGCATTAAGTCAGGCCTCAGTTCAGCAAAACAGTTAAACACATTAACTCCATGAGGAGTCCTATTGAAGGCCAATGAGACTATTTATTTGGCAAAGTTACCGGTAAGTACTTATTTGCTAGACAACTAGAGTATTGGGTCCTGATCCTGTACACAAAGTGAAATCAATGGAACTACTTGTGTGTGTGAATGTTTGCAGGATGGGGCCTTAGTTCATTAATATATCTTATAGTAAGTACAGTGTTACTACAGAGGAGTGAGGTTCTTGAACAGCCTTCTAATATTAGTGGGGGCAAACAACCTAACTAGTTTTAAAATGGATCTTGTTAAGTTTATGAACAGGATTACATGACTGTGTTGCCTTTGTTAAACACCCTTGCCCATTGAGGTAGATGTTGGAGTTCACAAAACAAGTCCCTCAGACGTCCCTGAATTCCTTTTGGTAAAACTAGTGAACACCAGACTTGACAATCCTCATATTTTTAAGGGTAAAGAAAAAAAAAAAAGAAACAAATTTGGGGGCTTTCTTTATACATCTTAGAAAAACCAAATTAGACACAAGCCCATTTTAAAATAAATCTTAGCAGGATCACCTTTAACTTTCCTGGTCTACGTCTTAATTATGAAAATGAGAACATAAATGTTCTTTGGGTGAAGGGTGAAATCTGACACCATTTCAAATAAATATTTTTTAGTCTACTTATATTACAATTTTTCTTAAAATCCCCACTTTTGTACAGGCACTAAAATATGTAAGTGGTCTCTCTTTTTTCCCCTTCTGAATCTTAGAATCATAGAATATCAAGGTTGGAAGGGACCTCAGGAGGTCACTTAGTCCAACCCCCTGCTCAAAGCAAGACCAATCCGCAACTAAATCATCCCAGCCAGGGCTTTGTCAAGCCTGACCTTAACAACCTTTAAGGAAGAAGATTCCACCACTTCCCTAGGTAACCCATTCCAGTGCTTCACCACCCTCCTAGTGAAAAAGTTTTTCCTACTATCCAACCTAGATCTCCCCCACTGCAACTTGAGACCATTACTCCTTATTCTGTCATCTGCTACCACTGAGAACAGTCTAGTTCCATTCTCTTTGGAACCCCCCTTCAGGTAGTTGAAAGCAGCTATCAAATCCCCCCCTCATTCTTTTCTGCAATCCCAGTTCCTTCAGCCTCTTCTCAGAAGTCATGTGCTCCAGCCCCCTAATCATTTTTGTTGCCCTCTGCTGGACTCTTTCCAACTTTTCCACATCCTTCTTGTAGTGTGGGGCCCAAAACTGGACACAGTACTCCAGATGAGGCCTCACCAATGCAGAATAGAGGGGAATGATCACGTCCCTCGATCTGCTGGCAATGCCCCTACTTATACAGCCCAAAATGCCGTTTGCCTTCTTGGCAACAAGGGCACACTGTTGACTCATATCCAGCCTCTTGTCCACTGTAACACCTAGGTCCTTTTCTGTAGAACTGCTGCCTAGCCATTCGGTCCCTAATCTGTTGCAGTGCATGGGATTCTTCCGTCCTAAGTGCAGGACTCTGCACTTTTCCTTGTTGAACCTCATCAGATTTCTTTTGGCCTAATCCTGTAATTTGTCTAGGCCCAATCCTCTAATTTGTCTTCAAGATAAGTATGTTATACTATAATGACACAGTTTTTCTTTGCTTGAATTCATATTTACCCTTCTGGCGTAAGTGGCAGAATACTGTACTGGAGAAGAATCCAAAACGGCAGAATCAGTCTGTGACTTTCAAGTCCAGCTTTTCAACATTGCATTTATAAGCATGCCAGCTATGCTTTCTGAAAACGGAAGTTGTGTGTCTTTAGTGGATTTAATCAAATCCGTACAGAAGCTCTGTTTCATGTTTAGTACTCTTACAGCATGATTGTATCTATACATTCTTGGTTATGCATATATCCCCTGGTGCCTTGGCATCTAACTATTGGTACAGTGAATTTTGGGAATTGGCCAGTATTGGGGAGCTCTTGTTAGAATATGCATTGCATTCTTGAAGTTTGAGATCCTGTAACTATTTTCTAGCATTGCTGTTTCCACTGAGGAGGTATTTTGCTGGAACTTGGGAATACAGCCCTTGGAGTGCTAAACTGCAAAGCATATCTATTTCTTTCACCCAAAATGTTAAGGCAACATGATGGCTCATTGAGTGTTTCAGAACTATTGTTTAAAATATGGTTAAATATGAAGTAGTTTTAATGGTTCACTTTATCTAGATTTTTAGAGAGGATGTTTCATATAGATGCTAACAAATCTGCTTACTCCACTAGGTTTATTGAAATAATAAGCAATTGAAAATATAAGGAAAGGAAAAGGGGTTTAGTAATCACATGAACAAGTAACATCCATGAATTCAAATCACCTATTTGAACAAGTAACTAACTTAATCATTCACTGCAATCTGTAATACTGCAAGATAATTCATTGTATCTCTTAACTGAAAACAAGATAAGGATTTGTAAACCACTACTTACCTTTTAAAATCTATTAAAATGTTTTTAAACCTCCTTTTTCCCCCCTCATCAGTCAGAAAGATAAATCTGATTTCTCTCAAACAACTGCACATCTAATTGATAATAAATATCAACAAAACCCTAATAACACTGGTCTACAATTTTTGAGACGTCGTCTGCTTCAGAGATAAAATGTGCTATTTATTATGTATTTTGATGTGCTGAATTCAAATATGACAATTAAAACAACTGGCTACTGTTTCTAAGATATTTAAGTGTTTACATTTTATGTCTATGTATATTGTGTACATAGTAGAGTTTTAATCATAAATTGTAAACCTAGGTCTCTTCATGTGTTTATGGTTGCTTTACATGATAATTTCACCTGTCCTGTTTATGTAACACTTTACAAATCAGCAAAAGGGTTATATAAATACAATTTATTATGAAACAAAAGGCAAAAAACTATTGTGTACATAGTTTAGTCCTGTTGAATGTCTACTCAACACTTCTTGGCTTGTCTCTTGTATTCATTAAATGGAGCATCTCTTGTCACTGTCCAGCAATAGTCTGCAAGCATTGATGGGCTCCATTTGCCCTGATAGCGTTTCTCCATTGTTGCAATGTCCTAGTGAAATTGCTTGCCACGCTCGTCGCTCACTGCTCCGCAGTTCGGTGGAAAAAAATCTAGATGAGAGTGCAAAAAATGTATCTTTAGTGACATGTTGCAACCAAAGCTTTTGTATGCCTTGAGGAGGTTTTCCACCAACAACCTGTAGTTGTCTGCCTTGTTGTTTCGAGAAAATTTATTGCCACTAACTGGAAGGCTTTCCATGCCGTCTTTTCCTTGCCACGCAGTGCATGGTCAAATGCATCATCTCGAAGAAGTTCACGAATCTGAGGACCAACAAAGACACCTTCCTTTATCTTAGCTTCACTTAACCTTGGAAATTTTCCACGGAGGTACTTGAAAGCTGCTTGTGTTTTGTCAATGGCCTTGACAAAGTTCTTCATCAGACCCAGCTTGATGTGTAAGGGTGGTAACAAAATCTTCCTTGATTCAACAAGTGGTGGATGCTGAACAATTTTCCTCCCAGGCTCCAATGACTGTCGGAGTGGCCAATCTTTCTTGATGTAGTGGGAATCTCTTGCACGACTATCCCATTCGCAGAGAAAACAGCAGTACTTTGTGTATCCAGTCTGCAGACCAAGCAAGAAAGCAACAACCTTCAAATCGCCACAAAGCTGCCACTGATGTTGGTCATAGTTTATGCACCTCAAAAATTGTTTCATGTTGTCATAGGTTTCCTTCATATGGACTGCATGACCAACTGGAATTGATGGCAAAACATTGCTATTATGCAGTAAAACAGCTTTAAGACTCGTCTTCGATGAAACAATGAACAGTCTCCACTCATCTGCATCGTGAACGATGTTGAGGGCTCCCATCACGCCATCGATGTTGTTGCAGGCTACAAGATCATCTTCCATGAAGAAGAATGGGACAAGATCCTTTTGACGGTCACAGAACATGGAAACCCTAACATCACCTGCCAGGAGATTTCACTGCTGTAGTCTGGAGCCCAACAGCTCTGCCTTACTCTTGGGTAGTTCCAAATCCCTGACAAGGTCATTCAGTTCATCTTGTGTTATTAGGTGTGGTTCAGAGGAGGAAGATGGGAGAAAATGTGGGTCCTGTGACATTGATGGTTCAGGACCAGAAGTTTCATCCTCTTCCTCTTCCTCGTCTGACTCAAGTAAGAATGATTCTGGTGCATCAGGAACCGGCAGTCCTCCTCCGTGGGCATATAGCTGACGGAATGTTTGGATAATGCACAGTCCACTTTTTCTTCTTTGACACACCTTTCCCAACTGGAGGCACCATGCAGAAGTAACAATTGCTGGTATGATCTGTTGGCTCTCTCCAAATCATTGGCACTACAAAAGGCATAGATTTCCTTTTCCTGTTCAACCACTGGCGAAGATTTGTTGCACAAGTGTTGCAGCATGTGTGAGACCCACCTCTTGTCCTGATCTCCAATTTTGCAGCCAAAATAAAGGTGATAGGCTTTCTTAACCATAGTGGTTATACTGCGCTTTTGTGATGCAAAAGTCACTTCAGCACAAACATAGCAGAAGTTATCTGCACTGTTCACACAAGTATGAGGCATCTCTGCTCACTTTGGCTAAACAGAAATGTGTCCCTTTGCAAAATCAAACACTGACAAATAAGAGAGCACGACACTGTATGATTTCAAAAGCTGATATAGGGCAATTTGTTCAGCAGAGTGATGTAAGCTTCGTTATGATTGCATCATCCATGACTTCTAGGAATAACATGATGCAATTCATATCATGTATGACGCAATACCAGCTTCAGATTGCATCATTCATTCATTGTTTTGCCTAAAAAGCAAGTACTGTCCAAACCCAGTCATAAATTTATTCATAGATCCAGTCAAAGATGTATTTTAGTCATTTCTGGTTTAAATTGAGATCCCTTCCCTTTATAACTCACTTATCCTCCGGCATTCCCAAGTCAAGGGTCGTATATACTGACCCAATAGCATATCTTGAAAACTAGAGCCAATCAACAGTTTTAAGCATCTTTTTCGTTCTCAGTGACCCAGAATTAGTAAAGTTTGACTACATTTATTTCAGAAGCATTTTGGCTGTAGAGCAGTGTAATTGATCAAAAGTTAAGAACCTTCTGTAGATTCCTTAATGCTATTTTTTTTACTTTAAGGCTGGCTTGCTTGGTCACCAGAATCGCTCTTGAAAGTTGTTGTTTAGGAATTAAAGGCTTATTGAAAAGTCTAAAAAAGGCATAGATGTTACATTTTAGAACAATGTGCATTTTTAGCTGTAATTTTCAGCTAGTATTTTCAAAAATAGCCTAACTTTAGACCTCTGAATCAATATTTAGATACTTAAGTGGCCTGATTTTCAGTGGGAGCTGCTGAATTCTCATTACTTGGAAAATCAGGCCACTTAAGTCCATCCCTGTTCAGAGAACTATGTATTTAAAGTGTTTGCTGAATCAGGGCTTTATTTATATGTTTGAATATGGATTTAGAAGCCTAATTGTAGGCTGCTATTTTTGAAAATCTCAGGCTTTCAGTCCACGGTATTTAGCAGTTTCTTAGGAAGATACAGTATCACCCAAAGGCTGGGCATTCTCTTAAAAAATGACTAATTGTTAATACAAACTAAAAATGTATTTTGTTGTAAAACAATGTGTGAATACCAAAAAGTCCAAAGACTATCACAGTTCAGGTCAACTGCACCTGTATTCCCCCTCTGTGGTTCAGCAAGTACACCCACTCTATGCTTCAGGCTCCCCAGCCAACACCTCTCTTGGGTGGAGACAAGTGTCCTGCTCCCTTTTGACTGGGATATTTCAAGCCAGAACAGTTTCCTGCCTTAACAGTGTTATTCCTAGCAAAGGACAGTCTACCAAAGCAGGTTTGTTTGTTTCTCTCCTCCGATGGTACCCAGTATAATTGCCCCAGTTATGTTATCTCATTGCATTTTTTAAGCAAGCATATTTTATTCTTAAAAGCAATACAGAGAAAGCATAGAAAAAATAATAGAAGAACCACCACACATGCTAATAAGCTTGCCAGAGATCACCTCAACTGCAACACGGGCTCTGGTAGGAGCAATCCTTCAACCGTGGTTTTAAGTTAATCAAACCCTTTGCTCTGAACAAGAATAACCCATGACTCAGTGAGTCCCTCATTTATCCAGTTTGGCTCTTTGAAGAGACAGTGAAGAGGTCATTAGCCAGGCAGTGGGTTCCTGCTTAAAGTACAGCTTCAGTAGGATGGATTTGAGGTGGGTCATTTGCATTTTCCTTTCTTCCCCTGCCACGCAACTATTTTCTAGGAAATGCACTTTACAAGTATTGTCCCCAAAGTGCTTTGAAGTGCATAAGATCTCCCAGAGATTGCATTAGTCCCACTAAAGAAATTCCATGCAATCCCGCAATAGTACACAAACCTTTGCATTTTCAATACAATGGTCTGCTAAAATACTTACACTTAATTCAGTAAGGTTTGTCCAGTATTTTACAGGACATTGTCATATCTGTCTCACTGATTAAACAACAAGCTATGTATAATAGTTTCAAGTTGACTAAGAGTAGTGCTGGTATAATATAGGAAGCATGTGTGAGAGAACATGAGCTGTACTATGTTAAATTCTGCCTCCTGAACACACAAGCCCAATAGGAGTGTGTGTGTGAGGGGAGGCACTATCCATGTTCTGCTGCTGCCTTAAGGGAGGAAAAGAGATCGTGTTGAAACTCTGACCTCAAACTCTGCATTTCCCACCTTCTGAGTGCCTGGTTGGCTTTTCAGTATGAATATTGTAAATTAAGAGGTACATATAATTCATGTAGTAAAGCATAAGAAGCAATTCATTAATGCAATTAAACTAGGAAGGGGGGGTGGAATTGAAATATCCAGCAAGGGCAAGTATAACTGAGATCAGTTGCTTTACTTGTCCATGTTTGTCAGTTTAAAATATTATTACAGTGCATTATAATAAGTCATTCATAACAACATACTCACCTAACTCATATTTGTGGCACTGTGTGCCTCAGAATAGCGTCCTGGAACCCCCATATTCAGCACTGTCATATAATTATGTGTTTTAACAAAGTATGCCTTATGAGATATAATTTTAAAAGTTTTCATCGGTTGAACATTAATGTCCTGTTGGATTGTATGTGTTGTTATGGTATGTGAAGTTATGAAGTTTTGCTATGTGTGTTATTGAAATATGTTGTGAGGTTGGGAATACCCACAACCAGCCTTTCAGGTACAACAATGGAGTAGCCAGATGAGCTAATGGCCCATTAAAGGGAATCCACACTCACAATGACTATCCTAGGAATTGTATACAATGGAGACTTCTCAGAGAGAGCACGTAGACAATGGAGAATGCTGACATGGAGGTCCGCCTCCATTGGTCAAGGAGCAAAGATCTTTCCAGCAAGCTGGAAGAAACTGTAACAGAGGGGAAGTGACATCATCACTTGGTCTCACTCCCCCCACAACTCAACATCTAGAGGACAAAGACTGAAAGGGTGAAGGTGCTCCCGAACGGGAGGGGAATTCCAGCCTGTGTATTGTAGCTCTGTTAACTGGCTTGTACTATCTATTGGGTTGAGATACTGCTTGATTCAAATCCTGTTTAGTTTATAAAACTTAGATCATGTGCTTATTTTTATTTTCTTTGGTAACCATCTCTGTCCTTTATGCCTACCACCATAATCACTCAAAATCTATCTGTAGCTAATAAACCTGTTTTATGTTTTACCTAAAACAGTGTATTTTGTGTGAAGTGCTTGGGAAACCTCAGCTCAGGAATAAATACTGGTGCTGCATGTCCTCTCCAGATTGAGGAGGGACAGACTGGGTTATAAATGTATTCTGGTCAGGCTGGTACAGCTCAGGGGAATAAAGTTGGGGAGCTGGGGGGAATTGGCTGGAGCCTCTCTATTGTTAATTCATGAGTGGGTTGGAGAAGCATTCATGTAACTCAACTGGGTATGTCCCTGCCTGTGGATGTCTTTGTTAAATGCAGTACCTATCAGAGGTTTGCAGCTTGTCACAGCTACACAAGGTGAGAGGGAATCCAGTTTGGTTGGACAGAGGGCTCCCAGTTTCAGGTTGCACACCTGGAAAACCCGTCATGTAGTCCAAGCCAAAGAATATTAAAATTGCAAAGTGAGGAACTTTACTGGTAGTAAATCTGAAATCAAGGTAGCCTTGTAACCTTAATTCTCTCCACCCCATGCATGTGCATTATTACTGTCCTTAATTACTTGATCACTTATTGTTTTTCCATATATTCCATGCAAGTTGAACAGTACATGAGGCATAGTTGTGTAGTGTATGAGGCAGAGGTTCCCTTGGCAAAGGAAATTGTTGGACATTGACTATGTCAGAGAGATGGGTTCTATTCCTGCCTTTGCATCAGCTATACTTCAGAGCCATATCTCCTTCTGTGCTCCCTATCTCCTGTTATATAAGAGGAAGGACTTTCTCCATGCCCACTTTCACAATTACCCAAGCCCTCCCATGTTAACTGAAGTTCCACCCACTTGTGCACACATGCATAATGCCAATGAAATTGAGACACTGGCTCAGCAAAGTTTATGTATTTATGGTTATTTGATTGTTTTAAAGTTTCATATTTTAAAATGCAATCTCTAATTTTTGCACGTGTGTATTTGTGGGTAAATAGCTAAATCTTGGTTTGAGGCTATGCTAAAACTTGGTTCAAAATGGAAATTATTGATTAACTTCTTTAGCTACTAAAACATTCAGTCTGGATAACTGATTTGATTAGCTACATGAATTTTCCAATCTTGTATTAAAGAATTTAAATCCTGTGTGGAAGACATAATTTGGGAGCAGGGAATCTGTTACATGTTGCCATATGCCAGAACTGTAAAGTAACTACTTTTAGCTCTTCAGATTCACCTGATATAAACCTACCTACCTTATGCTTGTATTCCCCATGAGTATCTGCATTTTTCAAAACCAATCAAATTGCATGTTTTATATAATACTTGTGAAGATATGCACACAGCAGATACTGCTTCTTTTGATTGACATTGCAGAATATTTTATACTCTTGTGTATATAAAACTGATTTTTTAAAAATACCCAGCTTTTCTAGTAAAGTAGAGGCCAGCATCACACAGGCATGTATTAACAAAAGTTATTTTTTTGGGAAAAGTGGTATGTTAGTCTGTGTTCAAGCCCTAAAGGGAAAACAATGTATATATTGTTCATTGACAAATACGGGTCAATTAAAACTGCTAGAATAACTTTGTGTTTCACCATATGTTCCTATTTTAATTTAATACAATAAGCTGTACTTTAATAGCTATTAAAGTTAGTGTTCAGTACTTACAGATATCTGTAAATATTTTTTCTAGACTTTCTCCCATTTGGTCTGTGAGGTCAAAGTTAAATCCTGTTTGCTGTTCAGGAGATACTGTGTGTATAAAAATATGAATTAATTGTGTTGAATTCTATATTTATTCATTTGAACTTATTAAAGTCAGCGAATGTTGTGTTCAGATTTGAGGGCAGAATTTGTTCCTTGGTATAAAAGCAGAGTTCACACTCTAATTAGAAATGTGTGTAATCAAAGGTAAATGGTCTGAGTCTTTGAAGAGTATAGACAGTGAATTTGGGAAAGCCTGGACAGATTTGTGACAAGACCATATTTTAATGCAGTTGAATAGATCTAAAGTTTTATTTTTGAACTCTGTTTGCTTCAAGTTGAGGTAATTATTATTTTAAATGTCTATAAACTATTTATAAAATACAAAGTTTCTGTTTCAGATATATGCTGTTAAAGGAGTTTCTGTGCACTTCAGAGTTCACTATATTAAAAAATCCCAATCTTTTTCCTAACATGAAGGAGTTTAAACTGCTGTTGTTCTATTAAAGCAAGGAAATTTACCCATAGTTTGGTAGAAATTAGATAAGCTTTGCTTGATATTTAGTATATATTTAGTTTGTTCCCTTAAACAATCACCTATGGTTATCTGTTCAATATTTAATAATGCTTCTTTTAAAAATTATTATGCAGAATTTGGTTTCTGAGGGGCTCAGATGGTGATCTTCTGATTTGTGCCTTAGTGCAGTGAACCTCAGGAAAAATCTTTTCTCTTGTTCTGTTATTGCAGGTAAATGAGACCTTTGCTATTGACTTAATAGCAGAGCAGCCTGTGAATAAAGTTGAAAGCCGAGTGATATCATGTGATGGTGGTGGTGGAGCTCTGGGACATCCTAAAGTGTACATAAATTTGGTAACAGAACTTTAATCTCCTTTTGTGCTATCCCCTGTATCACATGTAGTATATTTTATTTACTAATTTATTTATGGTAGGTAAAATCACTCACTCTTTAGATGTTTTGGCTTAGTGAGTTGCAAAGGAGGGAGTGACTGTCACTTTTATTATTTCTATAATAACATAGGTGTGCATGGCTAAACATATAGGGGTAAGGTTTTCTGCTCAGAAGAGTTTACAGTCTTAAATGACTGAACATGACCCTCATCTCTAGTCCATTGAAATTAACAGGATCTTTCTGTTAACATCAATAGGTTTTAGATTAGATCCTGGGAAGAGGAAGTGGAAGGAATGGCATGATCAAACAAAGGCATAGTGCAAAGTGAGCTAGGGAAAGATCAGCTAGGAACAAATAATGCCTTATAAACAAAAAGTAGGAACTTTCATTGGGACATTTCTGTCCTGAATATCTATGCAGATTCATGATAGACTCTCTATTTTTCAAAGTAAGTTTTTTTCTTAGATAATTTTTTTTTTTTAATTAAAGCAGATCAGTTTAGTACTTGTATAAAATGCTGGTTTGACAGTTTTGAAGACGAAAGTCCTTCATATATCCTAAGAGAGCGTGTGCAGTATGAACTTCCCCTCACTATCTTGCTGTTCATAAGTACTGACAGTTTCCGGGATGCTGCCCTGCCAATGCATGTCATTTTAGAGGAACCATTTCTAAGTGTAAGTAGGATGTGATTATTGGTGGCCTGGTAGCATGCTGGGTGCTCGCCACACACACAAGACATGGTCCCTGATTAAGAGTTCATAATCTGAGTTTAAAATCTTCATTCTCTATGTCCACTTGGTCTCTGGCTAAGATGACCATCAAGAACTTTTTTTTTTTTTTTTTTTTTTTAAATTGGTGGTTTTATTTGATGTCAGCATCGTTGTGATTTTTCCCAATATGGAAAAACTCCATACGTTTTATGAAGAAAACATGATTCATTTTATAAGTATATTTATTACTCAGACATGGAAAGGCTCAATTATATTTAAAATTGAAAAGTTTGTGATTCTATAAATGAAACAAAATAATGGAATCCACAGTCTATAAGGCTCTTAGATATGATGTGAAAGATTGAGATGCTTTTACCAACTAAATTGCTATTGTCATTCCCAGCCCATTATGTAGCTTTGGACAAACTAATGTGAGTATACAGAAAACTTTCTCAATGGATGTGGAGCTGAATGGACAGAAGTGTAGATATTTTAATTCACAGTTCTGAATTAAGTTGTCTTTTCTTCTGTGACTTAACTTTCACAATTTCTCACTGTTCGTTTCAGTTCAGTGCAACAAATCACCTTTATAAATATATATTTGGGTAGTAATCTGGATCTTTGGTTCTAATGGTGGAAGATTCTTTTAGTTTCTGTATTTTTCCTCTTTTTCTTCACTTGAAATATCTGATAGTGGATCTGAGAGTTAAATCCATCTGGAGGAAATATCCAAGGCAAAGTGCTTCAGTCCCTTTTATTTAATTGCTAGTTTGCATAAAAGAAGATTGGCATGTTTTTCTCAAATTGAAGTCTTTGCTTGTCACTTATTTTTGTGCCACAAAATCACTGATGTTGATTTTTGCCATTTGTGGGAGATGCTAAAGATGAATGGAGACTGCTCCTGAATGAACTTGATGTTGAAGAGCAGCTGGAAAGCCAGTGACAAGTGCTTAGCTCTTATGGTAGCTTATGTTTTGAGGATGAGAATGGCAGGAAAATGTCTTGCTGGCAGAATCAGTCAAACTCGTGTTCTATGGTCTGAGTGGAGCAAACAAACTAATCCTATGGTACCTTGGCTCTAAAACAAACCAACAAATCAATTTTCTGCACTTTGAGATGAGCTCTCGAGGTCCTTTCCAGTCCTATGATTCTATAAATGCTTTTTATATTGTTACTTAACAACTCTTGGCTGTACTTGCCTGGACTTTTCACAATAATCTTATTCTTCTTCCAATGTTCCCCTTTAGGATGTCCCTCAGAACTCAGCCTCTGAACTTTCCTTCTCTTTGTCAGCTACACTATAGGACTGTGCAATTGTCCGAACTCCCAGTGTAGACATGTCTTAAGAGAGTTACTCTCTACTATTTTATTTTGAATAATCAACATACAATGTTTGTTAAATTCCAATCAGTGACATCTGTGAAAACCCAGTGAAGTTACTTTTTGTGGTAACTTTGCAACTTGAGGAGTTGCACAGGTGTCAGAGGGTCCAATTTGGCTTGAGAAACCTTTTACTGTTGATATACTGATAGAAATAACAGCTTGATTTTCAGATCCCACTTTGAGCTTATAGAGCTGGCATTTTTAAAAGGAGGAGAGAAATAACTTGGAAACTGGGCATGATATGGAAGTCAAACATGACCCCCTCAATGCAACTTCTAGTCAAATTTCAGTATAGATATCACAATTGAAATGTAAAGTTAACTATATTTGAATCAGGATGTTAGTCATTTTAGGAAGAAGATAGGTAAATATACAGGTAATTTAATGAAGTGCAATTTTTAAAATCTACAATAGTAAATTAAAATTATACTTGTCAAGTCTTATATTTTTTTTATTGAGATGTTTTCTTTTTGCAGGACAAAGATACAAAAACTGGAACATGTGGTTACTGTGGACTTCAGTTTAAACAGAAACATCATCACTGAAAGATCATCCCTTCATGCCCTGCAGAATTTTGTCATAATTTGTGTTAAAATATTAACAATAAATGAAATTTAAAAGCTCAAAGCCTTTATATTTGTTTTAAAAAAATATCTTGCACAATGGCGTTTCCATAGATTAAAACATGAAAAACTAAGGGCTTGTCTACATGGTGAGGTAATGCACCCTGCAGGTTAGGGGGGTGATTTTTATAGAGCATTAACATGTTGCATGTTAATTGGTCCATGTAGACTCTACTGATGCACAGTAAAGTTTCCCTAGTGCTCTTTAATGTAGTGTATAGTACTATGTTGAGGCTTTCTTGAGAACTTTTAGTGTGCACCAGCAGAGTCTACATTATGGGAAGACCGTGAGCCAAATCTAAATCACCAGATGCTTTTGAACAGACCCCCAAATCTTTTTATTTACATATTAATATTATTGTTGTGGTTTTTTAATTATTTTCTCTGGAATCTGGATCTTGACTATACCTTGAGCAAGAAATTTGGACCTTGACAAAAATAACAGACTACCCCTGGTCTACGTGGACCAATTAATGCACAACACATTAATGTGCTTTAGAAATCACAGCCCAGTAGTGCACATTATCCTACTGTGTAGACAGCCCTAAGAGTGTTTTGAGAGATGAATGTAAAGAAGTTTTGAGGTAGAAATTCTAATATCAATTTGTTCATAGAATAGACCTCATGCCGTGTTATGCTTTTGCCATCTGGGATGCCTCTTAGTAAAATTTCTTGGACTTGAAACTGATGCTGAAATCAAATGGAAATCTGATACCCTTTCCCTTTTGGATAGGTTAAATATATATAATTTCTTTTCCACCCTGAATTAGACCTGGGTTTCAGATTAGAGGATATGAGGTTTGATAATTCTAGGTTTTTGTCTCTTGGCTTCATTATTACTCCTGTTCATAGATTGGTCATTGTGTGCCATTTCTCTGCTGATATAAATAACTAACTAAATTGAAATCCATTTGCTCTTTTGTTGTGTGGGATAGAGATTTCTCATTTTCAAAGCTAGAAGTTATGGCTGACTAGAACAGGATATAGTAATTGTCTATATTTCTCAGCCATCTTGAAAACCTCACAAAATGTCTAAAGTACAATGAAAAGGGTTGACCACACTTAAATTCTCTTCATAAATATGAAAAACAAACTTTCAAAATTTTTCAAAAAGTTAATGATGCTGATAACCAGTAAATCTTGGTCACTTTCTATCTTAACTGCTGAAAAGACATTTAGGATCTGATTGTCCATTATCCTGCACCATTTGTAGTCATTTACAGGATTGTGAAGTAGGTACAAAATGCTATCAGATCAAATTAGTGGGATTTTATAACCACTTAGCACTGGTGCAAATTACTATATTTGGTGCAGGATAATGGAGAACCAGACCATCTACATTCTAGTTTTTATGTGGACTAAGTTCAAAAAGTAGAACATTGAACTCCACCGCTTTATCCATTCATGTATGTACAATAATTTTTTTGTGTTTTTCTTCAGCAGATTGAGTGGAAGGCGTGAATCTTCAAATCTTTTTTTCTCCACCTGTACACTTAGAATAGTTTGCAGATATAACTTACTTTATTAAGCATTTCTGTAATGCTGAAGAATATTGCAGTACCTCAGAATAACCTTTCAAGATTCATCAACAGCAGAGGAGAAATTAGATGTAGATTAGCTATCAAAGAGAACCCCCATGTATTTAGTGGAAAGGTAAACTTGAATTCTGTTGCACTCTGTAGCAGCAGACTGGAAATTAAGTTTAAAAAATTGGAAACTTTTACTGAATTGAATACAAAGTGAATAATACAATTGATACTTTAATCCTGTTTATTTTTATATTCAGTTCAACTTGCTGTTCCTATACTTTGTTTTTGATGTAAATATTTCTGAACTTCCTACACACCTGCATTGTAGAAGTTGTAGGATTTGGCAACTGGGGCTTTTGGCACATGGAAAGGCATAGGACGCAGCCCTATATTGTGGGATAAGCATACTGGCTTGGTGTGAAATAATTTAAATGTAAAGTGCTGTCTTCAGGCTTTCGACTTTATTTTAAATGAGCTTTGATTCTGAAGCACAATTCTGCAGCAAGTAGTATCTTTACAGTAACTTCTGTGTCCACAGAATTGTGGCATACACAAGGTGTGCATAAACTGCACATATAAATCATTTATTGTATTATATGCACAGTAGCTATGCAGAAGTATACTAAAAATAATTCTTTAAGGACTTGTGACAAACATTTGGCAGTCAATGAAAAATGGGACTAAGTGATGCCAAATTGATTTTTATTGTGTATGTACTGTATATGGCAATTTTTTGGCCCTGACCAGTGAAAGGCATTGGATTATACCCTGAAGCATGAGATTAGATTACCTTTATTAGTCTGTTAGAATATATAACTGCACATACTAATTTTAATATTCTCGTGTTAAATCCAGTGTCAGTGACACCAGACCCTATATTTTGATGACATACTATGTGAAACAGCATTTCTCTTTAATTGGTTCCTGTATTGCTCTTCAGGAAATAATTTATTAATCTGATTCCCAATCTGGGGTCTAACTAAAACTGCTCCTTAGAAGCGTTCTTAACTTTCTGTACACTTTTTTTAATATCAGGCAACAGCAGCTATTTGTAATCTTTTTTACAAATCAATATCAGCATTTCAAAATAACATGGGCAGAGACAGCGGCATAAGAAAAAAATATATGCCTTTTTGCTACAGTATTGCAGTGGATGATTGTGTTTAGTTGATTAAAATATAATCTCTCAATCCTTTTCAGTCACTGCTTTCCTGGGTAGTCTCTTGCCACCATTCTCCCTGTCCTTTAAGTAAGCCCTACATTTGTTCCTAAATGTGATCTTGCCTTTGGCTTTATTAAAATATGTTTAATTGCACCCAGGATACCACATGCTCTGGAGTGCTGTCTCAGTGACCTGTCCTCCTTGTTTACCCCCTCACCAATAGCACTGAGTTTATATATTCTTCTGGATCATTGATTTTATAGGAAGTGTATTGAGAAATGTTACATTGATAGATTCTGAGGCAAGAAGGGACCATTTTGATCATCTACTCCAAGGTTTCTCAAACTTCATTGCACTGTGATCCCTTTCTGACAACAAAAATAGCTACACGACCCGAGGGGAGGGGGATTCAAAGCTGAACCCCCAGGGTTTCAGCCCCAGGCGAGGGGGCCTGTAACCTGAGCCCCACCATCCAAGGCTGAAGCCCAAGGGCTTGGGCTTTGGCTCTGGGTGGTGGGACTTGGGCTTGGGCTTCAGCCCTGGGACCCAGCAAGTATAACACCAATCTAACACCATTAAAACCAGCCACTACCCATAATTGAGGTCCCATTTCAGCGAGTAGCTGTGGATATTCTGGGTCCTTTCCCAAAGAAGACACCCAGAGGAAAGCAGTACGTACTGACTTTCATGGATTTTGCTACCCGATGACCAGAAGCAGTACCCTTAAGCAACACCAGGGCTAAAAGTGTGTGCCAGGCATTAACAGACATTTTTGCCAGGGTAGGTTGGCCCTCCGACATCCTTACCGATTCGGGAACTAATTTCCTGGCAGGGACCATGGAAAACCTGTGGGAAGCTCGTGGGGTGAATCACTTGGTTGCCACCCCTTACCACCATGAAACCAATGGCCTGGTGGAGAGGTTTAATGGAACTTTGGGGGCCATGATACGTAAATTCGTAAAAGAACACTCCAATGATTGGGACCTAGTGTTGCAGCAGTTGCTTTTCGCCTACTGGGCTGTACCACATCCCAGTTTAGGGTTTTCACCATTTGAACTTGTCTGTGGCCGCGAGGTTAAGGGGCCATTACAGTTGGTGAAGCAGCAATGGGAGGGGTTTACGCTTTCTCCAGGAACTAACATTCTAGACTTTGTAAGCAACCTACAGAGCACCCTCCGACACTCTTTAGCCCTTGCTAAAGAAAACCTAAAGAATGCTCAGGAAGAGCAAAAGGCCTGGTATAATAAACATTCCAGAGAACGGTCCTTCAAAGTAGGAGACCAAGTCATGGTCTTAAAGGCGCTCCAGGCCCATAAAATGGAAGCGTCGTGGGAAGGACCATTCACGGTCCAGGAGCGCCTAGGAGCTGTTAACTATCTCATAGCCTCCCCCACCTCCAACATAAAGCCTAAGGTATACCATGTTAATTCTCTTAAGCCCTTTTATTCCAGAGAATTAAACGTTTGCCAGTTTACAGCCCAGGAAACAGATGACACGGAGTGGCCTGAAGGTGTCTACTACGAAGGAAAAAAGGATGGTGGCGTAGAAGAGATTAACCTCTCCACGACCCTTGGATGTCTGCAGCGACAGCAGATCAAGGAGCTGTGCACAAGCTTTGCACCAATTTTCTCAGCCACTCCAGGACGGACCGAACGGGCATACCACTCCATTGACACCGGTAATGCTCACCCGATTAGAACCCCACCCTACCGGGAGTCACCTCATGCCAAAACTGCTATCCAAAGGGAGATCCAGGACATGCTACAGATGGGTATAATCCGCCCCTCTAATAGTGCATGGGCATCTCCAGTGGTTCTAGTTCCCAAACCAGATGGGGAAATACGCTTTTGCGTGGACTACTGTAAGCTAAATGCTGTAACTCGTCCTGACAACTATCCAATGCCACGCACAGATGAGCTATTGGAGAAATTGGGACATGCCCAATTCATCTCTACTTTAGACTTAACCAAGGGGTACTGGCAAGTACCACTAGATGAACCCGCTAAGGAAAGGTCAGCCTTCATAACCCAGGCAGGGGTGTATGAATTCAATGTACTCCCTTTCGGGTTGCGAAATGCACCTTCCAAAGACTTGTTGATGGTCTCCTAGCGGGATTGGGAGAATCTGCAGTTGCCTACCTCGATGATGTGGCCATTTTTTCTGATTCATGGGCAGAGCACCTGGAGCACCTGGAAAAAGTCTTCGAGCGCATCCAGCAGGCAGGACTAACTGTTAAGGCTAAAAAGTGTCAAATAGGCCAAAACAGAGTGACTTACCTGGGGCACCAGGTGGGTCGAGGAACTATAAATCCCCTACAGGCCAAAGTGGATGTTATCCAAAGGTGGCCGGTTCCAAAGTCTAAGAAATAGGTCCAATCCTTCTTAGGCTTGGCTGGATATTATAGGCGATTTGTACCCCACTACAGCCAAATCGCCGCCCCACTGACAGACCTAACCAGAAAGAAACAGCCAAATGCAGTTCAGTGGACTGATGAGTGTCAAAAGGCCTTTAACCAGCTTAAGGCAACACTCATGTCTGACCCTGTGCCAAGGGCCCCAGACTTTGACAAACCGTTCCTAGTAACCACAGATGCGTCCGAGCGAGGCGTGGGAGCAGTTTTAATGCAGGAAGGACCGGATCAAGAATTCCATCCTGTCGTGTTTCTCAGCAAGAAACTGTCTGAGAGGGAAAGCCACTGGTCAATCAGCGAAAAGGAATGCGACGCCATTGTGTACGCGCTGGAAAAGCTACGCCCATATGTTTGGGGACGGCGTTTCCAACTACAAACAGCCCATGCTGCGCTACAATGGCTTCATACCGCCAAGGGAAATAACAAAAAACTTCTTCGGTGGAGTTTAGCTCTCCAAGATTTTGATTTTGAAATACAGCACATTTCGGGAGCTTCTAACAAAGTGGCTGATGCACTCTCCCGGGAAAGTTTCCCAGAGTTAACTGGTTAACAATTGTTCTTGGAATGAAACATATTGTTAGTTTTTATATAATCAGTAGTATGTCCAAAGATACATGTGTCTTATTAACTCTGTTTTCTCCTAGAGCTCCAGGAAGAAATCACAGCCAGTGTGGAACCGAACGTCCAACACTATCTGTGATTTGGCGGGCGTGTCATAACTATAAAGAGAAGGGTAACAGCTGTCCTGTATACAGTACTATAAAATCCCTCCTGGCCAGAGACTCCAAAATTCTTTTCCCTGTACAAGCTCAGGTAACCTGGCTGGCGTCTGACCCAAAGGACCAATAAGGGGACAAGATACTTTCAAATCTTGGTGGGGGGGAAGGCTTTTGTTTGTGCTCTTTGTTTGGGTTGTTTGTTTGCTCTTGGGACTGAGAGGGACCAGACATCAATCCAGGTTCTTCCCATCTTTCTAAACAAGTCTCTCCTATTTCAGACTTGTAAGTAAAAAGCCAGGCAAGGCGTCTTAGTTTTACTTTGTTTTCTCAACTTGTAAATGTACCTTTTACTAGAGTGTTTATCTTTGTTTGCTGTACTTTGAACCTAAGACTAGAGGGGAGTCCTCTGAGCTCTTTAAGTTTGATTACCCTGTAAAGTTATTTTCCATCCTGATTTTACAGAGATGATTTTTACCTTTTTCTTTAATTAAAAGCCTTCTTTTTAAGAACCTGATTGATTTTTTCCTTGTTTTAGATCCAACGGGGTTGGATCTGTATTCACCAGGAGTTGGTGGGAGAAAGAAGGGGGGATGGTTAATTTCTCCTTGTTTTAAGATCCCAGGGGTGTTGGAACTATATTCACCAGGGAATTGGTGAAAGGTTTCTCAAGGCTTCCCAGGGACGGGAATCCATTGGGATGGTGGCAGCGGACGAGACCTAAGCTTAGAAGTCTTCATGCAGGCCCCCACATTTTGTACCCTAAAGTTCAAAGTGGGGATACAGCCTTGACAGCCACCAAACCTGGATAGTCATTCATTCTGTAAGTGTTCTTTGTTTCTAGATATAGACATCTATATGTAGCCATATTGTTTGCTTGCACCCAGTTTACCAAGCAATCCATATTGTTCTGTATCAGTGATCTGTCCTCTTCTTTATTTACCACTCCCCTAATTTGTGTCATCTGCAAACTTTCACTGATTCTGTTTTCTTCCACTTCCTTAATAAAAATGTTAAATAGCATAGGGCTAAAAACAGATCCCTACAGGACCCCATTAGAAATGCACCCATTTGATGATTCCCTGTTTACAATTACATTTTGAGACCTATCATTTAGCCAGTTTTTAATCCATTGAATGTGTGCCATATTAATTTTATCTTTCTAGTTTTTAATCAAAATGCCATGTGCTACCAACTCAAATGCCTTCCAGAAATCTAAGTAATTACATCACTCTTCTTTTTTTTAATGAAATTACAAGTTTGGTTGGTAAAAAGTTAGACAGGATCTATTTTCCATAAACCTGTGTAGGCTTGCATTAATTATATTATAGGACTTCTTTTAGTAAAGAATTAAATCAGCCTCTCTATTATTTTTCCTGGAATCAATGTCAGACTGACAGGCCTGTAGTTACCTGGGTCATCCTATTTAGCTTTTTAAAAAATTGGCACAACATTAGCTTCTTTCCAGTCTTCTAGAACTTCCCCAGTGTTCCAGAACTTCCCCACAGTAGAACAGTGTTCCAAGTCTTACTGAAAAATGAACATAATGGTCTAACAAGCTCCTCTGCCACCTCTCTTAAAACTCTTGGAATAGAAAGAGTGTTATCTGATGGGACCTATTTTCCTCCCAAATACAGAATAGAAATACACCTCTACCCCGATATAATGCGACCCGATATAACACGAATTCGGATATAACGCAGTAAAGCAGTGCTCGGGGGCGGGGGGGGGGGGGGGGGCAGGGCTGCGCGCTCCAGCGGATCAAAGCAAGTTCGATATAACGCAGTTTCACCTATAACGTGGTAAGATTTTTTGGCTCCTGAGGACAGCTTATATCGGGGTAGAGGTGTATTTATTAAATACTTCTTGCCTTTATGCATCATTATTGGTAATTCTACTAGATGGAAATAATACGGCCCAGTACCATTGTCAGGATTATTTTCATTCCTAATGTATTTAAACTCCTTAGTGTTGGTTATAGGCTTCTCCTTGTCCTTTTACCTCCCTTATCAACTTTCTACAGTTTCTAATAATAAATATAAATCAGCAGCTATCAGCTTCCCCTTTCATATATGTAACTTCTAGGGCTGTCAAGCGATTAAAAAATTAATTGCAATTAATAGCACTGTGGCGTTCCATGCGGAGCGGATAAAGTACACGACCACTGTGGTTGCAGGCTGAATCCGAATCCTGTTTATTGCAAGCTTTCTTTTATAGTTTTTCTCAACATTACATAACACAATTAGGCTATAATAACACATCTACGGATTGGACAAGAAGGAGAATCATGTGTTTATCACATGTATAGCCCCACACCGATTGGTTCAACTGTTCCTTACATAAGGCCATGATTTGTTTACCTCATCTTATATAATCCTAGACCACCAGGGGGTCTTACATAAGGCCATGATCATCTTATATAATCCTAGACCACCAGGGGGGCCTTACATAAGGCCATGATCATCTTATATAATCCTAGACCACCAGGGGGTCTTACATAAGGCCATGATCATCTTATATAATCCTAGACCACCAGGGGGCCTTACATAAGGCCATGATTTATTACCTTGCAAGTGTCCCATCGTGACCCTTACCTCCTCATGGAACTTTTCATTAGGTTGGTGTAGGGATGATACATCCCCACACCTCCCCCCTTTTTCTTAAATAAGGCCTATAGGAGGGTCCAACTAACATTAGGACAATTACTAGCCACCTGACTACTTTTTTTGAACCTATAAAACTGACGACAGGTGACATTTAACAACTGAGAACTATTAAAAAACATAACATTACATAAATACCCACGAAAACCATTGGGGTGTAAATAAGGATAGCCAATAAGACATGTTCTAAAGGGATCCGATGGGGTGGCCATGGACAAGCAAAAAGGGCTTCTTGGCCAGTCTGGTTTGCCCAGGTGATCCAAACATTTTGTCGTGGGTTAACAAAAGGTACAGAGTTTGGACATACAAAGACCCCTGCTCCTATAATAAGGAGTCCGAACAAACAGAAGTACAGCATTATTAGGTGTTTAGGCTGTGACAAACAACAAGTGCAAGTCCGGTGCCACGTGGTTCTGTGGATCCGGTGTTACTACTGGATAAGCCTCAGGCGCAAATTCCCCCTCTATATGGGCTTCCCTAATAAGTTCGTGCCAACGCCTTACGGGGTCCGGGGGGCCCGAGCCGCCCGGGATATTGTCCGAAGCATGTCGCAGGGTGGAAACATCGGATGAGTATGCCGGAGGCTTTGGAGCAAACGGGTTGGCGACATCCAGTGGCCGGTGCGTGGACACGTTATCCCGTCCAGTGCACCCAATCGCGCAGCCCCACAAACCACAATGAGGACAGGGGGTAGCTACATCATCCGCCGGAGGGATCTTATCTGGCGGTTTTTTCCTATATGTCCTTTCAAAGTTAGATAAGCCTGGCTCCGCCATTCTTTTCAACCTATTCCGCAACTTCTCACCCTGCCCCGGGAACTCCGCCCGGAACTTTGGGGTACAAACATCATTGGTGACAGGAAAGCCGGGCTGGTTCAGGGCTCGCAATGTGTGGGACTGCGGGGGATGGCTCTTACCGGCCAAATGGGACAACTGATTCAGCATGTCCTGTAGCTGAAGGCCCTGTTTGTACATTCCCGCGTTTCTGCCCCCATTTCAACAAACGGGACAACGCGTCAGAGGGAAGCTTCTCTCCCCGCTTTTTAGCGATGCGTAATAAAAAATCATGCACCATCTCCTCCCCTGCAGACAAAGCAGAGCCCATTTTATTAAATGCAGCCGCTCACCTGTGAGCTCACGAACGTCTCTCTCGGACGACCAGGAGCCGGTATCCTCCGGTACCTCCTGCCGCGGCTGCCACCTCCGCCTTTTCTCACCGAACGCTTCAGTCGGCTGTGAGCTCACGAACGTCTCTCTCGGACGACCAGGAGCCGGTATCCTCCGGTACCTCCTGCCGCGGCTGCCACCTCCGCCTTTTCTCAAACCATGTTCAGTTTTTGGTCGTGCTCCAGTTGACACTGAGCTTGGCAAACCATTTAAATCTTGGTACCCTGCCCTCTTATTCCCACAGATTCCCTTTATCTCTGTGAAGAAGGCCTGTCTCCACCTTAACAGGGCATGGCTGTTTGCGCTTTTTGGAAGAAGGAGTTCTGGAAGGAGAAGAGCCAACACTGAGAGCCTCTTCAATATCTAAATTCAATTGTTCCAGTTTCTTCATGAGAGATGACATAGAGTCTGACCACTCAGATCCTTTTTTTTGGTTGGATCTGCTTTCTCTTTGCTCAGCTTTTGAGACAACACCTGTTGGGTCTACTGTCTGAGAACATTGATCCCTGCTCCACTGGCGGCTGTGTCTAGTATGATCTCTGCTAGCTCACTCTGGGCAAAGTCCTGGCTGCCTTGATGTCCAAGCCGAATCACGTCGGGGTCACCATTTGTGGGGTTCCATGCGGAGCAGATAAAGTACACGACCACTGTGGTTGCAGGCTGAAGCTGAATCCAATTCTGTTTATTGCAAGCTTTCTTTTATAGTTTTTCTCAACATTACATAACACAATTAGGCTATAATAACACATCTACGGATTGGACAAGAAGGAGAATCATGTGTTTATCACATGTATAGCCCCACACCGATTGGTTCAACTGTTCCTTACATAAGGCCATGATTTGTTTACCTCATCTTATATAATCCTAGACCACCAGGGGGTCTTACATAAGGCCATGATCATCTTATATAATCCTAGACCACCAGGGGGGCCTTACATAAGGCCATGATCATCTTATATAATCCTAGACCACCAGGGGGGCCTTACATAAGGCCATGATCATCTTATATAATCCTAGACCACCAGGGGGTCTTACATAAGGCCATGATCATCTTATATAATCCTAGACCACCAGGGGGCCTTACATAAGGCCATGATTTATTACCTTGCAAGTGTCCCATCGTGACCCTTACCTCCTCATGGAACTTTTCATTAGGTTGGTGTAGGGATGATACATCCCCACATAGCACTGTTACACAATAATAGAATACCATTGAATTATTTTTTGACGTTTTCTACATTTTCTAATCTATTGATTTCAATTACAGCTCAGAATAAAGTGTACAGTGATCACTTTATAATTATTTTTGATTACAAGTATTTGCACTGTAAAAAAATAGTATTTTTCAATTCACCTAATACAAGTACTGTAGTGCAATCTCTTTATCCTGAAAGTTGAACTTACAAATGTAGAATTATGTCCAAAGAACTGCATTCAAAAATAAAATAATGTAAAATTTTAGAGCCCTCAAGTCCACTCAGTCCTACTTCTTATTCAGCCAGTTGCCAAAACAAAGAAGTTTGTTTATGTTTGCAGGAGATAATGCTGCCCACTTCTTGTTTACAATGTCACCTGAAAGTGAGAACGGGTTTGCATGGCACTGTTGTAGCTGGTGTCACAAGGTATTTAAGTGCTAGATACGCTAAAGATTCAGAGGTCCCTTCATGCGTCAACCACCATTCCAGTGGACATGCGTCCATGCTGATGATGGGTTCTGCTCAATAACAATCCAAGCAGTGTAGACCGATGCATGTTCATTTTCATCATCTGAGTCAGATCCCACAAGCAGGATGTTGATTTTCTTTTTTGGTGGTTCGGGTTCTGTAGTTTCCGCTTTGGAGCGTTGCTCATTTAAGACTTCTGAAAACATGCTCCACACCTCGTTCCTCTCAGATTTTGGAAGGCACTTCAGATTCTTAAACCTTGGGTCAGTTAGAAATCTCACATTGGTACCTTCTTTGCGTTTTGTCAAATCTACAGTGAAAGTGTTCTTAAAATGAACATGTGCTGGGTCATCATCCGAGACTTCTATAACATGAAATGTATGGCAGTATGCAGGTAAAACAGAACAGGGGACATACAGTTTCCCCCCCAGGAGTTCAGTCACAAATTTAATTAACACATTATTTTTTTAATGAGCGTCATCAGCATGGAAGCATGTCCTTTGGAATGGTGGCCAAAGCATGAAGCGCCATATGTTTTTTTTTTTTTAGCATATCTGGCACGTAAATACTTTGCAACACGAGCTTCAAAAGTGCCATGCAAATGCCTGTTCTCAATTTCTGGTGATGTTGTAAATAAGAAGAGGGCAGCATTATCTCCTATAAATGTTAACAAATTTGTTTTTTAGTGATTGGCTGAACAAGGAGGAGGACTGAGTGCACTTGTAGGCTCTGAAGTTTTACATTGTTTTGTTTTTGAATGCAGTTATGTAACAAACAAACAAAATATACATTTGTAAGTTGCACTTTCACAACAAAGAGATTGCACTACAGTACTTGTATGAGGTGAATTGAAAAATACTATTTCTTTTATCATTTTTACAGTGCAAATATGTTATCAAAATATGCACTTTGATTTCAATTACAACACAGAATACAATGTATATGAAACTGTAGAAAAACATCCAAAATATTTAATAAATTTCAATTTGTATTCTATTGTTTAACAGTGCAATTAAAACTGATTAATTGTAATTAATTTTTTTAATCAGGATTAATATTTTTTGAGTTAATCGCATGAGTTAACTGTGATTAATCGACAGCCCTAATAACTTCCTATAGCTTTCTTCACTTCCCCTCTAAACCAGGTCACTTATTAAAAAATTAATACAGCCTTTTTCCTCTATTGTGGCTTTTTGGTCATAAAGTAAAATGTTCTTAAATAATTCAAAGTTATTCACATTTCTGATTTAATTGACATTGTTCTGTATTGGTCTGGCACTGACAGTGACTACTGATTAGCTGAAACTTAGTGGGGGTGAGTCTATTAAAAAAACACAGCTTTATACTTGTTTAGTTAAATTGGTGCAACTGTGTGTTTAGATACTTTTTAATTGGTTTAAACCTGGTCTGTAGCTCTTTGGCTTGATTCATAGATTCCCAGGCCAGAGGGGACCATTGTGATCATCTAGTCTGATGACCTGAATAACAGGTCACAGAACTTCCGTGAAATAATTTCTAAAGCATATTCTTCAGGAAAAAAGTCCAGCGTTATGGAGGAAGCTAAACCAATATAACCAAGTTTAAGTGAATATAAATGCCTCCCTGCAGCAATTAGTACTGGCTTACCTAAATGCAGAGGGAATGTGAGGAGAAACATGGCCACTTATTGAAACTGGATCAATTGTGGTTCAGCTTCCTGAGAGCTTGACCCATGGGACACTTTTCAGCAGTAGGATGAGTGACTTCATATGCATTTGTCTGTGCCTTTATTTGTGGATTCTGGCAGAGCCTGCATGGCTCATTTAGATGCCTTGAGATGGAAGAGAGGGAAGTATCAGTAGGGGACAGGCCTGCTGGCAGTGTTCCTTCAGGCATGTGCAGTCAGCTAGCCTGTCACTTCATTGTCTTATTTCTTCAGGTGACCAGAATCTGCAGGTTTAAAAAAAAAAAAAAAAAACCCTAGAATAAAGCAGTTTTATGTCAGTCACTCAGGGACATTAGAAGAGGTCCTGAAAATAAGACTTGAGTTTTCAGAAGTACTTAATCACCTCATAGCCATTCTTACTCCTGTACCAGGACATCTTTCACTATGCTCTGGGTGCCATGGAAGAGCTTGAAGCAGTGGATATTTAACACTTGGGGTGGGGGAGTGGTTCACCCACACCAGTAAGGGCTTTTCAGCACCCGCCCTATAATCCTGGGGTTTTTGGACTGTGCTGCTTTGGCTTAGAGCTCTGATACTAGCCACCTGCTCACAGCACAATGGCCTCCCCCTGGCATCCCCCAGCTTGGCTACTCCTTGCAGCAGGACACCAATAGCCTTTCCATCCCTTAGTCTTCCCAAAACAATCTTCCCTGCTGTGTCCAGTCCTCATTGCACCCTCACAGAAATTATCAAATTTACTTCCTCCAAAGAGACAGAGCACACACCAGCCTGTTAGACTGGGTGAGGATTTTACCCTTCAGTTTAATACACAGCACTGAGAGAGTTTCATAATAAAACAAACAACAAAGAACAGATGAGAGAATAGAAAATGTACAGTTTT
The DNA here is from genome assembly GCF_027887155.1 of Malaclemys terrapin pileata. Classification (NCBI taxonomy): domain Eukaryota; kingdom Metazoa; phylum Chordata; order Testudines; family Emydidae; genus Malaclemys; species Malaclemys terrapin. The sequence goes on from NC_071506.1 coordinate 165,753,812, forward strand.
AAGTAAAACAAGACCTAACATGATTTCTATTGACTAAAATCTAACTTCAGCAAGCTACTTTGTCTAGGCATATTTCTTCCCTATAATTAGCTCCAAGAGACTTCAGCTCCTTTTGCTTGAAGAATCGAGTGACCTCAGCTTATGAGAGTTCTGTCCCCTTGTGTCCATCCAGTGATGGACAAAATGGCTTTTTGTCTCTGAATATATCTTCTCAAAGTTCACTCACACTGTTTCAAGCAGTAGGAAGGCTTCCTCAAGGTTGCAGTCTCCATCTCTTGTCAAGATTAAGTGGTCATCTTCCCCTACTTACTCTCCTGTTGGCTTTGGTTTACTTTACTTGTAAGTGTACTTTTCGTTCTCTTTGGTCACATCTTGCTTAATTTACTTTGGAGACACAGTCAACCCTGGAAAATGGCATTCTTTTGTCTAAAACAGGCTAGACTTAGGGAGGGCCTGCCAAACATTTTAGGAACATTTCCAGCACACGTGTAATTCTTTATTCATCATCCCTACATACACCATGCAATAATATTAAAGGCAAGCCTGTTAGCAGTTTGCATAAGACACCTTTTAGGTACAGATTATGACAGTGAGCATGTCATGTGCGAAGTGAGTTGTGTTGTGGTGTGTCCTCTGCCCGTTGGTATTGATAGACTCCCTTGCTCACAATGTTAAAACTGCGGGTTTATGCAGCACTTGACAGTGGCCTGTAGATTGCTGGGTGAGTAGTGCTCACTCTGCACTGCTAAAATGCATTCAAAGGTGGTGCAAAATAAATCAAGTACTTTCCTAATATCACTTCTCTGTGTAAGGAATTGAGCAGTTGTCACAGGGTATTTCACCTCATGAATGAATGAAAGAATGATCAGAATGGAAGGGGATGTGGGCCAGGATAACTTTCTATGAAGCAGTTTTCACTGTGGAAATTGTCCTGTAGTAATATCTCATATGCACTGCTGTTTTCTCTTCCTTTCAGCTATATGTTCACTTAATACTTCTGTACAAAGTTCTATTTTCATAGAACTACAATCATTCCCAATCTTCAATGTGACAGTTTTATCCCCATTTTACAGAAGGCAACAATGAGGTTAAGATCTAAATTTTCAAACATTTGTTCCCAACTTAATAACCTAGGTCCATATGCATATTTAGGCAGCTAAATAAGGATTAAGATATCTAGCTTTAAACACCACTCCCGTTTGAAATTTTTACCCTAAATAACTTGTCCAGATGCTTATCCGAGGGTAGATCTAAAATTGGGTGTACATCACAACTTCCATGAACACTTTATCAATTTGCTTCAGTAATTATTGTACCCCATTTATGTTCACTTTCAGTGACTAGTGATCAAATTTGGTTCACAGAAAGCAAATGTCAAATACTAATGCTGAGCTACTCAGATTACTAATTTTAATTTTGCATGTGCAGTATTCACAAAAGTGGTATACTCTCATGATGTTGGATACTGCTTGGGACAAAACCCCACTCTAGAGCCTGACAAAGAAGCAAGCAAGCTGGGCAGGGCTCTAACCTCACCCTTCACAATTAGGGCTCTACACACCCATGCAGAGAATATGGCAAGAGAGGATTATGTGTGAATGCTGTACTCTAATGATAGACCTATTTCTGCCACCCTTCCTCATGTTGATTAGTACCTTATTTCTTGAATATTTTCTATGGCTGTAGTGGTTCTTGCCTCTATGTGCTTTTCCTAAAGGAAGTATTAGGAAACTTCCCTCCCACCATTGAGGAAGGGATAATGGGTACTAGGTATGAGAAAACTAACTCAGATACCTCACACTTTAACCTTTGACTTAGGATACTAAATCTAGCTACCTGGACTCCTCCATTTCTTTGTCAGTCATACCCCAGACCACACAAGTTCCCCCCAGCATATTCTGAAAAGCTTATATACCATCTCATGGAATCTGATAATCTCATAAAAGGTCAGAATACTATATTACTCTGCACTTACAGCTTCTTTTGTCTGAGCCTCTCAAACTCTTTTCAAAAGTATTTTTATTCACAGTTAGCAGATAGAGAACCCTATTGCATTTAGTATTGATAAAGTTACATTTTTCAAGATTGAGTGTCAAGTTAGGCATATGAACAAGAGGTGATGAGCAGTACTCTTTGGAAGTAAGTAAGAGCTCAATCTGCTCAACACCTTTGAAAATATCCTTCCTGGGCATGGTATATCATGATACTGGCTGTTTCCTCTGAGGGGACAGGACAGGTAACTCTGCAACCAACTGCCCTCTACAACTGAAAAATCCCAGACCTAAACAATGATTTGATCCTGGTGTATAACGGAAGTAAACATTATATACTTATTTGCATATTACTCAACTTGTAAGAGTAGCTGCAATTGTTCTAGTTTTGTACAAACATTTTGATTTTCAAATATTCCATTTTCGATTGAGCTTGTTTTTCCTTTTTAAGTTTGTCTTGCTTTTCATTTTTGTTCTTACATCTTCCTTTGTATCTGATTTCCATATTGTGTCTCATCTTATTGTTGATAAGAACAGGATGTTTGACAAAGTAAGCTGTTTTTACAGAGAGGATCTTCATGAAAGTGTTCAGCTGGCTCAAAAGTTGTGTTTGAATTATCTGCAGTTTCATGAAGAACAGACTCTTTAACAAAGCAAGGGATGCTGTTCTTTCTGAAACTCTGCTAGTTCAGGCTGAACAGTTTCACTAAGATCACAAGCTTCAGCAGCAGCCTTTGTTGAAGACTACCTCTGATGTAACACTAGTGACTCTGCACTAGCAAAATCCATTCCCCGTACACTGTTAGGGCCCAGATTCGGGGGGTCATTGTTGGGTGTCTATGCTGGGTGACAGAAAACAAATAAAGACTTCTATGGCTGGAATGTCTTTTTTTCTCCCCCTTCAAACGCTATGTAGTTATGGTGATATATTGGGTATAGTTTATCATCCTGAGTAAATATTGCTGAGTATTCAAACTGATATCCTCTAGATAGCTAGTTTATTTGTTTCTAGTACACCTCCAATTTAAGAGCAAGACTAGAGCTTCTGACAACTCAGTATGTCTGTGTTTTTAAAAAAAAAAAAAAATTATCTTTTTTTTTTTTTGTGGTTCTCCAGTTTTACTGAAGTTACATCCTTTAAAAGTTCACTTTATTATCGTAGATTAAAATGATGTCTTATGGGTTACTTAAAGTGATTTTGAAGCAGCCAGGTATGTGGCTAGAACTGTTAAAGCCTTGTGTGCAATAAGTCGTCAAACCGGTATTTTCTCATATAATTGGGGCGGGGGGAGGGGTAGAAGGCCTTTTATCAGTAGAGAAATTACAAATGTGGAGGAAAGATGTTAGGAAATAGAAATCTAAAATGAAGTTATGGTGAACTGAGCTGGGCAAATACTGCAAAATCTCTAAGTATTCGCTAATTTAAAAATGAACTTGTTTCAGCTGTAATCATGTATGTCCCCTGTGTTAGCTTTCCTCAAATATTTAAGTGACTCTGCTTGAGGGGCATAAATGAGTGCTGACAGCAAATTTCAAACTTGCATATTTAGAGTACTTGTGGATAATGCATTTTAAACTTGCATGCACCTTCAGTGATTTTATTTGGGGTAGAATATAGGTTGACGAAGGATATCACACCTACCCCCTCCCACTACAACCCTGGCACAGAATCAATTAGAGTGCCTGAAATCTGACATCACCTTTCACAATTGAGCTACATCTACACAGAATTATTGTGTGAATGTAATTAGAGATAATTTAAACTCTAGCCCCAGATGATAATCCTTACATTAGCCTAATTTTTCTTAGAGCAATACTTTAGCTGCAGCAAGTATTCTAATCCCTATTTAACTGCTACATCTCTGTATAATCTACCTCATTCAGCTTTAAGGTTCCACAGGCATCTTCATTTTCTCCTCTTTATTATTATGGAGGAGGTAGCACTCAACCTCAACTTCAAAGTTGCAACCCTCTTCCTATTATAAGCTCTAATTTTCACTGTCCTCAGACATGTGCAAATAAAAATGATAGGTCTGAACAATGCTATGGCAGAGTTGGGCCCAAGACTGAATTTCTCTGACAAAATTCTGGTACTACTTATCTCTAAGAATTGGTTGGATGCTTCTACTTCACATATTCTAATGACTTTTTTCTGTTCAAAGTCTCACAGATACAGATAGGCAAGTCACTGGGGATATACTAGTATTCCATTAGATTTAGGCTTACCCCAAGGCTAGGATAGTTGTGGGGTTCTGCTCTAGAATGGCAGTTCTGGCAAGCCACTTTCAGATTGCCTGTATACTAGTTTTCTCTGGCTTGCGAGCCCAGCACTTCCTGCTTGTCTTTCATAGCAGGTTCATTACTGGAGAAGCTTAATTCCTAAGTGGTTTCATAGATGAGCCCATGCTCCTTGTTCTGATGGAGGTGTCAGGCTTTCAGCCATTCAGGGCATAGGTAAGATGAATGGCTAGCTACTGCTGCTTTTCTTCATCAATACACCATTTGGCCTAGGATAAGAAACACTGGGTGGGAACTAGGAGACAATGCATCCTCTCACTGAATGGCATTAATAACTTTATATTTCGCAACCATTAATGAATGAAACTTTGTATCCCTACCCTAGATGGAGGTAGCTATGAGATTCCTATCTCACAGATTCAGTAACTGAGTCCCCAAAAGTTTGCATAAAAATATTTCTGATAGAGACTGATTTCTATTTTGAATTCTAACATAGCAGACCCAAGCTTAGCCAAGCACCTAGATGTAATATGTCCTTTTTGAGAGGCAGTCTGACTATGTTGTTTACAGACTGAGGCTACTCTTATATATTCACATTTAGAAAACATTTGAGACTTACAGATAAATGAATATTATGTACATCATAATAAAAAATAGCACCCAAGCATCCTAGCAGTCAGTCCTCTGCTAAACCACATGCTATTCCCAGATTCAAGAAGAGAACCCAGAAATCTTTATGTGCAGTATTCTATTGCTGGCTAATGAATAATTGCATATTATGCAATTCCTGTGGATTAAATGAGGCAGGAGTCTACAGGAAGAGAAAGGATGGTCCTGTGTTTAAAGCACTCTCCTAAAATTCAGGAGAACTGGGTTTTGTGCCAAGCTCTGTAACAGGCTTCCTTTGTGCTGCTGGGAATGCATTGAAATCAGAGGTGGTCACTAATTTTATTTTATGGATGCCTGTCTTGTGACACCTAGAACCTGACTTTTAGAAGCGGTGAACACTCACCATTCCAATGAAGTCAATGGCACTTGTGGGTGCTCAAAACCTGAAATATTAGGCCCTTGATGTCTTAAGGTGAGAGCACACCAGATATTGAAATCAAAAGTTCACCATAGTATCTCAGAACAACAGGATGCCTAGGTGCTTTTGAAAGCTGCTTCTCAGCACCTATCTGTACCTTTTAGGTGCCTAAATACCTTTAAAAAATAAGTGACTTAAATGCTCAAGATCCATTTTCAAAAGTGCCTGTGTGACATAAGAGCCTAAATCCCATTGACTTTCTCAGAGACTCTACAATTCTCAGTGCCCAAGTCTAAGGAAAATGGTTTTTAGGCTCCTAAGTCAAGCACTTTTGAAAGAACTCTCTGGTATTGCAATGCAGATACATAGAATTAAGGTTGCAGAGGCCACATAATTAATCTCTCTCATTGTTCTGAAATAAACTATATTGTAAGTATGAAAAAAATTCAAACAAAAAAATTTACATGGACTTCATGACTGTAGCTATACAACAGTGCTCCTTATGCTGCTTGTGCCCTTCCTGAACATCAGAGGATCACTCCCTAAAGTAAGCTTAAAAACTATGAGAAACCTGAGAAATGCAGAATTAATTTTACTTTCCCCATAGAATACAACCATACAACTTTAATTCTAGTCTCATAGGAAAACTAAGAACATCAAAATGCCTTAATCCTCTCTAACAAAACCAGCCATTTTTCCTGTGCCCACTGGAACTTCAATTCCAAGTCATGCAGTACAGTAGGGCCTTCAGTGTGATCCTTGTAGCAGCATTGATCAGGAAAGTAAGTGCTGCTGGTCAGAGATCTCACTTGAGACACTGAGCTGCCTCTCTTCTTTGCTTCCAGCTGTATGAATCCAATGAAAGAGGCTGACAATACATTAGAGCAGTGTTTCCCAAACTTGGGACGCCGCTTGTGTAGGGAAAGCCCCTGGCAGGCTGGGCCAGTTTGTTTACCTGCCGCGTCCTCAGGTCTGGCCGATTGCGACTCCCACTAGCTGCGGTTTGCCGCTCCAGGCCAATGGGAGCTGCTGGAATCGGCGGCCAGCATGTCCTTCAGCCCGCACCACTTCCAGCAGCTCCCATTGGCCTGGAGCGGCAAACTGTGGCCAGTGGGAGCTGTGATCAGCCTGATCTGTGGACATGGCAGGTAAACATACTGGCCAGGCCCGCCAGGGGCTTTCCCTAAACAAGTGGCGTCCCAAGTTTGGGAAACACTGCATTAGAGGATTTTGCTGAGTCTCTTTCCTGAAGGTCAGATCACTAAAGGTAAATATTCCCACTTCCAAAAGAAAGATGAAACCAGTTGTTGGCAGCTCAAATGGGGTGGAGTTAAGGGCATGTGGCTGTGTATTAACTCTTTTCCCAGCTTTTTAATGCTCTTGTTTTTACTGTAACTCTAACACTCTTGGAAGATATATGCAGGGGAACTTTAATTCCGTATTTCCTGGATTTCCAACTCTTGAGGTTTGGAGATTGACACTTGTGCTCTTGATGAACATAAGTTTCAGAGGGCATTTTTGCAGAATAGTAACTAATATAGAGTTAAGGAAATTGTTGCAGGTGAATGTTATGCTCACCCCCTCAAGAACAGAACCCTATCTGACCAATCACAACCAATGAACAGAACTCAAATTTAAAATCAAGTGCTGACTTACCGCAGCAAACTGTTCAGTCACTTTGGATAGTGAAAATAACCAAAACCAAAAAAGCTGAGGGGATCCTAATAATGAATAAAGCCAAGATGATGATTTTTTACATTCTGTGAGCAGAATAAGGGTTGAGGCCAAAATTTGCTAAGTACCTAGTCCTCAGTGAAATAATTGATCTATCTTTAAAACTATAACTCTAACTTCCTGAAGTTTTAAGTTCAGAAGTCTGTATTGAGCAAATAAATTCCAAAGGCTGATAGCTTAGTGCCATGGCCTCATTCCAACTGCTTTGTGCAGTTTAGGGAGTGCAAAGTATTTGGAAATCTACCCTAATGAAGCAGCTGGGGATTTTCCTAGTAAGGTGATAACGCTATATAGCATAAAGCTGGCATCTTCCGCGCTACATTGCTTATTCCTTTCTGTGTAATGGGTATGTTGGAGGAGACTGGGGCAGGAGAGACTGTGGCTAGAATATTCTTACCACCAGCAGTTTAGAACAGCAGGTAGGCTGGCCAGGTATGCTGCATTTATGGCTGCTTTATGTTGCTGTAGAAGTGCAAAGCAGCTAGAGTGTACTGGTAAATTCTGAATATGTCCTCTGTAACAATGTCACTTTTACAAGTGCCTTTCTTAAATCTGTACATGTAATACATGATGTATGTAGTTTGCTAAAAATGAAGTGGGACAGCCTTTACTTAAAGTCAGTTGCCATTAGATTGATTAGCTTTCCGGATGACAAACCAAAGGTTCACAGCAATAGCCAATTCACCAGCTTATCACTGAGCAAGTCCACCTGATTTTCTGGAGTTCTCAAATTTTGGGAACAATACTGATTTTTATTTTCTGGGCCAATATTATTGAGAGATGGTTATCTTTTTTTGGATGGTATAGGGTATGTCATGCAAGTTACTTTGTAACACTAACTAATACAATAGCATGTCTGTATGTTACAGATTGTGTAACTTGTCTCTAACCTCCTCTTTGGAGTACAGAATGTAACCCAATCTACTTTATCTCCCTGGAAATCAGCATTTCTGCAAATCATCTCCATGGAGGAAAAAAAATAGCAAAATGACATAAAATTGACACTTGATACAAGGGCTGGAAACCATTCTGAATTCTCCATCTGAGTGAATTCAAGAGAGAGAATTTTCAGGGATATAGCCCACAGCAAAATTATAGGAGTTTAGAGGGAGATTTCTGATCCTCTCAGGAGATAGGATGGGCAGAAAGGGCCAGATAGTTGGCTGGTGAAAATCAGCATAGTTTTGTTAGACTTTTGCTATCTGCCTTCACCAGAATCTTCTACCCTGGCCCTGGGCCCTTTAAATTGAGCCCTTTGCCCAGGCTTCCAAATGAGACTTGTCCCCCTTCTCACGATTTACACTACTTTGCCAGGGGTGGAACCCAGGCATGCCCATTATTCCAGGTTCTAACCCCGGGACCCTATAAACAGCAGCCACATACTGCAGACGTCAGTTCATTGCTGCTACTTCCCTGGACCTCTTCTCACCAGGCCTCTTCATCTTCTCCCTTTACCTCAGGGTTTAAGTTCTCAGGTCTTTTCTCTTCCAGCTTCAGCAAATGCAGCCAGAACCAAACTCTAGTTATCCCTCAAGTGCCATTAGCCAGAAAGTGCACAGTTTGACAAGTCCTTACTGGTTAATAGCAATAAAATGGTATTTTTAAAAGTACTATAGCAAGTAGTGGAAAGATGGATTCCAGAATAGGCCAGTTCAGTGATGGTGCTTCATATTAACTTCCTAAGTAAAGTCTTGTGCCAAGGTGAATATATAGCATTCTTTCCTTTTACTTTTCCCTTCTGGTTATTTCAGATCAGTGAAAGTGTGGAACCAGAGTGGATGAAACTACAAATTAATTAGCTAATAGATACTATGTGAATTTAAGATCATTGTATTCTCAGAGATATTTGGGGTTATTCATCTTCATTTCTTCTTACTTTCATGCGATCGTCTCTTAATCATATTTATGAAAGGAGCACTACAGTGGGTGGTAATGTGCAAGGTATATGTACACTTTTCCATGTTGGTAAATTCTGTCTTACATACAAAACATCAGTTATTATTTTTATATATGTTATATTTGTTCATCATTTGGAGTGGAGAAGTAGATCTTCTATCCTTTAACAAAATATAATTTTAAAACAGTTATGGACCTTATCTGTGAATGTATACAAAATTAGATTAAAATTTGTTTAATAAAATATTTGGATGGTTTGCCAGTGAAGCCAAGGAAACTCACATTGTCAGCTCATCACTATGAACCCCATGGTACCATCTAAAGTGTTTCATGTATCATTCATTATAGCAGGTAGGGCAACATGAAAATGTGGTTCACTTTAGCAGTGTTTTCCTCCAGGACAACTAGGTTAACTGACTTAATAGTTTATTCTTAATGTTCTATTCTTTTATTCTGAGACCTAATAACTCAAAGTGCCCAAAAATAATTCAAATCCTTCTTGCTTGGCAGCAGATCACCTATGAAATATTTTCTGGCCAAAGTTTATTATTTTTTAATATAAAATGTGAAAAAAACCCTAATACAGTCTGTTGACAAGTCATAGTATAGATGTTGGTTTTATATAAATATACACTTCCAGGCAAAAATCAATTTCTCACTTCTTCCCTCCATACAAATTCCACTGAGAAAAGTATGTACTAAATTCTCACTAAAATTCCTAAATTACTTTCTGTTCAAAAAGAAGAACAGGAGTACTTGTGGCACCTTAGAGACTAACAAATTTATTAGAGCATAAGCTTTCGTGGACTACAGCCCACTTCTTCGGATGCATATTTCTGTTCAATACCTATTAAACTCTACAAATTGGCAGCATGGAGTCCATTTTTAGCAGTTCTTGACTGCCAAGAGCCATGGATGGTATGCCAAATAAAAAATTACATATACCAACAAATCAAATGTATAGAGGGGTTAATGGTATTCACACTAGCTTATTTTAATTTCTTTTACTCAGATTTTCTCAGATTACAGAAAATATATAATATCTGTCATAGGGCACAAGTTTTGGAAGACACTAAATACCAGATATCCATAGGAAAAAATGAAATATGTTTCAAATTGATATGCAATAATATTATCTGGAAGATATCCCTAGAGGAGACATTTACAGTCTTTCATAGAAAATCATAAAGCGGAACAACCTTAGGCAGTCTTCAGACCCAGTTCTTACTTTTCAGAATAGGTATATGTCCTTACCTACTGAAAAAGGTAGAAGAAAGCTGTACCATAACCTATCAACAATCAATCAGAAAACAGCATGTCACTTGCATGAAATCTTTCTTGGGAATATGATTTAAAACAGTCAAAGTGAGCATTTGACTCAGATAAAATTTACCTTAAGAAAATCTCTCTTGGTTAGATTTCAATAAGGTAACTGTCACAAGTTCAAGGACAATGTTGTTTTGGGCTCCATAATCAGGGAAATCATATCATAGACAAGGAACTAATAGTGATTCTCCATACAGCTCTGGTTTGGCTACATCTAGAATAAAGTGTTCAGTTCTGCACAATACACTACCAGACAGACAAATTGTTCAGGCAAGAGTAACTATAATTACCAAAGGGAAGGAGAGTGATCATTAAAAGACAAATGAGGGTGACACAGGGTAACAGACCAAAAAACCCAAATAAACCCCCCAAATCCCAAATATTTGTAGACTGTAAAAACTAACAACAAAAAGCAATAATTGGGTGAGTGAAGTGAAGCCCTACACTCTACTCAATGGCATTACTCTGTCTGTCTGCCTATAACAAAATAACTTTTGAAAACTACATCCTTCCAATTCCACAGTTTCAGGGAATGTTCTAGGAATCAATGAACAGGACCCTCCTGATTTTGGAGCCAACCAGAAAAAAATGATTTCTACTAAAAATGGGTGATTGACTGATTTGAATCTGTCATCATAATCACACTGGGGAGCTTCTGGATTCTGAGGAGAAACAGGGGAAACACAGAGACCCTGGCATGGGGTGGGAAAATGGGGTACACTGTAATGCAGATGGGGGAGCACACATGATTAGGGTTAGGGGGATGGGAGTGTGGGACACAGAGTTGAGGTTAGGGTTTGAAACAGAGAGAGAGACTGAAAGGTGAGACACAAGAAGATTGTGGAGAACAATGGTGGTATGCAAGCAGCTGTATGTGTACAATGAACTTGGCCTACAGAAGTGACACTGTGTGCAACCTCCTAGAGGGTTACATATCTGTTGCTCATGTTGGCCGAACTCCGTGTGTTATCCAACTTTTTAAGTGCAAGTGGAGGCCTGGATGGAGTTGGAGGGTAAGGATCCTGACAGGGGGCTGGCAAGAGTGGGGATGAGAGTCCTAGCTAGGGAGCCTTGCAGGAGTGGGAAAGAGGGGCCCAGTTAGGGGAGGCTTGCCATAGTGGGGATGCAGCGATTACCTCATGTGGCTCCTAAAAGCTATCTGCACACCCCTCTCGCTGTGGCTCCTAGGCTGGGGAGACACGGGGTCTCTCCGCAGGCACCACCCTCGCAGCTCCCACTGGCCGCAGCTCCTGGCCAATGGGAGCTGTAGATTCACCTCTTGGGGCAGGGGCAGCATGTGGAAACACCCCTTCATCCCGGTCCATAGGGCCGTTCCGGCCGTTTCTGAGAGTGGTGTGGAGTGAGGCCGGGCAGGAAGCTGCCTTAGTCCCGCTGCACTGCCGGAGGTGGTGGCGGCGGCCGGGTACCTACAGGCAGTAGCGTAGCTAGGGGAGGAGCGGGGCAGCAGCCACTCTCCCACCGAGCCCAAGCGGAGCCTTTTCAATTTCTTGGCACCTTTTTAATTTTTACTCACCCGGTGGCGCTTTTACTGATGGAGCGGCGCTCCAGATCTTCGGTGGCACTTCGGTGGCGGTCCTTCACTCGCTCCAGGTGTGTTTGGCAGCACCAAAGGACCTGCCGCCAAAATGCCGCTGAAGACCCGTGGAGCGTGTGAAGGACCTGCTGCTGAAGACCCAGAGCCCCCGGGTGAGTAAAAGGCACCGCAGCAGGTGGCACCTTTTTTTGTGATTGCTCCCCCTGATCACTACACCTGGGTACGCCACAGCCCCCAGGCCCTTTTAAATCACCTGGGGGCAGCAGGCAAGGCCGGGAGATGCTCCAGAGGAGGTGCGCGGGGGTGGCAGGGGGAGCTGGGCGAGAGACCTGACCTCAAACTTTGGTGCAGTTGGGCCCCCAGGTCCTGAATATTCCTGGTCCCATATAACTCACCTTCCCTGATTCTGCGGACTTTCAATCTCAACCCAAACACCAGCTCTCAAGTTTGACCAGCTGTATGAGTTGAGCCTACAACCAACTGGGATAGTCCCATGGTAGAAGAAAGAAAATTATATGGATATTGAAATCACCAAGCACAATCAGACTGGGTTACTTCAGTGTTATAGCAGTAAGACATTCCATCAGCTTAACTAGGGACTTTGCTGTGTAGCAAGACAAACCATTCATGAGAACCATCCTCATTTTAACACCATCTCAGGACTCCCATAGTAGATGGAACACTGTATCAGATCCATGTTTTGGGTGGAAGACCTCCTGCATTTATAGGCTAGATGCTATGTCTCTCTCTCTCTATGATCCTTCTTAGTTCATATGGTACCAAGTAGCCTGCCAGCACCACCTGGGCCAAAATTGGTCCATTGGCATAATCCAACCATATTTCAGTAAGAGTTGCAAAATTGGGGACCTTACTTCTGATTAAATCATAGATATACTAATAATAGATGTTTATGATTATGCCTAAATTAGGTCTCAGGTCTCCAGCTATCACCTGTCTTGGGGCAGAGACACTTGTCCCACTGCCTTCTGACTGGGATTTTTTAAGGGTGCACAACTCCTTGCCTTTCATTGTGATATCCCTGGCAAGCCAGTCTGTCTAATGGCCAATGCCTGTGCATTGTTTTGTCTCTGAGGGCTATGAATAGCATATTGCCGGCAGTTAAAAGCTACCACACAGCTCTTTTTATGCAAGCACATTTATTCTTCAGATAAAATCATTACCAGAGAAAAACCATAAAAACAGTAAACAGATTTAAATACACACTAAACGTACCAGGAATCACCCATCAGTCTTATGAGACCCTACTAAGGCAAAGTCTTTCCAACCCTTCCACAAGGGTTGGGGCCCTGCCTTGAACAGAAGGTAGATTTGCTAGATTACAAAGAAGGCCCTGAGTCAGTTTGCCTTTTTATGCCCCCCTACTGTTTTTGGTTTCTGGAGGAGTTGTGGTACACCTCCTCTTCCCCTGGAGTTGCATACAGTCTGTGGCTTACAGTGATGCCTAAACCATTCATAAGCTTAATACATTATGGTCCCCAAAAATAATGCATCTAGTTGCAATTTCTGTCACAGTGTCATCTTCAAATTTTGTACCTCACTGCTCATTCCCCTTTCCAGTTTGTTAATAAATACATTAAACAATATCAGATTATTAATAAAATGGTCCTTTCCGGCCTTAAAATATATGAATCTATTAATCATCATAGACACAGGTAGCTGTCATAACTATAAAGGGAAGGGTAACAGCTATCCTGTGTACAGTACTATAAAATCCCTCCTGGACAGAGACTCCAAAATCCTTTTCCCTGTAAAGGGTTAAGAAGCTCAGATAACCTGGCTGGCATCTGACCCAAAGGACCAAGATACTTTCAAATCTTGCAAGGGGGGGAGGCTTTTGTTTGTGCTCTTTGTTTGGGTTGTTCGTTCGCTCTCGGGACTGAGAGGGACCAGACATCAATCCAGGTTCTCCCCATCTTTCTAAACAAGTCTCTCCTATTTCAAACTTGTAAGTAAAAAGCCAGGCATGGCGTCTTAGTTTTAGTTTGTTTTGTCAACTTGTAAATGTACCTTTTACTAGAGTGTTTATCTTTGTTTGCTGTACTTTGAACCTAAGACTAGAGGGGAGTCCTCTGAGCTCTTTAAGTTTAATTACCCTGTAAAGTTATTTTCCATCCTGATTTTACAGAGATGATTTTTACCTTTTTCTTTAATTAAAAGCCTTCTTTTTAAGAACCTGATTGATTTTTTCCTTGTTTTAGATCCAACGGGGTTGGATCTGTATTCACCAGGAGTTGGTGGGAGAAAGAAGGGGGGGTGGTTAATTTTTGCTTGTTTTAGATCCAAGGGGGTTGGATCTGTATTCACCAGGAGTTGGTGGGAGAAAGAAGGGGGGATGGTTAATTTTTGCTTGTTTTAGATCCAACGGGGTTGGATCTGTATTCACCAGGAGTTGGTGGGAGGAAGGAGGGGAATGGTTAATTTCTCCTTGTTTTAGATCCAAGGGGTTTGGATCTGTATTCACCAGGGACTTGGTGAAAGGTTTCTCAAGGCTTCCCAGGGAAGGAATCCATTGGGATGGTGGCAGCGGACCAGACCTAAGCTGGTAGTTAAGCTTAGAAGTTTTCATGCAGGCCCCTACATTTGTACCCTAAAGTTCAAAGTGGGGATACAGCCTTGACAGTAGTACACTAGTTGACAGAGTTGTTGTTATTGCTCTTCGTAGTGTTGTGGGTCTGTCACAACTCCTTGGCTTTACTTCTGCACTAGAACTCATCTCTGCTATAGCCAAGGTTCTGCATTTTTCTGGTAGCTACCAGTAAATTTGCATTCCAGCAACTATTGGAAAGATGAAACTAGACATGCGCCTTTCTCTAGAGAGCAAATCTATAGATTAATTATGTGTGGAGTTGAAAGCGCTGCCTGTTGTTAAGGTTGCCCAACACTTCCCACTACAGAACCCTACTTTCTGTTGTTGATTACATTTTGGTAAAGTTATAATTTGGGCTGAAATTCTCCATGCAAGGTGTCTGCTTCAGCCTAAGGATCAGGGTAGGGGAAAATACATCGTTTTGCCCATGTTTAAAAATTCTGATGACATTTTCTTTGCAAACCTGTAGTGGCCCCATGCTTTGAAGCAGACAGTTGAAATTTAGTGATGGTGGTAGTAGCGGTGGTGGTGTGTGTGTGTGGGGGGGGGGGGGGGGGGAGGTTGTATCAGGGATGTGGTTTGTGCTGTCCATCAGAAAAGTTATTCCAATGGTTACTTGCCCTTACTGTGAAACAATTGTGCCTTATTTCTAGCCTGAATTTATCTAGGTTTAGCTTTCAGCCATTAGCTCTTGTTATGTCATCATGGCTTTAGATTGTACATGCTTGCAACAAAAGTCAATTGTAAATAGGACCCTAGGGTGTCTGCAAATGGTATTTGAACAAAAGTGGATATCCTGTCCAGATGACCCAAAAGCTGAGGAGTGCAGAAAGGTGAACAGTTTTTTTATTCTATCTGCTATTACACTAAACATGCCTGCCATATAATGTTTGATTTTTAAAGCCTTGCAGTGCTGCTGTCATGAGCAAGGGAGGGAGGTGCAGGTTCTGTTCTTGCCAATGCTAATGTAAATTGTGAAAATAAAAGATCTTTTTCAAATGGTCAACTCATGTGTCTTGTCTGATTTCCAAATGTCTTCGAGTGTCCATTGTCTCACCAAATATGTGCCACGTGTGTTTGTCTGGTATATATATGTATTTCATTCATTAGCTTTCTGCAAGCATTCTGCTGGAGCAAAAACACAGATGTTTTTCCAAATGTGACCTAATTCATCACTTGCATTTCCCCAGTTCTTTTCTTTGCCAAAAATTAAACCACTGAGAAGTGACTTGATTACAGTGACTAAATACCTAAACTAGATATTAAAGGGCTTTTAATCTAGTGAGGGAAGGCATAGCAAGAACTAAAAGCTGGAAGCAGAAGTCAGACCATTCAAATTAGAAATAAGGCACAATTTTTGACAGTGAGGGTAATTAACCATTGAGACAAACTACACAGGGAAGTGGTTGATTCTCCATTTCTTGATATCTTCAAATAAAGACTTTCTGGAAGATATGTTTAAGCCAAACACAAGTTATGCTTTAGCCAAATTCAAGTTATTGGGTTCAATACAAGGGTAACTGTGTGAAACTTAATAGCCTGTGATATACAGGAGGTCAAACTAGATGATTTAATGGTCCTTTCTGGTCTTCAACTCTGTGAATCTATGAAAAGTTTCTTGACACAAGAAACCAAAGGCAGCTTGCAGGTATGCTGGCTGGTTTAGTAGTATGTGTTCTGTAGTGGGCAAGGGATTGTTTTCATTGCAAAAAATAAAGATTTCCTTCAAACTCCCAGAAAATTTCTCCAGGTATCCAGCTTTGGGTTGGGTATGCCAAAGAGATCTTTGCTGTCCAAAGGAATCTCCTCCTGGTGGAGTCAGTTAGGTGCCTTCTACAGTCTACTCCAAACTGTCCAAAACCCCATGCCAGGGTTTAGCGATGGCCTCCCTTGAAGAAATCCAGTCCAGCTCCTCATAGGACAAACAGGTACTGGCAATATTACTGAAGACTCTGTTCTTGTCCCTTGTGTTCTTGTAATCCTTTGTAGTGGCACTGGTCTGTGTCTTGGGAGAACATCTTCTGAATTTGCTTTGCCAGCCACTTGTAGCTCTTGGCACTCTGGTGACTACTGTTAAGATGGGACTGGACATGCTCCTCTGTCCTGAAGGTGAGGAAGTCCAGGATTTCCTATAAGACCATGTGGAAGCACAGCGTATGGCTGCTATAAGGTATGTGCCTCTGGGTGTGTGAGCTTGCCATCAGCTGCAATCACCAAGGGGCACCTGAGGAAATAATGTCTGGTCAAGATGACCCTAGCACAGTTGAGAGCAGTGTGGGACAGCAGTGTGAGGACTGCCAGATATGGAATAGAGAGACAAGATAGGCAACATAATATCTTTTATTGGACTAACTTCAGTTGATTCAGCTGTGTGCTGAGCTTGTGTTTGTCAGTCTGTTTGTTTGTTTTGGTTGTTTGAAGGACCGTGTGCTGTGGCTGGCAGTTGGAAGCTGTGAGCTTCAAAGGAAGGTTTGAAAGCTAGAAGCCTCTGGTAAGTGGCTGAGCCTTAATCAGTGGGCGGGGCATTCATACAGGCCAGGGCTTTATAAAGCAGCGCACAAGCGACCAGGGAGCTTTTGCGAACAGGGGCTACTAACAGGGAGTTTCGCAAGGGAGTAGAAAGGGGGCAAGGGTCCCTTGCCGGTTCTATCTGTTTTCTCTTTATTCCCCTTAATACCTATAAACCAACTACATTCAAAACTTCTTGCTTAAACAACCCTTTCAGCGGACAGGGGGCTGCAGACGGGAGTTTGACAGAGGGAGGCTTACGATGGTTAGGAAGACCCGCAACACCTGTGCCAGCACTGCTTCTGTCTCCTCCACCTGTGCCTGTAGCCAGACAGAGCGCCTGAGCATGGATGCTTCTACCCAGATCCTGGTGTGGTTTTGCAGAGACTGTAACTTGCAATTTCCACTTACTGATATCCAGGCTGGGGGGACCATCCAATGTGAGAGGTGCCTGCTGGTGGAATCTCTCAGGCAGCAGGTGGGAGAGCTACAGGAGGAGGTGGCTAGGTTGAGGAGCATCCGAATCCACAAGCAATTCCTCGACAGTGTCTGTGTGGAGACAGCTGAGGTAGCTGTCCCAGTACACAGGACTGCTGATACACCACTGGTGGAGGAGGAGATGGCTCAGGATGGACACTGGCAGCTGGTTACTTCTGGCAGCAGGCAGTGCTCCACCCCTGCTCCGAACCCTCCTGCCATGGTAATAGGTAACCGTTATGCTCTTCTTGATACAGGAAAGAAGGAATCACTCCCTACAGTAAAGGAGGAGAAGCCTCGTACCCCTAAGGCTGGGAGGTCTGCTGCCACCACTGCGAATAGGAAACGTAGGGTAGTGGTGGTCGGAGACTCTCTGCTGAGGGGGACGGAGGCGCCCATCTGTCGCCCTGACATTTCATCTCGGGAGGTATGCTGCCTGCCGGGAGCCCGTATCAGAGACGTTACGGAGGCATTGTCGAGGATTATGCAGCCCTCTGACTACTACCCCATGCTACTCATCCATGTGGGCACAAATGATACTGCGCGGTGTGACACTGAGCGGATCAAGAGTGACTACAGGGCTCTGGGAGTACGGGTGAAGGAGTTTGGAGCGCAGGTGGTATTCTCTTCAATTCTTCCTGTCAAAGGTAGGGGCCCGGGCAGAGACAGATGCATCATGGAGGTGAATGCCTGGCTGCGAAGATGGTGTCGCCAGGAGGGCTTTGGCTTCGTAGACCACGGGATGCTATTCGAGGAAGGACTGCTAGGCAGAGATGGCGTTCACCTTTCGAGGAGAGGAAAGACCCTATTTGGACACAGACTGGCTGACCTAGTGAGGAGGGCTTTAAACTAGGTTCGACAGGGACAGGTGAGCAAAGCCCACAGGTAAGTGGGGAACATAGAGACCGGGGAGATGGGTCGGAAACGAGAGGGAGTGTGGGCTATATTGTCAGAGAGAAAGGAGGGTCAGGACAAAACTGGGAGGAAATATCAAATCAGTATCTTAGATGCCTATATACAAATGCGAGAAGTATGGGCAATAAGCAGGAAGAACTGGAAGTGCTAATAAATAAATACAACAATGACATTGTTGGCATCACTGAAACTTGGTGGGATAATACACATGATTGGAATGTTGGTGTGGATGGGTACAGCTTGCTCAGGAAGGATAGACAGGGGGAAAGGGGAGGAGGTGATTCCTTATATATTAAAAATGTACACACTTGGACTGAGGTAGAGATGGACATAGGAGACAGAAGTGTTGAGAGTCTCTGGGTTAGGCTAAAAGGGGTAAAAAACAAGGGAGATGTCATGCTAGGAGTCTACTACAGGCCACCTAACCAGGTGGAAGAGGTGGATGAGGCTTTTTTTAAGCAACTAACAAAATCATCCAAAGCCCAAGATTTGGTGGTGATGGGGGACTTCAACTATCCGGATATATGTTGGGAAAATAACACAGCGGGGCACAGACTATCCAACAAATTCTTGGACTGCATTGGAGACAACTTTTTATTTCAGAAGGATGAAAAAGCTACTGGGGGGAAGCTGTTCTAGACTTGATTTTCACAAATAGGGAGGAACTCGTTGAGAATTTGAAAGTAGAAGGCAGCCTGGGTGAAAGTGATCATGAAATCATAGAGTTTGCAATTCTAAGGAAGGGTAGAAGGGAGAACAGCAAAATAGAGACAATGGATTTCAGGAAGGCAGATTTTGGGAAGCTCAGAGAGCTGATAGGTAAGGTCCCATGGGAATCAAGACTGAGGGGAAAAACAACTGAGGAGAGTTGGCAGTTTTTCAAAGGGACACTATTAAGAGCCCAAAAGCAAGCTATTCCGCTGGTTAGGAAAGATAGAAAATGTGGCAAAAGACCACCTTGGCTTAACCATGAGATCTTGCATGATCTAAAAAATAAAAAGGAGTCATATAAAAAATGGAAACTGGGACAGATTACAAAGGATGAATATAGGCAAACAACACAGGAATGCAGGGGCAAGATTAGAAAGGCAAAGGCACAAAATGAGCTCAAACTAGCTACGGGAATAAAGGGAAACAAGAAGACTTTTTATCAATACATTAGAAGCAAGAGGAAGACCAAAGACAGGGTAAGCCCACTGCTTAGTGAAGAGGGAGAAACAGTAACAGGAAACTTGGAAATGGCGGAGATGCTTAATGACTTCTTTGTTTCGGTCTTCACCGAGAAGTCTGAAGGAATGCCTAACCTAGTGAATGCTAATGGGAAGGGGGTAGGTTTAGCAGATAAAATAAAAAAAGATCAAGTTAAAAATCACTTTAAAAAGTTAGATGCCTGCAAGTCACCAGGGCCTGATGAAATGCATCCTAGAATACTCAAGGAGCTAATAGAGGAGGTATCTGAGCCTCTAGCTATTATCTTTGGAAAATCATGGGAGACAGGAGAGATTCCAGAAGACTGGAAAAGGGCACATATAGTGCCCATCTATAAAAAGGGAAATAAAAACAACCCAGGAAACTACAGACCAGTTAGTTTAACTTCTGTGCCAGGGAAGATAATGGAGCAAGTAATTAAGGAAATCATCTGCAAACACTTGGAAGGTGGTAAGGTGATAGGGAACAGCCAGCATGGATTTGTGAAGAACAAATCATGTCAAACCAATCTGATAGCTTTCTTTGATAGGATAACGAGCCTTGTGGATAAGGGTGAAGCCGTGGATGTGGTATACCTAGACTTTAGTAAGGCATTTGATACGGTCTCGCATGATATTCTTATCGATAAATTAGGCAAATACAATTTAGATGGGGCTACTATAAGGTGGGTGCATAACTGACTGGATAACCGTACTCAGAGAGTTGTTATTAATGGTTCCCAATCCTGCTGGAAAGGCATAACGAGTGGGGTACCGCAGGGGTCTGTTTTGGGACCGGCGCTGTTCAATATCTTCATCAACGACTTAGATATTGGCATAGAAAGTATGCTTATTAAGTTTGCGGATGATACCAAATGGGAGGGATTGCAACTGCTTTGGGCGACAGGGTCATAATTCAAAATGATCTGGACAAATTGGAGAAATGGGCTGAGGTAAACAGAATGAAGTTTAACAAAGACAAATGCAAACTGCTCCACTTAGGAAGGAAAAATCAGTTTCACACATACAGAATGGGAAGAGACTGTCTAGGAAGGAGTACGGCAGAAAGGGATCTAGGGGTTATAGTGGACCACAAGCTAAATATGAGTCAACAGTGTGATGCTGTTGCAAAAAAAGCAAACATGATTCTGGGATTTATTAACAGGTGTGTTGTGAGCAAGACACGAGAAGTCATTCTTCCGCTCTACTCTGCTCTGGTTAGGCCTCAGTTGGAGTATTGTGTCCAGTTCTGGGCACTGCATTTTAAAAAAAGATGTGGAGAAATTGGAAAGGGTCCAGAGAAGAGCAACAAGAATGATTAAAGGTCTTGAGAACATGACCTATGAAGGAAGGCTGAAAGAATTGGGTTTGTTTAGTTTGGAAAAGAGAAGACTGAGAGGGGACATGATAGCAGTTTTCAGGTATTTAAAAGGGTGTCATAAGGAGGAGGGAGAAAACTTGTTCACCTTAGCCTCTAAGGATAGAACCAGAAGCAATGGGTTTAAACTGCAGCAAGGGAGGTCTAGGTTGGACATTAGGAAAAAGTTCCTAACTGTCAGGGTGGTTAAACACTGGAATAAATTGCCTAGGGAGGTTGTGGAATCTCCATCTCTTGAGATATTTAAGAGTAGGTTAAATAAATGTCTATCAAGGATGGTCTAGATGGTATTTGGTCCTGCCATGTGGGCAGGGGACTGGACTCGATGACCTCTCGAGGTCCCTTCCAGTCCTAGAATCTATGAATCTATGAGTGAGACAAGCTTTCAAGCTACAAAGAGCACTTCTTCAGGTCTGGGAAAGTTACTAGGAGTATTACAGCTAAATACAAGATTGAACAGATAGGGAACTTAAATTCATAATTTTGCTAGACACTAAAAATTATGGTCTTAATAAAGACACTGGCTTTATGGCTTATTACAACAATCTGTGACCCACAAACTGCCTTTTGTCCTCTGACCACAGGGGTGTTAACAGTCCACTTCATCTTGAATGGTCCTTTAGAATACATGTTTTAGCTACTACTTGTGCTAAACTACCTTTTTGATCTTGTACTTAGCTGTGAAACTTTTTGTTCCTTTCTCAGACCTGAAAAAGAGTTCTGGGTAGCTCAAAAGCTTGTTTCTCTCACCAAGAGAAGTTGGCCTAATAAAAGATATTACCTCACTCACCTTGACTCTCTAATATCCTGGGACTGACATGGTTACAACAACACTGCATACAAGATATGAAATAGTTAATCCAAGATACGGATGTGTCCACATGAACCTTATACCAGTATAACTCATTCCAGACTGGAGTTAATTTGTTTTCAAAGCAGATTAATTAAAGTGGGATAAAAGAGCAGAAAAGGAACTTTTGTGTGTGGACATAAGACAGTTTGTGCTGAAAAAACTTAAAGTTATAGCCGAAAAACTTTCCCATGTAGACAAGCTACTCTAAAACAGCACACTGCAATTAAGTAAAATTATAGGTTAGCAGGATCTTAAGAAATAGGCCATTAACAATGTGGAGGGACGTAATTTCAGAACTGTGAAAGGGGTGAAAGTTTGCAAGAAGGCGGTGTTGAGAAGGTTACTGAGAGAACAGCTAATATGAACCCTACAGTGTAAAAACTTGGCCTGGAATGTTTCCTGGGAAATTTTGCCTTCATGCAGAAAACTACGGTGCACTTGAACGAAGCACAGGAAACTCCAGGGAGGCTCACCAGCACAAACCATTTTAATTAAGTGCTATGTTTTCCAGGAAGCTCAGAACCAGATTTTCAAGTTCTCAGAACCCACTCCTGGGGGCAACAATTTTCAAAGTCACTCATCTCCTATTTATGCCCCTAAATAAAGACCAGATTTTCAAAAAGCTCCACCTTCTTCATGCACTGACTGTGTTGAGATCTTTTGAAAATGTGGCCTCTATTTGGGTGCCTAAGTAGGAGCAGAGCCGTTTGAATCTAGCCCAGCTGTGGGTGTTGAGCCCTCCTGAAAATTCTGGCATAAACTGCCTTCACTGACTGTACTTAAAGCACTATCTCCAACTTGCATTTTCAATGACAACTATTTTAGAACCTTCTATAAAATTGTGCGATTCAACTCCAGTGGGCTTATCCAGGCCTGAAAATGCTACTTACACGACTTCTTGAACATTATGTTCAAAACTTTCACAATATCAACTACTTCCAGCACATTATGAACTCTAGCAATGATAGATAGCTAGAACATTCATATTTGACAGAACCTCTTTAGTCATGCTAAACCGACTTTGATTCCTGGGAGGCTATCAGTATTATAGTACTAATTTATTAGACATGGCTAGATTTAAAATTTTATTTTTGTGCAGTTATTTAAAATTTAAAATGATTAAGTCTAAACCAATTAAATTTCAGTTGATCATTCTCCAAATGCACAAAAAGTTTTATGAAATATGTATAAAGACTCTTTGGAACTTTTATAACAATTTAATCTTCATATAATGATCAGTCTTTCAAATTGTCATGCCACACAGTAAATATTAAGAAGTAAAAAAGTTGAGATATGATCAGAAGGATACAATATTGAAAATTGATCTGAACTAACTAACTTGAAACTAAAGTAATTGGCCTGTTTCTCGCATATTATTTCCTGCTAATGCATTTTAATAGTCATATCAATCCATTTGATCTCTCCCTTTGGGAATTTTAGTCATTTTCATAATTCAGACTCAAAAGCTATGAGCGCTAATTTTCAGCTGTGCAGACATGAATAAATATGTATGCTGACAATAGGAATTGATTAAATTAAGACAAAATAATTTGAGTGTTAGGATTTGCCTAAAATATTTTGTCATTTTATGCCCAGACAAATACTGTACTTTACTTTTCATTTTTACAGACCTGGCCTCTTTTACTACAAATCAAGTGTCATATCACTTTAATATCTGGTATGTCCTCTTTCGGTGCCTGTGTCTTTTACTTGCAGTGTGATGACCTCACTGTTCTAATAAACCTCTTCCATTTTATAACTTCTCCTAATAAGAATAGTTATATTAAACTAGTGCCTAAAGGCCTCAAAAAATTTTGGGGTCCTTTTGTGCTCGGCATACTACCTTCACAGAGGGAGAGACAGTCCCTGACCTGAAGAGACACAAGAGTGGCAAAGCATGGAAATAAAAACAGGCAGAGGGCTGAAGTGACTTGTCTGTGGTCACACAGCAGAAGAATAGCAGAGCTGATAACAGAATCCAGTACTCCTGACTGTCACTCCAGTGCTCTGTCTACCGAACACACTGCCTCTCCATATCATGCTTTTCTGTGGTAAAGCCCTTTAGTATGGACAGAGTGCTCTTTACCATGGAACTCAGAGTTTCCAAGGAATATTTACTGTTCTTCCTTAAGAAGAGCAGGGGCCTGTGGAGGAGGCTGAGGCACAAGGAAAAGGAAGCTTCAGCCTCAAGGAGGAGATGCCCCTCCATGGTGCACTTTGGTCCTTCCTCCCTCCCTCCTGGCATTAGGGATAACTTTGGGAGTTATGCTGTCATTCTCTTTTTCCTCCTGCCCTGTCAGAGAGGAGAGTTGAGTGGCAGTTAATCCCTTGCTAAATGTTTTTGCCATTGGTTTTTCAGCTGTTCTGGACAGAACATGCTTCACACAGTGGATGTACCCTGGCTCTGTTCCCCAGCCATAATGATATGGGTGAGTCATAGAATCATAGGATTAGAAGGAAATGCCATAGTCATCTAGTTCAGTGGTTCTCAACCAGGGGTACACAGAGATCTTCTGGGGGTACATCAACTCATCTAGATATTTGCCTATTTTTACAACAGGCTACATAAAAAGCACTAGGAAGGTCAGAACAAACTAAATTTTATACAGACAGTGACCAGTTTATATTTCTCTATATACTATACACGGAAATGGAAGTACAATATTTATATTCCAATTGATTTATTTTATAATTATATGGTAAAAATGAGAAAGTAAGCAATTTTTCAGTAACAGTGTGTTGTGACACTTTTGTAATTTTATGTCTGATTTTGTAATCAAGTAGTTTTTAAGTGAGGTTAAAGACAAAGACAAATCAGACTCCTGAAAGGGGTACAGTAATCTGGAAAGGTTGAGAGCCACTAATTTAGTCTAACCTCCTGTGAAAATGCAGACTTTGTTGTGTCTAAACCATCCTAGACACATGGCTATCCAGCCTCCTTTTGATAAACTCTAGTGAAGGAGATTCCACAATCTCCCAGAATCATAGAGTCCTCATGATGTGGTGTTGACTATGGAAGGCTTTTAGGGACATATGAGGAAGGAGGGAGGGAGCATGCTAGAGCTGGGTGAAACTTTTAGGCAAAAAAAAAAATTTCACAGCAAAATGCAGATTTGGGTTGGATTGAAACATTTTGCAAATACATGTTGAATTCACCAAATTGTTTTTGTCAAAAAAACCCTAAACACAAAAAATCCAAAAGAGTTGAAACATTTAATTGACATTTTCAAAAGACCAATTTTATTTTAAAAATTTCAAAAAGGTTAAAAAAAACAACCCTCAAAAATGAAAGGAAATGTTTCATTTTGACTCAAATATGTTTCATTTGACCCCAATTTTTTTAAAAACTTTTTTGGTTAGGTGATCAATTTGAAGAGCTCTTTCATGTGTATATTGCTCTATTAGGATGGTTAATGGGGAAACTTGGGCTGCAATGTCTTCAGTATACAGATGACACTCGGCTTTATGTTTATGTGCCAAATGATCTAGAAGGAGCAGTTGAGATTGTCCCAGTGTTTAGTGAAGATTGAGGCATAGATAAAAATGAGCTGTCTGAAAATCAATGCAGACAAGACAGAAGAGATGGTGGTAGGTTGGCAGAAATAAACACAAGAGATGGTAGAAATTATATCTGCTTCTAGGATTGAGGCTTTTCATTGCCATTGGTAAATCAAGTGTATAATTTGAGGGTCTGCCTTGGAGATATCCTATCCTATTTTCTAGGACTGGAAGGGACCTTGAAAGGTCATTGAGTCCAGCCCCCTGCCTTCACTAGCAGGACCAAGTACTGATTTTGTCCCAGATCTCTAAGTGCCCCCTCAAGGATTGAGCTCATAACCCTGCGTTTAGCAGGCCAATGCTCAAACCACTGAGCTATCCCTCCCCCTTTAAATTTTTTTGGCCTTGATAAAGATCAAGTGGCAGCAGAAGTCAAGAGAGCCTTTTATTATTTACACATGGCAAGATGGGTACAGTCTTACATTTTGGATGATGTTTTTGTTATCAACAAGGCTAGACTATTGTAGTGTGCTGCACCTGGGGCTACATCTTAATCTAGTTGAAAGCTGGAACTGGTGCAGAAGGTAGCGATCCACTTGGTGTCACGACTGAGACATAGGCGGTCATACCTAGTGGTCAGAGCAGGAGTTAGGCCAAGTCAAGTACCAGGAAGTCAGAGTCCTAGATAGGCCAGCTGGCAGACCAAGAATCAGGCATCAGGAGGAGTCAGGGTCAGGTTACTGGGAGATCAGAGTCTGAGACAGGCCAGAAGAGAAAATGAGAGTCAGATGTCAGGAGGCAAGCAGGGTCAGGTTACCAGGAGATTAGGGTTGGGCTTCAGGTTACAGATAACAATCAAATAGCAAAATCCAGGACAAACCTGGCTCGGAAGCCAGAGTCTAAGTTCTATTGCAAACAGAGTCTGGAGCAGAGATGGGCAGGCAGTCTGTGTAGTTGCTCAGACAGCTCCCCTTCATGGTTTCCTGATTTGAGTACTGATACCAGTCAATCAATGGGCTGTGAGGGGCTGCCATTCAGGTCGTGCTGGCTGGTATGTCCTGTCAAGCCCAGCCTCACAGGGTCCTCCTGTAGGAGCTTAGTCTAAGCCTCCTGTGGCAATGCAGAGGCATCAACAGCCCAGAACCCCCAGGTTCCAGCTCTGCAGATTCTAACATCACCACCTGGGGTGGTGCTGGCCTAGGCTTTTCTGGGTGAGCCTTGTGGAATTCCTTCACCAGGCCAGGACTATGGACATAGGAGGCAGGCACCCCAGTGCGTTCTTGGGGGCCGTAGACTTACCAGTCCACCAGATAATATCGGCATTCACACATCTGTTGTGAATTGAGGATGGCATGTGCTTTGTAGTCTTCATGACCCTGGATTTTGACTGGGGAGGCGGTGGTGTGGTTCGATCAGGGAAGGGGTTCCCAATGTAGAGCTTCAGAAGGGAAACATGGAAAACTGGATGTATTTTGAGAGACTGGAGAAGCTGGAGTTTGAAGGTAACCAGGTTAGTTTGCTGGCATATCAGAAAGGGTCCCAGGAACTGGTGGTCCAATTTTCAGGACAGTTGCCTGGTCTGGAGGTGTTTGGCCGTGAGCCATACTGTCTGACCTACCATAAATAGTGGAGTTTGTCACCAATGGTCCATATGCCTTTTGTAGGCCTCCTTCTCCTGTTCAAAGTGGTTCTTGAGTTCTTCCTGAATGAGCTGGATCTGTTGGACCCAGTCAGTGGCAGCAGAGTTCGAGGAAGCTGCTGGTAATGCCAGGTGGAAGCAGGGGATGGAACCTGTAATTAGCAAAGAAGAGGCTCAGACATGTAAAGGAATGGTTAGCATTGCTGTAAGAAAACTTTGCATATGGCAGGAGCATGGACCAGTTATCCTGATTATAATTCACAAATCGCTTAAATTACTGCTCCAGTACTTGGTTCACCCATTCTGTTTGTTAATCCATTTGCGGATGATATGTGGGAGAAGTTGGAGATGAATCCCCTATAAAAATTCACAAAGCCCAGGAAGTGCTGTAGTTCCTGGAGGGTCTGGAGTGCTGTCCAGTTGCGAATGGCTTCCACCTTTTGCGTATCCATCTGGACTCCCTCTGGAAAGATGGTGTACCCCTGAACAAATTCAATGGTGGCGTGGTCAAAGGTTTACTTTTCCAGTTTAGCATACAGCCTGTGCTTCCAAAGTCTCCTCAGGACAGACCAGACATGGTAGTAGTGCTGCTCTGGGTTTTCAGAAAACACCAGTATATCATCGAGGTAGCTAATCACATGCTGGTCCATAATATCCCTGGAAACATCATTTACAAAATGTTGAAATGTTGCAGAGGCATTGGTTAAGCCAAACAGCATCACCAAGTATTCAAACTGCCCATATTGGATACAAAAGGAGATCTTCCATTTTTGTCCCCAGGCCTTATGAGCACTAGATTGTATGCCCCCTGAAGATCTAGTTTCATGAAGATCCTGGCAGTCTTCAGGTGGTCCTGCAATTCCAGAATGGGATACCACTTATGAACAGTCAGTTGATACAATGTGTGATAGTCTATGTAGAGGCATAGTGACCTGTCCTCCTTCTTCACAAAGAGGACTGGTACCCCCACTGGAGAGGTAGATCACCAAATGAAGCCCTTGGTGAGGTTTTCCTGGATAATCCCATGTAGTGCATCCATCTCAGTTTCAGACATGGAGTATATCCATCCATAGGGCACCTTTGCCCCAGTCATAGTCTCTGTGTGGGGGTAGCGAGTCTGCATTTTTCTTTTTGAATACATCCAAGTAGTTGTGGTACTTGCCCGGGAGACTGAGGTTTTGGCTTGGAGCTGCTTCTCCCTGGCTAGCGCCCACCATCTAAGATTCAACTTCGA
The DNA here is from genome assembly GCF_027887155.1 of Malaclemys terrapin pileata. NCBI lineage: Eukaryota > Metazoa > Chordata > Testudines > Emydidae > Malaclemys > Malaclemys terrapin. The sequence continues at coordinate 165,781,876 of NC_071506.1, forward strand.
AGGGTCTCCTCCCATCCTTGGGCCCTAGGCATGGGTCACATGGGGGGGGGGGTTGCTCTTCTAATGCTCTTCTGCCACCAGTAGATACACTTCACCTAAGGAATGCCAAGAATTATCGGGAAGAGTGGGGAGTGGATCACATTGAAGCATATTGTTTCTTCCATTATGGCCTCTAAGAGGGCAATCTCTTGAGTCACCAGTCCCGATGATGGGGTGACCCATCAATCATCTCTACCAGGTTTGATGGGGGTTTCAGCCAGAGGGGGAATATGAAGAGTTGTGGGTGCCTAAGTATCTATAAAGTTGGCTGCAGCCCTGGAGCCTGTCACTGCTAGTTATGGGGGGATCTGCTGTGCCTGCCCCAAGACCTGCAACTGCACTAGCAACTGGAAATGCAGGGAGGCACCAGGGTTCCCACGTCAGATTCTACTTGAGGGCTGGGGGATGGTTCCAGTGCATGGAGCTCTGGTGGTGCCCAGGCTATGCTCCCCTACTGGGCCTGGGCTGGTCCATTTCCTGAGCTGGGCAAAAGGCAAGGACGTGTCCTGGTCTCCCACAGTAAAAACAGAACTTCAGCTGTCATTGATGCTCTCTGTCCTCTGTGGTCAGACATCGGTGACCCAGGTTGACCTGTATGGATTCAGGACTCAGTTCTACAAGCCTAGGTGTGGATGGCAGCATGGAGGTGTTGGGCTATCCCTCCTTTCCTCATTCTGTGCCTTCCAACCAAAAGTCAATGTGCAGGGCAAGGTCAATAAAGGCACCAAGGTGGGTGGGGTTTTTCATGTGGGCTAACTCATCTTTTACCTCATCATTGAGCCCCCACAAGAATTGGTAAAGTTGAGCTGCCTCATTCCATTCAACATCAGACACAAGCCATCAGAAATGGATGGTGTAGGAAATGGCCAGCCCTTGCCCTGGTGAAGTTTCCAGAGGGTGGCCGCTGCAGAGCAGATATGATGCAGGTCATCAAAGATGGTCATGAAGGCTTTCAGGAAGACATCCCAGTCAGAGAGCTCTGGGCTGTCCTGCGCCAACAGGGTGGAGGACCAATTGAGCACTTAGCTGGAGAGCAGGCTGACTACCAGCCCCATCTTAGTCTGGTCTGTGGGGTATGCTCGGGGTGGAGCAGGAAGAGCAGCCTGCATTGGTTCAGGAATTCCTGGAATTTCCGACAATCCCCATTAAACCATTCTGGCAGTGGCACCGTGGGGGCTAGTTCCAGTGATGTATGGTCTGTTTGGGCATGTAGTGTCACCATTTCTCCCTGTGAGTGTGCGAGCTGCTTACGTATGGACTGTGCTTCGACATTGAGCTGCACCACTTGATCCTGAAACCAGGCTCATTGCTCGTGCAGGGTCCATATGTTGAGTGCACAAATGCATAGCAGAGGTCTGTAGAGCGTGGTTCTCCACCTGCAGACAGGTGACTTGATCCTGTAGGTCCGAGGCCCTCAGGGATCCACTGGCTGGAGAGATGCCCACCCCTTCCATCATCTGTGGATAGACTGGATGTATTTGCATGGGGCATGAAGGTGGTCTGAGCAAACTGTCACAACCAAAACCTGGGTAGTTAGACCTAATGGTCAGAGCAGGAGTCGGGAGTCAGGTTGAGTCAAGTACCAGGAGGTCAGAGTTCGAGACGTGCCAGTGAGCAGTCCGAGAATCAGGCATCAGGAGGCAGACAGGATCAGGCTACTAGGGACAGGCATCAGATTAAAGACAGCAATCAAATAGCGAAGTCGAGGACAAACCAGCGTCAAAGCCAGAGTCTGGGTCTATTGTAAACAGTGTCTTGAGCAGAGATAAACAAGCAGTCTATGTTGTTGCTCAGACAGCTCCCCTTCATGGCTTTCTTCTTTAGGTATTGGTACTGGTCAATCAGTGGGCTGTGAGGGGCTGTTACTCAGATCCTGCTGGGTGGTACTTCCTGGTGAGCCTAGCCTTACAGCCTGATGCAGAGGCATCAGCAGCCAGGAATCCCTTTAGTGCCTGGTTCCAGCCTTGAAGGGTCTAGAACAGGGATGGGCAAACTACGGTCCGGCCTGTGAGCCATTTTAAGTCGGCCCTCAAACTCCTGCTGGGAGCCGGGTCGGGGCTACACCACGCAGTTCCTGGAAGCCACAGCATAGCCCTGCTTTGAGGGTCGGGAGCCTCTCCATGCCTAGGAGCCGGAGAAGGGACATGCCACTGCTTCCGGGAGCCACTTGAGGTAAGCGCCGCTCGGAGCCTGTACCCCTGAGCCTCTCCACACGTCTCAATGCCCTGCCCCAGCTCTGATCTCCCTCCCACTCTTCAAACCCTTCGATCCCAGCACGGAGCACCCTCCTGCACCCAAATCTCTCAGCCCCTCCCCAGAGCCCGCACCCCCAGCCAGAACCTGCACCCCTTCCTGCATCCCTGCCCCAGCCCTGATCCCCCTCGGTCCCAGCACAGAGCACTCTCCTACACCCCAAACTCCTCATCCCCAGCCCCACCCCGGAGCCCACACCCCCAACCAGAGCCCTCACCCCCTCCTGCACCCCAACCCCAATTCTGTGAACATTCATGGCCCGCCATACAATTTTTATTCCTCTATGTGGCCCTCAGGCCAAAAAGTTTGCCCATTCCTGGTCTAGAACATGGTACAGTTACTGTGTTATAGAGAATACATGCCACCTCTGCTAGAGGATTTACACTGCTGAGTTTGGTGACACCTTAAAGACTAACAGATTTATTTGGGCATTTATTATGCATTTATTTATTAATTATTATGCATTTATTATGCCAAAATAAATCTGTTAGTCTTTAAGGTGCCACCAGACTCCTCGTTGTTTTTGTGGATACAGATTAACACGGCTACCCCTCTGATACTGCTGAGTTGTGAGCTTTCAACTAAAGTTTAGGTGGTTTGTTTTAATCTTTAAATGGTCCGGGACTAGGCTACCTGAGAGACACTCCCCCACGACATACTGCCACAGCTACAATCAATAGAGGTGCTGATGCTAGATCACCCTTGATATAATAGAGTGGGCAGCAACAAAACAGTTTCCATAAGGGCCCCAGGAGTCTGGAATTCCTTCCCACCACTTATTCATTTACTGACATTCTGGGCAGGTTGCAAGGCCTATTTGTTTCACCTGGTCTTTGAACATAGGTAGGGGAATTTCAAAATGAATGGGGATATTAATATTTAATTACAATCTGCTGCTTGCTACATGGGATGAGCTGATTAAAATGTATTTGGTTTGTAACATTAAATAATTGTCAGGGTGCTCAAAGCCTGAGTAATATCACTTTTTATTATTTTTATAAGATGAACACAAATAAATGAATTAAAGAATCATTTTAGCCCATTTGCCAACTGCTTACTTCGTAGGGGGTGAGAGAGAGCTCAGGGGTTTGAGCATTGGCCTGCTAAATCTAGGGTTGTGAGTTCAATCTTTGAGGGGGGCCATTAGGGAGCTGGGGCAAAAATCTGTCAGGGACAGTACTTGGTCCTGCTGTGAAAGCAGGTGACTGGACTCAATGACCTTTCAAGGTCCCTTCCACTTCCACAAGATAGGTATAGATAGGGTTATGAGGAAACTTCACCATATGGGTAGGTTGTTCTGCAGTTGTCCATTATGTAGTTTCTTTTAATTTCCTTTAAAACATCTGGTACTGGCTACTGTTGGAGATTGGATCTCAGATTAGATCTGTTACATTAGTAATGGGACTCTGCAGACAAGCAGAGTTGTAAGAAGCACAGATGTATTCAGTATGTTCTGAGAGGCCACAGTTACATTCTGAAGCTCTGCTGTGTGACTCCCAGCTACTCCTAGGAACCAAATCAAAGCTTTCATTAGCCTCTGTTCACTCGTTAATCTCAGTCCCTCTGGAAACGTGATCCTCTTTCTACAGTTCCACTCATTTTACTAAATCTTTCCTATTTTACAAACACATTAACAACTAACTTCCAGTCCTACAAAATACGGTTAGGCCCAGAAGTTACTAGTTGTAACTGTGCCTTAGTCTTAGTGGGTCACAACTGAGGATGCCAAATTCAGGAATAACTGCTGAGAAATAGGGCAAACACAACCCAAAACTGGTGGTTATTCTTTTATGATATATCAAACCAGCCACAAAAGTAAACTCCTGTTTCACCACACTGGCTAACAAGAAAACATAATGGCAATTTCCTCAGGCATTCCAGTTCTTATATCACCACCAAAAACACTGGATTCAGAGATGAGTGGTTCTTTACAACCACTTTAATCAAATAATAGGTTCTTTTGATCCCAAAGGACCAGCTACAATCCCAGGTCAATATATAACTTTGATCTTACCCAAAAATCACGCTGATGCCAATCTTTTAGTATCTAAAATCTAAAGGTTTATTTATAAAAAGAAAGAAAGGTGAGAGTTAAAATTGGTTAAAGGAATCAATTACATACAGTAATGGCAAAGTTCTTGGTTTAGGCTTGTAGCACTGATGGAATAAACTGCTGGCTTTAGTCAAGTCTCTGGAGTACATCCATAGATTGGATGGGTCATTCAGTCCTTTGTTTAGAGCTTCAGTTTGTTGCAAGGTTCCTCCAGAGGTAAGAAGCAGGACTGAGGACAAATTGGAGGTACTTCCAGAGCCTTTTATAGTTTTTGCCATGTGGAGGGCATTGTTCTTACAACAATTTTTGTAATTGTTTCTTTTAAGATCCAGCAAAAAGCCTAAGTTCAAATGTATTTCCTTTCTTTTTGTTTTTAATAAATTTTACCTTTTTTAAGAACAGGATTAGATTTTTGTGTCCCTAAGAAGCTTGCGCATATGTTGTTTAGTTAGCTAGTGGCAACAGCTAATTTCCTTTGTTTTCTTTCTCAGCTCTTCCCCAGAGGCGGGTGAAAAGGCTTGAGGGTACCCCACAGGGAGGAATTCCCAAATGCTCCTCCCTGGGCTGAAGGGGTTTTTTGCATTTGGGTGGTAGCAGCGTTTACCAAGCCAAGGTCAGAAAAAAGCGGTAACCTTGGGAGTGTAATACAAGCCTGGAGTGATAAATATTAATTTTTAAAATCCTTGCGGGCTCCCATCCTCTGCACTCAAAGTACCAGAATTGGGATTCAGCCTTAACAACTTCAATCTCCCTGGACATTCAGTAACAGAGTTAAAAGTAGCCATTCTTCAACAAAAAAACTTCAAAAACAGACTTCAAAGATAGGTTTCAGAGTAGCAGCCATTTTAGTCTGTATCCGCAAAAAGAAAAGGAGTACTTATGCTCAAATAAATTTGTTAGTCTCTAAGGTACCACAAGTACTCCTGTTCTTTTTGCAGACTTCAAAGAGAAACTTCAGAGCTACAATTCATTTGCAAACTTAACACTATCAATTTGGGCTTGAATAGGGACTGGGAATGGCTGGCTCACTACAAAAGCAATTTTCCCTCTCTTGGTATTGATACCTTCTCATCAATTATTGGGAGTGGACCACATCCACTCTGACTTTATTGGCTTCAACATTGGTGCTCCACTTGTAAAGTAACTTCCTTCTCTTCATGTACCAATATATATTTATGCCTTTATCTGTAATTTTCACTCCATGCATCTGAAGAAGTGTGTTTTTGCCCACAAAAGCTTATGCCCAAATATATCTGTTAGTCTTTAAGGTGCCACCAGACTCCTTGTTGTTTTTGTGGATACAGACTAAAACGGCTACCCCTCTGATAACTAATCCTGTTCCAGACTGCTCCTACTTATATCTTTCTGATGTCATACACAACTGGCAATGGTCCCCAGTGCTGCAAACTATTCAATCCCACATCAGGGAATCATCCAGAGACCTTCAGAATTATACCTCCAAAGTTTAGAATGCTGTCATATAGTGGGCTGTCTCTTCCCCCTTATATTGGTCAGCTTCAGAGTGCAGCTTCTTCTTTGCCCTGCTCCCCCAATTAGATAAAATAACATTTTTACTTTTCTACTTCTATCATCTTCCTGCATACTTGGCTTAAGGCTCTTGTCTTCAAAATCTGGGTGCCTAAAGGCTTCAGGCCTAGTGTCATGATTTACACTGATTATTGCTGCATTTGGAGCCTTAAAGGAATAATTTAGACTAGGATTTAAGATGAGATGCTGGCATGTTAGCTAACTTGTTAACACATTTTAAAAGTCTGGCTTAGAAAAGGCAAATAATAACGCAAAACTGTTTGATTAAAGCCTAGTCTTCCCCCTAACCTATACTAACATCACACCTTTTAAATCCTACTTTAGACAAGGCTTTAGGATTAGTTTTGACTAGGAAAAGTGCCCAAGTTTAGATCAGGCTTAGTTAACATGTAGCTAAACCTGATCTAGAAGTGACCTACTTTCTAGTGTACATTCATTATTATTGAGAATTCCACCATTTCCATCTAGTAATTGGACCACTGTTAGGATTCTTTTTGTTCCTAATATACTTTAAAACTCCTTCTTATTGTCCTTAACTCTGCTGGCCATAGATTTCTCCCTGTTCCCTTTTGCTTCCTTTATCAATTTTTTACAATTCCTAAATTCTGATTTATATTCATTACTATCAACTTCCTCTCTCTTCCATTTGTTATATAATTTTTATAGCTGCTTTCCCTTATCCTCTAGGCCAGGTTGGTTTTTAACCATTGTAGCCTTCTTTCTCAGTTGTGTGATTGAAAGTTAAGGCCTTCTCTATACTACTGCTTAAGTCGACGTAAGTTACATCTCTCAGGGGTGTAAACCCCCCTCCCCAGAGTGACAGCTTACATCGACTTAACCTGGTGTCTACACCACGCTATGTTGGTTGGGAGATGCTTTCCCATCAACATAGCTTCCGCCTCGCGTTGAGGTGGATTAATTACATCAACAGGAGAATGCTCTTCTGTCAATTCATCATGTCTTCACCAGACCTGCTAAATTGATACCACTACATCGATTGCAGCGGCACTGATTTAGACAAGTCCTCAGACTCAGGAATGGGAACTCAATGATATGATATGATATTGTCAGAGAACACAAACTAGTTTTATTTTTGTTTTATTTTCATCTGCTAGAGGTGAAACTGCATACACTTGTTAATGTGTGCTTTGTGTTTTAAACTTCCTGTAGTATTACATCACCTATAACAGATGTTAAGAAACCCCATAAATAATAGCCCCATTAAATTCTCTTTTCACTAACTAAACAGTTTTTTAACTTTTCATTTATAGTATTGATCTGAGATTACTTCTACTGAATTTACTTTACTGTTTCAGTCAGTGTAACAGAGAATGCTGCTAACACCATAATTCATTCTTGTTTGGCCTAGCACTGAAGCACTCAGTTGAAATCAGTGTAACTATCTTACAGTCAGGTCTGGGGGGTAATTTGGAACCAATACAGATGGAGAGCAGAAAGCACTTTTAAAATATTCCAAACAGATTTGCTTACCAAAACAGCACAGAATAATTCATTATACAATACTTCATTTACACTTTAATTTAAATGACATTCAAAGCAAAAAAACACAGTAAATAATGAGCAAAAGATAAAGAAACAATATAATAATTTTAAAAATCATTTAGAGACCGAGGATGGTGTTATAGGTGTGTGGGATCTTTCTCTAGGCCATAAAAGCTACTTTGTTATCCCTGCAGAAGACTCAGTTAGCTCTTTAACCTGTAGCATTTAGGTGGGAGGGTAAGGAATCAGTGGTCCTCATAAGCTGTTCTACAGTGGCTTGCATACTTGAGTACTGGACCATGTACATGCTTGCACATGCTCCCCATATGCATACTGAGGCCTTGTTTACACTACAGAGTTCTGTTGATGCAAGTTGTGCTGACTATCAATAACCAGTATAATTACATCACTTGTGCATGTTCACAAAACACTCCTTCCCAGCAGAGCACGTCCACATTTGATGCTCTACCATTCACTGAAAGAACAGTGCACTGTGGGTAGCTATCCCACTGTGCTACTCGCCACCTTCTGCAGCTAGGAGTTGTGGGAAGGTGGAGTGGATTACAGTGCATCATTGGTGCGGGCTCAACATCCCAGGATGCCGTTTTTTTCCGTCCCATCATTCCAAGGGCTTCCGACTGTGTTTTGTGGCATTTTTCAGTGTCCCATGTTTACTATACCCCTGCCATCTCTGACTGAAAGGATGGATCCTGCAGTGCTCTTTATTGTTGTGGTCTCTGTTATGAACACATCAGGGCTGGTCATGCAGTATATCATGAGCACCCAATTTAAACAGAAATCAGAATTTCCTGACCTGCTGTGTGCCATGGAAAGAAACAACACCAGATTACTTTTGCCATTCATGGAGCAGTTGAACACAGTGGCCATCACTTTTGGGCTCAGGAAACAAGCACTGAGTGCTGGTATTGCATCACTATGCAGGTCTGGGATAAGAGCAGTCACTACAAAACTTTGGGATGTGGAAAGCCACCTTCCTGGAGCTGTGTGCAGAGCTCACCCCAGCACTGTGGTGCAAGGACACCAAAATGAGAGCTGCCCTCTCAATGAAGAAGTGCTTGGTGATTGCTGTGTGGAAGCTGTTAACTCCAGACTGCTATCAGTTTGGAGTTGGGAAGTTGATCATTGGGGCTGCATTAACACAAGTATACAGGGCCATTAATTGCATCCATTTCACTGACATCAATGCAGGGTGGTCCAGGAAGGTGCATGACACACGCATCTTCAGGAACACTGTCCTGTACAGAAAGCTGCAAGCAGGGACTGTGTTACACTGTGTCACACTGATTTCAACTGAGTGCTTCAGTGCTAGACCAAACAAGAATGCATTATGGTGTTAGCAGCATTCTCTGTTACACTCACTGAAATAGTAAAGTAAATTCAGTTGAAATATGATCTCCCACAGTATTCTTGCCAGTTAAAGAAGTATGGGCTGGATGAATGGACTATAACATGGATAGAAAGATGTCTAGATCATCGGGCTCAGTGGATAGTGATCAATGGCTCCATGTCTAGCTGGCAGCCGGTATCAAGTGGAGTGCCCCCAAGGTTGGTCCTGGGGCAGATTTTGTTCAATATCTTCATTAATGATTTGGAGGATGGCGTGGACTGCACCCTCAGCAAGTTTGCAGATGACACTAAACTGGGCTGGAGGGTAGGGATAGTATACAGAGGGACCTAGACTAATTAGAGGATTGGGCCAAAAGAAACCTGATGAGGTTCAACAAGGACAAGTGCAGAGTCCTGCACTTAGGACGGAAGAATCCCATGCACTGCTACAGACTAGGAACCGAGTGATTAGGCAGCAGTTCTGCAGAAAAGGACGTAGGGGTTACAGTGGACGAAAAGCTGGAAATGAGTCAACAGTGTGCCCTTGTTGCCAAGAAGGCTAATGGCATTTTGGGCTGTATAAGGAGGAGCATTGCTAGCAGATCAAGGGACAGGATGTCACAGGCCCAAGGACTCCCTCCCTCAGGGGGTGCCATGGGGAGGCAAATCAGCATTGTATGTTGCTAACGCAGTTGAAAGCATCGCAAGGCATTTCAGGGGAGAGCCAAAGGTGTGAATGTGGAATGGAAGATTCCTTGCAGGGTGCAAGAGGCCAAGAGGGGGAAAGAAGGAAGGCAGAGAATGGGTTAACTCGGCACTTCAGCTAGCTCCGTGTGGAGATAAAACGCTGGCCCTGGCCCAAGGTCACGGGCTAGATGAGAAATCTACAGCTGCCTAGTCATGAGAAGAGGAGAACTAAGTTGAGCAGAGCTGCAGAAATACAAGTGAGAAGAGTGAGAGCGAATGAAGCGGTGACAGCGAAGGCCAACAGGAGGGAAAACAAAGTCTCCGGAGCCGGTGTGTTTTGGGCAGCCAAGAAGGCCACAGCAAGCCAATTGGGACTGGTACAAAGAGCACCAGGCACAGAGGACCCTGGACGACAATGCCCTCAAAGGAACCCAGGTCTTAAAACCCATCCGAGAGCCCAAGCAAGGCAGAGATTACAGCGGACCCCAGACGACCTTGCGCCAGGACAGAACTCCTGTCCACCCTTCCCCCTCTTCTTCTTACATTACACCCACGCTTGGCCAGCCGTGGATAGAGTGTGTGTGTGTGAGTATGAAAGTGGGTTAGGGCTTGGGGCACTAACGCTTTCTTCCTTCCTCTGAGTGACGTGGGGAACACCCATCACTTTCCGCTGTTATTTTATTAATGAAGTTTTAAAATTTAAGCCCTTGGTGTGTTTAGTCATCTCCTCCCCAAACGATCCTGTGGCCTCAGCCTGATCACCTGATGCCTCAGGCAGATTGGTAACTGAAATCTGTCACAGTGATCATTCCCCTCTATTCGGCATTGGTGAGGCCTCATCTGGAGTACTGTGTCCAGTTTTGGGCACTACCCTACAAGAAGGCTGTGGAAAAATTGGAAAGAGTCCAGTGGACAGCAACAAAAATGATTAGGGGCTGGAACACATGACTTTTGAGGACAGGCTGAGGGAACTGGGATTATTTAGTCTGCAGAAGAGAAGAATGAGGGGGGATTTGATAGTCACTTTCAACTACCTGAAAGGGGGTTCCAAAGAGGATGGATCTAGACTGTTCTCAGTGGCAGCAGATGACAGAACAAGGAGCAATGGTCTCAAGTTGCAGTGGGGGAGGTTTAGGTTGAATATTAGGAAAAACTTTTTCAATAAGAGGGTGGTGAAGTACTGGAATGGGTTACCTAGGGAGGTGGTGGAATCTTCTTCCTTGGAGGTTTTTAAGGTCAGGCTTGACGAAGCCTTGGCTGGGATGATTTAGTTGGGGATTGGTCCTTCTTTGAGCAGAGGGTTGGACTAGATGACCTCCTGAGGTCCCTTCCAACCCTGATATTCTATGACTTTCTTTCCAGATCAGAAGATTCCAGTGGGGGATGTTGAAATGCACATAGTGATCCTGAGAGACCCAGAGTACCCCTTACTCCCATGGCTCATGCAGTCTTACACAGGAAACCTGGACAGCAGCAAGAAGTGCTTCAACAATAGGTTAAGAACATGCAGAATGACCATACAATGTACCTTTGGCAGATTAAAAGCACGCTGGCACTGCCTTTATGGCAGGTTAGGCCTAAATGAGGAAAATATTCTCATGGTCATAGCCACCTACTGCATGTTTCATAATATTTGTGAGGTTAAGGGTGAAAAGTTTACCCCAGCGTGCAAGTGGATCTGGTTGATTTTGAGCAGCTGATACCAGGGCTATTAGAGGGGCACAATGGGGGTCTGTGACAGGTTGTCCCCCATTAAGATGCCAACTGATGTGCTGAGATACCACTGAGTCAGCCTGTTCTGCCAGCCTGAGCATCCTTTTTATCTGTCTTGCTGAGCCAGGCTATTAATCCTTCTCCAGCACACACACACAGGCAGGGCCACACCCAACTGTAGAATGACACAGACACTGATATCAGCTCTAGGAAGACTCAGCTTAAGGGACTTGCCTCAGCACACAGGGCGTCCACCTCCTTTGGAGTGCAGACCCAAAGGTATATTGTCTTACACTGTAGAGAAATCTATACAATGTAAGCTCATAAATTTGCCTCCTCACTCAATGTGGAGGAAGATATGCACAACTTCTTGCCCCTCCTCCCAGTTAGAAATTACAGAAACTGGGTTTAATAATAAACAAAATAAATTTTATTAACTATAAAAGGCAAATTTTAAGTGGTTAAAGGAGTACCAAACAGAACAAAGCAGATTACTGAGCAAAGAAAACAAAACATGCAAACTAAGCTTGATTCACTAAAGAAACGGGTTACAAAATGTAAATTCTCACCCTAAATATTGAATTTAGGCAGGATGCAGAGTTTCTGTAGCTCAGAGTTCCAGTTATATTTCTTTTCAGACTGGATCTCTGTCTCAATCTGGGCTCCCCCCTGGCCTGACCTTCAGTTGTCTTTAGCAGTCTTTCTTCTTGGGCAGACAGGCCATGGAGTAGAGTCCCATTTGCCTTCCTCTCCACCCTTAAATAAGGTTTACATCAGGCGGGAATCCTTTGTTTCCCAAACTTGACCCCCCTCACCCTTTTAGTGGAAAGTTACAAGAAGTCCAAGATAATGTTTAGTATCAGGTGACAAGACCACCTGACTTAGTAGTGTCACAGTCACGTCCCAGGACACCTCCCAGGAGAGAGAGAGATTAGTATTTTCCCTGTCTTGTTGTTCCTTCCTAATGGCCCATCAAATCTGATGGCCTGTCGTCTGGTGGGTGTCCTCCCAATACACACCCAGTTGGAATAGTTACATGGCCCGTATTCCTAACTTTAGATACAGAAATAATACATGGATACAAATTGGATAATCACATTCAGTAAATCATAACCTTCCCAATGATATCTTACATGAGCCATCTTGCATAAAGTACCTCTCGGTTATATCATATCCATATCATAAGCATATTTCCATAAAGAATATGGAGTGTAACATCACAGGAGCAGCCAGATACCGGGGCTATTAGAAGGGCACAATGAGGGGGCTATTTGAATCAGGTAGGCTTTGAGGCACCATTTTGACAATGAGCATCAGTAATGTGTCTTTCTAAACAGCACTCTGCGATGCTTGGTTATCTTGCTGTATTGCATGAAAATTTTGATGATTCCTGACTCTGCTTTATACTCAGGAAATGATCAAATTGCCACTGTGTGTTAATTCCAGCAGCAACCACCGTGTGTAGGAGACAAATAAAGATTGCTTATTTTTCAGAGAGTTTGTTTTTATTAAATACCAATTAACAACACACACAAAAGGCTTGGTGGGAAAGGAGATAATAATGAAGAGCAGTGTAGGTTCTTATAGCTGTGTGTAAGTCCATCTATCATTTTGGAAGCTGCCCAAAGGGGTGGAATGAATGGGGTACTGAGATAGGCTGGGAAGTTGCAAGGAATGTGTGGGAGGAATTTGGGCAGCATGGAAAGCAGTTCAATATTGGCAGCGAGAGGGCGGGGATGAGAGCATACATGTATTCTGCTGGCAGCATAATTAAGGACTTTAACATATCTATTTACCTCCATCACTTTTACCATCCACTCCTGGCCCATTAAAATTCACTCCTGGCTTCCCTTTCTGTTCTGACGGTCTATTTTGTAACTTTCTTTTAAAGTCTCTCTCCACGCCCTGCATTCTTGTTTTTTGGCCTCTTAGGATTGGAGCATGTCAAGGCTGCTTCCCCACTCTGAACTTTAGGGTACAAATGTGGGGTCCTGCATGAAAACTTCTAAGCTTAACTACCAGCTTAGATCTGGTCTGCTGCCACCACTCCCAAATGTGCTAATTCCCTTCCCTGGGTAGCCTTGAGAGACTCTTCATCAATTCCCTGGTGAATACAGATCCAAACCTATTGGATCTTAAAACAAGGAGAAATTAACCAGCCCCCCTCCTACCTTCCACCAACTTCTGGTGGATCAAGATCCAACCCTCTTGGATCTAAAAACAAGATAAAATCAATCAGGTTCTTAAAAAGAAGGCTTTTAATTAAAGAAAAAGGTAAAAATCATCTCTGTAAAATCAGGATGAAAACTAACTTTACAGGGTAATCAAACTTAAAGAGCCCAGAGGAATCCCGTCTAGCCTTAGGTTCAAAGTTACAGCAAACAGAGATAAACACTCTAGCAAAAAGGTACATTTACAAGTTGAGAAAACAAAGATAAAAACTAACACACCTTGCCTGGCTGTTTACTTACAAGTTTGAAGTATGAGAGACTTGTTCAGAAAGATTTGAAGAGCCTGGATTGACGTCTGGTCCCTCTCAGTCCCAAGAGCGAACAACCCCCAAACAAAGAGCACAAACAAAAGCCTTCCCCCCACCAATATTTGAAAGTATCTTGTCCCCTTATTGGTCCTTTGGGTCAGGTGTCAGCCAGGTTACCTGAGCTTCTTAACCCTTTACAGGTAAAAGGATTTTGGAGGCTCTGGTGTTGAGTATGCTGTCTGTTGTCACTAGCCCCGCCCTCCCTCCGAAGTATTCATGGGGCTCTTGGTGGTGGAGCTGGGGTCACCTTAATTAACTTAGATTTTACCATTTTAAGTACTGTTTTAGGGATTTAAATTTTTTATGTTTACACTTACTTTTTTACTTTTGCCACTATGCCATTAGGGCTTTTAATCCATTTTTTAATTTTTTTTGTTTGCTGCCTGCCTGCTTGGCTGGGCCAAATCCTGCTTTTTTGTTGAACTGTTTTTTTTGTTTTTTTTTTTTATGGGCACAGGCTTTGTTTCACTATCAATTTAGCAAGGAGGGTGGGCTTTTTAACTAGCCCCCACCCCTTCTGGTTCCTTTTTATTTGTAATTACCGGAGGGGGTGCTTTTCTTGTAGTTGGGGGTGCCGTACATACGACCTTCTCCCCCTTTACCTGCTGGACCTTTCCTCGGTCTTAATGAGGGCCGCTATAAGGGTGCAACAAGGTTTTGCCCAAAATTGAGGATTCTCACAAAGGGAGAGATCAAAGCCCTCAGAAGGGTCACCTGAATCATCCCCCATGAGGCTTGCCACCCAGACAGAATGCACGGCTAGCTGACGTTGTAACGGTTTAATTTTTTTTTATGGTGAGCACACTGCCATTGTGGCGTGTGCTGGGCGTGAATGGTTACGTTTTTGTCAAGTCCCTGAAGGACTGGTACTTGCTTAGCCAGTGTTCCAGGCAGGTGCGTTTCGCCTTTTCCGCCTGGAAGTCCTATCTTAAAGCTTGCAACTTATTCTGGGCATAGACTTGGGTTGCTGCCTGGTTAGTGATCTGCACTTTTACTTGCTTAATTTTTACAAGCTGTTGGGTACACACCTCTTTTTTTTTTTTTGACATTTGATACCCCATGGCTGCTGCAGTTCAAATTAATCCCACAGCTACTCCTAGGTTTTTACCCTTTTGCCTTTTGTACTTGGCATACAGGTTTAAGAAATGTTGCCAAGTTTGCACTTTTTTTTGAAGCTCCATTACAGAACCCCAGGGATTATATTCCACCTTGGTGAGAGCCCTCTCCAACCGAGAGGTTCTTACCCCCCTTTGAAAGAAGCAGCAGGGTTCCGTCACTCTTTGCTGCCTCCCCCGTGGCTCGGCCCCGCCTGGCGCCCCCACAAGCCTCTCCCGAGAGGTTTTGGTGTCCACTTGCTGCCCCCACTCGTCTTCCCGGGTCCCTGGAGCAGAGTGTCCCTGTCTCTCCCGTGCAGCTCCATGCTGCCTTCCTGCATCAACTGCCGCTGCAGGGTCTTAGTGCCCCCTCCACTACTGACAGGGAAGGCTGACCCTGAGCCTGTCCTTCCCCCTCAGACACTTTAATTTTCCAATCGGACCCTCCACCAGCACAGGGAGCCCCCCCATCCGCAGTCACCGCTTCTGCCCCACGCTGGACAAGGGGCAGCCCCACCCCCCACACCCAGTGAGGATACAGTGAGGGGCAGCAGCAGGGGAGAAGATGCACATGTGATGGCAACCCCGCCCCCGGCACCCACTGCATGGGAGACAAGGGGGCTTCCTGTACCTGAGAGGGGCCCTAGGAGCACATGCAGTGACAGTTGTGCAAGGTGAGTGTGGTGCAGCCCTGTCCCACTCCAGAGCCTTCACTCCTCTGCCCCAACCCTGAGCCCCTCCCACACCCCAAACTCCTCATCCACAGCCCTCACCCCAGAGCCGTCACATTTTTACATTATTAAAAAAATATACAGTAACTCCTCGCCTAACGTTGTAGTTATGTTCCTGAAAAATGCTACTTTAAGTGAAATGATGTTAAGCAAATCTGATTTCCCCATAAGAGTTAAGGTAAATGGGGGGTTAGGTTCCAGGGAATTTTTTTTTCTTCCAGACAAAAGACTGTATTTCATATATATACACAGTATACATTTTAAACAATTTAATACTGTACACAACAATGATGATTGTGAAGCTTGGTTGAGGTGGAAGTCAGAGGGTGGGCTATTTCCCAGGGAATGCCTTACTGCTAAATGATGAACTAGCACTCGGCTGAGCCCTCAAGGGTTCATACATTGTGTTAATGCAGCCTCACACTCTATAAGGCAGCAGGAATGGAGGGGGGGAGGGAGGAAGACAGCATAGCAGAGAGACAGAGACACACACCCTGTGTGTGAGAGAGAGACTTTGAGACAGCAGCTGCTACCAGCAAGCTCCCTTCATTCTGAGCCCTGTCATGTCCCCCCCCACTCTATGGAGATGGGGGGGCAGGAACAGGGGAGGGGGACACTCTGACAACAGCACCCCTCTTCCGCCTCCCCCCCTGCACATAGGGTGACCAAACAGCAAGTGTGAAAAATCAGGACAGGATGTGTGTGTGTATGTGTGTGTGTGTGTGGGGGGGGGGGGGGTAATAGGAGCCTATATATGAAAAAGACCCAAAAATCAGGACCCTAAAATCCCTATAAAATCGGGACATCTGGTCACCCTACCTGCCCAGCAAGCAGGAGGCTCCTGGAGCAGCTCCAAGGCAGAGGGCAGGAACAGCACACGGCAGTGGGTGGGAGGGACACCTGAACTGCCCAGCAATTGATAGCCGGCTGGGCGGCAGCTGCACAGGGAACTTAGGGGAGCTGATTGGGGGGCTGTTGGCCTGTGGCGACGACACAGGAAAGGAAACAGAACGCCAGGTTTGTTGGTAGCCAGAGAGCTTTACAAGCCTCTTGCAAAAAGCCTCCCAGGAAAACTTTTCCTGGGGTTTTTATTTCTCTCCTTGCTTTGTTTACAACACTTCTTAGTGGTTACATTCCTGCGCATAGAAAAGCCAGGCAGTATACATGCACATAAGATAACGAACCCATCTCTTGAGCGCGTGAACACCAGCTGCGAGGAAACAATCAAATCAGCCAAATAAGTTTCCCAAACACAAACGCTGGATTGAAGGTCACTCCTGCCTCGTTGCCATGGGAGCAGTTTGCCGCACCCGTGGGCTGGCAATTCGGGAGCTATGCATTCCTACATCCCCCCCTGTTTTATTTTATATGTGGTGTTTAGACAAAACACTCTCGCAGGGTAGCATACACAATGCCACTAGATTGGGTATACACTAAACAAAACAGCAAAATAAAACACCAAAAACCAAAACTAAGACCCCATACTATAAGAGGGTCTTTATCCACTCTAAGGGTAGCTATAACTAGATATAATCCCACCAAGGAGGAAAAACGTCCTGGTGGATGGCTTAAGCATAATATTTCAGCATATTAATTTGCTATTACATGCAATTACTATTATCAGTAAGCTTAAAACAACACATTTCTTTTACTGTCTCACACCCCAGATGTTGCTGGGTGGTTTGCAGACAGGAACAAGGCAGGTACTTAACAGACCTTGCATGTCTTGTAATATGCTGTCATTAACATACACACAGCTATCATTAGCTTAAAAAGGTAAGTGTCCTGTCAGGGTAGTTCCTTGTCCCCTACCCTTCCAGCAAACGTAATCATGAAAAGTAACAACTTCTCCTGGCTTCAGTTTACATATACACTGAAGCTGTGGGGGTTCTAATGGCCAAAATGTCCATTGACTCCCTAACCCCATCTAAATGTCAGATGTAATCTCCGGAGCACTTACTAAAATCAATTGGGCATACCAGGTAGTCTAATTTCCCAGATGTCTTGGTGAATTACCCAATCCCACATGCATCCTCCCTATGGACCCGGCAGGATTCGGTATGTGGGAGCCCACACCCCCTCAACCGGTCCATATGCTTGGAAGGAGCACTAAGAACGTTTGCACTTCTACTCAGAAAGTCTCCAAGTATGTCTCCATGGCCACAGATCAGATGGTACTCCTGATGTGTCTGTAAGGGCAGTGGGCCAAGCCTGATGCTCTAGATCATTCCGAATGGCCATTAGATTAATAGATTTATAGATTAGATTCATAGATTATAGGACTGGAAGGGACCTTGAGAGGTCATCGAGTCCAGTCCCCTGCCCGCATGGCAGGACCAAATACTGTCTAGACCATCCCTGATAGACATTTATCTAACCTACTCTTAAATATCTCCAGAGACGGAGATTCCACAACCTCCCTAGGCAATTTGTTCCAGTGTTTAACCACCCTGACAGTTAGGAACTTTTTCCTAATGTCCAACCTAGACCTCCCTTGCTGCAGTTTAAACCCATTGTTTCTGGTTCTATCCTTAGAGGCTAAGGTGAACAAGTTCTCTCCCTCCTCCTTATGACACCCTTTTAGATATCTGAAAACTGTTATCATGTCCCCTCTCAGTCTTCTCTTTTCCAAACTAAACAAACCCAATTCTTTCAGCCTTCCTTCATAGGTCATGTTCTCAAGACCTTTAATCATTCTTGTTGCTCTTCTTTGGACCCTTTCCAATTTCTCCACATCTTTTTTAAAATGCGGCGCCCAGAACTGGACACAATACTCCAGCTGAGGCCTAACCAGAGCAGAGTAGAGCGGAAGAATGACTTCTCGTGTCTTGCTCACAACACACCTGTTAATACATCCCAGAATCATGTTTGCTTTTTTTGCAACAGCATCACACTGTTGACTCATATTTAGCTTGTGGTCCACTATAACCCCTAGATCCCTTTCTGCCGTACTCCTTCCTAGACAGTCTTTTCCCATTCTGTATGTGTGAAATTGATTTTTCCTTCCTAAGTGGAGCACTTTGCATTTGTCTTTGTTAAACTTCATCCTGTTTAACTCAGCCCATTTCTCCAATTTGTCCAGATCATTTTGAATTATGACCCGGTCCTCCAAAGTAGTTGCAATCCCTCCCAGTTTGGTATCATCTGCAAACTTAATAAGCGTACTTTCTATGCCAATATCTAAGTCGTTGATGAAGATATTGAACAGAGCCGGTCCCAAAACAGACCCCTGCGGTACCCCACTCATTACGCCTTTCCAGCAGGATTGGGAACCATTAATAACAACTCTCTGAGTATGGTTATCCAACCAGTTATGCACCCACCTTATAGTAGCCCCATCTAAATTGTATTTGCCTAATTTATCGATAAGAATATCATGCGAGACCGTATCAAATGCCTTACTAAAGTCTAGGTATACCACATCCACGGCTTCACCCTTATCCACAAGGCTCGTTATCCTATCAAAGAAAGCTATCAGATTGGTTTGACATGATTTGTTCTTCACAAATCCATGCTGGCTGTTCCCTATCACCTTACCACCTTCCAAGTGTTTGCAGATGATTTCCTTAATTACTTGCTCCATTATCTTCCCTGGCACAGAAGTTAAACTAACTGGTCTGTAGTTTCCTGGGTTGTTTTTATTTCCCTTTTTATAGATGGGCACTATATGTGCCCTTTTCCAGTCTTCTGGAATCTCTCCTGTCTCCCATGATTTTCCAAAGATAATAGCTAGAGGCTCAGATACCTCCTCTATTAGCTCCTTGAGTATTCTAGGATGCATTTCATCAGGCCCTGGTGACTTGCAGGCATCTAACTTTTTAAAGTGATTTTTAACTTGTTCTTTTTTTATTTTATCTGCTAAACCTACCCCCTTCCCATTAGTATTCACTATGTTAGGCATTCCTTCAGACTTCTCGGTGAAGACCGAAACAAAGAAGTCATTAAGCATCTCCGCCATTTCCAAGTTTCCTGTTACTGTTTCTCCCTCTTCACTAAGCAGTGGGCCTACCCTGTCTTTGGTCTTCCTCTTGCTTCTAATGTATTGATAAAAAGTCTTCTTGTTTCCTTTTATTCCCGTAGCTAGTTTGAGCTCATTTTGTGCCTTTGCCTTTCTAATCTTGCCCCTGCATTCCTGTGTTGTTTGCCTATATTCATCCTTTGTAATCTGTCCTAGTTTCCATTTTTATATGACTCCTTTTTATTTTTTAGATCGTGCAAGATCTCGTGGTTAAGCCAAGGTGGTCTTTTGCCACATTTTCTATCTTTCCTAACCAGCGGAATAGCTTGCTTTTGGGCCCTTAATAGTGTCCCTTTGAAAAACTGCCAACTCTCCTCAGTTGTTTTTCCCCTCAGTCTTGATTCCCATGGGACCTTACCTATCAGCTCTCTGAGCTTCCCAAAATCTGCCTTCCTGAAATCCATTGTCTCTATTTTGCTGTTCTCCCTTCTACCCTTCCTTAGAACTGCAAACTCTAAGATTTCATGATCACTTTCACCCAGGCTGCCTTCTACTTTCAAATTCTCAACGAGTTCCTCCCTATTTGTTAAAATCAAGTCTAGAACAGCTTCCCCCCTAGTAGCTTTTTCAACCTTCTGAAATAAAAAGTTGTCTCCAATGCAGTCCAAGAACTTGTTGGATAGTCTGTTCCCCGCTGTGTTATTTTCCCAACATATATCCGGATAGTTGAAGTCCCCCATCACCACCAAATCTTGGGCTTTGGATGATTTTGTTAGTTGCTTGAAAAAAGCCTCATCCACCTCTTCCACCTGGTTAGGTGGCCTGTAGTAGACTCCTAGCATGACATCTCCCTTGTTTTTTGCCCCTTTTAGCCTAACCCAGAGACTCTCAACACTTTCCGTCTCCTATGTCCATCTAGCTAGTCATTCAGGAAATCCTGAATTTCTGAACATGCTAGATCCCACTGCAATGCCTTCCCAGCCTCAGTGATATTCAATACCATCTCTGTCAGCAACTTCTGGGTCATTGTCTGTATATGGATGTGTTACAGGGGTAATAGTGTAATAGAGGAGATGGCAGGGGCAATAGCAACAAGGTGCCTTTGGTACTTATCATTTAAAATCCAATTAGGGAGGGCAATACATGCTGAAGGACTTATCTAAAACACAGGGCGCAGCCTGTAGAATAAACCCCAAAATCCAATCAATACCACGTTCCCAAGAATGGGTTCCACAAGTTTCTTCCTGCTAGTGTATAATTCTTTGTTTCTTCACCAGGGTCAGTTCTTAATGTCTCTTGTAGTCAGGAATCCCTGGACTTTGTGGTTTCAATGAAGCAAGTGTTCCTTCTTCTCTTTTCCTGAAACAGTGTGGTTTAGCATCATACAGGGGAGAGGTTACTAGCACATCACCCTGTAATGGTTTTGCTTCTTCTGGAAAAATCCAGAGGCACAGTAGGTCTGTCAGTGGACAAGGGAGAGGTTACTAGCACTTCACCTTGTCTTTTTTTTTTTCTTTCTTTCTTTTTCCTGCTGTCCAGAAGACACAGCAGAGCTAGAAGGAGAAATAGGCTTATCATCAGTCGGAGAGTCCTCCCGAGGTGGAGGGGTCTTTTTACAGTGAAAAGCATGGGTCCAGGCAGTCAGTCCTTGGCACTTCACAGCAGTGTTGGTGGCTAACAGGACTTGGAAAGGGCCTTTCCAGCATGGAGCCAAAGCAGTCTTTCGTTGATGGACTTTAATAGACTTAGTCTCCTGGTTTCAATGAATGGCAGGGGTGCTAGGGTCTTTGGGTAGCACTTCTCTACCTGTGAGAAAAGAAACCTAACACATTTCATTAATGCCTGGCAGTGTTTTGCAGATTTTACAGCTGCTTGGGCACATTCAAGCCCCCCGCTTTTTTCTTGGGGGTCAGCCAAGTTTTGGCTGTGGCCTTGGATGAGCCTGCTAGCTGTATTTTCCTCTCAGTTAACTCATTCTGTGCTTTTTCCTCTTCTCCCTTGCTCAGCTTCTTTTAACCTACAAAAGACATTTCCACTCTTCACTCATACACCTTTTCTCAACAATGAACACATACACATTGTCTTTATACAGTACATTAGTCTTATTATTCAATGTATGCCATGTACACCCTTCCAGTAAAATAACTTTATTACAGAGCTTTGGAGCAACAAACCAGGACAAGCACACCCACTTTTGAGGAATTCACTCGGTACAACCTCAGGTGTCTAATAGCTTTCCTCCCTCCCCAGCCCTCTGGCTAGAAATCTGAGGTAGCCAGAAGGATCCCATGGGCAATATGGGGAGTGGGTTAACCTTCCATGTCCTTGTTTCCAAAGACTGTTGGTATGCAAATTATTAACAAGAAGTTTGGCCATAAAACACAAAAATAATTCCTATTGTGCCAGTGAATGCATGGTACATTGAATGCTGTTCAGCTGGCATCCATTTTCTCTGATGATCTGAAAGACAAAAGAACAGAGGTCTACCCCTTCTGGGCAGTCAGTCATTGCTTTCAAACACACAGTGATCTGAAAAAGATAACACAACCTATATTGGTAGGTTTCCATTTCCTTTACCTTTGCTACAATATACATTGCACATATTCTGGGAAAAATGCACACCCTATCCACAATTCAATTTCCACAACACTAGCCACATCAATTTTTATACAAGGTGTAACTATTTCTTTTGTGCTTACAAACACGGGGGTATTAAAGGGGCTAGTGGACTCCTCCAAATGCCCTGCCCGTAGCTGGTCACTGACCAAGTGCTGGAGGGCCTCCAGCTTGTCCAGAGGAAGCGGCCACTGCGCAACCCATACGGGCTCGTCAGTGAGCCAACGGAGGGGGAGGGCCGTACGCCTAATCATCAATATGGATGGTGGCAGTGAACTGTGTTAATAAATCACGGCCCCACAGGTTGAGGTGGACGGGGAGAATGATAGGCCGGATACGGGCGCGGCGGGTGCCTTGAGGCGCCCTAACCTCCAACCATCGGGCACTTCGTTGTGAGTCGTGCACCCCGCCCACACCCCAAACCGCCGGAACCTGCTCTGTGGGCCAATGGGCAGGCCACTGCGCGGCGGCGATAACGGTGATGTCTGCCCCAAAGTCGATAACACCCTCGAACGGCTGATCGTTGAGGCAGTAAATGCGTTTGGGTTGGGGTGCTTACATCCGCACATGCCTGTAGCAACTCCGCCAGGGTCGAAGGACTTAGAGGACTCGCTCGCAGCGGGGACCCTGCGAAACGCGCGACGGACACACTGGCCAATGATGGGAAAAGCTGCCCGGGGCGTGCCCACCACCTGCTCGGGGATGCTCGAAAACTGCCCCGTGCCATATAACTGCTCAGCGAAATAGGCCCCCCAACCTTGTGCTGCTGCTGCAAGCGCCTCTCGCTGGTACTCGCTATCCCACACAACGTATTGCGCGGGAGACAGCACCATGCGACACATGTCTTTCCAATCTTGGGGGAGCAAGAAGTAACTGTTTGATACACCTTCCATGATCCCCAGGGTGAAAGTGGACCGCACCCCGGTCTCACGAACCGCCTTGCGGAGCTCGCGCAGAACCGAGTAGGGGAGAGCCTCCCAGTCCACTATCTGCCCCCCATTTCCATTATCCCGCCAAGAGACGGGAAATGCCTCGAACCCACACTTGGATTCCTCGTCGGTCAAGAGACCGGCCTCACGTGCTCGCCGCACCGCCGCGGCGACAGCGCCCCCCCGCCCGACCGGTAGGCAGGGGGGCGCCGCCACGGGCAGCGGCGCAGGGAGGGTCAGCTGCGGGTTGGAGGGGGGTGGCCCATCACCTGGGGGCAAAAGGGGGACCGGCTTGGGGCTGTCGGGGCCGACCCCCTCCAGCGCCTCCTTACAACGCTTCCAGAGCAGCAGGCGCTGAACTGGGGCACGGGGTTTACTATACAAGGTGATCCCAATCCATATCCAATCAGAAAGCTGTAATGACCCGCAGTCCGGATACCAGGGGCACTGGCGATCTATTTCCCTTAGAAGGTCCTCAATATGAGCGACCGGGACAGCGACACATGATCGCTGTCGTATAATCTCTTGTAACTCTCTTGCGTGCTCCTTCTGGGCACTGGAAAGTCTCCCCCCCATACTCACGAATAAGGGGCGGCAAACAGCCGCGGGCGCGCTCGGCGTATCCAGCCGGTGAGTAGAGGGGTATCATGTCGGGGTCACCAGGTGTGGCGACGACACAGGAAAGGAAATAGAACGCCAGGTCTGTGGTAGCCAGAGAGCTTTACAAGCCTCTTGCAAAAAGCCTCCCAGGAAAACTTTTCCTGGGGTTTTTATTTCTCTCCTTGCTTTGTTTACAACACTTCTTAGTGGTTACATTCCTGCGCATAGAAAAGCCAGGCAGTATACATGCACATAAGATAACGAACCCATCTCTTGAGCGCGTGAACACCAGCTGCGAGGAAACAATCAAATCAGCCAAATAAGTTTCCCAAACACAAACGCTGGATTGAAGGTCACTCCTGCCTCGTTGCCATGGGAGCAGTTTGCCACGCCCGTGGGCTGGTGATTCGGGAGCTATGCATTCCTACATTGGCCCACCCTGGTTCCAAGCCCCCACCAGCTACCTCCAACGGGCTGCTCTTTCTGCAAGCTGTGGACAAAGCAGGCAGCTGCCAAACAACACTATAAGGGAGCATTGGGCAACTTTAAACGAGCATGTTCTCTAATTCAGAGGTTCTCAAACTGTGGTCCATGGATCACCAGTGGTCCACAAGCTCCATTCAGGTGGTCCGCGGATAGTTCCCTCTAAGGTGCACTCCTGGGCGGCCACACATGAGAGAATGAAGGGCCACTCACCTAATTAGTGGAGCCATGCAGGTGTGGCTCCTCTAATTAGGTGCCTGGACCCTAGAGAAGATGCTCTTGTAAGATGAGGTGGTGGCCTTGGGGGGAATAGGGAGTAGGTAGGAAGGGGCAGTGGTGTGAGAAGAGGGGGTGGGGGGAATTTGGGACATGCAGGGCTACGGCGGCCAGAGAAAGAGGCTCAGGGCTGTGGCTGCTGGGGAGAGACCCCCTTCCTTCCCAGCTTCAGCTCTGCGGCTGCTGTGGCAGGGGAGAGACCGCCTCCTTTCTAGCCCGAGCTCAGGGGCTGCTGCAGTGGGGGAGAGAGGGAGAGCCCCCCCCTTCTTCCCAGTCCCAGCTTGGGGGCTGCTGCGGCAGGGGAGAGAGGGCACATTCATCGCATTAGAAAGGTTAAGACTACTGATATTAAAATATGAGTTGTGTGCTTTTATGTGTAGAACAAAAAAAGTTAATTATTATGTAGGGTTTTTTTATATAGCACTTTTATCCAAAGTGCTTTACAATAGTTAGCTAACGGTATATAAAACATTTGGAAAGATCATTAAGTGGTCCACCAAGGCCCTCAGCAATTTTCAAGTGGTCCGCAGAAAAAAAAGTTTGAGAGCCACTGCTCTAATTGATCAGCAACGTAACAACAAAACAACACTAACCGGGACGACTTAAGTGAGGAGTTACTGTATATTGGCTTACAAGGCAGGTGTGTGTGGGGGCGGGGAGAGGGTCTTGGACCTGTTCTGGGCACCATCAAAAATTATACAAACCTGCCACCTCTGCCTTGAACCCATTGTTGATGCCATGGCCCACAACTGCGGGACTTCCGAGTCCGCAGCTGTACCCTTTTGTTTTCTGAACATGTTGTTACAATTTGTTAGTACAACTTTTAAGATTTTTAATTACCTGAGATTTTACGTAGCCCACGCCGGCACAGGGGCTTACAATGTTCACCCCCCTTGGGCCAGAGGGAGAGATGCTAAGCCTCCCTCCATATCACTTGGTCCAATATTACTGAGGTTTCATACACCAAAACCCTACCCGGGCAGAGCGAGATATCCTATGTTCTTCTCTTTAACTCAGGCATGCTATGGCTGAGGGTGTATGCATCTAGGATTATATGCATGGAGTGAGACTCCCTGAGTCCTCCCCTCCTATTACCTGGGACTTTTACAACCAGGAGTATACCCACCTGCACCCTACCCCCACTAACCAGGGTGGAAAGAGGAATGCTAAACCTTTTTTCGGTTTTTAGACCTTTTACAGCTGAGAGTGGGCACACCTTTAATTATAAAAATTTTAACATGTAAGACCAACAGTGCCGAACAGAGCCAACCTGAACTACCAAGAGCAAAACAGTTGGTGCACTTTGCAGGGCTCCCCCCTCTGCAATTCTCCACCAAAACTGTGACAGATTTTTATTACCAATTTGCCTGAGGCATCAGGTGATCAGGCTGAGGCCGCAGGATTGTTTGGGAAGGAGATGACGAAACACACCAAGTGTCTAAGTTTTAAAGCTTTATTAATAAAATAATAAAATAACAGCAGAGAGTGCGGGGGGGGGGGGAGGTTCCCCATGTCACTCAGAGGAAGGAAGAAAGCATTAGTGCCCCAAGCCCTAACCCACTTTCATACTCACAACCACACTACCCGACGCTGGCCAAGCCTGTGTGTAGTATTAGAAGAAGAGGGGGAGTGGTGGACAGGAGTTCTTGTCCTTGGCCCAGGTTGTTTGGGGTTCACTGTGATTTCCGAATTGCTCCAGCTCTTAGGAGGGTTTTTAAGTCCAGGGTTCCTTTGGAAGTGTTTTGTTTCATGACCTCAGTTTTTGGTGTTTTTGGTACCAGTCCAAACTGGCTTTCTGTGGTCTCCTTAACTTTTCCAAAACACACCAGCTTTAGGGACACGCAGCTCTGCTTCCCCACCCCTCGTCGTCTCGCCTGTGTTTTCCATCTCTGCAGCCCTAGTTTAGTGTACTTTTTTTTTTATGGCTGTCTGTGGCTGAGTGAGAGAGAAACGCAGCTGCAGATTTTTCGTGTAGTGCTGTGACCTTGGACTGGGGCCAGTGTAGCGTCTTATTATCGGACTGAGCAAGCTAGCTACAGTGTTGAGTTAACCCATTCTCTGCTCTTTTCCTCCTTCCCCCTCTTGGCCTCTCGTACCCTGCAAAGGAATCTTCCATTCCACACTCACACCTTTGAACTTCCCCCAAAATGCCCTGTGATGCTTGCAACAGCATTATCAATATACAATGCTGATTTGCCTCCCCAAGGGGGACCCCTTGAGGAATGGGGCCATTGGGGTGTGACACTGTCCCCTGCCTTCAACCATTTACCAATGGCAGTTCCTGATCCTGCCAAACTGCGTGGAAGACATGGAGTGAGGACAAATGGTTATGCAGTAGAGAGGGAGATCAGTGAGATGTTGGATGGAATTTGGGCAGAACTTTCTGATATGCCAAATATAACTATTCTTGAGGGCCAATGACAGTTTATTCCCCTCATGTTGTACTAGTATAATGGAGTCCAATATTGCCATGATATGCTCATGGGTGGACTATCACTTCTGGTACAGGAAAACCAATATTGTGTGGTAGGATCACATTGTACTGGAAACCTGGGATGACAAGCAGTGGCTTCAGAATGAGGAAGCAGGCCTTTGAGGAGCTGTGTGAGCGGCTTGCATCATTCCTCCAGGCAGGGGCGGCTCCAGGCACCAGCGCAGCAAGTGCGTGCCTGGGGCAGCAAGCCGTGGGGGGGTGGTCTGCCGGTCACTGTGAGGGTGGCAGTCAGGGAGCCTTCGGCGGCATGCCTGTGAGAGGTCTGCCGGTCCCGCAGTTTCAGTGGCAATTCGGCGGTGGGGACGTTGAAGGTGCGGGACCGGCGGACCTCCCGCAGGCATGCCGCCAAATCCGCGTTACCAGCGGACCTCCCGCAGGCATGCCGCCAAAGCCGCCTGACTGCCGTGCTTGGGGCAGCAAAAAACATAGAGCCGCCCCTGCCTCCAGTGCTAGAACACTCAATTAAGGGATGTCAGACCATTTGGGTTGCTATTGCTCTGTGGAAACTGGCAATAGTAGACTGCTATTGGTCCATTGAAAACACTTTGGGATTGGAATGTCCACTGCTGGGGTCTTGGTTGTGCAGGTTTATGAGGCACTTAACACTGTGAGCTAACCATGGATGGTTGCCATCAGCAAAGTTCCAGAAAGTATAGCTGGATTTGAGAGGATGGGTTTTAAGAACTACGAAGGGGCCATTGATGGCACCCGCATCCCAGTACTTTTCCCACTACAAGGGACAGTGAGTATGTGACCTGAAAAGGTTACTATTCACTTGTTCTGCCAGGCTTAGATTTATGAATATAAATGTGGGGAGACACTGGAAAGGTTCATGGTGTCAGCATGCCGAGGAGATCAGGATTATACTTGAAAGGGAGAAGAAGAGACTTTATTCCCCCAAAACAATATTGTTCTGTACAATGTGTCTGTGCCAACTGCTATTTTGGGGAACACTGCATACCTGCATCTGCCTTGGCTTCTGAAACTGCACCCTGATATCAAGGTCCCTGGAAAAAGGGAATTCAGTTGCAAGCTCAGTAACTGAAGAATAGTTGTGGAGGGTGGGTTTGGTAGACTGAACGCTCATTTGTGCTGCCTATGCACCCATCTGGTTGCCAATGTGGCAAACACTGTTGGTATAATCCTTGCTTGCTGTGCACTCCATGATGTTTGTGAGAGTAAAGGGGAGTGTGTCTGTCCCAAGGGGGCTCAGGACAAGTGTGGACACAGGACAAAGTGTGTACAGGCAGCCAAATCCCACCCACATGCACACCGGTCATGGTTTCCACTGAGCAAGGGAAATCAGGGATGCCATATGTGCACAATCTTGCAACATTAGGGAGGCAGAGAATGATATCTGCCTGTGCCAAGGGACATCTTCACACCCTGTGCAGCTGCTGTAAAAACACATGATGGAACATTAGCACATTCTTGTGGGGCTACCTAGCTTTATTCCCCCGTAGATGAAGATCATTAGCCATTTTTTCCTGTGAGGTTGCACAAATTAAAGACAATTATAACAGAACACATCCACTGCGCTATCAGCTTGCGGTTGGGTTTGTGCTGTGGAGAGTGGTGGCTTCGTTGTAATGGGGTCATCGATTAAACGATGTTTTTGTCTTTACTATTCACACTTTTTTTTTACAAACCTTTGTTATTTGGAGCACTCAATCTCTCAAGGACCTATGAAGATTTGCTTGTGGGTGGGAGGTAATGCAGCCATTTTTTTAACCATTCATTGTCAGTGGTGCTAACTGCACTTAGCAGTGCTAATTGCACATACTGTGCTTGAAACTGGTCAAGACTTTGTGGAGAAAGGAGGTGCCGTTTATGCTTAGGGTAGTGGCAGTTGCTGTTATTGCCTGTATTGTTACTGGAATTATATTTCAATTTTCTGCATGACATTTTCTAAGCCATAAAGATGTTCATGAACCCTTTTCTGTGTTGTAGAGTTCTGCTGCATTGAAAACTAGCAGTGCTTTCTGTAAGCACAAAACACCTTTCACCATCCTTCCCATGTATCCTTGGGACTGTGAATATTTCTGAACCTGGGGGTGGGTGGGGATGGGACAGACAGAAAAATGTTTGCAGTATCATGGCACTAGATAGTTATTCACTATGCAATTTCATGTGCTGTGAATCATGGGGCCCAATCCTGAACCTGAAAACATCTTCAGTTCATTATACTTAGGAAGGAAGCAGCATACACAATTCAGGGAAACTATAACATTTATTAAAAGTACTCGATGGAGCATGTAATTAAAATAGCTTAAAACATTTGGTCAACCAAAAATCTTTAAAACATTAAAGGAATGAATCCAAGTACGCTGTCCAATGTTACTGTTTCTGCACCCATTTTTTTATCCTCCTCTGACCCGGAAGAATGATTGGGGGGGGGGGGAATCATGCTAGGGAGAAACTGTGTGGGCCTGAGGGATGGGCACTTGCAGGCTCATCATTCCCCTCTTGGATGTTCATGGGAGTCCCCTGGTGAGAGATTTTGGGTACTGGTGGAGGGTGAGGTCCCAGGGGTCCTACAGACTCCATGTTTTCCTCCTGGTCACTTGGAGGTGGGGGATCTTTGAAGGAGAGTACTATGGCTCAGCAACACCTGGCCAGCATCCAGAGAAAGAGGAAGAAGAGGAGGAGCTGTTAGTTCATTGACAGGTTCAGGTGGACCCTGAACTGTTTGGCCACCAGTTTGATTAGCTTGGTCCTGTTCCCCATGTCTTCTGCTCCATAACTAGTTCATCAATGTCTCTTCCTGCTAAAGACCCTGCTCCTCCCATGCCTTGAGGGATTCAAACTTTTCCTGGTTTCTCCAGTCCATGCTTATGAGCAACTCTTCCAGGGTCCTTTTCTATCTGTCTTTGCAGTGCTTCTTCTGCACTCCTGGAGTGATATCCCTCTTGGGAACTGAAGATCCTGCAAGTTCAAAGACAAAGGTAGTATTATATATTTTTTCCCTTTGGAAGAAGCTGAGAAATCCCCCCCACATAACATAACTTTGCTGTAGAAGGCCACAACTTTGATACTTTTCAGCATTCCAGGAATGCAACTAATAGTTATCCTTGGTTCTCAGACAACTTTTGTAGCCCATGACAAGGAGAGAGGCTATTAATGGTAAAAAAAAAAAAAAAAAGTACTAATATTTTTTTCAAATTCTCAAGGGGACAGGATGGGTGGCAGGTCGTTCCAAGTGCTATGTTGCCAGTTTGCAATTTCTTCTTTAAAGGTTGTCTAACATTTGGAGAACATTGGATGTTTTACTAAAAGATATGCTGTAGGAATTATTTTGGGGAAGTTCTATGATCTGTGTTACACAGGAGGTCAGACTAGATGATCACACTGGTCCCTTCTAGGCATGGAATCTACAAACATAGCCATTTTAAAGGTACCAGAATTGAAAAGAGAGGTGGCTTTCAAGTCCAGTTGTGGAGGAGATATGGCAATCTATTCCAGACAGATGTTTCTGCTAATAGTCACTGTGACGGGTTGGATCACAGAAACCCCCTTGGGAGCTGCCACCCGATGTGCAAAGACTACCCCTGCTCCTGCTTTCCCTGCCAGCTCAGGACTCCAGCACCCTGTCTTGCTGAGCCAGACACTCCCGTCTGGCTCCAGACACAGATCCAGGGTCTGAATCTCCTGTCCCAAAGCTGCAGGTTACCTAAAAACAGCTCACAGAAGTGCGCTTGTCTTTAGCACTCAGATGCTCAACTCCCAATGGAGTCTAAACCCAGATAAATCCGTTTTACCCTGCATAAAGTTTATGCAGGGCAAACTCATAAATTGTTCGCCCTCTATAACACTGATAGAGAGATATGCACAGTTGTTTGCTCCCCCAGGTATTAATACATACTCTGAGTGAATTACTAAATAGAAAGTGATTTTATTAAATACAGACAGTAGGATTTAAGTGGTTCAAAGTAGTAACAGACAGAACAAAGTAAGTCACCAAGCAAAATAAAATAAAATGCGCAAATCTATGCCTAATCAAACTAAATACAGATAATTTCCTCACCAGTTCCAGAGTACTCCCTTTTACAGGCTAATCTCCTTGTAGCCTGGGTCCAGCAATCACTCACACCCCCTGCAGTTACTGTCCTTTGTTTCAGTCTCCTTCAAGTATCCTGGGGTGGGGTCGAGAGGCTCCTTCTTTAGCCAGCTGAAGACAACCTGGAGGGGTCTCCCACAGGTTTAAGTAGACTCTCTCTTGAGGGTGGAGACCCCCCTCCTCCTTCCTATGCAAAGCCCAGCTCCAAGATGGAGTTTTGGAGTCACCTGGGCAAGTCATATGCCCCTGCATGACTCAGTCTTTGCAGGTCGACGCCATTGTCCACATGGCATCTTGCCTGTCTCCAGGAAGACTTCTCATGTGGATTGGAGCATTCCAAGATGCATTGTTCCCTAAGTGTCTCCTGATCAGGTACTTAACCTGGCAAATTCCTTCCTAAAGAAGCTGACCAAATGCCTCACAAAGCTTACTTAGAAATCAGGCAAGCATACAGCCCATATTCTTATGCTCGAGTAGAAAATGATATATATGTACAAATAGGATGAATAGATATAGTAGATCATAACCCTTACGGAGATATGTTACATGGCACAGGCAGCACAAAACATATTCCAGTTATGTCATACATACATTTATAAGCACCCCCTCCCCATAAAGCCTTATGGGGTACACTGTCACAGTCACCTCTCAACATATTGCTGAAAGGTGAGGTTTGGTCAGCTATGAAAGTGGACCAAGCAGATTTGCACTATTGTTGAACCGCAAGACCCAGCTGAAGTTTCTGATAAACTAGAAATGTGCTGAAATATGCTTACAAGATTGGGAGGCAATTGGACTGGAAACTGATTATATTCTCAGCTAGCAGTAAGAGTTTCCATGCAAAGGGAGATGTGATTCACAAACACTACCCACCCATCCACCCACCCCGGCATCATGAGAAAATCCTGGCTCTGTGCCTGCCTAACAACAGTGAAATGGACAGGGAAAGAATGAGACAAACCACACTTTATTTGGTTCTCTGAAGTTTCAGATCAGCACCACAAGCCGCTTGCCTCTCCACTGAAAAGAGACACCATACTGTGTTTATTCAACTGCCAGACTGGATCCTTCTCCCACTCCTGTTGTGTTGGTTTGTGCATCATGCTCAGTGCAGGGAGCAGGGCCAGCTCTAACTTTTTTGCCGCCCCAAGCAGCAAAATAAAGCGCCGCCCCGCTGTAACACCTCCCCCAGTGCCGCCCCGCCGAGTGCTGCGCCGCCGAAACTCCCCCCCACTGAGCGCCACGCCGCCGAACTGCCCCCACCCCCACTGCGCTGCCGAACAGCCCCCGCTGAGCTGGTGAACCCCCCCCCCCGTGCGGAGTGCCGCCGAACACCCCCCGCGGAGCGCCACGCCGCCGAAACCCCCGCCGAGCACCGCGCCGCTGAACAGCCCCGCTCCCCGCGGAGCGCCACACCGCCGAAACCCCCGCTGAGTGCTGGGCCGCCGAACATCCCCGAGCATCGTGCTGCCGAACACCCCTTCTGTTTGTAAGGGCAGTGTAAGATGGGGTGGGGCGGAGGAAACATTGAAACTGTAATCTTTCAAGGTACAAAAGACAGCTGTTAGTAACTTTAGACAAACAACTATACAGTATCTACAACTGTCCCACCCCCAACCCAGACCTTTCTAATCTGCCCCCTCTGTTCCCCCACCCAGTCCATGTGGCCGTGGGACCATTGCTGCCTGACTACTGGCCAAGAAATGCACAGACACAGGGACACAATGATTTTTTGTTAGTAATCTGTTTTTAAGACATAGCCTCAGCCAAATGCATAATAGTGAAAATCACTATTTATAACTTTCTCTTGCTTGGGAACCATTGTGGGGTAGAGCAGAACAGTGGCTGTATAGAGGGAGAAAGCAGGAGGACTTTGGTAAGGGGATGGGCATGACATTGCTGTGTCTTCAGTGCTGCAGTTCAGACACAGATACAGCAATTCATGACATAGTATCCAGGGAGGAAAAGCTAGTGCTCAATACTTCAAATGCTCTGAATCTTAACATCAGAATTTAGCACCATAGCAAGAGGGAATACTGATTGGGTGGGTAGAGATGGTAGAGGCATATGAAATAATGCATGATATACAGAAAGCCAATTAGCCATATTCTTGTATTTGCATCTAGAAAGTATCTCACTGACTACCCTTTCTAGAAACTTCTGAGGTTCCCAGAAAATACAAATTCCAGAATTTTCTGACCAATCCCTGTACCTTCTTTGCTTGTGCTCCCTCTTCACCTTTTTCCAATAACCAGTAGTTCCTGTAGTCCCTGCTAGATGGCATGGCAAGCCACCTCAATAATAACAATGTGATAAGATAAACTTCCTAACATGTAAGCTGCACAGAGCCAAGGGAGACTGCTCACCTATCACTCTTTGCTTCTGTTTTTCTCTTTTTCTTTATGTATCTGTTATTGTTCAACATTTTATCTTATACCACAGGTGGAAGACAACAGTTACACTTCCAATTTCATAATTATGCAAAGAATGGCTAGGTAAACAGTAGGGACCCAGTTCTGCTCTCTGATTCACAGATAAAAGGAATTAAATCAATGGATGTTAAAGCATGAAACTGAAGGCCATAAAAGAGGTTCTGGCATCCTCCTCTCACCTTCCTTGCACTGTAAATGCTATAAACCCAGCCACAGGTGTACCTTTCCCTTTGTAGACTGTAAACCCTATAAACCCAGTTGCAGCGGTAGCTTTCCCCCTTACACTGTAAGTCATGTAAATTTAGCTTCACCTACCTATCTCACACCTCATTTTGCCACCACAATGCCATGCAGGAGTGGCAGGGATGTTACTTGAATGTTGGTACCAGCAAGCACACATAGTTAAAAAGTATGTTTCCCTTGGTGTTGTTACTCCATTCAAGTTATTAAATACAAAGAGCCTTATTCTCATCTTACTTATGCTGGTAAAGAATCAGGTGTAAAAACTAGTGTTAGTGAGGCTCAGAATCAGAGTCAAAATGTTTAGACAGTGACATTTTCAGAAATCAGAGTTGTGAGCTGTCATTCAAACACATGGCATTTCTGATGAGTTTAAGTATAGTTTATTTATTTTTGATAATAAATACAGGTGCTCAGATACCGTGGTGATGGGCAGCAGTATAATTCCTTAAAAGAGATTAACATTTAAGTTATATGGAGCCACCTACACTTTCCCCTGGACTTGTCTGTAATGGGAAATATTTCTCTAGCACAAGAGATGTTTTAAAGAAATATGAAACTAATACATCAGATTAGGGGCTAAAAAATGGTTTTATCTTTCATTGTGAAATCTAATAAGTATGTATTGTATTACAATCCAGATCCATAGCTTTACCTTTTCCAGGCTGGATCACTGACTAAAAATCCTTCTAAAAGTTAGTAATCCTGTACAGATCACAGAGAAGAGAGGAGACAGTGAGAAAAATAGTGAATATATTATAAATAATACTGACATCCATTTTCACCCCATTCCTCCCTTCTGAAGGAATGAACAATAATTACAGCAATGACTTCTAATTTGTGATTAATACATTTTTTCCTTGTGTAGAATTTCAGACAGTATCTAATTAAAAAACAGGGAAAAATGCATCTGTACTGTGGTGAAAGCAGGCTATTTACAGTCCATACATGGAATTTCAACAGTAGTAGAACTAGTTTTGAAAACAATACAGATATTATGAGAAATTATGTAAATTATGCTATTCTGTTTTAGAAGATGCCCCAAGACACAACACTCAATTTTAGAGCCTGAAGATTTGTTCCTTTTGTATGGGTCTTTTCTCCTATTAAAGTCAATGGACATGTTTTCCTGAGTAAGGACTGCAGGAACAAGCTCATAATCTGAAAGGAGAATACAGAAGGAGCTAAAAAGATGATTAATGATTGACCTCTCAGTAAGAGGATCTCTGAAGTAGGGGTGAACATCTCTGTGGATAATCCCTGAGTTACATAGTTTCTTCAACAAAGGACTACAATAGATTCTGACAGTTCTTCCATGGGTGTTCAAATGGGGTGGAAAGAAGCGAGTGCTCAGGAGACCCTTCCTAACCCCCATCACACCTGCACAAGTATGCAACAAGAATCTTGGTGTTTCTGCTTCCTAGGCCAGCTCCTGCTCCCATGGAAATCTCTGGCAGAACACCCATCCATTTTAATAGGAACAGGATAGATGCCCTGGCACAAGCACCGGGGGAGTCAGAGCCACACTAGATGACCCAGGGAGAAGTGGGACTACAGCACACTGCAAGACATTCTGATCTGTCTCTTCTTCACATGAAGAATACCTCCAGCTCCTGACATGGGTGCAATGTCTCCCAACAGCTCCAATACTGCATGGGCTACTAATGTCACAATCTGACTTAATGTATACAGTGGGTTTAAGATTGTTTCACAAAGCAGGAGAATGTTTCATTACTGCAGATGAGAAAAAATAAATCAAAGTCTACAAACTCTTTTAGACTAACAACAAATGTCAAAAAAACTTTTATAGATAGAAAATATCAAGTTCAATTTTCTAGTGAATATCAAAAAAATCTACATTTTTGCTAGTTCAGTATCAACATTTAAAATAATTTACAAGGTATGTATTCAAAATTCAGTGCAAGCTTTGCTATTAATATCTTCTTCATTGTTAGTAGTACGCACATTGCTTGTAATTTTACATCATTATGATGAAACAACAGATAAGAAACAGACAATATATACATCAGTCTGTTTCTTATCTGTTGTTTCATCATAATGAATGACAAGGTGCAGAGTTACAAACCATTTCATCTTGGAAAAGGGTGAAGAAGAGAGCAAAAGAAAATAGAAGGAGATATAGAAAGGTAGAAGGTGATAAGAGGGCATTAAGCAGAGTGGGAATATATTGTAACGTGATTTCAATAAAGTATGTATTAATAATTTGTAATTTAACTTATCTAGCTCACAAATATACAATTTTAAATCCTGATTTTCTATAATTAGTCTGTATTTCCTTACATTTGTAACTTTCTTTCTATTTGTTATAAGCAACTCTTATCAAGTCTACCATTTCAATGAATTTCACAGCCTGGTCATAAGGGGATTTTTTGAGTGATCTGTAGATCTCTTCCATACGTCAATCAGACAGAAAGCACATCAGGTCTGATTACAAAAGGGGCCATTACAATATAAAACCCTCCTCTCTCTCTCTCTACAGTCCTGAGGGTGCTTACCAAATTTCAGAAGACCCTTTTAGCTCATAAAGCAAGGTAGTTCTGTTGTACTTTTTTTTTAACAATACCCTCTTCAATGCACAGTCCAAACAGTATTAATGAGCATCTGCAGGTGAATATGAGTGCTGAATCGACATGGATTTGTAAAAATACTTTTTGTGGACTGCTTTATTACCAACATAATACTCATCCTTTTGGGAACCAGTATCAATATATCAGAAATCAGTGCATCTGATCCCTGTTGAGAAAGGTAGAAATGATTTTTTTGTTCACCAAAATCTATCTTAGATATTTACACAGCACCAAAGGACTCTAGAGGGGACTCCAAACTAAAACATTGACACCAACAGAGGAACAGAAACCGAGGTAGAAAGTGGCCTAGGCTGCAGGTGTAGGGGTGCCTGCCCCCAGGCCACACATTTTTGAACTACTGTTTACTGTACCTGGGGTTGGAACCCGGTGGAGCAGGCTGGGCCCAGGTTCCCCTACCCTGGTCATTGTCTCTCACCACTGGCTGGCACCATAGTAGGTGATGGCAACGATGCATTCTTTCCTAAACAAAATATAACCTGAGAAAGCTTCAGGGAATCACATAGGAACACTGGGATCCTGTGCAGAGACACCTGGAAAGAAAACTTCACAAGTCAGGTATACACTATGAACAGGTGGATATTGAAACAAACCATGATGCTGGGATTTTGACTACTAATCCTATTAAGGGGAACAGTAACAACTGATAAAAAACCTCATAAAATGGGAAACTCATCAATTGTACTCACACTCAACCTAGGGAATGTGATCATTCTGCAGTGTATTATCAGGAGTGTCTTAAAACATGGGAAGTAACTATCCCACTTTATTCGGCACTGGTGAGACCTCAACCGGAGTACTGTGTCCAATTCCACGTGCCACACTTTAGGTCCGGAGGAGAACAACAAAAATGATAAAAAGTTTAGAAAGCCTGACCTATGAGGAAAGTTTTAAAAGGCTGCAAGTTTAGTTTTGAGAAAAGAAGATTGAGGGGGACCTGATAGTTTTCAAATATGATAAGGGCTGGGAGCAGGTAACCATCCCTTACAGGGAGGAGAGTGAAGACCAACATTTGAAGCACTTTGAGCTCCAGAATGAGCAGCTCTACCAGGTGACCAGAGACCCCAAACCTGAGAGGTATGGTGACAGCTACTGGCGCTTAGGAAGTTCTGGTGGAGGCTTCTCCACCTTTCCCACTCAGTACCATGTGCAGAGCACTTGAGAAGGGAAGAGACATTGGAGAGAGATTTTTCTGGCTGGAGATCCACAAAGAGGTCTGTGACTTCTGGGCCTCATGCCCTGAGTGCCAGCTGGCAGGGACCAAAGGGATGCCAAAATCCTCCCTGATTATTTATGAATATGTCGAACAGTACTGGTCCCAGTATAGGTCCGTAGGAGACATGGCTATTTACTTATTCCATTCTGAAAACTGACCATTTATTTCCACCCTTTGTTTTCTGTCTTTTAACCAGTTACCCATCCATGAGAGGACCTTCCTTTTTATCCAATGAGTCCTTATTTTGCTTAAGAGCCTATGGTAAGGGACCTTGTCAAAGGCTTTCTGAAAGCCCATGTACACTATATCCACTGGATTACCATTGTCAACATTTTTGTTGACCCCTTCAAAGAACTGTAATAGATTGAGGAGACATGAGTTCCCTTTACAAAAGCTGTGTTGACTCTTCCCTCAATATATCATGTTCATCTATGTGTCTGATAATTCTCTTCTTTACTATAGTTTCAACCAATTTTCCTGAGACTGAAGTTGGGTTTACTGGCCTGTAATTTCCAGGATCTCATCTGGAGCCTTTTAAAAAAATCAGTGTTATATTAGCTATCCATCAGTCATCTGGTACAGAAGCTGATTTAAGCAATAGGTTTCTTACTGATTTATTAAATGAAATTATAGTTTCATTTACAGTAGAACTAGAATATATGTTTGAGACTTGTAGAACATTTATGCAAATCTTAATAATATAAAGTTATATTCATCCACCCTTTAAGTTTGTGTTATTTATAATGTTTACTATTATTCTACCACTGTAAGCACAGCAATTTTTTTTTAATCGCCTGCAGACTGAAATATTTTTCTTTGCCTAGGTTGAAGGTCTTCTGGTTTGTCACTGGAAAGCCCCTTTGCTTGCTGATTTCTACTCATTAAAGTGGTAGTTTATCCACCTTCAAATGTCTCTGCACTGTGTCACAGACACTTATTTGTTCTCCAGCCATCAAAGTGTATTAAAATTAACAGCAGTCATCACATGAGAGGATGATAGCCGTCCTCAGACACATAAGATAGTTACATAGTCACAGCAGGAAACTTGCAATCAAATTGTAACAAAAGGTCACATTTGCAATAAGTAAAGGAAAATGTAGGTAATTGGTTATGGAATCAGTTAATACCTCTGCAGGCCTTGAAAGGCAATCTGATGGACTTGAAACCTTTTTTGTTCAGGTAATTAAAACTGAGATTTCATTATATCATTAAAAAGTGAGAGAACATTAGATATTCAGTAAAATGGTATTACTCTAAAGGGAAACAAAACTCAGGAAGGAATGTTATTTGTGATTTGTTAAGAAAGAGATCCAAATTACAACACTATTTAAAACAATGTAAAAAGTAATCAGGGGACAGATTGACAATGCAAGAAGAGTGGACCTTGAAGAATATCTCTTAAATCCACTTTAAAGAGTCTGCTGCTATTTGACTTGAATAGTCTAGATTTGTGATCATACTAGAAACCTCAGAGCCATATCATGCCAGCAGTATTTAAGCAGAACTCCCCTGTGATTTCTGAGGAGAGTTCTGCTTAAAAATTGGTGGCATGACTTTTCAAGGACTTTTGTGGGTTGGAATATCAGTTTCTGAAATTCTGCCCTTTTGTTAAATGGTAACTATTAGTTCAAAGCAGTTATATCACTGCTAACTATTTCTTGATTTAAGGTAAAGGCTATTTGAGGAGCTAAAATTAGAGTTAGGCAAATAAGAAAAATATTTCTGGAGTATTCATTACATTTTTTTAAAAAATAATTTACTTTGGCCCCCTTTTGTATTTGGTGTCTGTGATTGATTTTAAGTGATTTTTAAGTGAGTTTTTATTTTCACAAATGCTTGTGGAAAACAAATGTTAAGATCACAGGCTTGCATTCTCTCAAGAATTGGTATTTTATTATGTATCCTTAAATCTAGATTCTTATATAATGCCCTTCATCACCATAGTATCTGATGGGATGAGACACTGCTTGACACAGCAATGGGACAGAGTTTTCAAAACACCTTTCACTGGAATAGATGCAGTTAAAGGAGCCATACAAGAATCTGACTCCTTTTGAACTAGGACCACATGCACACACACACACACACACAATTAGTTTGTGTGAATATGATAGAGATGGTTGGAAAATGTAAATTATTTTTCATGAAAAAATTAGCTTTAAGAAGAATGTCCCATGCCATTTTTTGTAGTTTTTAAGTGAAAAACCAAAACTAACAACTGAAAACAGGAAGTTTTAACCAAAATAAAGATTTTCAAAAACTCAAAAATTGTGACCAAAATGTTGAGTTTGGTTGAGAAGCCATTTTTTCAATGAAAAAAGTTTGGATGAAAAAAAAATTGACTTTAACAATTTAAATTTAAACTATTCACCCAGTCAGGAAATCTTTCAGTATCCTAATTGTTCTAAGAAAGATGCCACAATCATGGCCAGGAAGTGGCAGCAGCAAGCAGGGCAGGCTTTAGGCCAATTCAACCAATTCCCCTGAATCGGGCCCCACCCCTAAGAGGGCTCCATGCCCAAGCCCTGGTACAGCATACCGGCAAGAGCTGGTGCGCTGTACCGGGGTGGCCTGGCTTCCCCAGCGGGCAATTTAAAGGGCCTGGGGCTCCCAACAGGGGCTGGAGTCCCA
Source organism: Malaclemys terrapin pileata (assembly GCF_027887155.1). NCBI lineage: Eukaryota > Metazoa > Chordata > Testudines > Emydidae > Malaclemys > Malaclemys terrapin. The sequence continues at coordinate 165,821,921 of NC_071506.1, forward strand.
GGCCCTTTAAATAGCCCCCAGAGCCCTGGGATAGTGGGGGGCTGTGGGAGCTATTTAAAGGGCTGGGGCTCCAGCTGCCTCTGCCACCCCCAGCCAGCCCGTCTCCAGCCAGCCCCGCACCCCCTGCCTTGCCTCCAGCCCCGCTCCCCATGCCCTGCCAGCACCAGCTCCTGCCTGCAGCCAGCCCCGCACCCCCTGCCCTGCCTGCAGCTAGCCCTGCACTCGCTGCCCGCAGCCAGCCCGTCTCCAGCCAGCCCCGCACCCCCTGCCCGCAGCCAGCCCCTGCCTCACCTCCTGCCTGCACCAGCCCTGCACCCCCTGCCCTTCCCACACCAGTCCTGCACCCCCTGTCCTGCCTGCACCAGCCCCGCCCCCCCTGCCCTGCCGCTGCCTGCAGCCAGCCCTGCACCCCCTGCCCACAGCTAGCCCCTGCCGCACCCTCTGCCCTGTCTCCAGCCAACCCCTGCCGCACCCCCCTGCAGCCCTGCCCGAAGCCAGCTAGCCCCACACACACCCCTGCCCACACCAGCCCTGCACCTCCTGCCCTTTCTCCAGCCAACCCTTGCCGCACCCCCCTGCCTGAAGCCAGCCAGTCCCACACTCCTCTGTCTCCAGCCCTGCCAACCCATGCCGCACCCCCCCCCCCCCCCGCACCCTGCCTGAAGCCAGCCAGCCCACTTTTTGGTTCTTAAATCACCGTCCAGGAGGAATTTTTTAAATTTTTAAAAAATTTAAAAATTCCTCCCGGGGAAAATACGAACGTATGGTAACTCTATTGGTACAAAAAAATACATACTGTGGCACATCCCTTAAATCAGAACTTTTTATAGGGAACCAGTTGCTAAGAAATGAAAGGCTTTTTTTTACATGTTTTTTTTATTTTTTAGTCATCCCTGCCAGGGCCCCGCCAAAAATGTTCAAATTGGGCCCCGCACTTCCTAAAGCCAGCCCTCGCAGCAAGGGCTCCCCCATCAAAGAGTGGGGGAAGGAGGCTCCCAGGACAATGGGTTTCAGAGTAAATGGGACATTAAGGTGAATGGGACAGTTCAGGCTGTCTACAGCATCAGTTACATTTAGTTCACATTTTCAAAGTTTTCTTTGGAAACTTAAGGACTAGAAAAAACATTTTTTAAAATTAAAACTTAGATTCTGATGACTGCTTCTGGACCTCTCTGTCTCCCCAGACTCATATACTCTCTACTCCTGCCCTTGGCCCCCACCCACACCAATTCTCACAGCTCTCTCTCACATTCTCTCCATGTACACACTGTCATGCTCACTTTCTCTTTGAATACTCAGGCATTTCTCCCACACAGACTGGTGCCAGGCAGTGAAACCAATGAGAGTGCAAATGGCAAGAGCATGATAGAGTGTACATGGAGAGAGAGAAAGAGTCTGGGAATCACAGGATTATCTTTAGAGTGGGAAGCAGCTGGCACAGACAAGGCACAGGCAGTGATCTTCACCTGTTCCCTTCCAAGTTTGGAGCTGACAACCCCAGGATCTTATTTCTTTCTCCAGATCTGGCAACAGGGCTCACATGGGACTGACCTTGGCAAGTTTTCTCTGCCATAAAACTGAAACTCCTTGTCACGATAGCTCACCTTAGTTACTCCAAGGAAAAAAAACAGCTTTTTTAGCAATAAAGACAAACCCTAAGACTGAAGTGGGGATGAGAAAATGCCTGCCTAGTGTTGGAAAGGATGAGAAGTGGCAGCTCTGAGCTGGGCTCTTCAGGCTCTACTATTGTGAGATTGTAGCAGGCACCAGGGGAGGCAGATCAGCCTCAGCTCCTACTGAGTGCTGCACTGAGCTGAAAAAGCTTAGAAAGCTTTCTATGAAGCTTGGAAAGAACCCTGATTGGAGTTTGAATTTTGAATATAGACTACTCACAGCAAACTGTACACAATCATTCCAGGAAGGGGGAAGGATGAATTTGTGCAGAAAACATGTCAGGTTTATTTTAGTAACAAATACATTTGAGGAAATTCCAAATTTCTCACAGAAATTCAAGGAAAAGGAAAGAAGACTCAGTTAATTCAATGAATTAGATGGAAATTATTTGCTCAAATCTAACTAAAATTATTACAAGGAGTGCTTTGTAGATTTGGGAGTCATCCACTAAGTGAATAGAAACAATACTGTAACAATTAAGTAACCAGTCCTACAACATAAATTACAAATTAGGATTAGAAAATACCGCAAGCAAAGGTTGCAGCAAATAGGTCTCAAACTATAGACTGAAATGTGTTTGCATAAACAGTTTGCTAAATAATTTCAAATGGCAAACAAATTAGAAAAAGAAGTCTGCTAATAGATAATTTTTAAATAAAAAGGGGCTAAAGTTATTGAATAAATTGTTTATGTGATTAATTTACCCAGCTTTAATTGAGGCTAGAGAACAGAAATAACTGAATAAAATTAACAAGGATCCCTCAATATTTTGCTACTTTTTCAGAGTAAAACATAGTCAAAACTAGCTTCTTAAAGTACAGTACTGGAGAATAATGACAATCACAAATCAGTTTCTCTTGGAAACAGGTTTTTCTATTGCTGAGAGTTTAAATATATTGTCACAGAATCTGTGCTTTTGTCATCAATTCCCTTGGGGAAAAAAGTATGAAACTTTTATTGGGAATTTTACTTTTAAAATACAGCACCAAAGTATTCAGGAAACCTATCAAAACATTTTGTTAAAAGTACACTTTCACTTTATTATGAAAATACTCATGCACTCAATATTGTAAGGTAAACTTTCAAAGGTTAAGAGATTTTTCCAGAAAATTGAGCAAATACTTTGAGATGAAAAATCTTCAGAGACTTTCTTTTACTTCTTCAAATTATGGTAAAGTGTCTACATTTTCTTTGTCTCCTGTATCACATTGAAATCACATAACAGTGCAAAATTCACTGCATTGATTGATTCCTGTAAGAAGCCATTTTAAAGGACAGGAATAGTAAAAAGTTTTAGAAATTGATATTACTCTAAAAATTAGACATTTTCTCAACAAGAAGCAGATGATTCAAAGTTGAGTAAACCCCCCTCCTATCAGCTGGAAATCCCCACTCTATCTCTTTGCCACTTCTGCTACTATTAACTCCTCTCAGTGATGCTCTGCTCCAACTGGTAGGAAGATAGTTGATTCTGTTGCCTTGGCCTGCAAAATGACTCCAAGACCTATTAAGATGACCCTTTAAAATAAAATCTTGTAATTTTTTGTTCAAGTCTTCTCCTTGCTTAAGGTGTTTCTGTCAATCCATCACTGCCAAAAATATACTGCTCAGATCCATATGAAACTTTTTAAAAATCCTCATAAACTTGCAGGTCAACAGTGAAAGATCAGGCAGCCTGATAATGAAATTTGTGGATGACTCTTTCCTTCTTCAGCCACTCTGTCTAAATCAGAACTCCACCCACTTATGCAAATCCCAGACCATTGACTCCACCATACCCAATCTCATCCATCCACCCAAACCTCTCGCTCTACATCCCAGACCACCTAAAACTACTGAGCCCAAAACACAGCCATATCTCTCTCCCCCATCTATCCACCCAAAGGCCCAGCACTGTCCATATTCCTCAAACCCAATTACCCAAAATCTCAAACCATCTACCACAAACACACTCAGCACATAGTCAGCATTCCACAAATGAATTATTGTGCTATTAATCATGACTTCATAGATGTTTCCCATCTCTCATTTCTACCATTTTTATGATCAAGAAACAATAGTTAAGATTAAAGAGATGTTCAAAGATATTTTAAAATGGCTCCTTTTTGAAAATTACACAATCTAACATTTCTTTATATTCCTCTATGTACCCAGTGACATCACATTATATCACAAAATTCAACATATAGTAGATTTTAACATTGGTTCATACAATAGCTAGTCTTAAAGGGCAGAAGAACTAAAAATTAAAAGGGGAAAAATATTTAAGGAATTGCTATTATTCCAAAACTTGCCTTGAATCTCTATTATTGGAACTGTCAGAAAACAAAAGCATATTGCAAGGTAGCATCTTTGTGTTCAAAGCTAAAGTATACAGTTTTAAGTATGCCTTTTTGACATTGAAAACTTAATGTTTGAGCCTATTCACATAGAATAGTTTTCACCTTGTGTAAATTGACACAGCCCGTGGCTGAAAGTCTTATGTTTTGAATATTTTGGGGCTTGTGATGTTGCACTCCATATGCTTTATGAAAATATGCTTGGAATGTAAATATAATGTAACTGAAATATCCTTTATGCAAAAGGTCTCTTGTAAGGTATCATTACAAAGCTTATAATCTACTTAGTGTGTTCATCCTATTTGTATGACTGTATCGTTCTTGTATCTGAAGCTAGAAATATGAAGTATTACTCTGAAGTCCTATTGTAACTATGCAAAGTTTGGGCCATTAATGGTGGTTTAGAATCTTGATGGCTCCCATTAACTAGGACAATTAGTTGTAAATGTCTCTGTTTACTTGTAAGCCTTCCTGTATACGTGGGTGACAGCCAGTGAGTAATGAAGTCTCAGAGGACATGTGAACATGTCACATAATACTGGAATTCATCTTAAACCTGGTGCTTTTCCATTTAGAAGGAAGGGTGGGAACCCAGAGAGAGACAAAGGATTCCCGCCTTGTGCCAAAAATATTAAAGGAGGTGGAACAGAACAAAGCGGCTGCAGTCATGAGAAATTCCCTAGTTACCACCTGAGCTGGAACAAGGACTCTACCAGGGGAAAGGATTGGGCCCAGACTGAGAAGGAGTCTAGTCTGTGAAAGAAGCTTATTGGAACATCTCTGATGGTGAGATTTTAACTGTAAACTGTTTCTTAATGTATTAGGCTTCCACTTGCGTGTTTTGTTTTATTTTGCTTGGTAACATACTTTGTTCTGTCTGTTATTACTTGAAACCACTTAAATCCTCCTTTTTATACTTAATAAAATCACTTTTGTTTATTAAGTAACCCAGAGTAAGTGACTAATACCTGGGAGAGCAAACAGCTGTACATATCTCTCTATCAGTGTTATAGAGGGTGGACAATTTATGAGTTTACCCTGTATAAGCTTTATACAGAGTAAAATGGATTTATTTGGGGTTTGGATCCCATTGGGAGCTGGGTGTCTGGGTGCTGGAGATAGGTAACCTGCTGAGTGGTTTTCAGTTAAAGCCTGCAACTTTGGGGGCGTGGTTCAGACCTGGGTCTGTGTTGCAGCAGACTAGCATGTCTGGCTGAACAAGGCAGGGTTCTGGAGTCCCAAGCTGGCAGGGAAGATGGGCTCAGTGATAGTTTCAGCATGTCAGGTGACAGTCCCAAGGGTGTCTCTGTAACCGAACCTGTCACAGGGCTAATTTCAGTTGCTGGGTAAGTGTGCAGGTTCTGGGTGATGTTGGTGGCCTGTGATTCACAGGGGGTCAGACTAGATGATCTGGTGGTCCCTTCTGCCTTTAAACTCTATGACTATGTGTAAGGGACTATGCAGTCTGGCCTAGTGGTCACAACTGGGCTGGGTTCTGCACATCAGGGATGGTAGTCTGTGAGCGGGGGATGGAGGAATTGCTAGAGCCTGGTTCAATAAGCAAGAGTCAGGGTCAAAGGCAGGCTGGGCTCAAAGACCGGTGGTAGTGTAGAACCAGACTGGAGTCAGGAGTCAGGTGTCAAGTCAGAGTCAGGCTGGGGTCAAAGACCCAGAGGTAGTACCAGGCTGGGGTCAGGAGGCAAGGGTCAGAGACCAGTTGCAGCAGGCCAGAAATCTGCATGGTTGCCCAGACAACTTCCTGGGGCACGCCCCAGGGTTAAATAGGCATCTGGCCAATCTGACGGCTGCAGGATGCTGTCACGCCAGGTCCCTTGGGTGATACTTCCTATGGCACCTGCCATCCACAGTGCTCCCTGGCTATGGCTCTGTATGGCCTCCTGGTGGTACTGTGGGAATATCAGCTGGTCCAGGCTGGACAGAGCTGGATTCCAGTCCACGGATCCTTATGCTATGAATATTGTGATGGACTTCGATGGAGATTTTCACCAGCTGAGCGTCTGTTCCTATTTGTGAGCCACACATCTTCCTGCCCCCAGCAGCCCCCCAGAATGCCCCATCACACTGGGAGGAAGGAGGCAAGAGAAAGTTTTGTAGAATTGAGGCTTTATATCACACAGGATTCCACTCTCCAGGGGAATATACAGTTGTCCCAGATATCCATCCCCTTTGCATTGCCAGAGCATTATTATGTGCATAAGTGCTTTGCTTGATTAAGGACATAATGTTCAGCATGTTGCAGGATTGAGCCCTAAATCCCTAAATGGTTTGGAACCTGGGTACTAGAGCTGGTAAAAACTTTTCCCAACAGAAGTGTTCCATTGGAAAATGCTGATTTTATGGAACTGAAATGTTCTGCAGGAACAAGTCAATCCTATCAAAACATTTGATGGAACAGCCAGCCTGCTTCCCTGCTTGGTTGCCTGCCACCCTGCATACCAGCCAGTGAGCTGGATGGGACCCTGCCAGAGTCCCCACCTGGTGTGTTGCTAGGCTCCTGACTCGTCAATTCCTCAGAGTCTGTGGCTTCCTGACTTCAGGCCAGCCAGCACAAAGACTGTCTCTGATTCAGGACCCCGGGGCTTCTTTGGTCAGCAGCTCTGGAGTTTCCAGGGTCTTAGCCCCAGGGCAGCCAATCAGGGAGACTACCTGAAGTCAGGGACCCTAAGGTTTCCTGAGCCTCCAGGTCAGAGGCTGCCAGCCAGGAGGACTGCCTCAGAGTTGGTGACACCAAGGGTCCAGGGAAGCCAGCCAGGCAAACTGTTTCTGATTTGGGAACCTGGGGCTTTCCCTTCTGAAGAGAATTTCAAAATTTTGATAGCTGTGTCAGTTCCAGGATATTAGAGAGACAAGGTGGGTGAGTTAATATCTTTTATTGGACAAGCTTTCGAGCCATGCAGAGCACTTCTTCAGGACCTTGTTTCTCCCACCACCAGAAGATATTTCCCCACCCACCTTGTCGCTCTAAAATTTTTGGTTGTTATTCTGAATCAGGATGAAAACAATTTTAAAATATCAAACATCAAAATCCTCTGTGAAACAGAACTACTTGTTTTGTCAGAACCCTGGTTGCAGGGCACCCAGGCTCCTCAGCTGTCCAGTTGCCCAACTGATAAGGGAGTATGGGAGTGGGGGCTCCCAGGGCTTCAAACCTCTGCAGCTCCCCAGGCAATTGCACACTCCAAGGCCAATTCTATTCTCCCTGGTATATGTCAAAGGAGAGAGCTGAGGGCTGGAGAAGTTTTACTGTGAAGATATGTTAACTGTTGCTATGAGTTTATTTTATGCTGGATAGGGAATCCCAATGTATATATGCTGTGAAATTAAATTATATCAGGGACTACAGACATTGGGATGGAACCTCTTTTTCTACTTAGAAATTGAAATAATGAATAAACAAATTTGATAAAAATAAAAAAAACCCTTGTTTTATGATTAAAGGCAAGATTTTATTTTAAAAAAATCCTACAATTGGTTTAGCTCTCAAGATAATTTTCTCTGTAATTTTTATTTTGCGTATTTAATACTTTTTGATTTAAAGTAATTATCAGTTTTACATTTACTGTTTCCTTATATGCCCTGAGGCAATACTGTGTAGAATTATTGGAGATATTGTCTATTCAAAAGGAAGAACTGTAAGGTTTTGCCATATTTTTTTTTAAAATCCACATATATTTTTCATATTTTCTAATTATTCCTATTACTTTACTGCATATTATTAGTTTAGTTGAGCCATAAACTTTAGACTAATAACACCAATTTGTCTTACATTATAGTTTGCTCTATTAACTTTTACAAATGTGCTCATCTCAACCACTGGGTACAATGCTACTAGGATAGATAAACATAAACAATTATCTTCATAGAATATTCTCTACTTGGAAGGTAAAATATAGTCTTTTTTGTATAATACTAGCTTTTATTCTTTATTCTTGAGTTTTAAATAGTTAGTACCAAATTGTAACCCCCATCTTGCAGGTGCATAGCCTTCTGACAGGGCTCATTAGCAGTAGTAAGAGGCAGATTCAGAGCTGTCTAAAAATAAAATGTTTGGCTCAAGTCTCCACCTAAACCTTATAAACTCCCAGGTTTGAGAATTTTCCATGATCACCTTTACAGCCAGATGTTTCTTGCCCACTAACAAGCATGCAGGCATCTTTTTGAATAGGAAACCACAAATACCTTTATTTGGGAAAAATACAATAATCATATGTTTATATAAAAATAAAATTAGCAAAATGCAGTATGTGATGGGTATGGCCACCCCAGAGTGCTAGTTATTGACTGCTCAGCTTGGTGAGGCCAAGAACTCTTCTTTACAGAACAATCCACACCCCCACATCGACATCCTCGCTCACAAGTCCAGTCAGACTCTCAGGTGAACAAGTGGGCATCAGAACAACTCTCCTTGGCCCATCTGCTCCAATCCAGCAAAGCCCTGCTTCACTAGCTTGACTATCCAGTTCAATCCTGCCTTGTGAAGTCAGCTCCATTGCTGTCTAGTTCAGCCCTGTCTTGCAATGTCAGCACTGTTGCTGCCCAGTCTAAATTCAGACTGTTTTGGACAGGACACACAGAGCAAAACAAGACATCTATGCAGATTCTCTCCAATCTGATTTTTCAGTATGGGCTCCCTACCCAACAGAGGCCATTATCTCTCAGCTCAGGGTGACCCATTTCCCCCAGACTATAGCTTTCACAAGTCCAATTTTCTTTAAAGTTTTCTAGCTCTGGGCGCTTACATCCCTAACACTGATCTCCATATTGAATGTGATTTTCCTTACCTTTGTGAAAGGCAAAGTCAGCTGCCTATCTGGCTGATATCCTCCACCAGATTCTATAGATAGCTCTCTATAATATTTGGGAGCCACATGTGGTTAGGTAGAGGACTGGGGCACATTTCATCCCCTCACCAGCCCTACATGTGTTCCTCAAAAATCTAGGGCAATATGCCTGGCAGTAACTTCTGAATGTGGCTTGGAGAAAAACTGCAGCACATGCACATGTAATACAACACTATTGTGAACCCCAACATTCAACAATTATTAGTCATCCCCCCTGCCAAATCATGAGATATTTTAAAAATGTATTTTTTTCTTTTTATTTGTCTTTTGGTTTTGAGTGCATCTGGGTAAAGCTTTTTTCTTTAACCAGGAGAGCAAGAAACTCAGGTCTGGATGCACACCGGCATCTTGGGTTCAGCACTGCAATGCCTAATTTTGGATCCCTGCTTGCCAGTGGAATCCACAGCCCTGAGTTAGGCACCCAGGCACCCCAGACAATGCATGGAGAGTGTTAAGTGCCTAACAGTAGGATCCTCAAAAGTCATCAAGCTGAGCAGAGAGCCAATAGGAAATGCTTAGAAGAGGGGTGGGGCTTAGGCAAAGGTAGTTAGGCACCTAATTCTGGGCGAGAGGGAGGGCCCTATCTCCACTTGGGATTTACAGCCTTGAAACCTCTCCTAGAGTTAGGTGCTAAAGCCATGCCAATCCTTTTGCCCAAAAAGCTGATGAGGAGGTACTGCCACAATTCTTCCCTGCCCCTTATATCCAAGAGCCCAGTGGTTAGCGCACTCACCTGTGATGTGGGAGACTCATATTCAAATCCCCCCTCTGTCTGAATCAGAGCAGGACTTAAACCCAGGTCTCCTATCTCCCCCGTGAATGCCCCAACCAACCTGATTGCCTTCTATGATGAGATAACTGGCTTTGTGGATATGAGGAAAGCGGTGGATGTGATATATCTTGACTTTAGCAAAGCTTTTGATACGGACTCCCATAGTATTCGTGCCAGCAAGTTAAAAATATATGGATTCCATGAATGGATAGGTGGATAGAAATCTGGCTAGATTGTTGGGCTCAATGCATAGTGATCAATGGCTTGATATCTAGTTGGCATAAGGTTGGTCCTGGGGCCGGTTTTGTTCAACATCTTTATTAATAATCTGCATGATGGGATGAATTGCACTCTCAGCAACTTCAAAGATGACACTAAAATGGGTGGAGAGGTAGATACGCTGGAGGGTAGAGATAGGATACAGAAGGACCTAGACAAATTGGAGGATTGGGCCAAAAGAAATTTGATGAGGTTCAACAAGGACAAGAGCAGAATCCTGCACTTAGGCAGAAAGAATCCCATGTACTACTACAGGCTGGGGACCGACTGGCTAAGCAGCAGTTCTGCAGAAAAGGACCTGGGTATTAAAGTGGACGAGAAGCTGGATATGAGTCAGCAGTGTGACCTTGTTGCCAAGAAGGCCAATGGCATATTGGGCTATATTAGTAGGAGCATTGCCAGCAGATCGAGAGAAGTGATTATTCCTCTCTCTTCGACACTGGTGAGGTCACACCTGGAGTATTGTGTCCAGTTTTGAGCCCCCCACTACAGAAGGGATATGGGGATATTGGAGAGAGTCCAGCGGAAGGAAATGAAAATGATTAGGGGGCTGGGGCACATGACTTACGAGGAGACGCTGAGGGAACTGGGGTTATTTGGTCTGTAGAAGAGAAGAGTGAGGGGGATTTGATAGCAGCCTTCCAAAGAGGATGGAGCTCGGCTGTTCTCAGTGGTGACAGATGACAGAACAAGAAGTAATGGTCTCAAGTTGCAGTGGGGGAGGTTTAGGTTGGATATTAGGAAACACTGTTTCATGAGGAAGGTGGTGAAGCACTGGAATGGGTTGCCTAGGGAGGTGGTGGAATCTCCATCCTTAGAGGTTTTTAAGACCCGGTTTGACAAAGCCTTGGCTGAGATGATTTAGTTGGTGTTGGTCCTGCTTTGACCAGGGGATTGGACTAGATGACCTCCTGAGGTCTCTTCCAACCCTAATATTCTATGATTCTATGGTGTAGAGGGTATTGTTGTTTGGGGTTTTCAGTCTCTTCAGTTGAAGCTATTCCACTTTGTATGAAATACTTTAATAGTTATTGGTCAGTGAGGGAGTGAAAGTGACTCTATAGCCTAGAGCTTAGTGCATTCATTTGGGAGACCTGGGTTCCAGTTCCTGCTTCAATGATTAAGCACTTCATACAAAGTGAAACAAATTCAAAGGGAAAGATTAAGAGAGAGTCCCCTCTCCCCAATACCATATAGCTCATTAGTTAGGGCACTTTTAGGAGTCAGGAGACCTGGGTTTGAGTCCTTGCTCTAAATCAGGTAGAAAGTGTGAATTTGAACCTGAGTCTTCCACGTCCTGGGTGAGTGCTCTAATGTGTGGGCAATTAAGAATAAAAGAGATACCAGTACCACCACTTCCTTCATAGTGGTGTTCTGTATGAGAATCCCCCTCATGCTAGATGTTTCTCCACCTATCTTCCCTCTGGGATGCTGGGGCTTAGGCACGAAACATCTCAGCAATGACAGGCCTTGAGTGTATTTATGCTTTCCCACTGGCAGAAATTTAGGCACTTAGGGGACTTTATTGGAGGAAATATAGGCAGCTAGGGAATTTAGTCACCTGCAGGGTTAGGTGGCATCTGAATGGTGGTTTTGAGGAACTAAATTTTGGAATTAAGTGCCTAAAATGGTAGTTAGATACCTAAATCTGTTTGTGGATCTAGACCTTACTTTTTTTTTAATGAAAGCTGAGGTTCTCATGTATTCCCAAGCCTCCAGGAGCTGTGACATTGAGTAAAACACCAAATATCATGAGACTCGTAATAAAATCATGATTGTTGGCAAAACTGAATACTAGCATCATGGTGTGTTTAATAGAGTCCTGATACTCACAGCCAGTTTGCTTACTTAATCATTTTACTGCTAATGAAATAAGAGAAGAAAGACCCTACCACCAGAGGGATAACATGGTGACTCACAGTCACCTGAGAAATTGTCACAGAGAGGAGAATGGAAGAGAAGAGGAAGAATAGAGTGACTTTAGTTATATTGAGTGATCAGGCATAATTTATATTCCCCAAATCTCATGTGATGGATAGATAGCATCATTGGGAGTAGTCTAAAAGAATTGGAGCAGAGGAGGAGAATAAGAGAAGTTGATGGAGGAAAGAATGAAAGAGGGGGCAGAAGAAAGTTTCAGATGAAAAAGAGTGTTAGGTTAACACGCTTTTAAGATGATAAATCTGAGGAACTGTCCCAGATTGAGGTGTCATTAGAAGAGGTTTTCGAACAGAACCCTAACCTTATCTCCAAGTCACCTACGCAAAGGCAGCCTAACTATGAATGCAAGGGTCCAACCCATAGGAACCCTAATGCAAAGGTGGGGAGCTGTCGCCGTAGGAACCCAAACCCTAAGTCAGGGAGCCCGACCCATAGAAACAGTAATCCTATGGTTAGAAACCCTATGGCATAGGAACACTAGCCCTATGGTGGGGAGCCCTAGATAGAAAACTCTAACACTAGGGTAGGGAGGCCTATCATATTGCCACTACATAAATCCGTGGTACGCTCACATCTTGAATACTGCATGCAGGTCTGGTCGCTCCATCTCTAAAAAGATATACTGAATTGGAAAAGGTGCAGAGAAAGACAACAAAAATGATTAGGGTATGGAACAACTTCCATATGAGGCAAGATTAAAATTAGCCAGGATGAGCAGGGATGCAAAAACATGCTCTGAAGTGTTCCTCTGTTTGCAAGAAGCTGGGAATGCGTGACAGGGGATGGATCACTTGATGATTACCTGTTCTGTTCATTCCCTCGGAAGCACCGGGGATCGGGAACTGTCAGAAGACAGGATACTGGGCTAGATGGACCATTGGTCTGACCCAGTATGGCTGTCTTTTGCTCTTATGTAAAGAGAAAGGTAAAAAATTGAATAACTGAAAAGCAGACACAGAGTAGAATGACAAAACAGAGTGTAGGTGAAAAAATCATGATGAAATTTAGAAAATCTAGTGCCAAACATTATAATGAAATACACATTCAGGTGTAGGGGTTAAGCGTCTTTTATTTTATATGTTTTTTACTTTATTAATGATGGCATGTTTTACCAGTCTTAAACTGTGGGCCTGATGGGAAGTATGTGAGTGCGTTTAGGGCCCATTGGTTTTGGTGTCTGTACTGCATATTACCCAGATATACATCGCAGAGGTGTTGAAAATGATTCCATAGTTTGAATCTTCCATTCTAAGCCCTATCTTCTACCTCTATCTTTTGACTGGAATGTTTGCAAATTTAGATGCTTACAGTAGAACATGTGAAGATTTTTTTGTGCTCATTTGGAAAGTGAGGTGTTTTGGTCAGACGCTGGGTTCTGGATGAAGCTTTAGTAACTACTGCTATCATTTTCTTTTTCCAAATTGATCCCTGCTGGTGAGAAAGGTTTGGAGTGGAGCCTAGAACCTGGGATGGAGGCAGAAGGAAGTAGGAACAGTATTGCTTACCTAAAACACCTAAAAAACAATGACTTCCAAAAATTCATGATGTCATTTTAAATAGGATGAGATTTAATGAATAAACAAAGCAGGGGACCAAGAACTGAGGCAGGGCAAGATGTCAGGAGCAAAGCAGGGGACCAGGAACAAGACCAGATATCAGCAGCACTTCTGGGGCCAGAAATAAGGTAAAGTATCAGGAGTGTGCAGCAAGGCCTGTTTGCAGCAACAAACCAGGGATCCACCTAGTTGTAAAGTGTTTCCCTTAGGCTATAAATAGCATGACTGGGCCAATCAGGGAATGCAGTAGGGTTCAACAGTCCAGACCTCTAGTGCGGGATATCCAGTGATGCTTGAATCCATAGGGCTGATAGGTTGCTGTTCCCTACTTTACCAGAAGTGGCAGTGTGGACATAGCAGCTGGCCAGGAGCCAGCAGACCCAGGTTCCAGACCTATAGATTCTCACACTCTGTGATGATTGGGAAAGGAGCAGAAAATGGGAACTTGAGAAGGAATCCAATAATAATGGAGAAAAGTATGAACTGGAGTAGGGAGGGGAACTAAGTGGGGAGGAGGAGTAAAAGGTGGAAAATGGGAATAGAAAACCTAGCAAGAGATGTTAAGAGTAACCAGAAGGGTTTCTTCAGGTATGTTAGCAACAAGAAGAAAGTCAAGGAAAGAGTGGGCCCCTTACTGAATGAGGGAGGCAACCTAGTGACAGAGGATGTGGAAAAAGGTCATGTACTCAATGCTTTTTTTGCCTCTGTCTTCACGAACAAGGTCAGCTCCCAGATGAGATAACTGGCTCTGTGGATGAGGAGAAAGCAGTGGATGTGGTATTCCTTGACTTTAGTAAAACTTTTGATATGGTCTACCACATTATTCTTACCAGCAAGTTAAAGAAGTATGGGCTGGATGAATGGACTATAAGGTGGATAGAAAGTTGGCTAGATCGTTGGGCTCAACAGGTAGTGATCAATGACTCCATGTCTACTTGGCAGCCGGTATCAAGCGGAGTGCCCCAGGGGTCGGTCCTGGTGCCGGTTTTGTTCAATATCTTCATTAATGATCTGGAGGATGGTGTGGACTGCACTCTCAGCAAATTTGCAGATGACACTAAACTGGGAGGAGTGGTAGATACGCTGGAGGGTAGGGATAGGATACAGAAGGACTTAGACAAATTAGAGGATTGGGTCAAAAGAAATCTGATGAGGTTCAACAAGGATAAGTGCAGAGTCCTGCACGTAGGACGGAAGAATCCCATGCACTGCTACAGACTAGGGACCGAATGGCTAGGCAGCAGTGCTGCAAAAAAGGACCTAGGGGTTACAGTGGATGAGAAGCTGGATATGAGTCAACAGTGTGCCCTTGTTGCCAATAAGGCTAACGGCATTTTGGGCTGTATAAGTAGGGGCATTGCCAGCAGATAGAGAGACGTGATCATTCCCCTCTATTTGACATTGGTGAGGCCTCATTTGGAGTACTGTGTCCAGTTTTGAGTCCCACACTGCAAGAAGGATGTGGAAAAATTGGAAAGAGTCCAATGGAGGGCAACAAAAATGATTAGGGGGCTGGAGCACATGACTTATGAGGAGAGGCTGAGGGAACTGGGATTGTTTAGTCTGCAGAAGAGAAGAATGAAGGGGGATTTGATAGCTGCTTTCAACTACCTGAAAGGGGGTTCCAAAGAGGATGGATGTAGACTGTTCTCAGTGGTACCAGATGACAGAACAAGGAGTAATGGTCTCAAGTTGCAGTGGGGGAGGTTTAGGTTGGATATTAGGAAAAACTTTTTCTCTAGGAGGGTGGTGAAGTGCTGGAATGGGTTACCTAGGGAGGTGGTGGAATCTCCTTCCTTAGAGGTTTTTAAGGTCAGGCTTGACAAAGCCATTGCTGGGATGATTTAGTTGGGGATTGGTCCTGCTTTGGGCAGAGGTTTGGACTAGATGACCTCCTGAGGTCCCTTCCAACCCTGATAGTCTATGATTCTATGAAATAGAAATGAAGGTGTGGCTAGGAGAGGTGGTGAACCACTTCTGATGACTTATGCCATTTGGAGATTCCCCTATTCAAAAGGCATATGGAGCTGCCCTGGTATGGAAGTTTTCTATCCCCTTTGTGCAACCAAAGTGGTACAAAGGGAACAGAACTGATTCCAAATTCAGTTGAATTGGTATGTGACCCTACTAGCAATGATTTACACCACAACAATAGTGAAGGAAGATAACCTTATGAAAATAGTCCTAAACTTACTGAACGGGAACTTTGAAGCAATACATAAAACTATGTATGTAACCAGATCTGGAGTGGTAATCTGTAATTTAAATTGATATACAATTTGTTGTGAAATAAAAATGTTTGTTAAAGATTATTTAGAAAAAATGGAGGGAAGCTGTGGAGAGGTGTGTATTTTTAAATCTATAACAGGAAGCTGGGCAGAAAGGTTCTGTACTTCTTCATCTGCATCCTTTTGCTGTATTTGGATGTTATCTCTTGCTTTATATACTTATCACTTTGGGACAAGGACTGTCCTTTCATTGAATGTATGCAAAATTAGGCCCTGATCCTTAATGGGGGTGACCCTCTAAATACTACAACAAACAACAAAAACAATAAAATAATAATAATAATAATAATTAATAATTAATCACTCTCTGGAGTGAAGGGGGAAGAGAGAGAGAGGCAGAGATCGGTTTAGAGAAAATGTTGTTTTTCTTATCCTAAACAGTTCCTTATAAGAAAGTGATTCTTGCTGTGATTTGTTAACATTGTCACATGACAATGATATTCCAAGTCAAAAGGATGAGAGCCACTTTCTCATTCAGTTTTGGCATTTCTGCTTTGAGGACAGTGTAATATGATGATAAATAAAATGAATAATAATAACAATAATAATGCTTTGCACTTCTATGGTGCCTTTCATCTAAGGATCTGAAACCAGTTTACTAACAACTAGACATTGCTACACCCGATTAAGGTAACAATAGCTAAGTATTGTTATACCAGTTTCAGTATTGCCAAACTTAAGTGTATAAAAATCATGAGTCATGAGATTTTTAACAAATAATACATTTTAGGTTCTTTTTATTTGCCTTCTGGTCTTTGATCCTCTATGGTACAGTTGAGTCATCTTTTCAAGCTTTTCTCCGAAACCATGAGAGTTAGAAACTTACTTTTTAAAATGGAAGCTGAGTTTCATATGTAATCAATAGTATCCAGGAGATGGAGCTTTAAGTTAAACATCAGATATCACATGATTCAAGATAAAATCATGAGAGTTGGGAACAGTTCTAATTTTCTGCAAAAAAAAGTCATGGTGTGTATATTGCTCTTGAACAGTTTGTTGTGAATATCCAGTATTTGTCATGTGAGCTGAGTTGATTAGGTGTGAATGATACACAGCATGTTTTTATGTCATGACAGAGTCTATGGAGTCAGCATGATACCTTTGAGCCTGAGCCTCCCTTAGCCTGATGAATCATCCTTGAGCCAGAGGCAATTACCTGTAGGTCTTGAGATAGGCCCCAGATTCAGTCAATCTACAAGTGAGGACCCACCCAGGTGATCTGAAAGCATGTGTAAGCAGAGTCAGGATGAGCTCCACCCTGACATCTGGTGGTGAATTATGGCGAGTGTGGAAAAGAACTCCAGGGGCTGATCTTGTTTGCATAGGCACACCTACTCGCCTGGCATGAAACAACAGCAACTCAAAGTGGTTACTTTGGCTGGTGTGGGATCCCCAGTTTCTCTGTTATTGGGGCAGGAAGAATAAAGTTTTGTTACCCTGATTCTGTGAATCAAGGCCAGTGGAACTGTTGTATGACAGAAGGACTGAGGGAGTCCTTCACCATTACCTAAGTAGCACTTGCTTGACAAGGGGCATGGGTTACAACTCCCAGTGAATGGAGAGAGGATGGGGACAGGTATTTGTACCTGATGGGATGGGCCCCCTCTCTGAGGGGTTGAAACACCAATTGCACTATCCCCTCTCTCCACTGTTGAATGTCAGAGCTAAATTTGATTCCATTAGAAGTCTAGTTACCGACTGCTGAGCTGAATTCACTTTGGGCCAATGGTGCACTAGCACTGGGGCTCCCCTACTACTATGAGCTGAAATTGCTAAGAGTTGAAATCACAAAAGAGCTGAGATCACTGAGGCTGTGTTAGCTAGTGGGGGAGCCTGAAGCTATATTGCTAAGCGGCTGGCGGAGCAGTGAGCGGAGCGGCTGGAGGAGCAGCGAGCAGAGCGGAGCCTTGTGGGAGCGGCCCAGCTGAAGTGGAGCAGAGCTGAGCGGCTCACAGGTCGGTGAGCAGAGTGGAGCAGCTGCCAGAGCAGTTCGTGGGACGGCGGGAGCAGCTCACGGGGCAGCTGGTGGTGTGGAGCGGCTCGTGGTGAAGGCTGCGGCGGAACCCCATCGGCCTCGGATCACGTAAGGTGCCCCTTAACACCCTGCGTGCCCCCCCCCCCCGAACTCTGGGGCTGCACTGACCAGGGACAGAGACTTTGGGGGGTTGTTGGACTTTTGGGACTTTGGTGAACCTTGGGTTGCTGGTTTCAAGAACCCAAGGGAAAGGACACAGCCCAACTTGCTGGGGTGGGTTTTTTGCTCATGGTTTGTGTTATGAATCCTGTTTGTGGTGTTTTTCCAATGTAATGCTGATGTCATTTACCTCATGTTATTAAACATTTTCTGTTACACTCAGACTCTGTGCTTGTGAGAGGGGAAGTATTGCCTCCTAGGGGCGCCCAGGGCGTGGTATGTAATTGTCCCAGGTCACTGGGTGGGGGCTCGAGCCAGTTTTGCATTGTGTTATTGAAACGGAACCTCTAGATACAGAACCCGGTCCTTGGTCCTTGTTGCTGCCAACTTAGATAGGCAGAAGGGTTACACATGTATATAGGCTCCTAAGGGAAGCAGTCTTTCCAATGTGCTCAATGTCATTGCCTGTCCAGGAGTGCTCCTATTGTCAGTAGTTTCAACAAACTCAGATTGCATCTCCCTGCTCATCCCGGGCTGTTGCTATGCTTGCCAGCCTATGGTCTAAACTACATCTGCTCCTGCTTCAGCTGGCTGCCTGGTGACTCTGACAGTCTGTCCTTCTTAAACAAGAGGCTTTTATTAGTAAAAACAGCTATAACTAAAGGCAAAAAAAGGGCTTTCTTTGGTTACTAGGGAGCACACCCTATCTGGAACCTTGTACAGCACCACATAGCTAGTGGCTGAATAACATGCTGTGATTAAACATATCACAGTACTGTTGAGCAACAGATACCTTACCCAGCAAAGCATCCTTGTAAGTAAAGCTGTCTTAACTATGATTACATCAATTTTAAGTTAATAGGTTATACCTTTACTACTGAAATGTTTAAGTGTTTCCACTGTTCTATATAAAATGCTCCATTAAAATAATATATAATGAGCAGCTGTGAATGTTTTGATGTTTCTCACTAGGTGAGTTGGTTATTTTTATTTACCTTTACCACAGTTATCTGTTAAAATTAGCTGTAGCGGGAAACTTCAATAATTCTTCCCCTCACACACACCCTCAAAGGGTGCTTCTTTTTTTTATGAGAGATGATTATATGTTTGTGTGCTATAGTAATGCGGGAAAAAAATCAATTCACTGATATTTTAAAATATAAAAGTGTATTTTTATCATTTAATTTTAACTTAACTGGGATAAAAAACATACAAAAAGACAGTACATCTAAATCACTTCAAATGTTTTCATTTAATAATTTCTTTTGTTTCTCCAATTCTCTGTGTGTCTATTCATAATAAGAGAGAAGAATTAGGAAGGAAGTGGAAAGACAGTGTCATAATGTAAGGAAAAGAAAAGTAATCTCCTTCCTGAATTATTTACTGTATCTCTCTCCTCTTTCTTAATTTTTTTAACTATTTTGTAAATTTCTTATCAAGAGTTTCTGGTAAATTATTTTTTAACTTGGAAAGAATAATATTACTAGTAGTTATTGAGCAAAATTTTGAGAAGAGATTTAGGGGCTCAATCCTGTTCCCACTGAAATAAATATTGGTTTACATTAATTTTACTGGAAGCAAGCCTGGACTGTCAATTATCAGCTAAAATTGTATCTGAATTTTCCAAAGATTACATGTAATAATTGATGCTTAAACTGATATCTTTTATTCCAAATAGGATTTTCATACATATAATTTAGATAGAAGAAAATTACTTTTTATCCTATAAAGAAAGGCTTTTATATCTATTTTAAAAAGATATATTTTCTGGAAATGTGGTGTTTTGGTTAGAAAAACTCTGCAGCTTATGAAGTTGTCTGTTATTTTGCTGTGATTTTATACACAATGGAAGGGTGAGGAAAAGGTCAGCAATAACTCTGCTGTTGCATTTTCACTGGGAAAAAACATAATATTGATCGATAAGAAAATGGAAAAAGCACAACTATTAGCAACTTACTTGATCTTCTCCGACCTTTACCCTGCCATGTTGATTTTATTCTTAAATGTTATGTCTGCTTTTCCAAAGGTTTGTTCTGTTTAGTCTTTTGTTTAATTAATACATGATCTTCTTTACTCTCTCTAATGTTAAAACAAGAAATACGTTTTTATTTCCTTGTTGAACCATTGTCCTTCTTACACTCTGCACTGCATGCTGGATAACACCTTTATGTATGAATTGGTCTGCTTAAAACTACTCAAAAATCACAGTCAATAGGTATTTAACATCACCACAGAACTCTGCAGGTCCATGGGAAAATTCAGCTTTTTAGACTATAAATTCTCTAAATTAAACTTTAAACCTCTATCAGGTAAAATCATGAAACAGTCATCTAGAATACAAGGACTGTCCTCGGATCTGAAAATGTACTTTTGTAAATGTTTTTATAATCTCTCTTCTATATGCAGATTTAAGAGAGCAAACCATGGCACTGAACCCTGGCATTTTAATATATATGCAATTGCATATATTAAAATGCTTAAACCATTTCCTGTAATAAGATAAAACACTACACAAAATGTACTCAGAGAGCAGTATAGAACACTACAAATACTATACCTCCATATTTTGTGCATGTGCACATACTAACACATGCATACTTGATACCTGAGAATGAGTTTAGTGTGTAAGATTCATGAACATAAGAATGGCCCTACTGGGTCAGACAAAAGGTCCATCTAGCCCAGTATCCTGTCTTCCGACAGAGGCCAGTAACAGGTGCCCCAGAGAGAATGAACAGAACAGGTAATCATCAAGTGATCCATCCCCTGTTGCTCATTCCCAGCGTCTGGCAAACAGAGGCTAGGGACACCATTCCTGCCCATCCTGGCTAATAGCTATTGATGGACCTATCCTCCATGAATTTATCTAGTTCTTTTTTTAACCCTATTATGATCTTGGCCTTCACAACATCCTCTGGCAAGGAGTTCCACAGGTTGACTATGCGCTGTGTGAAGAAATACTTTCTTTTATTTGTTTTAAACTTGCTGCCTGTTAATTTCATTTGGTGACCCCTAGTTCTTGTGTTATAAGAAGGAGTAAATACCACTTCCTTATATACTTTCTCTACACCAGTCATGATTTTAGAGACCTCAATTATATCTCCCCTTAACCGTCTCTTTTCCAAGCTGAAAAGTCCCAGTCTTATTAATCTTTCCTAATACAGAAGCCATTCCATACCCCTAATTATTTTTGTTGCCCTTTTCTGAACCTTTTCCAATTCCAATATATCTTTTTTGAGATGGGGTGACCAAATCTGCACACAGTATTCAAGATGTGGGCGTACCATGGTTTTATATAGAGGCAACATGATGTTTTCTGGCTTATTATCTATCCCTTTCTTAATGATTCCCAGCGTTCTGTTCGCTATTTTGAGTGCCACTGCATATTGAATGGATGTTTCCAGAGAACTAGCCACAATGATTCCAAGAGCTCTTTCTTGAGTAGTAACAACTAATTTAGACCCTTTCATTTTATATGTATAGTTGGGATTGGAGTCAGGAGGTCTGCATTGTATCACAAGGTTTTCTCTGAAGCCACAATAGACAATATGAGCCATTTCAATATCAAAACAATTTAAAAATAACAATAAGATGCAAGTCTACTTTACTATTTAGATGAATACACATTTTTCCTTAAATATTTTTTTTCAATGAAACAATGTTTAATTTCAAGAAGTTAGGAACTTCTTTGGGTGAGGGTGGTGGAGCATGACATCTGCCTTTCTCCATAACCACTTTCTTTTCTCAGCCCCCAGATATCCAAGCAGATATCCTAGCTGTAGGTAATGCTGCCTTAACATTGACTCTGGAGGAGTCCTCTATGTGACTGTTACTGAGCCACTGCAGAGAGACTAGGCCATTGGCAGCACAGTTCTTCCTAGACCCAATTAATCATTGGGGGATGTAGGTTTGCTGGTCCTATGTGGAAAGGGATTCCCTTCCTAGTGGATTCCCCTCTTGTCATCTTTTCAGGCCCCTGAAGAACCTACATCTTGAAGGGATGCTTTTTAGACAAATCTGCATAGTGGACTTCAGGTTTTTGTCCTGTCTGGCTTCTACCCATGTTTTTTCTTGAAAGAGAGACTGATGTGGCCTCATAATAACGTGCAATTAATGCCATTCACTTGCAATAACAAATAAATAAATAAACTAATCTTTATAGTTTCATAAAAGTATTAAATAAAATTTAATCAATAAATGTCTGTATGCATCCGAAGAAGTGGGCTGTAGTCCACGAAAGCTTATGCTCTAATAAATTTGTTAGTCTCTAAGGTGCCACAAGTACTCCTGTTCTTTTAATCAATATGTCAGTAGTTTAGGCCTTGTCTATATGAGAAAGTTGTACCAGTTTAACTAGAGGTATGATTTTAACCTGATTTAACTAAACAGATGCCAAAGACTGTGTTAACACTCTTATTTTGGTTTAGTTCAAGGGTGGTTTGAGCATTGACCTGCTAAACCTAGGGTTGTGAGATCAACCCTTGAGGGGGCCATTTAGGGATCTGGGGCAAAAATCTGTCTGGGGATTGGTCCTGCTTTGAGCATAGGGTTGGACTAGATGACCTCCTGAGGTCCCTTCCAACCCTGATATTCTATTTCGGTTTACTTTATACTAATTAGAAATTGATTTAAGATAATCTGAAGTAAGCCACTCTTAAACCAAAATAAGTGTCTGCACAGGGTTTTGAACTGGTTTAACTTAATAAGTTTGAAAAATGATTTACGTTAAACCAGTGCAACTTTCTTATGTAGACAGCATCTTGTTCATAAAGAAAAGGCTCTAGATGACTTCATCCCAAGAATTTTAAAAGAGTTGGCTGAGGAGCTCTCTGGTCTGTTGATGTTAATGTTTAATAAATCTCAGAATACTAGGGAAATTCCAGAGGACTGGAAGAAAGCTATTGTTTAAAAAGAATAAATGGGATGACTCGGATAATTATAGGCATGCTAGCATGACACTTGTCCTGTCAAAATAATGGTATGGCTGATATGAAATTCCAACCATAAAGCACTAAAAGATGGTAATATAATGAGTGCCAATCAATATGGTTTATAAGAAATAAATCTTGTCAATAAAACTAGATAGTATTTTTTGATGTGATTACAAATTTGGTTGATTAATGTAATGGGTTGATCTGATAGACGTAGACTTCTGAATGGCATTTGATATAATACACACATTCTCATTAACAGCTTAGTATAATTAAAAACTGATATGATAGGTAAATATCAAACAATTGTTAATGGGGAATCATCATCATATGGATTTGTTTTCACTGGGGGGGGGTCTCACAGTGATGGATTTTCAGTCCAGTGCTACTAAATATTTTTGTCAATAATTTGTAAAAAAAAATATAAAACAATTTTCAAACTTTGCAGGTTACAGATATTCTTGGAATAGTAACAATTATGAAAATAGGTCACTTACACACAGTGTTCTGGATTTCTTGACAAGCTGGGGACAACCAACCAACATGCATTTATACAGCTAAATGCAAGGTCATACATCTAGGGGTTCACAAAGGAGACTGAGGGTATGTCTACACTACGGGATTAATCCAAATTTATATAATTCGGATTTGAAAAACAGGTTGTATAAAGTCGAAATGTATGCGGCCACACTAAGCACATTAATTCGGTGGTGTGCGTCCAAGTACCGGGGCTAGCGTTGATTTCTGCACCGTTGCACTGTGGGTAGCTATCCCATAGCTATCCCATAGTTCCCGCAGTCTCCCGCGCCCATTGGGATTGTGGGTTAAGATCCCAGTGCCTGATGGGACAAAAAACATTGTCGCAGGTGGTTCTGGGTACAGCCTCACCTCCTCCCTCCCTGCATGAAAGCAACGGACGGCAGACAACCATTTTCGCGCCTTTTTTCCTGGGTGAGTGAACACTGCAGACTCCATACCACGGCAAGCATGGAGCCCGCTGAGCTCAAGACAGCAGTCATGAACATTGTAAACACCTCGCGCGTTCTCGTGGAGTTTATGCTCAGCCAGGACCAGAAAAACGAGGCGAGGAGGCAGCGGCGGCGGCAACGCAGCGACAAGCATGATGAGGACATTGACATGGACATGGACACGGACACGGATACAGAATTCTGTGAAACCACGGGCCCCGGTGCTTTGGAGATCATGTTGTTAATGGGGCAGATTCTATCCATGGAACGCCGATTCTGGGCAAGGGAAACAAGCACAGACTGGTGGGACCGCATAGTGTTGCAGGTCTGGGATGATTCCCAGTGGCTGCGGAACTTTCGCATGCGTAAGGGCACTTTCATGGAACTTTGTGACTTGCTGTCCCCTGCCCTGAAACGCCAGAATACCAAGATGAGAGCAGCCCTCACAGTTGAGAAGCGCGTGGCGATAGCCCTGTGGAAGCTTGCAACGCCAGACAGCTACCGGTCAGTCGGGAATCAATTTGGAGTGGGCAAATCTACGGTGGGGGCTGCTGTGATGCAAGTAGCCAAAGCAATCACTCAGGTGCTGCTACAAAAGTTAGTGACTCTGGGAAATGTGCAGGCTATAGTAGATGGTTTTGCTGCAATGGGATTCCCTAACTGTGGTGGGGCGATAGACGGAATCCATATCCCTATCTTGGCACCGGAGCACCAAGCCACCGAGTACATAAACCGCAAGGGGTACTTTTCAATGGTGCTGCAAGCACTTGTGGATCACAAGGGACGTTTCACTAACATCAACGCGGGCTGGGCGGGAAGGGTTCATGACGCTCGCGTTTTCAGGAACACTACTCTGTTTAAAGGGCTGCAGCAAGGGACTTACTTTCCGGACCAGAAAATAACAATTGGGGATGTTGAAATGCCAATAGTTATTCTTGGGGACCCCGCCTACCCCTTAATGCCATGGCTCATGAAGCCATACACAGGCAGCCTGGACAGGAGTCAGGAGCTGTTTAACTACAGGCTAAGCAAGTGCAGAATGGTGGTAGAATGTGCATTTGGCCATTTAAAAGGTCGCTGGCGATCATTATTGACTCGCTCTGACCTCAGCAAAAGAAATCTCCCCATTGTTATTTCTGCTTGCTGTGTGCTCCACAATCTCTGTGAAAGTAAGGGGGAGACCTTTATGGCGGGGTGGGAGGCTGAGGCAAATCGCCTGGCTGCTGATTACGCGCAGCCAGATACCAGGGCGATTAGAAGAGCACACCAGGAAGCGCTGTGCATCAGAGAAGCTTTAAAAACCAGTTTCATGACTGGCCAGGCTACAGTGTGAAATATCTGTTTGTTTCTCCTTCATGAAAACCCGCCCCCTTTATTGACTCATTTTCTGTAAGGAACCCACCCTCCCCCTTCCCCCAGCTTTCTTTCAAACCAGATAAAGTCACTATCATTTAAAAATCATTTATTCTTTATTAATAGATTAGAAAAAGAGGGAGGGAACCCGGGTGGTATTTGGGAGGAGGATTGCTGGGAAGGAAAAAGCCACAAAGAAAAGGTTAAAAAAATGACAGCCTTTTGCTTGGGCTGTCTACTGGGGTGGAATGGGAAGGTGTACGGAGCCTCCCCCCCCCGTGTTCTTACACGTCTGGGTGAGGAGGATACGGAACATGGGGAGGGGGGAGGGTGGAACAGGGGCTGAAGCGGCAGTTTGTTTTCCAGCAGCCGTTCCTGAAGCTCCACCAGATGCCGGAGCATGTCTGTTTGCTCACGCAGCAGCCCCAGCATTGCATCCTGCCTCCTCTGGTCTTCCTGCCGCCACCTCTCATCTCGAGCGTCTCTCCTCTCCTCACGTTGGTCCCTCCTGTCCTCACGTTGGTCCCTCCTGTCCTCACGTTGGTCCCTCATGTCCTCACGTTCACTGGCTTCTTTCCTATACTTTGAAACTGTTTCCTTCCACTCATTCAGATGAGCTCTGTCACTGCGGCTGGATTCCATAATTTCAGAAAACATCTCGTCTCGCGTTCTCTTCTTACGACGCCTTATCTGTGATAACCTTCGGGATGGAGGAGGGAGGCTTGAGGAATTTGCAGCTGCTGTAGGGAGGGGAAAAAAGAGAGAATTGTTTAAAAAGCTACATTTTGCAGAACAATGCTTATACTCTTTCACGGTGACCAACACTATTCACATTACATAGCACATGTGATTTCTGTGCAAGGTCGCATTTTGCCTCTTAATGCTGAGTGCCTGTGGCTTTGCTGCTAGAGATCACAGGTCTGGGCAACAGAATTCGGCTTGCATGCGGCCATGGTAAGCCATTGTCTTACAGCTTCTGCGCCCTCCTTTCCCACATACCAAGCATAGCCTGTAGAGTGCTGCAGTTTTTCTGTTAACATTCAGCAGCAGCAGCAGAAAACAAACTAACCACCCCCCCTCTCGCCATGAATTCTCTGGGATGATCGCTGTACCCCTCCCCCCCACCGCGTGGCTGGTATCAGGGAAGATCCCTGCAGGCACCAAACTAACCACCCCCCCCGCCGCCGCCCCCCTCCCGCCATGAATTCTCTGGGATGATCATGGTACCCCCCCCATGGCTGGTAACAGGGAAGATTCCTGCTAGCCAAACGCGAAAAACTCAGGGCCAATTTCCCATCTGCGCTTGGCTAACTGCAGGGAAGGATTTATTTTCCGCCACAGGCAAACAGCCCAGTAGGAACGGCCACCTCTGTCCCCTTAATTAAGTTCCCGTATTTCAACCAGGTTACCAGGAGTGATATCACTCTCCTGAGGATTACACAACAAGATAAAGAACGGATGTTGCTTGAATGCCAGCAAACACCGAGACCATACGCTGCCAGGCTTTGTCAGGCAATGATACCAGATTACTTGCTGCAAGCATGGCGTGGTCAAGTGTCCTACCATGGAGGAGGGAATAAGGATGCACTGCCCAGAAACCTTCTGGCAAGGCTTTCAGAGTACCTCCAGGAGAGCTTCATGGAGATGTCCCTGGAGGATTTCCGCTCCATCCCCAGACACGTTAACAGACTTTTCCAGTAGCTGAACTGACCGCGAATGCATCCCAAGTCCTCAGGGCAAAGTAATCATTAAAAACCGTTTGCTTTTAAAACAAGTTTTATATTTTAAAAGGTAAACTCACCTGAGGTCCCTTCCATGGGGTCAGAGTCTTGGGTACTGGCTTGGGAGGCTTGGGAGGGTACTTCAGTCAGGGTGAGAAAAAGATCCTGGCTGTTGGGGAGAACGGAGTGCTGTGTGCTCTCTGCAAGCTCATCCTCATCCTCCTCCTCCTCCTCTCCCCCATCGGCAGAATCCTGAGGCGTCGCTGATGAGACTATCCCCGACCCAGAATCCACGATCACAGGTGGAGTAGTGGTGGCAGCCCCCCCTAGAATTGCATGCAGCTCGGCGTAGAAGCGGCATGTCCGCGGCTCTGACCTGGAGCGACTGTTTGCCTCCTTTGTTTTTTGATACGCTTGTCTGAGCTCCTTGACTTTCACGCGGCACTGCTCAGAGTCCCTATTGTGGCCTCTCTCCATCATGCCCTTGGAGATTTTTTCAAAAGTTTTTGCATTTCGTCTTTTAGAACGAAGTTCTGCAAGCACTGAATCCTCTCCCCATACAGCGATCAGATCCAGTACCTCCCTCACGGTCCATGCTGGTGCTCTTTTTCGATTATCAGCCTGCCTGGTTACCTGTGCTGATGAGCTATCTGTGGTCACCTGTGCTCTCCACGCTGGGCAAACAGGAAATGAAATTCAAATGTTCGCGGGGCTTTTCCTGTCTACCTGGCCAGTGCATCCGAGTTTAGATTGCTGTCCAGAGCGGTCACAATGATGCACTGTGGGATAGCTCCCGGAGGCCAATACCATCGAATTGTGGCCACACTATCCCTAATTCGAAATGTTAAAATCGATTTTGGCGCTACTCCGCTCGTCGGGGTGGAGTACAGAAATCGATTTAAAGGGCCCTTTACATCGAAATAAATAGCGTCGTTGTGTGGACGGTTACAGGGTAAATTCGAATTAAAGCTGATAAATCCGAATTAAAGTCGTAGTGTAGACCAGGCCTGAGGTGCTGCAATGCTGAGTGGCCTATCTTTTAGGCATCTGGCCATCTAGTGGAATTCACGGCCCTCAGTTAGATGCCCAGTCTTGCCTATACAATGCATGGATTCACAAAAGCCAGCACACTGAGTTGGGAGCTGCTTTGGTTAGCCATTAGGAAATGGCAAGCAGTCTGGCCTCAATATTTAGATGCCTAACTCTGAGCCAAAGAGAGACATCTATCTCCATTTGGAATTCACTTCTGTAAACCCTCTCCTGGAGTTAGGTACCTAATCCAGGGCAGCCCTTTTTTCAAGAAAAATGAGGAAGAGATAATGGCCTGCTTATGCCCACTGAATAGATTGTTTGCCCAGGATGTAAGAGACCCAGATTCCAGTCCCCTTGAGCCAATTGAATATTTAATTATTTATACACAGTGGGTCTGTCCAGAAGGAGAGATTGAGACACACTTCCAGAATACTCCATAGCTCCTGGAAGATAGAAGAGTCAAGTTCAAGACACTACACTGAATGAGGGAGAGGGGTGAATTGAACCTGGTCTCTAATAGTCTCAGGAAGTGTGCTAACTAGGTTACAACTTAGAAAAGGGGCACCACCAACTCCTGCTCCACCCATATTGCATGGGCTGAAGGGCGCTTTGAGCATAACTGTTGGGTCGGGCCCCAAAGACAAGTGAGGCGGAGAATACCTCATTTGTGAATCCAGTTAAGATTTAGGAGTGAGAAAGTCAGCAAGCTGCTGGGTGGTACCAGTACTTCAGTGGCTGTACACATGTTTAGTCACTGAAATTTAGATGTTTTGGGGACTTAATGGCAGAAGTTTAAGTGCTTAGGGAATTAAGGTGCCTACAGGTTTAGGTGTCAGCTGAGTAGGGGTTTTGTGAATGCCAATAGGCACCTAAAATGGCACGTAGACACCTAACCTCCCCTACAAGTGAATACCACCCAAAGAATGTAGGCCATGTTTTACAGCTTTCAGATTGGGGGACTGCAAGTTGGAAAGCAGTGATTAAAAAGGAGATGGGGTCCTGGTGAATTATTAGCTGAACATGAGCTCCTAGTCCGATGCTTGGACAAAAGGGCTAATGCGATCCTTGGATGTAAAAACAGGGGAATATCAAATAAAAGAAGGAAGAGGGATTATCTCTGTATTTGACATTAGTAGAACCATTACTGGAATGTTGTATCCAGTTCTGGCATCCACACTTCATAAAGGATGTTGAAAAATCAGAGAATGTTCAGAGATGAGCTACAGGAATAATTTGTGGACTGGAAAACCTGTCTTACCATGAGAGATGTAAGGAACCCAATTTTGTAATTTTATTGAAGAGACATACAAGAGGTGACTTTATCACACTCTATAGGTACCTACCTACAGGAAGTGAGGATTTTTGATAGCAGAAGGCCCTTTTATTTAGCAGACAAAGGTATAACAAGATCCAATAGCTGGATTTAGAAGGTACACAAATTCAAACTCAAAATAAGGCACAAATTTTAAACAGTAAAATTCTATGGCCTGTGTGACACAGGAGATCAGATTAGATTATTATGGCAGTCCTTTCTGGCCTTAAAATCTATCAATCTATATGACTATGTGAAGGTAATCATCTTACATATAACAACATTGCTTGTAAAAGCCTTTGATTGTGATGCCTGCCTTTAATTATCTTATTATTATTTGTCTTCAATTTTTCTTAAGGGTGCACTTTTGCCTAAATATATCTTAAATCCCAGTATAGTTCCCAGTATAGTACTGTGCTTCTTTTTCATACAAACTACTGTCATTTACTTAACTCTTTCATTTTGAATGATTGAAAAACTGGCTTCAGATGTAAATTAATTATGTATATAACTATCAACATGGCAAAAGAGACGGGTTGTGAAAGAGTCTGACCTCTTTGAACTCTGGGTGGGTTTTTTTGAATAATATTGTGGCTTCAAGCTAACAAGGGTGGTGGTTAGATTTACTGTAATACAAGTTACTCCTTATAAAGTCTGATTTATTTTCCTTCAGAGTTTTGCATATTTCTTCCACTATGTGATGTTAGGAGGAAGAGCCACAGATAAGAAAGTATCTGGAAGACTCAACAAGTTATCTGCCTTGACCTTTGGAGAGGCTTAAAGGGAAGTGTTGTCACTCTGAGGAGATGTAGAGGTCATACTAGGCATAGAGCCAATCTGCAACTTTTTTTAGTGTGTCAGAGTCAGAGCAAAGTGAAGACAGACTAGACTTAATCTTTTAACCTAACCTGTCAAAACTGCATCAAGTCAGCACGGCCAAATCTGCAGCCACCTCATAACTCAAAAAGGTATGCATGATTGCATTTATGAATTTGCTTTTGAAAAGCGGTTTTACGGTTTGGTATTCAAAGCATTATGAAACCTGGACCACATCTCTGTGTATGCAAACATAAAACTAAATACTGCCTACTGCATGAGCAATTCATCCAAATGAGTCATAAGAAGAAGATATTCAATGAGATTATGGCATAAAATATTTGTAGGGGGAAATTTACTTCAAAACACATAAAATAAACATTTTAAATAAATTAGATTTATGTAATTTTGAAGAAAATAATAAACATGTGCTATTTGTAACATTCAGAGAAATTACTAAGGTACACAGTTCAGCATATTAGTCTGATATTTTGTATTAAGTGCCTGTGCAGAAAATATTGCTGCTATATAATGACTATCTCCATTTTTAAGGGATAGATAGATATTTTTTATCTTTTTATATTCTGCATGAACTTGTAAATGACTATGAAAGGAAGCATTCTTGTGAAAAGTACAGATCTATGCAAAATATCAGGTCAGATCCTAAGCTGCTGTAAATTGACATAGCTCAAATGACTTAATGGTGCAGTAACCACAAAATCACCACAGTTGTTATAGATGAATATACTAAAATGATTTGTACCTGATTTTAAGAAAATACCCCAATAAAATTTAGAAATATTAGAGAATAAATGTTGTGTAATTTGTGAGGTTTAGGTTTCAATATGAGATCAAAGGGTAAGAAATGTAGTGAAAATTTTATCTGTCCTTTGGGTGGAAATTTTAGATTCTAAGAGTCTTATTTTCTTCTCACAGAGAAGTAAATCAGGATTAACTCCAATGAAATTACACTAGTATAGGTAAGAGCACAATTGGACTCTACATTTGATTTCCTTATAGTAATTAAAATTTGTATATGCCCCAGCCTCCTGAGCTCAATAGTCAGTAAAAAATCTTATCATATACATTTAATGGTTTTTCACTCTGTGGGTAACAGGAGTAAAATTTTGGCTTGTATGAAGAAAATACACATTTAATAGAAAATAGTATCATAGTTACTATTGGTTTAATAGGAAATTTAGTCCAATATTTCTAGCTTCTGAAAATGAAAAATGTGATCAAAGTAGTATGGTTCCCCTTTGCAAAGTTTCTAATGTAATCATTTCTAATGGGAGGGGCTGATTAAATTGGAAATCAGTTAAATGTGGGCAATAATAAGGAGAAGAAAAAGAAAAAAATGTCTGGAGCTATGTCATTTGAGAGAGAGAGTGTGGAGAATCTGAATTTGAACAGTCTGAATTATGAGAAAAGTCAAGGAAAAAGGAGATGATTTTTCAACATTTTATTGCTAGGGATATTTCTTAATGCACATGTACCACTGTTTACCTGAGGAAACTCTCTGCACTGATTCTGAATTCCATTATCAGAAAAAGCAATAGGTTGTTGTGATTTCCCAGTAATGTAAGAGGAAGGTCCAAAGAGCAGAAGTCTGCAGGAAGAAGCAGACTTTACAGTTCTGAGTGATGGAAGTAATGGCCTATTTATAAAACACTTCAGCAACTTTGTGAGGGGACAAAAATTAGCTTTGCCACCTGAATGCAAATTTAAAGGGCTAGTTGAATATCAAGTGAAAAAAATAAGCCCTTAATCTCCTAAAATCAGAACTTATTTACTTGTATTTAAGAAGAAAATAGTGGGAAAAGGAGGCATGGATACCTGAAATATGAAGAAAGCTTATTGTTCCATGCCTTATGCATTGGAAGACGGTCAGTTTTATATATATGTTAAATGTCTGTTATATATACGGTCAATGTCTGCATGGAAATTATTTACTACATGAATCTTATAGCTGCTTCAACTACTGCTATTTGCTGGTAGTCATGGGTCATCCCAAGATGCATCAAGAAAAATAGACTTCAAACTGTCACCAGGCTAAAGATGCATAAGTCACAGGAAGAGATAGATATTAGCCAAATGGCTATCTATTTCTTCTGAGGCCTGGTGGTGGGAAGGATTCCTTATTTCACAATATCCCT
Source organism: Malaclemys terrapin pileata (assembly GCF_027887155.1). Taxonomy (NCBI): domain Eukaryota; kingdom Metazoa; phylum Chordata; order Testudines; family Emydidae; genus Malaclemys; species Malaclemys terrapin. The sequence continues at coordinate 165,854,055 of NC_071506.1, forward strand.
GCAGAAATATCCAGTTTCCAGTACACAACTCTCAAAACATGCTGAGTTCTTGGATTTAACATATATAGAGCAAATTAGTATCATCATTATCAAAACAGTGGTAGATGGAATGGTATACAGTATACTCCAATTTACCTGAAACCCTATTATCCAGTCCTCCACATTATCCAAATCCCTTCCTCATCGCCCAGAGTGAGCCATGCTGCAGAGGGCACATATCTCATGCTGGGAAACAAAGAAGGGATTTGAATAATGTGGAGGTTTGGATAATAGAGCAGAGGCCCCTGGCCAGAACACAGAGGAGGAGAGGCAAAAAGGCCCTGATATGGGGGGAAGCCATCCTGCCGCTGAATGGCTCCTGTGGCAGTGCAGAGAGCCCTCTGCAGCCCCACTGTCATGGGAATGAGTGAGCTTGGCCATGACAGCAGAGCTGCAGGGGCTCCTTGTGCTGCTGCACCTTGTGTCAGCAGGGATTGGGTGTCACTGGCTCCATAGCATGTGGGGAGCTCTTTGTAGCTCCACTGTCACAGGAACGAGTGAGCAGGGCAGAGGAGAGAAACCAAGCCTGGGCTGCAAGGAGAAGGACAAGCTCTTGTCCACGGGGGAGGCTTCCCCACTGTTGAATGGCTCCGGTCCTCTTTATTATCCAAAATCCCAAAACCCATGTCCCCCATGCCAGTCAGATAATCTGGAGTAAACTGTACTGTACATTATACATTTCCTTCTTGAAGTTTAGAAAAATAATATGTATATAGATACACATTGCACAGATTGAACACACGCAAACGTACAAAAAGAAAAGGCCTGCCAATAGATATAATCACCCAAAACCCTCAGCTCAAGCTCTCCTCAATAGTCTGAGAAATAAACAAAAAGTAAGATAAGATGCTAAAGCACAAGCCTTGAATTCAGGAGGTGTTTTCCCAGTTTCATCACAGATTGTTTGCGTTCCTTTGACCCATTTTGGATAGGATCCAGAGGCAAGTGACAAAGATGATCAAAGGGATGAAATGCAAACCGTGTGAGCAAAGGCTGAAGGAACTGGGTATCTTTAGTGTGGAAAAGAGGGGATTGAAGGGGGACATGATAGAAGTCTTCAAATACTTAAAAGATGCCATAAAAAAGATGGAGAAAAGTTGTTCACTCTTGCCACAGAGGGCTGGACAAGAGACAATGGGTTCAAACTTCAGCATAGCATATTTTGATTAAATCTCAGGAAATACTTCCTAACTGTAAGAACAGTAGGACAAGGAACAGACTACCTAGGGAGATCATGGAAGCTCCTTCACTGGAGGTTTTCAAAAGGAAGCTGGATCACCATCTGTCTTGGATGGTTTAGACATAACAAATCCTGCATTTTGGCAGGAGGTTAGACTAGATGATCCTTGAGGTCCCTTAGAATCATAGAATCATAAAATATCAGGGTTGGAAGGGATCTCAAGAGGTCTTCTAACCCTATAATTCTATGATGTTATATAAATATATAGGAATCACATGGTAATGCATACCTTCCAGGTTTCAAACCAATTAAACTTTATATTGATATGTTGTCCAAGTGAAATTACCATGTAAACTCCAAAGCACAATAATCTCCTATTTATTCTAATAGTTAATATTATTTAGTTATACACTAATTTTGTTATATACTATTTTGTTTAAATGGAAGTGCCTATTCTGAAATGATTTATTTCCTTTACACAACTGGTTTTTATGCAGTAACACTGAAAACACATGTAACATGACTTTCTAATATTGCTTGAACAAAAGAAGCAATTTATCAACCTGGATTACTTGCAGCACAATGGGTCACCTTATGCAAGAGACACCAGAGAAGTGTAAGTGACAATGGTGTGGTGAATGAGCGGGAAACCGATATATTTTCAATGTTCAAAGAAAGTTATCCATGAATCCCAAACCTTTTTTAAAACCCCTATGAACTGTATGAGCAAATCAGTATGGGCTTCATGCAGGAATTGCTGGGTGAAATTCTATTGACTACGTTATGCAAGAGGTCAGACAAGATTATCAAAATTGTCCCTTCTTGCCTTAAAATCTAAGAATTCATAAAGCCAACACTGGCTTTATGCATTAACAGTTGGATGCAAATGACAACAATATTCAAGCACTCCTTGTGGCCCATTGAGCCATGCACTAAGTTAAACTGAACAACCCGTCTTCTCTCACAGCTGCAGAAGCATTCAAGAAATCAAAATCTGAAGTGCAGAAAGTGTGGGAGATGGAGGACACTTGATGGAGAAATAAACAACAGAACTGCAAGTTCTTGTTGATATTAATAACACCAAGGTTTTTTTCAAGAGTTAAAGTATATTTATGGCCCAAAAAGAGGCAATAATGTCCAATCCTGTCCACTGATGGCACCACCCTCCTGGCTGAGCACAGTATGATACTAGATAGATGGAAAGAGCATTTTGACTCTCCTCAATTATGAGTTGAGGGAAAATAATCAAACAGTAGACTCAATTGAGCAAAGACCAGTTCAATTTGAACTCAGAGATCCACCATTTTGGAGGAGACTGAGAAACGGCAAATGGAAAAGCAGCTGGAGCCAACGAAATCCCTGCTGAAGTGCTGAAATACTGTGGTCCTATACTTCACAAAGCTTTGTTAGGCTTATTTACTTTCTGCTGGGAAAATGAGGTTTTACCCCAGGATTTCAAAGATGCCAAAATCGCAACAAGCTACAAGTGCAAAGGGGAGAGATGTGACTGTGGCACTTATCATGGCATTTTGCTCCACTCCATCCCTGGTAAGACCTTCGGTAAGATGCTGTTGAAGAGGCTTCAGGTTATTTCAGATGATGTACTCCCTGAATCCCAGTGAAGTTTTCATTCATCACACAGCACTGCTGACAGTTACAGGAGAAAGCTGCTGAACAAAAAACGCCCCTATATGTTGCCCTTGTCAACGTAAGTAAGGCGTTTGACTCCATCAGACGCTCTGCTCTTTGGTGCCTTCTTGCAAAGTTTGGCTGCCCAGACAAACTAATCAACCTTATACGATGCTTCCTTGACAATATGTAGTCTCATGTATCAGTGGGTGCGAATTCATCTGATCCCTTCCTGTAGCCCATGGGATTAAACATGGCTGTGTGCTTGCTCCTACATTATTTACTTTGTTCCTGGCTGGAGTGTTAGAAGTCACCGCATGTACTACCACTACAGGTGTCACTTAAACAACACAATTTGACGGCAGACTTCTAAACCTCCATTGATTCAAGGCCAAAAGCAAATCCCAGCAAAATGAAGTAAAGGACCTATTGTATGCCAATGACACAGAGTCGGTCACCCTTTCTGAGAAAGACCTGCTACATTTGCTGCATTCCTTTGCCCCTGCTGTATCCCTTTTTGGCCTTTTTTAATGTAACAAAAACAGAAATCCTGTACCAACCATCTCCTGGCAGAAGTCCATCAGTTCCATCACCACCAGAAATAAAATTGAATGGCTTCCAATTAAACAACATCAAGTCATTCTGCTACCTAAGTAACACAGTTACCAAAGATACAAGCATTGACAAAGAACTTTCAGTACACTTAAAGTCAGTTGCCTCAGGTTTCAGTCATCTACAAAAAAGACTATTGACAAGATGGGGGATCAAAGTGTCCACAAAATGGCAAGTTTACAGAGCTGTTATGCTTCCTTGTCTTCTATACTCGTTAGAGACCTGCCCCCTTTATCTTCGCCATATCCAAAAACTTAACTGTCTGCAACAATGCCACCTATGCAGCATAATGGGAATCAAATGGTCTGACAAAATAACCAACAAATAAAGTACAAAGGCTAGCAGCCATGCTAAGCGTGGAAGCCATGCTAGTGCAAAGGCAATTGACCTGGATCAGTAATGTTATATGTATGGATAACAATTTACTGCCTAAGAGAGTTCTGTATAGTGAACTTGGAAAAAGCAATAGAAAGGTTGGCCATCCCAACCTCGACTACAAGGATTGCATCAAGTGGCACATACAGTCTGCTGGGCTGGACTCAATGACCTGGGATAATATGGCCCATCACAGAGAGCTTGGCACTCCGCTATGAAGGAAGCAGAACAAGCAACAAAATATCATCATGCCATCTTGGCCAACAGTATGAGGGAACGTAGACACCAACTTGTCCTGGCACGTCTCGTAAACCATATATGTGGAAACTGATTGCCCGTCATAATCATATTCGGAAATGAGCGACAGTCATTATTATATTACATTTGCATTAATAAAATACCTCAAATGACTGTGTAATGGGAGCTACAAACTCTATACTGAGCATAGACAGAAAAGCAAGGAGAGTCTCTCCTGTTTACAAGCAAGCAGCTTGATCATACTCCCTGGCAGCTCTCAGAGTTGCCAGTCATGGACATAGGCACCACAGCTGGAACCAACAGAGAAAACAAGACCTGCTATAAAGGGGAGAGTACACAGAAGGAAAGGGTGGCAGAAGGGCCTGGGACATCAAAAGGGTGACAGCCCTGCACCAGGCTGCCTCCAAAAAAACAGCCAGGAGACTGAAAGAGATCAAAGCCCTAAAATTGAAGGGCTGATAGAAAATTGAAGTTGAGAGTCTAGGAACTGATCTGAGTGAGACCCAAACTAAGGAAGGTCAGTCAGGAGAAAGAGACCCCTAGAAAGACTTCACACCAAGAGATGGAGGCAGATCGTATATAAATAAAAACAGTGTATAAATCCCGGTTTACCTATACTCATAATTTAACTCAAATTTGACACTACATATCTTCCCAAACCCTACTGCTTGCTCTCCAGACCCCCTCTCCCCACATTCTCGATCCATGGGGTCCCCTACTCGAGCTCTCCTGTCCCCCTTATATTTTCCCCTTTCTCAGTGGTGCCAACTGAAGGGGCTGGGGATGGGGGGCAAATGCTCTCCCAAAGGTTTTTACATTTGCTCGAAAGTTCCACAGGCTGCAGATCTGGGGGGAGGGGGGGGGGGGAGAAGAGGGGCATGGCTCAACCATTCTTAAGCATGTAGTTCTGTACTACATTTGTTCAGCTGCTGCCAGAGAAGTCTGGAGTGTCACTCTGGCTTCATGGTCACAGTGTCACTGAAATTTGACACGACCACCCCTCCATACAGACAGAGGGTCATCCAGGACAAGTTTCAGTGAGTGGTGTTGTGATCTGGTGCAAGGGAGTCTGTTCCTATATGGCAAAGCATGGGGGAGTCCACCAAGAACTTGACTCTGATGGTATCAGCAGATGTTCTGTGTGGATAAGAGAGAGAAGAGAGATCTACAGTCACTGCAGGAGAGTGGGGGAAAACAAGCAGGGACCAGAACGGGGCCCCTGCTGGGAGGCTCAGGGACCAGAATTAACCCTCTGAGAAATATCTGAATTGGTGCCATTGCCCTATCCCACTGAACCTCACACCCAAACCCAATTTGCCCCAGAAACCCTGCCCCTACCCCCTCTAAATAGTCTCCCTCCCACATTGAGCCCAAGCCCCCCCCCCGCCCATAGACCCAGGGACCCATCCACTATCCCCCATATATATTCTCCCAACCTCCCATTAATTCCCCTCTCCACTGGGATGGAATGTCTTGTGGGTGGTCAGTTCCTGTTTTTGGGCGGGGGGAGATGCCTGGGAGGTTTTTGCAGTATGAGCCCACCCACACTCATTAAGCAGTGGCAGCTTCTATCCCATGGTGCTGGTCCCAGCTCCCCATACTGGATGTTGAAACCTGGTGCATGGGTTGCAGCACTGCTCAGGTTTGTCCCATCTGACCCTCTGTGATGGTGGAAGGAGGCCAGGCTAAACTTGAGCAGCACTATGACTCCATGCGCAGCTTGCAAAGCCACTCACTGAAGTTTGGCTGGCCCCCAGCATCAAGATGTAGGGGCAGCTGGGACAAACCTGAGCGGAGGTGTGACCCAGGGTCCCAGCTTGCAACACCACTCACTGAAGTTTGGCGCACCTACGCCTTCCCCCCCCCCATGATGGAAATGTGGCTGGCTCAAACCTGCACAGTGCTTTTTTGTTTGTTTGATTTAATTTTTTACTTTGATTTTCATTTTATTTCATGTTATTTCACATTTGTGAAAAACACAGGGCTCTAGCTGTAGAGTATTCTGGAGTAGGTCTAGCTCAACCTTTCCTGTTGAAACTGGTCTACTTTGTATAATAATTAAATATTAGTTGGGCCAAATTATGAGTGTAAGAATGACTGTTACACCAGTAGTTAGAGCACTCTCCTGAGGTGGGCAGGGGACACCCAGGTTTCAGTCCCACTACTCCAATTAATGCTTAATTATAAAAAAAAAAAAAAAAAAAAAAAAAAAAAAAAATAATGGAGATATCCCATCTCCTAGAACTGGAAGGGACCTTGAAAGGTCATCGAGTCCAGCCCCCTGCCTTCACTAGCAGGACCAAGTACTGATTTTGCCCCAGATTCCCAAGTGGCCCCCTCAAGGATTGAACTCACAACCCTGGGTTTAGCAGGCCAATGCTCAAACCACTGAGCTATCCCTCCCCTATACCTGTACAACAGGATAGCTATATCAGCAGACCTTAGTGTAGACACAGTTTATACCAGCAAAAGAGTGCTTTTGCCATTTTAGTTTATACCAGTCACTGGAGCGAAATGACCTATATTGGCAAAACCAACTGTTATGCTGATATAACTTATGTCTATAGTATGGCTTTTGCTGATATAGAAATGTCATAATACAATCAGACCCCTAACCAACATTACTGTAGTCGACTACTTCTGCAAATATATTGACTTGGCTATACTTACACAGATTTCATCAGTCATCCAGAAACTAAAGTCAATTTACTAGACATGGAATTCCTAAAGTCCTCATATCTGATAAGGGCCTCAATTTACCTTTGAAGCTTTCCTAGCATTTGCACAAGACTTTGGTTTGAACTCTCTACTAGTAGTCCACATTATCCCCAGAGCAATGGGGATGTGGAGAGAGCAATGCAGACTTTAAAAAGATTTCTGCAAAAATCAGTGGACCCATGTAAAGCACTCCTTGCATATCTGTCAATACTGCTTGTGACTGGACTGTCTCCAGCAGAGCATCTGATAGGAAGATGACTTTACTTGTGGCATCCAAACAGCTTAAACCTAAGTGTCTCAACCTGAAGGAATTTTGAAAATGGGATGCTGAAATAAAAATTCAGCAGCTACAAAACGTCAGTGTTTTTCACACACCAAAAGCACTATCTGCACTGAGAGCAGGGAACAAAGTTTGGCTCAAAAACTCCCAAACATTTGGAACCATGCAGAACTTGGACAAAACTCCCAGATCCTAACTAATGGAGACTCCAGAAGGACTTCTCCTGGGGAATCAGGTTCATTTACAATATTTCCCAACACAAATGAAGAGAGAATCTGGAACCTGCGGGTACTTTGTCAGGAAGTGAACCTCCTCCACAGGGAACTCCACACACCAACTTTACAGAAGTGAGAATGCAGACCCCTCTCAAAGATTTGATCATTAGAATGCTGCTTAAGACTATTTAAATGCAATTGATAAATGAACATAGTAGCAAGTAGTAGTTTTAAGAAAACTGAAATTATCTTGAATTGTTATGTATATATACATTGATTTATAATTTCAGTTTTAATCTTTTATTATAAAGGAAGGGGGATGTGAAGTGGTTACAGAGTTTCTGGTCCTCCACAGTTACCAGAGAAGACCAGGTGTGTTTAAATGGGGAGCTTAATAAACGTATGAACTTCCTGGGTAGGGAGTTGCTCTAGTTGCTGCTGAAAGCATGGTGGAGTGAATAGGTGGTAAAAGGAGGTGAAGATCTTGTACATTTTAGCAACTGTGGAGTTGGAAAGTTGAAGGCGTTAATGTAAGTTAATGTAGTTTAGTGTGCCATTGCTAAAAGAGGGCTGAGGTCACATTACATGGACATTTCCTGGTTTTCAGAAGTTTGACTTTTGCTCAAGTCAATGCTCTACAAGCAATCTTAACTCTTGTGTTAATGTAGGTGTTTTGCCATTGAATTTCCTAGTTTTTTTAACAGGAAAGATATGTTGTTGGTGGGAATTAGTAGTCATTTATGCAGTTATACATATCATATCCCACAATTTGCATACTGAGTCAGCCAGTCACTCCCTCCACCCCACACATCAGCTGGGCCCCACTTTCCCTGCTTTGGAACACCTCCTCCACCATGCCCCTGACCCATTCACTACATTCCCACCTCCAACCTGCCCCACTCCTCACTACTGTACCCAGTATCCCTGAAGTCTTCACTCCTTGGTATACAAATGTTTACAGTGTTATTACTTCCCCACCTCCTATAATCCAAGGCACATACAGTGTTTAGAGCAAAGGACAACTCTGTTACAGTGGAATGGTGTTCCTGGTTGTGCTTCAGAATGGCTGGATGATAGAATTTGTGGCAGAGCTAGTGAGAGAAATCACAGACAGGGTTTCTGTTCCAAAATGCTAACAGTTTGATATTTGAGAAAAAGCTCCTCTGATCCCTGTCCAATATATATACCCCATCTCCAAGAAACAGTAAGGTGTCACAGCTTGAATTGCATTGTTTCTATGCCATACAGTACATGTTTTCTAGACAGCCAGAATCCCTCCCATTTTTTGATAAATGTTCCTCCAACACTCATTAATAACTTTCATATTGTCATTATAGTGATCATTCACACACTCAGCCAGATCACAGAAAACTATCCAAGCACCTGGACACAAATCTCTGATGCGATCCAGATTTCTCCTCATACATTGTATAAGGTGAGCATGAAGAATAAGGCCCCAATCATTTCCACCCAAGTGTATCATCCCAAAGTGCAGTAAATTAAACCCTCTTCAGTCACTGTGCAAAGTGGGCGAAAGATGATGTCAACATTGGCCACCTCTCTCCACCCAAATCAGTCTGTAGTCAGCAATCCTCATGTTATGGGGTACTCCTTGCCCTCCCAGTATCCTGCCTTCTGACAGTTGCCAGTGTTAGATGCTCCCGAGGAAATTAACAGAACAGGGCAATTTTGAGTGATCCAGCCCCTGTTGTTCAGTCTTAGTTTCTGGCAGTTGGAGATTTAGGAACACATGAAGCATGGGGTTGCATCCTTGACCATCTGAGCTAATAGCTTTGGTGGACCTATCCTCTGTGAACTTATCTAATTCACATAGTCTCTCCTCCTTCACCTAGAGTTTCCTTGCAAAACTCCCCTATTTGCTGCTCCTGTTAGCTAGCTCCTTCTTGTCTTTATCTTTAATAAAAGGTCACTAGGATTTTCTATGTTGTGTTTTACATGGTACTAAGCAGGCTGAAGTCTCCTGTATACCAAACCCCAAACCTTTTTGAACACTGTTTAATGTTGAACCATGATTGGGTTCTGTTAATACCCTTATCCCATATATTCCATCTAAATTAATACAACAACCCCCAAAGATTTAGTGCCATGCACTACCTTGAGTAAAACTCAACAAACTGAGACCATTTTGAACCATATCACATCAATAATTTGATCTCTAGCTCTGCACAAAACAAGCAAGCAAGCAAGCAAACAAACAAACGAATAAAATCCACCACCTAGAAACTTTTTGAAAATTAGCTATTTTTTCAGGGCTCCACACCCCTACCCTGCACCCTCCTGAGGCACACTGAACCTCAAAGGAATTCAGCGAAGCATGTATCAAGTGGAGTGCCCCCAGGGTCAGTCCTGGGGGTGGTTTTGTTCAACATCTTTATTAATGATCTGGACAATGGGATAGATTGCACCCTCAGCAACTTTGAAGATGAAACTAAGCTCGGGAGAGAGGTAGATATGGTGGAGGGTAGGGATAGGGTCCAGAGTGGCCTAGAAAAATTGGAGGATTGGGCCAAAAGAAATCTGATGAGGTTCAACAAGGACAAGTGCAGAATCCTGCACTTAGGAAGGAAGAATCCCATGCACCGCTACAGGCTGGGAACCGACTGGCTAAGAAGTAGTTCTGCAGAAAAGAACCTGGGGATTACAGTGGACAAGAAGCTGGATGTGAGTCAGCAGTGTGCCCTTGTTGCCAAGAAGGCCAATGGCATATTGGGCTGTATTGGTAGGAGCATTGCCAACAGATCAAGGGAAGTGATTATTCTCCTCTATTCGGCACTGGTGAGGCCACACCTGGAGTATTGTGTCCAGTTTTGATCCCCTCAGTACAGAAGGGATGTGGACAAATTGGAGAGAGTCCAGCAGTGGGCAATGAAAATGATTAGGGAGCTGGGGCACATGACTTACGAGGAGAGACTGCGGGAACTGGGCTTGTTTAGTCTGCAGAAGAGAAGAATGAGCGGGGATTTGATAGCAGCTTTCACCTACTTGAAGGGGGGTTCCAAAGAGGATTGAGCTAGGCTGTTCTCAGTGGTGGCAGATGACAGAACAAGAAGCAGTGGTCTCAAGGTGCAGGGGGGGAAGTCTAGGTTAGATATTAGGAAACACTATTGGTGGTGACGCACTGGAATGGGTTACCTACAGAGGTGGTGGAATCTCCATCCTTAGAGGTTTTTAAGTCCCAGCTTGACAAAGCCCTGGCTGGGATGATTTAGTTGGTGTTGGTCCTGCTTTGAGCAGGGAATTGGACTAGATGACCTCCTGAGGTCTCTTCCAACCCTATATTCTTTGATTCTATGTGAGCTGTAGGAGATCTTTAAACAGAAGTAATGACACAACCTTAACTATAGTGATGCTCCTGTGTTACTATAATAACAAAAATAGTCCCAGCCCCAAAGAGCTCCCGGCTGAAGTAAAGTGTTGGATGTGTGCAGGGTTTGTACATGGACAGGGTGCAGTGGCAGAGCTGTGGGGTACAGGGTAGAACGAGTCAGGGCGGTTGGAGTGCACTGGCAGATCTGTGGCTGCAGGGGGATAGGACGCATTGGCAGAGCTGTGGGGTGCAAAATGTTCTGGTACCATTTGATATTGCGATGTGTTTGTGTAAGTACTCTGTGCTTAGCATGTCATAGGAATGTGTATTTTTGCAATATTAGCCCTGTCCTTGCCAAATTCTGTAAACTTGCAAGCAGGCAGAGCCTGACATTTGCTAACAGCCTCTTTTGCTAACTTTGCTTTATATCAGCAAAGCTTGCCCACTACTTTAGCTTAGGCCTCATACCAGGCCTCTACTACAAGGGCTTATATCTCAGGCTGTCTTCCTACCACAACTCTCCTGACATATTGTGGAGCAGTGGGCACTATCTAGAAGTTATCTGCTACATATCCCCACTGTTAGCTGGTGGTTTTTGCTTGTCTTTTTTAGGACGTCTATACACAAAAGTTGTACTGCTTCAACTATACAGATACAGTTTAAGTAGTACAACCCCCTCTAGTCTGGATGCAGTTATCTTCATGTAAATGTGCTTCTTATACTGGTATTGATTGTTCCCTCATAGGAAAGAGTGCTGTACTGGTATAGCTGCACACTTGGGGTAGTAGAAGTATAACTATTTCAGTAAAAAATTAACCCCCTAAGAGAAATAGTTACATTGACACAAAATCCTTGGGTAGATTAGATCTTAGTTAACTTGGGTTCCCTTTTGGTCCCTTCCCTCTCTTGATAGGGTAGCCACTGAAGTTCTTCTGTGTAGGTCTTTTCAAGGGACCTCCCACCAACCAAGTTCAGATAAAATGATGCCTTATATGAAGCACTAAATGTACACACAGTTTTTTTTTAATTAAGTTTATGATTACATGCCAATTATTTTAAAATATGCAAATTAATTCCCCACATTTTCACACAATAACATGTAAGTATTTCTAATCCCCCCCCTTCCACCCTCAAACATTGCCAACACTATCTCTGCCCATTTCCTGGCCCTGCCCACCCAGTCCTCATCCACCTGCATGGGAGGGGGAGAAGCAACCTCATAGAGCAGTGGTTCCCAAACTTTAACATCCTGTGAACCCCTTTCATTAAAATGTCAAGTCTCGCGAACCCCCTCCTAAAAATGAATATTTCCAGGGATTTTTTCCCTTTACCTGAGTATAAATTATAAAAGCAGTGATCTTGGAAATATAAAATTTGTTTTTATGACATGCTTATTACACACTATTTATTATTAATTACTATTTATTATTGCAGTATTTTTATTACATTATGAAAACGGCAACACTCTTCCAAGATCTTACTTTTGTAGCTTGTATCACTTCGAATAAGCCTGTTATAAGACAAGGCTCCTATGTTTCATCAAGGAGTATCAGACGTGAAACAGCATGAAGGTATTTAAGAAGCCAACTCAAAGAGTTCCTCCTACTCAAGCATTCAGGTCTTGAGCAGTCCAGGCAAACAACGCATGTTACAACAAAGCTTAAACTTGTTCTTCATAATAATTTTAAAAACAATACTAGCTGCCTATTTAATTTAAAAAACAGCAAAAGATGTCCACCTCCCTTTCCATTTCTTATATGGAGTCTTGAAGTTTAAATCTCCTCAGTGTGATAGATATGCTTGCTTTGAGCTGCTTAGCTCTTGGAAGTCCAGGGGCTCCGGGCTGCTGGCCTCATGCTGCCTGGGGTCCCTAGGGACAGCTGTTCGCCATTAGGGATTTTTTTTCCCGAGAACCCTCTGTAACATTTTGCGAACCCCCAGGGATTCACAAACCCCAGTTTGGGATCCACTGTCATAGAGGCTGCTCTCACTGCTGTGCTGTGACCCACAATGTGAGTAGTCCACTTTAGGGACGTGAGGAAGCACATTCCATCCCTTTACTTGCCTGCACTAGTGTATTTTTTGGCACAGTTCAACAATACTGGCACTCTAGTCTGAGGAAAGGAATGTCCTGGTATTTCAGAACAGGATTCCTATGCATTGCATTGACAGTGCTGCATGGGAACTCTTACACAGCATCTACCTACAACTTTATCAAGTTCTATCAGTATCAGTTTTCACAATACCATTTACATCACACTGGTTATATTTAGAAAAAATTCTAAGCATGGTATACATATAATGTTATAATTTGTAGAAGTAAATATTGATTATAGGAACTATTTGAGAATATTTGTGAAAACATTTTACATTAAGAGAGAAAATGAGTGTTTTGAATTCTGAGTTTGGATGCACATATATTTCACTACATTTTCCAATTATTTTATTATAAATATTTGAATTTGATCTCTTTAACATGCATGTGTTAACAAATGATGAGTTGGTATCAAATAGTTAAACTGCATGAGACATACGTTGGATGAGACTAAATTCAAAAGATTGCATTTATTTTTAATAAACTTAAGTATGACATAAGATAAAACACAGCTGCATGCTTTAATACATATAGACAGACACATGACTTTACAAAGCTTACTTAAGAGGTCTTCTTATCTTCTTTCAGAGTCCCCAGAGGAATAAGATGACATATGGAAAGTGTTCTTTTAAGGTAATCGTATAAAGAAAACTAAACAGACAGAAATTCATTAGTTGTTGACTGCAAGATCAAAAGTCCCCAGACGTGTTATGGTGAAAGCCAGCATGAGATCGAGTCTATACTAAAATGGGCTTGTGTTCCTGCTCATCAGTTCTCTCCATTTTGAACAAAATGTTGCATTTTCAGTATTAAAATACGTTAATCATGGAGCAGTAGAGTGATTATTGTTTTAAAAAGGGAATTAAAGTGATACTTCCAGGTTTAAAATAATATATTTTAAAATAATTATTTTTATATTTGTCACTAATAATTCCTGAGATTATAATTAATATCTAATTTATATCCTAATTACAATAATTCTAACTAAGGTAAAGCTCCCAGTTACTTCAGTTGAAGATTAATGCTCTCACTTTTCACATTGATGACGTTTTCTTTTTTAACAATAAAGTAGACATTTTTTCACCAATTTTGTTTCTAGTCATTTTTCATTTTCTTCTTCTCATGTACAAGCACAAATCTGCTATGATGAAGTTGCAAATGCATCTAGGGTGTGAAGTGGCTGTTTAAATTTCAAAAAGAGACATTTTGATTAAAAATGAATAATAATGAAACATTTTTAAGATTTGTAAAACCTTTTTTCCAGAAAATCTATGTTTGAAGCTTATTTACTTATTTCAGCACTTCCTGATTTACATCAGTTCTACTATTTTAATTTATAGTTACAGGTACTTAAGTATGCGATAAGTATGATATCACTCACTGGCCATGGTTTTTAAAAAATTAGCTAAAATTAGGCTCCTAAATCCATATTTAATCACCTTTATATGGGTGAGTGGCCTGTAAGTGATGTTTATATAGTGAGTGGTCTGATTTTACAAAGTGTTGAGCGCACAGCAATTCTCAGCTATTTTACTGGGAAATGTATTGGGCCCTATATGGACAACATTTGTGCTATTATAGGTATTCATTCCACCTTCTGAATTCTACATAATGGCATTCATCATAAAATTAATCTGTTGCTTACATTCTGATGCATGGCCCTTCTTTTCTATACTGAACCTTAATGAGTAGAGCTGCAACTGTTTGTGTACCACCTGAGCACACAAGTTCAAATATTTCTGTACTTTCCTTGACATTCTCTGGATTCTCATACATTGCAATTTCCTATGAAACTTGTTCTTGGTTTCTGACTGTTATATGCTATTCATGACAATATATTAAATTAACATAGTCCTTTGTTCTGTAATATACATGACATGGCTGTGGATTTTTTCCCAAATGAGATTGTTTTCCATAATTATTCATCAGCTCATTTTTAAGAAAAAATATTACTTTATGGGTTGTCTGCAAATCCAGAGCTATGCTTTGTGTTGTGTGTGATTGGCCACGTAAATCACATATTTTTTGTTTTGTTTTGATTCTTGATTGGATGTCCTAAGCCTTATAAACAAGAGCAGTGCCTGATCAAATTTTGGGGGCTTTGAATCTTTCAGGGAGGATAGAGAGCATTTAAAGGAAATAAAGTCAGCAGGCCTAGGGAATTTTAGGAGACTTTACATATTTTTCTATCCTCATTTGCAAAAGAAATAGCATTTTGTTTGTTTACATTCATTGAGCACAGATTTAGAAATAGTTTGGTTCCTTCCTGACACATTAAAGTCAATGGAAGCTTCTGGGTGCTCAGCATTTTCGAAAATCAGGCCATTTATTTAGCTGCCTAAATAGGGGTTTAGGGCTAGATTCACAAAGGGGACTTATTGCAACACCTAACTTTAGGTGCCTAGACATACAGTGGAATACACTACCCTGAATTAGGTGCCCAGGCTGCCTATACAATGAATGGGGAAAGTTAGGCCACTAAGAACAGGATCCCTAAAAGCCAGCATGCTGAGCAGGAAGCTACTATATTTTCTAGTCAATAACAGATACTGAGAAGAGGGCTGTGTCCTAAATCCCACCCGTTTCAGGGAGTTAGGTGCCTGTCTCCGCTTGGGATCCACATCCAGAAACCCTCTCCAATGTCAAATACCTATGCAGTTTCTTGCAAGAAGACCGTGGTGCATGCCTAACATGACACGAAACATCCAGGATATGGGGAAGGAGTCCTCCTTTATAACCTTTAGCCCAGTGTTGAGAGCACTCACCTAGGATTTATGAGCCCCTGATTCAATTCCTCCCTCTGCCTGGTAAGGAGAAGGAATTTGAACTTGGGTTTTCTCCCTCCCTCTGATTGCCCTAACCACTGGACTATAGAGTCATTATCACACTCTGTGTGGCCCAATGCACATTTAATTATTTATATACAGTGGAACAACTTCAACTGGAGAGATTGAGAGCCAGCCATCCCCACCAGAATACTCCATAACCCACTCATTAGAACACTCACCTGAAAGGTAGGATACCTGTGCTCAAATCCCTTTTCCTTATCAGGTAGAGTGGGAAATTGAACCAGGGTCTCACACATTTTGGGAGAAGGCTAAAGGTCATAGAGAAGACAGCCTCCTCTTCTCCTCCTCCTCCCCTCTTCTGTTTGGGGCAGAGTTAGGTGTGCTCTGAGCATGCCGAACAGGATGGACCTCACAGGAAAGTTAGGCAGGGCAATGCCTGGTTTGAGACTCCTGCTAGGGCTTAAATGAGAGAGAGGCATGTGGGTGTTTCCTTGAGGCAGTAGTGCACATGCTCAGCAACATAAACTTAGGTGCCTATGAGACTTTAACTGTGAAAATGTAGGTGCTTTAGATGCCTCCAGAGTTAGGTGGCAGCTGCAGGAGGATTTTGTTAATTCTAGTGGTGCCTACATATTGGACTTAGACACATAAAAAAGCAATAGGTACCTAAGTTCCTTTATCAATCTGGCCCTTAAAGTCTAATTTTAGACACTTATTTCTAGAATGCAAATAGGAGGGAGTTAGGAGTACGATGAGTAGATGGAAGTATCTACATCTTTCCAGCAAATTTAAACAAACATTTCTGTATATTTTGCTAAAATTTACTACAGATTTCTTTTGCAACCCATTCATAAATTATTCTAACATTAGACCAGTGATAAGTTAAGATAGGAACTCAGCGCCTACAGATTCTGAGTTGTTTTCTTTTTTCTGTTTTAACCTAGTCATTATGAAGGAAGTTTCTTCACTCAAATAACCAAAAGCTATATGCTTTACTCCTTCTTGGCTGGAATATTGTTATGGGTGTACCAGGTACTGAGGGTTTAAGAATCATAAAATATTAGGGTTGGAAGAGACCTCAGGAGGTCATCTAGTCCAACCCCTGCTCAAAGCAGGACCAACACCAACTAAATCATCCTTAAAAACCTCTAAGGATGGAGATTTCACCACCTCCCTAGGTAACCCATTCCAGTGCTTCACCACCCTCCTAGTGAAATAAGAAGAGAGAAGGAGGGGCAAAGTATTCAGCTGCTCCATGCACAATATAATTTTCAGGAAAATGAAACTGTAAGTCATATCACACTTCTGGTGAATACATTCCAGGAGAAAATCCTTCTCTCAGATTCATGTTGCAGATCTAAGTCCCAATACTGCTCTTCTGTCTACCTGTATGGAAATCTCTACATATACAGAATTCCAGTTGACATAAATGGGAGATCCATGCATATAGGAGAAGAGAATATCAAAGTAGAGATAGATCTGAGAAGAGCTTGCCCTAAAATTTTCAGGTCTTATATCTATTAGCTTTTTGCCTTTGCATATTTATGCCCATAGAGCCACCTTTATTAATACTTGAGTGATCTGATGCCTTTTTGATGGTCAAGCGATTACCTCCCAAACAATATATATAGCCAGAGCCAACTAATCTTAACCTTCACAGATATGGTGGTGTAATCTCTTGTGTCTTTCAATTTGTTAGTTTTCAATATTAATTTCAATTACAGTTAAATAATAGAATTAAATACATAGAAATAAGAGATAGCAAAATATCTATAATAATAGAGTTTGTCCTTCTAAGAATGTTTCATTGTTGCCCCAATTTTATAAAGAACCCCCTGAATCTCGTTATTACATGAACCCCAAACATGTAACAAGAAAGCTAGGTGACATTGCAGAGATTAAAAAGTAACTCCAAGCTGTTATATTTATGCTTTGTTCATCCATTGCTCCCAGACTGAGCCTGACAAGATGCAAAAAGCTCTGCAAAACTCTTTTTTCTATGTTGATTTAACCTCCTTGCTCTTTTGAGAGCTTACAAGAAGCAGCTCCCACAGACAGTAGCCTAGAAGCAACCAGTGGGAGGAATTACACAATGAAAAAATTTTGCCTGGCAATCCTGAGCAAGAAGCCTGTCAGCAGACTTCAGAAATGAGAAAGATCCCCAGGTTATCAAAGGTCTGCCTAACCTGGATGCCTCAGATGTGGACAGCCAGTGGAGGTTAGACTAGAGGAGTCATTGTCCCTGGGCCTTGAGCCTGACTGATGTGCCAGGACAGCCAACTACAGGCCAAGACTAGTTTGTACATGGCTACGATCACCCAGAAGGTTGCTGAATCCCGGCCTGTAGTACTCAGGGGAAGGGAGCCAGAGATATAGCTCCTCAGTTAGGAAAGGAGTCTACTGTGTGGATAAGAGAAATCAGAGACTGGGGATCAAATGCAAACCTCACTTGGTCAGCCTCCTCTGCACAACAGTGAAGGCTTGAGGCCTGGGGCAGTGAAGGCTTGAGGCCTCCAGGAATTTACCCCACCCCAAAGGATGAGCTCTCTGTGACAGACATCGCAACTCCCTACCCAGATCCAGCCCACTAGCACTCTGAGGACTACAGAGAGACATGGTAGTTGCACCTGCAAGCCTCCCTAATCCTCCAACTCCGCTTTATTTTTTTGTGTTTATTTTGTTGGTTTTTGATTATTTCAGTGAAGGGAGTCTTTAACTATTGGTGTGGGGTTATGGATTCCTTTGCTTATTTATAATCCCTGTTTTGCCTTTCCTTTCCCTTTTATCCTGGCTCCTACCTGTACCACTCCTTTAAGTTTCACCCTAATCTTTCACCTTGCTATAATAACAATATATTCTCACAATTAGTTAGTTCTTGATTCCTGAAGTTATAATGACTGTAAATGTCCTAAAGGATATCGGAACTACATATTTATTTAGTTACCTCCTCCCTAGTGCAGCTACTGCACCTCTAAAAGTAAAAAGCAAGTTGTCTCATATTTACGTAGTATATAAAGACCAGAGTCCACCGGATTCTGGTGACTGGAGCTCCAGGAGGAGACTGTATTAAAAACAAATCATTTAATTCAATCTAAAACAATTTTTTCAACTTTGTGATTTGCCAAAAACAGATTAAAGATTTCATTTTTGGTTCAACCTGAAACTAATTTTTTTATATATTTCAGAATTGCCAGCAAATCAAAAAGTATATATATTATTTGCCCAGCTCTAATCATGAATTTGCTTTTCCTTCCATTTTGTTTTTATGAGATGTATTTTTGCTGACAGGCTCCGAATGATACTATGTCTTTATCCCAACACATAAGTTAGAAATGTTTCTAAATCTTTCTGCTATTCTCCATCTGATCATCTGAATGTTATTTATTATATAATTGAATATATCACAGTGATTGTTAATAGGAAGCTAGGACAAGCTCTGGAGATCTAAATAACTTTCCAGACCTGTTTTGCACTAGCTGAGTATTCTGAGGCCCATTACTGTTATCCAGTCTGGACATCAGAGTGGGCAGATTGGGGGAGGGATAGCTCAGTGGTTTGAGCATTGGCCTGCTAAACCCACAGTTGTGAGTTCAATCCTTGAGGGGGCTACTTAGGGATCTAGAGCAAAATCAGTACTTGGTCCTCCTAGTGAAGGCAGGGGGCTGGACTCAATGACTTTTCAAGGTCCGTTCTAGTTCTAGGAGATGGGATATCTCCATTAATTTATTTTATTATTTTTTTTATGGTTGGGAGAAATGGCCCCAATTCTCTCACTAAACAAAGATGAATGCCTCTTAGGATTCCAGGATCAAAGAGGGAACCAAAGTGCAAAACTCCTTGATAATGAAAGAGCATAATTCAATCATTAGGCCATGTATACATGTACACAAAAGGTTCTCCTACCTAGACTATAACTCAGCCAGGTCAAATAATTAAACAGTGTTTAACTGTGTCTACATAGGCATTAGGGGTGCCTAATCTGACTCTATAAAAAAAAGCAGTTTTGATTTTGAAAGTTTAAAAAGACAGCATAATTCAAGGAATCCCTACTAAACTCCCCCCCCCCCCCCCAAGGGAGGTCTTGCACTGCTGTGAGATCTGGAGAGACAGAGAGTTCCATACTGGTGTCAACTACCAAGAATGGAGCTAATACCCAGGAGGATTCCAGACTAGGTAACCTGCAAGTCTGGTAGATGTCAGAAGACCCTGCCCCAGCCATGGATGAAGAATAAGGTAAGGGGAACTTTTGGTTTAAGCTGGCCAAAGTAACAGCACTGCAACATTCCATCTCAAGACTCAACCTCAGCATACCATGTGCCTTAGAAGGTGCCAGGGAGGAAGGTGGGGTTTGGGATGAGCTGTAAATGCTGGGAGATTAGTTTATTTATTAATGCTTAGTATTTATTAGTTAACCATAACTTTCCTTCCCCAAAACCTATTTTCCTGTTCTCAGTAAAATCTCCCTATGTTACACTGTTAATTTGGGTTCTCCATTCCTTTGCTGGGGTTTGTGCTTATATATTTTGTTATCGTTTGTGTACTAAGCTTTACGCTTCTTGCCAATTAATTTGCTCAAGGGACAGCCCTTTTATCCTTGGCACAGTATGGGGTCACCTTGGGTGGAAGATTGAGGTGCAAAAAAGAACCCAGAATCCAACCTATTCAAGAGAGGGGAGAAGTCACTTCTAATATTGATGATAGCAAGCACCAAGGAGAGAGAAGCCAGGAGGCTTAAGCCACATCTCAAATAAGGGGCTACATAGGTAAAAAGCACTGCATAGGTCAAAAGTATCAATGTCTATTGACACATCTAACGGACTCCTGAAATCTGTCTATTGGTAGTTGTAAGTCAATGACACTAATACTGTTTCTGTGCCATATCACTGTAAAGCCAGACTGGAAGTGGTCAAGAAAGACTGAGAACGGCTGATCACACCAGAATTTTCTCACCACTTATCAGTAATCTTGTCCCTAAAAAAGAGTCAGAAACACACCAATAATTGGCAAGGCTGTTAAGATACAATTTTGAGAGAGAGAGAGGCATTCTGCCCTGCAGTAGAGGATATTGACAGTCTCCAGCAACAGGACTAAGACCTCTGCACTAGATTTTAGCACCAACAAGGAGACTGAGTTTTATTCACAGGTTGCATTGCAGAAGAAACTTAGCATATCCAGAACCTCACCAAGCAAAATTGGCCAAATATCAACTAGCAAGATATAGCATTTATCCCCTCCCACCAGGGGTTAAATTAATAGATTCATAGACTATAAGCCCAGAAAGGATCATTAGATCTTGTAGTCTGATTTACTGTATAGCACAAACCATATAGTTTAATACAGTTACCACTGCATTGAATCCAATAAATTGTGTCTGACTAATGCATAACTTCCAGAAAGCCATCCAGTCTTGATCTGAAAATTCAAGAGACAAAGAATCCATTACTTCCCTTGATAGTTTGTTCCAATGGTTAATCACCCTCACTGTTAAAAATGTCTGCCTTATTTCTAATTTGAATTTCCTTGGCTTTAACTTCCAGTCATTGATTCTTATTATGCCTTTCTCTGCTGGATTAAAGAGCTCCCTACTGCTTGGTATTCTCCCTATGAAAGTACTTACAGACTGTGATCAGGTCACCTCTTGATTTTTTTTTTTTAATGAGCTGAACAGATTGCACCCTCTAAGTCAGTGGAAGACATTTTCTCCAGCTTTCAAATAATTTTTGTGGCTCTTTTCTGCACCCTCTCCAGTTTTTCAACAGATAAAGCACAGTGTGTGGGAGCTCTCCCTTCCCTCCCCACCCCCAATTCTTGGCTCAAGGGTTGGGCCCTCTCGCCCTGGCTGAACTCCTCCTTCCCCTTCATCTCCCTTACTAGTGAAGAGATAATTTATCAGGCCAAGCAAGTTGAAGTAGGAACAGCAGGTGATCCTGTTGCATAGCAAAAGAATTTCTGCAGCTCCCAGACTTCCTGGTGGTATAGTAGTTGCCTGTGATGGAAGAAAAAGAGCTGCCCCAGTTAGGCATTCCCTAACTCCCTTTTCTCCTTCAAAGAAAGATTTGTCCACTCAGCAGATCCTCCACATCCTCTCCAGAGTGAAAAGTGAAGAGGAGACCCATGCTGCTGGCTTTCTCTTCCATCCTGGTGGGGAGGGAGAGAACAAAAGATACTCCATCCAGCCCCTCAGTCTCTCCATTTCCCTATTGTTAACTTTTCTTTCCCTTCTCCCACCAACCTACTATGTAGTACTAGAAGAAGGGGAAATGACTATGTCCTGAGATTTGTCTAGGTCTGTCTTTTCCTCACAGCAGAGATAGGGAACTCCTCTCATCTTATCATCCTCCCACCACCCAAGGCTGGAGGGAACTTATTTCATAGAGTTCATGGCCAGAAGGGACCACTAGATCATTTTGTCTGACCTCAAATTAATGGCGTGTGTTACACAGGTCAGACTAGATGATCTAACGGCCCCTTCTGTCCTTAAACTCTATGTAACTATGAAAGACATAGAAGAAAAGAGAAAAAGTGGAATAAATTAAAGGAAGGAAGAGGATGAACAGAAAATTTGGGAGCTATAATAATATTATTATTTTATTACTGTACAGAAAGTCTGGTGCCAAAATATTGCAATAAAATTCCATGAATGTTTGAGTGAGATGTCAGGGAACAAGGCTGTGTTGAGAAGGAGACTGGAGATACTGGTTGCAGATAGGATACAAAGACAGGCAATACATATTTCTATTCTTATGTACTCTGGAGGGGATAACTTGCTTTAATTATAGATGTCTGTACATTGTTAATGCTGGTATTTGGGAGGTTTGTACATATTTTAATGCAAATGTCTTATGGGAAACATGAATAGGTTTGGGAGTATGATAGTTTTCGTTTCTATTTTGCATGTTTTTTGGTTTTATTTATTTTAACTTCAATTTCATGCAAATGCACAAAAATAATATAACTTGTAACTAGTACAATACAGTAAAATACCAGATATGTGTGTATTTTTATGTCCCTAAAATCTTTCATGTGAAATAGCTTTTAAATTGCTAAAGTGTATGAAATTGCATCAATTAATGCTTGGCGTATATCCCCAGTTTTATTTGATGTCTTTACATCAGTGCAGGGGTTTACTAGGGATATGCCCTCTCCCAACTCTATACACTGCACATACATGGCTATATTTTGCTTTCAGATAAACTAATGTAATTGTGCAGTAACTCTAATGAAATTGTTTGAATTATGGCAGGGTAAATTCTAAGTAAATAAGTGCAAAATTTGGCCAATATACTTTTATTTGGCTGGCTGTAGGACTGCCTGAAGGCATGAACTTCTTCTAGATAAAATTCTTCGCTTGTTTTCATTTTCTTTCCTGTGCTACATTCTGTCACCATCAGACAGCATAACAACACATCACCATATGACATTGAGACCCATCATGATGGTCAATAAAGCGTGTGAGTCCCCCTGCTATTTTCATCTATTTTAGCTACTGCCTATCAACAAGTGCTTTTATTGTAGAGCTGCCCAGACTGTTCTAAACCTGATTTATTTTATCTGCAAAGTTAGCAGAAAACTCCTCAGAGTGAGAAATATCTGATTTGCTTCCAGGTGAAGGCAGGTCAGATTTATTAGCTCATCCACCACCTGGAACAGTTCCACTGATCATGACTTTGTGGATGGTATAGTGTAGGGAAAGAATGTTTTTTGTCCTCCAGCACAGCGATGACATTGGACTTAAAAAAAATCTCTACGTTACCTTCAGTCAGACACAGTGCATTGATGGCATCCATGCTCCAACTTCTGCCTCATGTTTAATCTGTCATAGACCATCTGTATAACAAAATGTATAGGAAGGTGATATTGTTGGAATAAAAGGAGACATGCCTTCTATATAAAACTTCTGATAAGCAAGAAAGAAAAGACTTTATTTACTCAGATTCTCAGTGTGAAGGTGAGTGAACAGGTACAGGCCATCAGAATTGGTGAGTTGAGGTACAGACCATCAGAGTTGGCCTGTACCTCAACTTCCACTGTTGGCTGGATGGTTTAACCCTCCAGCTAACCCCCAAACTCCTCCTTCTGGAGTAAACCAAAGAGACAATCCAGAAGGAAAAGCAAAACTCTATTTTTCAGTCCCTTGATCGGGGTGTGGGAAAACTCTTCCCTTTTCTCCGGGTGCATCCCTCTTCTTATAGGGTTCCCAAATAGTTCTTTGCTCAGTTCCTCTCCAGCCTTCCTCCCAGTCTTCTTCCTTAAGGCTTTTCTTTGGCAAGATCACCTTTCTAGGCCTTCCAGCAGTCTCCTCTTTACCGAGACTAATAACAGATCCTACTATCTGCCTGATAACCTTTAGTAGCCTACAAGTCCTTTGATCCTTCTAAGATCCAAGCTAACCCCATGAACTCAACACACTTACAATCAGAAATAAAGACTTGGGCTAGATCTACAAAGAGGACACAGGTTCTTAGTTGCAGTGCTTAAGTTTAGGTGTTCTGTTACCTATTGGAAACCAAGCCTTGAATTATGCCCCCAGGCTCCTTATAAAATGCATGGGGAGAGTTAAGTGCCTAGGAATGGGATCCACAAAAAACAGGAAGCTGAGCAGGGAGATAGTGATGAGAGGGATGGGGCCTAATCCCTGCCCCCTTCACAGATTTAGATATCCAACTTTGTGTTGGAGGGAGGAGCTATCTCTATTTGGGATTCAGAGTTGTGAAGCCTGTCCTGGAGTTAGGTGCTGAAGCCAGGTCAGCCCTTTTTAAAGAAAATATGAAGAAGTGGAGGTGCTGCCCCTTTTACCCAATATCCCAGTGGTTAGAGCACTTACCCAGCATGTGGGAGCCCCAGGTTCAAATCCCTTCTCCGCCTGAGAGGAGCAGGGACTTGACCCAGGAAATATTTAAATATTTGTTGAGCCAGAGAAAGAGTGAAAATTACTCTGTAGCCTGGTAGGTGGGGCACTCACTTTGGAGGAGGGAGACCCAGGGTCCAGTCCCTCTGCTACAATGATTCTTTAATTATTTATCCAAAGTGCAACAGCTTCAACAGGAAAGACTGAGGGAGAACCACATCAGAATAACCCATAGCCCAGTGGTTAGGGCACTCACCTGAGAGGTGGCAGAGCCCAATTCAAATGCATTCATCTCATCAGGTAGAAGGGGGTCTCCCTAATCCTAATAATTGGGTTAAAAGTACTGAGGACGGTCCTCCTCTACCACCTGACTCCAGGAGAGGGGTTCACAACTGAAAATCTCAATCAAGGGGGTCTACACTTGCTAGTGTACATGGTTACATGTGCTATATTGTGCCATAACTCCCGACTGTCCACATCTGAAGCCCTGAAATACATTTCTGAAGGACAATCTAGTGTGCAAACAGTAGCACACATGAGTGGTCGGTATGTACACAACTCCACTATGGCCTGGTGTTCTACAGTGCAGTGCAGGTGGTGGCAAGGAGGGCATGCCAGGTCATGGATATCAATAGTTCTCCTGGGCCAATCCCACAGTGCATTGACCCCTTTTGCTGCCTGACCCTTACTCAAATATATAAAGGTCCCTGCCCCCGCCCCCATTGCCAGTAATACTAGTGCCTCCGCTGAACACTTTTAGTTCTGTAATGAACTGTATTGAGCAGCACTAGCAATCATGGACCATGCTCCAAGAGCTGCCAACCAGGCTCTGGAGCACACCCAGATGCTGATCTATGTGTGGACAGAGGACACCATCCTCCATGACTTTGCCCATACTGGAAGGAACATACACCTGTACAGGAGATTTCACAGAGGCTGGAGGAGATGGACATTCATGGGACTCAGTCCCACTATTGGGCGTGCATGAAGCACCTCAGGCTCCTGTAGCAAGGGGTGAAGGATTCAGATAGTCACTCTAGGGAGATGACCTAGCATGTGATGAGCTGGATTGAGTGTTCTCCAGGGCTGAGAGTACTGAGCCTGAATTCAGTCACAACCCGCTCTCGACTCTGCCAGCCTTAATGTATGGCAGGACACTGATGAGAGGCAGGGCGAGGAGGCAGCAGGGACCTTGGATGAAGTCCCAGAAGAAACCCCCAGAAGACCTGAAAGAAGAGAAACATGTGATTCTGCACCTCTACCTGGCAGACCTGGTTGAGGAAGCTCCCCTCCCCACACCCTTCCCGAGGAGCCTGAAAAGGACCCTGAGCTTTGGCAGGAACTGGAATCTGAGCCCAGTAAGTTATAATATGCCCCCACACTTCCCAGAAATATCATCTCCTGCTCCAGTAATACATGGCTGAAGCCAGCCTCCTCACCACCCCACCCATGCTCCACCCCAGCCTGGTCCCCGAGCAAGACACAGCTGTAATTCAGTGATTGTATTGAAATCACATGAAGCACTGTATTTAGTGGAAGCTATAGCAGAGTGTTAATGAGCAGTCCTTGTGTCCCTGCATTTGACCAGTGATATTCCCTGTTCTGAGCCAACTGCAGGTGGGAAGGGATGGAGGAAGGGTTTTGAAATGCCTGGATGGGAAAAGAACAGTTTAATGATACATGGTTTCTCAAAGGCTATCCCATTGGGCTACCCACATTTGCCATCCTTGCCTGTCAACTGCCCTTCTCTCCAAATCTTCCCACTGTAAACACTATAAACATTGCAACATTTTAATAAAATTAATGCAGGTATCTTATCACTTTTAACCTCAGACCCTTTCTTGTGGGCTGCAAAAGTAGTTTGAAGGAAGGAAGCTGTAGCAACTGCATTCCTTGCAGCCTTTGGCTGCACAGTTGCACTGTGTGGGGGTATGTAATTATCTTCCAAAGAAAATGCAATATAATGCAATATAATGCTATCTTCTGTTTAACTTGCCAGGACATTCTGAAGCCAAGAGAGAACCCATTCTGCTGGAAGAGCAGGAGTGGCACCCCAGAGATAGAAGAGGAAGAAACCAAGTGCATCTGGAGGACCTGCTTGTTGGCATTGACAGAAGGAGTCAGGAATAGTCAGATTTTCTTAGGGCAAGAGAAGAATGGGCTCTTAGGATAAGACATTCCTGCAAATGGGGAGACAGCACTGGCAATAGGAGCACAGAAAGAATGGGATCATGCACTCATGCAGTCCCTAGTCCAACTGGTAGCAGAATGCTTTTGGGCCCCACCCATTGCAGTGGCAGTTGCTTTTCTAGGGGAACAGTTACCACTTTCTCCTCCTTCTCCAACTATTGCCCAGGCTGCTGCTAAAGTGTGAATCCCAGCTCCTCTCCTGCCAGGGATGAGCATGCAGGCTGATCAACACCACATACTTCTCAGTCAGCTGAAAACCCTCTTGGGGGAACTCCCAAAGCATTCAGGAAGTGAATGATGAACTTATATAATAATAATAATTAATGGAGATATCCCATCTCCTAGAACTGGAAGGGACCTTGAAAGGTCATGAAGTCCAGCCCCCTGCCTTCACTAGCAGGACCAAGTACTGATTTTGCCCCAGATCCCTAAATGGCCCCCTTCAAGGATTGAACTCACAACCCTGGATTTAGCAGGCCAATGCTCAAACCACTGAGCTATCCCTCCCCCCATTTAAGCTAGTCCCTCTAGCCCTGCATGTGTTCAGACCCCAAATTCCACACAGGACATGTCCATATTTGACCCTCTCCACAATATTCTGCAACCGCAGCTATTCCCCACTTGTCATGGCAAAAGGGAGGGCAAGGATGAGGAGATCTCCTCTGAAAATGATATTTGCCCACTTCTGAATGAATTTGGCTTGTTTTTTGTCTTTTTTGGGGCATCTTTTTTGTTAATTTGTTTCTGTTAGAAACCGTTCTAGCTCTATGTCCCATGTATATATGTAAATAAAAGTAACTCTTCCCTTCACTTCTGCATGCACGTTGTTTTCTGAGTATGATCAACATGATACTTTCCAGAGATTTGGGATGAGGTAACAGGATTCGCAGCACATGACTGCATGATTTCTGTAAAAGTGTGGTGCCATGGAAATGCTAACAATTTCACCCCCGCACCTGCAGCCAAGAATTCACTAATGTTTGGAAAAAAAAAAAAAGGTTTGTGGCAATAAAGTATGCAGTAAAATAACTGTTGATATCCTAAACACCACAATGGTAGAGGAGAATTTTACTTAAAACTCTTTGTATCTTTGTTAAAAATTAAGTGACAAAGGAAACAAAATTAAACAGTTAAGATATCTGATACTGAGCAGTGATTTAATGACACCTCCACATCCATCAAACAGTTACCACTGGCAACTATGGCAGTACTCATGCCATGGGATCAACATGCATATACCTGATAAGAACTGTGCACTATGGTGTCAGAAAGAATTGTGAGGAAAGAATGTGTTAAGTCTCTCCCCAAACCTTAAAGAACTGTTTTTTTAATTACTTTAGGATTGCTGAAGTGCTCCCCATAAGCCAACTCAAAACAGAGCAGTTAATACGTAATGAAAACATTGCTCAATGATGACAGTACAAAACCACCGACAAAGTTGTTAACCTTGAGGGTCCTACCCCAGCTGTCTGCTTTCAGTTAGTACATTAACTGCAGGGGATTGAAACCCTCTGAGGTATCTGGCAACAGAAGTATGTGGCAATGCTTTTTCAAGCAGCTCCACTGCATCACAACTGTGTACCTTGGCACAGTTCTAAGTCACTTGCTGGTTCCCCACTGTTCCATTAGGTACACGCACACAGTATCACAAATTTTCCAGGCCTGCAGGGAACCAAGAACAGTGTGCACATCGGTGGGATCTGGCTACCTGCACTGGCCTTAAAAACAGATCTGTCCAGTGACCATTCACTCTGAAAGCTTCTTTAGCCTTGCATACGTTATGCAAAGCACAGCAAACCATCATAATTCAAACTGTGTTGGCCACATTAGCATCCAGACAAGCTCGAAGGCATCACCAACAGGCTTTCAGACACAAAGGCAGACACCACCACCGTTCTGCAGCTATTCAGTCTGTAGTTCAATTCCCTTTTCCTTGGGTGGGTGATGAAGGGGTAACACTTCAATGAGCCACAGTCAGAGATGGTATGCAGGATCACCCAAAATAAAGGTATGCACAGAAACACTGTACATAGGCACATTATTTTGGGGAAATAAAGACCCTCTTCCTCACCTCCACCCCCAAATTACAACCTGGACCTCCTGAACTCCCTGGCATCATGGACCTTTCTCCTGTGCCAGTATTTGTGTACATGAATTAATCCCTGTGGTCCACCAATCCTCGGAGAACCAGTGAATATTAACCTTTATGGTTCACATACTGGTCTCTTTTGGTGGCCTCTTTTGGTGAAATGTGTATTCTGTTGATGGCCCCCGCACAGTTCACAAAACCCATCCTCTGTATCCTGCTATAATTTCAGGGATTTGGGTTATGGCAACCACCCGTGGGTAGATCTCAGTATTGGTAGCCTGACAAACCTGTACAGCCCATCCTGACAGTTGACGTTCCAACTCTGAATTGGTTGGCAACTGACCAGTAATTGTCAGGTGTTGCCAGCAACAAAAGGATGATAGCCTCCTGCATCTGCACTGGTATCCATTTCCAAAATCAAGTGCTCTGGTTCTTTGGGGTTTCTGGAAGCTGCTCACACAACTCCATGAAGTTCTGTTCCCTCATTCTGAAGATTTGCAACCACTGGTCATCATCTCAGATTTCCAAGGCCACCACACTATGCTGGTTCTTCAGGACCAGAAGCAGTGCTCCACCCATTATCACACCATTGCAGTTCTGTTATTCAACACATCTGTTCTATGGGTCCCAAGAGGAATTTCATTCCCCATCTGAGATTATGCTGTCTTTGCTGTCTGAAATCTCTTTGAACCGATTCTACCCAGTATTTGGTACTGCACCACATGAATATATGTCCAATGAACAATAGCAGGAGCCTGTTCCATGTTTCCAATGCAGTTTGACAAAAGGGAGAGATGACAGGAAACTGTTGTTGTCAAATGCGTGAAGGTGGCATACAGTTCCAGCAACATATAGCAAGGTGGTTCCAACAGTGTCTCCAGTGACAAACAGGACTTTGGGATACTGCCCCTGAAACATCATCACTAATGTTACATACTAAAAAGGGGCAGTGTGGATGAAGGTACATGCCTATTCACAGCCTATACCTATGCCCAGCACAGCACAGCATATGTAGACACGTGGCATGGGTTCAGGATACATGGTCTATCAGTACACAGCCAAGTAATTGTGTATACTCGCACGTGTAGATAGGTGCCTCACTGCAGCCTGTGAGTAGGTGCCAAACTCCCTGAGAGACATGGGGCTTAGCAAACACCCCTCTCCTTGGAATCTCCAACTGACCTATATTATTGGGCTCTATGCCTAGGATACTTGCTTTGGTGAATACCATTCTTAGGTTCCTTAGTGAACATTTTGGCTTTAACCTCAGTGGGAGCAGAAGCAAATCGTTAACAAACAAACAAACAAACAAATAAAACCTTAACTAAATTATAAGAGTATTTAGTGCTTAAGGTCCCAGTACAACAAGGGACTTAACCATGCACCTATATTAATCACATGAGTAGTCCCATTAGCTTCACTGAGATTACTCATGTGTTTAAAGTTAGGCATTAAGAGCCTTACTGAATCAGGGCCTGAAGCAGGGGTTTGAGAGTCAGGGTACCCAGGTTCTAATTTCTGTCTCTGCCACTTTCTTGCTGAATCACCTCAGCAAGTCACTTAACTGTTCTGTGCCTCAGTTTACCCTTCTGTAAAATGGGTATAATAATACCTGCTTCACATAAGTGTTTTGAGAATTAATGTGTGTAAAGAGAATGAAAAATGGTATATAAATGCTAAATATTAAATTTAGCACATAGTGGAAAATCTAGATAATGTGGTACCTTCTATACACATACACACACTAGCATTGGCCATAAAAACCTCCCTTTTCCAGGTTTACATCTACAAAGGTACAGGTGGGCATTAAACTCACAAGTGCCACACAAATAAAGCATTAATGCTGAAAGTTTAGTCCTAGCCCCATCAGATTGTGATTAGATCTAAACTTATCCAAAGGCTCTGAATGATTCCCTTTCCCCACTGCCATCTCCCACTCCCAAACTCACACTGTTTGGGGATCTTTCCAATACAACCCAAAGAATTTCAGCCCTCATTCTCATTTTCAGGGCTTTTTGGATGAAATTATTAAAGTAAAAGTTAACTTTTCTTGGCATTTAATACAATACAAGAAATAAATTTCAAATTATTTGAAGGGCAGATTTAATGACAAAGGGCAAATATACATCACTAAGACTTTGTTAAGTCTGATGTACCCTCACAACCAACCTACCACTAATATATGTGCTATTCCAAATCCTGTAAAGACAAAAAAAGTCTTCTTACTGTGTGGATGAACTGAAAGCTATTTCATTCTGTTGTGTGAGAAATGTACTAATTAAAAGTCTTTAATAGTCAGACATGAACACATAGTAAAATTTATTTTAAAATTATGCTCATAAAAGTTAAAAGAAAATGTTTGTATGATTTATTTGGTTGTCTTTTAATTGACTACAGATAAAGTAGGTGACTGCTGAAATGTATTCTTTCAATCAGAATATCTGAAGTCCAACCTCTTATTAGCTTAATATTTAAAATTGCTTGAGATAGCTACAGATAATTAATTGCTACTATTTATTTTAAAAAATATATTATTATTTAAAGAACAGGCTATCTGCCCAGTTGCAATTTTGCATGCTTGCCTGGGAAAAAGTAGGTGACATAAATCACATGCATAATCTCAGGAGACAATCATTTTAAATCTTAATTGGCTGCCTTTTAAATATCATTTAAGGTCTCGTTTTCTCTGCCTCTCTCTCTCTAGTTAAGAAGGTGTTGTGTCAAAGTCTATTACCTTGCTGGACGTCTCTCCCTTAAGTTTTTTTAAAAAATAGAACCATCAGCAGAGGTTTGAGAGGTCGATAAAGCTTTTAGATTTGGAGATGTTTTCAGGGAGCCCATTTCCTGCGGCTAAGAGTTGTTAATGGAGCTTAAGGAATTATCTTATGACTCGGGCTAGGAGAGCCGTATATTTCTTCGCTCCTGTTCCCTTGTCGAGGCTGAATATGCTGCTGTCAAACTCGCTTAATGAAAAGTAACGCGTCGCTGATTACAGTTTTATTTGGGCTCTATGTAAAAAGCACTGTTAATTTAGCATCCCCTCCTTTGTGTGTTTGAATTTGCCATGGCTGAATGATTTAGAGTCTCTCAGTTTCAGACCGTTTTCTCCATGTTTTTTTCTTTCTTCTCCCTTCTTTTTGATCTCCTCTTATATTTCTGCTTTGTATATCTATCCAAGTGATATGGCTTTCTTTCTTAGAGCTTTCCTCCCCGCCACCCAAGCCAAGGAACAGTTGAAAGTGATCTTTGACTTGTGCTATTGGATCAAATAGCAAAGATTAATTTCTCATAGTCTTTTGTTCACACTTTATGGATGCTTTTGAATGATCTGTTATGCCTGACCGCTAATCTTTAGACAAGGATAAAAAAACACCCCAAAACAAAATTCTGATTCATACAAAGAGCATCCTATATACCTGTAGCCTACCGCAATCAGGTCCTGTTAGATAGCGGGTACAAACTTATTCGAACTTGTTTTACGATAGTAACATAGCATAAAGGGGTAAAGTAAAGTATTTTTCTAATTTATAATATTGGATCGGTTTTGCCTTGAATATAATTTTATTGCCTTTATTTTAAATATTATTTGGGGATTTCTTTCCCCAGATTTGAATGTAAGTCAATATTGTCAGTTATTATCTCCAAGAGCATTTGTTACCATTTTTCAAATGCCTGGCCACGAAATATGTGCAAAAGTGCAAAAGAACTCTATAGAAATCAGACCAATTTTAATGCCATATTGTTGTTTCCTCTGAGGGTAAAATTCCTGTAATTATACACAGAAAGTGTGTTTTGAATAATTTAGCATTCCGTATATGTGTTGATTTTATGTGGTACAGCAGATTTAGAGAAATGCATTATCTGAATTATATTTACTTCATAACTTTGTCTCTACATATGACTTTGTGTTCCTATCATACTCACTTGGCTATCAATGTATTGGATAATTAAATCTTCGGGCCTCCCCCCATACATCCTCAATAACACCGAAGTTGAAATCTGCAGCGAAACGTTAGCATGTACACACGTACTTACATATACAAGACGTGTATAGACACCCACGTACATTTTTGCTTTAACATAGCTAGCACAGATGCCAGTATTTTTTCTTATGTGGTGGTTATGCGGATTCCTGTCCCATTTGCTTCTACCGCTGCTTTGATGGCGGACTACTTGCGCCCCCTTCCCTCTCGTCCCTTCTACCTTATTTTGGTTTTAAAAAAATTGCTTTGTCTAAAGGGCTTCACTGGAAAGCTCTCCGGCCGGCCTGCTGCATTAAAATTCCTGCCGGCCCAGCCTCTAGCTGAGAACACTTCTCCCCAGAGACTCCACTTTCGCTATTACTGTCAAGTACCCTTGACTCTTTATTTTTGCCCTTTTATCTATTACAACTAATTCGAGTTCTTTTGCCCTTTTCAGTTTAAGACGTGGCTTTCTGTAAAGCCTCCCCCTGCCACCGAGATCTCTGGGTGCAGAGCCTTTAGAAATTGAGGGGTTTACTGTCAAAATGAAAATTTCACTTCAAATTATCTTGGCTGATGCACGTTTTCCAGGCCGGGGGCTCCTGTCTCAGCCTTTTGACAGCCAGATCAGCAGCGAGGTTCAGTGATCTCGATAATATCATCCAAGAGAGCGAAAGTCAATACAATGACAGGGAATATGACTGGATACAATCCAATTACAGCTGCTTTCAGAGAGGGGAAGGGTTTGATCTATTCCCCACACCCAGATTCCTTTATTCAATTGCTGCACTAACCGGTCTCAAAAGTTTGCGGGCTGGTGTGTTTTATATTTTAACTAGTTGCTCTCTCGAGACTTCTTTACAAACTCCTGGGGGTAGCGCTCTGTTTCATTTCTGGTCTTTGTTTTAATTTTTGGGGGAGGAAGTATGGGAAAGGATGCAGAGTTTTTGCTATGTTCCTACTTCAGTCCCATTATGAGCGTTTAACTCTTGCCCACACCGGTTGATAGGGCTCCTCTGGACTATAAACTCGTATTTTAAGAAGATTATTTTTCTTATTTCTGTCAGGTTTGGTTTATCATTTCTTTATTTTCCCCGGCCTGCGGAACAGAAAGTTTGTTTCGACTCCGGGATTGAAAGGGAAATGTTTAAAACGCTTGCTATTTAACTGGTAAATTGGCAGCGAGACCTCCTGAAGCACACGGAGAACGAGCTCTTTCTCTTGGCTGCACTCTATTTAATGTCAAAACGGGAAAGCATCTGTCCTGAAGTGCTGAAATATTCATGGAGAATCAACGATTCTTCATACTATCAGAGGAGCTTGAAGCTAAAACGGTTCTTTAAAATATCAAATTTTCCATGTGAATCAATTGCTTCGCACTCATAAAAAGAGATTCCCCTGCCACAGCGGCCAACACTGGGTCCCGGGGTGATTTTCCCCAGCCTAGTCTCCAAGATCCCACCTCCCCCTACTCTGTTCTCAGGTTTATGCGGCGGACACTGTCTACCCTCACATTAGTGGGCAGCTGGAGTCTACTTTTTTCTCTCCTCCTTCTGTTTTCTCCCCCTTCATTTCAGCAAATCTAGAGCACAACTACACTTCTCTCTCCTCTCACATCTATCTATCTAATATTGTTTTAAAGGATGAACATTTAACTCCTGTTATTGTTTTTCTTTCCCCCCTCCTTTCCTGGATGACAACTGTCAAACTCAACAAATGTAATGATGGATGGCCCTGTGTTTCTCTAGCAGAGAAGGCTCTTGAGACTGGACATCCATATTCCAGTGTAACACACAGTATTCATTAACAAGGCGTTCTTTAACAGAATACAACCTGGTAAATGTAATGTTGTACTTACAAACATAACAATAACTATCTGTTCAAAGGAGAAATCTTAGACCGTTATTTGCTCAAGAATCTCCGAGTTTAGAACATTCTGGATTCCTTTACAGACACAGAAAGAGAAAAAAATAAGGCCCAATGAAAAAGTATCAATATTTCTGATTTAAATAAATTTGTTTGCAGTTATGCTAATGATTTATTGACATTTCATGAACTTTTTCTAGTATTAATGCAATCATCTTGACATTTCTTTAAATTACTAGAACATCTATGAACACACATTCTAAAACTGGAACATATTTATTTTGTAATGCAAAACGCCACCACTAATTTTTACTTCTGAAACAGACAATTTATTGGAGTGAACATACTTTTTTAACATATTTGTCAAGGTAAATTTGTGCAATAGTGTAAACTTGGTATAAGTGCCGTTTGTGAATTATATGGTAACAATGAAATCAGAAGGAAAAAATCTGAGAAGTCTTTATAACTAATATTGGCATGCCTTAAATTAAATATCAGAATTTAAATTTCTCGTTTGTAAACTTTTGGATGTAAACTTTTAAGTACGCCTACACTATAGTACGTGCTTTTAGACATGGAGTTAAATTATTTTCACGACATTGATCCCTTAAAGTCGCAGCCAACAGAAATTCTTCAAAACAGCAATGAATAAAGTCTGCCCGTTTAACTAAGCAAACTGAACTTTAAATCCTTATCTTTGTTATTTTTAAAAAATTATATTTAAATTTAAATTCTTCCAAATCTCTTTTCAGTGTATCCCACTCTTCAGCTGTTAGAAAGTTCTTTGCCACTTGGGGTGTTGTTAAGAACAAAACATTTTGCTTCCTGATTTGGGAAATGCAAGAAATTCTTTATTTGAGTCCTGGTGGGATAAGTTTGACAGTTGGCCTTTTAGCACGTTAGTACTGTTTCCAATTGAGCGTCCTAAAGATCCCGTTTCCAGAATGGCTCCTTTGGTGGTAGCCCAGGAAACTGTTGTGTTGCTCAAAGCTTGGTTCAAAGTACTGTGTCTGAATATGGGGTCATGAAACACCCCATCCACCCAGTTCCTGAGATTGGTGACTGGGGAATCCTGATGTCTGTCAATGACACTAACAGGAGCAGAAACTGCAACGGAGGCGGAGACTCCTTGGCGTTTCAGCATGCAGGAAGGATACTCAGTTTGGTTTAGAGAAGTGGCGGTGTGAGCCAGGGACCAAATCCTGGGCTTTGTCTCCAATATTTGTTGCCCCTGCTGGAAACACATTTTGGACTCACAGCTTCTCTGCCTTACATTGATTAAGTCTTGTTCACATTCGTCCACCACATTCTTGAGACAGTTTTTAGCCCTCTCCAGGTCTTCTTCAATGGTGGCCGCTGGGATAGGCGTCTTTAGAGAAGGCTCCTTGCAATGATCGGTAGCACATGTGTCGGCTGCCCTTATCTGGCTGTTCTCCAGGTGCTGGAAGGGCTGTTTCAATTCGCATTCTGAACTCTCCGACTCAATGGGGTCAAAGTCATCCAAATCACTCAGTTCCAGCTCTTTTTCTTCTTTGCTGGTGGCCTCTGCAGGAATGGGAAAACAGTAAAGCATACGGAATAAATAGCACCACAGTGTTTCTTTAAAATAATGCCATCTCTAAAGATGCAGAGTACTGTTTAAAAGGGCGTTTCTAATAAAGAATACAACTGCAATTCTGTATGTATGTTTCTAGGCTATGTGCAATTCATAAGTATATCCTACCCACTCATGCAACAACACTCATGATAAAAATAGTCAAAAGGGAAACTGAAAACTGATCTGGCTACTCTAGAATTTTGCTTGTTAATTGTAAATGTATATTTAATAAGATACCATCGTTTTTCTCGTTCTTCATATTGTCTTCCTGTGACTCTTCCTCCCCTTCCTCTTCGTAGGATCTCTTCTCATCGGAACATTTGTTCCTTGGAGGCCAGGTCATCTTGTTCTCCTTCTTGAGCCTCCTCCGGGCATTGGCAAACCAGGTGGAGACCTGGGTGAGGGTCATCTTGGTGATGATGGCCAGCATGATCTTCTCGCCCTTGGTGGGGTAGGGGTTCTTCCTGTGCTCCTGCAGCCATGCCTTCAGTGTACTGGTGGTTTCACGAGTAGCGTTTTTTCTTCGGGTGCCTCCGTCCATGGTGCCATATCTGTAGTTCACAAGACATATATGACACCATATGTAGATCATGTCAAAGATACAGAGAGGTGGCCTTTGGGCACCTGATCAAAAGCCCACTGAAGCCAAAGGAAAGATACATGGAGTTTGGACCAGGTGCTAGGAGAGGTTAACTGTACCTTCTTCTAGTAGTAATCAGTGTCGGAGGAATACTGTACCAAAACCTGAGGGGGCCGTAAAAGGCTTTTAGTAATCATTTACCGCAACAATTCAGCGGTAAGAAAGAAGCAATGATAACATATCATTTTAAAATGAGAAATACTGGGCATAAGAAATGTTTTAATTCAATTGTACAATAACCTTTGAAGAATAAATAGAAAAGAAAATGTCTATTTTTATCCAAGTAAATTGCAAAGTCCATTTTAACAACTTGTGTGACAGAAACGCACAGACCCGCACACAAAAGTTCTGCTTTTCAGTTGTTTGATAAATCCTGCTCAGATAAAATACATTTAAGTAACCTCAGGGTGTAACTGTTAACAGAAATATATTTCCTCCTTATTCCTTTTATTAGTAATCTCTCCTACCCTTTTGTTCCTGAAATTGTAAAAACGTGACGCAGAAGACACTGGACTGCACCTGAATATTTAATGCACATCATCCAGGAAAGGTCATCGGCACCCAGTGGGCTTAAAAGGTTGAGATGGTTTAAGTGGTTTTGTGCTGTTTTAAAACTAATAAACATACAGAAGATAAAAGGACTGTTCAATTTAACACAATACAAGAAAAGCTAATTAATAAAAAATTGGCTAGTGGAAAGTATAGCTCCTTGAAAAGTAAAGGACCATATGCTGGGTTGGGAGAACAATTTGTTTAAACATATACTTAGAAAAAGTTTCTATAAAATATTATGAGAGACCCAAGATAAATTGGTATGATCGCTTCAAGTACTCCCAAGATATTTAGGCCTCATTAAGTTTTTCAAAGTTACTCCCATTTGTTAAAACATTCAGTTTACTATAGTAGAATAATGAAATTAATTGAATTACATGTCGAAAAGGGGGACGCAGGGTATTTGATAATAGTTTGCTAAAGTCAGGGGTCAGGCACAGGGTTACTGATGTAGCCCCACAACACTGCTCAGTGCTGACAAACACAAATTTGTGGGTATTTAGCCAATCCCCCTCTCCACCGCCTCTCCCCCCATGTTTAATTTAGAGATTTAGTGTTAACATTCAGAATAAAGCTTTGATTTTTACTACACTGTTTGAGCAGCCTGCCCAATAGGTCCCTCTTCAGTCTCCAGGTAATATACAAATGTAAGGTTTGTCAAAGGAGAAATGTAGGCTTCCATTTTGTCTAATTATTTATTTGCCTGTCTTACCTTGATTAATAATTCATTGTTAAACGGACACAGTGTTTCACTGTTTAAAATGTCTCTTGCTTAGGAAAAATCACTCGTCGTTACGTCTGTTTAATTGTTTGTTTCTTACCTGTCATATTGATACTGACTGAGTGTGTGATCGTAGGGATAATAGGCAGCCGCCTGGGTAATGCCCGCATGCGCAGATCCACTCCCATCCTTCGCGTCGAAACTGTTCTGTAACACAAAATCGAGTGTGTCCTTTCACCAATTCTCACCCCCAGCCAGCCGCCCCGTCTCTCGCCTTAGAAGTGGTTAAGGGAAGTGAATTGGTTTGTTACATTTATGGTAAAATGTAAAACAAATGTTACAATGTTGCTATTGAATATATTATTTTCCACAGCAGTGTTTGGTTCCAAAACAATTGCCTCGTATTTGACTACAATAAGGAACCTGTTTCACTTCTTATTAAAAAGTATTCTCCTAACCGAAATAACTAGCAAAAGCTTAATTCATAGTTCCCTTCTCTACAGAACCGAAAGCACATTAAATTTATTAACATTATAAAACAATGACCTAGAAAGTGACAACAAACGTTTAAACTTTTAATGACATCTTAGCTATTCACAACTATCGCCTTTAATTAATCAGAAATACAATGTGCAAAGGAAATGAATGGCAACTTTACTGCTGTGGTCTTACAGTAAGATATGTTTTGGCTGTAGCAAAGGTCTAGAATTTCAGCAGCCAGTGAAATCAATACACACATTAACCCATGCTATAATGATGCCAAAGAAAAAGCTCATTCCAAGGTATATCGATTGTTCTGCACCTCTGTATATGCAACTTTGAACTACCAACATAGCTATATCGTTCATTCCAGTGTCGTTCATCAGTTTCACAGAACTGTCTTTTAACTGTAGTATCATAGAACTGTTAAGCATACTTATAATTAGAGAGAGAGCTAAAAAGGCAGAGCTATGCGTCGATAGTCAGAAAATAGGCTTACGTAAAGAACTACATGTATTTAGGTATTTAGTAGAACTACTTAAAGTGGTCTCTGTCCTGAAAACATGACTGACTTAGTATAGAAATCTAAACATAACAACACGTGAATTTTAGTCTTAGTGAACTGTTCCAATTCAGAAGAGAGGGGAGAACACAGATTTCCTCTAGGGAGGACTCTAACACGCAAGCCAAACAGCGAGAAGATATGTTTTCGTTTATCTTTTGAGCTGGGATTTGTTTTACTAATGAGTGACAAGAAGATTCTAGGATTGCTTACCAAAGAATAGAAGGCAGAGGCTTCAGTACCATAGGTAACGTAGTTTCCATAGCCCTGGGTACTTGTGTAAGGATTTCCATAGACTCCTAAGGCAGCTGCAGAATTGAGCTCATGTCTGGCTGTGGCTAACAGCCTGCTTTCGTATACAGGACAATAGACTGGGGTCTGAGCCGAGGCTGAAGCGCCTGAATCTGTCAGAGTCCTGCCACTAGACTCACAGCAAGTTGTCAGGGAATTGGTGGTCATCAGGAACTAAGGGAAAGGAGGAAAACTTTTTAAAACCTGCAGTTAAGTTTTGACATTTGTTTCCTTTAAAGGCAGAGGAAATGAAGGTTTCGGGAAATGTACAGATTAGATATTTTACCAGTTAAAAAAGGAAGACAAAACTCTTAAGTGTTTAATGAAAATCTCTACAAGGGGGCGGCTACGTCAGGTTTTCAAGCTGCTTATATTAAATGCTTTTAAAAGTAACTTTTATAATGGGTTGTACAAAGTGTTGACATCATTTGTCTTCACTTGCAGCACAATGCTCCCCATCTGCGTTTTTAAACCTTTTTTTTCCTAAATCACTCATGCATATTTATTTTGACTGCAGATTTGTAACAGCCCTACATACATCTATTATTAACCTGCGGGTTTCAAATAGCCCATTATGTTTCTACAATAGATAGTTCAGTAACTTCCCTTTTAAGTGTGTAAATAGTAAACCTAATCCGGAAGATAAAATATTATTCTTGGAGGGTTTCCATCCCCCTTTTTCTTTCGTCTCGCCTCCCCCGTCCCCACCCAGAACACCCTAAATACTGTATGCTCCTTTCATTTTACAAATATGAACACAAACTTAAATATCTTATAAACAGACTGAGTGCGTAACCAATTTCACGCTTTCACGTACTATAAAGGAACAGTGCAGCTTTTAGCACTGAACGGTAGAAATCAATAATGACTGAAATTCAATCAATTAACGTTTGCGGACAATAGAGTCTTACCTGGGGTGCAGAAGAGTAAGGGTATCCAAACTGAGGATATGACATGGTACAGAGGCTCCCAGTTATCTAGAAACAAGGAGAGACGTCTGATCTGCACGCTATTGCAGCCTTGCTCTGCTCTATTGTACCAATTGATTGGTAACCACAGGTTCCTAGATGCTTATAGGACGAAGCAGAATACCATATTTAATTTACCTGCATGAATCTTAAACTTTTTTTTAACTAAAAAGATGTATAATGAATGTAGCATTTTTTCCACCGCTACAAACTAGAAGTAATTTCTACATGTGGACTCAGAGATTGACAAACGTGGCGACAGAAATAAATATTTTGCACACACGAAAAAAAGAACATAAAAGAAAAGTAGTTCAAAACAGGTCAACTCAGATACACGTTTTATAAACAGCAGAGACTCTGACGTTACATTAAGTTTACTCAATTTGACCCGTTTGCAAGTTTAACATTCATTTTGGTAGGTTTGAGTTTGTGTTAAGAATATACAAAGCAGAGTTTGGAGAGCACTCAAACATCAGATACTTGAGTTTATAGTACTTTAATATGGTTATGTAGGACGACTATGAATGGTTTTGATCTCAAGAATCAATATTACACCAACTAAGATTTTCCCCCTTAGTCACTGAAGGATGGCAAACTCTTTTAATTAGAAATTAATTAATGAGCAGCTGCTTCTTCCCACCCCACCACAATAATTAGTCTCAATTACAAACGAGACATATGAAGAGACACACGAGTGAGTCTTCATTTAAGATTTAATCAACAGTTAAAATTAGCAGTAACACTGACAATAAACCACATGGCACGCAGTTTTGGGGTTTTTTGCATCTTTTAGTCCAGATGCGCGATTAAATTTAAAAACACTATAAATATACGTTCCAGGCAATGACTGAAGACATGGGTGTTCACCTTGAAAAGAATTTGATCACAGTATCAATATTTGTAATTGTGTTAGAAAAGTCAACTTTTACCTTCTTTAGGGTCCAATCCTGCTTTACTCATGCATTGAAGTGAATGGGACAGTAAGGTGCTGAGAGAATGCAGGATCGGACTCGGAGAATGATAGTTTATGTTGTTGGCTGGCGAATTTATCAAAGAACAGTTTGTCTTTATGGGTTACAAAAATTATTTAAAATGTATAGTCAGCAGCTTTTTACCCGATATTCTGGGAAAACTCACACTCATAGAACTCTTGATATCACCTCAACTCTGCCTTTTGAGATTAGTTATTAAAATAGCTTTCTTCGGTGTTTTAGACTCTATTTGAAGCGTAGCATCCCCCCTTCAGAGGCGGGTGACCTAGATGATATAATTTAAACATTATTGTTTGTGTGAGCATGGCAGATCAAACAATTTTACAAATCAAGGGCCTAATCCTATCCCCACTGAAGCCAATGGTAACACTTCCATTGATTTCAATGATATCAGGATCCGTCCCTTCATTATTTTCAAGCGCTTTTAGACTGTATTTCGTTAATCTCAATAGCTCCCCCACTACGGATCTGGAGCAGAAAGAGTCCGTTTATACATGAGAAGTGTTTTAAATCGGTCTGTGGAGCCAAATTCCTCAGTTTCGCTCCTGAGATTATACTCCCATTTGATTTAGTTGGCGTGTTGCTTGAGTGGGGATGAAAGGCCCAATTCCACTTGCGGCTGACCATCCCCAACTCACGCTGATTTAGGTAGGAACTGGGGTACCTTCAGCACCGGGCTCCGGGTATCAGGACTGCAGGAGCTGGTCTGAACCGAAAGGCAAAAGGCAGAACCATTTTACCCGCTCTGTGCAGCGCTGCAGTTTCTGACACTGCCCTACAGTTCTAATAATCCTGTTTGTGAAACTTTATTGTTGAAAGCCCATGCAGAAGAGACTTGTTTACTTTTGACATACTTCTGTCATGGTAAATAAACAGGGGGAAGTAATCTCCTTTCAGAATACCGAATTCCCATGATCTGTACAAACTCCTCGATTTACCCAGGCTCCCAGTTCCGTCCTTTTTGTGGGTGTATAACGGCATCGCAGAGCAGCTAATGTGGCATTGGGCTGTCGTCACCATAGGCTATCTTCTCTAGGAAAGTGACCTCTGCTGTGGCGGTAGTAATTGTCAATAATTTATAGGGAGTAAACTGCTAAAACTACAACAAATTGCCAGTGTAATGTGGCAGCAAGTTAGCCAGGCATCCGTGAGCCTTTTGGAGGAACTAGAGAACAGCTCGTTGCGCTTGAGCCGTGGCTGATGGTGCAGTGGCGTGCTGCTCCACGGTGTGAAGACTTGCTCGGAGAGATTCCTGGGTTCAGACATGTGAATAGCCCCAGGGTCACACTCTAATTAATGATGATGTTCTCTTCTTCTCCCCAGCTGGAAGACTGCCTCCCAGAAACGAATCTGCCCACTCTGACAGCTCGATTGAGGGTGATTGATGACTATCTGGAGACCACAGTACACATAATACAATATCTGCTGCGTAATTGCTTTAATTTACAGATGAAAATACTAGTTCTAGGATTGGGTTAGATCATAACAAGCGGTGTCCTACGGCATCTTAAATAGTTCCCAAATAACAAATAGATACAGTACATGCAAATTATTCAGACAGTTTAGTGTCTGTAGCCGGGAGAAATGCGTAAAGAACAGGAGTCAAATGACATTAATAATTGTTTTTGAATTCCGTATTGATTTCTTGGGAGAGTGTGTTTATTCCTTTTTCACCTGCAATGCTAATATCACCTTCTTTCTGTGAATAATAATAAACTAGCCATTGGGGCTTATGCTACAATGAAACTCTCACTTATTTTTTCCAGTTACTCAGCGTTTCCAGAACACAATGCTACTTTTAGTTATTTGTTAAGCAGATATCATAATGTATAACCTTCTGGAGGATTTTGTGAAAAAATAATTGAGAAAATCCACAAATGTATAAAAATGATCTTCCTTAAGAGATGTGCACTGCTTTTGCTTACATAAACACTGGAACATTATGCACTGGTGCTGGGTAGGAAAACAGCTGCACTTATCTCAAGAGTGGCTCAGTGCAAAGCACTGTAATTAGCTGATAGAGCTGGAGAACTGTTTTGAGAAGCTGTAGCACAATAGTACAGTTTTTCAAACTGCTTGTCTTGTCTTTTTCTTTTGATACTACTGCAGACGTCAACCCAGCAGTGACACCCATAACACAGCAGGATTGATATTTAGATGAGTCGATTAATCTTTACAATACAAGACCAGATTCAATATTTATATTCCTTGTCTATTTATA
Source organism: Malaclemys terrapin pileata (assembly GCF_027887155.1). Lineage (NCBI taxonomy): Eukaryota > Metazoa > Chordata > Testudines > Emydidae > Malaclemys > Malaclemys terrapin. The sequence goes on from NC_071506.1 coordinate 165,897,552, forward strand.
TGTCTACAGTGTCTTTCACTACCCTGTATCAGGCCAATCCACTGATATCCGGTTTTCTGCATTGAAGGTTCCCTTATTAATCACTGTAATAATTTGTCATTTTTTTCTAGTCTGCCTGTTATATTACTTTACCCTAACTGCGCATTATACCAGAACCAATCGGTACTCCCAAGAAAACTGTCTTTAATTTTTTTAAATAATTTACATCATAAAACGGACATTACTTTGACACAAAGTGTTGCTCTTTTGTCACTTACAGTCTACAAATAATGGTTCTTTGTTGATGAGAAACTCAACGAAGTTATATTTCATCACGAATTTCTAGTGCCAGAGCACAAACATGCAAAAAGTCCCGCAATGATTTAAAAGCTTTGTGGCTCCTGCACATGAACAACATAACATTGTTCAAATCCAAGTAAAGACGATTAATGCTGTGGGCTATATCCTCAAGCATTTGGAAAATGCAAGCATTTGGTATGTAATAAAAAAAATATTCTTGCCAAGCCCCTTTCTTGTACAAAAGAGTTAACAGCACTTGAGCAAAATAACCAACGGGAGCTATTTTCTAAGTTAAAGAAAGTAAAACCGTCTAAATCAACATGAAGTGCTGCAGAGTTTCCCAATATAAAACCTGCAAACACAAACATATCTTTGAGAGCCAAAGCTTAATGAAGTATGTCTTAAAGGGTTACTACAAACTGGTTGATTTTTCTTCTTCTCAAAGAAACTGGAGCCAATGTTCAGACAAGTTTTATTATGAAAACATGAAACAAGAAGGAAACATCGTGATATCTGAACAGGCCACAGCAGGTAAAACAGGGAAGCTTTTCTAAGGCTAAGGCTTTGATGGACGTCTTCAGGGACGCGATCTATCTGCGGTTATACAGCTACAGCTTCACTGGATATATGCCCATTTTCTTCTGCTTTGGAGGTGTCATTGCCTCGCCATGAAATATTTCTTGGCGACGGTATATACTTATGGGCTAAATAGACGTTAGTACGATCTTTCGGTCGCGTTTGCTTTGTTTTCAAGTTAATGGTTTAAACAGCCTTGACTCACTGTCTGACAAAGGTTGTGAAGCTTAACGTGTTGCCCATTTGGGATCTGACATGGAACTGAGGGCAGCCTGCAACATTTTCAAGTGAAATAGCTCCCATAAAGTCAATATTGACATTAAATACATACATTTTGAAAAAAGTGTATCTGAAGTATAATGACAAAATACTGCAGTCTAAATCAAGGGACAGTGAGTTTTTCATATCTCTTGTACATGCATATCTATAAGCCTCACTATGATCTAGAGTTATGATGATGACCTACACAATGATTGCCTAAAAGGGCATCTCTGATATTAATTTACCCAGGTTACAACTACATGTAAAATCAGTTGCTTAAACGTATCCACTTGGAACACTTTTATTTATAGTTTTTACTTAAATCCTCTTGACAATCTAGATTAATGCAAGAAGGATCACATTCTCACACTAGTCTTTGTATTTATTAACTTTTAACACTTAAGAACTCGAGCCAAGATACACACACGCAAGTTTTCAGCATCCAGGAGCAGCTGAAACAGAACATAGGCACTCGCTGAACGGTTAGGTGGACCCCATTGTACAATAACATTTCTATGCTCTGTAGATTGCGCAGACTACAGCCACTATTTCATTAGCAAAGCGAAGATCACACAAGATTTTTCTTTTCAATTTCCAAAGTGCCGCAGGTTCCTAGGCATTCAAACGCTTCCTCCTTTCCCTCTTCGAGCCGTTGGCAATGAACAGCTTTGCAATACTTCTATGTGCAGATCAAACTTTCTTACTGCAAGATCAAATTCGATTCCTTTCAAAGTTTGATACAAAATCCAGAAATTTTAACTCAGTACCCTACCTTAATATACGCTAATATCCATACCCCTTTCCCAAGAAATAACATGCAGGTTAGATTATATTTGTACTCTGTCCTAGGTAAAGACTGCACAAAGCCAAATGATTTATCACAGGTAGTTTCTCTTCTCCCTAGCAGTTAGTTTTCAGCTGGCTTGCTGGTGAAGCAGGCTCTGAGGGGAAAAAGAAGAAAAAAAAGCCCTATCATCAAAACAAGCAGAAGGTTTCTTTACCTGAGATCACGCCAGGCTTCGACTAAAATCTTCTAGCGAGAGGTTTTCCATGGCAGGGGATCTCGTCTCTTGTCTGCAGTGACTCACTTTGCAGAGAGCTATAGAGAACTAATGTAGACATTTCTCAGTGTATAATACCTGACTGGAGTGGAATAGTGCTTTCAGTCCCTAGGCGCCACAATCACTTCACTAACCCACTGTACTAGAGTGACGTTCAAGTGAATAGCTTCACTGATCACACTCTTTCCTACTGATTAACACTTTCCAACACGACCAGACACTCAAGTTTCAACTTTTCCTTTGAAAACGGATACAAGCATTCCTTGATTCCTCGGGTTATAAAAGCTGCTTATGGCGAGGGGGACACCATAATTAATAGCAGGTTAGTAAAATTAGTGCTGCCACTCCAAATGTTGTCCTTGATCCAAACAATAATTGCATTGATTCTGAAAGGACACGAATGTCCTCCATTTAACCTAATGATCTGCAGGTTGTACACGCTGTAAGGCAACCATCTACCAGAGATTTGATTAACTGCGCACACATCCAAACTATAGTTTATCTGTACAAGTAAAGATTGCAAGACGCTAAACCTACAGACATCTCTCTTTTTTTGTCTCCCTCTCTTTTGATGAGAGGTCTTAAAGGCAATCGTTACCTGTGCAAGTAGGGAATGTGTGCCTGGACCTCTTCAGCTACTGGCCTTAATTTTTTCCATAATTGCTTGGTCAGTATTGTGGATCTCAGGTACTATGAACTGCAGCAGCAATTCCCCAGCTACACGTGGACGGTGAAAACCACCTTCCTTCAGTTCACCTCCTCTGTCCAGTTTGGATCCATAAAAGAAAGACAATGGTCACATTCAGAACGTTGCAGTTCGGTAGTATCCTGCAATGCCTCTCATCAGTTGAAGATCCTTGGCAGTCTTTTATTAGGAGCCCGATCCTCTCCCCTTTGAAACCAATGGCAAAACTCCCATTGATTTCAAGGGGAGCAGAATCGTAGCAGTGGGACCAAAGCTACGGAAGTTCCAGCACCAGCAGATTTAGAAGGGAATGCTATGTGCTCATCTAGTGTTTTCCTATTCTTGTCTGTCCTAAAGTCTCCAGCGATGGGCAACAGCATACTGGGATTCTAAGGAGAAATCCATTGGGGTGACCCATTAAAGTCGAGGTTACTCGACTGTGAACTTGCTACACACAAATAGGGCCGGGGTACTGCCAGTTGTCACCGGTATCATGATGTTAAAGTAACATGTAGGCTAATGACTTTTTACCACAGGCTGGAGTGATCAACTATGCCGCACCAGAAATCTTTCAGGTTCCTGCCTATTGCTGCAGGGCAATCCCAAGGAAACTTAGCTGATATATATTGCAACTCTGCTGTGGCATGCTGTATCCTAAGTTTTACCTCAGAACCGCACCTTCTTTCCTTGGTCGTTCAACAGTGTAAGAACAACTCAAGACTGTCAGAAAGATGTTTGTCTGGGGGGATCAATATAATTTGTGTTTAAATATATAAGCTATAGCAGATGTCTCAAGAGGACAGAAGTGGAGAAAAGTGCTTTAGCCTTAAGAAATAATACCCGCGTGTATCATACCAAATTATCTGAGAATGGGAGGGGGGTGGGGATGAGAGTCTGAAAAAGGGGAGAGAAAACCCATTTTTAATCTAATATCTTCATATAGTAATTACAAAATGTGAACACTAATGTTAATATGCAACTCTGCATATCAACTTGTTTTTGCCAGAACTATTTCATGATAGTGTCATTTACATGTACCTATACTTACAAAGTTCAACACATATTGCACATTGTGGTGAAGTGGCATTTTAAGTTTGATGAAGGTTATAATAGAAAGGGTCTTTTCGGATTATCTTTGCGAAAGCAGCTTCAAAGGCAAATAAAACACGAAAATAAAGGAATTAAAGAAAAAAAACACATTTTCCTCATCTGTACATAATGGACAGCTGTAAACACTGCCAATCGCGTAGTGATCTTTTGCATTTTAAAACAAAGTAACAAAACCACAGCAACATAGTTCCTGATTTGCCCTCCCACTGTTAGCTTAATTTCAGAGAACATAATGTAAATATCTGATTTCAGAAAACGTTACAGCATTACCAGGGGTATTGCTAGCATTCCTACCTTCATTGACCTGAAGAATTCTAGCCAAGTCCTTGTGTTTTAATTTAACACATAAAACATCTACATCCAAAGGTGGGAGGCACTTTCCCATTCACGTTCCCATTGAGTGGAACCTGAGCAATACCTTTCTCATGTTCAAATGAATTGTTTGGCTCCGTTCTAGTTCCATGAGATGACATATCTGTTTATGCTAGTGGAGCACAAGCCCTTCCTTTGGCTGCCGCCTTTGATAATTTCCCTGTAGTAGAAGGGGTGCCTCCTTTTAATTTGACAATGGAGGAGAGGTGGATGTGTGGAAGGAAGGTTTTATTCTATTTGACAAAGCCATTGCTCGGAACCTAAATTTGTGCTAAGGAGCTTCTCCATTTCATTCTCTACTTTCCCATTTCACTCTTCTGCCTTCTAAAAATTTATCTTTTAATCCGTAGAGGCTACCTCTCCAAATAGCTCTCAAAGAAAAGCAATCTGTTTCAATATTTTATAAAGATGATTTGGTGGAATATTCAGTTATGTAATCCCTAAGTGAGAAAATGTTCTTCAAAATAATATGGCACTCCCCCACTCTCCCCTACGTCCAGGCAGATCCTCATCCTTTTGGACTGGACTGAGATGGACTTCATATTGTTGTCTGGATTCATACACATAAAAGGCAAGGGGAAAAGACTATTTTCCATCCGCAACTATATACAGATGATTTTGTGGGATACATCCCTTTGATCATAAAAGATTATCCAGGCACAATGCTCTGGAGAAAGGTAAAACCCCATCAAGATCACTACTAATATGAGGTACTGGAAAATTCCTTCCCAATTCTAAATGTGATGATTTGGAGCTGAATCTTGAATAGCAAAAGTCACTTTGGCTTGAGTGGGAGTTTTGCTTCCACAAGGACTGCAGAACTGGGTCCTTCTGTAGTTCTCTATATGCCTACAAGGATTGTACCTGTCAGGATCAACCAAGAAGGAGAGATATTGTCCCCTTTCAGCACCCACATCCCCTTACTTATTTCCCAAACTATCATTCTCCAAATGTTATTTCATTTTTGTTCTGGCAAAGCAGCTGGAATAGAATTTGACAAAATACTTCTGTTCCTCTAGGGCTGGGGTACCTGCTGCTTTGTCTTCCTCTCTACTTGACAGTTGCTACAACAACCAGGTGAAGCTGGTAATTTCAAAAAGGGATAATTTAAACTTATTAATGATTATTAACACTATCTTAGATTAGTATAGCAACTTTACTTCAGGGGGATCAAAATAATAGATTTTTCATTATCTCAGTGATGGTAGAAGTGGGTGAGGGCTGATAATTTTCATATAATTACATATTCACACATGACTGAAATACACCCATTTCTGTGGGGGACATCGTCATTTTTTAACAATTTGCAACACCATTGTACAACTCATTAGGACAGGAGGTAAAACAGAATACTGTGTGAAACTGAAACTGCAGTGAGAATTTATGCAAACAGGGTATAATGACCTGAATGGGAATTTGTTGAGGACATAGAGGATTTGTCTACTCTGGGGATATTTGCCACCAGTGTATCTATGAATGTAGTTGCATCAGTGCAAATCTCTAGCATAGATGTGATGCACAGGAGTATTTTGTGACTTTTTTACCTTCCTTCCAAACTGGGGTTACCACCTTGCTGCACAGGTGCAAAATGGTTTATACTGGTACAAGGAATGCATTCTAGTGGTTTGTACTAGAGCAGCTGCATTGGTAAAGCTCCATCAATGGCTACAATCCCAGGCTAGACATGGCCTGATGCGAATAGTCCACTTCTGTGAAAAAGGAGTATTTAATTATTAAAAAATGTGGTTAAAACTTTAGTTTTACGTGTCATTAGAAAATCAGCATCTCCAACAGCACCAGACACAGAGTGAGGGACACCTACTGACTTGCCAAAGCCAGTTCTAGAAGCAGCACCCTGCATGTTCCTTTAAGGCATTCCTCTTGTGAGAGCTGATAAGATAAAGATTAGTCTCTTACATTTTTCTGCCTTTACTTTACAGAATATTGAATCACATATAGACAAGGGCTAAAAACATACACCAGGCTCATAACTCATGCACAATATGAGGAACCCCCCAGAAACACTGAGTTTAACCTTTACCTAATCAGGAAACAAATGAAATTGTTTAAATAGCTGGGATATTTACACAGTAAAACCAGATCATCTGGGATATATTAAGATGGTGAAATAAGCAATAACCTTTTTTCATTCCCCTGTGGTTTTGAAACACAGTTTTGCGCTCATCTCAAAATAGCAAAGTTGATCTTAATGTGCAAAAGGGACATTTCTTTTTCTTTCCTCACATGAAGCTCATAATGTGATGTTCAAAAGACTGAAATACATTAGAAAACCTTTAGGGGTTTCTGTGAAAAAAGGAAAGGCTATTAATTTGAACAATGACTCCAATGTGTATATTTAAATATGCAATGTTTATCTAGTACTGACCTGCATTAGCCAAAATCCATAAAACCACGGTTGTGTACAGAAGTGTATAGTTAAAATGTAAAACAAGGATTTTTAATTACTGGTAGGTCATTTTTAAGCTTTTATATTTCACAAAGATATATGTTTAAAAATAATTTGCTTCATGCAGGCAATAGTTCTTTCTAAAGTCTATGCTAGACTGCTTTATTTGTGTATCCATAGTGTTTAGAAGATCTTTATATCTCAATGTAGATAATATTTATTGGAATTAGACAGTTTAAAGGCTTTCATACTAAATTTGATGTATGAGTGGGTGGAGGGAATTATCATCAGATAGGGAAATAACATCAGTCTATATGTTTAAAAAAACCAATCATCTCATCACTTACTGATGTAATTGGGCAGTGAGAGTGCTCAGTTGCATGCCCAGGATACTTAGAGCTTCACAGAACCAGGATCATTGACTGTGATGAGAGTTTTGCCTCAATAAGGAGAGACAGTCATGTCCTACATACCTTACTCATGTGAGTAGTCCTACTGAAGTGGAGCCCTAAGTAAGGAGTACAGGAATAAGGTCCTTGATCCATGTGAAGATGCAATAAAACTAGAAGAAAAGAGGACTAGAAGCCTGATCCTACAAATCCTTTCTTGTGGGAGTAGTGCCATTGACTATAGTGCTACTCACACAAGTAAAGACTTTTCACACGAAGGTTTTCGGGACAGAATCAATTGTAAAACAGTGATACAATTAAAGCAACATTTATATATATTCAGTTAGACTAGCTTTCAATAGGATAAACAATTTCTGCTAAATTATTCTAATTAGCTATTTTAATTCTTCCTGAAAGCCCTCAATCATTGCTTCAGAGGAATAATGTGTAAAACTGAAAATTATTTTTTGATACTGATTATAACTACAGAAAAATAATCTGGGAAGTCAGGAATAATTTACCATAACAGGGAATTCATTATTGAATTGTTTAACGTAGAAGTTTAATTATGGTTGCATATAATTATCATGTAAATATCATTGTGATCACTTTAAGAGGTTATTTATAAAAGTGTACAAACTCTGAAGCAGTCTGAAAAGATTTTTTTTTTTTTGCTTTGCTTCCCAAGTCTCTCAAGTACACTATATGTTTTAACTTAAACCAAAGTATAGCCAAGGGCAGACAGGAGTTCCAACAGTGACCAGTGTAATACTCAGTGCTTTTAATTACTGTAGCAATAAATCACACAGGAATGTCCTCCAGGAACTAAATGATTTTCTAAAAACATTTGAGAATATTTTTGAAATTCAATTAATTGAAGGCACCAGATAAAAGGTACATATTCTTAATGGCTATAAAGTAACCCTAAGGGATGTAACTGAGCTCCAAGCTTAACTTCAAAGTGTGACCGAAATACTTACTGTATTACTTTAAAAGTATTCAGATCAATGAATCAGTTAAGATTACTTATACATTTACCAACCTTTTCATTTTCTTTTTGAATATGATAGAAAGAATTGCTCTGGTTTCCCAGGATACAAAAAAGCTGTTGAGACCTGTAAAAGAAATTGTAATTAAAGCCAGCCTTCAGTCAAAACTGGTATTATGAATTTTTAGTTGACACAAGATAAAGGCCAGCAAAACATAAAAGTGGTTTGATGAAACATACATTTACATGTTTGATACAAAAACTTAACAGGTTTGTATTTCAGGCTCTGGGATGAAATCCTGGCCTTATTGAAGACAATGGGAGTTTTGCCATGAACTTCAATAGAGCCAGGATTTTATTGTGGTATTTTGCTTTTGTTTAAGCATCAAACTGATCAAGGAAAATGTTTGATTTTGGGCCAAATTCTGTTTTGTTTGCTCATGGGAGTAGTCATGTTGATTTCAATATGGACTTGATCATGCAAGGTGCTGAACAGCTCCTGACAGCAATGGATACTATCAGCTCCCATGGTAATGCTCATCACCTTGCAGAATTGGGCCATAAGTGAATAAGGCATGCAGGATTGGGCCCATTGTTCATAAATGATAAGATATTATGGAAAGAAAGAATTGAAAACAGAAATTATCTGAATTGAGAAGTGTTGCATATGTAGTACGCTTAGTCAAAAGTATTAACAAATGTGTAGTTGCTGATGTGATAAGCCCAGCCAATTTTTTAATAGATTAATCTATTCTGATCGGTTCTTCTTTCCCTTCTGTATTCTCCTACCTTAACTATGTTCCTACTTACACAAATATTTATATTACATGAAATTGGGTGCTGGTTTTATAGACATTAGTTATTTATTGTTTCAGGTGACAGAGTTCAATATCTAAGATTATGAAAAGAAATTATGTACTGCTAATACCAGTTCATAGAGGAAAAATAATTAAAGATGCGTTATTTGGTAGTGAAGGAAGTTTAGAAATAGCTGAACTTGAAATATGCACACATGCATGCACATGCACAAAAACAGAAAAAAAGATGCAAAATAGAAGAATAGGTATCCATTGCAGATGACAGAGCTAAAATCAGAATTAAAAACTGCAAAAATATTGGAGGAATAAGTGCAGCTCTCTCTCTCATATCATTCAAAAGTACAGACATAAAGCTAGAGTTATCTTGTATTCTTTCACACACTTTATAATCCTGTGTCCTAACCACACACCACAGAGGTGAAGGGTAAATGTAGGGGTCAGTGAACATTGGGAAAATTCACAGTGTTTTACAATCGCAGAATCACCTGTGCTAAGGAGTTACGTGGTGGTCCACTCTGCAAATTCACATGTTATTTAATAAACATTTTAGGAGTGTAACACTCATTAAAGTAAAGAACAAATAGCACTAGGCCTTGTCAAGTCAACTTCTGCTGTTCTTTTTATGAGACTCTTTTAAGCAGAGACTACAAATTGTAGCAAAGAGTTTGATGAATTATTTTAAATGTCAAATATCTATAAGATCCAGAAAAGACTAGTGATCCCCCAAAATACCACCTCTGTGAACTCAACCCAGATTAGGGCCAGTTCTACATACATAAAAGGCTAGAATAGCACAGTAAATTCCTGTTTGGATCACCCATCACGCCGTGACAGTGGTCAGTAGCTCTAAAAAAAAAGTCTTATTTTTATAAAGAACTTTGCAGTCAGAAGACCTTTTCTCCGGAGCAGTTAGCTTGAATATCTCAGCAGGGCTATATGTTAAGAAGCCATTGGGTCTAACAAAGGAATACATAGATTTAGGATTAGGTCACTCTGTCACAAAGTTCTGAGAAGCTGTAGCATATACCTGAACTTTTTTTTTTTTTAAACTATTTTTTTTTTAAATTGAAAAAAAAAGATTTAAAAATGACTGTTTTTAGCTGTGCTGAAAAGGTTGAGTTGCTGCATTATAGAAGAAATGCAGTATAAAAAGTTAGGTTATTGTATTGAGATTAAAGCTGGGTGAGCCTGGAAAATCTTGTCTGGGAAGCAAGATCACTTAAAAGAAAATTCAGATGAACACATTTTAATTTTAGTTAAGGTGTGCTCAGTAAAGAAAGAAATACTTGAAAGAGAAATTGTAGGGCTCACAAAAAGTCAATTTAGTCAAAATATTAAATATACACAAATCTGTAATAATGTGATATGTTTTATTAGCATTTTATTATTCAACTATCACTCCTCTTCCAAGAGTCTGATTTCACATTAGATATAACTACATATCCTGGGACTCAAGTAACAAGGGATGCCTGCAGGAGCCTTCATACTCTTTGAAGGAAGAGATTTCCTTGAAGAGAAGGAGACCATGATTTCTTGTCACCACTGCTCTCCAGAGAGACAACTGCTAGAGATCTAGGAACATAGGTCAAAATTCTAAAGTAGCACAGTACCCATAAGGATTAAATCTTGCCTAAAATTTAACCACAGAGCTGCCCAAGTAGGAATCTGAGGCTGCCAAGCCTGTTCTTTGTGCCCATGCCAGGTGAACTTTGAGGTAGAATTATTGCAGAATGGTATGTCACCTGCTTTTCTTGAAAATAAGAAAACCTTAGTATTGAGCACAGATCTGAAAGGAACCATGGATCCCACAGCTCCCATGGCAACACTAGCCTAACCTGGAACTGAGGTTGACATAGTACCAAAGGTGTTGATAATTTGGGGAGGGTGGAAACCTTAGATGAAACAATCTAATAGATCCCGTGGGGGAGTAATTGGGGCTTGGTAACACTGAGCTGTCCAACATCTCCATCACAAGGGATTTTTGCCAGATGATCCAGATGCAGATGATTAATTTGAGTAGGGCAGATGTGAGGAAGTCCTATCCTTTATGGCATCTTTAGAATATAGAGAAGCTACCCTCACCAGGTCTGTTTGGATTCTACAACAGGATCTCAGATGGACCCTTTCTTTTCTGAACTTTTTGGTCTTTTAGAACCACTGCCAGCGTACGAGGTGTTTTCTCAGCTTCATCCAAATAACTCAGAACTTTGGCTGGTAAAAACTGTTTTGATGGTTCCTTATGGGATTGGTTTAGCCTGGAATTTTGCATCAGGCTTTGGCACTGAAAAAGACTTAGCAGCCATCCCACTTATACATGTTATGAAGGAAGATTTCTGTGCTCACAAAAATAAGTTTACTCTCAAATAATATATCTTCATCTGTGTTTCTGTAATTACTGATATATTTATAAGGGCTCTCCAGCCTGTCTCTTTCTGTAATTAAAAAGTGCTCTGGATTGCTATTTGGGCAATAGCAGTTCATAGTACTTAGTATCACTAAAACAGCTTATGAAGGTGCTTTATAATTACCAAAAGAGACCTTATAAAATTTATAAACTATAGTGATTAAAATTGCTGTTTGGGGGCTCAACCCTTACAATTCCCTTTCTCTGTATTTCTCTTTCACTGAGAAAGAAAATTTGCTCTTGTCTTTCTTTAGTTACATGAAAAAAAGTGAAATTCAGAATGAGAAATGAGATAATGCCAATAATAATCTTGTTTTCAATGTTACTTTTCATCTTTTTTTTTTTTTTTTACTTCCTACTAGTTGCCTGTGACAATGTAGATTTTTTTCTTGTAAATTTAATTGTAATTTTGTGCAGTAATTCCTTATTGGGATGGAAAGTTTTATATGAAACCAGGAAAAAAAGTTTCAACTGTAATGGCCCTAATTGTAATGGCTTGCACCCGCGCCACTTGAATTCAAGTAGTGATTATAATTTATTGAGTTGAGATCTGGCAACTATTGTAAAATGCCCCAGAAAGCTGAAACAAGATGGGATTTTGTTTACCTCCCAGAAGTTCAAATACCTTTTGTTTAAGCGAGCAACAACATTTTCGCTCTGTACACCACACCCAAAAGTGGATTCCAATGTGAGGTGATTTTAAAATAACCAACTGGAGAAACGTGACAAAGTTGTAACTTTACTTGATAGGAGTTTAATCAGACAAAGATTGGAAGAGGTGGTGGAAATAACAACCAACAACAACAACAAAAAGATGAAAACAAGCCTAGAACAGAGCCAGAACACACACATTTCCTTCTCTTAGGCTTTCCTGTACTGGTACCCAGTTTGTATGTAAGGATGTCACCCTTGAATTCTATCAAGGGTAATTTGTAAGTTTTGCTAATTTATATCTTACTTTTCTTTGTAACAAAAGTTTGTGCTAGCATTACTAGGCTATTCATTAGATTTTCAATGATGCAGATTCTATATAATCTATTTGGTTTTGTTTCCGCTATTATGTTTTAACCTTGTAAACAGTGTGACACACCCAGACCAGTGGGTTACAGGAGTCTGGTCCTATTGGGATCCAGGAAGCCACTGCTAAAGGATTCCCCCCCAGCCTAAGGGGGGGAGGGGGAGGGGTCCACAGGGCCTGAAGACCAAAAAATTACAGGGGACAACTAATAAAAGAACAGGGACAGGAGTGAGGTCAAAGGGTCAAAAGAAGGGAACCAGACGGGGACACCGAGCAGAGAACCCCGGACAGCGCCCACTGCTCCTCGAAGGCGTCAAGGGAGCCAGTGGACGCAGCTCAGAGGAACTCTGCCCGGATACGTGAAAGAACTGAGGACCTGAAATACGCCTCACAGTCACAGGAAACTCCATCGGCCAACCTCCTCACTCTGGTTTTATAGATGGCCAGTTTCGCTAGGGCCAGAAGGAGGTTGACCAGGAGGTCCCGCGACTTTGTGGGGCGACAGATAGGGAGTGCATAAATAAAAAGGTGAGGAGAAAAGTGCAACCAAAATCTTAAGAAAACATCCGTGAGGAGCCGGAATAGGGGCTGCAGCCTGGCGCACTCCAGGTAAACATGCGCCAGGGTCTCCCTCACGCCGCAAAAGGGGCAGGTGTCTGGGATAGGGTAAACCGCATCAAGTACACGCCCGTGCTCACGGCTCTGTGAAGGAGCTGCCAAATGATGTCCCCAGTGGGCTTCGGGATCAGAGCAGAATACAGGCTGGCACACTGGGGCTCCTCACCCTCCAGAGGTGGCAGAAGGTCCCACCACTTCATATCGGGGCGGGACGTGAGGGTGAGGACATGAAGAACATGGAGCACGAGCGTGTATAGATGTTTCCTTGGCGCGGTCTGGAATGGAACCGGCTGTAGATGGTGCAGCTGGCTCATCGCGAATGGACGGGAAGGGGGCCGGTTGGGGCCACGGGGCAGGGGCCCGATGAAAAAGTCTGGAGGGCTCGGAGTAGAGGGTGGGCGGGGCGTGCCCTCTCGCAGGACTCTGTCAAGATAGTCCCGAGCAGCGGGCGGCAAAGCGGCCCTCACCTCCTGAAGTACGCGCCGGGGAGTACGAGGTCTGGAGAGCCCCATGTGCTGAGCAAGCGTCAGGGGATCCAGCCAGTCTCCCCGGTCGTAGTCCAGGAGGTCTTCGACTTTGGTGACTTCTGCTAGGACCAACCTCTGGCGCACCATGGGGGACTCCGCCACCTGCACACGAAGCTGGGGGTTGTATAGCAGGGGCTCCGCGAGGAGATCTGCCCCCACAGTGGCCGCCACGGACCTGGTCACTGAAAACAGTTTCCAGGTCCAGAGGAGGTCCTGGTAGAAGACTGGCAGCTCAGAGAGGCCTCGCGGAAGACCTCTCAGATGGAGACAAAGGAGCTGCCGGTCATATCGGAGCCCTCGGAAGCGGCGCAGGAAGGCGTGCGCCAATACGCTCCATGCCGGACTACCTGCACCATAAAGGAGCCTCTGCAGGGCCTGGAGGCAGAAGACGTGGACCTGAGCATGCAGACACTTCAGGCCCTGCTCTCCCTCCTCCAGGGGTAGATGGAGAACCCCCGCAGAGACCCAGTGCAGTCCTGACCAAAAGAACTCCAGAATCAATGTCTGGAGGGTGGTCAGGAAGCCAGGGGCTGGGACCAGGGTGTTGAGCCGGTACCAGAGCATGGACAGGACTAGTTGATTGAGCACCAGTGCTCTCCCTCGAAGGGAGAGACACCGGAGTAGTCCTGTCCATTTCCGGAGCCGCTCCGACACTCTGCCCTCTAAACCTAGCCAGTTCTCCAGCGGAGACGGATGCGTGGCAGAAAGGTAAACGCCGAGATAGAGCAGCGGACCCACGCTCCACCAGATGGCCTGAAGCGCTGGTGGGAGGGAGCTCGCCTGCCACCCGTCCCCTACCACCAGGCCAGAGCTCTTGACCCAGTTAACCCGGGCGGAGGAGGCCGCCGAATAGATGGTCTGGCAAGCCTCCACCCGCACCAAGTCGCCCTGGTCCTGGACCACGAGGAGCACGTCGTCGGCGTATGCCGACAGGACCAGCCGCAGCTCCGGCTCCCGCAGCACCAACCCTGCCAACCTCCTACGGAGGAGACAGAGGAAGGGCTCGATCGCCAGAGCATACAGCTGGCCTGAGAGGGGGCACCCTTGACGTACTCCTCGCCTGAAGCTGACCGGTTCGGTCAGGGTCCAGTTGAGCCTGACCAAACACTCTGCGGAGGCGTACAGCACCTGGAGAAAACCCACAAACTGGGGCCCGAAGCCAAATGCTCGCAGAGTGCCCAGGAGATACCCGTGGTCCACCCTGTCGAACGCCTTCTCCTGATCCAGGGACAGGAGGGCGAATGACAGACCATCCCTACACCCGAGTTCCAAGAGGTCCCGGACCAGATACAAGTTGTCGAAGATGGTGTGGCCCGGGATGGTGTAGGTCTGGTCTGGTCGGATCACGTCCACCAACACGGACCCTAGCCGCAGCGAGATGGCCTTCACTACGATTTTATAGTCCGTGCTGAGGAGTGAGATGGGACGCCAATTCCGTAAATTGCGGAGGTCCCACTTCTTCGGCAATAAGGTCAGCACGGCTCGCCTGCACGAAAGAGGGAGGACCCCGCCCTGCAAGGACTCGGCCCAGTCGGTGACAAGGTCCGGGCCGAGGACGTCCCAAAACATGCAGTAGAACTCCACGGTCAGCCCGTCCATGCCCAGAGATTTATTGGTGGGCATGCGGCGGAGTGCTTCCGAGAACTCGGCCAGAGTGAGAGGCAGCTCCAGCCGGTCTCGGTCGCCCGCGCTGACCGTCGGGAGTTCATCCCAGAGCATTCTGCAAGCGTTAGGGTCGGTCGGATCCGGGGAGAAAAGGCCTGCGTAGAAGGCCCTGGCCCTCCCGCACATTTCCGCCGGATCCGTGAGGGGGGTGCCATCTTCTGCTAGAAGGCAGGTGACGTGCTTTTTAGCCCCCCTCTTTTTCTCCAGGGTGTAGAAGAAGCAGGAACCACGATCCATCTCCCAAAGGAGGCGGATGCGGGATCGAACAAAGGCACCTCGGGCCCAATGGTCCTCGAGGGTCCGCAGCTCTTCCCGCTTCTCCCGGCACGCTCCGCAGAGGGATGGATCACCGGGGCTGGCAGCCAGACGCCTCTCCAGCTCTAAGACCTCCCATTCCAACTGCCCTATCGCCGCATTCCTCCGTCGGCTGGCGCCCCGGGTGTAGTCACGGCAGAAGAGCCGGGCGTGCACCTTTCCCAGGTCCCACCACCGTTGCGCCGAGGGAAAGGCACGCCGCTGCCCTCGCCAGGCTAGCCAGAACTCCTGGAAGGATGCCACGAAGTCCACATCCTCCAACAAGCTATTATTGAAGTGCCAATAGGCCGGCCCCGGCCTCTCCGCGCAGAGAGAGACTGTCACGGTGGCTAGATGGTGATCTGAAAAAGGGGCCGGCTGGACGCTGGAGGAGTGGGCCCTGGAAAGATGGAAGCGTGACATATAGATGCGGTCCAACCGGGAGTGGTACGACCGATGGACCTCCACCCGGACAAAAGTGAATGTCGAAATGTCATCCGGGTGGTGGTCGCGCCAGACGTCCACCAGGGAGTGATGTTCGACGATCTCCCAGAGGACGTCCGCGGCGGCCTGGTGCTGCTCGGTCCCCGAGCGGTCCCATTCCTCAAGGGTGGCATTAAAGTCCCTGCCCAGGCCAGGCACTCGCGAGGATCCAAGGTGCCAAGGAAGGCGGACGCCTGCTGATAAAAACACAACCTCTCCGGGCCCAATGTCGGGGCGTAAACGTTGACGAGATTAACTACAAGCCCCTCCATGAGGACCCGGAGGTGCAGCAGGTGGCCCGGCACAGCCTCGGTGACCCCCAGCACCTCGGGCTGTAGGTCGGGGGAGAACAGGGTCGCCACTCCAGCCGTACGAACTGTGAGGTGGCTAAAATAGACCCTGTCCCCCCACTCCAGCCGCCAGCTAGCTTCAGCGGCCGGATCTGTATAGGTCTCCTGCAGGAAAATCACAGAGTACCCCCCCTCCCAAAGGAAGGAGAGCACCTGGCTCCTGCAGAGACCCATCCTACAGCCCCGGGTGTTTAATGTTGCGAAGATGATCGGTGCCATGAGGGCTGGGAGGATCCTCGCTAGCAGAGACACCCAGGGCCTCCGTCGGGACACGCAACAATCTGTGACCTACCCTGTAAGCGATTAAGGAGTCACGGAAGAGGTGGACCCGTTGGTAGACCGCGGCGGCCTGCCTCCTGGTCCTCTTACCCTCCCCCATGAGGGCCCTCGCAGCCTGGAGGATCTGATGGAAATCCCCCCATCGCTGGAGTGCAAGCTGTACCTTGTTGCAGGAGCCACGGATGTCCTCAACGAAGTCCCGTAGCTCCTCTCTCAGCGTATGGGGGGGTGGGGTTATTGATCTATGGCTATCCCCCAGCGGGGCCCCTGTCACAGCCCCATGGCCCACCGAGACGGGCAAGCAGGGGGCAGACCCTCGACGTGGCATCCGATGGGCTGGCACCACGTGGCTTGCCTCAGACCCTGGCTCAATGGGGGGTGGCGGAGGGAAAATAGCAGCCCCTGGTGGGTCGGGACAGGGAAAAACAAAGGCCGCTCCTTGGGAGTCATCCTCTGGGATATGGAAGGAGACAACCCCAGGGGCGGCAATAGCATCATGGGAAGTGGAGGGGACAGGGACGGGGTCAGTGACAGGGGCAGGGTCGGAGTCAGGAATAGGGACAGGGGAAGGGGCGATAGTGGGATCGGGGGCCTCAGCAGCCAGGCCACTGGGTGGGGGGGGTGGCACCCCACAAAGGGGCTCAGGGATTTGCAGGGAAGGAGGTGGGCCCTCGGCGATGCCGGACTCGTGCTCCAAGGCAGATGGTAAGGCCACGGCGTCCGTAGGTGGAGAATCAACGATGGGGCCCCCACCCAGAAAGGAGGTCGGCTGTCCCTCTGCCATGAGGGAGTCCCTTGGCGACTCGGGTCCCGGTTGCGTGGCACTGGCCGTCACCTCAAGAGGTTCGGCGGCCGCTAGCGGGGTGCCATCTGCAGCTGGGATGGTGGAAGAGTCCAGGGGCTCCTCAGAGGCGGGAGTGGAAGCAGTGGGTAAGGGGACGGAATACAGGGAAAGGGGGGCTGAGGCAAGGTCGCTCAGATCGAGGCCCGCTGGCAGAGGGTCGTCCTCCCCCTGGGTAACCGGGGTCAGACCCAGGGCCTCTATCTCCTCATAAATGGAAGGGAGATCACCTTCCACCACCCCAGGGCTCTCCCCTCCTGCACCCGAAGCGACGCTCGCCTTGGTGCGTGCAGGGGCTTCAGATTGTAAGGGGGCGAGAGGGGCTCCATCAGGGGTTTCCATAGGAAGGGACACCGGAGGAGGGGTAGTGATTTCCTCCGATGCTGCCACGTCTTCCCTAGCCAGCAATGGTGGACAAAACCCACCTGGAGGCAAAGCGGAAGGCTCAGCATCGGTTCCCCCCTTCCTTGTCTTCCGGGGGGCTACCGCATCAGATGGAAGGAGCGGAGCTCGAGCCTTCCGCTTGCCCCGCTTCCCCTGTACTAAGGACCAGCCCTCCATGGCATCATCCGGGGGCTGGCTAACAGGAGTTGGGTCAGGGAGCAAGAGCGAAGGCTTAGGGACTCGGGGAGGCAATGGTGGGGCAGCATGTAGGAGGGAGGATTCTCTCTGGGGCATGCCCTCTTCTATGCCCGGCGATATCCCTACCTCACCCTCCTCCACAGGCCCCGCCAGATCACAGGCGGCAGAGGCGGGGCCCTCTCGCTCGTCTAGGCGCACTGGGGGAGATACCCCTTGGGCCTGAGCGGGAGCATTGGTGGGCCGGAAAGGAGGAGGGGCGGCTTCGGGCGCCGGGCAGCTAGGGGCGCCGGCGCCCTGCCGGGGCTCGGGGGTCCCGGATGTCTCTCCATGCCAGGCCAAAGGGCAGTCCCTCCGGATGTGTCCCATCGCCCGGCAGAGGTAGCACCGGGCCTCCCCCATTGAATAATGTACCCGGTAGCGGGCCCCCTGGTAGGGGACCAAGAAGGACCCCTCGAGCGCCTCACCATCACGTGCCGCCAGCGGCAGTTGTAACTGTACCTGCCGGCGGAACGAGAGGATGTGACGGAGGACGGGGTCTTTGCAGCCCAATGGGAGAGGGCTGACCACAGAGATCGGCTTCCCCAGGGTAGAGAGGGCGGGTAACAGGGCGGCATTTGGAAGGAAGGGAGGGACAGAAGTCAGGACCAGATGGGCGCCCAGGTCTTCTAGCAGCTCCAGGGGGACATACACGCCCCCCACCGCCAGGGGCTTCTCCACTGCCTCCTGGGCGGCGGCCTCCGATGCTAGGAAGAAGACGACCTTTCCGTTCATCTTGGAGGCCGCCACAATGGCTGTGGGCCCCACCACCCTCGCCAACGCCCACACGTAGGTCTCCACGTGGGGCGAGGCGGGTACCAGGAGGCAACAGACGCAGTGCTTCCTGGTCAAGGTGGGGAAGGGGCCCTGGCCACTATAGATGGTAGCAGAGGCAATGGATGGGGGAGATGACGTAGCAGCAGGCGGGGGGGCCGCCACCACCTGGGCGTATGCCCTGGGAGCTGGGGGTGGGACACCCATAGAGCTGGTGGAGGGAACAGCAGGGGGGGCCGCGGCAGTGGGGGCACCCCCTGCCATGGAGGGCCTGGCTTTTTTTAGCGGGGCCTTTACCCTTCTTCATGCCCTGGCCCTTCCTGCCGGCTGGGGGGACTCCCCCAGAGTCAGAGGGGGCGAGGGACATGGCAGCAGCGGAGGTCACCTCATTACCCACCACTGCCAGTGCTCCAGCAGGGATGGTAGTAGGTGGCTCGGCAGCGGCGGTTGAGGTAGAGGCTGGGGGGGATGATGGTGGGGTGGGTGGAGGAGGGGCAGCAGGGTCTGCCCGAAGGGTCTCACTCTCCTCGTCCCCTGCCATAATGAGGATGGGGGGAGAGCAAACACTGGAGGGGGGGGTAGGGAAAGGGGAAGCAGGTCGACCACTCCTCCCCACTAGGCTGTAGGCAGGGGAGGAGGGTGCCAAAAAACAGGGGGTGGATGGAGGGGCTATCAAGTGCTAGGGGTCAGTCACTGACTCAGGGAAGGTTTACGGCTCCTCTTGTTGCACCAAGGAAGGGAGGAAATAACAGCATGGGGGGGGGTGTGCAGTGAGAGAATTAAACTAAAACAGGGAGTGGCACAAGTGCATAGGAGGGGACATGGGCACACGAGGGGAGGGGCTAATCAGGGCAAGGGGACCGCAGGGGGAAGGGAGTAACCAGGCGGGAAATGGGGCAAAGGAACCACGGGGCTAGCTTCGGAGGGTGGGGCGGGTCAAACAAAGGCTTCAGAGGGAAAGGGCGGGGCAGGCAAACAAACTGGAGCTAGCGAGGGGCTGGGGCAAGGGGGAGGGGCAAAAGGCAGCAAGGGGCAAATGGGTAGGCAGCAGGGGCAAAGCTGGGGGCTTGTTGCAGGGGAGAGGGGGTCAGTCAAAAGGGGGGGGTATGTGCACTTGCAACAAAAAGGAAGTCCTTGGAAGCAGGCTGCTGTATCAGGCCCAATGGTGGCAACAGGGCGTAGCAAGCCTAGGTGAGCAGCTGAAATCCCAGAGGCAGGAGCTTGAGGTAGATGGTAAGTAGCCAGTGGGGGTGGTGGAGGGGGCAACGACGATGGTGGTGGTGGGGGTCGGGGGGACACACAGACGGACCAGGGGGCAGGCTCTACACCACACCCCCTGTGTCCCACAAACACAGTCTAGACCCCCACCACAAGAGCACAGTTCAAAAGTTACTCAGTCCGTGAGAACCCCCTCCACGGTGGTATGTTCTTACGCGCTCCTCTACTGGCAAATCGTCCTCTTCTCTTTCTCGGGGTTTCAGCAGCTCCCAGCAGCAAACACAACAGCTTCAGGCGGCAGTCTGGTGGCCAGCAGGATGGATTCCTCTCAGGTGGTGGTCCATGGTGGTGGTGTCCTCAGCAGCAGGAGCAATGGCTGGCTCCCTCCCTCCCCTCCTCCGGGGAGTGGGCCAGCAGCCCCCCGCAAGGGGCTGTGACTGAGCAGCAACAACCAAGGGGGAGGGGCGGCTAGCAGCCAGCCAGTAAGCAGGTAGCAGAGATGCAGGGGCGGGGGGATTAGTCCAGCCAGTGGAGTAGCTGGAGCAGCAGCAACAGACAGCAGTTGTAGGGAAAACCCAGGACCTAGAAGCAGGAGGAGTAGCTCTCTACCTCCCTCCTTCTAGGCCAGTGAGGTACAGGAGTCTGTTCAAAGGCAAACACACTGGTCATTGGCTGAACAGTTGTCTGTTCCCTGAGTGACCAGAGCAAGGGTTGCACTAGAGAAATCAGGAACCTGCTAGAACCAGTTAAGGCAGGCAGGCTAATTAGGACACCTGGAGCCAATTAAGAAGAAGCTTATAGAATCAATTAAGGCAGGCTAATCAGGGCACCTGGGTTTTAAAAAGGAGCTCACTTCAGTTTGTGGGGTGAGTGTGAGGCACAAGGAGCTGAGAGGTGTGCTGCTGGAGGATTGAGGAGCACAAGCGTTATGAGACACCAGGAGGAAGGTCCTGTGGTGAGAATAAGGAAGGTGTTTGGAGGAGGCTGTGGGGAAGTAGCCTAGGGAGTTGTAGCTGTCATGTAGCTATTACAGGAGGTACTATAGATAGCTGTAGTCTACAGGGCTCTGGGTTGGAACCCGGAGTAGAAGGGTGGCCTGGGTTCTCCCCAAACCTTCTAATTGACCTGGACTGTGGGTTCTTCCAGAGAGGAAGGTCTCTGGGCTGTTCCCCAACCTACATGGTGAATCTCTAAGGCAAGAAAATCTGCTAATAAGTGTAGGACCCACCAAGATAGGGGAGGAACTTTGTCACAACAGTGTAAAATAAATGCTTTGGGCAAAATTTGTAAAATTGTGTGCTTAAAAGTATGTTCTCAAATGTATATTTATACCTCTAAATAACAATTGTTTTAGGTACTTAAATAAGAATTTAGGAGATTAATTTTGGGTTTAGTAGGGTTTTTTATTTATTTACCTTAAAAAAAGGACTGGACATTTATATGGATAATGAAAATATCCAGAATAACCCCCCTTTTTCCCAAATCTAGGAGGGTATCTAAACCCTCATGCTTCAGGGCACAAGGTGGCTTTTAACTGAGGGGGTTTGGAATAAATTGTATAATTACCATCTTTAGAGGTTGTCACAGTTTCAGGGTAATAGCACTTGTATTCCCCCTCCATGGTCCCTTGAGGGCACCCATTTGAGGTTTCCAGCTCCCTGCCATACTCTCTCCTGGGTGGCCACCTGTCTCTCTCTCCCTGCTGCATGGGGTTTTAAGGCTGCACAGCTTGCTGCCTTACACTGGGATATCCACAGGAAGCCAGTCTGCCTAAAGTCCAGTGCTCTCTCTGAAGGCTATGAATAGTGTATTTCTGGCAGTTCATATTCTAGAATCATAGAATATCAGGGTTGGAAGGGACCTCAAGAGGTCATCTAGTCCAACCCCCTGCTCAAAGCAGGACCAATTCCCAACTAAATCATCCCAGCCAGGGCTTTGTCAAGCCGGGCCTTAAAAGTCTCCAAGGAAGGAGACTCCCCCCTCCCCCCCAGGTAATGCATTCCAGTGCTTCACTATCCTCCTAGTGAAATAGTGTTTCCTAATATCCAACCTGGACCTCCCCCACTGCAACTTGAGACCATTGCTCCTTGTTCTGTCATCTGCCATCACTGAGAACAGCTGAGCTCCATCCTCTTTGGAACCCCCGTTCAGGTAGTTGAAGGCTGCTATCAAATCCCCCCCTCATTCTTCTCTTCTGCAGAATAAACAATCCCAGTTCCCTCAGCCTCTCCTCATAAGTCATGTGCTCCAGACCCCTAATCATTTTTGTTCCCCTCTGCTGGACTCTTTCCAATTTTTGCACAAAGTTACAAGTTACCACACAGCTCTTTCTAAGGAAGGACATTTATACTTAAGATAAAAGCATTACAGAGAAAACATATAAAAACAATATAAGTTCCTATACTCATGCAAAAAGTTTACCAAACCCTCAGTCATATGGGGCCCTAGACGACCAAAGTCTTTCCAACCCTTCTGCCAGGGTTGGGACCCCTTTAGACATCAGGTTCTATCCATTTGCTGGATCAGAAAGAAGTCCCTGAGTCACTTTAAACCCAGTTTTTTTTAAAAAACAAAAGCCCTGTCTTTGTTCATTTCTGGAAAAAACATTTTGAAACAGTATATGTGAGTCTCCCAAGGTGGTGGTACCTCTCTGGAGGTGTGTTTAACCTGAGTGTTTGACAAACAAATTGATAACGTAAATAGAAATACGTCACCAGGACCAGATGGTATTCACCCAAGAGTTTTGAAGGAACTCAAATGTGAAATTGCAGAACTACTAACTGTAGTCTATAACCTAGCATTTAAATCAGCTTCTGTACCAAATGACCGGAGGATAGCTAATGTGATGCCAATTTTAAAAAAAGGGCTTCAGAGGTGATCCCAACAATTAAAGGCTGGTAAGAATGACTTCAGTACCAGGCAAACTAGTTGAAACTATAGTAAAGAGCAAAATTGTCAGACACACAGATGAACATAATTTGATGGGGAAGAGTCAATATAGTTTTTGTAAAGGGAAATCATACCTCACCAATCTACTAGAATTCTTTGAGAGGGTCAACAAGCATGTGTACCAGGGGGATCCAGTGGATATAGTGTACTTAGATTTTCAGAAAGCCTTTGACAAGGTCCTTCACCAAAGCCTCTTAAGCAAAGTAAGCTGTCAGAGGATTAGAGGGAAGGTCCTGTCATGGATCGGTAACTGGTTAAAAGATAGGAAATAAAGGGTAGATATAAATGGTCAGTTTTCAGAATGGAGTGAAGTAAGTAGTGGTGTCCCCCAGGAGTGTGTACTGGGACCAGTCCTATTCAACATATTCATAAATGATCTGGAAAAAGGGGTAAACAGTGAGGTGGCAACATTTGAAGATAATCCAAAACTACTCAAGATAGTTAAGTCCTAGCAGACTGCAAAGAGGTACCAAAGGATCTCACAAAACTGGGTGACTGGGCAACAAAATGGCAGATGAAAATCAATGTTGATAAAAGCAAAGTAATGCACATTCAAAAACATAATCCCAACTATACATATAAAATGATGGGGTCTAAATTAGTTGTTACCACTC
Source organism: Malaclemys terrapin pileata (assembly GCF_027887155.1). Lineage (NCBI taxonomy): Eukaryota > Metazoa > Chordata > Testudines > Emydidae > Malaclemys > Malaclemys terrapin. The sequence goes on from NC_071506.1 coordinate 165,921,150, forward strand.
AAGAAAGAGATCTTGGAGTCAATGTGGATAGTTCTCTGAAAACATCCACTCAATGTGCAGTGGCAGTCAAAAAAGTGACACGGAATCATTGTGAAAGGGATAGATAATAAGACAGAAAATATCATATTGCCTCTATATAAATCCATGTATACCCCCATCTTCAATACTGCATGCAGATGTGGTCGCCCCATCTCAAAAAAAAAAAAATATTGGAATTGGAAAAGGTTCAGAAAAGGACAACAAAAATGATTAGGTGTATGAAACAGCTTATCTGAGGAAAGATTAATAAGACTGGGACTTTTCAGCTTGGAAAAGAGATGACTAAGGGGGGATATGATTGAGGTCTATAAAATCATGACTGGTGTGGAGAAAGTAAATAAGGAAATGTTATTTACTCCTTCTCATAACACAAGAACCAGGGGTCACCAAATGAAATTAATAGGCAGCAGATTTAAAACAAACAAAAGGAAGTTTTTTTTTTTCACACAATGCACAGTCTGTGGAACTCTTTGCCAGAGGACATTGTGAAGGCCAAGGCTATAACAGGGTTCAAAAAAGAACTAGATTTGTTCATGGAGGATAGGTCCATCAATGGCTATTAGCCAGGATGAACAGGGATGGTGTCCCTAAGCCTCTGTTAATGAGAAGCTGGGAATGGGCAACGGGATGGATCACTTGATGATTACCTGTTCTGTTCATTCCCTCTGGGGCATCTGGCATTGGCCACTGTTGGAAGACTGGATACTGGTCTAGATAGACCTTTGGTCTGACCCAGTATGGCCGTTCTTATGTACTTTAATCATCTCCCACTGTTTTTTAGTTCATGATGGAGCTGTGTAAACCCTCCGCCCTGGAGTTGCATAGAATCCCTGGCCCATAGTGATATATAGACCATTCATACACTTAATACAATGTAGTCCCCAAAGATATTGCATGCACTTGCAGAGGTTTTTTACCTGCCTATGAAGCAGCTGGTACTGACCATTGTTATGTGATTAATGTGCATAAGTCTTGTTAAGTAGTGTCAGGCTGTTTTAGGCCTCAACCTTCTGGAAGTTGTAAGAAGCAAGCACAGTTCAATCCTGCAAGCATAAGCATAATCTAACTAGGGAGCTTTATAGACTAAAAAGGAAAATCTGTAAAGACAGAGATACTTCTTTAAGCAGACTTGAGCTTTTTTGAGTCTAGCAAATTGACCACAATTAGGACAACAGGCCGCATAAAGAAAAGACGAGATGAGCACAGGTGCACAGTTCATAAGATCAAGATAATCGCAAATACCACACTAGAACATTTGGCCACCTTAATTGGTTTACATGTTTTGAGACATGGCCAGCAAATACTGTATAAATAAGGTGTAAAGATGCAAGTGTTTGTCTGTGTGTTGACCTAAAAGAGATCACTGTTTGTCAGGCTCACATACACCCCCTGAACCAAAGGGACTTGCGCTTCACCGACTATCTGTGCCTGGCCAGTGCGGAAAGCAGTCAACTGAAGGTAACGTATCTTTGGAAGAATGCAGGGTAAGGTTTCAGAGTGAAGAGGTCTGGCTGTGCTCGAGCTAGGTAATCTTAAATCTGTACTAACATTAACAGGGGCAGATTTGTTAGACCTCATTGGTCAGAACAAACAGGAGAGTGTTTGAACGGCAGACCATGATGGTTGCTGTTAGTCATTTTGGAGGGAATTGGCCTTCTGGCACTGGTGTCTTTTCAGGAGCCTGTGGGTCTGTCTACACAGTACTAAGCCTGGGCTCTGACTCAAGTTTAAGCCCAAGCTCCCCCTGCTATTCACTCTGAAATCAGTCTGACTCAGGCCAGGAACCCCTTTGGACTGGGGACTGAAAATCCTGCTAGAGGCAGTGTCAGAGCAATGAGTAGTTATAAGGCAGTGAGCAAGCACCCAGGGAGCTTTGCGAGCAGGGGCTGCTAACATGGAATTTCAAGAGGAAGTTTGGAAGGGGAGTGGGAAGGGAGCAAGGTACACTTGCCATTCTTTAAAACATTATATAATATAATCAAATCTTCTTGATTTAAACAAAAACCCTATTATTATCCTAGGTAGCTGTAGGAAGAATGCAGGCAGAAGCCCAGCAGCAGATTGGGGGCTATCCAGTTTATTGCGCCGAGTACAGGATGTATGATTACCTGTCCTGGGGGCAGGTGGCGTCTGTGTGCATTTGGTGCAAGGAGCTCCTGGCCCTGAGAGACCACATACAGGCTTTGGAGGCCAGGGTGGCATAACTGGAGGAGCTAAGGGAGACAGAGAGTATGAGGCTTTCCAGGACACTGTAGATTTGTCCCACCTCTGGTCAGACAGCCCCTGCACTGTTAAGGAGGATGAAAGGCTCAGGGAAGGCGAGCAGTCAACGGGAGCAGAGGGAAACCTTCCCATAGCTGGGACCCTCCTTCCAGATTATGTAGAGGCCCAACTTAAATGTATAACTCAAATTAAAAAACACAGTAAAAGAACTAAAAAAGAGCCACAGTGGCTTAACAACCATGTAAAAGAAGCAGTGAGAGATAGACATCTTTTAAAAAGTGGAAGTCAAATCCTCGTGAGGTAAATAGAAAGGAGCATAAACACTGCCAAATTAAGTGTAAAAATGTAATAAGAAAAGCCAAAAAGGAGTCTGAAGAACAGCTAGCCAAAAACTCAAAAGGTAATAACAAAGTTTTTTTTTTTTTTAAGTCCATCAGAAGCAGGAAACCTGCTAAACAACCAGTGGGGCCCCTGGACAATCAAGATACAAAAAGAGCACTTAAAGACGAGAAAGTGATTGTGGAGAAACTAAATGAATTCTTTGCTTCAATCTTCACGGCTGAGGATGTTAGGGAGATTCCCAAACCTGAGCCGTCCTTTGTAAGTGACAAATCTGAGAAACTGTCACAGATTGAAGTGTCACTAGAGGGGGATTTGGAATTAATTGACAAATTTAACAGTAACAAGTCACCAGGACCAGATGGCATTCACCCAAGAGTTCTGAAAGAACTCAAATGTGAAATTGCGGAACTATTAACTATGGTTTGCAACCTGTCCTTTAAATCAGCTTCTGTACCCAATGACTGGAAGACAGCTAATGTAACGCCAATATTTAAAAAGGGCTCTAGAGGTGATCCCGGCAATTACAGACCAGTAAGTCTAACATCAGTACCGGGCAAATTAGTTGAAACAATAGTAAAGAATAAAATTATCAGACACATGGAGGAACATAAATTGTTGCGCAAAAGTCAACAAGGTTTCTGTAAAGGGAAATCATGTTTTACTAATCTATTACAGTTCTTTGAAGGGGTCAACAAACATGTGGACAAAGGGGATTCAGTGGACATAGTGTACTTAGATTTCCAGAAAGCCTTTGACAAAGTCCCTCACCAAAGGCTCTTATGTAAATTAAGTTGTCATGTGATAAGAGGGAAGATCCTTTCATGGATTGAGAACTAGTTAAAAGACAGGGAACAAAGCGTAGGAATAAATGGTAAATGTTCAGAACGGAGAGAGGAAACTAGTGGTGTTCCCCAACGGTCAGTCCTAGGACCAATCCTATTCATCTTATTAATAAATCTTCTGGAGAAAAGAGTAATCAGTAAGGTGGCGAAGTTTGCAGATGATACTAAACTGCTCAAGATAGTTAAGACCAAAGTAGACTGAAGAACTTCAAAAAGATCTCACAAAACTAAGTCATTGGGCAACGAAATGGCAAATGAAATTTCATGTGGATAAATGTAAAGTAATGCACATTTGAAAAAATAACCCCAACTATACATACAATATGATGGGACCTAATTTAGTTACAACTAATCAGGAAAGAGATCTTGGAGTCTTCGTAGCTAGTTCTCTGAAGATGTCCACGCAGTGTGCAGCGGCAGTCAAAAAAGCAAACAGGATGTTAGGAATCATTAAAAAAGGGACCGAGACTAAGACGGCGAATACCTTATTTGCCCTTATATAAATCCATGGTATGCCCACAACTTGAATACTGCATACAGATGTGGTCTCCTCATCTCAAAAAAGATATACTGGCATTAGAAAAGGTTCAAAGAAGGGCAACTAAAATGATTAGGGGTTTGGAATGGGTCCCATATGAGGAGAGCTTAAAGAGGGCAGAACTTTTCAGCTTGGAAAAGAGGAGAGTAAGGGGGCATATGATAGAGGTATATAAAATCATGAGTGGTGTGGAAAAAGTGAATAAGGAAAAGTTATTTACTTGTTTCCATAATAGAAGAACTAGTAGCCACCAAATGAAATTAATGGGCAGCAGGCTTAAAACAAATAAAAGGAAGTTCTTCTTCACACAGCGCACAGTCAACCTGTGGAACTTCTTGCCTGAGGAGGTTGTGAAGGCTAGGACTATAACAGGGCTTAAAAGAGAACTAGATAAATTCACGGAAGTTAAGTCCATTAATGGCTATGAGCCAGAATGGGGTCCCTAGCCTCTGTTTGTCAGAGGGTGGAGATGGATGGCAGGAGAGAGATCGCTTGATCATTACCTGTTAGGTGCCCCAGAGGGAGTGAACCTGGCATTGTCCACTGTCGGTAGACAGGATACTGGGCTGGATGGAACCTTTGGTCTGACACAGTATGGCCATTCTTATATTCTTATATTCCCAGATGTATCTTCAGCAGGTCAAAAACTGCCACTGGAATGTCCACCAGGATCTCACAGATGCTCCTCCTGATTCCTGAAATACAACTGACAATGTGAGGTGAGAATTTTTTTCCACCAGGTCAGGATCCATGTTGATGGCTCTGGCTGCTGCGAGTGTGCAGACATATAATGGCTCAGCTGAATGTGTTGGTGGGCTAAAACCATCCAGAACACTTCCATTCAACTCCTGCAGGACAAACAAACAAGTTCTCCCACAGCTCCCATTATGGTCAATGAGAGGTGGTGCTCAACATCTCTGTAAATATACCATTTTTTTAGATTCCTAAATGTGGATTTAAATGCCTAAGTTTAGGTACCCACGTGTGAAAATTATTGCCTCAGGCTGAGATTTTCAGACAAAGCCTAAAGTTAGGCTTCTAAGTAAGTACAGCTGGTTGGAAATTTCATTTTGTCAAACTCAAAAGGTTTCATGGAGCTATATTGGTTTCAACAATGCTACTGAAATACTCTGACTCAGGAGGTGGGAGACCTAAGATCAAGTGTCTGATTAGAATGACTGGGGTGAAAAACTTTCCTCTGAATCAGATAGAGCAGGGACTCGAACCAGCTCAGTGCCCTAACCAGCAGGCTACATGCACACACCTGACTGCCTAAATTGGAAAAGGTCAAGTTATGATATAAAAATGAATATTTTGACACCAGTTTTGTAAAAATGTTTGAAAGATTGTGTTTTTGTTCTAATGTGGAACAAAACCAAATGTCAAAACCCTGAAAGTTTATGTGAAAAGGAATTGTTATCATCAGCTCAGTATCAGGTCTTCTGACGGTGGCCAATGCCAGGTGCTTCAATGGGAATGAATAGAACAGGCAATTATTGAGTGATCCACCCCCCTGTGGTCCAGTTTCAGCATCTAGCAGTCAGAGTTTGAGGAATACCCAGAACATGGTGTTGCATTCTTGACCATCTTGGCTAATAGCCATTGGTGGACCTATCCGCCATTAAGTTATCTAATTCTTTTTTGAACCCAATTGTACTTCTGGCCTTCGCAACATCCCCTGGCAATGAGTTCCACAGGTTGATTGTGCCTTGTGTGAAGAAGTACTTCCTTTTCTTGTTTTAAACCTGTTGCCTATTAATTTAATTAGGTGACCCCTGTTTCTTGTGTTATGTGAAGGGGAAAATAACACTTCCTTGTTCACTTTCTCCACACCTAATTATCACCTGCCAGCATTCACAATGAGGGAAGGGGTGAGAGGCTCTGCCAGTGCAGAGCAGAGGATGGCAAAAGGGGTGAGAGGTGGCTTTTCTCACTGCCTGGAGGAGTAGAAGAGGCTTCTCCCTGGCACCTGCTAGAGTAAGAGTGAGAGGTAACAGCTCCCCAGTTGCAACAGGCTCACTCTTGGGATGGCCTTGGGGAACAGTGCCTGGGGGTAATCAAACAGGAGAAGCATGACACTGGGGCCAGGAGTGGTATCAGAGGATAATTCAAGTGGATAAATTAATCGACTACCAGAAGTGGAGCATGGAAGACAGGGGTGGATCACTCCAACTGCCCCCTTCTGTACACTCCTCCTGAAGCTCTTGTACAGGCCAGTCAGAGACAAGATTCTGGGTAGTATGGGCCGTGATCTGACCGAGAATGGCAACTTTTATGCTCTTATGACTACTTTCCTGCATTAAGGCATATACCTTGTCTTTTGACGGATAAATCTATTGGAATGCAACCTGCTTAATTAAATCATAATATTTTAAAACTGATATATTGTACATCTGTGTTTAATTGCTCAAATGCCTATTTGTGGCTGCTTTCTCTAAACCAATGATATTTTCATAAAATTAAAGTTTTGATATGGAATGAATTTTGCCAAATAGTTTATCTTCATAAATCGCTGTAGATCAACTTTGTATTTTGGAGCAAACACTTTAGCTTTTATTTTATCTGGATCAGCAATTAATGCATGTAACTTCTGTAAGGCCAATTTTTTACTTTTTGAAGTTCATTATTAGCTGCCTTTATATTGCCTTTTGCAAAAATGTCTAATATTTAATCTAGTTCTTTAAAATCCTTTGCTAAAAGAAAAACACATTAAAATTTCAGCACTTTTTAATCCTTCAAAGATATGAACAATTACTCTTTAAAATATCTCATGAGAAAATTAACACCTTATGCATTTATAACCTCAAAAAAGGTGTATTAAAGGTCACTACTTGCCAAAATGTATGTCATGCATCTAATACTGAGAATTTTTAGCTTGTAAGAGCTTAATTGGATGATGGACCAGATACATGTTCCTTCAAAGGTACCACTACCTTTTACTCCAGTCCTGGACTATAGAGACCTGCTTCTGGTCCAAAGTTGCTAGTATCTCATCAACAGCAAGAAATTGTTTGAAGAGGACCTCCACGAGTTGATCAAAGAATTTTGGACTCCAAAAGGTCTCCTTTTCCTCAGTGACCTAAACAATCCCGGAAACCTCATCTGTTCTAATTTGATAGGCAACCTACTTTTCCACTTTTGCTTTTTTCCTCTGGTTCATTTCTGTCTCCTATAGGTGTGTCTCTTTTGGCCAGGGTAGGTAGCTCGCTGCATTCCACAGTCAGGCCAAACGTTGCTGACAGGGCTTCTTTCTAGTCTGAGCTCTTGGGTACCATACAATTCTGAAGGAGCATCAGACCCACCAGTTGTGTTTACCTCTCCCATCTTGATCAGAAGGTGACTTTTTTTTCCTTGAAGGGATGGACCAACACTATAGATGTCTGGATTCTTGAGGTCATCTGCTTAAGATCATCCAGTAGCACCCTTTCCCCACTTGAACATTGTAACTTAGGTTTTGTAATGTCAATTATTAGCCAAATTGGCCATTGCACCAGAATTGAGGCTTCTACTCTTGTTATTTATTTGTATGGAAGAAGAGTTTTGATTCATTGTAGACCTCCACCTTCCAAAGAACAGGGTATGTGAGCTTCACCTCTGCATGGAAACAAACTCTGTGCATATGGGATTTTTTGTGTTTAATCTGAAGGACTCGTACCCCCAGGTATCAGTTCAGTCCTCTCATCAATATTAAACCAGGCTCATCCAACTTTCAGTGATGGTCCCATCCATTCAGGTTAGCATTATCCCTACAGGTTTTCATCAAAATCCTAGTATTAGCGATTTCCTACCTGGATGACCTGTTGATGAGGATCAATTCTACTCCTATTCTTTCTCTGGCAGGCTGAAGGACCAATTGTCTTATAACATATACTACTATCTGGATAGCCATTTGTCTTGGATATTTTAGATACAACAAATCCTGCATCTTGGCAGGGGATTAGACTAGATGACCCTTGTGGTCCCTTCTAATTCTATGATTCTACATGGTCATTTTGGAAAAATTTCTTTTTGAGACTGTTCCAGATCCTCTTGTTCTAGGAATGATTCTTATTTACAGGAGGGCTTCTTCTGGATTTCTTTAAGGCACCCAGAGCCTACATTCCTTTTCTCCTATGATTTGTTCCTGAGGAAGAAATCATGTATCTTCTAAGATTTTGTATCCTATATGAAATAGGATGACTATATTTCCCAAAGGGAAATAGGACACTGTGCAGGCCTGGTCCCAGCCGCTCGCCTGAACCATGTTCTCCCCCCCCCCCCCCCCATGGGGCTGATCCCAGTTGCTTGCCAGAGGACACTCTCTTTCCCTCCCCCCCCCCCGCACTTGAGACTGTTGCTGGTTGCTTGAACCCTGCCTGTCCCCCTCACACTGGAACCCTTCCTCCTCCTCCCCCCCCTGCCAGAGCCTTGCCTTCCTCCCTGCATGGGGCTGGAATCTCTGCTTCCCCTCCACACATTCTCCACACTGCACCTCACTTTAGCCAAAAAAGACAGGACGGCTGGGATACGGCTTTAAAAAGGGGACTGTCCCAGCCAAAACGGGACATATGGTCACCCTAATGTGAACCTGTCTCTTGGAGACATTTTCACCCACATATTTTGAAGGAGTTCTGTTCTCCTGATGGCATTCTGTAATCTATGAAGAATTCCTTACTCAAGTCCATTTCAGCCAGGGCCTTGTTGGAGTTCTTCAGGAAGCTGGTGTTATTGACTATGGTGTTTTCTCTTTCCCCTGGTATCGTTTTTAGTGGGCCCTTTTTCAACCAATTCTCTTTGCAGTTTTTGGTCACTGGAGGATACATTTCTCACCTTAAATATTCTGGAACTCCAGGTTATCCACTTGACACTCTTCTGGTTGTGCTGCGTCCTGGGGCAACTTATTTTGGACTGCTGTGAAAACATGAAGTCTATGTAAACAGGAAATATGGTATTGGGAGTAGCCACTTGCTGATGGAAGTCCTCCATTGGTGCCAAGATCTGGAAAGATGAGGTTTGACAGTACTCTTTGACAGTACTTCTGTTTTTCCTAGGAAGACTGTCTTTCATTTGCCTTCTGATTTTCTTCCTAAATGTTCTATGCCAATTATCTTGCAGCAGCCTGTCTGGTTTTGTTCCATAATCTGGCTCATCAGAGAAATGTAATCGGCACACATAAGACATTAAAAGACGTCATATTTTATTTAGACAAAAACTAAAACATTTTGCTGGTCCCACATCTTTAAAGGAAAGGGAGCTGGAGGAGGCTATGACAAGTAAGTAATTTGCCCAAGAGTTTTCCCTTGAAAAGACTTGTATTCACCTATGTAAGTTACTCATTTGTTTACCTGAAAGTTCAAATATACCTCCAGTGCCAACCAGTTTTTATTCTAAGGTTCAAGAGAGATGCCCAATGTGACAGTGACTGACAACTTCATTACACAACTTATGAAGCTTTTCTCCCTTTCTTTGTACCTTTTCACATTCTAGTCAATCACCTTGCACTGGGTAAGCCTGTTGATTTCTTTAGCATTAAAAATATGCAAAATTAACTTTTCACTCTACCATGCTAGGAAAAAAAAGAGCTGTATCTGTTTGGAAAGGGAAGATTCCTGTTAGGATGTTGCAGATTGCTCCCTCCTTTGTGTCAGTCCAGCTGGTGCAATGCAGTGGGCAGGTGTTGATCCATGATCTCACCTCCTCTCCTCTTTTACCTAGGGAGGTGGTGGAATCTCCTTCCTTAGAGGTTTTTAAGGTCAGGCTTGACAAAGCCCTGGCTGGGATGATTTAGTTGGGAATTGGTCCTGCTTTGAGCAGGGGGTTGGACTAGATGACCTCCTGAGGTCCCTTCCAACCCTGATATTCTATGATTCCACTTCTATCTTTTCCACATGATTTGGTCCCCGATGGAGCAAGGATCTAGCAGTTGCTGCTCACAGGGGCTGATAGTATAATCTGCCCTTGAGGAAGCCACACAAAGGGCTGCTTCTTGCATCCCTCACTCCCCCATCCACCTGTGCAAGAACAGATTTCAGTCTGGCCATTTAAATCAACATTTTCTGAATTCACCACTAATTGTACACTCCTCAGTTTCTGGTTATATGAAACACCTGGGGCCTGATTTTCATAAGTATTGGGCAGTGACAAAACCCTCTGAATGAACAGGGAACTGTGGGTATTCAGCACCTCTGAAAAATCAGGCCCTAGATATTTAAAGGTGGACATCCAGTCACTGAGGGACTCCAAATTAGTGGAAGTTTTAAAAAATGTTGGCCTTAATCACAAATCTTTGAGTGCTTCAATTTGCAACCTTAATAACATGTTTTAATGTGATTTATATCTACATTAATCCAGTAAGGAGCATCTGAATACTGATTATTCTGTATTACAAACATTTCTGTGAAGTGGTATAAATTATCACCCAGCTGGTTATGCAGAGGCATCATTTTTGTATCAAATCTCCTTATTATTCTCTATAATTTTAGCAATTTTAAGATTTTATTTGAAAAATAGCTTTTTTTCTAATTAAAAAAATTAGGAAAAACTTCATTTTTTAAAAAGTGACATTTTGGTGACCTTTTAATGTATCAAAAGTATCATCAAAACTGTTACTGAAATGATTATCAAAATTTTTCATTTAGTGAAATGTAGGTTTTCAGTAAAATAAACATTTTATGACAATTTCTGTAACACAAGACATTTCAATAAAATATTTTTGCAAACATTTGAAAATAGGTCCTTTTCAAATTCTGAAATGGAAACAATTTGCAAATATTTTCAAAATTTTGAATTTAAATTTTTTGATTTTTTTTTTAAATATTTTAACCAGATTTAACTATCTGGATTGCAGTTTCATACTCTCAGGTGAAAATTACTTCCTTTCACTGAATTCCTTTCTTTACTGTGGTCCATGCCAAGTACAAGCTGTGACACATAGGGCAATCTCCTGGAGAAACCTTATTGAATTAAGTTTAATATCTCTGGAGTCCATGTAGTAAATGAATAGTTGTGTCCTTGTGGTCCAGGGACTGTATGTATTTCCAGGGGATGGGTAAATTCAACTCCTCCAGGAACTGAGAACAGTGGTGAGTGATTACCCAAAGTCATGCAGGCTGTAACATCTTCAGAGAAGCTCAATCCCCTGTAGAGGTTCACATATACTAGTTCAAACTGGATTCTCCAAGGACCAACAGAAAGGGTTTCTGGTGGTAAACAGACTTATGGTCTTCTTTCTGATCCAGCAAATGGGCAAGACCTCTGCTCCAAGGGAGGCCCCAATACTTAAGGAAGGGTTAAAAGCTCTGGATGCTGTCAAAGCTGATTCCCCACTCTGGCACTTTGAGTGCAGAAGATGGGAGCCTGCAAGGATTCTAAAAATTAATACTGGCCACTCCTGGCTTGTATTAAACTTCCAAGGTAACAGTTTCTCTCTGACCTTGGATGGATAGATGCTACCATCACTTAAATACCAAAAAACCCCTTTGAAACCAGAAAGGTGCACTTGGGAATTCCTTCCTGTGGGGTACCCTCAAGCCCTTTCACTCACCCCCCCCCCCCCCTTTTCAGGGAAGAGCTGAGAGAGAAAAACAAAAGAACTCTGCTGTTGCCACCAGGTAATTAAACAACATATGCACAAACCTCTTAGGATACCAAAAATCCAATCCTGTTCTTAAAGGTAAATTTTATAAAAACAAACAAAGAGAATGCATCTGGAACTTAGGCTTTTGCTAGATTTAAAAAACCCACTTACAAAATTTAAACATCAAGAATAACTTTATTGAGGTCCAGCTTAAAGGTTACAAGCAAAACAAAAAACATTTGGGGTTTGCACAGCGGAGTACACAAACCAAGAAATAAACCTAATCACATCTTTCTAAACATACCTGATCTACTTGCACATTTGGGAGTTCCAAATAAGTAGTTGTAGGTATGATCTGATGATTTATGATCATACCTGGCTTAAAGCTTCTCCTAGCATAACTGCTCCCTAGAATATCAGGGTTGGAAGGGACCTCAGAAGGTCATCTAGTCCAACCCCCTGCTCAAAGCAGGACCAATCCCCAGACAGATTTTTACCCCAGTTCCCTAAATGGCCCCTTGAAGGATTGAACCCACAACCCTGGGTTTAGCAGGCTAATGCTCAAACCACTGAGCTATCCCTCCCCCCTCTTTCCTGGAAAACACATTAAAACTGCTCCTACACCATGTTCGGATGCATCTGTGGTTACAATGAGCAGTTGGTCGAAGTTTGGGGCCCTTAGTTCAGGGTTTCATATAAGGGTCACCTTAAGATGGTTAAAGGCTTTGACACTTTTCAGTCCACTGAACTGCATTTGGCTATTTCTCCCTGGTTAGGTCTGTCAGTGAGGTGGCTGTAGTGTGGTACAAATCGTTGGTAATACCTGGCCAAGCCCAAGAAGGATTGGACTTGCTTTTTTTGACTTAGGGACAGGCCAATTTTGGATAGCATTTACTTTAGCCTGTAGGGGGTTGATAGTTTCTTGACCCATCTGGTGTCCAAGGTACGTTACCCTGTTTAGGCCTATTTGACATTTTTTGGCCTTAACAGTTAATCCTGTCTCCCTTATGCGCTGGAAGACAGCTTCGAGGTGTTCCAGGTGTTCTATCCATGAATCTGAGAATATAGCCACATTGTTAAGGTAGGCGACTGCAAATTCCCCAAATCCAGCCAGAAGGTTATCTACCAATCTCTGGAAGTGGCAGGTGAATTTCGCAGTCCAAAAGGGAGCACATTAAATTCATACAAACCTACACGGGTAATGAAGGCTGACCTTTCCTTGGTGAGGTCATCTAGTGGCATTTGCCAGTACCTCTTCGTTAAGTCTAAGGTGGAGATGAACTGGGCATGTCCCAGTTTCTCCAACAGCTCATCTGTGCGTGGCATTGGATAGTTTTCTGGGTGAGTTATGGCATTTAGCTTACGGTAGTCCACACAAAAACAGATTTCCCCATCTGGTTTGGGAACCAGAACCACTGGAGAGGCCTATCCATTCTCAGAGGGACAGATTACACCCATCTGTAACATGTCCTTGATCATAGAATATGAGGGTTGGAAGGGACCTCAGGAGGTCATCTAGTCCAACCCCCTGCTCAAAGCAGGACCAATCCCCCAGGACCAGGATCTCATTTTCTATTGCAGTTTTGGCTTGAAGAGCCATCCAGTAGGCTTGGGCTCTAATTGGGCGAGCATCACCTGCGTCAATGGAGTGGTATGCCCATTCTGTCCATCCTAGGGTAGCTGAAAACATTGGCACGAAGCTGGTGCACAGCTTCTGGATTTTCTGAAGGGTCATGGAAAGGTCCCTCTTCTATGCCACCATTGCTCTTTCCTTCATAGAAGACTCCTTCTGGCCCCTCAGCATTGTCTCTCTCCTGGGCTGTAAACTGGAGAACCTTGATTTCTCAGGAATAAAAGTGCTTTAGAGAATTAACATGGTATACTTTAGGTTTTAGAGTAGGGTCTGGGAATGCTATGAGGTAATTAACAGCTCCCAGGTGCTCTTGGACAGTAAATGGCCCCTCCCATGACACTTCCATCTTATTGGTTCGGAGCACTTTCAGGACCATGACTTGGTCACCTACTTTGAAAGAAAGCACTCTGGCATGTTTATCATACCAGGCCTTTTGCTCTTGTTGAGCATCCAGTAGGTTTTTCTCGAGCAAGGGCTAGATAGTCCTTGAGGTGTTCTGCAGATTGGTTACAAAGTCCAAAATGTTAGTTCCTGGAGAAGATGTAACCCCCTCCCATTGCTGCTTCACCAACTGTAATGGCCCCTTAACTTCATGGCCATAAATGAGTGTAAAGGGTGAAAATCCCAAATTGGGATGTGGTACAGCCCTGTAGGCAAAGAGCAATTGCTGCAACACTAGGTCCCAATCACTGGACAGCTCATTCATGAATTTATGTATCATGACTCCCAAAGTCCCATTAAACTTCTCCACTAGGCATGCGTTTGATAGTGGTAAAGGGTGGCAATGAAGTGGTTCACCCCATGAGCTTCCCAAAGACGTTTCATGGTCCCTGCCAGGAAGTTAGTTTCCAAATCCATAAGGATGTCGGAGGGCCAACCTACGCTGGCAAAAATGTCTATCAATGCCTGGCTCAAGCTTTTAGCCCTGGTGTTGCTTAGAGCTACTGCTTCTGGCCATCGGGTGGCAAAATCCATGGAAGTCAGTATGTACTGCTTTCCTCTGGGTGTCTTCTTAGGGAAAGGAACCAGAATATCCACAGCTACACACTAAAATGGAACCTCAATGATGGGGAGTGGCTGGGAGTGACCTTGTCTTGGGGCTTTCCCACCCTCTGGCACACATCACAAGACCGGACATAGGTAGAAATATCCTTGCCCATTTCCTCCCAGTGGAATGACGTCTCCAAACAGTCTTTGGTTCTATTTACCCCAGCATGGCCACTAGGGTGATCATGGGCTAAGCTCAAGATCTTTTCTCTATACTTAGTTGGAACTAGCAACTGTCTCTGAGGATGCCAGTCCTCCTTGTGACCACCAGAAAGGGTCTCCTATTATAATAGTCCTCCTTCTATAACAAACCTATTAGAAGAGCTGAGAGACAGTAGGTTGCTCCATGCCGCCGTCCAAGCTCCCTTGAGGGTTTCCCTTTGATAACTGGCTCTGTGTATGAGGGAAAGCAGTGAATGTTTTTATTCTTTGACTTTAGCAAAGCTTTTGATATGGTCTCCCATAGTATTCTTGCCGCCAAGTTAAAGAAGTATGGGCTGGATGAATGGACTGTAAGGTGGATAGAAAGCTGGCTAGATCATCGAGCTCAACGGGTATTGATCAATGGCTCCATGTCTAGTTGGCAGCCGGTTTCAAGCGGAGTGCCCCAAGGGTCGGTCCTGGGGCCAGTTTTGTTTAATATCTTTATTAATGACCCGGAGGATGGTGTGGACTGCACTCAGCAAGTTTGCAGCTGACACTAAACTGGGAGGCGTGGTAGATACACTGGAGAGTAGGGATCGGATACAGAGGGACCTAGACAAATTAGAGGATTGGGCCAAAAAAACCCTGATGAGGTTCAACAAGGACAAGTGCAGAGTCCTGCACTTAGGATGGAAGAATCCTATGCACTGCGACAGACTAGCAATATGCCAACATTTTTATGGCTGACTTAGAACAACGCTTCCTTAGCTCTCGTCCCCTAACGCCCCTACTCTACTTGCGCTACATTGATGACATCTTCATCATCTGGACCCATGGAAAAGAAGCCCTTGAGGAATTTCACCATGATTTCAATAATTTCCATCCCACCATCAACCTCAGCCTAGATCAATCCACACAAGCGGTCCATTTCCTGGACACTACTGTGCTAATAAGCGATGGTCACATCAATACCACCCTATACCGGAAACCTACTGACCGCTACACTTACCTACATGCCTCCAGCTTCCATCCAGGACACACCACACGATCCATTGTCTACAGCCAAGCTCTAAGATATAACCGCATTTGCTCCAATCCCTCGGATAGAGACAAGCACCTACAAGATCTCTATCAAGCATTCTTAAAACTACAATACCCACCTGCTGAAGTGAAAAAACAGATTGACAGAGCCAGACGAGTACCCAGAAGTCACCTCCTACAAGACAGGCCCAACAAAGAAAATAACAGAACACCACTAGCTGTCACCTTCAGCCCCCAACTAAAACCTCTCCAGCGCATCATCAGAGATCTACAACCTATCCTGAAAGATGATCCTTTACTCTCACAGATCTTGGGAGACAGACCTGTCCTCGCTTACAGACAACCCCCCAACCTAAAGCAAATACTCACCAGCAACCACACATCACTGAACAAAACCACTAACCCAGGAACCTATCCTTGTAACAAACCCCGATGCCAACTCTGTCCACATATCTATTCAAGTGACATCATCATAGGACCTAATCACATCAGCCATACCATCAGGGGCTCGTTCACCTGCACATCTACCAATGTGATCTATGCCATCATGTGCCAGCAATGCCCCTCTGCCATGTACATTGGCCAAACCGGACAGTCTCTACGCAAAAGAATTAATGGACACAAATCTGACATCAGGAATCAAAATACTCAAAAACCAGTGGGAGAACACTTTAACCTGTCTGGTCATTCAGTGACAGACCTGCGGGTGGCTATATTACAACAGAAAAACTTCAAAAACAGACTCCAAAGAGAGACTACAGAGCTAGAATTGATATGCAAACTAGACACAATCAACTCCGGTTTGAATAAGGACTGGGAATGGCTGAGCCATTACAAACGTTGACTATCTCCCCTTGTAAGTACTCTCACACTTCTTATCACACTGTCTGTACTCGGCTAGCTTGATTATCACTTCAAAAGTTTTTTTTTTTTTTTTTTTCTTTCTCTTAATTAATTGGCCTCTCAGAGTTGGTAAGACAACTCCCACCTGTTTATGCTCTCTGTATGTGTGTATATATATCTCCTCATTATATGTTCCATTCTATATGCATCCGAAGAAGTGGGCTGTAGTCCACGAAAGCTTATGCTCTAATAAATTTGTTAGTCTCTAAGGTGCCACAAGTACTCCTGTTCTTCTTTTTGTAGACTAGGGACCGAATGGCTAGGTAGCAGTTCTGCAAAAAAGGACCTAGGGGTCACAGTGGATGAGAAGCTGGATATGAGTCAACAGTGTGCTCTTGTTGCCAATAAGGCTAACGGCATTTTGGGCTGTATAAGTAGGGGCATTGCCAGCAGATCGAGGGATGTGATCATTCCCCTTTATTCGACATTGATGAGGCCTCATCTGGAGTATTGTGTCCAGTTTTGGGCCCCACACTACAAGAAGGATGTGGAAAAATTGGAAAGAGTCCAGTGGAGGGCAACAAAAATGATTAGGGGTCTGGAGCACATGACTTATGAGGAGAGGCTGAAGGAACTGGGATTGTTTAGCAGAAGAGAAGAATGAGGGGGGATTTGATAGCTGCTTTCAACTATCTGAAGGGGGGTGCCAAAGAGGATGGAGCTTGGCTGTTTTCAGGGGTGGCAGATGACAGAACAAGGAGCAATGGTCTCAAGTTGCAGTGGGGGAGGTCTAGGTTGGATATTAGGAAACACTATTTCGCGAGGAGGGTGGTGAAGCACTGGAATGCGTTACCTAGGGAGGTGGTGGAATCTCCTTCCTTGGAGACTTTTAAGGCCCGGCTTGACAAAGCCCTGTCTGAGATGATTTAGTGGTGAATTGGTCCAGCTTTGAGCAGGGGGTTGGATGAGATGACCTCCTGAGGTCCCTTCCAACCCTGATATTCTATGATTCATCTGCTTTCTGCTCTGCCTGGAACTGCTCCCTTGATGCTGGAGACATCAGTTCCTCGCAGGGTTGTGGACTTGAGCTTGGTCCCACTGGAAGCGATGCAGGTGATGGGGTTGTTTCTGTTGACTGTGAACCATTTTCTGCTGGTGCACTAGGTGGTATTTCAGGCTCCAGTTAAGCCTCTTGTGCCGGTTTAGCTGGTGCAGCAGGTGCAGGCTTTGTGGAGCCCTTTGGTGCTGGCTCCCCTGACTCTGGTGGCATTGAAAGCACGGGCTCTGGTGTTGGTTGCTCCACCAGTTCTGATCCTTGGGCTGATTCTGGCTGGGTTCCAGGAAGTGGATCTACAATTGCTGCCATAGACTCGGGTTTGGGGTCTGGTTCCACCACCTCTGGCTGGGTCCCTGTAAGAGGCTCAGGAATGGAGCTAGTTATGGAGGCCTGTTTAGCCTGGCTGCAGGTGACCATCCCCCCACATTTTGTTAGCTTCACATGGTTAGCTAAGTCTTCTCCCAGCAGCATGGGAATGGGATAATCATCATAGACTGCAAAAGTCCATATTCCTGATCAGCCCTTGTACTGGACAGGCAACTTGGCTTTAGGCAAGCTAAAAGAGTTGGCTTTAAAGGGTTGCACCATTACTTGGGCCTCTGGGTCGATGAATTTGGGGTCCAGCAGGGTCGATGATTGGTGGATAGCTGACACCTGTGCTCCAGTGTGTCTTCATGCAGTCATCTTCCTCCTGCCCACACTCACAGTTTCCCTTCACTCTGGGGGTATTTGTGAGGCATCTGGGCCTGAAGGCTCTCGGTGGGACTCCGGGGTGATGGGTTGCAGTCGGCTGGTACTCTTGGCCTTCACGTGCCCCAAATCATTACATTTAAAGCATCACCCAGCTGACTGTGGGCTGGGGCAAGGTGGGTGTTTGGAGAGTGGGGTGGTGGGACGAGAGGGCATCTGGGGTCTCCCTGGCTCTGTGGAGGGCTCCTCTTTATGAGGTGGGGCTTTGGGCTGACCCCAATAGTGGGGTGTCGTCTCGGGTTGCCCCTTCTGGTATCCGCACCAACTGCTACTAGCTTTCTTCTTCTCCACCACCTCCAACGATTTGGTTCCAATCTCCCCTGCCTCAATTACAGTTTTGGGCTTCCCATCTAGCATATACCTTTCTATTTCCTCAGGAACACCCTCTAAGAACTACTCCATTTGCATTAGGAGAGACAGATGTTCGAGAGATTTAACACTTGCTCCTTATATCCAGGCATCCCAATTTTTTACAATGTGGTAGGTTTGTGGGGAAAAAAGCCACGTCTGGTTTCCACCTTAGGGCTCTCAACCACCAACAGGCATACTTGGGTGTTAGCCCCATTCTAATTCTGCCCTTTTATTTAAAAAGTTCGTATTCGTTCATGTGTTCTTTAGGCATTTCAGCTGCCACCTCTGCTAAGGGTCCACTGAGTTGTGGCCTCAGTTCCACCATATACTAGTCTGTAGCAATGTTGTACCTAAGGCAGGCCCTTTCAAAATTTTCTAAGAAGGCCTCTATATCATCACTTACCTTGCATGTGGGGAATTTCTTGGAATGGGGAGCGGTGCCTGGAGAAGGACTTTTAGGGTTATCTGGTGGATCCAGGTGAGCCCTTTACAGCTGTAAGTGCTTCAGCTCTTTCTCCACTTCTAAACACTTCACCTCTCTTTCCACTTCCAACTTCAAGCATTTTGTTTCCAAGCACTTTGCCTGTCTCCTCTCCTCCACTTCTACCTCTAATCGCTTTGCCTCTCTTTTGTCCTCCACTTGCAAGCACATCATCTGTAGGAAGAAATCTCTGTCTTCCACCGTCAGAACTTGGTCTGGTTAAGGGCATCCCTCCATCTTGGCACATGGATCTCGGTCGGGGGAGGGATGACCCTTCCCTCCTGGGAAGTCCTTGTTCCCCCATCCCCTCCCTTCATTTCCATCATGGAGCTGGATGTCTGGGCTTGATCTGGGCCTGTCTTCTCCATGGCGTGCTGCTTTGGGATGACTGGTTTTTCTAAAGTTTCGGTGCTTGACCTCAACCTCATGCACAGGGCTGCCCTACATTAGCCTCGCTATTTCGTTGCCACAAAGCTAGAAAAAAAAATAAACTGCTTTTTGGACTCCCTGGCTTGTAGGTTGAACCCTTTGAATACCCGTTCCCTTCAGGCAGCAAATAAAACAAAATAAAATAAAATAAAACCCTCCCTGGCTTTCAAGCAACCAAAAGGAAAAATGTATCCTTTTAAAATCCTGAGGACTGTGCTTCTGGTACAAAATGATGTCACTGCTCTGCCACCATGTCAAGGCTGATTCCCCACTCTGGCACTTTGAGTGCAGAAGGTGGGAGCCCGCAAGGATTCTAAAATTAATACTGGCCATTCCTGGCTTGTATTAAACTCCCAAGGTTACAGTTTCTCTCTGACCTTGGATGGGTAAATGCTACCACCACTTAAATACAAAAAAACCTTTTGAAACTAGAAAGGCGCACTTGGGAATTCCTTCCTGTGGGGTACCCTCAAGCCCTTTCACCCCCCGCTGCCACCAGGAAAGAGCTGAGAAAGAAAACAAAAGAAATCAGCTGTTAGTTGTAATCAGCTAATTAAACAACATATGCACAAACCTCTTAGAACCACTGGAGAGGCCCATCCACTCTCAGAGGGGCAGATTACACCCATCTGTAACATGTCCTTGATCTCCTTTTCTATTGGCAGTTTTGGCTTGAGGAGCCATCCGGTAGGCTTGGGCTCTAATTGGGCGAGCATCACCTGTATCAATGGAATGGTACACCCATTCTGTCCATCCTGGGGTGACTGAAAACATTGGCATGAAGCTGGTGCACAGCTCCTTAATTTGAGCTGTTTATCTGATTTGTGGCCCACAGATTAGATGTGAAGATTTAGCTATTAATGTTTAAACTTGTTTTGCTTTTCACAATATATATGGCAGCTAGCTGTTTAGATAAATGTTTTGAACAAATCTCTTTCTGTTTGCCCCCAGATAGCCACAATTGTCAGGGCTTTCTACAATACGACCAAGAATTTGACTTCATATTTACACTCAAACTTTAAGCGCACGAGATGTTAACTAAGGACTTCACAGTACCTCATATTGTAATGAGTGACATTGCAGTTTGAGAACAAAGCAGTTTTATAGGCACTTTTTTTTCCAAACTATCATAACTGCTTAGTTGAGTGAAAATGACTCCTCCTCAGACTTTTATCAACAGACTCAAGGGGAAAAAGAAAGAAAATACATCTAGAACTTAGGCTTTTGCTAGATTTAAAAAACCCACTTACAAAATTTAAACATCAAGAGGTTTATTGAGGACCTTATTGAGGTCCAGCTTAAAAGTTACAAGCAAAACAAAAAGCATTTGGGGTTCACACAGAGGAGTCCACAAGCCAAGAAATAAACAGAAATAAAGAATTGCATCTTTCTAAACATTTCTGATCTACTTACACATTTGGGAGTTCCATATAAATAGTTCTAGGTATGATCTGATGATTTATGATCATACCTGGCTTAAAGCTCCTCATAGCATAACTGCTCCCTGTTCTCCTCTTTCCTGGAGAACACAACAGACACAAAGGGGAAGTTTTTTCCCCATTTTAAAAAGTTCTAGCCTTCCTATTGGCTCTTTTGGTCAGGTGCCCACTCCCTTTCCTTTACCTGGGGTCTTTTTTTAACATTTTACAGGTAAAGCAAGCAGAGAACTGCCACCAAGAAGGACTTCATAGATAACTGGCTGGGTGGGTGTCCATAAAAGGGAGCTACCCCCTCCCCTTCATTGATCACAGATGCCTCATAAGATTTGGGTTCTTGTCCCGAGGAAAGGGTGTTATGAACTTGCAACCACAGAAAAACTCTTGTGTGGGGTTTGAAGGACTGTTCCCCTGCAGGGCCGGCTACAGGCAACAGCGCAGCACGCAGGTGCTTGGGGCGGCCAACGGAAAGGGGCAATTTCGGCTGCAATTCGGCGGCGGGCCTTGTCCTCTCGGAGGGAAGGACCTGCCGTCGAATTGCCGCCGAAGAATGAAGCGGCGGCAGTAGAGTTGCCGCCGATCACGGCTTTTTTTTGTTATTTGCCACTTGGGGCAGCAAAAACGCTGGAACTGGCCCTGTTCACCTGCCAGCACCCATGTTGGAGTTAGGGTGATCTCTGGTAAGCTTATTAGCATGTGTGTAGGCTGTTTTATTAGTTTTTAATATGTTTTATCTGTAATGCTTTCACTTTAAGAATAAAATATGCTCGCTTAGGAAGAGCTATGTGGTAGATTAACTGTGGTAATTTACAATGTTAAGAATCTCTGAAGAGATGGCAAAACAAGCCTGCTTAGGTAACCTGTCTTTTGCTGGAGAGGTCACAGTATAGACAGGGAACTGTTCAGCCTGGAAATACCCCTGGTCAGAAGAGAGAGAGATGCGGGTCTCCACCCAAATGAGACAATAGCCGTGGAGCTGTAAGCCTAATATCGGTGCCCTTGCTAGACTGTAGAGGGGGAATACAGGTGCAGTTGCCTGAACTGTGGCACAAGCTACATAGCCTATCTTACCCAAGCTCCAGCAATTCATCTTATTAAAAAGAAAACAAAAAATAATCATCTGATTTATGTGATGCTCCCAAGGAATTACAACATAGGTCCCTTCCACCTATTGATCTCTTCCTTGGTGTAGTGACTCTTGTCTTCCTTGCATATGGACTGGTCCTTCCTTCCTTTACATCACAAAGGTGTTCCCTCAAACTGCCCCACTTCTCTAGCTGGACTCAACTCCTGCATAATATTCAATGAGGAGTGAATATTTTACAGGAGTTGAGTCCAGCCAGACAAAGGGGTTCTGTTTGTAAACAATAGTCTCAAATGAGTTCTGTTTGTAAACCCTTCTCAAATGGGTTCTGTTTGTAAACAAGATTCATCAGACAGTCCCTTAATTCTGGATTTCTGATCACAAATAGAAAATGATCTCTGAGGGCTTTGCTAATAATAACTAAAAGAAGAGGACATGCACAGCTTTCCAGACTAGACAAAATTTCAATATATTTTCTCCATCTCTTTGTTTTCCAAAGTGAAACTTATAGCCCTAAGTACATTTCCTTTGGATATGTACAGATTTTTAAGTAATTCAGCAACTCCTCCAGTCTATTATAGAAAATTCTTGAAAGAAACAAATCTTTCAGGACTGAAAATGTCTCTTTTCCAATTTGAGTTAAGAAAGTGGATTTTTACTTAAGACTTTTTTCAGTGCCTTTGCTGTAAAAACACTGCTGTAACCTTCTAAACCCCCATCTTTTTCATCAGTTCTTATCTTTTCCTTATACAGGCATTTTAGACTTCTTTTTCTGATTTTCTTCCTTTTCAACCAAAGACAGGATCCTCCTTTGCAACTGCTGCCATTTGAGCACTTTGCTCTTCCAAAAAGGAACTCTTCAAAGATATCCCATAAAGATATCCTTTTTTTTTTTCACCATTAGTCACCTTGCCATGATTCTTTTTCTTCAGATCCAAATAAGCCAATTGTTCTTTTAAAATTAACTACAATGATGAAAATAAACACAAGAAAATAAAATATTATCATTATTTAGTTTTACTATTTATTACAATAGTGCCTAACCTGAGATCTGGGCTCTTTTGTGTCAGGCACTGTACAAACATAGAGCAAAAGACAGTCATGGCCTTGAAAAGCTTGAAGTCTAAATAATGAATCATTTCAGCTAGAAAAAAAGTGAAAAGAAAGGTGAAAATGGCCATCCACAGAAAAAGCGAGCAAGGGGAGTACTAATGAAACAGTGCTGTTGCCACTTGCACATGTCTAAAAGTGAAAGAGCCACCAATATCAGAACTTAAATTCATGTCTCAGATCTCTATTATGTTATTGAGTGCTAAGGTTTGCATGAAGTCTTTTTCATTAACCTATACCTTACCTCAATCTATCTGCCCAATGACTCCACATGTGAGGAGGCTGATGTGTATTCGTTATTACACTTAAGGGGAGAAATAACTATTCTGCCTGAACTAGTCTTTATTTCACACACTGTAAGGATAGTAAAATCATTGGTTGAGGTATGTTTGACTAAAATCATTCCTTTTTGGCACAGCACATCCCATTTTAGAAACATGCTTACTCCATCCTGGAGGTAGTGTGAAGCCAGAGTAAACCCACCTTTAGAGAATGGAAACATCTTGTATAGTAACATTTCTGCATTGCACTCAAGAAAATCCTTAATTTGAGCTGTTTATCTGATTTGTGGCCCACAGATTAGATGTGAAGATTTAGCTATTAATGTTTAAACTTGTTTTGCTCTTCACAATATATATGGCAGGTAGCTGTTTAGATAAATGTTTTGAACAAATCTCTTTCTGTTTGTCCCCAGATAGCCACAATTGTCAGGGCTCTCTACTGTGGGGGAAAAATTTGCTAGGGCCTGAATTTTAGTTGGCTCGGGCCTGAACTTTGGTTCAGACCTGAACATTAGTTAAGTTTATTGGAGAAGAGGGGTTCTTAGAGGCAGGGTGAAGGAAAAGTACAAAAGCAGAACTATCTATAATCACAAGGCCTATGATTCATAACGGCTAACTAATAGTTTTGGGGGAAGCTTGGGAACCACAAAGGGCAGACTGTGAAAAACAGGAAAGCTTGCTAAGCTATATTCCCTTTTTTAGGGAATGTATTCCAAATATGGCAATAATGTTGGCATGAAAGTATGTAAGGAATGTATTCCAAATATGGCAATAATGTTGATAAGAAAGTATGCATTACCTAATTGCGGTTTTATGCTATATAAGCTATTTGAAAATCTGTAGTCGGGGGGATTGCCAGTTCGCTGGTACCCCCCGTGCATGCATGAAAATAAAGAGGCCTCAGGCGATTCTGATCCAAACACAACGCGTGGTCGTTTTTCCACGACACTACAATGGGACCAAGAATTTGACTTCATATTTACACTCAAACTTTAAGTGCACGAGATGTTAACTAGGGACTTCACAGTACCTCATATTGTAATGAGTGACATTGCAGTTTGAGAACAAAGCAATTTTATAGGCACTTTTTTTTTTTCAAACTATCATAACTGCTTAGTTGAGTGAAAATGACTCCTCCTCAGACTTTTATCAACAAACTCGAGGGGAAAAAACCGAACAGATTTCTGATATTCAAACTGCCAGAAGACAGGTGCTATGAATTCAATATTCCCAATCTCATGTGTTAGGAAATATGAAAAAATATATCTTTTATATAAGTTAGCAAAATAAGTGAAGCATTTAATTGTGACTGAAGTCTTTTAACCTTTCAATCAAAAGTTTAAACCGCTATCCTAATAAGGTGCATAATGCCATTTTGCTAGTAGTGATGTATAATAATCAGAGCATATGCTGGTCTTAGAAAAATTCTTTTCAAACACATTTATATAAAGTAAAACTGAAAATTCTAAGACATATAATGGGAAAATGAAGTTAATTCATCTCTGGAAAAATATACTGACATTAAATGGGAAGGAGAAAACAGAGAAGCAAGAATGCTTACAGGAGACCGTGGGTAATGGTTTACAGCAAATTAAACACCAATATGCAATACAATATGGGTAGCAACACAATCTGGTGAAATTTTGGGCTTTATGTATAGAAGATGAACTACAAAGAAATATAGGAAATCCCATAACAGATCAGACCAGTAGTTCAACCAATCCAGTAACCTGTCTATGACAGTAGCCAATATCTGTAGTGGACAGTCATGGAATAATTTGCTCATAGAAAAAGATTTCATTTAATACCCTTCAGGCACTGTTTGGTTTATGCCCTGAAATATGAAAGTTTATATTCCTTATGCATTTTTATTCCATCTACTTCTTATTGGGGATGTACTTATTGTGAAATGTGTCTAATTCTTTAAAAAAATACTCTACTAAGCTTTTGGCATTGGTGACATTTTGTAGCAATGAATTCAACAGGTTATCTATGCATTACAGGGGGAAAGGTTTTGTATAATTTTTAAATTGGTTTTCTTTCAATTTTATTGAGTGTCTCCTGGTTCTTCTGTTCTGATATGGTGAATAAGAACTCTTAATTTACCTTCTCTTTACCATTCACTATTTTATTTATATCTTACAAGTTTTCTTCTAAACCCCAGTATTTTAAATCTCCACATGAAATTATATTATTTATTTTTTTATTAGATAGCACATTTCCCTTCTGTGAACTCCTTGCATTTCTGCTATATCTTTTTTGAGATGAGTTGACCAGAAATAAGCACAGTATTCAGGATGAGGGCATAACATTGGTTGGAATTATTATTTATTTTTATTTTGATAATACCCAAAAGCCACAGTCAGCATCAGACCCCTTTGTATGACCTACTATAAAAACTTGTAGCACGACATAGTTCTTGCCCTGGAGATATTAGAATCTGATTTCAAAATAAGACATTAAAATTTGGTGTTCATGAACAATAGGATGGAGAGGAAAGGTAGCTCAAGAATAATATTGACAAAACTGAGTGGTTACAAAACTTGATGAATCTCATTGCATAATAGCATTACATAAGAATGGCCATATTGGATCAGACCAAAGGTCCATCTAGCCCGGTAACCTATCTTCTGATAGTGGCCAATGCAGGGGCCCCAGAAGGAATGAACAGAACAGGTAATCAAGTGATCCATCCCCTTCCCAGCCCATTCCCAGCTTCTGGCAAGCAGAGACAAGGGACACCATCCCTGCCCATCCTGGCTAATAGCCTTGGATGGAATTATCGTCCATGAACTTATCTAGTTCTTTTTCAAACCCTGTTATAGTCTTGGCCTTCACAACATCCTCGGGCAAAGAGTTCCACAGACTGTGCTTTGTTTGAAAAAAAAAAAAAAAAAACTGATGCAAAGGATTCATTTAGTTTCTCCACAATGTCCTTATCGTCCTTGAGTGCTCCTTTAGCATCTTGATTGTCCAGTTGCCACACTGGTTGTTTAGCAGGCTTCCTGCTCCTGATATACTTACATTTTTTTTTGCTATTCCTTTTTGAGTTTTTGGCTAGCTGTTCTTCAAATTCTTTTTTGGCCTTTCTAATTATATTTTTATACTTCACTTGCCAGAGTATATGTTCCTTTCTATTTTCCTCACTAGGATTTAACTTCCACTTTTTAAAGAATGCCTTTTTGCCTCTCACTGCTTCTTTTACTTTGTTGTTTAGCCATGGTGGCACTTTTTTTGTTCTTTTACTATGTTTTTAAATGTGAGATATACATTTAAGTTAAGCCTCTATTATGGTGTCTTTAAAATGCTTGCAGGGATTTCACTTTTGGCACTGTACCTTTTAATTTCTATTTAACTAACTTCCTCATTTTTGGGTAGTCCGCCTTTCTGAAATTAAATGCTACAGTGTTGGGCTGCTGTGGTGTTTTCCCTGCCATAGGGATGTTAAATTTAATTATATTATGGTCACTATTACCAAGCGGTCCAGCTATATTCAGCTCTTGGACCAGATCCTGTGCTCCACTTAGGACTAAATCAAGAATCGTCTCTCTTTTTATGGGTTCCAAGAAGCAGTCATTTAAGGTGTCAAGAAACTTTATCTCTGCATCCCGTCCTGAGGTGACATACCCAGTCAATATGGGGATAGTTGAAATCCCACATTATTATTGAGTTTTTTTTATTTTAATAGTCTCTAAACTCCCTGAGCATTTCACAGTCACTGTCACCATCCTGGTCAGGTGGTCGGTAATATATCCCTTCTGCTATATTCTTATTATTAGAGCATGGAATTACTACCCATAGAGATTCTATAGTACAGTTTGGTTCATTTAAGGTTTTTACTTCAGTTGATTCTATGCTTTTTCTCCACTCCCCCCACCAGCACGACCTGTTCTGTCACATAATCGCTCCTCCTTCACCAGGAGTTTTCAGTATTATTTCATGCCCTATTTTTATACATTCTATTATTTTGAAGGCTTTGGACTGTACATTTAGCAGATGTTTTAACTGAGTTGTCTACAATGACATCTAGATTTCCCCCAAAGTGGCTACAGTTCATTTAGAACTCACTAAGATGCATGAACAGTTTAGATCATTCTGGCTTTATCACTTTCCAGTGTATGTTGCCTTGAATTTGTTATCACTGGATTTACTCTGTCAACAAACTGGCCAATTCTCCATTCTTGTTAAGCACCTCTGGCATTCCACATGGGCTTTTTGAGCTTTGACTAATCTAAATTATTTTGATGCATCCGAAGAAGTGAGGTTTTTACTCACGAAAGCTTATGCCCAAATAAATCTGTTAGTCTTTAAGGTGCCACCAGACTCCTTGTTGTTTTTCTAAATTATTTTGTGGCATCTGCAAATTTGCCACCTCATTATTCCCCTCCTTTTCCAAATCACTAATAAATATATGGATTGTTTATTTATTTTTCTGAATTTAAAAGCGCTCCCATACCTCCAGATACTGTTGACACAAATTATGAAACAATGCAAAAATAATTACAAACGAAAACAGCAGCATATTTCTTGTCTCATCTCCTGTAACAATCACCAGTCAACTCATATACTCAAAATCAGAACCTCCCACCAAGCAAAGCCAAAAGTCCCTCCCCTCTCACCTCTGACAACCACCTCTGACAACCACCTCAGCCCTCTTCACACACCTGTTCTAACAGATGGACTTTACAGCACGTAGGGAGGAAGTGAATTCCAAAGTCAAGGCACCTTCACTGAGAAAATTCTGCCAGGAAACCCTTCTCTTTTAAATGGAAGGTCACCAGGGAACAGGTGGTCTCTCAGATAGGAGAGTCCCAGACAAGTTAGGGCTGCATAGATCAAAACCAGCACCTTAAACACCACTTAGCATCCAAAGGGTAGCCAGGAGTCATGCTCACATTGCCCACTTAGGATAAGTCTACACTGCAATAACAATCCCACTGTGCGGAGTCTCAAAGCCCAGGCAATTGACTTGAGTTTGTGCTGTAGGGCTAAAAACTGTAGTGTAGCTGTTTGGGCTCAGGCTGGAGTCGGGCCTTGAGATCCTCCCCACTGGCATGTTTTCAGAGCCCGCACTTCAGTTCGAGTCTGAACATCCACATTGCAACTTTTAGTCCCATGAACCTGAAGCAGCTAGCGTGGGCCAGCTGCAGCTGTTCCACAGGTCTTTTATTGCAGTGTAGATGTTCACTCAGTAAGTAAATTGCTGATTTATGCACTAGCTTCCCTCTGTAGATAGGTTTAAGTTGTGGCCCCTAATAGAGTGAAATACAGCAGTGCAGTCTACAGATGACTGAAGCATGAACTGTGGTGTGCATGTGAGGGGAAAGGTTGCAACAGCTTGACCAGATATAGATAGAAAAAGTAGTTCTGGTCACTGTTGCTATTTGATCATGTAAAAACAGCTGGGAACCTAACTCCCAAGTAGTGAACTTCATTACCTCTGATGAATATATGCTGTCAAACAAGGGCCAATATAACCTCAGCCAAATCCTCCAATTGTTTTCTCCAGCCAACCATCATCACCTTTTGTCTTCTCAAGATAGAGCTCAACTCACTCACATCTAGTCATGACAACAGGTTGGCAATTGCTCAGTGCTACCCTCTAGATTTCTTCAATCAGAAAGGAAAAAAAGCTATAGAAAAGCATCCTCATCCAGTGCCGTGGACCAAAATCTGTTGACATCAACTCAGGATCTGTGGTATCAAAGGCAGCTGATAGACTTAATATTTTAAAATGTAAATATTTCAAAAGAGCTTAGGAGTAGGGCTGGCTGGAAAATAGCAATTCCATTTCATGAAAATTTTTGAGGTTTAAAAAATTGGTTTTGTTCCTCTCAGATATCAGAACAAAAATAAGACCTTCCAAAAAAATTTTGTGGAAGAGAGTGGCTACTTCACTACAGGACAGCGAATACCCTGGGTGTGGGGATGCCCAGGTTCAAATCCCTGCTTGAAGCAGTGAGATGAACCTGTTTTTTTTCTTTCTCACATCACAGATGGTTGCCCAAACTACCCAGCTACTGGATGTTGTGGGGCTGGGTGGGATCTCTCTGTAATCAGCAATCCTATCCTGGGCATGAGGAAATTTTGTTGAAATTGAAACATTTCTGTTTTGACCTTTTTCAACAGAGAGAGAGCGAGAGAGAGAAAACCTTAATGAAAAATATTTGACCAGTTCTACGTAGGAGCCTAAATCTTATCTGCAAAATCAATGGGATTTAGGTGCTTAAGTACTTTTGAAAACCCCACTAAGCTCTTATCTGCACCTTCAGGCATTCAAATACACCTCTACCCCGATATAACGCTGTCCTCGGGAGTCAAAAAATCTTACCGTGTTATACATAAAACTGCGTTATATCGAACTTGCTTTGATCCGTTGGAGTGCGCAGCCCTGCCCCCCCCCCCTGGAGCACTGCTTTACCGCGTTATATCCAAATTTGTGTTATATTGGGTCGCGTTATATCTGGGTAGAGGTGTGCCTTTAAGTATCTGGTTTTAAGTGCCTATGTCACATTTAAAAATTAAATTCAGGCTCCTCAGTCACTTAGGTATTTTTTAAATTTTTACCCTTGTTTTTTATCCATAACTAGGAGAAGATCTTCAGTCAATGCAATGAGAGTAGTCTCTTTGTCATATCCAGATCAGTATCCTAGTTGCCAAATATCAAGGAAATAGGAGGTATCCAGATACTGTGAAAGTTATCTCATCACAATCTTCTCCATAATTGATCTGAAAATGGAACACTGTTCAATAATTAGACTGAATGTCAGGACCAATACATGGATTTTGGAGCAGAGGCTAGACACAAGCTTCTCTCAGAACACCCTGTTCTTCTCAAAGGTAAGGCGCTGCAATCTCCACTTCCAGAAGGCCCATTACTTTCCCACTGGCCTTCACCAGTGTGGAAAGTAGGGTTACCATACCTCCGGTTTTTCCCGGACATGTCCGGCTTTTCGGCACTCAAAGCCCCGTCCGGGGAGAATTGCCAAAAGGCCGAACATGTCCGGGAAAATGCCTGCCAGGCACTTCCCCTCCCACGGCGGCTCTGCTCCTCCCCTGACTCTTCGGCTCTGTTTAAGAGCCGAGCTGCCCGAGCGCTATGGGCTTCAGGCAGCCCCCTTGCCTCCGGCCCTGCGCCGCCGGAGACCGGGAGGGGAAGTGCCCGCCTTGGGGCGCAGGGTCCGGAGGCAAGGGGGCTGCCCGAAGCCTAAGCGCTACCGGCTTCACAGTTTGCCGGGCAGCCTCCAGACCCTGCGCCCCTGGCTGGGCGCTTCCCCAGTGCAGCTGGAGCCCGGGATGGGAAGCGCCCAGCCAGGGGCGCAGGGTCTGGGGGCTGCCCGGCAAACCGTGAAGCTGGTAGTGCTCGGGCAGCCCTTTCCGTGTGGCTGGGAGTGGGAGGGAGGAGGGGGCGGGGTTGGGGTGGGGGAAAGGGCGGAGTTGGGGCAGGGCTAGGGTGGGAAATGGGCGGCGCCAGGACCCCGTGGAGGGTCCTCTTTTTTTATTTGTTAAGTATGGTAACCCTAGTGGAAAGACAAGGATCCAAAGAATAGGTTGTGGTTAGAGCTTCTCCCAATATATCCAAAGCATCCATAGACAACATCCTAGTGTGGATCCTTGATGAATAGCATTTTTGACCCGTTACCGTATTGAAAATGTACCTTTTATTCCTACTGTTTGTTTTCTGTCTTGGAGCAGTCTTTCTCTGTCCTACTTTGGTGAGCATAATTGGAATATTGTATTAAATTCTGGATTTCACATTACCAAAAATATATTGGAGGCAGCTCAGAAAAGAATAGCAAACATTATTAGGCTGAGGGTGGAGGGAGTGAACGTGATTTATAAGTAAAGAGTAAAAAAGCTAAATATGTATAATTTGGATGAAAGTAAGAAAAACAAACAAACAAAAAAGTTTGAGTAATATGCTGATAGTGAGATGCTTCAGTCTGTGGAACAGTTTCCCAAAAGAAGTAGATAGTATCTCTTGGGATATTTAAAATTAGATAGACGAAGGACTAGCAAAAATGTCATAGGGAACAATCCATCCTGAACCAGCAGGGAGATGGACTGGATGACCTTATCAGTCTCTTTCATCTTTCTTTTGTGATTCTATGACAGCACTAAATTTCTGTATGTAAATTGCAAAGTCTGATTTTCTCCAATACTATTATTATAAATGTGTACAGTGAAATAACCTCTTCAGTTTCCGCAGCTGCAAAACAACTGGATATGTATGTTGCTGTGTAATGAAATCACATGTTTCTCTTCTACTACCATAGTCTACTTTCAAAATAATCCAAATTGTTTCCACCTTTAATCAAATGAAGCTTTGAGAGCTTTGAAAATGATTTTATGATGTCTTTTTAACGTTAACATCTTTTGTGAAATCTTTAGGGATCGTAAAAATCTAAGCAAAAGTATTCCAAATCCTTTCCTATTAACATCTCTGTTTACTTTCATAATGTCACAGGTTCCTAGGTTCTAAATAACTTAATTATTTAGCATTATCAGAATAATATATAATAAAAGGAGACAAATCATCATGTTTTTTTCAGCAGTAAGTGCATCTTACCTGAGTAAATGACCTGACTTTTCCATTAGAGATGACACTGTGCACAGTGCTCACACTCAAATGAAATGCAGATTTCTTTTTAACAGTTTGATGAAAATTTAAATAGAGAAATGGGTCTGCAAATCTTTGCAACAGTTTTTTTTTACCCTAATTCAAATTGTAAAAATTACAAGAATATAAGGGATATGATCTTGGTGAAATAACTTCAAGTTTTAAAACATTTTCTGTTGATGTTTACAGTTGAAAACAGGGTTTTACTGTCTGTTTCAAAGAAGTGACTACATTATTTGTTAACATCAGATAATCATTCACCAATAGTAGTTTTCATGGAATAATGCAGTTTTATTAGAATTGTGAGACCTGGAAGAAACAAACCTGATTTGGAATTTCTATCACAGCTAAAATATGCATTTAAGTAAATGGGAGTTCTGGAAGTGCAAAGAATACTGGGTCAGGTACCCGATTAGTAGAAAACGATTCCAGCCCTGAACCCTAGGCTGATTAAGTTCTGAATTCCTGTCAAATCTGAGATAAAAGGAAAGGCTTACAATAAACCTGTAGAAAAGTTTACTTAAGCACCATGCTTTATATTTTGATGATTTTTTTGTAAGCTAAAGTGCTTATCCTATATATTGAAATGCATTTAAAATTTTTTGCTTTGATAAATATTATTCACTTGTGTATATCATCAAATTAACATAAATTAATTTGTTAACCATTTTCAACTGTAAAGTCTATTGCCCCACTTTATAAGAATTAATTAATATCTAGTCTAAAAGATATAGCATTTGATGTAAAATTCTGGATCATAGTTCAGCATTACCTGCTGCTCAACAAGATGCCAAAATCAAGATAAATTATTATCCATAATGTAAAAAACAAACCACCACCACCCTCTTTTTTGCCTGAACTTGTGAAAGAATTGCTGTGCTCCTGATACTATGAATCAGGATTAACTCCTACTAGTTACCTTGAGTAAATGGATGGCAATACTAGGGTCTTCTGATAGGAATCAAGCACTCATTTCCATCAAATATAGTGTCAACAGTTTTCTTTAGTGTTCTTGGAACAATGCAAACTGCTTCACATGACACTAAAAAATTAGAAGACTGGTTTGCACCCACATTTTAACTCACATAATTAGTGTCAAGGTTACATTGAGGAAAACAAAGGAGGGAAAATAGGAAAATAGGGATTTAGGTATGTACAAAATAAAAAGGTTAGTTTCCTTTAGTTGTTGTTTGATTCTTCTATTTATTAGAAGAGACCTTTTTCAATGCACTGAATTATTGTTTCTGAAGCAACATCCCTGTACTGCATCTGCTTATAATGATTCTTTCAGGTTGCCTAACTGTTAGCCTAACAGATGAACAGAAATATAAGTAAGCATGTATTTTTCATGCTTGACTCTGTGTTGGACAACCCACTATAGGCAACATTAATTTATTTTGCCCTTAGCATGCAATATTTCTACTCTTACTCTTTCAAATAATTCTTTTATAATAATGGTGAAACATTCTTAAATTAAATGATAAAATTCACACATTTCATCTATATTATAAGGCTAAACAATCAAATAGTCCTTTGAAAGGGTAAATATGTGGTCACATGGGCTAAATAAATTTGCTGTGGATATCTAATCTGATTTTCTGTGGTTAGGTGGCTGCCTATAAGTATCAAATGCACAGAGGTTATCATGTTTATGTTGCACAAAGAACAATCTTTACCACCATTTTTAAATGACAGGGAAGTGTATTAGAATTGTACAGAATACATTTGATTTTCTTGTCTAACATGGAAGCTAGATGAATTCCTCACATTAGTAGGCAGTTGAAAGAAAGACTTTATGAAATATTTTACAATAGTATTGATTTATATTGAACTCTAATAGATACTGCTGGGAATGTGCCTTGCAATCCAGAGTGTATATGTTAATAATCTTTGAATTGCTCATTGTGAATGGTTTGACAGTAAAGAGTTAACTATCATATTCTTCCATATTCATATACAGACCTGAGAAAAAAACGCTATGTATTTTTGCATGTTAAGTTTAAAACTAACTTCAAAGATAAGGGAATGTCATAAATTAAACGAGACACAAAGCAGAAGCAATCAGCCAAATAAATTTGTATTTTTGTATCAATCTACTGAAGAAATCACTCATGATTTCAAACTTTTTTTAAAGAAAAGAAAAGATATAAGAGAGTTGTTTTACTGTGACCAATTAGGGGTACACAGTATATTTGATTGAAAATAAGATAGCCAAAACATTTGTGTATTTAAGTTTGAAGAAAAGCTTGTGATATGGTAACTCCTATATGTCTTCTTTCAGGATAAGCAGTGGCTGAACAAGGTCATAGCCTAAATAGAAGGCTATAGATTAAGTAGGCATTTTAGCACAATATTTAGCAAGTAGAAGCTGGGGAAGCTAAGATGAAGGGGGATATATGGTGCTCCAGTGACTTAACATTTCCTTTGAAAGAACAGCACTCTTTTATTAACCCAGAATTTACAGCTTTATTAAAGAGATCATAGACAGGATTGTGGTGTGTTGTGGGATGAAGAAGACATGCTAGAATTTTGATTTTTAGACCATGTGGTCCTAAATTCAGGTTTATCACATCCTATAGCTGGAACCACATCAAACTACAGAAGTGCACATGATCTCAGATAGGTGTTGATCCTGATTCAGGTTCTGTTTTCTCCCAAAACATTTGGGGAAAAAGTAATTTGAAGAACTCAATTTTTAATGTTTTGAACAAAGAAATCAATGTTCAGTAACATAAAACTAGATAAAACAATAGTAGTGGGAAAATAAAGTGGAAAAAGAAGCTTAGCTCCTCTCAGTCAATAATTGTCCCTACGCGTATTGTTCATGCTTCAGTAGTTTTTTCCTTCTATTCTTCTACATTAAACCATTTTGTAGTATTATAGATTTTATAGTATTTTATAGCTAAAATCTAAACCTCACTGGGGTCAAGTACATACTCTCCTGCCACTCCTCATCAGTACCCCAATGATAGAATTGCATAGCTTAGTGCCTATCGGTATCCTCCTTTGAAGTATCCCACATAACTTTTGTAGGATACCCAGACCCTATGGGCCATTGGTCTATACATATTGCACATATTCTTCTGTAGAACCCACCTAAGCATGGTGGGCCAAATTATTCCCTGATTTAATTTCTTTCCCTTCAGTGGAATTACAACAGGAATGAATTTGTTCCAACAAATTTGAAATTGCTGAACTATGGCAGAGAATTTGCATTCATTGTTTGAGTTAAGAAAAGCTACACATACGTATTGGTAGGACAGTTTGGTTTCAGGACAAAGTATAATTCTTTCACTGCCAGAGTGGTGTAAAATGGCTCTCGTATAAAAGAGAATCAGGCTCTTTGAGTGGTCCTCAAGGGCAGGTACAATCAGAACATGTTGCAGTAATTTATTCTGGAGGGCACATAAACTTTTCACTACATTCTGCCACCCTTACTCATACAGAATAGTACCTTATTTCATGAATAGTTCTTATGATAATGAAATAATTATGGTAGTAAAAGAGTTCTACCTAGTGGAGATAATGTTCCTTTACTTGTTGTGTAACTCAAATAACGAATAATAACAGAAACACTCAACATGGCTGCCTCCTAAATATAGTTTGGTACCAGACTGATTAAAACTCAGACAAAATAAGCAAGTGGACCATATTCTCATTTAAACTTCACAGAGAATTTTGTGGCATAATGGAAAATAATTTGAACAATGATTGTGATTTACTTAATGGCTATATAATCAGAGGAAAAGCCACATCATTGTTCATGCATATGGTGGGAGAAGCAGCATAGAAAGTTTATTTATAACACATTCACCTTGGTGTGTGTGTGTGTGTGTTGTGTTGCGTGTGTATGTCTGGGGGGGGGAATGAGAGGGATGGGCTGCAAAATAAGACTGAAAGAAATAAATCTGAATGTGGTTTTACAGAAATTTGGGAAACACTTGACCCCCCAAAATAATTTAACATGAAAAAGGCATCATGGGTGAAATATGAAGGTTACTTACCAGTAACTGAAAGTTTTCTGGTCCTTATTTGTATTCCATATGTGGGTATACATGTGCACCATACACCTGAGATTGGAAAATCTTGCAAATAGTGTCCATTGGTCCATGCCAGCACCCTGGCTCTCCCTGTGCTCAGCACCAAGGATATAAGGGGAAGTGCGAACTGGCTGCCTCTTCACTTCCTTCGCTACTGCGAATCCAGTCATGATCCAAAGCAGAGGGGAAGGAAGGTGGGTATTGGAATACAGATAGGGATCACATGTCTTGAAGAACTTCCAGTTACACAGGTAAATAACCTCCATTTCTTCTTGAATGCTGTTCCCTATATGTATTCCAAATGAGGGTGACTGTCAAGTAAGTTTTCAGTTTGGAGGAGAGTGCACAAATGCAGGTGGTATAGATGCAGGTATAGATGTCTATGACACTGCAATTCCAAAGGCTGACTCTGCAGATGAAGATTGGACTAAGCATAATGCTTTGTGAAAGTGTGGATGGAACTCCAGGTTGTCCCCTTACAAATGTCCAGAATAGGCAGTTCTTGAAGAGATGATACTGAGGTCACCTGCGCTCTAGTAGAATGGGCCTTCACGCCATCCAGAAGAAAGATGTGCCAGCTGATAGCAAAGGAGGATACAAGCAGAAATCCACATAGAGAGTCTCCGAGCAGATATGCTTTGTCCCTGTGCTCCCTCTGCTATAGCAGCAGAGAGTCTAGGTGATTTTCTAAATGGTTTCATCCTTTGCATGTAGAACACAATGCTTGTCTGATGTCAAGAGAATGAAGTTTCCTTTTCTCTCTGGAGGCATGAGCTGCAGGAAGAATACCAATAAGTGAATAGAATGTTTATATGGAACTCGTAAATTACCTTTGGGATGAATTTCGGGTGGAGGTGAAAGGATACTTTCTCTTAATGAAATATAGTTTAACGTGGGTTGGCCAGGAGAGTATCCAGCTCACCCATCTTCCTGGCAGTTCAAAAGGTGGCACAGTAAATATTAAAAGTACAAGATTGAGGTCCCACTGCAGCATTGACTTCACTACTGGTGGGAAGAGCCTAGTCGGACCCTTTTGGAATCCAACTGTTACCAGATGAGTAAAAAATAGAATGGCCATCTACCGGAGGATGAAATTCATTGATTTCTGGCTGGTAGTCCTGCCATGAGCTAATAGAAATACCTGATGTCTTGAAAGTAAGGAAGTAATCTAAAATAGCAGAAATACCTGCTGGCTTTTGTGATGCTGACAGGCCAAGTGCCAATTCATGCCAAATCCCCAGGTCAGTTCACTTGTGTATTAGTATTTAACAAAATAATTGTTAAATGTATGAGAGTGTATTTGGAGTTTAAACTTCATAAAAACTAATGAGATGTTAGTTGCATTGTTTTCATTTATCTGTATCCTGTTATAATGTAATAGAAAACATTTACATTGTGTATACCACTGTAACTAAATAATGCATCAAACAGGAAGAGGCCTTGTGGAATGCAAATAAAGAACTTTATGGACACATCTCTCAGATGCTTGGGAAACCACATGGGCAGTCACGTGCCACTAATTTCAAAGGAATTAGTCAGTGTGTGTGATGATGGGAAGTCAAAGACGGTCATCTAAGGAAAAACTGACATGGGTAGTGACTAGGGCTGTCAGGCGATTAAAAAATTATTCGTGATTAATCACATGATTAATTGCGCTGTTAAACAATAATGCTCACTTCATATTTATTTTTTATTACAAATATTTGCACTGTAAAAACAAAGGAAATAGTATTTTTCAATTCACCTCATACAAGTACTGTAGTGCAATCTCTTTATCATGAAAGTTGAATTTACAAATGTAGAATTATGTATAAAAAATAACTGCATTGTTTTATTTTTCAATGTAAAACTTTAGAGCCTACAAGTCCACTCAGTTCTACTTCAGCCAATTGCTCAGACAACCAAATTTGGTTACAATTTACAGGAGATAATGCTGCCCACTTCTTGTTTACATTGTCACCTGAAAGTGAGAACAGGCATTTGCATGGCACTGTTGTAACTGGAGTTACAAGATATTTACGTGCCAGATGTGCTAAAGATTCATATGTCCCTTCATCTTCAACCACCATTCCATAGGACATGCGTCCATGCAGATGACGGGTTCTGCTCGATAACAATCCAAAGCAGAGCGGACCAATGCATGTTCATTTTCATCATCTGAGTCAGCTGCCACCAGCAGAAGGTTGA
The DNA here is from genome assembly GCF_027887155.1 of Malaclemys terrapin pileata. Lineage (NCBI taxonomy): Eukaryota > Metazoa > Chordata > Testudines > Emydidae > Malaclemys > Malaclemys terrapin. The sequence continues at coordinate 165,959,223 of NC_071506.1, forward strand.
TTTTCTTTTTTGGTGGTTTGGGTTCTACAGTTTCTGCATCTGAGTGTTGCTCTTTTAAGACTTCTGAAAGCATGCTCTGCACCTTGTCCCTCTCAGATTTTCAAAGGCACTTCTGATTCTTAAATCTTGGGTCAAATGCTATAGCTATTTTTAGAAATTTCACATTGGTATCTTCTTTGCGTTTTGTCAAATCTGCTGTGAAAGTGTTCTTAAAATGAACATGAGTCTGATGCCCATCCAAATGCCAAGCTGTGATGTGAAGAGAATCTGGGTTAGGATGTTGGCTCCTACCATTCTCCTGAGTTAGAAGGTCTGGGAAAGACTGAATTCTGATGAGATGATGGGTTGACATTTTTAGGCGGTCCAGAAACCAGAATTGTCTGGATCAATTGGGTGCAATGATAATGACTAGTGCTTTGTTGTGACAAATCTTCCATAGAACCTGGGAAAGTAGTGGGAAGGAGGGAAGGCATATCTCTAGTGGCCTGTCCAGGACAGTAGGAGGACATTATACCTGGAGTCTTGACTTTGTGCTGCTCTGAAACAATATACATTGAACTTCTTGTTTATCTGGGAGATGAAGAGGTCTCAAGTTGGGGCATTCCCCACTGAGTGAAGAGGTTAATCAGCACTGTATTGTACAATGCTCACTCATGATCAGTGGCAAAATGCTGCTGAGGCTGCCAGCAAGCTCTGAGCACCTGAGCGGTACATTGCAGAAGTTGTGATGTGGTTCAGGATGCACCAGTTCCATAAATTGATTGCCTCTGTGCACAGTGCGAGTGATTTTGTCCCTCCTTGTTTGTTTATATGGAAAAAAGTAATCATGGTGCCTGACATTTTCTGGACCTGTCGGGATCATAGAAGTGGTAGGAATGCTTTGCAGGTCCATCGGACTGCTCTAAATTGCAAGAGACTGATATGCCTCTTGAGGTGTCCACATGACTTGTGCCATGTGACTGCCCATGTGGTCTCCCCAGCCTCTGAGGGATGTGTCCAGGATTATCATCATGACAAGTGTGGGTGGTAGAAAAAGGCCTCCAATGCACACATTCAAGTTCATCCACCAGGTGAGTGAAGCCCTGATATTGATGGGGATTGTAACTATGATATTCATGCTGTGCCTGTCTGCCATATATATCTACTGGAGCCAGGCTTGCAGACAACAGAGATGCTTGAAAAGTTTGCAGATGATACCAAGCTGGGAGAGGTTGCAAGTGCTTTGGAGGACTGGATTAGAATTCAGAATAAACTGAACAATCTGGAGAAATGGTCTGAAATAAATAATATGAAATTCAATAAAGGCAAATGCAAAGTACAACCCTCAGAAAGGAATAATCAATTGCACAAATAAAAAATGGGAAACGATTGCCTAAAAAGGAGTACTGCAGAAAAGGATCTGGAGGTTATAGAGGATCACAAACTAAATGTGAGTCAACAATGTAATAGTATTGCAAAAAAATAAAAATAAAAGAACATAATTCTGGGATATATTAGCAGGAATGTTGTAAGCAAGACATAAGAAGTATTCTTCCATGCTACTCAGCACTGATAAGGCCTCAGCTGGAGTGGTGTGTCCATTTTTGGGCACCACACTTTGGGAAATGTGTGGACAAATTGGAGAAAATCCAGAGGAGAGCAACAAAAATGATGAAAGGTCTAGAAAACATGACCTACGAGGAAAGATTTAAAATACATGGGTTTGTTTAGTCTGGAGAAGAGAAGGGAAGACATGATAACAGTCTGCAAGAAAATAAACGGTTGCTATAAAGAGGAGCGTGATAAATTGTTCTTCTTGTCCTCTGAGGACAGGACAAGAAGTAATGGGCTTAAATTGCAGCAAGGGAGATTTAGGTTAGACATTAGAAAAAAATTCCTAGCTGTAAGGATAGTTAAGCACTGGAACAAATTATCTACAGAGGTTGTGGAATCTTTGTCATGGGAGGTTTTTAGAACAGGTTAGCCAAACACACGTGTTAGGGATGATCTAGATAATACTTAGTCCTGCCTCAATGCAGGGAACTGGACAATGACCTATCGAGATCCCTTCTAGTATTACATTTCTATGATTCTGTGAAGATGATGGAAGGATAAGTCCAGACACAGAGGATTCTGACTCAGGCTATGCAGCTGTACAAAGACATTGGAGAGGTGGTCAGTTCACACCCCCCATTATATCCTCCATTCTGAGCACAAGATATCCAGGGGGTAGGTGCGGAACAACAGACATGACTTACAAGATTTTTCAGTGTCAGGTGCATGCATATCCACATGTGGAATACACATAGGGACCAGCACGTGAAGAAGAACCTGGCCCCAGTGAAGTCAATGGGATTTTTGTCATTGACTTCAGCAGAACCAGGTTTTCATTCTAGGTCTTCACTTATGGTAATAAGAATGTAAGACATTAGATTAATACTGATTCTATGCCTCTACATATGTTTGTTGTCCATCTCTAAACTTTCTTTGTTTCTGCTATATCTTTCTGAGGTAGGGTGACCAGAATTGAACACAAAGGGCCTGTGATGGGGTTTACAGACTCTACACTAAATAAGGGCAATGCACAGAGCACTACTGTGCTAGGGCGGCCCCATTGCTCAGCAGCTGCAGGGCATGTTCCAGGTGGAGGGATAGTTTAAAAGGGCACCTGTAGCCCATGGGACAAGGAGCAAGGAGCTACTAGGCAGCACTAGGAAATCAGGCTGACTCCTGGAGCTGTCAGGGGAGTGACAGAATTCCTAAGACTACTCTGGAAGCAGTGATCCAGATTCCCCACCCTCTCTTTGAGAGTTGGAAGCTCACAAGAGCCTGTGAAGAGACTGTGAAGAACAGGACGATGTCCCACAGAGAGACTAAGTGGCTACTTCTGAGCCTGTGACCATGCCCAAACAGAGGAACCACACCATGATAGGAAGTGACCTAATGGAGAGTATAGCTTGGGGTGGACCAGCAAGTGGTCCAGACATTGTGATACTTCTCAAGGGTCCAGGGTCAAGACCTGGTGCTGTGAGGTGGCCTAGGTCCCCTTTTCTTGCTCCCATGTACCTTCAGCATGACAGAACCCTCAAGGGGAATGGAAGAGAAATTCAGGAAGGATTGAGGTCTGCTGCATACAACTCGGCTGGGGCCCTTTCTAGAATGACCAGGACTGAGAGAACTGTGGAGCCATTGCCTGATCACCTGGCCAGCTGGCCATCAGATTGACCCACTACAAAATTGGTGAAGAATGTGGGAAAAAGGTTATCAGGCCTAAAGGAAACCTTCAGGCATTTAAAAATAAAAAAAGGAAAGAGGGTTTTCTAGGTGGATCTTGAGAAGATGTAAAAGAGAGTCGTGGAGGATCAACAACTGTCACAACAACAAGAAACCCAGTTACTGCAGCAGCTAGTGATACAACAACAGGCTCTGAAGGAACAGTAGCAGCAGCAACAGCTTGTTAGGGAGTTGACTACTTAATACAGGGAGAAGCAGCAACCCCCTGGTGCAACAGATGGGGACAGTGCTGCAATTCCAAAACATGCCATCTAATCTGCTGGTGGGAGTGGCTAACCCTAACCCATCTCCAAACCTCTCTCTGAAACTGACAAAAATGGGACCAGATGACAAGCCCAAAGATCACCATGGTGGCCCATTGGCTGGTGAAGAGCTGGGCAGTTCCGATAGCTCCTGACCTGACAGAGACAGACCAGGCTGTATACCAAAGTCTCAATGTGATGGTGGCACAGGAGTATTCCCTACTTAAGGCAGCCATATTGCATTCTTTTGGCATGTCCAGTGAGACTCACCACCAGAGGTTCTGATGAGAGAGGTTCTCAGCCAGACCTCAACCTAGGATAGTGGCCCAGGCATTAAAGGAACATTGCTGGTGGCTGCTCCATCCTGAGGAAAAGACAGGAATACAGATGGAAGAGAAGATCATGTTAGAACAATTCATCCAGATCCTCCCACCCAAAGTACAGGAGCGGGTGGTTCAACATTGATCAGGGACTCTGTCAGAAGCAGTGAAGCTGACCAAAAACTACATGCTGACTGCAGGGTCTGTCAGAGAAACACCCAAAGGGGACCCAGCCCAGCCATAGCCAACTCAAACAACTGGAGGAAGAGCCTGGAGTGGAGGTGTGAGAGGAACCTGGCTGTCCTAGCCAAAATGGGGGTGATCAACCAAACAGAGACTGACCTCAGAAATTCACCCTCATGGAGAGATGGGACAGGACAATAGTTCCAGCCTGGCATGAGGCTCTCTACTGCCCTGGAAACATAGTCAAACTTGGGAGTACAAACAACTGAGGCCCCTCCATGGCCAGGCAACTGCTTCACATGTGGGCAACTGGGCCACTTCTGGTGGGATTTCCTATACATGGACTGCAGTTATGGGCATGTCTAGGTAGCAGAATCCAGATCCCACAAGAAGGGACCAGAAAACTTGGTGTTACTTTTGTTACCTACCTCTGAATCCAAGCTGCTGCCTGATGGCAAGGTCCCTTTGAAATAGTGAGATAGGTTGGAACCATATTCTGCAGCCCAGGAAGAGAAAGGGTACTAAAGTATATCATGTCAGCTTTGTGAAAGCGTGGAAAGAACAGGAGGAACTCCTCATCACTTCGTTTCCCCCTCTGCCTGAGCTCGGCCCCACAGGCTATGATGGTTACCCATCTGGAGATTGTATCAGTTGGAGAGGGGTTATGACCTGAAAAGGAGAAGCAAATACACATGCTCATCAGCACCTTCCTCTCCGTGTTTTTTGCAAACCCAGTCTGGACTCACCTGGTTTTCCACCCTATAGTAACCAAACCTAGATGAAAAATGTGGGAGAATGTGCAAACACTACCCAGGAAAATGTGGGAAGCGGTGCAGCAAGAACTGCAAAACTGTTGGCCTGGGAGTTGTTGAGGAATCACACAGTGAGTGGTAAAGTCCAATCGTACTTGTGCCCAAGCCCAACAGCTCATCATGGTTCTGCATTGACTTTTGAAATGTGAAACGTGAATGCAGTGGCCAAGTTCAATGTCTATCTTATGCATCAGATTGATAAATTGCTGGAGAAGCTGGGTGTTGCCAGGTACATATCTGCCCTCAATATGACTAAGGGATACTAGCAGATTCTCCTCACCTCCAAATCCTGGAAGAAGTTGACCTTCTATATACCCCTGAACTTATTCCAGTTTAGAACCATGCCCTTCAGTCTGCATGGAGCCACTGCTCTTTCAGTGATTAATGGATCAGATATTATATGCACATGGATAATATGTGGCTGCCTAAATCAATGATATTGTCATCTATAGCGAGACCTGGAACTATCACATAAAACACCTCACAGCAGTCCAACAGGGACGCCAAGAAGCCAGGCTGACAGCAAATCCTGCTAAATGTCAATTAGCCTGAGATATACTGTGGCTGGGGGACAATTATGCACCTGGGTGGAAAAGTTGAAGGCTTTGCCAGAATTCTTGATCCCCTTTGCACAGTATAGCTTCCTGGGCTAGTGGGTACTATAAGCAGTTTATTCCCAATTTTGTGATGATTGCCTCCCCCTTAAGAGATCTGGTGAAAGATGCCTTACTAAGGAAGATATGATGGACGAAGCTTGCAACAGTGCCTTCCACACTCTAAAAAAATCACTGGTTCAGGAACCCGTTTTTTTCCATCCCAGCTTCTCAAAACCTTTTACAAATGGATGCATTGCATGTCAGCCTTGGAGCTGTACTGTCTCACAAAATGAGGAGAGAGGAACATCCTGTCCTCTATCTTAGTAGGAAGCTGTTTCCCTGGAAAGTTGCCTATTCAGTGGTCAAGAAGGAGGCTCTAGCAATAAAAGGGTCTGTGGATGCCTTGCATTACTACCTATGGGGCTACTCATTGTGGCTGGTGACTGACCACATCCCCCCAAGATGGTTACAATCAATGGAGGACCACAACCCCCAAGTCATGCAGTAGTTTTTGTCTCTGCAACCTTTTCAAAGTACTAGATTGAACTGGCAAGGATCACAAAAATGAAGACTTCTTTCCACAAGACAGGGTGGGGGGTATTGTCAACAAAAGTCCACCTGGCGATTCTGGAACTGAGGGGAAGAGTGTGTGATGTGGTTTAAACAAGGGCAATGAACAGAACAGTACTGTGCTAGGGAGACCCCCACCCCTAAGCAGCTGCAGGACATGCTCCAGGTGGAGGGATAGTTTAAAAGAGCACTGGAAGCCCAAGAGACAGTGGTGAAGGAGCAATAGGTGGCACTAGGAAGTGAGGCTGATGGCTGGAGTTGTCATGAAGAGTGGCTGCAGTATTCCTAAGGCTACTCTGGAAGCAGTGATTCAGATTCTCCTCCCCTTCTCCCCCTTTGAGAGTTGGAAGCTCACAAGAGACTGTGATGAGCAGTAAAAAGCAACAGAGAGTCCTGTGGCACCTTTAAGACTAACAGATGTATTGGAGCATAAGCTTTCGTGGGTGAATTTCCATTACATGCATCCGACGAAGTGGGCATTCACCCACCAAAGCTTATGCTCCAATACATCTGTTAGTCTTAAAGGTGCCACAGGACTCTCTGTTGCTTTTTACAGATCCAGACTAACACGGCACCCCTCTGATATGTGATGAGCAGGACATTATCCTACTGAGAGACTAAGTGGATACTCCTGAGCCTGTGACTATACCCAGTCAGAGGAGCCACAGCCCCATAGGAAGCAACCCAGGGGATAGTGTTACTTGAGGTGGACCAGCAAGTCATCTGGATATTATAATGACCCTCTAGGGCCCTGGTTCAGGACCTGGTGAAGTGGGAGGTCCTGGGGTCCCTCTTCCTTGCTTCCCTGTACCTCTGCCATGACAGAACCCTACAGGGAGTGGAAGAGGCCTGACACATAGAACTCAGCCAGGCCCCTTCTAGAACAACTAGGCTGGAAAGGATGGTGAAATCACTGCCTGACCCCTAGGCAAGCTGGCCATCAGACTGACCTGTACAGGGCCAGATACTCAAATGTCCCATTGAAGTTGGGGGTGGGGAAAGATGGCTTTTTGCCACCTTTATATCATTCCATCTTGGGCTGCCTTGGGACCATTTTGGCTCACAGCACAATTTAGAACACCCTAAGGACTAGTGCTGGACACCCTCCAAAAGGCCATTCCATCATCCTGGCTGCAACACCCTCCAAAAGGCCATTCCATAAGCCAAGGAACCTCAGAGTGCACCATCCTAAAAACGCTTTCCCTCAGCCATGCCCCTAGTTATGGATCTATGCTGGGAATGGGAGAGGACGAGATGGGGTTGGGAAAGGAGTGGCTTATGGCCAGCATAACTAGCCCTACACAACACAGAGATTCCCTTTACACTAAACCACATACATGGTTACATTGCCTTTCGGGCTATTTTGCACCTCACATGAGTGGAGTCATGGGAGGTAGGGATAGGAAAGGATTCAGTATTCCAGGCACAGAGTACCATTGATTTACATTAAAACACTGCTATATTTGCAATATTATTTTCTGTCCCCTTCTTTATATATTCTAACATGATTTTGCTTTTTGAACTATTGCTGCATGTTTAGTTGTCCAAAGTGAAGCCCAGGTATTTTTCCTTTTGGATTGTCAAAAGGTCGTTTGCAAACTCTGTCAGAAGAGGCTATTAAAGAAACAAAGAGCTTATCTATACAAAGTTAGTGCACAGCAAGCTAGGGTGTAAATCTACCTTGCACTAGCCTGCCATGCACTAACTGTCTGTGTACCCTGCTGCTGTGCGCAAAAAGTTCCCTACTCTCATTTCAAAACAGGGGAGATCAAAACACACTACATACAAGGTTTAACTAGTCCTAGTGTGAGAACCAAAGAATTGTCATGGATCAGAAACAGACTAAGACAAAGAAAACAAAGAATAGTTATAAACAGTCAATTTTCATCATAGCTCAAAATTAAACCCTGAGTGCCACAAATTCTATTCTATGACCAATGTTGTATAATATATTTATTGATGATCTGGAGCATGAAGTGAGCAGCTAATGTTGTGCCAATATTTAGAAAAATAAAATAGAGTGGCCCAGATAATTATAGTCTGACATCTATCCTGGGCAAGATAATGGAGCGGTTGATATGGGACTCAATTAATAAGGACTTTAAGGAGGGTAATATAATTAATGCCATTCAGCATGGGTTTATGGAAAATAGACCCTGCCAAACTAAGTTGATTTTTTTTGGATGAAATTACAAATTTGGTTGATAAATTTGGTTGTTCATATTTGCCTTTTGTAAGGCATTTGACTTGGTACCACATGACATTTTGATTAAAAAACTCAAAAGCTATAAAATTAACATGGCACACATGACATGGATTAAAAGCTGTCTGGTTCTCAAAATGTAATTGTAAATGGGGAATTATCATTGAACAGGTGTGTATCTAGTGAGGTCCTGCTGGGACCGGTTCTTGGGATCAGAGAATACTATTTAATGTTTTTATCAATGATCTGAAGAAAACATAAAATCATCACCAATAAGGTTTGCATATGATATAAAACTTGGAGGAGTGGTAAATAGTGAAGAGGGCAGGTTACTGATGCCTAGTGAACTGGATCACTGGGTAAGCTTGGGACAAGCAAAAAATTATTCTTTTTAATATGGCTAAATGTAAGGGAACAAAGAATGCAGGCCAGACTTACACAACTGGGGAGTCTATCCTGGGAAGCAGTGACCCTGAAAAAAATTTGGGGGTGGTGGTGCAAAATCAACATGAGCTCCCAATGTGACTCTGTGGCCAGAAGGGATAATGTGATCCTTGGCTGCATAAACAGGGGGATATTGAATAGTAATAGAGATATTATTTCACTTCTGTATTTGGCACTAGTGCAATTGATGCTGGAATACTGTGTCCAGTTCTGGTTTCCACAATTCAAGAAGGATGTTGATAAATTAGAGTTCAGAGAAGAGCCATAAAAATTATTAAAGGATTTAACAACATGCCTTATCGTGATAGATTCAAGGAGCTCAACCTATTTAGTTTTAACAAAGAGAAAGTTAAGGGGCAACTTGATTACAGTCTATAAGTATTTATGTGGGGAACAGATATTTAATAATGGGCTCTTTAATCTACCAGAAAAAGGTATAAAAGGGGCCAATGGCTCAAGGTTGAATCTAGACAAATTCAAACTTGAAACAAGGCATACATTTTTAACAGTGAGACTAATTAATCTTTGGAATAACTTACCAAGGATCATGTTGGATTCTCCATCACTGACAATTTTTAAATCAAGATTGGATGTTTTTCTAAAAGCTATGCTCTAGGAATTATTCTGGGGAAGTTATATGGCCTGTGTTATACAGGAGGTCAGACTAGATGATCACATTGGTCCTTTCTGACCTTGGGATCTATGAATCTATATGAAATGTGTAACAAGAATGATTAGAGGCCTGGAAAAGAGATACTGAAAATATTGGGATTGTTTACTTTATTGAGGAGGTAAATAATAGGGGACACAATAAAAGTATATAAAATAATAAATTTTATGGGGATGGTAGATCAGGTACTTTTATTCATCCTTTCTAATATTACAAGAACAAGTGGGCATTTAATGAAATGTAAAGGCAGAAAAACTAAAAGTAAAAAGGAAATACTTTTTCACACAATGCACAACTAGCCTATGGAAGTCATTGTCACAAGATATTGGAGCCAAGAATTTAGTAAGATTCAAAGAAACAGTTGGAAATTTCTATGGATGAGAAAACCATTTAAAGTTACAATAGTAAGAAATAAAAAACAAAATGAGTTTGAAAAAGGATATAAGACTTCACACTTCTGAGCATAGGCTCATCTCTAACTGATGTGGGGGTGGGAAGAAACTATCTCTATGGGCACATTATTTCCTAACTGCCTACTTCATAATTTTTTGTATCTTCCTCTGAAATATTTGGTACTGGCTACTGAAGACAGGACATTGGAGTAAAGGGACCACTGGTGCCATTTTATATGGTAGTTCTCATGTTTTTATGCTCCTAAATGGTTACAGTTAATTTAGAAACCAGCAATGTGTATGAGTAGTTTAGATTATTCTTTCCAATGTACATTGCCTTTCCTTTGTCAACAGTGAATTTGATCTACTTGTTTGAATTATTTGTTTGTTAAGTTCCATTGGTGCTCCACATCATCTTCTTTAGACCTGACTATTTTTGTTGCCACCTTATTGTTCACCCTCTTTTTCAGATCATCAATAATTATAATGAATAGTTATATTAAACAACACTATTCCAGCTACAGATACTTGGGGCATCCCACTATTAATCTCCTTTCTTGTTGAAGATTAAACATTTATCAATATTCCTTATCTGATTGATTTTGTTTTATATGTCACCCTTTTATTTCCACTATCCTTACTCATTATTTCTTGAATCTTGAATCTTTGATAATAAATTTATTATTTTCACTAGAAATGTATCTCAGTGTTGCGGTATTATAAAAGGAGCCGGTCCTCAATTGAATCACACAAGCTGGTGTGTACACTGTTTTCTTGGGGATAACAGACCTGGTATTTCTGTGGATATCAGTGGATTTCTGGTATATCAATGGATAAAGAACTAGACAACACAGGGGAACGTTTCAAAGTGCCTCAGGGACTGGGGTACACCTATTGCTAACCTGCAAGACAAAGTATGGGCTGGCATAGCCCAGAGAAGATTGTTTGTATGGCTAACAGGCTGGTGGTATCAGAGAGCTGACAGTCAGTTAAGCATAAACAATTCTTCCTCTCACAGGAGGCAGGGAGGTAACAAGGTGACTCACAGTTTCGAGAACCCCGAGAAGCATCGCAAGATAACAGTATGACAGAAGGTTTTGAGTATAAAAGATGATAGAAGGGTATGAAACTTTCCCTAAAATAATAAGCACAATAATAGCACAACCAAACCCATCCATGTAATTAGAGAGATTATAAATAGCATTCATTCATCTTGAAGAAAGGCAAGGACCTGGAAGGCAGAGATTAGGTGAAAGTAAATCTGAGAAAAGTTGCAATAAGTTTTTCAAAGAAGGGAGTATCAGACTTGACAGTTGAGTTCACAGATCCATTCAAGCACCACCTACATGTACAACTCTGTCCCTGCATCAAAAATAGTATGTTGTTATAATTATTATATCTTGATATTACAGTAGAGCTCCAAGATTTTAACTGAAATTGGGGTTTAAGGTTTTATTATTTTTTGTTAACGTACACGAAAATAAATGAAGAGGAAATTATGATGGATATGTAACAGGCGCCTGCTTATCTGCGGAGCCCTCATAAATCTCTTGTTGATTTGTGTGTGTGTATATTATATATATATATATAAACTTGAAATTTATGCACATAGCTAATCTATGCAATGTTGTGCTCTTATTCATATTAACCTTGTTGTCCCCGACTCCCATTTGTGTTTTATACCCCTCTGTGATATCATGTCCTTATAAAGTCCTGATTCTGGTCAGTAGTTAAACATGAATCTAACTTTTTGTACACAAGGAGTATTAGGATATATTTGTGCAGCACCCAGCACAATGAGGCCCTGATACTGATTGGGCATTCTTAACAAAACTGTTCCTTGTGTCTATCCAGGGTTACATTAGCATACTTTAATAACAAAATTGATTACTTTTATTTCTCTTAATCCTACATAGCCAACACAGCAGAAGTGCTTTATTTCTACTCATTCATCATAAACAGAATTACATACTAAGCTGTAATCATTTATAGGCAAAGGGGTTGTACGGGTGTTACCAAGGATGTGATCTGAAAACAATTTGGAGGTTTTGCACATGGGTATTTGAGGACCTAATATGGCCTGTAGGAGCTTCATTATTGGTGAGGATAAGAAAGCAGCAAAGAACATGGACTGATTCTCCTATACCAGTTAAGTTTGCAGGGCTGGCAGTACGAAAAAATGTTATTTTTAATTGAAAATGGAGCACATTTGATAGAGAAATCAGTGGGAGATTTGAAACTTTGGAGGCCACAATGCCACTTTTATAGTCACTTTGAAGAATAGAGCCTCACTTCAGCCCTTGATTTTAAAAGTTGGGATTTGAAGAAACAAATCTTTCTTTCTTTTTTTCTTTCTATTGTGCAATAAGGAATCAGAATACATTAAAAACATGGGTGTATTTTTAATTCAGAGCAGAGCATTTAGTGTCACTGTGTGTTATTCATGGACATCACATGCAAAATGTGGGCAGTTTTTCCTTTATTGTGGAAAATTGATGTCATGTTCAGAACTGCCAAAGGTACTTGAATTTGACTTACCTGTTTTTCAGATGAACCTAGAAATAAATGGAAAGGTGAAAAAAGCAGCCACATGTTAAATACACAATGTACCTGTAGTTTTTATACTTTTAGGTCAAAAAATATTCAAATGCATTCACAGTATTTTTGATTGAAAGAATTTGTAATTGGATTTCCAAGCATGCTTCTTTCATCTTGAGCAGTACAATATGCACTTTGATAATAACATGGCTATGTCATTAGAAAGAAGTCCATTTACTAGTTTAGGCATAAAATTAGATACAGAAGACAATAAAATGCTTTCTAACATAATGCACCTTATTTTTCATTGTATTCAATAGATGCATGATGAATAAGTAATTTTATAAGTGCATCAGCAATATGGTTTGCTTGATCAGTGGTAGCTCTCCGTGAAGTGTCACAACTTCTTTGCTACCAAAATCATTCACAATATCATATTCATTTTTAATGGACTTTGTACAACTTTATTATGGATCAGAATTTGTGCTCACCACTTGTGCAGACCATTTTCAGGAAAAAATAACCCCCCACATTGTAAAAGTAACCTCCAATAGGTAAAATGGAAGTGATTCGTAAAGATGAGAAATCATATTTTCAGAATGTCATAACATTTTCCCAAATACCTTAAATGACAGTTTTCCTTATCTTTATTCACATTACCTTGCTGTTAGTTGAACCATATATCTATAGCTATTCTGAGCATTAGTTACATTTTCCATATGTTTAATATTATCTTATGCAAATTACAATTGCAGCAAACTAATCTGGTCCAGGTAGTAAACCTCACTGCTTGAATTATTTTATTCATCCATTCCTTTTTTTCTATAACGTTTATGCAATTACCAGTGCTAGTGGGATTTTCCCCCCATGAAATCAGAAAATATGAAATTCATGGAACTTAACTGAGGTTTTCATTTCTTTTTAAAAGAAGCAGGATAAAGAGAAACAAGCTTTATTTGGGTTCTGAGTCACCCATAATTTAAAATCAAATACCAGCTCTTTAGTCATTTTTTTTAATAGCAAATATTTTAATGACAAGATTTTGAAACCAGATTATTTTACAACCTCAGAGACAACAGCAAAAGCTGAAGGGAAGTTCTTTTCAGAAGGTATCCAGTCATATCTTTGTACTTTCACAATTTCATACATGGCAGCATTGCAAAGTTAATGATAAAAAAATTCTCTTGACTACAAGAATATCTAGATTGATTTCTTACACTACATTTTTCATTTGTGTTGCTCACAGGGAGAAAAGGACCTTTTTGAATAGACTACTCGCATTGGCAGTATGATCTTTTAAAAACACATTTGAACCAGATAACTCATTGAAACAAAAGCACAAAAGCAGCCTTGGTAGAGACAAAACTATTCTGGCAGCTGTTTAAAGTTCCCATGCTTGAAAATAGGCTTCTATTGGTTTAAATATTATCACTTGTTAGAGATGATGAAGAATGGAAATTATTTGGAGGCTTATTTTTCATAATGAGCCTCCACATTTATGGACACAAATTGAAGGTGAAATTTACTCCAACTGCTAAATTGTACCCAAAAAAATAGAGGCCTCATTTAAAAAACAGACCTGTCCTGAACACATGTTAAGAGTTAGGCAACCACTTACTCTATCACTTACTGCCAAAAAAGATGACACTGGTTTCTAGCACTGGTTTACTTTTTTGAGAAAGTAAAACTGTCGGTGAGATGAGGTTCTATTTTGGAGTACAAATTGAAATAACACAGGATGCATGATAAGGGTTTTAAGTGAAAACAGCAGTTATTGTAACTGTTTTGTTATTATTATTAATGGTTGTTAAACATGTATATCATAGGAGCACTCAAAGCCCCTGGCCCGTTTGTGGCCCTGTTGTGTTGGCCACTGTACAAACATGAGCCCTGAACCCGCACACACTTATGCATGTGCTTAACTTAACAGGTTAAGGATTATTCAGAAAAGCTGGACATGCACAAGTTCATGAAGCAGGATTCAATGCATCCGAGGGAATTGGCTGATATGATTGCAGAGCCATTGGCCATTATCTTTGAAAACTCGTGGCGATCGGGGGAGGTGCTGGACAATTGGGAAACGGCAAATATAGTGCCCATCTTTAAAAAAAGGGAAGAAAGAGAATCTGGGGAACTACAGACTGGTCAGCCTCACCTCAGTCCCTGAAGCAGGTCTTCATGGAATCTATTTTGAAGCACTTGGAGGAGAGGAAGGTGATCAGGAACAGTCAACGTGGATTCACCAAGGGCAAGTCATGCCTGACCAACCTGATTGCCTTCTATGATGAGATAACTGGCTCTGTGGATATGGGGAAAGCAGTGGATGTGATATACCTTGACTTTAGCAAAGCTTTTGATATGGTCTCCCACAATATTCTTGCCAGCAAGTTAAAGACGTATGGATTGGATGGACTATAAGGTGGATAGAAAGCTGGCTAGATTGTCGGGCTCAACAGGTAGTGATCAACAGCTTGATGTCTAGTTGGCAGCTAGTATCAAGCGGAGTGCCCCAGGAGTCTGTCCTGGGGCTGGTTTTGTTCAACATCTTCATTAATGATCTGGATGATGGGATGGATTGCACCCTCAGCAAGTTCATGGATGACACTAAGATTGGGGGTGAGGTAGATATGTGGAGGGTAGGGATAGGGTCCAGAGTGACCTAGACAAATTGGAGGATTGGGACAAAAGGAATCTGATAAGGTTCAACAAGGACAAGTGCAGAGTCCTGCACTTAAGATGAAAGAATCCCGTGCACTGCTACAGGCTGGGGACTGACTGGCTAAGCGGCAGTTCTGCAGAAAAGGACCTGGGGATTGCAGTGGATGAGAAGCTGGATATGAGTCAACAATGTGTCCTTGTTGCCAAGAAGGCTAACAGCACATTGGGTTGCATTAGTAGGATCTCATTCATTCAACCATCATTTTGCCAATGACATACACATCCACGTCCCATTGGAAAATTAAGGCTGGATAGTGAATTGATAGCTCCACAGAGTTTGGGAGTCTGTGTGGGGCTGAGGTGTTTTGCAACAATGGACTAAGCATGGGATTCCTGAGGGGAGGAAGGATGCTTCCTAGCAGGTTTGAGGTGGTTGAACTTGAACCTCCAAGCAAACATGCAGGGGAATCAAACCCTTAAGGGTTTGCAAAATCCTAATAGAAATCAAATTGCATTTGGGTCCAGAATATTCTCAATGTCTGACCTTTTGGGCATGCTGCAAAGTCTATGGCACCTGGGGGTAATTTGAGGGCTGGGAAGATTTTGACTTGGTCTGTAATTATGTTCATGTTTACTGGTGACTGAGTGTAAGGGTAATGTGCTGTGTTTTTCTTCTGTAATGGTTTTGAATTTTACTTTTTGATTGATGGCCAGGGAGTCTAAGAGAGCCGGAGACAGGTATTCTTTTATGCTAGCTTATTTAAATTATAGATAAATAAATGCAATTCTGAAATATCTAAATACTGTTGTTTTGTTTCTTTGATAGCAGATATCTAATACATCACATTTTTCCTCTCCCAACTAAACATCTCGGAGTGGACAGAGACATTCTGCATATACATAATGTTTTTTTTTTATTAAAATCTTATGTGACCAATTAAGTATAGAAAACACAACACTGGCAAACTGTCAATATAGCTGTGCATATCCTACAAAAATTTCAAGAGTCATTGAACCATGATTCCCCATTTTGTAGAA
Source organism: Malaclemys terrapin pileata (assembly GCF_027887155.1). Lineage (NCBI taxonomy): Eukaryota > Metazoa > Chordata > Testudines > Emydidae > Malaclemys > Malaclemys terrapin. The sequence goes on from NC_071506.1 coordinate 165,975,162, forward strand.
ACCACAATGTTTACTTGTGAGCATTGTCATGCCTTGCTATGCTGCTGCACACTAAGCTGCACCACATTACATTAAAGGTCACAATATCTCCTTTTTTGTGTAGGCAATGTTGCAAAACTAGTAAATGGCAAGTTCAGAAAAACATTAAAAACTAGCAGTTCATATTCATAAGGAGTTGTTATTGTAAATTCTCTAGCTATGGCTCACTTTCACAGATAGTTCTGTTCTCAGCCATCTGTCAGAAAACTTAGCTTTTTAACTATGTTACAGTTAAATCCTGTAAAGCATCTTGTTCCTGCAAGTCCAGATTTTCTTGCCAACAGTGCAAAGGCCTTTTGCCCTGGTGTTTAGTGTTAGGAAATCTAGACTCTTGGGAACAAATTCTGCATGGTTTATACTTTGTGTAGACCCATTGAAATCTGAGGGTTGCAATCAGTGTATGTGTATCTGATTGTTCTGATAGCTGGATTCAAAGTGTAGACAAATGATTACATTAAGCAAATACTAACTAAATGATTGTCCTTCATGTGGGAACAAATGATATGGCTAGATTCTCGCTGGAACGTATCAAGGGAGACTATGCCAAGCTGGGGAAGACACTTAAGGAAATCGAGGCTCAGGTGATCTTCAGTGGCCTGTTCCTAGAGAAGGGCAACAAAGGTATGACAAGATTATGACAATCAACAGATGGCTCAGGCAGTGGTGCTATAAGGAGGGCTTTGGGATGTATGGCCACTGGGAGGCATTCATGGACAGAGGACTGTTCTCTCGGGATGGACTTCACCTGAGTAGGGAGAAAAATAGACTTCTAGGATGGACGCTGGCACAACTGATTAAGATAGCTTTAAACTAGGAATTGGGGGGAGATGGTTGGGAGATGTCCAGGTAATCTCCACACCAGATTTTAACATTGAGAGGGAAGAAAATGAAGTAAAAAGGATACAGCCGTGGGTAGGAGAATGGACATAAGAAGGAAGGGTAGTGTAGATACCAGTCTAATAGGTGATACTGGCAATAGAATGTCTGGGCCTAACTGGGTAAAGAATGTGAGCGAAGCCAAACAGCAAAAATTAATATGTTTGTACACCAATGCGAGGAGCCTAGGTAACAAAATGGAGGAACTAGAGTTACTGGTGCAGGAAGTGAAACCAGATATTATAGGGATAACAGAAACAAGGTGGAATAGTAGTCATGACTGGAGTACAGGTATTGAAGGGTATGTGCTATTTAGGAAAGACAGAAATAAAGGCAAAGGTGGTGGGTCTACACAAAGTATAAACCATGCAGAATTTGTTCCCAAGAGTCTAGATTTCCTAACACTAAACACCAGGGCAAAAGACCTTTGCACTGTTGGCAAGAAAATCTGGACTTGCAGGAACAAGATGCTTTACAGGATTTACCTGTAAAATAGTTAAAAAGCTAAGTTTTCTGACAGATGGCTGAGAACAGAACTATCTGTGAAAGTGAGCCATAGCTAGAGAATTTACAATACATCATTGTATATCAATGATGAGATAGACTGTAAAGAAATAAGAAGTGATGGAATGGATAAGACAGAGTCTGTCTGGGCAAACATTACACTGGGGAAGAAAGGTACTAGAGCCTCCCCTGGGATAGTGCTTGGGGTGTGCTATAGACCACCACTGGCATCTGATTTGGATGCGGATAGAGACCTCTTTAATGTTCTTAATGAAGTAAATACTAATGGGAATTGTGTGATCATGGGAGACTTTAACTTCCCAGATATAGACTGGAGGACAAGTGCTAGTAATAATAATAGGGCTCAGTTTTTCCTGGATGTGATAGCTGATGGATTCCTTCACATAGTAGTTGCTGAACCAACAAGAGGGGATGCCATTTTGGATTTGGTTTTGGTGAGTAGTGAGGACCTCATAGAAGAAATGGTTGTAGGGGACAACCTTGGTTTGAGTGATCGTGAACTAATTCAGTTTAAACTAAATGGAAGGATAAACAAAAATAGATCTGTGACTAGGGTTTTTGATTTCAAAAGGGCTAACTTAAAAAAATTAAGGAAATTAGTTAGAGAAGTGGATTGGACTGAAGAACTTGTGGATCTAAAGGCACAGGAGGACTGGAATTACTTCAAGTCAAAGTGGCAGAAACTATCAGAAGCCAGCATCCCAAGAAAGGGGAAAAAATTAATAAGCAGGAATCGTAGACCAAGCTGGATGAGCAAGCATCTCAGAAAGGTGATTAAGAAAAAGCAGAAAGCCTACAAGGAGTGGAAGATGGGAGGGATCAGCAAGGAAAGCTACCTTACTGAGGTCAGAACATGTAGGGATAAAGTGAGAAAGGCCAAAAGCCATGTAGAGTTGGACCTTGCAAAGGGAATTAAAACCAATAGTAAAAGGTTCTATAGCCATATAAATAAGAAGAAAACAAAGAAAGAAGTGGGACCGCTAAACACTGAGGATGGAGTGGAGGTTAAGGATAATATAGGCTTGGCCCAATATCTAAACACTTTGCCTCAGTCTTTAATGAGGCTAATGAGCAGCTTAGGGATGATGGTAGGATGACAAATGGGAATGAGGATATGGAGGTAGATATTACCACATCCAAGGTAGAAGTCAAACTTGAACAGCTTAATGGGACTAAATTGTGGGGGGCCCAGATAATCGTCATCCAAGAATATTAAAGGAACTGGCACATGAAATTGCAAGCCCACTAGCAAGAATTTTTCATGAATCTGTAAACTCTGGGGCTGTACTGTATGACTGGAGAATTGCTAACATTGTTCCTATTTTTAAGAAAAGGAAAAAAAGCGATCCAGGTAACTACAGGATTGTTAGTTTGACATCTGTAGTATGCAAGGTCTTGGAAAAATTTTTGAAGGAGAAAGTAGTTAAGGACATTGAGGTTAATGGTAATTGGGACAAAATACAACATGGTTTTATAAAAGGTAGATCGTGCCAAACCAACGTGATCTCCTTCTTTAAGAAGGTAACAGATTTTTTAGACAAAGGAAACACAGTGGATCTAATTTACCTTGATTTCAGTAAGGCATTTGATATGGTTCCACATGGGGAATTATTAGCTAAATTGGAAAAGATGGGGATCAATATGAAAATTGAAAGATGGATAAGGAACTGGTTAAAGGGGAGACTACAACAGGTCGTACTGAAAGGTGAACTATCAGGCTGGAGGGAGGTTACTAGTGGAGTTCCTCAGGGATCGGTTTTGGGACCAATCTTATTTAATCTTTTTATTACTGACCTTGGCACAAAAAGTGGGAATGTGCTAATAAAGTTTGCAGATGACACAAAGCTGGGAGGTTTTGCCAACACAGAGAAGGACTGGGATATCATACAGGAAAATCTGGATGACCTAGTAAACTGGATATTTTTTTTTAAAAAGATCTCTTCAACAAAATCAAATATCAGGGCTATGTAAGTATGTGACCCTCCTATATATATATATACAAATATCAGGGCTATGTAAGTATGTGACCCTCCTTTATATATATATATATATATATCAGGGCTATGTAAGTATGTGACCCTCCTTTATATATATATATATAAAGGAGGGTCACATACTTACATAGCCCTGATATTTGTCTACAAACAAAGAGCTAGGTCCAGAACCTGCACATACTTACACCCATACTTAACTTTAAGCATCTGAGTAGTGAATGGGATTATCTCATGCTTAAAGTTAAACATGTTCATAACTTTTCAGGACCCAGCCCTTATTTGCTCAGATAAGAATGTACCAAATCCAGTGAATTCGACCCTCACTCACTAAGTAGTAGTGTTCTCTTCCAGGCCAACAACTTAGATTTTGTTGAAGAGATCTTTTTAAAAAAAAATATCCAGTTTACTAGGTCATCCATATATATATATAAAAGTAAACCTCATGGATTGGGGAATTTAAGAGTATTGGTCAGAATGTTCCTCTCTTTCTCTCACTGAGTAGTGTCATACTGTGCAGATAGCCCCATAGAATTATGACCCTGGCACCGTAATCATGCTTTTGTTACAGCTAGACTGGATTACTGGAGACCATTTATCTATTTGATATTTATATGGCAATATTATCTACAGGAAACCTGTTATACCAGCTGCCAAATCCCCCTACTTACTTCCAATTAAAATTCAGGGATTGGCTAATCTGTATAAAGCATTACATAATTTGGGTCCTAGCTGCTTCAGACCACCTCTCTCTATTTCAGATAACATGGCATTTGAGGTCACTGGGATGTGATCAAGCTAAAAATCCCTAAATTTAATCATCTGCAGGCCAAATATTCTTAGGGCTGGTCCACACTAACCCCCCAGTTCGAACTAAGATACGCAACTTCAGCTACGTGAATAACGTAGCTGAAGTCGAAGTACCTTAGTTTGAACTACAAGGTACTTACGCGGGTCCACACGCGGCAGGCAGGCTCCCCTGTCGACTCCGTGTACTCCTCTCGCGGAGCAGGAGTACCAGCATCGACGGCGAGCACTTCCAGGATCGATTTATCACGTCTAGACAAGACGATTAATCGATCCCAGAAGATCGATTGCTTACCGCCGAACCCAGAGGTAAGTATAGACGTACCCTTAGTCAAGAGTCTTAACTGTAGTGTGGCTTTCCCAGTGGTCTGACAGAAACTTTGTGGAAATTTCTTAGATGGCTTTGTAAATCTCAGCCATAAGCCACAGCGGAAGATTCAGCTCTTTTGCAAAGGTTTGCTTGAGGTGTGGTGTTTTGGGGTGTGTGGGAGATTGCTGACTTAAAGAGTTATTTTGTTAAATATAGTACATGTGCCTTGAGCTGTGACAGGGCACATTTTATAAATTTTAAAATGAAATGCAAAAGAAAATAGAAACTATATCAGATCCTTAGAGCATTTCCATCTGAAATGCGTGACTTGTCTCTCCTGTGAAGAGGCAAGGTATAACATCAGCTCCTAGAGACGAGAGTATAAAACTGCTCCATACCATTAACTGAACATTTCTATTGCTGTTATTGATCCTGCTGTGAGAAACTAAATTATAAACTACTATTCCTTTTTGTTGTTTTCTTCTATGCGAGAAAGTTACCATGTGGTGAGGCAGAATGATCTGAAGAGCTGCTGCCGGAGAAAATTCCCATGGGAGACCAGTGGGGCACAATTTCCTTCCATGTCCTATTTTTAATACCCCCCCACCCCCCAATCTACAGCGGGGGAAGGGAGGGGGGCTTGTCAAATGTCTCATTTTTTAAAGTCTTTCTTTTTAGTACCTGATGACTTGCTTCCTGATGTTGGTTTTGAAAGTCCCAGTCCTGTTGAGATACCAAGGTGATTAGCTACCATATCTCAAGATGATAGATGAGCAAACAGACAGATGGAATTGCATATAAGTCATTACATGTACATTAGGAACAAAAGACCGAGTAGCTATCCATATTCAATGCTTAGTATAAGATGGGACCAATTTGGCATTTTAAATTTCTCTGAAGTACATAGAAGGGTAAAAATCACAGAAGTTGAAAAACTGAAAAATGCTAATGAAATTGGCCAATGCAGCTCCCTGCCAGGACAAAACTATTCCCTTATAACATTTTCCAAACATTTTTGGATGCCGCTACTTAGTGCTGCAACAATTTAAAACAGATTGAGGAAGAGATTAGGGTGCTAGTTTAAAAGTTCAACAATTTTTTTTGTTTTGTTTTTGGCTTTTTTGGAGGACAGGAACTCACTGTAAAATCTACTGACATTGAAAACAGACCTCCGTGTTGCTGAATTTTTTCTGACATAGTTTGGAATTTTTAATCATGCTTGCATTGAACAATTTAAAATATAAATAATTTTTAAGTGAATGCTTCGTGTTTGAGAAAGGTGCCGAACTGACAACCTTAGAAACAGAATTCTTGTGTTTATCTACTGAAATCCCTGTACCGTGTTTCAACCTTGACCTGGGTGAACCACATCTATGGTTGAGGATAAAGGAACCTTTATGGTTAAGGTAAAGGACAGAACAGTTTCTATGCCCATTTAGTCCTTGGCTCTTATGCTGAAACTGCCAATAAAGGGCACTATTATGAGAGCATAGCAGCTTTTGTCATTTGGGCACCTAGAGAATGGACTGAAAACATTAAATCATTTCACAGAAGCTACTGAATATCTGTCAGATGACAATTTTGACTATTCTGTGCTGGATCTGAACCAGGAATCCATAGGTAACAGTCTTTATATTTGCCCTTTAGAGATCAGAAGGCAATTTTTCATGGAATGTGTTTGTCCAGCTATACCAAAAGAAGGACAGAAGACACTTGATATGGATTTAATCAGCCCACAACTTTATTATTAGATATCTGGGAATACCTGGCAGATAAAAATATACAAGGCAGATAACCTCCTGTTTATTCTGTAATTACCTGGGGAGGGAGCTTCCACCAGCTCCCCCTCTTTTTCCATCCAGGTCCCTCCAGCAAATCCATGGCCGGGACCTTACCATCCACTCCCCCTCATAGGAGGGGTAAGATGGGCTATAAGAAAGGGGGTTTGGCTCCCTGCCATTCCAACCGTAGAGGCCCCAAACCCCTTGCCATTCTGTTCCTTTAACCAACACCTGCTTTTAAAGTCCTTTACCAGGCCATTTATCTGATCACTGGATGCCTTCCCTATAGAGTACCTGCACTGGACATCTGCCACAATGAGGCACCAGCAATTAGCTTGGTTGCCTCCCCCGACACTTAGTTGGGGTCCCAGACATCTTCCAATGACATTTTGTATAGCAGCCCAAAAACATGTTACCCCCCAAGTTTGATTGGTGAACCCCTCTTCCCCTCAATGAACTCAATTGCCCTTTGCACTACGCAAGAATTGTCAAGGACTCCCACAACTGGGTTGTCAATGCCATGTACTGCAACACCCGTCCCTTCCTGATGGGCCATATAGGTGACCAGCCTCCCGTATCCTCATATGCCACAGCTCCATAGCACCAGCGGCATCTACTTGAGTTAGTTCCTAGCTCCTGGTGCAGGCCCCCAGACTCTTTTGAACTGCAAACGAGACAGAGCATCTGCTATGCCACCATCCAACTGCTGGTACGTACTTGGAAGGAAGAGAGCTGTTAAGGCTCAAACACTGTGACACAAATTCACTCACTAACTTCATAACCCTGCATGAGGTGGAAGTTTGGCCTGCCATGTTGTCATACCAGAAACACAAACTTTTATTGGAAGAGAGCTGTAATATGCCTGCCCTTGTGTTCACTCAATACTCAGGTAAGCTAATATAGTGGAAGGGCCCTCTGTCTCGTCTTCTGCATGGGGTACCCCCAAATGTTTTGCCAGGCCACCTGGTTCATTGTAGTGTGAATGGAGCCACCTCGTGGGTATGAAAGGTGATGTATTACTCAATATTCCCTTGGAGTGCTGTTGGGGACCAAACCCCAGAGGGGAAACTCTTAGGTTCCCTATAGGCAATTGAAGTTTTTTTGTGGACCTTACATGGGAGCTACTCCCCAAAAAGGGGAACCAAAATCCCACCGTTACCCCCCCCCCAGTATGCCACATGTGCTTTATTAGGATAATACCATAGGAAACCCTGAACACCTTAAGCCTAACTGGCAATCGTTCCCATTGGACCCATTGGACCACCCCCAGCTGGCCCCCTTACCCTGCCTGTGTTCTGCACCTCATGACCTGCTTCAGCTGAGCCAAAGCTGCAGTTGGTACTCCACCCACCCCCAATCCTGTTTTACCCTTGCGATCATCCCCTACCGCTCCAGCAAGAATGAGCCGAATGGGTCCCAAAACATATCTTGCACACGTGCGTGAATCTACAGGGGCTGCAAAAACAACCATTGTTATTAAATGCCTAGCAAATATTCTCATGTGACTCATGCCCCTCCTAAACTTGCAGTGAAAGGAATAGACCACTATCCGTATGAACTCCTGGTCCCTGTGGAGTCATCCACTCTCATCATAGTGTGTGATGCGGTATGTCCCACTGGATCCCAGTTTGTGTTGCTGCCCTTAATCAAAATGGCTCATCATAATTAAACCAGGACATGCCCCCAAACGTATGCCCACCTGATTATATCCATAAACTTAAGCAGCCTCCCAAATTTCTCACATTTCTCACCCATGGCCGCTTGGGCAACTCCTTATTTTGTGTGCTCTGCCCATGGTTACTTTCTGTCAACACTTCCCTGTGCAAGAGGGATAATATGTCCATGTATTCCCCTCTCAGGATTTTATCCTTAGTTGTACTGAGCAGGTAAACTCCCATAGGGTCACCCACCTCAGCATAACTGTACTCAGTGCCATGTTCCCCCACAGCCCCTCAGGAAGCTCAACTCTATTCCAGAAGGTTATCTGTCTAACAACCATTGAGTTGACATGTGCCCAGGGGTTTCAACCACGCTGCTTCCCCCCACCCCGTGCAGGGGGTCTGCCCCACCTGCCTGTCTCCCGACTCTCAAACTCGTGCCCATGCTGGAACCCAGGCCAGACCCATCACCCACAGATGCCTGAAGTTGTCACAGCAACTGCAGATTAGCTTGCAGCAGTTGCGCAACACTGTTAGTGTCCCCAGTCAGGGTGCACCCTCCAGATGAGTCTGATGTGGATTCCAGGACTCCTATTCCTGGCTATTTGTTACCCTGCAAGACTCACTCCAATCTCCTTAAAGTACCCTCTAAGATGGACAATTTGAGCCCGGATGCTGCACCTCCCTGAGACGTGTGCAACCACCCCCCCCCCACACACACCCTGTGCCACCTGTCCCCACAACCTCTGTTGCAAAACACACTCACCTCTGAAATCAGCCTCCCCCCCATCTCCTGGGTTCAGTGTAGAAGAAAATTGTGGTTTTGGGCTGCCCAGTACACTTTGTAAGCCCCGCAGTGCTGTGTAAACAACCTCAGAAACTTCCTGTCGCCTTGGTTGCAATTTGATACCATCAGTATCATGGCCATATTTTTATATTTTATTTCTGATCAGAAAAAAAAAAGTAGTTCACCTCAGTGCTCCATCAATACAAAATAAATAAATAAATAAACACACTGGGATACTCACTTCTTTTCAGGAAGACATTCAGCCCCAAAGTTTCCCCCTTGTTAAGGCTTCAATCAATTTCCCCTCTTCCTTTTAGCTCCCTGATTTTTGCCTGGAAAATACAATAAAATACAGAAACATTAATAATTAATTATTCATGTGTCTTGTATTGCTTTTGATTTCCTCTTTATAGGTTCAGGTAGAGCTTAGCCATGCACCGTGAACAATACGCAGTGCATTGTTGCACTGAGAGTCACCATCTGCTTCTCCGTTTCCTCTTTTGCAGGGGAAGAATCCTGGATCAGGTGAAACACACTTCTCCTGACATGCAGGCATAATTGTGCCAGCTGGCACAAAGGGAGGGATGAGGGTGTGTGGCGCTAAGACTCCACTCATTCCCCATCCCATCTCCTGCCCACTGGCAGGATGTAAGGGAATGCAGCAGCTCTGTGAAGCCCACTCTTTCTACATGCTGTTACTAATAACGTGGATAGCAGATGCAATAGACAAGAGAGTGCCTTATATCCCCTTTTCCTCTTACACAGCTGCTCAGGCTGGGGCATAATCGGGCCCCAAATTTCTTTATCTTTTCTCGAAAAGTATGTCTATACTGCACACCACCGGTGGTGGTGTATAGGGTACATGTAGCTACAGTGAAAAGCAAGTTGCTCCACGGTGTGTAGCTACACATGTCAGTGAATGGCAGGGAGGAGGCAACAGGGAACAGCTTGGCAGTGGGGAGCTCCGGGGCCGGATTAACCCTTTGTGGGCCCTGGTGCCAAACATATTTGTGGGCCCCCATGTAGTCGTTGTGGGCTCTGAGTGTGGACCTGGTGTGGCAGTGCCATTGGTGCCATAGTATACCCAGTACTGAATCTCAGAGACATTTTTCATTTTGATCACACACCTCTGCATGACTATATGCATTGCCATACACAGCTCCCTCAGCCCCCAGTTTTTCTCATTAAGCTGTACACCCATGTGGGTTTACCAGTGTCCACAGTGAGCAGTAATTTCACAGTGATCAGGGGAAACTCCCCACAGATTTATCTCCTTCCTCATTCAGACCTTCTATAGTCTTGTCTCCAGTACCACCCTATGTCACCAGTCACTGTATGTGGTTCTGGTCTTGGCTCAATAAAGTTTCACAGCCAGCAGATACCTGATCAGTTCTGACAAATCCCTCCCTCAGCACCCATTCTGCCATTTGAGCAAGCCACTTGCAAACACCATTTCCCCAAAGTGAGGACTTAGCCCCAGGGAACATGAAGTCACCAGCCTGTCTCCCTCTGCTTCCATCTACACGCTAGTCTACTACTTGGTCACCACCACCTCTCCCCATGCCTGTTTCCCTTCTATCTTGGATGTGCTCCTCCCTAGCCAGCTGGGGCTATTCTCCCCCTGCAAGCCTGATCTGCTTCCTCTTTCCCTGCTCCCCTTGACATTCCTTTCCTACAGGTGACCTCTGTTCCTTGAGGTTAACTCCAGTTTCTTTATCCGCTCCTGGCTTAATGGCCCCCAGTAGTCACAGAGCCACCTGCAGCTTCTCTGGCTACAGCCATGGGGCCAATTGTCAGAGGCCAGCCTTAGATAGCTGCAGCTGCTAGCAAGGGAGGGGTGGCAATTTCAAGGCTGAGCATGCTTGAACCTTGCAATGGTGGCACAGGGGTTCTAAATCCTCAGTGCTGGCCCTAGGCAACTGCAGACGCTGGAGTTAGGCGCTTCCCTCCTCTAGGCCATGGCTTTAAGTACATGAGATGCCCATCACCTGCAGCAGAGGCCCCCAATTCCCACGTGCCTCTCAGCTAGCACATAGTCATGCAGAAAGTGCAGCCTGAATGATTTTGGAGGCTGGTGTGCCAGGAGGTTCCCATCCCTGAGCAGCAGTTCTGCAACAAGCTCACATGCACCCCCTCCGCTGTAGGACCAGGACCCTGTGAAGACAGTGGAGTTATTCTGTGTATAACCAGTTCTGTCCAAAGCCTGTTGAAGTAAGTGGGAGTCTTTTCATTGTCTTTAATGGGATGCGTATAGAAACAAAGGACCCCATTCTAGACTCTAGGAGCAAAGTGCATTCTATGCTGCACTGGTTTACTATTGTAACAGGAAGCTTTCACATTACCTAGTGAATAAGCAACACCTCCTACAGCACCTAACTTTTTCTGAGAAGGCCTCCTGCCCAGTTACTAAATGTAAACCTGTCTAGCTTACAAGGGCTGAAAATATCAGGTGGTATGGTTACAAAAGCAAGGCACTTCTGAATTCAGCAGGAATTTTGGATGTGCACAGAACACAGACAGGACTGGTTCCCTCATGGTCACAGAACTGCAGTCAAGTGGAACAATTTTCAGCTTGTGTGATTGGAGGCTATCTGATCCATATTGTAAGACTGTCCTACATAAATGAGGAAAAGTTGAGGTGCCTTTGTTATTCTTTTCTTCCACTCTTCATTTCTGTGGGGAATTTGCCAATGCAGTATCACTGTCTTCTTTTTAAACAAACAAAACTAAAAAAAAAAAAAAAAATGGCAATTCCAGTCCTAGTTAGCACTGGGAAGACCCCAGCATTTGTTGCTCAATTTTATCCTACTTTTTCTATAGTAAGTTAGGCCTTGTCTACACTACGAGAGTAGTTCGATTTTACTTAAATCGAATTTTTGGAATCGATATTGCAAAGTCGAACGTGTGTGTCCACACTAAGGACAGTAATTCGACTTTGTGAGTCCACACTAACGGGGAAAGCGTCGACATTGGAAGTGGTGCACTGTGGTCAGCTATCCCACAGTTCCCGGAGTCCCCGCTGCCCATTGGAATTCTGGGTGGAGCCGCAAATGCCTTCTGGGTAAAAAAAAGGTGTCCAGGGTGCTTTTGGGTAACTGTCGTCATCCGTCCATCACTCCCGCCCTCCCTCCCTGAAAGCGCCGGCGGGAAATCAGTTCGCGCACTTTTCTAGTCAGTGACAGCGCGGACGCCACAGCACTGCGAGCATGGAGCCTGCTGCAACCATCACTGCAGTTGTGGCCGCTCTCAACGCCTCGCAACTTATCATACACCTTTCCCTGAGGCAGATGCAGAAAAGTCAGGCGAGGAGGCTACGTCAACGCGGTGATGGCCTGAAGTCTGAGAGTAGCACAGACCTCTCAGAAAGCAGGGGACCCAGCGCCGAGAACATCACGGTGGCAATGGGTCATGTTGATGCCGTCGAAAGGAGATTCTGGGCACGGGAAACAAGCACTGAGTGGTGGGACCGCATAGTGCTGCAGGTCTGGGATGAATCCCAGTGGCTGCGAAACTTTCGCATGCAGAAGGGAACTTTCCTGGAACTTTGTGAGTTGCTGTCCCCTGCCCTGAAGCGCAATGACACCCGGATGCGAGCAGCCCTGACTGTCCAGAAGCGAGTGGCCATAGCCCTGTGGAAGCTTGCAACGCCAGACAGCTACCGGTCAGTCGCGAACCAGTTTGGGGTGGGCAAATCTACCGTGGGGGTTGTTGTGATGCAAGTAGCCAAGGCAATCGTTGATGTACTGCTGCCAAAGGTAGTCACCCTGGGAAACGTGGAGGCGATCATAGATGGCTTCGCAGCGATGGGATTCCCAAACTGCGGTGGGGCCATAGATGGAACTCACATCCCTATCCTGGCACCGGAACACCAGGCCAGCCAGTACATTAACAGAAAGGGCTACTTTTCCATGGTGCTGCAAGCACTGGTGGACCACAGGGGACGTTTTACCAACATCTACGTGGGATGGCCGGGCAAGGTTCATGACGCTCGTGTTTTCAGGAACTCTGGTCTGTTTAGACGGCTGCAGCAAGGTATTTACTTCCCGGACCACAAAATAACTCTTGGGGATGTGGAGATGCCTATAGTCATCCTCGGGGACCCAGCCTACCCGCTAATGCCCTGGCTCATGAAGCCCTATACTGGCGCCCTGGACACTGAAAAAGAACTCTTCAACTACCGGCTGAGCAAGTGCAGAATGGTGGTGGAGTGTGCTTTTGGCCGTCTCAAGGGGAGATGGAGAAGCTTACTGACTCGCTGTGATCTCAGCGAAACCAATATCCCCATTGTTATTGCAGCTTGCTGTGTGCTCCACAATCTCTGTGAGAGCAAGGGGGAGACCTTTATGGCGGGGTGGGAGGTTGAGGAAAATAGCCTGGCTGCTGATTGCTCACAGCCAGACAGCCGGGCGATTAGAAGAGACCAGCGGGAAGCGCTGTGCATCCGGGAGGCTTTGAAAGCAAAGTTCCTGAGTGAGCAGGGTAACCTGTGACTTTAAAGTTTGTGTATTGAGAAGCTAAACCTGCCCCCATTTCTTTGCCCAGTTAATGTTGACTATCCTATCCAGTTACATACCCCCTTCACCCCACTTCCAACACACGTTTCAAAATAAAAATAGTTCTACTTTGTTAAAGCACACCGTTTTCTTTAATACTGTATTCGCGGGAATTTTTTAAAACTGGGACGCAGACTGTGGTGCGGAGCGGGTGTACTGTAGTGGCGCGAATGCAGCTTCTAAACTCAAGGATTGACAGGCTCCGCTGCGGTGGGATGGTTGTTTCAACGGAGCCTGTCACCCCTCCTGATAGGGACTGTGTGTATGGGGGGGTCTATGTGACTTTGTGGCAGGGGGAGGACGGTTACAGATCCCCTGCTGTGTGACTCTGTGATCCTGCCTAAGGACCGCCGCTTAAGATCTGTAACTGCCCTCCCCTGCCACAAAGTCACAGAGCAACCCACCCCCCACCACATAACATGAAAACAACCTCCCAGACTAACCAGGGTAACTAGTCACTGCATCACTGCACTATGTATGTGCCCTGCTGCTGTGCCTGCCCCCGACTATATACCCTGCCAAAGGTGACTGTCCTGTCGAATTACCAACCCCCTATCCCCCCCTCCTGCAAAAGAACATGATGGAAACAGTAGTTAACAGAAACGTATTTTTTATTATCAACCAAACATGGAACTGGGAAAGTGAAACTTGGACGGGGGCTTGTGTCAGGCGGGAAGGAAAGAACTTGTCAAATTTTGGGGAATGAGAGCCTTCTGCTGCTCGAGCTCTCTGCAGGGGTGGAGTGAGAGTTAGCAGGGACTCTGCCGCCTCTCCTTCTGTGCACTTTGGGTGAGGGGAGTATGGGACTTGGTGGCGGGGGAGGGCGGTTAGAGATGGACTGCAGCGGGGCTCTGTCCTCCTGCCTCCGTTCCTGCAGAACATCCACAAGGCGCCAGAGCGTGTCCGTTTGCTCCCTCATTAGTCCAAGCAGGGTTTGAGTCGCCTGCTGGTCTTCCTGACGCCACCTCTCCTCCCGATCCATGTTGGCTTGGTGCATTCGGGTCAAGTTCTCCCGCCACTGGGTCTGCTGTGCTGCCTGGGCTCTGGAGCAGGCTATAAGCTCCGAGAACATGTCCTCCCGTGTCCTCTTCTTCTTATGCCTAATCCGCGCTAGCCTCTGGGAGTGTGATGACAGGCTAGGTTGTGAGACAGTCGCAGATGGGGCTGTGGGAATGGGAAAAAGGGAGTGAATTCCTCAGAAAGATAAATGTAGTTGTGAACAAAGAACATAGTCTTTCTCTGTTAACAAGACCATGCACAGCACCTCTCACATGCGCACTCAGCACAAGGTCGAATTCTCGGCCTTCGCATTCAGTGCCTGGGGTCTTCTACAGCACATTTGAGAAGCCTCTCAGGAGAACGGAATTTCTGTTGCAGGCAGACATGGTAAGCCGTAGACTTGTGGCAGCTTAAAACTTTAATATTAGCAATGGCCTCATTTGACATTGAAATCAATGTCGGTCCCTGCTGCCAGCAATTCGGCAAGCAGGAAGTCTGCTCCTGTCCCACACCCTCGCGGCTGTCCCCGGGAACGATCCCTTTCGGCTGCCCCTCTCCCGCCTCCACTGCGTGGCTGCAAACCAGCGGTTACAGTTCTGTAAAGGAACGGCAAAGCAGTCCCAACACTAACATTCCCCTACCTCATTCAAAGCAGGTCATCATGAGCGACATCACCCTCATGAGGATCTCTGACAGCGAGAAAGAGAGAATGCTCCGGGAAAGCCTGCAAAGACCAGGGCCGTATGCCGCCATGCTGTGCAGAGCAATGATTCCAGAGTACTTGATAGTCTCGTGGCGTGGCAACGTGTCCTACTACGGAGGACCCAATAAGGCCGCTCTCCCCAAGAACCTAATGCAGCGGATTTCCAATTACCTCCAGGAGAGCTTCCTCGAGATGTCACAGGAGGATTTCTGCTCCATCCCCGGACATATAGACCGCATTTTACTGTAGCTGCTGTAGCAGTGACTAACCAGTAGAGCGGCTTGGGCAGGACAATCATGCAAAACCGGACATTGCTAGATTTTTTTTCAATAGTTGCACTGCCCATGACTGAACCGTTAAGCTAATCAAACTAATCATGAGAAACCCATTTTTTAAATTGTTAATATTCCTGTTCTGTTACAAATAAATGTTTAGATTTTTACAACACTTACTGGCTGATCCTTCCCCAGATTCTGTGTCCGGGGTAACGGCTGGGGAGGGTTGGTAGGGGATCTCTGTAAGGGTGATGAAGAGATCCTGGCTGTCGGGGAAATCAGCGTTGTGAGCGCTGTCGACTGCCTCGTCCTCCTCATCTCCTTCCTCATCTTCCCCGTCCGCTAACATGTCCGAGGATCCAGCCGTGGACACTATCCCATCCTCAGAGTCCACGGTCACTGGTGGGGTAGTGGTGGCGGCCGCACCGAGGATGGAATGCAGTGCCTCGTAGAAACGGGATGTCTGGGGATGGGATCCGGAGCGTCCGTTTGCCTCTTTGGTCTTCTGGTAGCCTTGTCTCAGCTCCTTGATTTTCACGCGGCACTGCGTTACATCCCGGCTGTATCCTCTCTCTGCCATGTCTTTAGAGATCTTCTCGTAGATCTTTGCATTCCGTCTTTTGGATCGCAGCTCGGAAAGCACGGACTCATCGCCCCACACAGCGATGAGATCCAAGACTTCCCGATCAGTCCATGCTGGGGCCCTCTTTCTATTCTGAGATTGCACGGCCATCACTGCTGGAGAGCTCTGCATCGTTGCCAGTGCTGCTGAGCTCGCCACGATGTCCAGACAGGAAATGAGATTCAAACTGGCCAGACAGGAAAAGGAATTCAAATTCAAATTTTCCCGGGGCTTTTCCTGTGTGGCAGTTCAGAGCATCCGAGCTCGTACTGCTGTCCAGAGCGTCAACAGAGTGGTGCACTGTGGGATAGCTCCCGGAGCTATTAGCGTCGATTTCCATCCACACCTAGCCTAATTCGACATGGCCATGTCGAATTTAGCGCTACTCCCCTCGTCGGGGAGGAGTACAGAAGTCGAATTAAAGAGACCTCTATGTCGAACTAAATACCTTCGCGGTGTGGACGGGTGCAGGGTTAATTCGATGTAACGGCGCTAACTTCGACATAAACGCCTAGTGTAGACCAGGCCTTACAGTGGATCAGTATATTTGATTTGGGAGAAATGAAGTAACATCTGCCCAAATTGAGTTTGAGCACTCCTGAATTTTGAGGGTGTTCAAATCTGGAAGGCATGTGCTAGATTCCCTTTCTGAATATTGAATAAATCTGGAAAAGAAAAGTCAATTTCTGCTTCCATGGCTCAGAAATGGAAATCCTCCGGTGTGCCTGGTACTGTACCTAAAGCTGCCCAGGTCCTCTAGTAGAGCCTCCCCTCCCTTACTTTACATTTTAACTTCTCCTGGTGGGGTCCACATACCTCCCTTGCTAGGCTTCAGATAGAGAGGTGCACTGTCCATTCATTCCACCCAGTTCCTTCTTTGAGGGCTGCCAGGCGAGATCACACCAGCATCCCTAATCCAGTCTGGTCTTCTGAGGGTGATATCTGGGCCAAGCTTTCTACTCCTTGGGCATACTTGTTCCCCATTCACAGTGCCATCCCCTTCTAATAGCCAGCTTTCCATTCACAGCAAGCTGCAGCACATGGGGTCTCAGCTTCCCCACTCTTTCCCCCTCCCTTTCCTGTTGATAGCTGCCAAGGGAATGCTGCGAAATGTAGTTCCTTCCCTGCTCCAGGGCTGGCTCTCTAGGCAGGGAGCTGGCCAAGGAACTACAGCTCCCAGGGCCCTTTGGGTTCTCAGCTCCCTTGATGGATCCCTGCTGCTCCAGGGCTTCGCTTCTGCAGTGCTGTGAGAGGGGAGGAAGCAAGTGTTATGGGGCCCCTTCTGAGCTTGGGACTGACACTTTGGCACCATTGGCGCCATGGTAAATCCGGGACTGGGGAGCTCCCAGAACCTTCCCCCACTGCCTCCCCACAACAGAGCTTTTCCCTGCTGTCAGAGCCTTTCCCTGTAGTGGAGAAAGACTTTAGCTGTGGGGAGGCCCTGCTTGGGCAAGTAGGGTACATACCCAGAGGGTTCAGAAGTGTCCTTATTCAACTTGCCTAAGCAATGCCTCACCATCTACCCTGATATTTATACCTGTGCTTGGGGAAGGGGTAGTGTAGTGTATGTACTCTATATACACCTCTACCCCGATATAACGCGACCCGATATAACACGAATTTGGATATAACGCGGTAAAGCAGTGCTCTGGGGGGGGGCGGGGCTGAGCACTCCGGTGGATCAAAGCAAGTTTGATATAACCAAGATATATAGCAAGTTTCACCTATAACGCGGTAAGATTTTTTGGCTCCCGAGGACAGCGTTATATCGAGGTAGAGGTGTACCACACAAAGGAGTGTGCACAATAGATGTACCTTAGCACTTCTTCCATCTCTCTGTCTGATTTTCATTTATCCATTACTTGCTCTTCCATTTTTCTCCTTTCTCTTTTTGGTATTTCCCCCTTGTTTTTTTCCCCATACAATCCCTTCTCTCACTCCTTCCCTTAGCATACTTTGTCCCAAATCCTATCCCTCTCAGTATTTTCCTGCTGCTCTTCAGTTGTCTTTACATTCCCCTTGGACCTTCCACACCCATCAATTTGCTCTGTCTGCCCTCTGTCATCATTATCCACATGGTATCTTTCCCTGTTGCTGTCACTATAGCTTTCTCTGCCTTTTGGGGGCTAGCTCCACAAAAGGACTTAAACAGCTAACTGTCATTTTAGAAATCTATATCCAACATGTAGGCACCAAAGAGATCCTCAAACCCTCTGCTCGGCCACCACCTCTCTGTAGGCACCTAAATTTCTACCATTAAAGTCCCAAAGCACCTAAGTTTCAGTCAATGAGCAGGCACACAGCTGCCTTAGTCTCCAGGCTTTTACCTTATGCCTAAGCCCCAGTGGGCTCCTTAGAGCTTGTCTACATGCACATTTAGTTTATGGCTACCTGGGGTGTGAATCTACCATGCCTGCTGCACACTAGCTGTGCATGTGGACCCTACACTAGCAGTTCTGCAGTGTGCTTTAATTTACTCTCATTTCAATGCAAAGTAGATAACACATCAGCAAGGTTCACATGGACAGGTAGCATGTGGCGGGCTAATATAGGATAGATTCATACCCCAGCTTGTCAAAACTAAATGTTCCTTTAGACAAGCCCTTGAACTAGGTGTTCCCTATTTATAGTGAAAAAAATCATAAGTTTATTATCAAAAGTTAAGATTTAAGAGATAACGTGAAATGATAATTCTGGAAACAGAAATGGTTATATATAAAACAAAAATTACAACACTTCCTACAGTCTAAACTTAACTTTAACAGGCTAAACTAGTGGTGGGCAACCTGCGGGCCACAGGCCACATGTAGCCCATCAGGGTGATCTGATTGCGGGCCGTGAGATATTTTGCTGATATTGACCGTCTGCAGGCACAGCCCTCTGCAGCTCCCACTGGCCGCGGTTCGCCAGCACATCCCTGCAAGGATATTTCAAGCACTGGTTTATATTGTGACTAAATGCTTGTCCAATTTGGGTCTAAGTATACATAAAAGAGATCACCCATATACTTTCAGTGTGAATGACTTTTATTTTAAAACAGAAACCTTTACTGTGATGCCTATTAAAACTTGACAACGGTTAGGCAACTAACATATTGAGTCCTTTGTCTATCATGCTGACCAATATTTTCTAATTGTTTCCTTATGCTCCTACATTTGTCTGTCTGTATCCCCCTGTTGTCTCTTGTCTTATACGTAGACTGAAAGTTCTTTTGGAGCAGGGACTGACTTTTTGTTTTGCATTTGAACAATGCCTAGATCAACGGGATCCTGACCCATGAGTGGGGTATGAGGCACTACCACAATACACAGACAGCTGGTTGGAAATTTGCTATCAGACTGATTTTCATCAGGAAAATAAAAATAAAATATTTCATTTCAGGTTAATGTGACCCAAATATCAATATTCTGTTTTGTTGCATTGACCTAAAACATTAAATTTAAAAGCAGTTCAACATTAAATTGCAATGATAAGTTATTAAAGGGATTATCTGACAGGGTTGTCTGTGATAAGTGAGGACTGAAATTGGGGGCCCAGGAGTCCCTTTAAGACGTATATCCTAAATTCCTTTTTACCTATAATGGGATATTGTCCCATGGGATCTGTAGTTTGGGCTCCTGTTCTCTCCTAATGGCTGGGCTCCCTAGAGAACTACATCTCCCAAAATGCAATGTGCATGTATTTCTGATTAAGCAGCATGGTGCATCATGGGAGTTGTTTGACTCTGGATGCATCATGAGAGATGTACTCCAGCCAGTACTCCATGAAAAGTAATACACATTGGAAAACATAATCCCAACTATACATATAAAATGATGGGGTCTAAATTAGTTGTTACCACTCAAGAAAGAGATCTTGGAGTCATTGTGGATAGTTCTCTGAAAACATCCACACAATGTTCAGCAGCAGTCAAAAAAGCTAACAGAATGTTGGGAATGATTAAGAAAGGGACAGATAATAAGACAGAAAATATCATATTGCCTCTATATAAATCCATGGTATGCCCACATTTTGACTGCGTGCAGATCTGGTCGCCCGATCTCAAAAAAATATATATTGGAATTGGAAAAGGTTCAGAAAAGGGCAAAAAAAATGATTAGGGATATGGAACAGCTTCCGTATGAGGAGAGATTAATAAGACTGGGACTTTTCAGCTTGGAAAAGAGACTACTAAGTGGGGAAACGATTGAGGTCTATAAAATCATGACTGGGTATGGAGAAAGTAAATAAGGAAGTATTATTTACTCCTTATAACACAAGAACTAGGGGTCACCAAATGAAATTAATAGGCAGCAGGTTTAAAACAAACAAAAGGAAGTACAGGGAAACCCCGCTATAATGCGCCCTGTGATAAAGCGAATTTTGGATATAACGCAATCATAAGGTGGCTCTGTCCTCCCCAAGCAAAAAAAAAAAAAAAGTGGTTGGAGCGCCGTGGAAACACAAAAAAGAAAAAAGAAAAAAAAGAGTCTGGAGTGCCGCCGAAGAAAAAAAAACCAAAAAATGGAATGTGCCTTCCCCAGTGCCTCTTCCCCCCTAGCCCCGCTTCTCCTTTTGGCGAGAAGAGCCATTCCCCTCCCCAGCTGCTCCTCGCTCTTCCTCTGCTCCTTGCACATCTCCCCTGTTCTCCCCAAGTGTTTCCCTCTCTCGCTGTATGGCTGAGAGCCCCCGCTGCTGGAGCTGCACCCTTTCAGTTACTGTTATGGGCAGTTCGCAAATGCAAGTCGTTTTCTGCCCAAGAGAAATTGACCAGCTTGAAACTGACCGGCTTGAAATGGTAAACCTTGCTATACCACAACCCCGCATTTATCGTGATCGAATTTTTTGGACCCCGATCATTGCATCATAGCGGGGTTTCACTGTATTTCTTCTCAGAACACAGTCAACCCGTGGAACTCTTTACCAAAGGATGTTGTGGAAGCCAAGACTATAACAGATTTCAAACAAGAACTTGATAAATTTATGGAGGATAGGTCCATTCATGGCTATTAGCCAGGATGGGCAGGGATGGTGTCCCTAGCCTCTGTTTGCCAGAGCTGGGAATGAGCAACAAGGAATGGATCAGTTGATGACTACCTGTTCTGTTCATTCCCTCTGGGGCACGTGGCACTGGCCACTGTCAGAAGACAAGCTACTGGGCTAGATAGACCTTTGTTGTGACCAGGTATGGCCGTTCTTATTTCTTATGTTCAATGAGCTATACAATAGGAATATGAAGTTTAATGTTGAACTGACTTGAAAGGAAGACTTTGGGGTACAGCTGGGTGAATAATGAATTTTTCATTTTGCTGAAATATAGAAAAAAGTTTCATTTTGGGTTAAATCAAAAAGTAGAAAAACATTTTGAGTCAGGTTAAAATGGAATGTTTCAATCCAAACTTTCCAAGACATTTCAGTTTTTTTGGTTTGGTTGAAAGTATTCAACAAACTTGTCATGAATTCACTAAAAGTTTATTCAGCAAAAAAATGCAGTTTCAGTTGACTTGACGCTATTAGCTGAAAAAAATTGTCCCAGCTGTAGTTTTGCATCAGTTCAACAAACAGAAATCATAGCAATGTGGAGCTTGAAGAGACTTCAAGAAATCATCAAATCCAACCCCTTCTCCCCCCTCCCATGCAGAGGCAGGATGAAGTAAATCTTGACTATCCTTGACAAGTGTTTGTCCAACCTGTTTTTAAAAACCTCCAGTGATGGGGATTCCAAAACCTCTGTTGGTAGCCTATTCCAGAGGTTAATTAGGTTAAAGTTAGGAAGCTTTTACTAATAACTTAACCTAAATGTCCCTTGCTGCAAATTAAGCCCATTTCTTCCAGTCTTACTTGCAGTGGACATACAGAACAATTGATCACAGTCTTCTTTATAACAGACCTTAGCATACTTGAAGACTTATCAGGTCCCCCATCAGTCTTCTTTTCTCTATACTAATCATTCACAGTTTTTTAACCTTTTCTCATTGGTCAGGTTTTCTAAACATTTTATCATTTTTGTTGCTCTCCTCTGGACTCTCTCCGATTTGTCCACATCTTTTCTAAAGAGTGGCACCCAGAATTGGACACAGTACTCCAGCTGGGGCCTTACCAGTGCCAAGTAGAGTGGGACAGTTTCCTCCTGTGTCTTAAGTACAACACTCCTTTTAATATATCCAAGAATGATATTAGCTTTTTTCACAACTGCATCACATTGTTGACTCATATTCAATTTGTGATGCACTATAATCTCCAGATCCCTTTCAGGATTACTATCACCTAACCAGTTATTCCCTATTTTGTCGTGGCACATTTTGATTTTTCCTTTTTAAGACATTTGTCTTTTTTGAATATCATCTTATTTGATTTCAGATGAATTCTCCAAATTTTCAAAATTGTTTTGAGTTCTAATCCTGTCCTCCAAAGTGCCTTGTAACCCTAACCAGTTTGTTGTCACCTGAAAATTTTATAAGCAAACTCTCCACTCCATTATCCCAGTCATGAATGAAAATATTGAATTATAACTGGACTCAGAACTGACCGTGGTGGGACCCCACTAGATATATCCTCCCAATTTGACCGTTAATAATTAGTCTTTGAGTGCAGTCTTTCAACAGTTAGTTGTGCACCCACCTTAAAGTAATTTCATCTAGACCACATTCCCCTAGTTTGTTTATGAGAATGTCATTTGAGACTGGTTCAAAAGCCTTACTAAAATTGGCCCTCATCCCCTAGGCCAATAATCGTGTAAAAGAAGGAAATTAGGTCAGTTTGGCATGATTCAATCTAGACAAATTCATGCTGGCTATTTCTTATAATCCTATTATCCTCTCTAGGTGCTTATATTCCAGTATCTTTCTGGGTATCATAAAATATCAGGGGTGGAAGGGACCTTAGGAGGTCATTTAGTTCATCCCCCTGGTCAGGGCAGGACCAATCCCCAGACAGATTTTTGCCCCAGATCCTTAAATGGCCCCCTCAAGGAGTGAGCTCATAACCCTGGGTTTAGCAGGCCAATGCTCAAACCACTGAGCTATCCCTCGCCCAACTATCCCGTAACCTGACCAGTCTATAATTCCCTTGGTCCTCTTTGTTCCCCTTTTTAAGGACAGGTACTTTGTTTGCACTTCTCTAATACTTTGGGATCTCACCCATGCTCCATGAGCTCTCAGAGATAATTGCTAATGGTTCTGAGATTGCTTCAAGTACCCTAGAATGAACTTCATCCCAGCCCTGCCTACTTTCATACATCTAACTTACCTTTAACCTGTTCTTTCCCCATTTTGTCTTGCTTTCCTTAGCTCTAAATTGTGTTGTGCATCTTGTCACCATTAACTTTCCCAGTGAAGATTGAAGTAAAATAGGAATTAAACACCTCGGTCTTTCTGATGTCATCAATTATTAGCTCTCCTTCCTGGCTAATTAGAGTTTCTTTCTCTTGCTTCTAACATATTTAAAGAGCCTCTTCATATTGTCTTTTATGTCCCTTATGTAACTCATTTTGTGCCTTACCTTTTCTGATTTTGTCACAACATGCTTGTGCTCTTCTTTTGCACTCCTCCTTAGCAATTTTGTAGAATTTATTTTTGATTTTTATGTAATTAAAGAGCTGCTGATGGAGCCATATTGGCCTCTTACTGTTCTTCCTGTCTCTCCTTCACAGTGGGATAGTTTTCAGTTGAACCTTCAACATTATCTCCTTGAGAAACTGCTACTGCTATTGAACCCCTTTATCGCTTAGATTTTCTTCCCAGGGGATCTTACCTACCAGTTCTCTGAGTTAATGTTTTCTATGTTTAAGTCCATTGTCCTCAGTTTGTTTCTTCCTTTCCTTAGAATAATTAAATCCATTATTTCATGATCACTATCACTCAAATTACCTTTCACCTTCAGATTCTTTACCAATTCCACCATGTTGGTCAGAATCAAGTCTAAAATGGCTGTCCCCTGGGTTACTTCCTCCACATTCTCACAGTCCCCAATACATTCCAAGAACTCACTGCAAATTCTCATAGAATTCTCAAGTTTTCATAGAAGAAAATCATAGAATATTAGAGTTGGAAGAGACCTCAGGAGGTCATCTAGTCCAATCCCCTGTTCAAAGCAGGACCAACACCAACTAAATCATCCCAGGCAAGGCTTTGTCAAGCCGGACCTTAAAAACCTCTAAGGGTAGAGATTTCACCACCTCCCTAGGTAACCCATTCCAGTGCTTCATCCTCCTAGTGAAATAGCGTTTCCTAATATCCAACCTAGATCCCCCCCGCTGTAATCTGAGACCATTGCTTCTTGTTCTGTCATCTGCCACCACTGAGAACAGTTTAGCTCCATCCTCTTTGGAACCCCCCTTCAGGTAGTTGAAGGCTGCTATCAAATCCCCCCTCACTCTTCTCTTCTGCAAACTAAATAACCCCAGTTCCCTCAGCCTCTCCTCGTAAGTCATGTGCCCCAGCCCCCTAATCATTGTCGTTGCCCTCCGCTGAACTCTCTCCAATTTGTCCACATCCCTTCTGTAGCGGGGGCCCCAAAACTGGACGCAATACGACAGATGTGGCCTCACCAGTGCCAAATAGAGGGGAATAATCACTTCCCTCAATCTGCTGGCAATGCTCCTACTAATACAGCGCAGTATGCCATTGGCCTTCCTGGCAACGAGGGCACACTGTTGACTCATATCCCATTTCTCATCCACTGTAATCCCCAGCTCCTTTTCTGAAGAACTTCTGCTTAGCCAATCGGTCCCTAGCTTGTAGCAGTGCATGGGATTCTTTCTTCCTAAGTGCAGGACTCTGCACTTGTTTTTGTTGAACCTCATCAGATTCCTTTTGTCCCATCCTCCAATTTGTCTAGGTACTTTGGACCCTATCCCTACCCTCCAGCATATCTACCTCTTCCCCCATCTTAGTGTCATCTGTGAACTTGCTGAGGGTGCAATTAATCCCATCATGCAGATCATTAATAAAGCTGTTGAACAAAACCGGCCCCAGGACTGTAAAATTTTGCTGTATTACTTTTCCAACAGATGTCTGGGTAGTTAAAATCCCCCATTACTAGCAGGTCTTCTGTTTTGGATATTTCCATTATTTGTTCTATAAATGCCTCCTCCTCCTCCTCTTCCTGATTTGGTGGTCTACAGTAGCCTTCTGCCATAATGTTATCCCTTCTTTTCCCCTTTTATCTTTACTCAGAAAGTTCCAACTGCTCTTTCTTTCACATCCTTCTGGACCTCAGAACAAGTGTCTATATTTTGATGTATAATGTAACACCTTTTCCTTTTTTTTGTTCCCTGTCCTTTGTGAACAAGCTATACCTCTATGTGCCAATATTCCAGTCATGAGAGCTATCACACCAAGTCTCTTTGATGCCAATAAAGTAATAAATTAATGCATGTACTAATATTCCAGTTTTTCCTGTTTATTCCCCATACTCCTTGAATATGTGTATAGACATCTAAAGGGCTAGCAGATTCCTCCACTGATTTCCATCTTGTTGCTCCTATAACACTGTTGTTATTTTCCATGCCTTCCTCCCCAACATGTAGCCTTCTGTTTTTATGCTTATCTGTGGGCTTTTGTCACCTGATCCCAATGAATCTAGTTTAAAGCCTTCCTCTCTAGGCTGGTAATTTGGTATGCAAAGATGCTCTTTCTGGCGTTTGTCAAATCCACACCCTCCCTCTAAGCAGTCCTCCTTCCCAAAATAGCATCCCATAGTTGAGGAAGCTGAAGCCCTGCTGTCAACACCATCCGTGCAGCCCTGGATTCATCTCCAGGAAGTGTGTGTTTCCAGAATGCTGAAATAATTAATTTTTTATCAAAAAGATTGAAACAAAACATTTTGACATTTTCAAAAAAAAAAAAAGTTGGAATATTTCACTCAGAAAAACTTTTGATATTTCAACTTTTTGTTCTGATTTTTGAGGAGAACAAATATTGAAATATTTAAATTTTCCATTGGACAGAAATGCTAATACACATACATACATTTTAAGTCTCCTTGAGAAAGCACAATGTCTGTCTCCTCTGTAATATACTGCTTCAACACTGATTCACAAAATGGAACCTTCACCCCTATTGATAGGCAGACTGCTTAGATATCTAAAAGTGCTGAAACAGAGAGAAAAAAGTCATGATGGTAAGGTGTTGTTTGCTAATCAGAGTGGCTTCTCTCTTCTCCTTGCATGGGTTGGGTCCTGGGTTCTTTATTTTGGCACATGGTGCCTCCATCAAAGGTGACTATTCTCTGTGCCTGGGACACACAAGGTGCTGTCTCTTGGGAAAATAACTAATACTACTCCTTTATTTAAAAGAAATATGTCCCAGTACACTAACACCACAGTACATAAATAGAAACCCCAACCAATGAAATACAATACTCAAATAATATCAAAACAACGGGGACACCATTGGAGATCGGAAACAAAGGCTTTAAGAAAAGGAAAGGATTAAGATTAACTTGTTAACTAGATTAACTAAAAAACTAAAACATTTATGTTCAGATTACTAAAACATCAGCAACATAACAAATTCCCCTCCTCCCAGCATTCACCTTTGTACACAAACTTCCATCTCCTTCCCTAGCCCTGTTCCAGGAAGCTGGGATGCTGAGGATAAGTCCTGTGATGAGTGCTGCAATGATATTGGCTGCCTCAAACAAAAAGAAAGGGGTTCCCTTAAGGTATCTTCACTCCTGAATGTTGGCCGGGTCCTCTCCTGGCTCTCTGGTTTGAAGTCCTGTGCAGGTCTGGGCTGGCTCTAGGTAGCCAGGATCAGGTTGGTTGTCTGCCTTCCTGACCACTGGTCTCCACAGGCCTGACACTACCTGATCACATACTAAACTCCACAATAGTTCAAAGTCTCCCTTTGTATGGGGCGTGGGAGTTGCTGCTCCTCTCCCAGCTCCAAACTCAGACCAAAATTATTCCCTCTGTCTCTGGGTCAGGCTGTCCCCTCCCACTGAGGGATTGAGTAGTCCTGGCTCCTTGTTGGCTCAGAAAACTGTCTATATAAATCACTCCATCTGAAACTCTCCATTGGCTTTTGTAGTCATTTCCGTTCTATTCTGTCCCTGTACTAGACTCTAAGCGGGCTGGGAAATGGTGGTCTGGAGGCTTTGGAGCCATTGCTGCTGTAGTCCAGCAGGTAGGGATGCTAGAGGCTCAGTTCAGTATTCCAGGAGCTAGCAAACTCCAAAGGGGTTTATAGTAATAAAGCTACATATAAAAAATAATATGGAGCGATCCAAGAACTAAATGGTCTGGAATATTCCTTTTGTAATTTTTGTTTTCAGTATGCATAATTCAAAACCAGAGGAATTGTTTTAGGAATTTTTTGGGGAGGAAAAACATTTTCTCAAGGTGAACCTGCATAACAAATTCCAGCCAAATGAATTTTTTGTTTTCATACTATTTTTAAATCCTTAAACTACTATAAGAAATGCAGATCTGGTCAGTCAGAATCATTATGTAAATTTTATGGTAGATACAAAATTCAAATTTGTTAGCTAGCACAGTACGTATTTATAGCAAAAGCCAAAAAGCGGTGCCCCCCAATTTTTTTATAGTGTTTCAGCCTACTGCCCCTCCCACGCTCCCCCCGAGTGTCCCCTGTCTCCAGAAGTGTCCCTGCCTCTCTCCTGCAGCTCCAGGCTGCCTGGGCTCTGCTCTGCTCCGGGCATCAACTGCTGCCGCAGGGTCTTAGTGTCCCTCATCCACTAGTGGCAGGGCAGGCCTTTACCCTGCCCTTCCCCCTCAGACCCTTCCCTTTTCCGGCGGGACCCTCCACCAGCACAGCCCCCCCCCTCCACCTGCAGTCACTGCTCCTGCCCCACACTGTGCAAAGGTCACCCCCAGTGAGGCTACAGTGAGCGGCAGGGGAGGAGGCGCACATGTGATGGCAGCCGCTCCCCCGGCACCCACCGCAGGGGAGGCGAGGGGGCTTCCTGGACCTGAGAGGGGTGCTAGGAGCACGTGCAGTGACAGTGGTGCGAGGTGAGTGTGCTACAGCAGTGGGAGGAAAATGGGAGGCCCCTCCCCCAGAACTCACTGCTTCCGGCAGAGAGAGGGCTGGGGGGAATCCTCCTCTCTGGCCCGATCCCTGGGGCAGCTTGTCTGCACCCCAAACTCATCCCCAGCCCTGCCCCACCCGAGAGCCTGAACCCCCAGCCAGAGCCCTCACCCCCTGCACCCCAACCCTCTGCCCCAGCTCTGAGCCTCCTCCCACACCCAAACCCCTCATCCACAGCCCCACCCCACAGTCCTCACCCCTCCACCCCCTCCTCTTCCCTCTCTGCCTCCAAACTTCCTCCCAGAGCCTGCACCCCAGCCCTTCATCCATCCTTCCAGAGCCTGAACCCCTCACCCCCACCCCTTGTCCCAGCCCAGAGCCTACACCCAAACTCCATCCCACAGCCTGCATCCTGCACCCCTCCTGCACCCTGACCCCCTTCCCCAGCCCAGAGCCTGCACCCAGCACCCAAACTCCTTCCCAGAGCCTGCACCCCAGACCCCCTCCCCACCCAAACTCCATCCTAGAGCCTGCACCCCAATCTCCTGCTCCAACCCAAAGTCTGCACCCCAGATCTCCTCCCCCCACCCAAACTCCCTCCTAGAGCCTTAGGCAGGTTTGGGGGCAGAGTTTGGGGGGGCAAGTTCTAGGCACCACCAGCATTTCTACAAACCTGCCACCCCTGCCAGTATCTTGGTTTTAAGCCCTGTTATGCCTGCAACAGGCCTAAGCCTGTGAGTGATCCCCATAGCAGCTGCCTGAAGTGCTTGGGGGAATCACACATGAAAGACAAGTGTCGGATTTGTAAAAACTTTTGTCCGAGAATGTAGAAGGAGCATGATATTCATTTGAGGGCTCTCCTCATGGAGGCTGCGCTGTGCCCGGCGCAGGACTCTAGGCCCAGCACCTCGGCCTCGATTTGTAGGGCACTCCTGGCACCGGGCTCAGTCTGGCACCGCTACCCCTCACCAATGCCCAAGAAGCAGTCAAAAAAGTGGGACTCTTTGGCACCAAGCAAAAAGGGTCAAGGGACATCGGACAAAAGACCAAGTTCAGGCCACCTGCCCACCCCAGAGCTACATGGGGGTTTCTCTCCGATTGGATCCACTAGTCTCCCCAGGGATCCACCACTGACTCCTGGGAGTGGCATGGGATCCAAACTCACAATTGTGCGAATATGCATGTGTAGGTTGTTGAAATTTGTCATATTGATATTGTCAGTTGTTGTTGTATGACGGAGTATCCACCATTCTAATTTTATAAATTTTATTAATAACAATAATTGGATATTCTAAAGATAGAATAAAATGTAGTAGATTTTGATATGAAAGAATGAAGGAAGGAAATATACGTGACTAAAAAGGGTGTATTTTTGAAAGTATTTTGAAAGTTTATAATAAGCGATGGTCCTGGGGGAGGGGAGGGAGAAGGGGAGCGCAAGGTTGAAGTTTCACCTAGGGCACAAAATATCCTTGCACCAGCCCTGAAGGGGGGTAAATACCAAGGAGGGTGAAGAGTTTTTCAGCTAAAGGATAATGTTGGCACAAGAATAAATGGATATAAAGTGGCCATGAATAAATTCAGGCTCAAAATTAGAAGGTGATTTCTAACCATCTGAGGATTGAGGTTCTGGAACAGCCTCCTAGTAGAAGTTGTGAGGGCAAAATCTTAGTTTTAAAAGAGAGCTGGACAAATTTATGAGTGAAATTGTATGATGGCATTGATTATGATGGTGGGGGGCTACACTCAACAACCTCAGGGCTCACTTTTGGGTTAGGTCTTATGTTTCTTATGTGCATACTTCAGTTGGCTACCAGCAGGGGTCAGGAAGGCGTTCTCACTCATGTATTCTGGGAGATTTTTTTTTTAAATCTCCTTCCTCTGAAGCATGAGAGATGGCCACATCTAGAGATGGGACATTGGGAGGAAGATTCCACGGCTCTGGGATGACACCAAGCATTCTCTTTATCAGGTTGTTGGCAGGCTGACTCTTGCTCACTAGCTCAGGGTCTAACTGATTGTCATGTGGAGTTGGGAAGGGATTTTTTCCCAGGTCAGATTGGCAGTGACCTTGGGGTTTTTGTGTGTGTGCCTTCCTCTGCAGTGTGGGGGTGCAGGTCACTTGTCAGGATTATCTGGGTATATCTCACTTAAACATTTCCCTGCCATTGTGGGGGCCTCAGGCACTGGTGCACTTCGATCCCTTCTAGTTTCTGCCTCTGACACATAATAGTCCATCTCTGTGAGCTGTAAAACTTTGGTCTAATTTTGGTTGTTGGGTTTAGTGTGTGGGTGCTGGATGGTGTTGGTGACCTGTGATATTTAGGAAGTCAGACTAGATGATCTGGTGGTCCCTTCTGGCCTTAAACTCTATAACTCTATGACTTCTTGGTGTATGAGACTCTTCAGCATGAGTATAGGTCTCAGACTTTGGCCTTCAGTGAGCCCTTTGTATAGCAGAGGGTAGAATTGTGTAATTAAAGATTGCATAATAACTAACTTCGATATCCTGAGTTTAGTGTGATCAACCTTGAATTATCAGGGCCAAATCTGGATAGCCTTTCTCATACTGGTAGCACTTTACTCCAAAAGTAGTCCTATTGACTTCAGTGGAACTGTATGTGGAACAAGACAAGATTCAAAGTGAGTAGGATCACATTTTGGCCCTCAATGTTGTTTAAAAGTAGCTTTTTAAAAATAATGGAACATTTATATATAACTTTTAAGAGTTAAACCAAGAAAAAAGCGTTAACCTTTCATGTTATAATTACTGGAACTAATTATCTCATGTACAATACTGCAAATCAGGAATAACTTTATTAAATTGGGTGTAGTTACACAAACCTAAAACTGGTATAAGTAAGATCAGAATCAAGTCCATTGCAACTACCACTGATTTGAGGTAATGTTTAAAAAAGATTCTGTCTTAACAACCAAAGTATTATTTTAATTGTAGGAATTGTAGAATTGTAGAAAATTGATAAGGGAACCAAACGTTCACAGGACAAATCTGTGGCCAGAAGAGTTAAGGAAAATAAGAAAGAGTTTTTTAGGGGAAAAAAGAATCCTGGTATTGGTCCATTACTAGATGGAAATGGTAGAATTACCAGTCATAATGCAGAAAAAACAGAAGATTTCAATAAGTATTTGTGTTCTGTATCTAGAAAAAAAAAGATGATGTCATCATATCATATGATAACTCTTTTCATTCCACTAGGATCATGGGAGGCTGTTAAACAGCAAATATTAAAGTCAGAAATTTTAAAATCAGCACGTCCAGATAACTTGTATTCAAGAAATTTAAAAGAGCTAGTTGAGGAGATCTCTGGACCCTTAATGATGATTTCCATTAAGTCTTGGAACACTGGGAAATTTCAGAAGATTCAACAAAAGTTAGTGTTGCACCAAAATTTCAAAAGGATAAATAGGATGACCCAGATAGTTATAGGCCTTTCAGCCTGACATTGATCCAAGGCAAAATAACAGCCGATACGGGCCTCAATTAATAAAAACGTAGAGGAGGATAATGTAATTAATGCCAATCAACATGGGTTTATGGAAAATAGGGCCTGTCAAACTAACTTGATATTTTTTTGATGAGATTCCCAGTCTGGTTGATAAAGGTAATCGTGTTGATGTAATAGATTTCTGTAAGGCGTTTGACTTGGTACTGCACAGTATTTTGATTAAAAAAACTACAATGATATAAAACTGAAAACCTGATTGGTCTCAAAACTGTAATTGTAAATAGGGAATTATCATCAAATGGGTATGTTTCTAGTGGGGTCCCAGAGGGAACGGTTCTTGGCACTACACTATTTAGCACTTTCTTCAGTGACCTGGAAGAAAACATAACATTGTCACTGATAAAGGTTGCAGATGACATAAGCGGGAGTGGTAAATAATGAGGAGGACAGATCACTGATTTAGAGTGATCTGGATCATTCTTGGGGCACAAGAAACAATGTGCATTTTAATATGGCTAAATGTAAATGTATGCATCTAGGAACAAAGAATGCAGGCCATACTTACACGATGGGGGACTCTATCCTAGGAAGCCATGGCTGACAAAGATTTGGGGGTCGAGGTGGATAATCAGGTCAACATGAGCTCCCAGTGTGAAATTGTGGCCAAAAGAGCTAATGCAGTTCCTGGATGTATAAACAGGAGAATCTCAGGTAGTAGTAGACAGATTATTTCATCTCTGTATTAGCCATTGCTGTGACTGCTGCTGGAATACTGTGTCCAGTTCAGGAAGGATGTTGATAAACTGGAGAGGATTCAGAAAAGAGCCACAAGAATTACTAAAGGATTAGAAAACATACTTCATAGTGAAAAACTCAAGGAGCTCAATCTATTTACTTTAACAAAGAGAAGGTTAAAGGGTGACTTCATTATAATCCATAAATTCCTGCATGGGGAACAAAGATTTAATAATGTGCTCTTCGATCTAGCAGAGAAAGGTGTAACACAATCCAATGGCTGGAAGTTGAAACTGGACAAATTCAGATGGGAAATAAAGCATACATTTTCACAGGTGAGGGTAATTAGCCATTGAAAGTTATGCTCTAGAAATTATTTTGGGAAAGTTCTATGGCCTGTGTTATACAGATGATCAGTCCAGATAATCACAATGGTCCCTTCTGGCCTTGGAGTCTAGGAATCTGTGAAACTGAGATATTACAAACATTTTTATTTATACACAATTAAAAAAAGCCAGCCTTACTATTGTAAAGAAAAAAAGGTAATATTCAACAGCATTTAATATTCATCTCCACATTTTTTGATACAAAAGAAAAAGTAATCTTTTATTATGCTAACTGTAACTATTTGAAAAACACAGCATATATAAAAAACAGCTACAAATTAAACCATTTATGTGAAAAAATGAAGTTTTCTACCTAGTGAATTATTTGTTAAATCCCCTTTTCCATTAGAGCACCTGGATCTATAACTTCATGTGATAAAATAAGTGTTATTCATATATGAGTGAACATAGTGTTTTGGTCCTTCTTGTGGGACTTACCACTGTTACTAGGGGACTCTTTTCTTTTACTGGAAGCAGTTAAGAAAATCTCAGCAGGCCTTGGTACAATTATCGTGGTCTCCAGTTTCCATCTACTGCACTTCCAGCTTTGCTGTTCCTAGCCAGTGGGAATTTAGCAAACTACTTGGAAGGAGATCTGGTCACTCAGGCATCAAAATCTACCTTCTTCTCACACACTAGATGGTACCGATGCAGCCTGAAAGCTGCATTGTGCCTTTTCACACAGTGTTCTCATCAGGGATAGAAGTCCCAGGGTTGTGAGATAGTGTCCAAAAATAAACACCTTTCAGTACTTTCTTTGTAGGGGGCTTGTTCTCATTCTTCTCTTTGTCTCTCTACTGGAAATTGAGTAGGGTATCTCCTGTCTTGATCCACACTTGCTCTGTGAGGATTAGAACAAGTATTAATCATAATGAATGCACTATATTTATCAGCTTTCTCCTAGCTCCCATGAGCAGTCATAGAGATTGAATCATCAATACATTTCGTCTACTAGTGGATCAAACCAATAGTTGTCTGTAACAGAAATATTTGAAAGCATGATTAAATAAAGTAGTCTGAGCCAGGAACGTATTGAAAAATAAGCACTATATGACTTCAGTTTACTGTCATCAGAAATTTATTTGAATTATTTACTTTAATTACAGTGTTCCATTTTTACACAAGACTTTAGGAACAAAGGAAGCAGTGTCTCTATAAGCTGTATGTTATAATAGACACATTTAAATTAGGCTTTAATGGAATTCTATTGGTGTATCCAGCAATTTTGTGGCTGCTGTGACCACAGACCCTTCTCTGTTATTGTTAATTAATTTTTCCCCTTAATATGTGGTCACTCATGTTCAATGTTGATCTTTACCATTCTACTCTAAAGTGTATTAGACACTTCAAATACTATAATTCATTCTTCTTTTCATTGTTATCATAAAATATTATAATAAATAACCCAGGATCTATTAGGAAATGCCTATTTTGTATTATATAAAATCTAAAACAATAGAGTTTAGAACAAACCATACAAAAGCACATTTTAAACCCAAACAATGTTATAAATGAGCCAGTAGTTGCAATTTAAAAAAAAAAAAAAGAAACAGGAAATCAAGTTATCTAGCAATCATATTTATACACAGTAGGTAACCCTGGGTCACAGGCAGGACTAATAAAAAAAAGAGTGACAACCTATTTCTTTTAATGACAAGCTGACATATTTATTTTTATTATTGCACAAAACTATTCACCAGACTCATTTGTCACTCTAAAGTCTCACTCTCTGTCCCTGCAGACAGAGAAGGTTTATAGAGAGCCAAGCTACCTGAGTGAAAATTAACCTTTAAGCAATCAAAAAAGATATTTGAAGGGTTGAAGCTTTACTAAATTGAAACATAATATACGATTTTACTAGTGCAAACTAAGTTTATATTGTCAATTTTTGCAAAGCTAAATTACAGTTGCACAAAGTAATTTCTACTTTAAAAATGGACTGTATATTATGTCAAAGTTGGATTTTCCAGTTCCTATAGATGCTAACAAATCCTCTTACCTATATAATACCTTTATGTATAAAACTTCCCATAGCTGTTAAAGCATTAAATCAAACTGTTTCTTTGGGGACCATAAGCTTCTTATGGTATTTAAAAATTACAATAATAATTCTTAGCTGCAAACGGGGTTACCACAAAATGGACTTATTTTTTCTGTATTTGGAGAGGAATTTTCCCTGATAAGCATATTTCCTACCCCTAAAATGAAAATTCATTTCTGTTCAGGGATACAATTGCCCTACTTTTGCCAAACACATATTTTCACTGCTTGTCAAACATACTTATGACACCAATATAAGTAGATAATTGAAATAAAATAAAATGACAAATTTTAATTGTTTAAACAATAATTTAAAAGTAGGTAAATGCTTTTGTTTGTTTGTTTGTTTTTGGTATGTGGGGGTGGTTTTTGTCTGTTTGTTTGTTTTGTATCTAGAATAACTGACAGACCTGCACTTCTGATCTTAAACCTGCAAACTGTACAGATGAAAACTTTCATTGACTTTTTGTATAAGATTAGGCACCCTTTGTACAGATCAGCTAATAGAAAGGCACAGTTCTTAAGTCACCCAAGCTAATGGAGTCATATTGGGGAAATATTTGGCTCATTATGTTTATTTGAACATTCTGTTATTTTTCCTATATAAGAGCCTGCTATGGAATTCTCTGAGCATTCAAAACTCCCTTTAAAGTTAATGGAAGTTTGGAATATGGCAAAAAATTCAGA
The DNA here is from genome assembly GCF_027887155.1 of Malaclemys terrapin pileata. Lineage (NCBI taxonomy): Eukaryota > Metazoa > Chordata > Testudines > Emydidae > Malaclemys > Malaclemys terrapin. The sequence goes on from NC_071506.1 coordinate 166,010,375, forward strand.
ACTGGGACCCAGAGAAGAAAATCTCAGGATAAATATTGCAGTGTAGGATGATGCTTGTGTATATGTATTTGGGTTCTGTCCAGATATAATAAGAGTTTGTTTGGCTACAAAGAATGTAATGACAAGAAGTGGCAGCTGTATATATAATCTAATTATTATAACATAATTCTTTGATGATAAACTTAGGAATTTCTGCCTAATAATGTCAGCTGTTAAAACAATTCAATTTATATACTATAAAAAAATCAGTTGCAGTGAAAACAAACAGGAAAAGTATTTTTAAATGCTCCAAATCTCATGGGTTATGTTGTACAATGAAATTAATACATGAACCACTCAGCAAATAGATCTTTCAATTTCACAGAAGCGCTCTTTACTATGAAGAAGTGTCCAATCAACTGAACATTTCAAAGAAGAGTCTTGGGAATTTAAGACTCTCAGCATTTTATTTGAACTTTTATGAAACTATGTAAGCCAAATGCAAAAACAAAAGAAAAAGTAACTAACTCATTAAATTTTTTTTATATCAACTTCCATTTTGTCAAGTGCTTGAACACACAGATTGCTCATATGGAAATGCCATCATTTGCCTATGAAATATGCTCTTTTTGAATGTCAATTAATATAAAGATATTATCATTTTTTCCTGACTCAGTTCTAATCTTAGGAAAATCCTTTACTTTTTTCTTTCAACATTTGTATTTAAAAAACAAAAATCACACTATTTCAGGTACCCAGCTGTACTGCTAATCCCATGTACAGTGTTGCATGATTCTTATATTTTACTGAAAAATGACACAATTTTTACATTGACATGAAAATAGTAGAAAAATACCATTGTTGAGTTAGTTACCTATTCCAGTCAATTCATGAATGAATAATGTTAGAATTAACTTAAGAAATATTGCATTATTTATTATTTCCCTAGATTTAGTTCTTAACTGAGGTGTTAAAAATATAATGTCTTTTAAAATTTTTAATTCATTTCTCTGAACTATGAAGAGTGTATAGATTATAATAGACTCTTTTACAATTCTAAATATTTTTATTGCATGATTAATATTTTTGAAAAATACTACTTAAAGCTAGCATAGTAATTTTTAAAAATTGCATTACTAATGTTAGTGAGACCAATGCATTGTTTAAATTATATTCAGTTGTCTGGTTAATGTTTGTAATTGTATTGATAAACTGAAAAAAAAATATTGCTGTTTCTCCTTTATTACTAGGAGTTCAAGCACTGGGAATAAAACATACAGGCTGAAATCCTTTGCCATTGACTTCAACAGGGCCAGGATTTCTCCCATAGTAACTTATGCCTGTTCAATGATTATTTGTTCTTGTTTAAACAAGCTGATTATTTACATTGCTAAGGACTATTGATTAATATTTTATGATTCATAATACAAGTGTCTGTATCTTAGTGAACCAACCAGTAAGGTTAGTATTTCCTGAGAAAGAGTATTTTCAGAATAAGCAAGCTATCTAAATCTCATTCAAAAGAGACTGTTGGAATGGTGTTGAATGCAAAAGGGATCCATACTGAAATGACATGTTTTAATGTCACAATGAGAAAAAAATCTGTTTAATAATAAAAATCTAGTTTATAGCTTTTCTGAGAACTCAAGGACAGTTTAAAATAATCCAAAATGTGCACACCTGGAAACTGACCCCCAGAGCAATGACTTTTTTTGTGTGTGTGTATATATGTGATGATCACCTGTAATTTTTGGTTGTTTTGACCAGATATCCCAGATCCTGCCATGAGTCCAGTCAAATAAGCAAGTGACTTATATCTGTACTGTTTGAGAGTATAGACATACAGTCCAATTTCTTCTTGTGTAAGTGGAGAAGCCACATAATATGCACACTGTACAAATTTGCACAGTAACATTCCCTTTCACCATTATTTGAGGGGTTCATTTTATATAATAATCTGTCTCCTTCCCTCAGCAGATAGAGGACACCTTCTGAAAATATGGCTCTTCCTTTCCATTATTAAACCTCATACTGGGGGAGAAACATCAGATAACAATTCCCTAAGATCCACCAGAATGATCACTGAGAGGGCATTTCCATACCAAATTCATGGTTCCAGGTTGGGTTTCAGCCTAAATCAGTTGTGGAAGTGATGTGTGAGGTAGAAAGAAAAAGTCTTCACTGTCCATAAACTTGTGTCTCCTGGCACAATATTGATCTGAGGGAATGGAATTGTTGGGGACTCTGGGATGCTGCACTGAATGGAATGTTGATTGCATGGCAATGTTCAGAAAGGCTACTTACTGAGACACTTCAGACATATCAATGCATGTACAATGCTGTATTATTACATGAGAGATCAGAACTATCCACTTGTTCTTGGTCTTTGCATTGACAAAGTATCCAGTTGTTCAACTGTTGTGATGATGTACATGGATGCCTTATACAGTGTAGAGAGTCCTGGGCAGTGAGTACTGTGGCCTGCTCGGGCTGCACTTATATTCCCTGTCTGGCTGTCAGGCATTGTGTCATCTTCTATTATGCTTAGTGGCACAGTCATCTCCATTTATTTGGTGTGACAGGTTGGATCACAGAAACCCCCCTGGGAGGTGCCACCTGATGTGTGAAGACTACCTCTATCCCTGTTTTCCCTGCCAGCTCAGGACTCCAGCACCCTGTCTTGCTGAGCCAGACACTCCTGTCTGCTCTAACACAGACCCAGGGTCTGAATTACTTGCCCCAAAGCTGCAGGTTTACCTGAAAACAGCTCACAGAAGTGTGCTTGTCTTTAGCACTCAGATGCCCAACTCCCAATGGAGTCTAAACCCAAATAAATCCGTTTTACCCTGTATAAAGCTTATGCAGGGTAAACTCATAAATTGTTTGCCCTCTATAACACTGATAGAGAGATATGCACAGTTGTTTGCTCCCCCAGGTATTAATACATACTCTGAGTTATTTAATAAGTAAAAAGTGATTTTATTAAATACAGAAAGTAGGATTTAAGTGGTTCCAAGTAGTAACAGACAGAACAAAGTAAGTTACCAAGCAAAATAAAATAAAATGCGCAAATCTATGTCTAATCAAACTAAATACAGATAATCTCACCCTTAGAGATGCTTCAGTAAGTTTTTTCCTCAGACTGGACACCTTCCAGGCCTGGGCACAATTCTTTCCCCGGTACAGCTCTTGTTCCAGCTCAGGTGGTGGCTAAGGGATTCTTCATGATGGCTCCTCTCTCTGTTCTGTTCCACCCCTTTATATATCTGTTGCATAAGGCGGGAACCCTTTGTCCCTCTGGATTTCCACCCCCCTCACTGGAAAAGCACCAGGTTAAAGATGGATTCCAGTTCAGGTGACATGATCACATGTCACTGCAAGATTTCATTACCCACTTGCCAGCACACACATATACAGGAAGACTCACAGGTAAAACAGAGCCAGCTGCAGTCAATTGTCCTGGTTAATGGGAGTCATCAATATTCCAAACCACCATTAATGGCCTACACTTTGCATAATTACAATAGGCCCTCAGAGTTATATTTTGTATTTCTAGTTTTAGATACAAGAGTGGTACATTTATACAAATAGGATGATCACACTCAGTAGATTATAAGCTTTGTAATGATACCTTACAAGAAACCTTTTGCATGAAGCATATCCCAGTTAAATTATATTCACTTATTATCATATTTTTATAAAACCTCAGTAGATCATAAGCTTTGTAATGATACCTTACAAGAGACCTTTTGCATGAAGCATATCCCATTTACATTATAGTCACTTATTATCATAGGGAGGTTGGGGAATCCTGAGAGAGACTTTTCTCCTACACACAGTACCTCCCTACAACCTAACCCCGAGACAGGGCTGACAGGAATGGCTGACCCTGACAGGCTAGACACAGGAGGGGATTTCATGAAGGAGCACTGAGAGGAACACACTCTAAGCCATGCCTGGGAACAAGTTGCAGTGCCAGAGCCCAACAGGGAGGCCGAACAAAGAACACTGCAGGGACCCTGGTTTGAGGTACGTGAGGACCGCCTTTACCATGTGGTCAGGGAGCGTCAGACCCAAGAAGAGCTGTGGCAGTTGCTGATCCTGTGGAAGTACTGGAAAGGCCTGTTACAGTTAGCACAATCAGAGTCCTGGGCAGGGCCCTTAGGCAGGGAGAAGACCCTACAGTGAGTGGCACAAAGGTTCTTTTCACCCGGCATCCACTATGAAGGATGGTACTTTTGCCAGGCCTGCCTGGAGTGCCAATGCACCTGGCCAAAAGGGGTGCTCCCTGTGATTAGGGCGCTGTTCGAACAAATTGGCTTAGATCTGGTAGGATCCTTAGAAAAAAGTGGTTCTGGGAGTCAATATATACTGCTGGTGGTGGATTATGCGACTAGGTGTCCCAAGGCTGTCCCATTACGGGGAATACCACAGCCCCTATCATAGCAGCTGAACTTCTAAAAATCTTCTCCCAGGTGGGAATACCCAGGGAGATTCTGACCGATCAAGGAACCAATGTCTTGTCAAAACTGATGGCGGAGTGGTGCCAGTTGTTGAATATCTGAGCACTCAAGACCTCTGTATGTCATCCACACACAGATGGCTTGGTGGAGAGGTTTAACAGGATGTTGAAATCCATGCTAAGGAAATTCGTAGATGATGACCCATGACACTGGGACAAGCTACTACTGGCCTTATTGTTCACTGTGCAGGAGGTTCCCCAGGCCTCCACAGGCTTCTCACCTTTCGAGCTGCTTTATGGGAGGCAGCCCCAGGGGATTCTCAACCTCCTGAAGGAGACCTGGTAAGAGCAAGGATCCCAGCTCATGGGGTCAGTTCATTACATACTAAAACTTCATGAATGACTCTAGAAGTTGGGAGCATTCACTCAAGCGAATCTCCTGCAAGCGCAACAGACCCAAGCCCGCCACTACAACCGAGGAGTGAGGCTGCGCACTTTTGAACCAGGGGATAGTGTCCTGCTCCTGCTACCTTCGGCCAAGCCCAAGCTACTCGCTAAATGGCAGGGCCCTTTCGAGGTGGTCCGTAGGGTAAGGCCAGTGGATTTTGAGGTACGACTACTGGGAAGAAGGAAGGAAGCCCAGACTTACCATGTGAACCTCCTGAAGAAGTGGAAAACTCAGGAAGGGCTGCAGATCACCCCGCATCCACAGGAATCGGAGCTAGGTCCATTGGCCGGTGACCCCATTGACTCTATGCCTGTCACAATCAGGGCAGAGCTGGATCCAAGACAACAGGAAGAGCTGCAACAACTAGTTCAGGCCTTCCCCACCATGTTATCAACCTGCCCAGGGAGGACTAGACTGGTAAGTCACCACATCGCCACCCTTCCAGGCCAGAAGGTCCGTGACAACCACCGGCTCCTGCCAAAGAAGATGTGGGATGCAGTTCGGAAGGCGGTCCAGGCTATGCTAGACATGGGGGATAGTAGAAGAATCACGAATCGAGGGGAGAAGTCCAGTTGTTCTGGTCCTGAAGCCAGATGGGACCATATGATTCTGCACAGACTTTCAAAAAGTGAATGTGATCTCTCGATTCGATGCTTATCCCATGTCACGGGTACTCGAACGACTGGCTAATGCCTGACAAAGGGGTATTGGCAAATCCCCTTGACTCCTGCTTCCTGTGAAAAGACAGCCTTCCCTACCCCATTAGGATTGTACTACTTTGTGACCATGCCTTTTGGTCTCCATGGGGCCGCTGTCACATTCCAATGACTCATGGATCAGCTGTTATGACCTCACTGCCAGTACGTGGCAGCTTACATAGATGATATAGTGGTGTACAGTCATACGTGGGAGGAACACCTCCAACACCTCAAGGCTGTTCCTCAAGTCCTGGGGGAAGCCGGGCTCATGGCCAACTCAGCCAAATGCCGCCTCGGATGATGGGAAGTAACATACCTGGGGTGAGGGACCCTATATCCACTTGTGGACAAGTTGCAAGCTCTCCAGGACTGCTCGATGCCCACGACAAAGAGACATGTCAATTTTTAGGCTTGGCAGGGTACTACCTCCATTTTGTACCAGATTGTGCAATGCTCGCAGAACCTTTGTCAGACCTAAATAAGAGCTCCCTACCCCAAAAGGTCCAGTGGTCAGCAGAATGTGAGAGGGCCTTCCAGGATTAACTTCCTTAACTTAAAGGATTGACTGACTAGGGCACCAGTCCTATATCACCCAGACTTCACTAAGCCCTTTATACTGCAGACAGATGTGTCTGAAGTGGGGCTGGGAGCAGTATTGTCCTAGGAGATCAAGGGAGAAGAACATCCCATCTTCTATTTGAGCCAGAAGCTTTTTCCCAGAGAAGGAGGCCCTGGCATTAAAGTGGGCGATCAACACACTAAGATGCTACCTGCTTGGAAACCCATTTCAGTTGGTCACAGATCACACCCCACTTCGATGGCTCAACAGTATGAAAGATACCAATGCTCGAATTATGAGATGGTATCTACTGCTCCAGCCCTATGACTACAGCGTTGCCCATCAGCCAAGTAGGGCACATGCAAATGTGGACTTTCTCTCTGGGTGGGAGGTGAGTAAGGAAAAGAGGATCCACCACCAGACACCCTCTTAAAGGTGTGTGTGTGATGGGGCGCACATGCCCCATACTGCTAGTGCAAGGGCTAACGCGACTCTCTGGTCTGAGGAGGCCACAACCCCACGGCCTTGCTGGGTGTACTCCAGCTGGAGACTAGGTATAAAAGGGAGAAGCTCAGCTCATTCAGGGCTGGCCGCCAGAGGGGAAGAACCTTGGGCAGAGGCTCCATCTGAAAAGCCATCCCAGCCCTTGCCGGTGGGAGCTGGAGATCCTGAGAATCACACTGGAGGTCTGTGGCCAGCAGAGTCCCAGAGAATCATCCATGCTGAGGAGCCCGGGGACCCTGATACTCCATGGACTGCGGCTTTGTGAAACATGGTGGGAAGTGACCCGGGGGGGGTGAGTGGTATCTCCCACCTGAGTGAGGTTAGCATGTTTCTATGGGATTCCCCACTGACCCAGAGGCGGACTACTTAGCCACTGTTAGGGCCCTGGGTTAGGGCCCGATGGAGCTGGGTGGGCCCGGGCTCCCCCACTCAGGCCACCGCCCCACCTGGTGGCAGCCCCCCGGGTACTGGCTGCCAGGCCACACTTCCCTGTGTCTGGAGGCCGCGATATTGACTCTGGCTGCTAGGTTGTATTGCCCTGTGTCTGGAGTCTGTGATATTGACTCTGGCTGCTAGGTCGTATTGCCCTGTGTCTGGAGGCTGTGATATTGACTCTGGCTGCTAGGTCGTATTGCCCTGTGTCTGGAGGCTGTGATATTGACTCTGGCTGCTAGGTCGTATTGCCCTAGATGCAAGGGCTGCTGTAATTGACTCTGGCCGCTAGGCCACACTTATCTGAATGCAAGGGCCGCTGTAACTGACCCTGGCCATTGGGCCACACTACCTTGAGAAGGGAGTGGCCATATTGACTTCTTTGATTAGTCCTCATCACTGCAAGGCAAAGGCTAATCATAAAGATGCGACCATGGGGATGTAATTACCCTGCCCTACCCCAAGAGGGGATGGGACACACTTGCCCCATGATAGGGACCTAACAGCACATCATCATGTGGGGAATGGCACTGATGCTGACATCTCTTCCCCACATGTTTACCTATCATCCCCATTATCATCACTGGACTTACTTCATGTCCTGGACCTTTTCCGGGTGCTTCTCTGTCTCCTGACTCTATCCTAGAAGCTGCTTGTGTGGCACCTCCCTCTTCTTGTTGAGTATCTTTGCATGTGCAAGACCCTATTGACCTCTGGCAATGATTTATTTGCATAATATACAAAAGTATGTTGAGAGTGGACCTGCACTGATCTGTGCTCAAAAGGCAACTGCACATCTGATTTTTGAAAAGCTATTTTATTTTGGCCACTTTATCCTTTACTCAGCCAGCTGCTGGGCTATGCAGCAGGCAGCATAGTAAGAGCCCATAGGTGAGCAGTGTGCTTGTCAGACTTGGAATTTGGAATGAATCTGACAACACAATTTAACATTGCTGAAAAAAAACATTTCATTGCTCAAATATTTTAGACACCAAACACTTCCAAATAATGTCTGGCTTCTCTTTTAGTTGATGTATCCCTTCTATATCTATAACATGTCCCATTTAAGCAACTACATTTTGGAAGAGAGCACACGTTTCTTGTTTTGAACTCCAGAACCATATTTTTCCAACCTATTGGAAGTTGTTTATATATCCCTCTGTATCTCTCCCTCTTATCAATTTGGCATCTAAACACCAGCTGACACTCCTAGAGTACATTGTCCACTATTCTTTTTTAATACTTCAGGTGCACTAAGTACAGTGTTTTGACACCTGTACAACATGTTTTATATATTCACGGGGAGCAGTTACTTGGTGAACTGCTTGGACTAGATCAATTTTTGTAAATTTCAGCAGACAGTTCAAGTTTTCTTTTTATATAATTGTGGGTGTTTGATTTGCTTGATATGCTGTGATCCCTGATTAATTCTAGCTATAAACTCAATAAACTGCACTTGGTGCAGGCTGAATTTGTCCTATTTCAACTCAGGCAGGACTTCTGAGAATCAGGTGAAAAAGCTGACAAGTTGCTAGGATACCACCTAAGGCAAAAGACCTCTGCATGTAGAATCACAGCCATCAGTGATAAACATGGTAAATTATGTATATCACCTAAAGATATTAATAAAGAATTCTTTAATTTCTATAAAGAGATGTAGTAACTGGACACAAACCCCTCCACAGATGCTTTGGGATCAAGTTTTCAAAAATATTACATTACCCCAAATTACTGTAGCTCACTGTAGAAACCTTGACATGACCCAAACAGAGGATGAGTTAATTGAGGCGATTGAGAATATGAAAGTGGGGAAATCCCTTGGGCCAAATGACTTCCCTGCCAAATTCTGTAGACACTTTCTTACCCTTCTGTCTGACAAGATGCTTAAAATATTTAATGAGTCACTCCTAGAGGGCATACTTCCCCCTCTGCTGAGGAAAGCCCTAATATTAGTTATTCCTAAACCAGGACAAAATGCCACACTATGTTTCAACCATAGGCCAATTCCACTTATTTATAGTGATGACAAAACATTGGCAAAAGTTCTGGCAATGAGATTGGAGAAAGTTCTGAGCTCTTTCATTGACCCAAATCAAGCCAGGTTTGTCAGAGGCCATCATGGCTGTGATAACCTTTGACAACTTATTGATATAGCAGTGAAATATGATGACCCCAAAATGCAAGCCATATTAGCCTTTGATGCAAAAAACTCTTTCGATATAGTGAGTTGGGGGTATATGTTTTATATCCTACAAAAATTTGGATTTGGATCCATATTTAGTTCCTGAATGCAACTATTATATTCTCTCCCAAACTCTTGCATGAAAACCAACAATGGGATCTTGGATACTGTCAGCCTCTTCTGGGCTTTCAGAAAGGGTGCCTGCTTCTCCATTGCTTTTTGATTTGGCTCTTGAGCCCCTGGCAATATATATACAGGCTCATCCAGATGTCTGAGGCATACAACTTGGTTCCATGATATATAAGTTGATGTTATATTAAGACAACATCCTTTTATATAAAGCAGAAACCACTATTCTAGCCTTCCTATCACTAATTCAAATTTTTTTAACAATAGTGGTTACAAAATAAATTGGGAAAAATTGGAATCTCCCTGTTGTCATATAGTGGGACTCTTTCTCAGTGGAATTTCCATCGGAAAACCGATGCAATTAAATATCTAGGTATAAAAGCATCAAGAAACATTAACAAACTAGTGAAGATAAATTTAGATCCTGCACTCTCACAAATACTAACAAAAATAGGTGGCATCGTCTCTCCCTGAGCCTGAGGGGAAAGGATAATACACTAAAAATGAATAGGTATCAGAGGGGTAGCCGTGTTAGTCTGAATTTGTAAAAAGCAACAGAGGGTCCTGTGGCACCTTTAAGACTAACAGAAGTATTGGGAGCATAAGCTTTCGTGGGTAAGAACCTCACTTCTTCAGATGCAAGTCACTTGCATTTGAAGAAGTGAGGTTCCTTACCCACGAAAGCTTATGTTCCCAATACTTCTGTTAGTCTTAAAGGTGCCACAGGACCCTCTGTTGCTTTTTAAAAATGAATATTCTGCTTAGGCTCCTCTATATTATAAGCAGTCTACCTGTATATATTCCTGTGCCTTATATTAGAAAATTTAATAACATTATTAGAGACTTTCTGTGGGGCTTTGGTCAATGCCCGTATCACTTAAAAAACTCCAGCTCACTGTAGCCAAAGGATTGGGCGGTGTGTGTGTGTGGAGAGGATAGGGGGTTGGCCTTCTAGACCTACAAAATTATTAGTATGCTTTCTTCATATCACCCATGTCAAATTGGTTCCAGCATACTAACACCCTTATATACCCTGATATAGGTATCAATGCATCCAATTCACCCTGCAGATCTGTGCAGTTTCTCTTTTAGTTTGATGGAGAAAAATAAGGTTCCCTACAGTGGTGGCTGTGCAAAGGGTCTGGACTGTCCTAGGTAAGAAGTATCACTTTATTCCTCACTGTTATACATAGCATCTATCTGGGATAACCCAGACTTGCAAACCTTGAAAAAAACCTATAATATGGAAGAACGGGCTAAACAAAGGCATCATATAGATTTCCCAATTAACCAAGGATGAGGGCTTTGCCTAATTTCTAACACTAAAGCAACATGACCTAATATGACCTGCCACCCTTAGCAGAGTGGTGCTAAAACACTAAAAACACTCGCTAACATAATAGTTTGGTCTGGATGCCCTAGGACTGCCAGAGGCTCCAGAGCCCCAGGCTCCTGTCCACTATGTCTGTTTTACTAATGATGAGGAACTCCATTGATCTAGAATTCTCTGTGACAGCATGGGAATGGGAGTTATCACAACCCATATAAGAACCCCAATGGAATCTTAAAAATCTTTCTGTGGATCTCAGGCTATCCCTGATACAGCAAAAATTCTATTCAAACTGTGATGGGGGGAGGGATAGCTCAGTGGTTTGAGCATTGGCCTGCTAAACTCAGGCTTGTGAGTTCAATCCTGGAGGGGGCCATTTAGGGAACTGGGGTAAAAATCTGTCTGGGGATTGGTCCTGCTTTAAGTAGGGGGCTGGGCTAGCTGACTTCCTGAGGGCCCCTCCAACCCTGGTATTCTATGATTCTATTGGATACCACAGAGACTGTGCAAAATGGGGGCATTTTCCTCTGATGTTTGTTGGTGCTGTAATAAAGAAAAAGGAATCCTGCAGCATATGCTATGGAACTGTCCAACAGCCAGGCAACTGTGGAAAGAGGTGGACAGAAAAGTGAAAATAGTGCTTGGTTTCAGCAACCAAATCTCAATTTAAAATTATATTCTAGGTTATGTACCTACTATGCTGGGTTTACCTCCATCACAAAGACTGATCCTGAGGGCTGCGATGATAACCAAGTGCATGATTTTACAAAAAGGGAGGAGTAGGTTTATGCCCAGAATAGAGTAGTGGTATTCAGACCTATTTGAGTTAGTAGTGAAAGAAATAATATTGACTGAGACCAGGTCTACACTACAAAATTAAGTCAACCTAAGTTAGATCAATAGCTGCTGCAGTAATTAAATCGCTTTTGCATGTCTGCACTATGCTTCTTGTGTTGGCAGTCCTCACTAGCAGCGCTTCCATCGATCCAGCGAGCAGGGCACCGGTGGTAGCTATTCCACTGTGCAGCTTGCCACCTTCTAGTGCCAGGTGTTTTGGGAAGGGTTTGCAATGCCTCATGGGGACAAACGAGTCTGTAGAGGTGATTGGGAGCATGGGTTCAGCGACCCATGAAGCAGTTTTCTCCATCCCATCATTCCATGGGCATCCTATTATGTTTCGCTCCTCTTTTCAAAAGCCTCGCAAACCTATGCATCTACCATCTCTGCAGGATCCTGCACTGTCTGCAGTATTGTGATGAGCATTATGAACACAACACGCCTGATTCTTCAGTATTTCCAGAGCCACGAGATGGAATATATCTTACTGTGTACCATGGAAAGAAAAAATTCAAGATTGTTGTTTGCATTCATGGAGCAGCTGCATACGGTGGACCACCATTTCTGGGCCCGAGAAACAAGCACTGAAAAGTGGGATCACATTGTTATGCAGGTATGGGATGATGGACAGTGACAGCAGGACTTTCGGATGCACAAAGCCATATTCATGGAATTGTGTGTGGAGCAAGTTGAAGCTTGCAATGCCAGATTGCTACTGATCAGTTGGGAATGAATTTGGAGTTTGAAAATTCACTATGGGGGTTGCTATGATACAAGTGTGCAGGGCCATTAATCGCATCCTGCTATGAAGGATATGACTCTGGGAAATGTGTGGGAAATAGTAGATGGTTTTGCAGCAATAGGGTTCCTGACCTGTGGTGGGGTGATAGATGGCTCACATACCCCTATTTTGGCACCAGACCACCTTGCCATGGAGTACAGCAACAGACAAGGCTACTTTTCTATGGTATTGAAAGCACTGCTGGATCACTGTGTTTGTTTCAATGATATCAGCGATGGCTGGTCAGAGAAGGGGCATGACACACATACCTTTAAGAATATAGGCCTATATAGAAAACTGCAAGCAGGGACTTTCTAGACCAGAGGATTAACATTGGGGATGTTGAAATGCCAGTAGTGATTCTGGGAGACCCAGTCTATCCCTTACTCCCTTGGCTCATGAAGCTGTACACTGGCCACCTTGACAGCAGTAGGGAGCGCTTCACAACAGGCTCAGTAGGTGCAGAATGATTGTTAAATGTGCCTTTTAGGGCTGTTGATTAATTGCAGTTAACTCACACAATTAAGTAAAAAAAAATAATTGTGATTAATCGCAGTTTTAATTGCATTGTTAAATAATAGAATACTAATTGAAATTTATTAAATATTTTTGGATGCTTTATACATTTTCAAATATATTGATTTCAATTACAACACAGAATACAAAGTGTAGAGTGCTCACTTTATATTATTATTTTTATTACAAATATTTGCAGTGTAAAAATGATAAACAAAAGAAATAGTATTTTTCAATTCAGCGCCTACAAGTGTTGTAGTGCAATTTCTTTCTCATGAAAGTGCAACTTACAAATGTAGATTTTTTTTGTTACATGACTGCACTCAAAAACAAAGCAATGTAAATCTTTAGAGCTGACAAGTCCACTCAGTGCTATTTCTTGTTCAGCCAATTGCTAAGAAAAACAAGTTTGTATACATTTACGGGAGATCTGCTGTCCACGTCTTATTTACAATGTCACCTGAAAGTGAGAACAGGCATTTACATGGGACTTTTGTAGCCAGTGTTGCAAGCTATTTACGTGCCAGATATGCTAAACATTCATATGCCCCATCATGCTTTGGCCACCATTCCAGAGGGCATGCTTCCATGCTGATGGTGCTCATTAAAAAAATAATGTGCTAATTAAATTTGTGACTGAACTCCTTGGGGGAGAATTGTATGTCTCCTGTTCTGTTTACCCACATTCTGCCATATATTTCTTGTTATAGCAGTCTTGGATGCTGACCCAACACATGTTGTTCATTTTAAGAACACTTTCACTGCAGATTTGACAAAACGCAAAGAAGGTACCAATGTGAGATTTCTAAAGATAGCTACAGTACTCGACCCAAGGTTTAAGAATCAGAAGTGCCTTCCAAAATCTGAGAGGGACAAGGTGTGGACCATGCTTTCAGAAGTCTTAAAACACCAGTGCTCTAATGCGGAAACTACAGAACCCAAACCACCAAAAAAGAAAATCAACCTTCTGCTGGTGGCATCTGACTCAGATGATGAAAATAAACATACATCGCTCCGCACTGCTTTGGATCTTTATTGAGCAGAACTTGTGATCAGCATGGATGCATGTCCTCTAGAATGGTGGTTGAAGCATGAAGGGTCATATGAATCTGTAGCACATCTAGCATGTAAATATCTTGCGACACGGGCTGCAATACTGCCAAGCGAACACCTGTTCTCATTCTCAGATGACATTGTAAACAAGAAACGGGCAGCATTATCTTCTGCAAATGTAAGCAAACTTGTTTGTCTTAGCTATTGGCTAAACAAGAAGTAGGACTGAGTGGACTTGTAGGGTCTAATGTTTTACATTGTTTTGTTTTTGAATGTAGTTATTTTTTGTACATAATTCTACATTTGTACGTTCAACTTGTCATGATAAAGAGATTGCACTCCAGTACTTAGGTGAATTGAAAAATACAATTTCTTTTGTTTTTTACAGTGTAAATATTTGTAATCAAACAAATATAAAGTGAACACTATACACTTTTTATTCTGTGTTGTAATTGAAATCAATATATTTTAAAATGTAGAAAATATCAAAAAATATTTAAATAAATGGTATTCTATTATTATTTAACAGCACAATTAATTGCACAATTAATCATGATTATGGCCCGGTGACTCCAGCTTCCCAGAAGTATCCACTGGGTTCTTTGGGGTGGTAGTGGGGTTGCCACTGAAGATGGTATGCTGCTCTTTGTAGAAGCAGCATGTCTGAGGCTGCACACCAGAGTGACTGTTTGCCTCCCTTGCCTTCTGATACACCTGCTGCAGCTCCTTTTTACACCTGCCACAGCTTCTTGATTTTTCCCCTGGCACCGCTGCATGTCCCTGTTGTAGTCCTTCTCCCCCATGCCCGGAGTGATCTGGCCATAGTTGTCAACATTTTTACAGCTGGATTGGAACTGTGCCTGCACAGCCTCCTCTCCCCACTAACTCAGGAGATCCACCACCTCTGGTGTACTCCAGCCAGGTGCGAGTTTGCTGCGTGGAGCTGGCATGATCAGCTGGGCAGTTGCTATGTGAGATCTCCACGCTAAGCAAACAGGAAATGGAATTTAAAATTCATGGGTCTTTAAAAGGGGAGGGGCATGTTCCTGTGTACCTGGCCACCAGGCAACAGAGTTCAAAATGGTGGCCAGAGCAGTCAATGGTGGGGCATTGTGGGACACTTCCTGGAGACCACTAAAGTCGCTGTAAGTAATGCAATGTCTACACCAACACTGCATCAACCTAACTACATTGAACTAAGCACTACGCCTTTCATGGGGTGGAGTTATTAAGTCAGCATAGTGAGCAAGTTACATTGGCAGGAGGAACATTGTAGCATGGACACTTACACAGTTAGGTCAACATAAGCTGCTTTGCGTCGACCTAACTGTAGTGTAGACTAGGCCTTAGAGGGAAATTATATGAATCTGAAGAAATTTTGACCACATTTCAAGATAAAGAATGTTGAGATAGCTCAGATAATGCCAGACTTTCTTTCTTTCTTTCTTTCTTTCTTTCTTTCTTTCTTTCTTTCTTTCTTTCTTGTTACCCCCACTATGGGATGTTCTGTTTAATATGCCTGATTTTGTATGGTCTTGTCTTGCAAGTTTGAGAAGTAATAAAGTTGCATAATCGCATAATTTGATGGATATCCTATGAAATATGCAGTATTTGGTAACATATATAAGCTGTTTACCTTTTTGTATTTTTTATTGTTTGTTTCTTTGTGAAAATGAATTCAGAATTAATAACAACAAATAATTGTGGGTGCAAAAATGGAGATGAAGTTGAGGCTAGGTTGAAAATTGGGCTCATATTGTATATCATTTTGGAGCATGGTTTGGCTATATTATATTTTATATTTCAAACAGAAGCTGTGAAGTCTCAGCACTTTTGGCCTTCATATTACACTATTCAAAAATACATCATATAGGTCAACTATACATTGTAAAGCTGAGGTATACGCTAATTCTTTCCATAACTGTGTGTTAAAGTAAATTCCTTTAGTGTTGCAGCTGATCTTACTCTTTTGTAAAAAATGTTTGCACTCTGAGGTTCAGCTGATCATTTCTCATGTTCAAACGTGTGATTCAAGATCTGAATATGCATTTTTCTTGATTGCCACATCCATTCTCAGAAGCTGGCATATGAAAGAATATGTATTAAATCCATCAAAGAATCCGTAGCATGACTAATTTGAATCCTTCTTCTTCAGAAGGAGGTAAGAGTAGGAATAACGCATTTCATGGCAATTAAATGTCTGATAGCTTCAGAAACCTAATTTGGGTAGCAATTCATTAAGGAGGGATAAGGATGGCTTTGGCTACAACTCATCCAGAAATTTATTTTTTCCTCTTATAAAGGACTAAGATTTTTGAATAATGTTGTAATGTAACCTATTCTCCTATACCCTCAAGGCTGTAAATGTCTCTCACCTAACATTACAAGGTGAAATTTGTATTAGAAAAGATTAAGATGAGCATTTATGTTTAGAAACCAGATAATTATTTTAGGCACCATAATCTTTGGTTTATGTGCCTAAATCCCAGTTTTGGTTCCACTGTAATACACAAAACTCCCAGCAAACCCTGTAAGTGCCTAAATTCACTCATCTCCTAAGTTTTCAGGGTAAAAGTTCCTCAGACCCATGTTTCTCCCTCTAGGCAGCCAACCACCTATCCCCTGCCTAAGTCCCAGAGCTATTCACGTATTCACAAAATGGGGAAGATAGATGTTCATCCACCTAAATTGTGTACGGGATGCAATCACCTACTGCATCAGGACCCTTTCAAAGTCTGTCTGGAGGAGGAGATGTCCACCTTACAATTTTTAGCCCACTGTTTAGAGCCCTGGGATGTGAGAGACCCAGCTTCAATTCCACCTTCTCTCCCTGAGGGGGAAGAAAGGATTTGAAGAGGGGCTGCCTCCACTCCAGAAGAGTGCTCTAACCATTGAGCTATAGGAAATTCTGATGTGGGGCTTTCTCAGTCTCTCCTTTGGAAGCTGTTGTACCGTGGCTAAATAATGAAGGAATGATTGGAGCAGAGGGACTGAACTCTGGGTTTCTGCACTCCCAGGTGGGCACCCTAACCACTGGACTACAGAGTCATTCTTGCTGTCTCTCTTTCTCTCTGATCCAGTGACTGTCCACTGCAGGTAAATACTTAAATAGTCATTGGGGTAAAGGGAAAATGACTCTAGTTCCATGGTTAGGGGACTCATAAGAGAGATCCAGGGTTCAGTCTCCCTGCTTCAATCACTCTTTCATTATTAAGTCACAATGGAACATCTTTAACTGGAGAGACTGAGGGAGCTCCCACTTTAGAATATCCCATAGTTCAGTGATTACACTACCGGAGAAGTAGGAGACCTCTATTCACATCCTTTCCCAGCCTCTGACACAGAGGGGCAATTGGACCCCTGTCTCCCAGATCCCAGCTAAATTCTCTAACCACTGAGCTAAAAGTTATAAGATGGGCTCCTCTTCAAGGCATTTTGCCTGAAACAAGGCAGGTGCCAAACTTATTGTCACAAGAAATGCCCTAGATACCTAAGCTGCCTGACTCCAGGAGAGGGGTTCCCATTCATGGATAGCAAGCGGAGATAGGCACCTGCCTGCAGCCTAGACTTAGGCACCTATCTCTGAGAGAGGGGTGGGACTTAGCACATGCCCCTCTGGTTGGCACTTCTGACTGGCTAGCTTAGGTGGACCCACCTAGTCTGCTGGTTTTGTGAAAAATATTCTAAGGCACCTATCTCTCCCTATTCATTGAATAGGAACCTGGGTGCCTAACTTGGCTTTGTGGATCAGTGTTGATCCTGTGGTTTTCTAAGCACCTAAAAGTTAGCAGTTGCGTGGTGGTTAGCTTTTCAATGCTTTAAGTCCCTACATGGATCCCATTCCAACATCACAACAATCTGTAAACCTCATATATTAAAATGGTATTTTCCTCCAATACCAGAGACAATATGTATAGATATTACATTGTATATCAAACTACATTGGGTTTAACCTTTTTGAATGGGCAGGATTAATTACTCTTGGGAAAATGCACTTCCATGAAGCATTTCAATTATTCATTTATTCTGAACTAATTGCTTAGCAAAGTAAAACTAATGAGTGTGTATGTATGTGTGTGTGTGTGTGTGTGTGTGTAAAAATTCATGTGAAATATTTTAATTCATTTTGTGTGATTTTGCATCTCCTGAAATTTTTGTGCAGTTTTGGGGGTTGAAAATTGTTCAGAGTGAAGCATGCAAACTTGAGAAGCAACTTCTGAATTTGAAAAAGTTGCAGCACTATAAGACCCAGTTCACAAAACAAAATGAAACTGGGGCCCAATTCTTAAATTGTAAACCCACCTCTGTGATGGATGTGGCATAACTAATATGCTGCATTTATGTAGCACACTACAGACATTATTTAGCATGTAAATAGCATTACAACCAGTTTACAAATGGCAAAACTGAGGTGCAGAGAATTTACATAGTAATCCATGCCATTGTCATCTCCATGCTGGACACTTGGGATAAAACTGTGCTTGACGAGACCATTGGGAACTGGGTATATATTTAATGTAGATCTTGTAAGATCTGCTTGGCTGTTAGCCTCACTGTTGCTATTGTGGATACTTTCTTCCTCTCCTCATGGGGACCTGAGCATTGGCCTGCTAAACCTAGGGTTGTGAGTTCAATCTTTGAGGGGGCCATTTAGGGATCCGGAGCAAAAATCTGTCTGGGGATTGGTCTAGATGACCTCCTGAGGTCCCTTCCAACCCTGATATTCTATGAAATGACTTGGACCACCTGAAGAGCTCCAAAATTCCACAAACTGTCCTGACACAAGTGCTTTTGCTTCGAAGCTCCTTGGGTAACCATGAGTGTGCCATGTGTGGATTACAGAGTGTGTGTATTGTGTAAGGGGCATAATGGAAGCCAGAGGATAGGGAGCCCCTTATGTGAAACTTAATATGTTGGCAGAGTTGGCATCTACCTGAACTGTGACCTTCTAGAGTCTGTAGTACTAGGATCACTTCCTCTAAATTTCCCCCATACCCACCTTCTGGCTCCCAATATACTCCTTTATCTCCCAATAGTGCATGCTGGGCACATTCAAGGCTCCCCATACATGCCATAAGAGATGAGGTAAGTTGGATGTGGAGCCAAAGGCTGGAGTGCTATGGAAATAATTGTCATGAGCTATATGGGGGGTGAAGTCGGTAGTGCCAGGTTGATTTTTTATCTACATTATGACAATTTAAGGTCCACAACTTCAGAAGACATTCGTCATGCCAAAAGACAGTGGCTGTCATAGTGGATGTGGGAGAGGACAATAGATAGGGACTCATAGGGGTCTTATACGTGCCTTTATGGACATGGGGGATATTGAGAAGTCTGTGAAGAAAAGGGAGCAGAGTTAGGAGGGGGTGTCATTGTGCCATGTGTAAGGACATGGGGAGATTGAGGATCATGGGGAACCTGACTGAGAAGGGATCCATACAGTGCAGGGGGGAAATAGCTTCTGAGCCTTAAGCATATTCCAATAATTAGCAAGTCAGTATATTGAATCAAGCTAACCATTTCAAAGTGCTTTTATGCACTAAAACTCAGCAAAGATTCTTAACAAAACAAACAAACAACCAATTCTGAGATTCCTGTGTTAGGGAATATTTTAAATTTGAAGTGATAAAAAAAAAAGAAAGACGTGAATAACAATTTTTTTTGCAAGTTCCATATCTCAGAAATGGCAGGCCCAATCCAACTCAAAGAACAAAATATGCTGCTGGTGGAAAAAGGTGTAGCTTAAGTGACTTCAAAGAAATTTCACCGATTTGTGCCAACAGCAAATTTAGGCCATAGATCTAGAAAAGTTATGCTCTGCATGAAAGACATACATGCCAAATTTCACATACTAAGCACATTTTGGGAACAATTTAGAGATGGAATTGGGCTTGGAATGGAAACTTAGAGGAGAAACTATCATCTCTTCACACACACACACACACACACACACACACACACACACACACACACATCTTGAGAGGTGGGTGAATAAATATTTCTATCTCAGTTTTTCTGATGGGGAAATATCCTCTGCCTTATGCACAGTACAGCAGACCTTTTCAGGTTACTCAGTCTTTCTGTTACAGAATTTACAACCCTCTTGCATTAGTTTATACCATCTGTAAAATGAGGCTAATAGTTGTACTTTCACAAATATAACACATTTTCATCTATAAATCTCAAATCTTTACAAAGTTAGGTAAACGTTATTGATTCAACCCCATTTATAAATGGTGTAAGTAAGACACAGAGGGTAAGATCCTCAGCTGTATAAGACAGTGTGGTTCTATTGAGATCTAGCCAGCTGAAGTGCTTGCTCAGTGATAGGATGATGTTTGTTTAAGGATGCTGTGCTGGACGAGAGCGCAATTTAGCTCCTCAGAGAGCTGGGTTCTGAACACAGCTCTAATAGAAATATTCCTATTGACATTAAATAAGTTACTTAATATATATGTGCCTTAACGTAAACTGTAATAATTAAAGAATTTGTCTACCTCTTATAGGGGTGGTCAGATATTTCAGTAAATAAGAGTGGAGATATGTGGGAAATTATTAAAGGCAACCAGCAGAAGAAGTGGAAATAGAGCAAAGGACCAAAGCTTCCATCATTATACTTAAACTGCTAGGGTGGTTTCCATAAAGGGATTGAGTCATTGCAATGCTGAGCATTGCAGCAGTCAACTATTAGATGGCTAGAAAACAGGGCCAGCTCCGGGTTTTGGCCGCCTCAAGCAGCCAAAAAAAAAAAAAAATCCGCAATCGCGATCTGCGGCGGCAATTCGGCAGGAGGTCTTTCGCTCCGAGCGGGAGTGAGGGACCGTCCGCTGAATTGCCGCCGAATAGCTGGACCTGCCGCCCGTCTCTGGAGAGGCCGCCCCAAGCACCTGCTTGCCAATCTGGTGCCTGGAGCCGGCCCTGCTAGAAAATCACAGGAATGACACTGTGATCCAAAAAGCCTGAGTTAGGCACCTAGATCAGGGGTTCTCAACTGGGGGTCAGGACCCCTCAGGGGATCGCGAGGTTATTACATGGGGGATCGCGAGCTGTCAACCTCCACCATAAACCTTGCCTTCAGCATTTATAATGGTGTTAAATATATTAAAAAGTGTGTTTAGTTTACTGGGGGGGTCGCACTCAGAGGCTTGCTGTGTGAAAGGGGTCGCCAATAAAATAGTTTGAGACCCACTTTCCTAATCAATGAATGGGGAAAGATATGTGCCTTAGAATGAAATCCAGAAAGCCAGCATGCTAGGTGGTAAGCTGCTTAAGTTAGGCAATGGGAGATGCCAACCAGAGGGATGTGTGCTAAGCCCTGCCCCTCTCATGGAGTTAGGCAACTACGTCTAGGCTGCAGAGAGGAGTCACAAAACAGGGGAAAATAGGTATTCACCAGCCACCTAAGTTGTGTTTGGGGTCTGAAGCAAAACAATTAAGGGTGAAGGACAGGTGCATCCCTTAGGCTAGTGGCTAGAGTACTCCCAGACTGCCAGAGATACCAGTTGAAGTCCCACCTTTCCTTGAAAGGCAATTCGATATGAACAAGGATCTTCAACCTTTCAGGTGAGTGCCCTAATGACTAGGCTATAGGACAGTCTGAGGCTCTCTCAATCTCTCCCATTGAAGTTGTTACACAATCATTTAAAAAATGGAATAATTAAATATGAACTGGACCAGAAAAAGCATTGCACTGACTTGATAGCATAGTGGTTAGGGCACTAATCTGAGAGGTGGCAAATCCCTTTTCCCCTCAGGAGAAGAGGGACTTTGAAGGGGTGGTCTCCCACATCTTGGATGAATATCCTTTTCTTTCCAGTCCCCTATATCACTATGGCTAAATACTTAAATAATTATTGGGCCAGAAAGAGACAGTGAGTGACTCTATAGTCCAGTGGGTAGGGCATGCATATAGGAGGCCCAGAATACAGCCCCCATGCTCCAATCACTCTTTCATTACTTATCTACAGTGGAACAGCTTCAAAAGGTGAGATGGAAGAAACCCTGCACTCAGTGGTTAGCATGCTATCTTGAGATGCATGAGGCACCTGTTCAAATCCTTTCTCCCATAACCCAGGCAAGTGCTCTAACCACCAACTAAAAGTAATTAGGTGGGCACCTGCTCTGGCCAGATTTTGAATGGGGCCTGCCTACCAGATCTGGCCCACATGCAGCTTAGGTGGACAAAATGCCAGTTTGTGAATCACTCTGGGGCTTAGTTGGGAGACAGGTACCTGGATACCTAGAGACAGGTAGAATTATGTATGCTAGGAGACATAGGAGTGTAAGGAACTTTTACCCTGAAAACTTAAATATTGAGTGAGTTTAGGCACCTACATGGTTTGCTGGGAGTTTTGAGAGTCCCAGTCGAGCTTAAAATGGGACCTAGGTGCCTAAACCCCAGATTTATGTATGCCTAAACATACCTAAGTATGTTTGTGTCTTGAGGCATTTATATATGCCATGAACATAACAGGGATGAAATAGAAACTCCTTTTGCAACTATTGAAATATTTTTGCACTGTGTGCATGTCTGCATGTGTCAGAGCTAGTCAAAATAGTCATTGTAATTATATTATCCACCCTGGTTAGTGATTCATTCACAAACTCATCCTGATTTCTGCTGCTGTATTTGTTATTTGTGAGTATTAAGGGCCAGATTTTTAAAGGTGTTTAGGTGCCTAAAGATTGCAGATAGACAGTGGGATTTTCCAAAGCACCCAGGCACTTAACTTCCACTGATTTAAAAATCTGGTACTGATTTAAATAGTTTGTATAATCAATTTTCAGACTATGGAATGTCCATTAATTGATCATTTTAGGATTTTACTATATGCTGTTCAAGTGGTATGATTGATTAACTAAGTCACATGGTAATGTTTCAGCTACTGTTTGGATAACTAAAACTCTCTAAAGCGTGAATAAGGAATAACAAATGGAGGATGTCAAATATAAAAAAAATACCTTTGTTCTTTTGTGAATACAAGAATTTGGATGAATACCCATTCCTCAAACTTTAGTGCAAACAAAACCCTACTCACATATGAATGTTTGTGAATATAAAATAAAAGGGACACAAACCAAAAAGCCACTCAGAATTTGCACAAATGTTCACAAGCACTGTTTTTGTTTCTGTTATTTATTTGTCTTCATCTGGAACCACAGTCCAAGAAGAAAGAGAAAATTTAGATGGGTGTTTATTTTTAGTATCTTGGTTTACAATGGGTTACAATCGCTAGCCCATTTAGTACAGTAAAACAAACAGTACCATTAGAGCTATTTTGGGGGTATTTACCATAGGACTTATGTAAAATGTTGTCCTCTCTTGCCCAACCTTCATTCATTGCTAACACCTGGGTGCTGCCTCAGGCATGCCAGCCAATAATTACAGGCCTTCAAACTTATTTCTGACAATCTGTCTTCATTAGTTTCAAGAGCTATGATTTCCCATTATTAAGTAACACCCACACCACCTTCTCACTTCAGAGAGCTTCTTCATCTCACCTCTCCTTTTCTCTCCCCAAACGCTTCATACCATACATTTCACCAGCAGGTTACACCGTGGGATTATTATTACTTAAAAAGAATTAAAAGGAATAATATCTGAATTCCTTACATGTAAAAATGTAACTGTTGCAGAATAGCCTATCCAAGCAGAGATATTGCAGAAGGTCACTGACAGTTGTAGTATTTTTAGGCTTAGGAGGATTAAATTTTTATTGGTAAATGTCAGTAAGTGTCCATTTCACTATGGACAAACTGACAGAAAAATATTTCCATCAATAATAATCATTTTTTACAAATAGACAAAGTAAGAAAAATGCTGCTTGATAAATTATTAGAATTGAATTTAAGGCTATTTACTTTGTATATTTTGACACATGATGCTGATAATTTGTGTTTTAATGATTATAAAACTTTAATTTTTTGAATCTCAACATGTCATGAAATAATTATTGTCTGACCCCACCTATAATTTCCCTCAACTGTTAAAATTTAAATTGATAAAAATAAAAAAGGTTAAAACCCATGATTTTGCAAAACTGAAAATTAATATATATAAAAATTGAAAAAAATATGCTTACAATAAACATGAATATTATCCATGAAAATGATTTAAAAAATCTAATTCTGATAAGCCTAGCTATTTTCAGTTAGCTTTTTCTTTATTTTTAAATCAGTTATTATGATCTTAATTTAAAACAAGACCAATATGGTTTACACTTCAGTTAAGGGCAATAAGTATTTTAAAATACATATTTAAAATAATTTATGCATGGTCATAATTGAAAAGGCGTCTTTTCTATGAAGCAATGCGTTATGTAACACCCATGTGTTAGTGATGCATGAAGGTTCAGTAAGACTGGAATTTTAGCATATCATATAGATTCTTAGCATTTAAGGCCAGAAGGGATCATTAGATCCTCTAGTCTGATCTCTCATATATTTCAGGCCATTTAATTTCACTGAGTTACACCTGTATTGAGCCCAATAACTTGTAATTGACTGCAGCATAACCTGTGTTTAGCTGAGAATATCTTCCAGAACATCCAGTCTCGTTTTGAATCTATCACTTCCCTTGGTAGTTTGTTCCAGTGGTTAATCATCCTCACTTTTAAAAAATTGTGCTTTATTTCCAATTTGAATTTGTCTGATTTAATCTTCCAGCCATTGATTCTTGTTATGCTTTTTTCCATTAGATTAAAGAATCCTTTAGTATTTGGTATTTTGTCCCCTCAGAGATACTTAGACACTGTACTCAAGTCTTCTTTTTGATAAGCTGAACAGACAAAGCTCTTTAAGTCTCTTAATGTAAGGCATTTTCTCTGGCCACTATTCATTTTTGTGGCTCTGTTTCCACTGTTTCAACATCTTTTTAAAAATGTAGACACCAGAACAGTATGGAGTGTTTCAGTACTGATCTCATGCCACTTAGAGAGGTAAAATCACCTCCCTACTCCTAATTACTACTCCAAGAGTCACAGTAGCCCTTTTTGCCATAGCATCACACTGGGAGCTCATGTTGAGTTGCTGGTTCACTATGACTCCTAAATCTTTCGCAGAGCTAGTGTTTTCCAGTACAGTCCACCATTCTGTAGGGCAGGTCTGCATTCCTTGTTTCTAGCTATAAAACTTGGCAATTGGCTGTATTAAAATGTCATTTGTTTGACTGGGCCTAGCTTACCAAGTGATCCAGATCATTCTGCATGACTGCCCTGTCCGCCTCATAATGTTTCTTGATGTAGTGGGAATCTCTTGCACGACTATCCCATACGCAGAGAAAACAGCAGTACTTTGTGTATCCAGTCTGTAGACCAAGCAAGAGAGCAACAACCTTCAAATTGCCACAAAGCTGCCACTGATGTTGGTCATAGTTTATGCACCTCAAAAGTTGTTTCATGTTGTCATAGGTTTCCTTCATATGGACTGCATGACCAACAGGAATTGATGGCAAACATTGCCATTATGCAGAAAAACAGCTTTAAGACTCGTCTTTGATGAATCAATGAACAGTCTCCACTCATCTGGATCATGAACGATGTTGAGGGCTGCCATCACACCATCAATGTTGTTGCAGGCTACAAGATCACCTTCCATGAAGAAGAATGGGACAAGATCCTTTTGATGGTCACGGAACGTGGAAACCCTAACATCACCTGCCAGGAGATTCCACTGCTGTAGTCTGGAGCCCAACAGCTCTGCCTTACTGTTGGGTAGTTCCAAATCCCTGACAAGGTCATTCAGTTCACCTTGTGTTATGAGGTGTGGTTCAGAGGAGGAGGATGGGAGAAAATGTGGGTCCTGTGACATTGATGGTTCAGGACCAGAAGTTTCATCCTCTTCCTCTTCCTCGTCTGACTCAAGTGAGAATGATTCTGGTGCATCAGGAACCGGCAGTCCTTCTCCATGGGGTAATGGGCGTATAGCTGATGGAATGTTTGGATAATGCACAGTCCACTTTTTCTTCTTTGACACACCTTTCCCAACTGGAGGCACCATGCAGAAGTAACAATTGCTGGTATGATCTGTTGGCTCTCTCCAAATCATTGGCACTGCAAAAGGCATAGATTTCCTTTTCCTGTTCAACCACTGGTGAAGATTTGTTGCACAAGTGTTGCAGCATATGTGTGGGGCCCACCTCTTGTCCTGATCTCTAATTTTGCAGCCAAAATAGAGGTGGTAGGCTTTCTTAACCATAATGGTTATACTGCACTTTTGTGATGCAAAAGTCACTTCACCACAAACATAGCAGAAGTTATCTGCACTGTTCACACAAGTACGAGACATCTCTGCTCACTTTGGCTAAACAGAAATATGTCCCTTTGCAAAATCAAACACTGACAAATAAGAGAGTATGACATTGTATGATTTCTAGAGCTGATATAGGGCAATTTGTTCAGCAGAGTGATGTAAGCTTCGTTATGATTGCATCATCCATGACTTCTAGGAATAACATGATGCAATTCATATCATGTATGACGCAATACCAGCTTCAGATTGCACCATTCATTGTTTTGCCTAAAAAGCAAGTACACTCCAAACCCAGTCATAGATTTATTCATAGATCCAGTCAAAGATGTATTTTAGTCATTTCTGGTTTAAATTGAGATCCCTTCCCTTTATAACTCACTTATCCTCCGCCATTCCCAAGTCAAGGGTCGTATATACTGACTCAATAGCATATCTTGAAAACTAGAGCCAATCAACAATTTTAAGCATAATTTTCGTTCTCAGTGACCCAGAATTAGTCAAGTTTGACTACATTTATTTCAGAAGCATTTTGGCTGTAGAGCAGTGTAATATTTGTAATATTCTTGTAATTTCTTTGTAGGTAAAGAAGCACACACATTTTTATATGTTCAGTATATTTAGAAACAATTACTGTTGATTATCATAATTGTATCATAAAATATTTGAGAGGAAGGGTCAAACTGTCAGTTGAGGAACAAGTGATCAGAACTATGGTGATAGCAGTTAATATGATTTCAGTTAATATTTGTAATGCTCAAGCAGTTACAGGCCTAGGAGTTAGAAATGAATGAATTTTCATGTAAAAAGGTACTGCTCATAAGAATGGGAAAAGATCAGAGCAGATCACTTGCAATCAAATTGTAGATACAAGGTAAAAAAAAACACCTCAGAGGAACCATTCCATTAATGCTCTTCAAAGAGACAATGTGTATTTCAGGAAAAAAATATGTGGCCCTTGGCTCTCAATGAAATGAGCAATCTTAATAAATAAGCCCTAAACAATAAACTAAGTACTGAGGAAATATATTTAACTTCAAAAGACAATCAGAAACAGGAAAGATAAAAAGGAGTGAATTAACTACAGTCAAAGACGTTTGAAAACTGTAAGACAACAGACTTGGAATCTCATCAGAAACATCAGCCACTCAACCTCTCAGGAGAAAGGAGAAAATTACCAATGAGACAGTATATGTCCATTTAAGGGTCTGAGTGTGTAGTACTATTCCTGTGTGACACTAAAGTCACAAACTTTCCTGTTAGAATCAGCCAGCTACAGTAAATATAAGGACTTTTGACTCAGTCTGTTAGGAAGTAAGCATCCTACAGTAGCAGAGGAAGTTATTTCTGAAACAAAGCACTACAAGGAGCTGTTCATTTCTGGAGTATCCAGCCTAGATACTGAACCTAATAAATCCTTAATAGAGAAGAGGATCAGTGACCAGGTCTATTAAGAGAAGATTGAACCAGGATAAGTGAGATGAGAGAAAAAGAAGACCTGCTCTCTCTTCTGATTGTCCAAATCTCATGATGGCTAATACAAGACCCAGTGAGCCTGGTGGCAATCTACAATAGTTACAGTTGTAAAACTGTACTAACATAGTGGAAAATAACACCCTGTATCTCATAACTGACTAAATATGTACACTCACATCATATGCTCGCACATTTATATTTATGTAATATTTCCCACTAGGAAAAATCTAACTCCCATCCAAGGAACTCATAAAGCTTCTGAAAGACTGATACTACTGAAGCTGTAATTAAAACCCCTGCAGTAAGAGGGAGAGAGTTTTAGCACAGTGTTTGAAACAGGCTATGTGCTATTGTGCTAAAAGGGTTTTTAACTCCAAGCACTTTCTTTGCATAACCGGGGTGTACATTGCTAAATATGGCCAGAATTATGTGACATGGGTTAATATTTGCAAAAGTGTTTGAATAACTTGGGAACCACAATCCCATTTTCAGAAATGACATAGGTACTTAGAAGTCCAAAGGCCAGATTTTTTAAAAAAATGGGTCTTCAGTTCTTAAATGATTTAAGAACATTTGAATAGGAGTTAGGCACTTAGCTACCTTTAAAAATTTGGCCTGAAGTCAACCTGGATTTAGTTTTCTAAGGCCTGGTCTACACTACGACTTTAATTCGGATTTATCAGTGTTAATTCGAATTTACCCTGCAACCGTCCACACAACTACACTATTTATTTCGAAATAAAGGGCCCTTTAAATCGATTTCTGTACTCCACCCCGACGAGCGGAGTAGCGCCAAAATCGATTTTAACATTTCGAATTAGGGATAGTGTGGCCGCAATTCGATGGTATTGGCCTCCGGGAGCTATCCCACACTGCATCATTGTGACCGCTCTGGACAGCAATCTAAACTCGGATGCACTGGCCAGGTAGACAGGAAAAGCCCCGCGAACATTTGAATTTCATTTCCTGTTTGCCCAGCGTGGAGAGCACAGGTGACCACAGAGAGCTCATCAGCACAGGTAACCATGCAGGCCGATAATCGAAAAAGAGCACCAGCATGGACCGTACGGGAGGTACTGGATCTGATCGCTATATGGGGAGAGGATTCAGTGCTTGCAGAACTTCATTCTAAAAGACGAAATGCCAAAACTTTTGAAAAAATCTCCAAGGGCATGATGGAGAGAGGCCACAATAGGGACTCAGATCAGTGCCACATGAAAGTCAAGGAGCTCAGACAAGCCTACCAAAAAACAAAGGAGGCAAACGGTCGCTCTGGGTCAGAGCTGTGGACATGCCGCTTCTACGCCGAGCTGCATGCAATTCTAGGGGGGGCCGCCACCACTACCCCACCTGTGATCATGGATTCCGGGTCGGGGATAGTCTCATCAACTACACCTGAGGATTCTGCCGATGGGGGAGAGGAGGAGGAGGAGGAGGAGGAGCTTGCAGAGAGCACACAGCACTCCATTCTCCCCAACAGCCAGGATCTTTTTCTCAGCCTGACTGAAGTACCCTCACAACCCTCCCAAGCCAGTATCCAAGACCATGACCCCATGGAAGGGACCTCAGGTGAGTTTACCTTTTAAAATATAAAACTTGTTTTAAAAGCAAACGGTTTTTAATGATTACTTTGCCCTGAGGACTTGGGATGCATTCGCGGTCAGTTCAGCTACTGGAAAAGTCTGTTAATGTGTCTGGGGATGGAGCGGAAATCCTCCAGGGACATCTCCATGAAGCTCTCCTGGAGGTACTCCAAAAGCCTTGCCACAAGGTTTCTGGGCAGTGCATCCTTATTCCCTCCTCCATGGTAGGACACTTGACCACGCCATGCTTGCAGCAAGTAATCTGGTATCATTGCCTGACAAAGCCTGGCAGCGTATGGTCCCGGTGTTTGCTGGCCTTCAAGCAACATCCGTTCTTTATCTTGTTGTGTAATCCTCAGGAGAGTGATATCACTCATGGTAACCTGGTTGAAATACGGGAACTTAATTAAGGGGACAGAGGTGGCCGTTCCTACTGGGCTGTTTGCCTGTGGCTGAAAATAAATCCTTCCCTGCAGTTAGCCAAGCGCAGATGGGAAATTGGCCCTGAGCTTTTCGCGTTTGGCTAGCAGGGATCTTCCCTGTTACCAGCCACGTGGTGGGGGGAGGGGTACTGTGATCATCCCAGAGAATTTATGGCGGGAGGGGGGCGGCAGCGGGGGGGGGTGGTTAGTTTGGTTCCTGCAGGGATCTTCCCTGATACCAGCCACGCGGTGGGGGGAGGGGTACAGCGATCATCCCAGAGAATTCATGGCGGGAGGGGGGGGTGGGGGGGTTAATTGGTTTTCTGCTGCTGCTGAATGTTAACAGAAAAACTGCAGCACTCTACAGGCTATGCTTGGTATGTGGGAAAGGAGGGCGCAGAAGCCGTAAGACAATGGCTTACCATGGCCGCATGCAAGCCGAATTCTGTTGCCCGGACCTGTGATCTCTAGCAGCAAAGCCACAGGCACTCAGTATTAAGAGGCAAAATGCGACCTTGCACAGAAATCACATGTGCTATGTAATGTGAATAGTGTTGGTCACCGTGAAAGAGTATAAGCATTGTTCTGCAAAATGTATCTTTTTAAACAATTCTCTCTTTTTTCCCCTCCCTACAGCAGCTGCAAATTCCTCAAGCCTCCCTCCTCCATCCCGAAGGCTATCACAGATAAGGCGTCGTAAAAAGAAGACGCGAGACGAGATGTTTGCAGAAATTATGGAATCCAGCCGCAGTGACAGAGCTCATCTGAATGAGTGGAAAGAAACGGTTTCAAAGTATAGGAAAGAAGCCAGTGAACGTGAGGACAGGAGGGACCAACGTGAGGACAGGAGGGACCAACGTGAGGAGAGGAGAGACGCTCGAGATGAGAGGTGGCGGCAGGAAGATCAGAGGAGGCAGGATGCAATGCTGGGGCTGCTGCGTGAGCAAACAGACATGCTCCGGCGTCTGGTGGAGCTTCAGGAACGGCTGCAGGAAAACAGAGTGCCACTACAGCCCCTGTATCCCCCTCCCCCCTCCCCATGTTCCATATCCTCCTCACCCAGACGTGTAAGAATGCGGGGGGGGGGGAGGCTCCGTACACCTTCCCATTCCACCCCAGTGGACAGCCCAAGCAAAAGGCTGTCATTTTTTTAACCTTTTTTTAGTGGCCTTTTCCTTCCCACTGATCCTCCTCCCAAATCCCACCCGGGTTCCCTCCCTCTTTTTCTAATCTATTAATAAAGAATAAATGATTTTTAAATGATAGTGACTTTATTTGGTTTGAAAGCAAGCTGGGGGAAGGGGGAGGGTGGGTTCCTTACAGAAAATGAGTCAATAAAGGGGGCAGGTTTTCATGAAGGAGAAACAAACAGATATTTCACACTGTAGCCTGGCCAGTCATGAAACTGGTTTTCAAAGCTTCTCTGATGCACAGCGCTTCCTGGTGTGCTCTTCTAATTGCCCTGGTGTCTGGCTGCGTGTAATCAGCAGCCAGGCGATTTGCCTCAGCCTCCCACCCCGCCATAAAGGTCTCCCCCTTACTTTCACAGAGATTGTGGAGCACGCAGCAAGCAGAAATAACAATGGGGAGATTTCTTTGGCTGAGGTCAGAGCGAGTCAATAATGAACGCCAGCGACCTTTTAAACGGCCAAATGCACATTCTACCACCATTCTGCACTTGCTTAGCCTGTAGTTAAACAACTCCTGACTCCTGTCCAGGCTGCCTGTGTATGGCTTCATGAGCCATGGCATTAAGAGGTAGGCTGGGTCCCCAAGAATAACTATTGGCATTTCAACATCCCCAACAGTTATTTTCTGGTCCGGAAAGTAAGTCCCTTGCTGCAGCCCTTTAAACAGAGTAGTGTTCCTGAAAACGCGAGCGTCATGAACCCTTCCCGCCCAGCCTGCGTTGATGTTGGTGAAACGTCCCTTGTGATCCACAAGTGCTTGCAGCACCATTGAAAAGTACCCCTTGCGGTTTATGTACTTGGTGGCTTGGTGCTCCGGTGCCAAGATAGGGATATGGGTTCCATCTATCGCCCCACCACAGTTAGGGAATCCCATTGCAGCAAAAGCATCCACTATGGCCTGCACATTTCCCAGAGTCACTAACTTTCGTAGCAGCACCTGAGTGATTGCTTTGGCTATTTGCATCACAGCAGCCCCCACAGTAGATTTGCCCACTCCAAATTGATTCCTGACTGACCGGTAGCTGTCTGGCGTTGCAAGCTTCCACAGGGCTATCGTCACGCGCTTCTCAACTGTGAGGGCTGCTCTCATCTTGGTATTCTGGCGTTTCAGGGCAGGGGACAGCAAGTCACAAAGTTCCATGAAAGTGCCCTTATGCATGCAAAAGTTCCGCAGCCACTGGGAATCATCCCACACCTGCAACACTATGCGGTCCCACCAGTCTGTGCTTGTTTCCCTTGCCCAGAATCGGCGTTCCATGGATAGAATCTGCCCCATTAACAACACGATCTCCAAAGCACCGGGGCCCGCGGTTTCACAGAATTCTGTATCCGTGTCCGTGTCCATGTCTTCATCATGCTTGTCACTGCGCTGCCGCCGCCGCTGCCTCCTCGCTCAGCATAAACTCCACGAGAACGTGCGAGGTGTTTACAATGTTCATGACTGCTGTTTTGAGCTGAGCGGGCTCCATGCTCGCCATGGTATGGAGTCTGCAGTGTTCACCCAGGAAAAAAGGCGCGAAATGGTTGTCTGCCGTCCGTTGCTTTCATGCAGGGAGGGAGGGAGGGAGGAGGTGAGGCTGTACCCAGAACCACCTGCGACGATGTTTTTTGTCCCATCAGGCACTGGGATCTCAACCCAGAATTCCAATGGGCACGGGAGACTGCGGGAACTATGGGATAGCTATGGGATAGCTACCCACAGTGCAACGCTGCAGAAATCGACGCTAGCCCCGGTACTTGGATGCACACCGCCGAATTAATGTGCTTAGTGTGGCCGCATACATTTCAACTTTATACAACCTGTTTTCCAAATTCGAATTATATAAATTCGGATTAATCCTGTAGTGTAGACATACCCTAAATCTCCCACTGATTTCAATGGGAGTTAGGTGTCTAAAAACTGTTGAGGATCAGAGTGTAAGTGCCTAAGAGTTTGTCTATAAGGCGCTGGCAAAGTGCACTAGAAAGATGTGATTTGTAAAGCACTCTAGCGCTTTGCACTCTAACTGCCCCATGTAGACTTTGCTGGTGTACTGTAAAAGGTACCTAGTACTCATTGACATAATCCTGTTTGAAACAGTACTATGTTAATGCAAGCTAGGTACCTTTTAGAGTGTGCCAGCAGGGTCTACAGTGGCATGTTAGAGCATTTTACAAATCACACAGCTCTGGCATGCGTTGATGTGCCATGTAGACAAGCCCTATGTCATTTTTGAAAATGGGACTTAGGGTCTTACATCATTAGATGCTTTTGAAAAATTTGACCATGATCCATGTAAATTAATGTTTGAATATTAGGTATTCTTTTATTACTATAAAATATCATTACAGAAATCAAGGGGACAATTCCACTATTAAGCTATTTTATTATTCTAAATCCCCTCTCTCCCTCCCAAAAAAACCTCCATGAAAGTTTTAATATACTTGATAAAGAACAGAAGTTCAGAATATAGATACAGGCATGGTCTAAAGAAGAGATCACTCTGTCTCTCATATATTATGATTACTATCAAATATAATAGGAAGGAAAATACAGTCAAAGCACATTCTCTTCCTTCTTCCTGAATATGATGGACAACTTTATGGAGACAAAATCCTCCTATCAGATCCATGGAGAGATATATTGCAGAAGTAAAAGTGTTCTTCTTTTACAACATGGAAACTGGACTTCTTCACTAGCTTCCTTGCCTCAAATAGATATTTCCACAGCCCGAACAAGCAAACAGCATCCATAATGCCCTCCAAAACAGGGAATGGTCTAGTCCAAAACAGGCTTTTTGTCCACCACACCATAAATACAGATTCTTGTGTTTTAAGACTTGTTGTAAAGAAAGCCATTTCAGGCAGCAAACATACTCTGTTTCTGTCATAAACATACAGTGAAGGGTTGCATAAAATCCCTCTTTACCCTGTAAAGGGTTAATTCCTCTTTTACCTATAAAGGGTTAAGAAGCTCAGATAATCAGGGTAGCACCTGACCAAAAGGACCAATACGTTGAGAAGATACTTTCAAATCTGTAGGGGAAGGTTTTTTGTTTGAATCATAGAATCATAGAATATCAGAGTTGGAAGGGACCTCAAGAGGTCATCTAGTCCAACCCCCTGCTCAAAGCAGGACCAATTCCCAGCTAAATCATCCCAGCCAGGCCTTTGTCAAGCCAGGCCTTAAAAACCTCCGAGGAAGGAGACTCCACCACCTCCCTAGGTAACGCATTCCAGTGTTTCACCACCCTCCTAGTGAAATAGTTTTTCCTGATATCCAACCTGGACCTCCCCCACTGCAACTTGAGACCATTGCTCCTTGTTCTGTCATCTGCCACCACTGAGAACAGCCGAGCTCCATCCTCTTTGGAACCCCCCTTCAGGTAGTTGAAGGCTGCTATCAAATCCCCCCTCATTCTTCTCTTCTGGAGACTAAACAATCCCAGTTCCCTCAGCCTCTCCTCATAAGTCATGTGCTCCAGACCCCTAATCATTTTTGTTGCCCTCCGCTGGACTCTTTCCAATTTTTCCACATTCTTCTTGTAGTGTGGGGCCCAAAACTGGACACAGTATTCCAGAAGAGGCCTCACCAATGTCGAATAAATTCCAGATGAGGCCTCACCTTTGTGTCTCTCGGAGCCAGCCAGTAAACAGGACAGGGAAATTACATCTCCTTAAGCATATCTGAACTAAGCATCTAGTATTGCAGAAATAGTAAGTAATAGGAAAGAAATGTGTTAGGTTATCTTTTGTTTTAGCTTGTGAATTTTCCCTGTGCTAAGAGGGAGGTTTATCCCCGTTTTTGTAACTAAGTTTTTCCTAGAGGGTAAATCCTCTGTGTTTTTGAGTCTTTTGTTATTCTGTAAAGTACTTACCATCCTGATTTTACAGAGGTGATTCTTTTACCTTTTCTTTAATTAAAATTCTTCTTTAAAGAACCTAATTGATTTTTCATTGTTCTTAAGATCCAAGGGTTTGGGTCTGTGTTCACCTGTACCAATTGGTGAGGATATTATTCTCAAGCCTCTCCAGGAAAGGGGGTGTAAGGGCTTGGGGGGATATTTGGGAAAGGTAGGGCTCCAAGTGGCCCTCCCTGAATGTTTGTTTAAATCACTTGATGGTGGCAGTGATACTAAGGCAAGGAAGGAATTTGTGCCTTGGGGAAGTTTTTAACCTAAGCTGGTAAAAATAAGCGTAGGGGGTCTTTCATGCGGGTCCCCACATCTATACCCCAGAGTTCAGAGTGGGGAAGGAACCCTGACAGTTTCTTTGACAAAGTAACTAAAACATAGCAGTAACAATAAATGTGCACACTACCTAAATGAAGGAATATATGTATATCCCAACATATAAATGAAGAAACAATAGCAATCCTGAGCATTAAGTTAGCTTGGACACTCTTATCTAAGTTGTTATGAAATTGGTTTGACAATTTCATAAACAGCTTGTCTACACTACAAAATTAAATTGACTTTATCTAATTCGACCTCGAGCCTCCGAATTAATGAAGTTGATTGTGCATGGCCACACCATGCTCATTGTCTCAATGGAGTGCATCCTCACTAGCAGTGCCTGCATCGATGCACGATGCATCAGTGCATCGTGGGTAGCTATCCCAAAGTGCAATTTGCTGCAGTGTGCTTTGGGAAGTTTGTGCAATGCATCATGGGACCAAAACATTGTCACAGGGGAGAATGGGAACATTGCGGCGGCATCCCATGAGGCACTGTGCTCCCTCCCTCATATCAATGGCAAACAACCCAGTAAAAACAACAAGTGGTACCTTAAAGACTAACAGATTTATTTGGGCATATCATTCTGTTAGTCTTTAAGAAGCCACGGGACTCCTTGTTGTGTTTGTGGATACACACTAACATGGCTACCTCCTGATACTAAACAACCCAGTGGTTTTATAATAATAGTAATAATAATAATAATAATGATGATGATAATAATAATAAGGGGGAGGGATAGCTCAGTGGTTTGAGCATTGGCCTGCTAAACCCAGGGTTGTGAGTTCAATCCTTGAGGGGGCCATTTGGAGGATCTGGGGCAAAATCAATACATGGCTACCTCCCGATACTAAACAACCCAGTGGTTTTTATGCCTTAAAACTGCCATGTGTATGCCATAACCCCAGAAGCATAGAGACTGCTCAGTTGTGCACTCTTGCTATGAGCATCTCAAACACCTTGTGCCTTCTCCTGCAGTATTTCCAGAGCCGAAGTAGGGCCCGCTGTGTGGAACATACCGATTTTCTGCAAGTAGCCCTGCTGCAAGCCACTGAAAAAAAAAATTCACAGCTGCTGATGGCAGTCCCAGAGCAGCTGCACTCTGTGGAGCACCATTTCTGGTCCAATGAAACAAGCACTGACTGGTGGGACAACATTGTTTTGCAGGTATGGGATGATGAGCTGCAGAACTTTTGAATGAAGAAGGCCACCTTCCAGGAACTTTGTGCAGAACTTTCCCCTGCCCTGAAGTTTAACAACACAAAAGGGTAGTGAGTCTGGGAAATGTGTATGACATAGTGGATAGTTTTGCCACGATGGAGTTCCCTAATTGCGGTGGGGTGATAGATGGCACGCATATCCCCATCTTGGCAACAAACCACCTTGCCAAAGAGTACATAAACCAAAAGGGATACTTTTCAATGGCATAGCAAGCGCTGGTGACTCACAGGGGGCATTTCACTGACATCAATGTAGGATGGTCGGGAAAGGTTCATGACATGCACATCTTTAGGAACTCGGGTCTGTTCAAAAAGCTGCAATCTGGGACTTTCTTTCCAGACCACAAAATTAACATTGATGAGATTGAGATGCCTATAGTTATCCTGGGAGGTCCCAACCTACCCCTTGCTCCCATGGCTCATGAAGCCATACACCGGCCATCTGGACAGCAGTAAGGAATGTTTCAACTATAGGCTCAGCAAGTGCGGAATGGTGGTTGAATGTGCCTTTGCTCATTTGAAAGGGTGCTGGAGAAGTCTACTAACAAGGTAGGACCTTAGTGAGGAGAACATCCCCATGATTATAGCTGTCTGCTGTGTGCTCCATAATATCTGTGAAAAAAAGGAGGGAAATTTTCCACAGGGGTGGGCAGTTGAGACAGCTCGCATGGCAGCCATTTTTGAGCAGCCAGACACCAGGGCAATAAGAGAACAGCAAGGGGAGCTGCATATCTGTGAGACTTTGAAAAGCTGTTTCAGTAATGAGTCGCAGTAATTTAAGCTGCTTGTCTGCATTGTGCTTTCCCAAGCCTTCACCTGGCTTGTATGACTGCCCCTTTAAGACCACCCACTGCCCAAGCCTACTGCTTCTACTCAATAGAGAACATTTATTTCTCGAATTCATTTACTTTATTTAACAAACATAAGTAAAAAGGGAGAACAGAAAAAAAGGTAACCCTTGGGGATGAGGGGTTGTAAATTTAAAACGGGAGAAACATTTTCAGTTGTGTAACATAACACCACATTCCCGACCATCCAATATCTGTGAATGGGCGCCTTCTGTTCCCTGTATCCTTCTCCCAACCCCCCAAGTTAAGCGAAAGAGATAATGGACTTTTCACCCATGCTGCATGGAATGCTTGGGGGAGGGTGATTCTGCACCAGGTTATGCTGTCTTTGTCCACCAGGGTCTGCAGAGGGACTCTACCCTTCTGCTTCTGTTCCTGCAGTTCAACCAGATGCCTCAACATGTCTGCTTGGTCTCTCATAGTCTGAAGCATCTCCTCCTGCGCCACACACTCTCGCTCATTGGAAGCTTTCCTGCTCTCCATGTCCATGTCTAACTTCTCAGACAGTGAAATCCTCCATGCTCTCAGCTCTGTTTCAGCTGTCCCAGAAGGTTCTCTTTCTCCTTCTAATCAGCGGAAGTCTGCTTTCAGGTGTGTATGACATGCCGAAGGACACATTTCCAGCTATCAGTCAGGGGATAAAATAAAGGAGCCACTGTACATGAATAAAATATTTCCATAGCAAGGCCATTTTCATAAAGATAAAAACCTTATTACACTAGGTGCAAGCCATAACATAATCAGAATCTGTAACCATTCACTGTGCCATTTTGCTGCTCCAGCCATGGTGAGTGTGCCCCCTCCCCCCACCCGCCCCGGTCATGGGTGATCACACTTTTAATGAAGTTTACGACAGGATCATGTCGGGAGCACAGATAGCTAGTCAAAGAATGGCTCTTCCCCATAGCACCATGGGAAGCTGTTTACAAACAGGGCGGGGGGGGGAGGAGGAGGAGGAGAATGTTTTCACTTCCAAATTGCAGAACCTCTTATGTGTGGCCCCAGTTCCCCTATCATCCACTTTAAAGTACTTGCTAACAAAGGCACATTAGCAGCTGTGTGGTCTGGCGATCTGGAATGTGGGGGCGTGGGATGGGTCTACATGCCCTTTTTTTCGTGTAAGAACACTTTTAATGAGAACTTCCCCCATTGCCCCTAGGCTACCCTGTGTGATATCAGTCTCCTGAGGGTAACAGAGGCAGAAAGGAAGGAGATGCTGCATGTGTCTGGGTATAGACCCGGTCCTTATGCTGTTATGCTGTGTACCGCAATGATGCCAGCAGAATTAATTCAGGAGTTGCGTGGGAAAGTGTCCTACCACGGTGGAGGAAATAAGACTGCCCTGCCCAGAAACCTTCTGCAAAGGATTGCAGAGTACCTCCATGAAAGTTTCCTAGAGATATCCATGGAGGATTCCCGGGCTATCCCAGTCCACATAAACAGTCTTTTCCAGGGGCCACCCTCTGCTTAGCTGGAGCAGCCTCTTGTAAGCAGAGAACCACAGCACCTCCCTTTTTCTTCACAGTAAACATGCAATACCACCGAATGTGTGCTCCCAGTAAAGTTTACCTGGACTTTCATTGTAACTGTATACTCACCAGAGGTGCCTTCCCTGGCATCACAGTTGGCCACCGTGATGTCCTGTGACCCACAGAGCTCCAGGTTTAAAAATATTTCCTGACTCACAGGGAGATGGATCCACATCTCACTTGTCTCCCATTCTCCTCCTCTTTCTCATCCACCATATCATCCTCCTTGTTGTCCCTAGACTCACACACCTGTGAGATGTCCATGTTGCTTGTGGGGGTGCTGGTAGGTTCACCCCTGAGAATCACATGAAGCTCATTGTAGAACTGGCATGTGTCAGATTCAGCACCAGAACAACTGTTCACCTCCCTTGCCTTCTGGTATGCTTGGCGAAGCTCTTTCATTTTCACATGACACTGCTAAGTGTCCCTTGTGTAGCCCTTTTCCCCTATTCCATGAGCAATCTTTGCATAGATGTCAGTGTTTCCTCTGCTGGATCGGAGCTCTACCTTCACAAACTCGTCTTCCCACACAGTGATGATATCCACCACCTCCTTTGCAGACCAGGCTGGAGCGCGTTTGGGGTGTATAGTCTCCATGATCAGCTGTGCTCAAGCTGTCACGCTCCCAATGCTGATCAAACAGGAAATGGGAAATCAAAAATTCCCAGGGCTTTAGCAGGGGAGCGGCTGTTTCCTGTGTACCTGGCTGCAGTGCAGGAAAGCTGAGAAAGATCTCCAGAGCAATCAGAGATGAGCATTGTGGGACACCACCTGGAGGCCAATTAAGTCAAATTACACAATGCTGCATCTGCACTACCCACAAAAATCGAACTAAGCACTACTCCTCTCGCAGAGCTGGATTACAGAAGTCGACATCAGAGGTGATTTAGGATGACATAAAGACCCCGGTAGTGTAGATACATACATTAACAGGTTGACTTAAGATGGCTTCCTTCAACCTAACTTTTTAGTGTAGACCAGGCCAAAGATATGTTCTATTCACACATTTCATGCAAAAACACAGGAAATTGTATCCATGTTCCTCAAGCCAGTATTCATAAGGTCCAAAGATTCAACTTGTAGCTTCTTAAACTCAGCACCAATGCAGAATCAAATGACATGCCATCACCCCTTACCTGTGAAGATCTTGTTGAGCATCCTCTATGAGGAAATACAACATATATTAAAATGTTTGCAACTTGTATCTTTCTTAGAAAACATTTGTTAAATGTGACACAGATATTATATGATGGATAAAGATGAACAGATTACTTCACTAAAGAGTAATGGCTGCCAGTGTACAAGTGTTTAGGACCTGGTTGCATTTAAGTTGGTGCTTTAAAGGGGCATATGTCTCAAAGCTAAAATAATTATGAATAAAATTGATCAGGGTGAAAAATTTTAACAGCGAAAGGTTAGTGAAAATTGAGAGATGCTCAAATGATTGTAATTTCTTATTAATGAAAAGGTGTTTTTCAGTTTAAAAAACCCATATTGGTTCAGAGAGGACATGAAAAAAGGAATATATATATATTTTTAATCATCATCTAACACAAGGAAAAAAGGGAAGTAGATGACAATGAATATATATCAGAAATTAAGAAATGTAAGTAACTTATAGTAAAAGGTATCTGTGATGCTTGCCCGGGTACCCAGGGCTGTAGACACCTCACCACCACCTGCCCTTAGGATGAAGAAGTCTTGTCTATGCCTGCTATGGATAAGCTCCCTGAATCCACCAGCCTCTGGCAACATAAGCACTGTCTTCCAGGCCTCTGCAGGCTTTGTGCTATCTGTACAGGTTAGCAATAGGTACAAATTAAGTCCTCTGAGCATCACTTTGAAGTCCGCAGGGCCTGTTCCACTGAACACTCACAAGACTTTCAGATTTACTATTCCCAAAGGAATAGTACACACTAGTTTGTAAGATTCACCTCAGAAATACTACTCTTCTTAACTCAAAGCACTTATTGAAAACAAGAATAAGTTGATTATCAAAGAACAGAAATTCAAACGGTAGTGCGAATATTGGAAACAAATGGTTACATATAAAACAAAATCATAACATGCTTTCTAGAGCCTAAACTTACCTAGCAAGGCATTCCCCATCTTCTACAAAATAGCTTACCCCAAGTCCTTTCACCAGTGTTTTCAACCAGTTTGACTAAGATCCCGTCTCATAATATCAAGCCCACTAGCAGCTTGTGCTCACAGATTCAAGGAATAGTAGGGTTTCATCTATATCCTGGATATAGGTTCAAAAGTTTATTGTCTTACTCCTAAACAGGATAACTCATGCTGTTTTTGTTTTATTCTCCAGCCCAAAAATTTATTGATTAGCATTTTGCTCAGCCTGTAAGTGGGCATCCACTGTGAACCATATAATAATCAAATTGTATATGACCAGCCTGAGTGAGATAAGCATCTTTCCCCCCATTGTTTGCTACGGGTATATGGATCACCTTTCTATGACCTGCTTTAACTCAGAGATCTAGACAGCATAATTTTAGTATGTATATCACTCTTCAGGTATTACCTGTACATACACCTCACAATGATTCTGATGACCAGTGTGGCATAGGCTCTCATTAGAGAACTTACATGACATTCATTGATGGACTAGTAGGTAGATGCAAGACCCAGGAGATCTCTGTAACCCTTATATGTCCTGTGCCCTCTCCCAGTGGGTATCAAGAGGTTCTTGGATCACATTCAATGAAATATCTGTGGCCAATATGGTTAAAGACAATAAGAAGGCATTGTAAAAACATATAAGGATCAAAAGGCATCCTAGCAATGATCTAGGTCAGTTGTTATTATTATTATCATTATTGTGAATAATGATGCTGAAAAGGCAGAAGTGTTCAATAAATATTTATGTTCTATAGCTGGAAACAAGCTGGACAATATCAAGATTACATAAAGATGATGAAATATTTTGTTTTCCAATGGTAACTAAGTATAATGTTAAAAAGTAACTGCTTAAATTAAATATTTTAAAGTCAACAGGTCTGGATAATTTGCTCTCAAGCATTTTAAAAATGTTGGCTGAGGCTCTCTCTGGACTGTTGATGCACATTTTTAATAAACCTTGGAATACTTGGGAATTACAGAGTTCTGGAAGCAACCCAGTGTTAAGCCAGTATTTAAAAGGGGTAAATGGGACGCACCAGTTAACTATATGCCAATTAGCTTGTCATTGATCCCGGACAAAATATTGGAATGACTAATACAGGACTCTGTCACTGTGTATCAGTGGGTCACAGCTAAGAATACCAGATTCAGGATGAACTGCTGAGAAATAGGGCAGATACACCCCAGACTGGTGGTTATTCTACTATCAGATATACCTAGCCAGTAACAAAAGTAGACTTCTGTCTCACCACACAGGTTAACAAGAAGTCAAAAATGCGGTTTCCTTAGGCATTCCAGCACTCATTTCACACCCCTCCCCCCGGCCCCTGGCACTAGACTTTGTGATGACTGGTTATTTAAAACCAATTTCTTCAAACAAAGAGTCCTTCTAATCCCAAGAGATCAGCAACATAGCCAGGTCAATAGATAGCTCAGCTCTTATCCAATAACGCCGTTGCCAGTCTTTTAGTATCTAATATTTTAAAGGTTTATTTATAAGAGAAAAGGAAAAGGAGTGAGTTAAAATGGTTAAGGAAATCAAATACATATAATTATTGCAAAGTTGTTGTATCAGGTTTGAAGCAGTGATGGAATAAATTGCTGGCTTGTAAAGTCTCTGGTAACTTCCAAAAGATTGGAAGGTCCTCAATCCCTTGGTTGAAATGTTCCTTTTAATGTAAATCCAGAGATCAGAGCAGGAAAGAGGCAAAATGGAAGTGCTTCCAGGGTCTTTTATACATTTTCCCATGTGGAGGGAACACTCTCAGTCTTAGTTTGTGGAAAATTACAGGCACAAATTGGAGTCCTGGGTCACAGGAGCAAGTCACATGCCCTTGCACGATTTGATGACTCATAGGAGCAGCCATTACCCATATTTTTGCTAAAGCGTCCATAGGACAAGCTTCTTCTATGGCCATTTTGAAAGCTAAGTATTCTTTGATGGGCTATCTACTTGAATAGTACATTCACAGTGTGCTGGCCAGACTGGATGTAAATTACCTGGTGGGTGTTACCACAGGACAGGCATATTTGAAATACTAGTACATAGTCAATATTCATGACTTTAGATACAAAGATGATACATGTATAAAAAAAAAGAATAATTTTATTTAGCAAATTATAACTCTTCCATTGACATGTTACATGATATTCTTTGTACAAGATTTGTTGCAATTATCTAACAGTGGCAACATCAGTGATATACATGGTCATATTTCAAACATACAGCATCACACTCTAGCAATAAAGAGTTAAAGGAAGGAAATATTAAATATCAATCAACATGGTTTCATGAAACATAGGTTCTGTCAATCAAACTTGATTTCATTATTTGATAAGATTGAAGTTGATAAAGGTAACTGTTGGTGTAATATATTTGGACTTCTGTAAGGTATTTGCCTTAAAACCACTCAACATTCTGATTAAAAAACAAGCACTATACAAAATAACAATATGACACATATTCAGTAGATTAAAAGATGACTAACTGAGCCTTTACCCACTGCTGGAGTCTTTTCCAGTGGTGGGGGAAGGGCTCCAGCAGCAGAGAAGTGAAGGAACCTTTCCCAACACTGGAATCTTTCCCCATAGTGGGGGAAGGCTCCAGCAGTGAGGAGCTGATGGCGCTTTCCCCTACTGCCTACCTTCTTGCAGAGACTTTCCCTGCTTCCAGAGCCTTTTCAGTGATGGGCAAAGGCTCCAGCAGTGGGGAGGCCTGGGTGGGCTGAGTAGAGAGCCCTGTAGGGTATAGAATCAGGTATATTCCAACACCCTTCAGGTGTGTCTTTACTCTAAACACCAAAGCTGTGCCTCACTATCTGTGCTACTATTTGTACCCATTTTGGTCAATTTCTCAGTCATACAATTTTTAACATAGTAAATTTCATGATTTCAGCTATTTAAATCTGAAATGTTATGGTGTCATAATTGTAGAGGTCCTGATCCAAAAAGGAGTTGTGGGGGTGGGAGGGTCGCAAGGTGTAGAGGGAGGGGTTACAATCAGGGCCATCCCTAGGGGAGTGCAGGGCCTGGGGGGGAAGTGACGAATCTGTCAGGACCAACTACGCTGGCCAATCGCACTCACCTGTGGGGCCCCCCAAAGCACAGGGCCAGGAGCAGTCCCCCCGATTCACCATACCCAAAGGACAGCTCTGGTTGTGGCACTGCTACGCTTACTTCTGTGCTGCTGCTGGTGCTGACTTCAGAGCTGGGCAGCTGGAGAGTGGGGGATGCTGGTTCGGAGCCCAGCTCTGAAGGCAGAGCCGCTGCCTGCAGCAGCACAGAAATAAGGATGGCATGGTATGGTATTGCCACCCTTACTTCTAGGCTGCTGTATACAGAGCTGGGTCCTCAGTCAGCAGCCACCCAGCTCAGAAGGCAGCAGCAATACCATACCATGCCATCCTTACTTCTGAGTTGCTGCTGAAGGTGGCTCTGCCTTCAGAGTTGGTATGGTATAATATTGACACCCTTACTTCTGTGCTGCTGCTGCCAGGGTGCTGCCTTCAGAGCTGAGTGCCTGGCCAATAGCTGCTGCTCTCTGGCCACCCAGCTCTGAAGGCAGCGCAGAGCTAAGGATTGCAATTCCGCATCCCCCCCTAAAATAATCTTATGACCACCCCCTCCGCAACTCCCTTTTGGGTCAGGACCCCCAATTTGGGAAACGCTG
This sequence comes from Malaclemys terrapin pileata, assembly GCF_027887155.1. NCBI lineage: Eukaryota > Metazoa > Chordata > Testudines > Emydidae > Malaclemys > Malaclemys terrapin. The sequence goes on from NC_071506.1 coordinate 166,054,816, forward strand.
GTCTTCCTAATGAAATCTGTATAGCAGAGGGTAAAAGTAGACAAAAGACCTATGTGGCTCTGGGAAGAAGGATAAAGGAGTTTGGGGTGCAAGTGGTGTTCTCATCCATCCTCTCTGTGGAAGGAAAAGGCCCAGGTAGAGACCATCAAATTGTGGAAGTCAACGAATGGCTACACAGGTGGTGTTGGAAAGAAGGCTTTGGATTCTTCGACCATGGGATGGTGTTCCAAGAAGGAGGAGTGCTAGGCAGAGACGGGCTCCACCTAACGAAGACAGGGAAAAGCATCTTCACAAGCAGGCTGACTAACCTAGTGAGGAGGACTTTAAACTAGGTTCACCAAGGGAAGGAGACCAAAGCCCCTGAGATAAGTGGGGAAATGGGATAGCAGGAGGAAACATGAGCAGACGAGCGCAAGAGGGAGGACTCCTGTCTCATACTGAGAAAGCAGGACAGTCAGCAAGTTATCTTAAGTGCCTATACACAAATGCAAGAAGCCTGGGAAACAAGCAGGGAGAACTGGAAGTCCTGGCACAGTCAAGGAACTATGATATGATTGGAATGACAGACTTGGTGGGATAACTCACATGACTGGAGTACTGTCATGGATGGATATAAACGGTTCAAGAAGGATAGGCAGGGCAGAAGAAGGTTGGGGAGTTGCATTGTATGTAAGAGAGCAGTATGACTGCTCAGAGCTCCAGTATGAAACTGCAGAAAAACCTGAGAGTCTCTGGATTAAGTTTAGAAGTGTGAGCAACAAGGTCGTGGTGGGAGTCTCCTATAGACCACCAGACCAGGGGGATGAGGTGGATGAGGCTTTCTCCAAGCAACTAACAGAAGTAATTAGATCACAGGCTCTGGTTCCCCTGGGGGACTTCAATCACCCCAATATCTGCTGGGAGAGCAATACAGCAGTGCACAGACAATCCAGGAAGTTTTTGGAAAGTGTAGGGGACAATTTCCTGGTGCAAGTGCTGGAAAAACCATTTAGGGGCAGAGCTCTTCTTGACCTTCTGCTCACAAACAGGGAAGAATTAGTAGGGAAAGCAAAAGTGGATGGGAACCTGGGAGGCAGTGACCATGAGATGGTAGAGTTCAGGATCCTGACACAAGGAAGAAAGGAGAGTAGCAGAATACAGACTCTGGACTTCAGAAAAGCAGACTTTGACTCCCTCAGGGAACTAATGGGCAGGATCTACTGGGAGAATAACATGACGGGGAAAGGAGTCCAGGGGAGCTAGCTGTATTTTAAAGAATCCTTATTGAAGTTGTAGGAACAAACCATCCCAATGTGTAGAAAGAAAAGTAAATATGGCAGGCGTCCAGCTTGGCTTAACAGTAAAATCCTTGCTGATCTTAAACACAAAAAAAGAAGCTTACAAGAAGTGGAACACTGGACAAATGACCAGGGAGGAGTATAAAAATATTGCTCAGGTATGCAGGAGTGAAATCAGGAAGGCCAAATCACACATGGAGTTGCAGCTAGCAAGGGATTTTAAGAGTAAGAAGAAGGGTTTCTACAGGTATGTTAGCAACAAGAAGAAAGTCAAGGAAAGTGTGGGTCCCTTACTGAACTGATTTAAGTGGTTCCAAGTAATAGCAGACAGAACAAAGTGAATTACCAATAAAATAAAACACACAAGTCTGAGTCTAATACAGTAAGAAAACTGAGTTGAGATAAAAACATCACCCTTAGAGAAATTCCAGTAAGCTTCCTTTTATAGACTAGTCTCCTTCTCTAGTCTGGGTCCAGAAATCACTCACACCCCCTGTAGTTACTGTCCTTTGTTCCAGTTTCTTTCAGGTATCCTTGGGGGTGGAGAGGCCCTCTCTTTAGCCAACTGATGATAAAATGGAGGGGTCTCCCAGGGGTTTAAGTAGACTTTCTCTTGTGGGTGGAGATCCCCTCCTCTCTCCTATGCAAAGTCCAGCTCCAAGATGGAGTTTTGGAGTCACATGGGCAAGTCACATGTCCATGCATTACTGAGTTTCTTACCAGTCAAAAAGAACAGGAGTACTTGTGGCACCTTAGAGACTAACAAATTTATTAGAGCATAAGCTTTCGTGGACTACAGCCCACTTCTTCGGATGCATATAGAGTGGAACATATATTGAGGAGATATATATACACACATACAGAGAGCATGAACAGGTGTGAGTTGTCTTACCAACTCTGAGAGGCCAATTAAGTAAGAGAAAAAAACTTTTGAAGTGATAATCAAGATAGCCCAGTACAGACAGTTTGATAAGAAGTGTGAGAATACTTACAAGGGGAGATAGATTCAATGTTTGTAATGGCTCAGCCATTCCCAGTCCTTACCAGCCAAGCCACATTCCTGGGAAAAGCTCCAATGTGGACTGGTGTCTTCGAGTTCATTGTTGGCTTAAGTGGTTCTTGATTGGGCACTTAATTTGTACATTCCTTTCTCAAGAAGCTGACCAAATGCTTTACTAAGGCTACTTAGAGATCAAGCAAATATACAACCAATATTCCTAACTTCAAGTACAAAAATGATACATACATACAAATAGTAGGAATGTATTCAGTAGATCATAACCTTTACATAGATATGTTACACGGCATATGTAGCATAAAACATATTCCAGTTATATCATATATACATTCATAAGCATATTCCCATGAAGCAATATGGGGTACACAGTCACAACACCCCATGTATTTTTGAAATATCTTTTGAAATATCCTTCCCACATAGTGAGCACACCTAGCAGCTCTTCCTTCTATGAAATTTCCCAACTAACCATGTCGACTCCATGCACTAGATGCTCTCCTGCTCGGAATAGACAGGAGGTATTAGGTCTCTTGGGCCTGTGGGAAGAAGAAGCTGTGTAGGCACAGCTACAGACCAGCATTAGAAACATGGACATCTACAAATAGATTGCACAGGGTATTCAGGTGAAGAGGAGTGACAGGATCAGCAGCAGTATTGCAAGAAAGTGAAGGAACTTCAGCAGACATACCACAAGGCCAGAGAAACCAACAATCTATCTGGAGCTGAGCCACAGAGCTGCTGCTTTTACACTGATCTGCATGCAATACTTGTCTGAGACCTCAGCAACACCCCGCAGACCTTTGCAAACACCTCTGAGGAGTACCAGGAGGATGAAGGGGTAAGCACTAGCACCCTATATGGATTTACCAAGAACAAATCATGACAAACCAGCTTGATTTCTTTCTTTGACAGAATAACTGGTTTGGTGGATAAGAGGAATGCAGTGGACATAAAATATCTTAACTTTAACAAGGCTTTTGACACAGTTCTACATGTCATTCTGATAAGTAAGCTGGAGAAATGTGCACTTGCTGGAGCTACCATTAAGTGACTACATAATTGCTTAAACAACCGCAAACAAAGAGTGATGGGACAATGTCAGATTGGAGGGAGGTCTCAAGTGGAGTTCCAAAGGAATCTGTTCCAGGTTTTACATTTATCCTGGATGTAGAAATAGAGAGCATAGTGATCAAGTTTGCATATGCCACAAAGCTAAGGTGTGGTGGTGCCAACACTTTGGAGGATACAGCTAAAATTCAGAAAATTTGGAGAATTGGGCTATAGACAAAAAAAGGAAATTCAAGAACGACAAATGTAAGGTACTACACTTAGAGAAGAAAAAAAAACAAATGCACAAATGCTGAATGGGGGGGAACTGGCTTGGCAGCAGCACTGCTGAGAAGGATCTGGGAGATGTGGCGGATCACAACCTCAACAAGAGTCAGCAATGTGATACTGTTGCAAAAAAAGCAAATGCAATTTTAGGTTGCATTAACAGAGCGTATAGCATCCAAGTCACGGGAAGTGATAGTACCGCTCTACATGGTGCTGGTTAGACCTCAGCTGGAGTACTGTCCAGTTTTGGTCACCAATGTATAGAAAGCATGTGCAGAAACTGGAAAGGATTCAGAGGTTTGCTCAGTTATGCAGGAGTGAAATCAGGAAGGCCAAATCACATTTGGAGCTGCAGCTAGCAAGAGATGTTAAGAGTAACAAGAAGGGTTTCTTCAGGTATGTTAGCAACAAGAAGAAGATCAAGGAAACTGCGGGCCCCTTACTGAATGAGGGAGGCAACCTAGTGACAGAGGATGTGAAAAAAGCTAATGTACTCAATGCTTTTTTTGCCTCTGTCTTCACGAACAAGGTCAGCTCCCAGACTACTGCACTGGGCAGCACAGCATGGGGAGGAGGTGACCAGCCCTCTATGGAGAAAGAAGTGGTTCAGGACGATTTAGTAAAGCTGGACGCGCACAAGTCCATAAGGCCAGATGCGCTGCTTCTGAGGGTGCTAAAGGAGTTTGCGGATGTGATTGCAGAGCCATTGGCCATTATCTTTGAAAACTCATGGTGATCAGGGGAGGTCCCAGATGACTGGAAAAAGGTTAATGTAGTGCCCATCTTTAAATAAGAGAAGAAAGAGGATCCGGGGGACTACAGGCCAGCCAGCCTCAGCTCAGTCCCTGGAAAAATCATGGAGCAGGTCCTCAAGGAAACAATTCTGAAGCACATAGAAGAGTGGATAGTGATCAGGAACAGTCAGCATGGATTCACTAAGGGCAAGTCATGCCTGACTAACCTAACTGCCTCCTATGATGAGATAACTGGCTTTGTGGATGAGGGGAAAGCAGTGGACATGTTATTTCTTGACTTTAGCAAAGCTTTTGATACGGTCTCCCACAGTATTCTTGCCAGCAAGTTAAAGAAATATGGGCTGGATGAATGGACTATAAGGTGGATAGAAAGCTGGCTAAATCGTCAAGCTCAACAGGTAGTGATCAATGGCTCCATGTCTAGTTGGCAGCCAGTATCAAGCGGAATGTCCCAAGGGTCGGTCCTAGCACCGGTTTTGTTCAATATGTTCATTAATGATCTGGAGGATGGCGTGGACTGCACCCTCAGCAAGTTTGCAGATGACACTAACCTGGGAGGAGAGGTAGATATGATGGAGGGTAGGGACAGGATATAGAGAGACCTAGACAAATTAGAGGATTGGGCCAAAAGAAATCTGATGAGGTTCAACAAGGATAAGTGCAGAGTCCTGCACTTAGGACGGAAGAATCCCATGCCCTGTTACAGACTAGGGACCGAATGCTTAGGCAGCAGTTCTGCAGAAAAGGACCTAGGGTTACAGTGGACGAGAAGCTGGATATGAGTCAACAGTGTGCCCTTGTTTCCAAGAAGGCTAATGGCATTTTGGGCTGTATAAGTAGGGGCATTGCCAGCAGATCATTCCCCTCTATTCGGCATTGGTGAGGCCTCCTCTGGATTACTGTGTCCAGTTTTGGGCCCACACTACAAGAAGGATGTGGAAAAATTGGAAAGAGTCCAGCAGAGGGCAGCAAAAATGATTAGGGGTCTGGAGCACAAGACTTATGAGGAGAGGCTGCGGGAACTGGGATTATTTAGTCTGCAGAAGAGAAGAATGAGAGGGGATTTGATAGCTGCTTTCAACTACCTGAAAGGGGGTTCCAAAGAGGATGGATCTAGACTGTTCTCAGTGGTAGCAGATGACAGAAAAAGGAGTAACGGTCTCAAGTTGCAGTGGGGAGGTTTAGGTTGGATATTAGGGAAAACTTTTTCACTTGGAGGGTGGTAAAGCACTGGAATGGGTTACCTAGGGAGGTGGTGGAATCTTCTTCCTTAGAGGCTTGACAAAGCCCTGGCAGGGATGATTTAGTTGGGGATTGATCCTGCTTTGAGTAGGAGGTTGGACTAGATGACCTCCTGAGGTCCCTTCCAACCCTGATATTCTATGATTCTAGGTGAGCAACAAAGATGATCAAATAGATGCAAAGCAAGTCACAAAAATACAAAGGCTGAAGGAACTGGGTATATTTAGTAAGGAAAAGAGGAGATTGAGGGAGGACATGATAGTGTCAAATGCTTAAAAGGCTGTCATAAAAAAGATGATGAAAGTTTGTTCTCTCTTGCCACAGAGGACAGGACTAGAGGCAATAGGTTCAAACTACAGCATAGCAGATTTAGATTACATCTCAGGAAAAAAATTCCAACTGTAAGAACAGTAGGACAATGGAACAGACTGCTTATGGAGGTTGTGGAAGCTCCTTCATGGGAGAAGAACAGGAGTACTTGTGGCACCTTAGAGACTAACAAATTTATTAGAGCATAAGCTTTCGTGGACTACAGCCCACTTCTTCATGGGAGGTTTTCAAAAGGAGACTGGATAGCCACCTGTCTTGGATAGTTTAGACACAACAAATCCTGCATCTTGGCAGGGGGTTAGACTAGATTACCCTTGCTGTTCCTTTTAACCCTATGATTCTATATTGTTGCTTATACCCAGTTTACCAAGAGATCCAGATTGCTCTGAATGAATGACCTGCTGTCTTCATTATTTATCACTCGCTCTATTTTTGTGTCATCTGTAAACTTTATCAGTAATGATTTTATGTTTTCTTCCACGTCATTGATAAAAATGTTAACTGTCATAGGGCCAAGAACCGACCTCTGCGGGACCTCACTGGAAACATATCCTTTTAATGAAGATTCCCCATTTACAATTACATTTTGAGACCTATCAGTTAGTCACTTTTTAATCCATTTGATGTGTTCAATCTTAATTTTATATTGTTATGTCGTACTATATGAAATACTTTACAGAAATCTTTTAAGTCAACACGATTACCTTTATCGACCAAATTTTTGTAATCTCACCAAAAGAAGAGATCCAGTTAGTGTGACAGGATTTATTTTACATAAACCCATGTTGATTGGCCTTAATTATATTACCCTCCTTTAATTCTTTATTAATCAAGTCCCATATCAGCTGCTCCATTAGCTTGCCTGGTATCAGTGTGACAGGCCTATAATTACCCAGGTAATCCTCTGGCACGCTGTCTGGAGTGAAGTGACTCATGATCGCGAGTGCCCATCTCAGGGCAGACTGTCAAAAAGTAGGGCAGAAACTCCAGACTGGTTTTATGTTCTATAATTAGATTTCTCCAACCCAGTATCAAGTGTGAACTCCTAAAGCACTATTACAGTCTTATCATGGAGTCACAGACAGTCCCCTGGGGCATTCCAGTCTATCCTGACACATAGGCAAGCTGGCCTATGAGATAGATGATCACTTTACTCTAAAAATCACAACAATATTCAGGTTACTCCCAGTGCCAAAGGACCAATCACCGCAAGTCAATTGTACTCGGCTCTGAAACCAAAGACAACACCCCCTTCACTCCACAATCCAAGCTGATGGGATGAATTCATGTTCATTCCTCCCCTTCCTGGAGGGAGTGAGGAATGCAATCAACAAGGTCTCTGTCCTTTGATGTTACCCAATGCCTCATTTGCTGTCAGTGGGCTATCTTGTGTGCAGGACGACCACTTTACCTTAATTAATGCTTCTTTTTGGTGAGTTACACAATTACAGAGGTTTACAATGCAAACACTCAACTTTATACAAGGGACTACAGATATTATAAGTAGGATCAATACATACGGCATCCTACAAGCATTCCATAAAGCCTAAACACAAATACATTCTTATAACACTAATATCTATTTTAACTATACTAACCCTAAGTAAGCCAGAATGGTTTTCAGCTATGCATTTGTCAGTGTTCACTGAGGCTTGGGTCTTGGCATGAGCTAGCACCTGGTCAACTAGCATCACATCCTCATTTAACCTTTTTATATATTGGCGCAACATTGGCTTTTTTCCAGTCTTATGGAACTTCTCCAATGTACCAAGACTTAATAAAGATTGACATTAACAGTCCAGAGAGCTCATCAGCCAGCTCTTTAAAAACTCTTAGATGCATATTATCTGAACCTACTCATTAAAAAATGTCTAACTTTAGTAAATGCTGTTTAACATCCTCCTGAGATGCTAGTGGGAGGGAAAGAGTGCTATCATATGAAATGGCTACATCATCTTTTTTTACCAAATACAGAACAGAAATATTTTGAACAGTTCTGCTTTTTCTTCATTATTATTGATAATTTTACCATTTCCATCTAGTAATGGAGCAAAACCATTATCAGGATTCTTTTAGTAACTAATATACTTAAAAATCTCTTTCTTATTGTACTTAACTCCACTGGCCATAAATTTCTTTTTGTGTCCCTTTGCTTCCCTTATCAATTTCTTCCTGGAAGTCTGGTCCAGAATCTTACTCCTTTGATAATTAGAAAACTCCTAATTTCCATCTTAAATTTACTCATGGACAGTTTATACCCCAATATTGTCCTTTAGCTTAAATAGTTCTTTATCCCCCCCAATGTATTTATAAAGAGAAATTGTAACCCCTCTCAGCCATCATTTTGTTAGGCTAAACAAGCCAAATTCCTCCACTTTCCTGTCATAAAATAAGACCTCCATTCCCCTGATTATCCTAGTAGCTCTTCTCTGTACTTTTTCCACACTGAATTCATCTTTCCTGAAGATGGGTGACCAGAATTCACACAATATTCGATGCAGTTTTACCAGTGCCTTGGACAAGTAAGATACTTCTCTCTCTCTACTGGAAACACTTCACCTGATACACCCTGAGATCACATTTGCCTTTTTCATGTCTGCTTTCCATTGATGACACAATCATCCCGTGATCAACCAATACAGCCAAGACTTTCTTCTTCTCTATTGTTTCCAGACCCCAGTTTATAACAGAAATTCTTGTTATTATTCCCTAAATGCATGATCTTGCCCTTTGTTCTATTAAATTCATAACATTTCTATTACTCCAGTCCTCAAAGTCATCCAGTTCTTCCTTTATGATATTCTTATCCTCCTCTGTATTTGTGTTTCACTAGCACACTCCTACTTTTTATACCCACATTACTAATAAAAACTATTAAATAAGATTGGTCCCAAGACCAATCCATGAGGAACTCCATTAGTAACTTTCCTTCAGTCTGACAGTTCCCCTTTTAGCGTTATCTGTTGTTATCTCCCTTTTAGCTACTCCTTATTCATCTTACAGTACTTATACTGATCCTCATGTTATCCAGCTTAACTAATACTTTCCCATATGGCACTGTACCAAAAGCTTTACTGAACTTTATAACACAAAAAGTTTGAAGTGTCTGTGCTATTATTATTAAGTTAATTCAGGACAAAGAAAAGACTGACATATGCATGAAGTCTTAAAGGATCCAGTTTTAAATTAAATGCAATATACTAATACATGGATTTATTTGTAAATTACCTGTAAATTCCTTTTATACATAAAGAATAAGTGCTATAAATTTGTATATTATTCATATGAATACATGTATTATTCATAGAAACAAAGTGGTTGAATAAATGCTTACGTACAAAATAGAACTCAGCATTAACTATGGAATCATGACTGGTGCCTCCATAATAGCCTCCAGTAGGCTGACAGGCATGAGTCAGTGGTCACCAGCATGAATAATCTGCAATCTGTCCCCATATATTTGTGTATGTGTGTGTGTATTCAGTTGGTGGCAAGCAGAAAAGATTAATTTCCTCTGTTTTAATTTGTTAATTAAAACAAAAAATTTATGGTCTTTATGTGAAAAAACAGCCAAGGCCTGTAACTTCCCTTTTCTACCCATTTGTCTCTCTCCACACTTAGTCTGCCTTCCCTTGCCCAGATGTCTCTTTTCGCTCACTTTCTCTTTCATCATATCCACACACAAGTAGGGGTGGGTAAAGGTTCAGGTAAAGAGGTGTCTGGATAGGCTAAGTGGAGAGGTGGGGAGGGGAGAGAAAAGAAGATAACAATATACAACTGTCTTTTCCTTCTACTTTCTTCTGTCGTCCCAGATGGCATCTCAGCTGTAGTTTATGGCCCTCTCATTATTTAAATTCACTTTCTACTGTAAAAACTTCAGTGAGAGTGTTTTAATATCCCCCATTTGTTTTTTTAAAGGACAAAGTGCCAGATTAAAGGTACCATTAGATCATGAACTGCTACTGAGAAGGTGCAGGAAGCATGAGAGGCTGCGTGCAAGGATAAGAGATTCAGCAACTCCAGAAAATTGGTATCGGGTGAGAAAAATGTCAGTAAGGAAGTAATTTAACAATAACTATAGTCAAAATATTAGAGAGCAATGCTTTATAGTATGTCCCCTCTTATTCCCCTGTATTCTTCTACTAGGAACTATTTTCTTACATAGCATGAACCCCACAAACATATCTTGAAATGTTGGATTTAAAGGTATATTATGGAAATATGCTCTAGAATCATAGTAGTCATAGTAATAATAACAAAAACAACAACAGCAATACACCATAGGGTGTGCATTAGTAGGCTATAACTAGGTAGTTGAAGGCATACAGCCCTGCACCTGAACAGTGTGACAACAGCTTCACAATGCATACCCTAGTGTGACTTATTACTATGTCTGGAAACTTAGAAGAGAAAAGACTAACTTGGAACAATAGTTCAAGTCAATACTGAGGTCCTGAATGAAGTGGGAGACATGGCGTTTAAAGTCCCTTCTGTACAGCAGTCAATATCAAACATCACACTTAAACTGTCACTATTTGACCTGACAATCATTCTTCAGAAGGACTAGAAGTAGAGCTAGCCAAGTTACCTTGCATTTCTAAAGAAGGTCATGTGCAAGTCACTGGCAGAAGGGAGTATATATTAAGAAATGCCTAGTATGAGTATAAATATGAACATTTCTAACCTGCTTAAATGTAATATCCAGATGCAAATTAAAAAAATGGTGCTGATCAGTTCAAACAGGAACTCACTGAAAAAAATCTTCATGAGGAACAAAAGGGAGAGGTTTGTTTTGTTTTTGTGAGAAAATACAACATGGGAAAAAACTGAGACTTATACAGTCAGCAATATATGTTCTAAAAATGCAATTTCCGGATTAATAACAAAGACACTGTTCTAGTTCACTAGTTCCTTTAGGACGTGCGCTTTTGACCCATGCAACATATTGTGCCCCATGGCTCTTAGCTGAACTGCGACTTAGCTGTGCCTATTTTTTTTAAATGTGTGATGTCTATTAAAACTAGCTGATGCTTGTACCAGGCCCCCAGTGGAAATGAAATAGGTGTCTCAGTGGACTGTCCATTGGTTAAATATTAAAGGATCAAACTTTAATATTTAAGTGTGTATGCAGTGTATTACAAAAAAAATCCTATCTGAATATTCTAAGTTTGTTCTTTACTCTCAGGATAGCAAGCAATTTCCCCCTTATCTCTAATTAACTAGATAAAATAGTATTTCAAGAATATACCTGATATGAAAGATTCATTTTTTTCAGTGATTATATATCTTTTATCCAAGGCACTTATTAATTTGCTTAAAAATCCATGCATCATTTCACAGATTTTTTTAGCACATCATCTTATCTGTCCATGTCTGAATAAAGTATGCTGGAAAAAATGAGTGAAAGATTAAGTATTCCAGCTTGCTCTACATTACACATATGACTGTTTTCATTTTATAAATGAGTAACCATAAAAATGATATAACAGAGTAGAGTGAGAGTGATGAAAGACAGTACAAGACAGTAGACCTGAAAAAAGCCACTGCGGAGGGTCAGGTGCAGTAACCTGGTAGACAGAGCAGGCAGCCTTTCCCCTTCACACCAGTGTGAATTTTCCACTACTATTTTCTGTTTTGCGAGACATGGGAGTGTGAGAGTAGTCACAAGGAAAAAATAACAGTCATGATGTCTTAAACTCTTTCCCAGGTCCTATAATCAACTGGAAAAAAAGAACATGACAGACCAACAGTGTTAGCAACACCAAAGTGCCTGATTCTGCACCATCAAATGCATAGACTCATAGATTTTAAGACCACAAGGGACCAACATGATCAGCTAGTCTGACCTCCTGCACATTGCAGGCCACAGAACCTCACCCACCCACTCCTGTAATAGATCCATAACCTCAGGTTCAGTTACTGAAGTCCTCAAATCTTGATTTAAAAATTTCAAGTTACAGAGAACCTATCATTTACTCTAGTTTAAACTAGCAAGTGACCCATGCCTCATGCTGCAGAGGAAGGCAACAAACCTCCAGGGTCTTTGTCAAGGTGACCTGGGGTAAAATTCCTTCTCGACCCCATATCTGGCAATCAACATATGGCAAGACTCACCAGCCTTGTAAAAATTCTCTGTAGTGACCCAGATCTCTCCCTGTCTAGCGTCCTATCTTTTGGCCATTGGAGATATTTGCTAATAGCAGGTGTAGATGGGACATATGCCATTGTAGACAGTCCCATCATACCATCTCCTCCATAAACTTATCAAGCTCAGTCTTAAAGCAAGTTAGGATTTCTGCCCACCCTACTCCCCTTGGAGGGCTGTCCCAGAACTTCACTCTTTTGATGGAAACTTTTGTCTAATTTCAATCCTAGTCTTATTGATGCCCAATTTTTATCATTTGTTCTTGTGCCAACACTGGCCCTTAATTTATCTCCCTCCTCTCCCTCCCTGGTGTCTGTTTATAATGAGCAGTCATATCTCCTCTCTGCCTACGTTTTATTAGGCTAAACAAGCCAAGCTCCTTAAATCTCCTCTCGTAAGGTAGGTTCTCCATTACTCTGATAATCCTAGTAGTCCTTCTCTGCACCTGTTCCAGTTTGTTTTAATCTTTCTTAAACATGGGAGGCCAGAGTTGCACATAGTATTCCAGATGAGGTCTCACCAGTGCCTCGTATAGTGGTAATAATACTTCCCTATTTCTACTGAAAATACCTCAACTGATGAGTCTCAGGGTTGCATTAGCCTTTTTCATGGACACATCACTTTGGCTGCTCATAGTCATCCTGTGATCGACCAATACACCCATGTCTTTCTTCTCCTCTGTCACTTCCAATTGATATGCCCTCAACTGATAGCAAAAATTCTTGTTGTTATTCCTTATGTGCATGACCTTGCACTTAGCACTGTTAAATTTTATTCCCCTTCTATTATTCCAGTTTTAAAGGTCCTCCACAGATATTCTTGTATGATATTCCAGACCTCCTTTATTGGCAATACCTCCCAACTTTGTGTCATCTGCAAATTTTATTAGTACACTTCCACTTTTTATGCCAAGGTCATTAAAGAAAATGTTAGATTGGTCCCAAAACTAATCCTTGAGGAACTCCACTAGTAACCTCCCTCCAGCCTGACAGTTCATGTTTCAGTATGACCCATTATAGTCTCCTCTTTAACCATTTCTAACCCACCTTTCAATTCTCATATTAATCCCCATCTTCTCCAATTTAACTAATAATTTCCTATGTGGAACTGTATTAAAAGATTTACTTTAATCCAGGTAGTTTAGATCTACTGCATTTCCTTTTTCTAGGAAATTGATTATCTTCTCAAAGAAAGAGTTCAGGTTGGTCTGGTAAGATCTACCTTTTGTAAAACCACATTGTGTTTTATCCCAGTTACAGTTTATCTCTATGTCCTTAAACTACTCTCTTTTTCAAACTCTGTTCTAAGACTTTGCATACAATTAAGGTCAAACTAATAAACCCGCAGTCTCAATGGGAGTATCACCAAGCCCCTAGACTATTACTAAGTAAGAATGGTAAATTCAGGAATTCTAACTGTAAATGTTATTTTATAATTTTTTATTTATAGTGTGTATTGATAAAGGGCCTTGAGGTAGAAACTCTATTCTGATACTCTTGCTGTAAAATCAGAGTTGGAAGTGGGCTGGTTTGGGTCTGTACAATGTTCTGATATTTTTCTCTACCTTTTCAGCTGCTCAGCCATATGGGCAAACTGAGCAATAAAGTGAATAATAAGAAGCTACATAATGATCTTGCTAATTTCACTTTGCTGTTCAGTTTACCAATAGACCAGAGCAGTTAGGGATTGAGAACCTGCAAGTCTGAGCAAAGAGAGGGGGAAGAGAATTGATTGTGTATGTGGAGATAGAGGGGGCAAACTGAACAAAAGGAAGGAAAAGAGGAGGCCAAAAGGGACGTAGGAAGAAGGGCATGTTAGTAAATATTAACTTTTTATGATATCTGTATATTAAACTCTCATAAATGTTTTATATGTTATGTTAATGAAAATTATTTTTATAGTGTATATCTATAAATTTAGTCTCCTGTTCCTATGAAGCTGAAAAGTTCTGTCCTTAAACTGAACTGAGGGTGTGAGAATGCTCAAGAATGTACATCATTAAGAATTGGGCTGTACCTAATTATCCCCTGTGCATTTAAGACATCCAGAGAAGGGACCCCTCAAAACTAATGAAGGGACACTACAGAAGCATGTTATAATAAACAAAACTAGACAATTGATGTAAGCAGAGTCAGGATGAACTCTACCCTGACATCTGGTGGTGAATTATGGCGAGTGTGGAAAAGACATCCAGGGGCTGATCTTGTTTGCATAGGCACGCCCACCGGCCTAACATGAGCCCACAACAACTAAAAGTGGTTACTTTGGTTGGTGTGGGATCCTCAGTTTCTCTGTTATTGGGGCAGTGGAACTGTTGTATGACAGAGGGACTCACCATTAACTATGTAGCACTCGCTAGACAAGGGGCATGAGTTAGAAAACTCAGTGAATTGAGAGAGGTTGGAGACAGGTATTTGTACCTGATGGTATGAACCCCTTGTGAGGGCCTGAAACACCAATTGTACCAACTTCTCTCTCTGCTGTTGAATAGCAAAGCTAATTTTTATTCCATTAAGAGTCTAATTATGGGCTGCTATGCTGAATTAACTTTGGGCCAATAGTGCACCAGCACTGGGGCTCCCCTACTACAAGCTGAGATCACTAAGAGCTAAGTGCTGTGTTAACTAGTGGGGGAGCCTGAAGTTTTATTGCTAAGTGACGAGCGGAACAGTTTGTGGGATGGTTGGCGTGGCCCACAGGATGGTGAGTGGAGCAGTTTGTGGGACAGTTGGTGCGGCCCATGGGATGGCGAGCTGAGCTGAGCAGTGCAGTTTGTGGGACAGTTGGTGTGGCCCATGAGACAGGGAGCGGAGCAGTTTGCAGAACGGCTCATGGGACGGCCAGAGGAGCGGAGCGGCTGGTGGAGTGAAGCAGCTCGTGGTGAAGGCTGCAGCAGAACCCCCTGGAGAGGCGGGGCAGTTGGCCTCGGACCACGTAAGGTGCCCCTTAATACCCTGTGTGCCCCTTTCTCTCCCCCATTCCCACTGGGGGGGGGGTAAGTCTCTGCAGATAAACTTTTGAACTCTGGGGCTGCACTGACCAGGGACAGAGACTTTTGGGTTGTTGGACTTTTGGGTGATTTTTGGGTTGCTGGACTCAAGAGACTTTTGGGGTAATGGACTTTTGGGACTTTGGGGGTGGGTCTTTTGCTCATGGTTTGTGCTATGAACCCTGTTCATGGTGTTTTCCCAATTTAATGCTGATGTCACTTACCTCGTGTTATTAAACGTTTTCTGCTACACTCAGACTCCGTGCTTGCGAGAGGGGAAGTATTGCCTTTTAGAGGCACCCAGGGGGGTGGTATGTAATTGTCCCAGATCACTGGGTGGGGGCTCGAGCCGGTTTTGCATTGCGTTATTGAAATGGAACCCCTAGATATGGAACCTGGCCCTTGTTGCTGCCAACTCAGATGGGCAGAAGGGTTACATTGACAAGAGGGTGCTTATAATCCAAATATGATAAAGGATTTTTGCTATTGCAAATGTTTTCTGTGATTTGTGAAATAATGACCCACTGAAAGATGGTGGGCCTTGAGTGGGCCTGACTGTTATAAAAAGGCACTCAGCAGCGAACCAGCTGAGCGGCGAACAGTGGAGGCTAATAGAGGGAGTTTGCCTGGGATCTGTCCGAGAGGAGGTATGCTAAGTGCTGCATTGGGGGGCTGTGTTGGT
Source organism: Malaclemys terrapin pileata (assembly GCF_027887155.1). NCBI lineage: Eukaryota > Metazoa > Chordata > Testudines > Emydidae > Malaclemys > Malaclemys terrapin. The sequence goes on from NC_071506.1 coordinate 166,070,589, forward strand.
GAGTGTCTGTTGTGTGGACAGTTTGTCAGTTTGACAGTATGCTTGCTTGTTTGTTTGAAAAGTGTGAATTGAGAGTGCTTTGTTCCAGGTGGGCCTTGAGTGGGCCTGACTGTTATAAAAAGGCAGTCAGCAGCGAACCAGCTGAGCGGTGAACAGCGGAGGCTAACAGAGGGAGTTTGCCTGGGAGTTCGCCTGGGGAGAGTGCACTGAGGCTTTTATCTTGCCGTCTTCTCTCAGTAGTTATTGCAACAGCTGAGGAAGCTCTTAGAAGGAAGGTAATATGGAAGGTGAGCGTTCAGCTGTTGTAACCTGCACAGGTTGTGCCATGTTTGTCTTTCTTCCACAGGATAGAAGTGACTTTGTCTGTACAAAGTGCAAGCTGGTCTCCATATTGGAAGAGAAGGTTTGAGATCTGGAGAAACAAGTATCAACCCTGCGTTGCATAAAAGAAAATGAAGATTTCCTGGACAGACGTCAGGATATGCTTCTACGGGCACAACATTCTGAAGAATCAGAACAGGCTGCACAGCAGGGACAGAGGGACGGTGAAGAAATTTGGCAGCATGTGACCTCCAGAAGAAGAAAGAGGAGCGTCCATGTACCAGCAATGGAGATACAGGTGAGCAACCATTTTCATGTTCTCTCCACAGGTACTAATGCAGAGAGTGGACTAGATGATACATCTGAGGGAAGGGAGCAGAAGGATATTCCACCAATTGGAAGTCATCAGATGCACTGTCCTAGGGATGGGGGTTCCACGACTATCGCTCCCAAGAGAAGGAGGTGGGTAGTGGTGATTGGGGACTCCCTCCTCAGGGGGACTGAGTCATCTATCTGCCACCCCAACTGGGAAAACCAAGAGGTCAGCTGCTTTCCAGGAGCTAGGATTCACGATGTGACGGAGAACTGCCGAGACTCATCAAGCCCTTGGATCGCTACCCCTTCCTGCTTCTCCATGTAGACCAAGAATGCTTCTCCAAGAATGACCTTAAGCAGATCACTGCAGCCTACGTGGCTCTGGGAAGAAGGATAAAGGAGTTTGAGGCACAAGTGGTGTTCTCGTCCATCCTCCCTATGCAAGGATAAGGCTCGGGTAGTGACTGTCGAATTGTGGAAGTCAATGAATGGCTACGCAGGTGGTGTCAGAGAGAAGCCTCTGGATTCTTTGACCATGGGATGGTGTTCCGAGAAGGAGGAGTGCTAGGCAGAGATGGGCTCCACCTAACGAAGAGAGGGAAGAGCATCTTCACAAGCAGGCTGGCTAACCTAGTGAGGAGGGCTTTAAATTAGTTTCACCAGGGGAAGGAGACCAAAGCCCTGAGGTAAGTGGGGAAATGGGATACTGGGAGGAAGCATGAGCAGGAGAGCGCAAGACGAGAGGACTTGTGTCTCATACTGAGAAAGCAGGATGATCAGCGAGTTATCTTAAGTGCCTATACACAAATGCAAGAAGTCTGAGAAACAAGCAGGGAGAACTGGAAGTCCTGGCACAGTCAAGGAACTATGATGTGATTGGAATAACAGACTTGGTGGGATAACTCACATGACTGGAGTATTGTCATGGGTGGATATAAACGGTTCAGGAAGGACAGGCAGGGCAGAAAAAGGTGGGGGAGTTGCATTGAATGTAAGAGAGCAGAATGACTGCTCCAGTATGAAACTGCAGAAAAACCTGAGACTCTCTGGATTATGTTTAGAAGTGTGAGCAACAAGGGTGATGTCATGGTGGGAGACTGCTATAGACCACCACACCAGGGGGATGAGGTGGATGAGCCTTTCTTCCGGCAACTAACAGAAGTTACTAGATTGCAGGCCCTGGTTCTCATGGGAGACTGTAATCACCCTGATATCTGCTGGGAGAGCAATAGAGTGGTGCACAGACAATCCAGGAAGTTTTTGGGAAGTGTAGGGGACAATTTCCTGGTGCAAGTGCTGGAGGAACCAAGTAGGGGCAAAGCTCTTCTTGATCTGCTGCTCACAAACAGAGAAGAATTAGTATGGGAAGCAAAAGTGGATGGGAACCTGGGAGGCAGTGACCACGAGATGGTCGAGTTCAGGATCCTGACACAAGGAAGAAAGGAGAGCAGTAGAATACGGACCCTGGACTTGAGAAAAGAGGAGTTTGACTCCCTCAGGGAACTGATGGGCGGGATCCCCTGGGGCAAAGGAGTCCAGGAGAGCTGGCTGTATTTTAAAGAATCCTTATTGAGGTTGCAGGAACAAACCATCCTGATGTGCAGAAAGAATAGTAAATATGGCAGGCGACCAGCTTGGCTTAACAGTGAAATCCTTGCTGATCTTAAACACAAAAAAGAAGCTTACAAGAAGTGGAAGATTGGACAAATGACCAGGGTGGAGTATAAAAATATTGCTCAAGCATGCAGGAGTGAAATCAGGAAGGCCAAATCACACTTGGAGTTGCAGCTAGCAAGAGATGTTAAGAGTAACAAGAAGGGTTTCTTCAGGTATGTTAGCAACAAGAAGAAAGTCAAGGAAAGTGTGGACCCCTTACTGAATGAGGGAGACAACCTAGTGACAGAGGATGTGGAAAAAGCTAATGTACTCAATGCTTTTTTTGCCTCTGTCTTCACGAACAAGGTCAGCTCCCAGACTGCTGCACTGGGCAGCACAGCATGGGGAGGAGGTGATCAGCCCTCTGTGGAGCAAGAAGTGGTTCACTACTATTTAGAAAAGCTGGATGGGCACAAATCCATGGTGCTTCCGAGGGTGCTAAAGGAGTTGGCGGATGTGATTGCAGAGCCATTTGCCATTATCTTTGGAAACTCATGGCAATCGGGGGAGGTCCCAGATGACTGGAAAAAGGCTAATGTAGTGGCCATCTTTAAAAAAGGGAAGAAGGAGAATCCGGGGAACTGCAGGCCAGTCAGCCTCACATTAGTACCTGGAAAAATCATGGAGCAGATCCTCAAGGAGTCAATTCTGAAGCACGTAGAGGAGAGGAAAGTGATCAGGAACAGTCAGCATGAATTCACCAAGGGCAAGTCATGCCTGACTAATCTAATTGACTTCTATGAGGAGATAACTGGGTCTGTGGATGAGGGGAAAGCAGTGGATGTGTTATTCCTTGACTTTAGCAAAGCTTTTGATACGGTCTCCCACAGTATACTTGTCATAGCAAGTTAAAGAAATATGGGCTGGAGGAATGGACTATAAGGTGGATAGAAAGCTGGCTAAATCATCAGGTTCAACAGGTAGTGATCAATGGCTCCATGTCTAATTGGCTTTGTTCAATATCTTCATTAATGATCTGGAGGATGGCGTTGACTGCACTCTCAGCAAATTTGCAGATGACACTAACCTGGGAGGAGAGGTAGATATGTTGGAGGGTAGGGATAGGATATAGAGGGACCTAGACAAATTCGAGGATTGGGCCAAAAGAAATCTGATGAGGTTCAACAAGGACAAGTGCAGAGTCCTGCACTCAGGACAGAAGAATCCCATGCACTGTTACCGACTAGGGACCAAATGCTTAGGCAGCAGTTCTGCAGAAAAGGACCTAGGAGTTACAGTGGATGAGAAGCTGGATATGAGTCAACAGTGTGCCCTTGTTTCCAAGAAGGTTAATGGCATTTTGGGCTGTATAAGTAGGGGTATTGCCAGAAGATTGAGGGACATGATCATTCCCCTCTATTCGACATTGGTGAGGCCTCATCTGGAGTACTGTGTCCAGTTTTGGGCCCCACTCTACAAGAAGAATATGGAAAAATTGGAAAGAGTCCAGCGGAGGGTAACAAAAATGATTAGGGGGCTGGACCAAATGACTTATGAGGAGAGGCTGAGGGAACTGGGATTGTTTAGTCTGCAGAAGAGAAGAATGAGAGGGGATTTGATAGCTGCTTTTAACTACCTGAAAGGGAGTTCCAAAGAGGATGGATCTAGACTGTTCTCAGTGGTAGCAGATGACAGAACAAGGAGTAATGGTCTCAAGTTGCAGTGGGGGAGGTCTAGGTTGGATATTAGGAAAAACTTTTTCACTAGGAGGGTGGTGAAGCACTGGAATGGGCTACCTAGGGAGGTGGTGGAATCTCCTTACTTAGAGGTTTTTTAGGTGAGGCTTGAGAAAGCCCAGCCTGGGATGATTTAGTTGGGGATTGGTCCTGCTTTGAGCAGGGGGTTGGACTGGATGACCTCCTGAGGTCCCTTCCAACCCTGATATTCTATGATTCTATGATGTATTTAGCTCATTAAGAAGTTCTTATTACAACAGAGGTTCTTAATATTCATGGAATTACAAATTTATTTAATTAGTCACATAAATCAAGATATCATACAAGAAATTCCATAAGTAATTAAATAAATTGAAATGTCAAAAATAGTACGCATTCTGGGAAAGTAATTTTTCCTTCCAAAAACGAATTTATTTGTCTCAAACCCTATAAAATTAAAGAGATTTGGGGAATTAAATTGGGAGTGAACGCTGTCAGCATACTACCTGTTACAAGAGGGATGTAAAAGTGTGTATCCTTTCACCATTCACAGAGCATGTTTTCTGGCTGTATGCTGTATTAATCTTTGATAATTGTTGATTAAATAATTCCATTTAAGCCTATTAATTTGACATCTCACAATGTTATGAAATCCAAACACAACAAGGAGAAGGAGAAAATAATGTAACAGGATGTTTGGTTTAGCAATGGGGAAAGATCTAAGGAGGTCAGCTGTATCTCCATCTAATATGATGCCAGTACTTAAAAATAATGCACAAAACTTAGGTATTCTATTTCATCCAGTGTCCTTTCTCTGGAAATTGCAAGTACCAGATGCTTCAGAAGATGGGGCAGGAAACTTTATAATAGGTAATTATGAAATGTGCTGCTGGGGAAATTTCATCCTAATCAGACGGTAGTGGGGTGAAGCTTCAGATTTTATGTCCTATTTTTAAAAAATCTATCTAAAACAATTGGATGTTTCTGTTATATCCTTGGGGGCAACAGTTTTAGGAAGAAATCACTGGAGACACAGAGAGCTGTACACTTTGAAAGCAGCCATTTATTGCCACACACTGAACTAACCATAAACCAGCCAAAACTGGCTGGGCTATCCCCTAATAATCTAACTCAGTTGCCATAGCAACACAAGATTCTATTACCAGAACAACCAAATACACAGCATATTCCCCCCCCCTTAATAAGAACATCCCCTGAATAAAACAACACTAAGCTAGAGAAGGAGGGTAGACTGCCTCCATTCCCGGCTAAACCCCAGGGATTATTTTGCCCAGTAACTGTAGGTTCGCCCTAGCTAAAGATCCAGCCTTCTGTCTCTAGGTGGATTACGGCGGACTTCTGGTGTTATTGTGCCCGAAAGTGTCTTGGGCACGGGCCTGACAATGGGCTCAGGGTTCGTAGGGTGAATGGGTGAGGATGTGGTATCAACTCGTGCCGGGCAGAGGGGAATCTCTGCCACCGGCAGTAATGGAGGAGAAAAGTCAGAACAGGTGACTCTTGATTTGGTGTCTCGCCAGAAGTGGTGAAGTCAGACAACTCAACTGAACATGTGTCCTGAGGACTGGTATGGTCTGGCAGCAGCTGATCTACATGTCACTGCCAGGTGAGATCCTCTGCAGCCAGGACTGTGTAGGAAACAGCCCTGTTTCAGCAATGACAGTGGCTGGGACCCATTTAGCTCCAGAAGTATAATTCCGAGCCAAAACTGGCTATCCCGGGGTAAAGGTTCGGTCTTCTGCACTGGGTGCACACCTGATGACTTGATTTTGCTGCTGACATTGCACAATTTGTCAGGGTTCAGAAGGTTTCAGCAGATCAAAGCAAGTGCGCAGTTGTCGTCCCGTCATTAGAAAGGCCAGGGATGCATTGGTTGTAGCATGTGGTGTGTTTCTGTAGGATAGTAAGAAGGTGTCCAGATGCTTTTGAATGGATAATTGTCCCCTTGCCAATTTCAAAGCTTGTTTCATTGTCTGCACAAATCTTTCAGCTAATGTATTGGTGGATGGATTATATGGTGCTGAAGTGATGTCTTGTATCCCATTTGCCTTCATAAAATTTTGAAACTCCTGAGAGATGAACTGCGATCCGTTGTCGCTCACAAGTTGTTCTGGCAGACCAAAATGACTAAAGAGTCCTTGTAGTTTTTGGATAGTACTCTCTGTAGTAGTGGACTGCATTATAGAGACTTCTGGCCATTTAGAATGGGCATCTACCACCACCAAGAACATGCTTCCTTCAAGGGGGCCAGCGAAGTCAACATGAATACGTTGCCACCAGTTTTCAGGCCAGTCCCATGGGTGTAGGGGTGTCCACTGTTGTGCATTCCTCACACCCTGACATGACATACAAGCTCTTGCCTTCTCTTCAATAACACTGTCCAATCCAGGCAACCAAAAATAGCTTCGTGCAATTTCCTTCATGCGCACTATTCCACAGTGACCGGAATGTAGCTGTTCTAACATCTGTGATCTCAGTGGTGGTGGGATAATGATACGTTTCCCCTACAACAAACAACCAGATTGGATCGATAACTCCATCCTCCTGGACAGGTAGCTAACAAGCTCGGGTGAGACCAGAGAGGTTCATCGAGATGTTCCATGCATCACCAGGTCCATAACTTGGGACAATACTGTGTCAGCTCGAGTTGCCTTCTTTACCTGAGTAGTGGTGATGGGTGTATTCTCTAGTGTTCAAAGTAAAATATTTCCTTCTGGGCAATATCTTGACGTTTGACTGGCAAAGACAGCCTTGAGAGACCATCCGCATTGCCGTGCAGAGTGGATTTCCGATATTTGATTTCATATGTGTGCGCGGAAAGCAACAATGCCCAACGTTGCATACGACTAGCAGCTAATGGGGGAGTGCCTGTGTGGGGTCCAAAAATTTAAGTCAGGGGTCGATGGTCTGTGAGAAGAGTAAACTTCCATCCGAACAGGTACTGATGAAACTTTCGAATTCCAAAAATTATTCCCAGTGCCTCACGTTTGATTTAGGCATGTTAGTTTCTGCTTTGCTTAGAGTGCGTGAAGCAAAAACAATAGGTCTCTTTTCGCCCAATGGCATAATGTGTGACACAAGTGCTCCCACTCCATAAGGGGATGCATCGCAAGCCAACTGTAGGGGTAAGGATGGATCAAAGTGCGTCAGAACTTCAGAATTTAGCAATGTATCCTTAGCTTTGTTAAGTGCAACATCACAGGCTTCAGTCCACTTCCAGGCCTTGTTCTGCCCAAGGAGTTCGTGAAGTGGCTTTAGCAGTGTGGCTAACTGTGAGATGAACTTTCCATAATAGTTCAATAGTCCTAGAAACGAGCGAAACTGGCTAACATTTTGAGGTGGGGGAGCCTCCACAATAGCCTTAACTTTTGCAGAGGCCTTACAAAGACCTGTAGCATCAATGATGTGTCCCAAATATTCAACAGAGGTCTGGAAGAATTCACACTTGTCTTTAGAGTAGCAGCTGTGTTAGTCTGTATCCGCAAAAAGAACAGGAGTACTTGTGGCACCTTAGAGACTAACAAATTTATTAGAGCATAAGCTTTCGTGGACTACAGCCCACTTCTTCGGATGCATACAGAATAATAAATGTATATATATAAATAATAAATAAATTCTAATAAATTTGTTAGTCTCTAAAGTGCCACAAGTACTCCTGTTCTTTTTACACTTGTCTTTGCAGACTAGTAGGCCATACTCTTCCAGTCTTTGTAGGGTAGCTTCTAAATTCTTTAGGTGATCCTCCACATTCCTTCCAGTGACCAGGATGTCGTCCAGATAGCACTGGACTCCTGGCAAACCACACAAGATCTGGAGTATAGCCCTCTGGAATAGGGCGGGAGCAGACGTTATTCCAAAGGGTAGGCAACAGTATCGATAAAGCCCCTTATGTGTCACAATAGTCAACAGCTCTTGGGACCTTTCATCAATGTGCCTCTGTAAATACGCTTGACTCAGATCAATCTTACTGAACTTTTGTCCCGCAGCCAGGCCCACGAAGGCTCATCGATGCGGGGAAGCAGGTATTGCTCTGCACACAACACTTCATTGACTGTTACTTTAAAATCACCGCAAATCCGGAGGGAGCCATCTTTCTTCACTATTGGAACAATAGGAGTTGCCCATGGGCTATGGGTAACTGGTATTAGGACTCCGTTTGTGACCAGGCGCTCCAGATCCGCTTCAACCTTCAGCCTGATGGCATACGGCACAGTTCTGGCTTTCAGATATTTTGGTTGACTGTTAGGTTTAATGTTCAATGTTACAGTGATTCCCTTCATACTTCCCAGATCCTCTCCAAAAACAGCAGCATATTTCCTTAGTATAGTGGGCAGACTTCTTTAGTCATTCGGTGCACTTCTGCCCAGTTCAGCTGGATCTTCCTAAGCCAAGACCTACCAATTAAGGCTGGGTAATTACCTCTCACCACAAACAGTGGCAATTTAGCAGCCTGTCCATTGAACTCCACCTTAACATCAGTAGTGCCCAACATGGGCACAGCTTCTCCCGTATATGTCTTCAGAACTGTTTTTTTTCTCTTTAAGTGGAAGATGCTGTAGCTTTTCTTTATACACCGTCTCAGAGACCAGTGAGACAGCTGCACCGGTGTCCAGTTCCATGCATACACACATCCCATCCTTGTCGCCACGTTGTTATATCCTTGGGGGCAACTGTTTTAGGAAGAAATCCCTGGAGACACAGAGAGCTGTAAACCTAGAAAGCAGCCATTTATTGCCACGCACTGAACTAACCAAAAACCAGCCAAAACTGACTGGGCTATCCCCTAATAATCTAACTCAGTTGCCATAGCAACACAAGATTCTATTACCATGACAACCAAATACACAACAATTTCCATTATCCATATGAATGTCTAGTATAAATATCTAGTACTTTTTTGAATAGTACTAAGCTCCTGGCCTCAGTGCCAGCTTGTTGCAATGAGTTTAACAGGCTATGGATGTTTTGTGTAAAAAAAAAAATCATTTTATTTGTTCTAAAATTGTTTCCTTTCAGTTTCATTGAATGTCCCATTGTTCCTCTATCAAGAGAAACAGTAGTTTTACAAACACAAATACAGGCACAGTTTACTAGTTCATGAGAATCTGGAATGGAAACTGAGAAAAAACTGTAGTGATACGCATTATTTAGTTGCCTAAATTTAGTGAAATAAGAATGTAAACAAACTTTAGTAGTGAAAAGAAAATTTAGATATTTAAATTTGTATCCCTTTTAATAATGTGGAGTATTATTAGTAACATATGTAAAGAATTTTCTTTAAGTATATGTTTTTGTTTTGATCATGTCATTTTGAAGATGAAGTGAAGCACTTGTAGACATAGTAACAAAGAGAAACAAATCTGCAGATTAGCTACTACAATTGTTGTTGAAGTTGCAACATCATTTGTAGTGTCATGTCAGATCCGGAATCCACAGAATATATCCAAGATCCAGTCATATGTAAAATTCAGTTGCTGAGTTTGCCACATGACAGTTGCTTGAATGTATACATTGACATTCCAGGAACAGGGCCTCTTGTTTAAAAGCTACTCCTCATCTCCAACAGCAGCACCTGTAGAATTTGCCCCAAGATCTCTCCATGGGCTAGGGACAACAGAGGCTCAGAAAGCTGGAGCAGCTAGTCTTGTTTGAAAACCACCCCAGTAACAACCTTAGTAGTATTGCTCCTCTCCCCGACACCTTCCACACTAGCCAGGGTCAATAGGCTAAGGTTCAGAAAAGGTTAACAAAAATTATTAGGGGTATGGAACAGCTTCCATATGAGGAAAGATTAAAAAGACTTGGACTTTTCAGTTTGGAAAAGATACAACTAAGGCCATGTCTACAGCTCCACTTATGTCGGCAAAACTTATGTTAACATAATATATGAATGGCCATACTGGGTCAGACCAAATGTTCATCTAGCCCAGTAACCTGTCTTCCAACAGTGGCCAATGCCAGGTGCCCCAGAGGGAATGAACAGAGCAGGTAATCATCAAGTGATCTATCCCATCATTGCCCATTCCCAGCTTCAGGGAAACAGAAGCTAGGGACACCATCCCTGCCCTTCCTGGCTAATAGCCATTGATTGACCTATTGTCAATGAACCTATCTAGTTTTTTTTTAACCCTGTTATAGTCTTGACCTTCACAACATCCTCTGGCAAAGAGTTCCACAGGTTGACTGTGCAGTGTATGAAAAAATACTTCCTTTTCTTTCTTTTAAACCTGCTGACTATTAATTTTATTTGGTGATCCCTACTTCTTGTGTTATGAGAAGGAATAAATAATACTTCCTTATTTACTTTCTCCACACCAGTCATGATTTTATAGACCTAAATCATATCCCCCCTCAGTAATCTCTTTTCCAAGCTGAAAAGTCCCAGTTTTATTAATCTCTCCTCATATGGAAGCTGTTCCATACCCCTAATAATTTGTTTTGCCCTTTTCTGAACCTTTTCCAATTCCAATATATCTTTTTTGAGCTGGGACAACCATATCTGCACGCAGTATTCAAGATGTGGTCATACCACGGATTTATATAGAGGCAATAAGATATTTTCTGTCTTATTATCTGGCCCTTTCTTAATGATTCCAAACATTCTGTTCGCTTTTTTGACTGTCACAGCACATTGAGTGTATGTTTTCATAGAACTATCCACAATGACTACAAGAGCTCTCTCTTGAGTAGTAACAGCTAATTTAGACCCCATCACTTTTTATATATAGTTGGGATTATGTTTTCCAATGTGCATTACTTTGCATTTGTCAACACTGAATTTCATCTCCCATTTTGTTGCCCAGTCACCCAGTTTTGTGAGATCCTTATGTAGCTCTTCTGCCTGGGACTTAACTATCTTGAGTTTATGTTGCTCAGGGGATGAAAAAGCACCCCTATGAGCTACATAAATTTTGCTGGCATAAGCACTTATGTGCAAAGCGGTATGTCAGCGGGACAGCATCTCCAGCCAACATAGCTATCGCTCATTTACGTGGTTTTATTATGTCAACGGTACAGCTGTGCTGCTATAAACTTGCTAGTGTAGACATGGCTTAAGTGGGGATATGATTGAGGTCTATAAAATCTTGAATGGTGTGGAGAAAGTGAATAAGGAAGTGTTATTTATTCCTTCTCATAACACAAGAGCTAGGGAACACGCAATGAAATTAATAGGCAGCAGGTTTAAAATAAACAAAAGGATGTGCTTCATACAATACACAGTCAACTTGTGGAACTCTTTGCTAGGGGATGTTGTGAAGGCCAAGTCTATAACTGGGTTCAAAGAGGAACTAGATAACTTTCTGGAGGATAGGTCCATTGCTATTAGTCAGGATGGCCAGTGATGCAACACCATGCTCCGAGTTTCTCTAGCCTTTGTTTGCCAGAAGCTGGAAGTGGACAACAGGGGATGTATCACTTGATGATTGCCTGTTCTGTTTATTTCCTCTGAAGCAACTGGCATTGGCCAGTGTCAGAAGACAAGATAGTGGCTAGATAGACCATTAGTCTGACCCAGTATGGCAATTCTTATGTTCTTATATTTATAATGAAAAGCTTGGTTCATCCTTAAATATGGACTGAGAGGCAACATCACTTAATTAATAATAAATAATATGAATGTGTCCAACTTTAATTTAGTTTGCTTAGATTTGCAAATGTATAAAGAATTTGCTCTTTTGATGAGTTTTCCTGAGCCTTTGCAGCATTGGTAAAAATAGCACAAGCGGATTAACAGTGGAATGCAGAGTAAAAGAGGGACAAGTGTGTTGAGTTCCCTATTTCCATCTATATTTTAGCTGGGATCTTTTCTAATCTTTGGCAGTTTAAAACTATTGTACAGCCAATAGCTATAATCAATAAGACCCTCTGAAGAAATTCCAAACTGTGTGGTACACATAATGAACTTAAACAGATTTAGCTTAGAATAAATTGTTAATTGACAGCATATGACTGGCTAAAATCACACAGCTGTTTTACAAACCATTCAGACAAGTGCTTTTAAATTAATATACATCTAATTCACTATTTATGTAACAAATTATCTTCCTTTGCAGTTAGCAACAAGAAGAACCCATTCCAAATGAGTCATCATTGTACTTAACCATACACTGGGGTGGGAATGTTATTGGAGGGAGGGGGCAACTGCTCAGTTTGCATCTCAAATTTAAGCTGACCCCTATCTCATATGCAGAAGGAAAGGAGAAAAAAAATCAATATTTCCCCAACTGTTTAGCTATACTTATTTTCTGCTGCCTCCATGCCCACAGCAACAGTAATGTCCCCAGAGCTCCTGAGCTTGTTTATTTCCCACCCGCTACTTGTCCAATTGAAGCAGCACTAATTATCCCAGAAGGTTTTGCTTCTGTCAATTACAGCAGAAAAAAAACACCCCAACTCTTGTGGGGATGCATCACGTTTACTGCAGGCAACAGGTTGTGGAACTCTAGGGATACAAATATAAAACTTGGACTCCCAAGAGTGTAGAGATAGGAGAAAATACCTAGGTGGAAGAGCAGGAGCAATATTAAACAGGAAAGTGTAAGTGGTAGCATTTAGGAGACTCATTGTTCCAGACACACTCTTTTGACCTAGTTATCTCCTAGTTTGATTCTCATGCATTTAGTTGTGTTTCTGAAGGAGGCTCTTGGTGTTATTGGAAGGAGGTGCTTAGCCTCAGAAGCTGTATCCATCCCCCAGTATTGCTCTTCTGAGACCCACTTCCCTTCTTTAGAGTTTACTTCCAAAATGCATAATTTTTCAACTTATTTTTTCTAGAGAAATTCTCCCTGTTTTGTGGTTTGGAGGCTAATTAATACTACAGTATCAGCTGGAACAGTTCAGAAACATAGTACATCGGTTGAGGCACCTGAATAATAAGTTTGAGATAATACATGCCACTGGACTTGTTAACGTTAAATGAGTTGCCGTAGAGGAATATAAAAAACATTTAAATACCAAAGGGCAAGTTTCTGTTTTTGTCCTATGTGGCTGCATTGGGGAATAAACACTCCACTCCTCCTCCTTTCATAGAATCATATAATCATAGAAGATTAGGGTTGGCAGACACCTCAGGAGGTCATCTAGTCCAACCCCCTGCTTAAAGAAGAACCAACACCAACTAAATCTTCCCAGCCAGAGCTTTGTCAAGCCGGGCCTTAAAAAACTCTAAGGATGGAGATTCCACCACCTCCCTAGGAAACCCATTCTAGTGCTTCACCACCCTCCTAGTGAAATAGTATTTCCTAATATCCAACCTAGACCTCCCCCACTGCTACTTGAGACCATTGCTTCTTGTTCTGTCATCTGCCACCACTGAGAACAGTCAAGCTCCATCCTCTTTGGACCCCCCCTTCACATAGTTGAAGGCTGCTATCAAATCTCCCCTTACTTTTCTCTTCTGCAGACTAAACAAGCCTAGTTCCCTCAGCCTCTCCTCATAAGTCATGTGCTCCAGCCCCCTGATCATTTTCGTTGCCCTCCGCTGGACTCTCTCCAATTTGTCCATATCCTTTCTGTAGTGGGGGCCCCAAAACTGGATGCAATACTCCAGATGTGGCCTCACCGGTGCTGAATAGAGGGGAATAATCAAAAGATAAACAAAAGAAACAACTGACCCTAAAATATGACGCATCAGAGGAAGGGTAGCCAATAATTGCATAGGAAGCCAATAATAAATAAATAAAATATGTAAATAATAAGGAGATATACCTAGCTCATAGAACTAGAAGGTCATTGAGTCCAGCCCCCTGTCTTCACTAGCAGGACCAAGAACTGATTTTGCCCCAGATCCCTGAGTGGCCCCTTCAAGGATTAAATTTACAATCCTCGCTTTAGCAGGCCAATGCGCAAACCACTGAGCTATCCCTCACCCCCAGCCAATCAGGAGAAGCTCTCTGGAGAACAGCAGTATATAAACTGTCTTCTTCTCAGGACTGGGGAGACATTGGTAAGAGAAAGAAGCCAGAAAGCTAACCACAAGGGAGAGAAGTGAGCCTGTGAAGAACAGGCTGTGGTAGAGGAATAGCTCTGTGTGCGGATGGCAAAAGAGCCAAAGGTAAATATGAACCTTTGGACTGAAGAGATGGACTTTATGGGTGGGACTATTTGTGAACATTAAACCAGCCCCAAGTGGAGGTTAGTAGGATTTATAAAAAGGCTGCGGGGAGTCTGTAAGGGACCCTGAAGAGGGAGAACAGAGGAAGGCTTTTGCAAAGTGAACTCTGGCCACACTTCACCTCTCTACAAAGGAAAAAGGATCGTAAGCTGTCTAAAATCCTACCTGCCACATGGGGCCACAACAGGGGTACCCCTAACTCACCCAGCAATATCGTCAATTTATCCAGCTACACACTCAACCCAGCAGAAGAGTCTGTCCTATCTCGGGGACTCTCCTTTTGCCCCAGCACCCCCACAAACATGATACAGTTCTGTGGTGATCTGGAAGCCTACTTTCGCCGCCTCCGACTCAAAGAATACTTTCATGATAACACTGAACAGCGCACTGATACACAGACAACACCACCAACAACAGAGGAAGAAGAACTCCACATGGACTCCTCCTGAGGGTCGAAATGACAGTCTGGACCTATACATAGAATGCTTCCGCCGACGTGCACAGGCAGAAATTGTGGAAAAACAACATTGCTTGCCTCATAACCTAAGTCGTGCAGAACGCAATGCCATCCACAGCCTCAGAAACCACCCTGACATTATCATCAAAGAGGCTGATAAAGGAGGTGCTGTTGTCATCATGAACAGGTCTGACTACCAGAAGGAGGCTGCCAGACAACTCTCCAATACCAAATTCTACAGGCCACTTTCCTCAGATCCCACTGAGGAATACACTAAGAAACTGCACCATCTACTCAGGACACTCCCTACACTAACACAGGAACAAATCAACATACCCTTAGAGCCCCGACCGGGGTTATTCTATCTACTACCTAAGATCCACAAACCTGGAAATCCTGGACGCCCCATCATCTCGGGCATTGGCACTCTCACTGAAGGACTGTCTGGATATGTGGACTCCCTACTCAGACCCTACGCCACCAGCACTCCCAGCTATCTCCGTGACACCACAGATTTCCTGAGAAAACTACAATGCATTGGTGACACACCACATGATCCATCGTCTACAGCCAAGCACTGAGGTACAATCGCATCTGCTCCAACCCCTCAGACAGAGACCAACACTTACAAGATCTTCATCAAGCATTCTCAAAACTACGATACCCACACAAGGAAATAAAGAAACAAATCAACAGAGCCAGACGTGTACCCAGAAGCCTCCTGCTACAAGACAGGCCCAGAAGAGAAACCAACAGAACTCCACTGGCCATCACCTACAGTCCTCAGCTTAAACCTCTCCAACGCATCATCAGTGATCTACAACCCATCCTGGACAATGATCCCTCGCTTTCACAGACCTTGGGAGGCAGGCCAGTCCTCGCCCACAGACAACCTGCCAACCTTAAGCATATTGTCACCAGCAACCACGCACCGCACCATAACAACTCTAACTCAGGAACCAACCCATGCAACAAACCTCGATGCCAACTCTGCCCACATATCTACACCAGCAACACCATCACTGGACCTAACCAGATCAGCTACAACATCACCGGCTCATTCACTTGCACGTCCACCAATGTTATATATGCCATCACATGCCAGCAATGCCCCTCTGCTATGTACATTGGCCAAACTGGACAGTCACTACGCAAGAGGATAAATGGACACAAGTCAGATATCAGGAATGGCAATATACAAAAACCTGTAGGAGAACACTTCAACCTCCCTGGCCACACAATAGCAGATGTAAAGGTAGCCATATTACAGCAAAAAAACCTCAGGACCAGACTCCAAAGAGAAACTGCTGAGCTCCAGTTCATTTGCAAATTTGACACCATCAGATCAGGATTAAACAAAGACTGTGAATGGCTATCCAACTACAGAAACAGTTTCTCCTCCCTTGGTGTTCACACTTCAACTGCTAGCAAAGCACCTCACCCTCCCTGATTGAACTAACCTCGTTATCTCCACACTGATATATACCTGCCTCTGGAGATTTCCATTACTTGCATCTGAAGAAGTGAGGTTCTTACCCACGAAAGCTTATGCTCCCAGTACTTCTGTTAGTCTCAAAAGTGCCACAGGACCCTCTGTTGCTTTTTACAGATTCAGACTAACACGGCTACCCCTCTGATATCTGGCCATGCGTGACCACTCAGGAAGTGGGAGCCCTGTTACCAGAAGAATGGGAGATGATAAGAGTGCCAGAAAGCATGGAGACTGAGAATTCTCCTAAGGCCAACCTGCAGGGTTAGAAGATACACTAGTAAGATGCAGTTCTTAGATTTGGAAAAACGTTGCAGAGGGTCTGAAGTAGTGTGGTGCAGGTTTGGTTGCCTTTTGATTATCTCAGGTGTATGTGTCAAATCGAGTCCATGGAAAATACATGAGTCTGACTAAACTAAGGGCCAGTAACCTTCTCTTCTGTGAATTGAAACTTAGTTAACTTTTTGTTGTCCATTTGGTTATAAATTGGGAAAGATATAGTATGATGAATGGAACTGGAGAAAGAGGCTAATTTGGTGTGACACGTGGAACTGAGGAATGTAAGCAGGTTGCTACTGGCTACTAAGAACACAAACTTCTCAGCATGTTACACTGGCCCTTTAACATATTCAATAAAGATCTCTTGCCTACAGCTCTGACTGCTTGACTCAGCATTTATTGCTAACAAAAGAGGAACAACCGCTTGGAAGCATGGGAAGCTGTTGTAATTTAGATTTCTAAATTATGCTGGGAAATGGATTTGCACCTTCCTGGCCCAAACAATGGTGAAATACAAGTGTCTGTGATGGTCGTTTGTGACTCGCACCCAGGACTGCGAGTCACCTTGTTAACCCACTTGCCTTCAGCGAAAGGGAGAATTGTTTGTACTTAATCTGGGTGTCAACTCCCTGACACTACCAGCCTGTTAGCTATCTAAACAAGCTCTCCTGGGCTATGCCAGGTCTTACTTTGCTTTGAAGGCTACCAATACATATACCCCTGCCCCTAAACCCCTTTGAAGCGTTCCTCTGTATTGTCCAGCCCCTCATCAATTGAACCATCTCAGTAATACCAGATCTGCTGTCCTCAAGGAAAGAGTGTACACACCAGCTTGTATGATTCAAAAAAGGACCTGCTCCTTGTTCAATACCACAACACTGAGATATATTTCTAGTGAAAAGAATGATAAGTTAAAGATTTAAGAGATACTGAGAAAGGATAATGGAAACAAAAGGGTGACATATAAAACAACTCATAACATGATTTCTAGAGACTAAACTTAACAGGTTAACCTTCTGTCTAAAGAACTTTGTCTCAAGCAAATGTCCTTTACAGAGTTTCCAGCCAGGGCAGGTTGTAATCCCATTTTCATGGATGTAATTGCACTGACTGATTACTTCCTAGGTTCAGGATAAAGGTGTGTTTTCCTTGCCTTCTGCTTATATTCCCCAAAGTTCATTGTCTGTACCTCAGATTCAGGATAACCTGTTGTAGTTTATTCTCTTGTGTGCAGCCTCCCTGTTGATTTCACATCCCCCCATTGACTTTGTATGTAAATAGGGCTTCCATTGTGTTGTCTTACAATGCTTAGTTTACATGTGGCTTTATGGAGACAGGTGAATACACATCTTTTGTGTGACAGAAGCCTGTTTGTCAACTGTGCCTTGACACAGAGTTAAGGAACATATTTTCAGTGTACAAAATACTGTATACTTTCAGTATACAAATACCTTCCTTGTATAGGAGCTGGCTTTTATTTAAGACCTCACATGACATTCTTTGGTGAACTAGAATGTACATACCAGGATCAGGATAATTCTTGTAATCCCCTGCCATTTGGCATGGAGGGTCTTATGGGTCACGGTGGCTTGAAGCCAACATTTAAAGCCCTGCGCAGATACAAAATTTGTATCCTCATGCAGTCTATGATCCGCAAAAATGGCCCATGGATATCCACATCTGCAGATGAAGATATCTGCGGATATAAAGTGGATATCCGTGGATTTGCAGGGCTCTGCCAATGTTCCCCCCACCTCTCCTCAGATGTATTGGGCATATCTTGGTCACTGCTGGGGATCTAAATAGCATAAAACTCAGTAAATGCTCCTTTGGGACAGCACAGCAAGTTTCCTTATTCTATGTCTATGTTCAAAATCATACCAGTGCAAAACACATGATAGATGCTTCTAATTCAGTTTAAACCAGGCTTATTTCAATTTGGTTTAAGTCAATTCCTTATTGAATTAAACTAAATCAGTATAAACAAGGTTGAAATTGAATTAAAAGTTTCCACACTGAGCTTTTTACTGGTTTAATTATCTCATTTTAAATTCATACCTTTAGTGAAATCAATGCTACCACTGTCCCTCTACACCTATATCCTTTCCAGCATAGGAACAAGTACTTCTCATTGATCTTATTAAGTCTAAAAGTATGGATATATCAGATATTTACACTGTCCAGGGCTGATTTTCATTTACATTGAGATCCTTTTACATTTTTCTGGCTCCATTCCTTTTCATGGCAACAGGTCCCACCATTTTGTATCAGGGCAGGACACGTGGGTGAGGAAATGAACGGCATGGAGCACAAGTGCATATGGATGTTCCCATGACATGGCATAGAAACAGATGGGCCATATCTTATTAAATTAGCTCATGTGGGATGTTCAAAGAAGCTGGGAACAGGGGCCAGACATCAAGCTCATGAGGTACAGGGGAAATGGCTGGATGGGGAACACCCTGTTGGAGGACTTGCTCGAAGAAGGCTGTAAAGGCTGGGGGTAGGGCAGTCTTTACCACCTAGAGCCAGAGGGGTGCTCCCCCAAGAAAGGAAAGATGATAACGTCAAGGGGGGAAGTAGCATGAGAGGTGGAAGAGAAGTGGTCAGGAATTGGACTGGGGCCCCTACAGGCCAAACCGTTGGGGTGCACCACCATCTTACCAGGCACAGGAATGAGATTCCTAGGAACAGGGGAACCCTCTATGACACAGAGCTCAGGACCCAAGCTGCTCCAGGAACAACTGCCCTGTCTCAGTACCAGCACTAGCCTTCACCTCAAGGGGCTTGACACCCACAAGATCAGTGCTGTCTGCAACTGGGCAGGTGGAAAGGGATGGGGGTGCCCCAGAAATGAAATTAGGGACAGCATCCTAGATAGTAAACTGGGGAAGAAGAGGAGGAAGTGGCAGTGCTAAAGATTTGGCCCCCAAACCAAGGCGACCTGGCAAAAGATTGTCCTCCCCTGGGCTACAGGTATCAGATCCAGGGCCTCAATCTTCTGGAAGATGGCCTGGAGGGCCTTACCTGACAAAAGCAGGTCCTCCAGTCTGCAACTGAGGTGAGTTCCACCTTGGTGCCAACAGTGCTAAAAGAACTCCTGCATAAAGTACTCTATGAGGGTGGCAGTGTCACCCCCCGCTCCTTCACTTCCATAGCCTCTTCAGCCAGCTCCACCTACTGGACATTTTCAGGGGGGGCAGAGGCAGGCCCAGTGGTGGGTCCCCTTAATGCCTTACAGGAGGCCTCCATGCTGCTCCCTCCCATACTCAGCAGCAGCAGCAACAGCAACAGCAGAACAGAGGTTTGCAGTAGCAGCCTCCTCCTCCAGCTGCAGTCACAGCAGCAGTGGGAAGCCCTGCCCACAGAGTCACAGGTGTGTAGGAAGGAGGCAGGAGATGGCAGGAAGAGGAAGGATGGTCACATAGTTAAAGCAGTTGAATGCTCTCTTGGAGTTGGATTTTATTACTGCCTCTGCCACATAGTTACTGTGTGATGCTAGTCACGTTTGATTTGAAGCTGTGGAGAGAGGTAGATATGCTGGAGGGTAGGGATAGGGTCCAGGGTGATCTAGACAAATTGGAGGATTGAGCCAAAAGAAATCTGATGAGGGTCAACAAGGACAAGTGCAGAGTCCTGCACTTAGGAAGGAAGAATCCCATGCACTGCTACAGGCTGGGAACTGACTGATTAAGCAGCAGTTCTGCAGAAAAGGACCTGGGGATTACAGTGGATGAGAAACTGGATATGAGTCAGCAGTGTGCCCTCGTTGCCAAGAAGGCCAATGGCATATTGGGCTGTATCAGTAGGAGCATTGCCAGCAGATCGAGGGAAGTTATTATTCCCCTCTATTTGGCACTGGTGAGGCCACACCTGGAGTACTGCATCCAGTTTTGGTCCCCCCACTACAGAAGGAATGTGGACAAATTGGAGAGAGTGCAGCGGAGGGCAATGAAAATGATTAAGGAGCTGGGGCACATGACTTGCGAGGAGAGGCTGAGGGAACTGGGCTTATTTAGTCTGCAGAACAGAAGACTGAGGGGGGATTTGATAGCAGCCTTCAACTACGTGAAGGGGGATTCCAAAGAGAATGGAGCTAGGCTGTTCTCAGTGGTGGCAGAAGTCAGAACAAGAAGCAATGGTCTCAAGTTGCAGTGGGGGAAGTCTAGGTTGGATATTAGGAAACACTATTTCACTAGGAGGGTGGTGAAGCACTGAAATGGGTTTCCTACAGAGGTGGTGGAATCTCCATCCTTAGAGGTTTTTTAAGGCCTTGCTTGACAAAGCCTTGGCTGGGATGATTTAATTGGTGTTGGTCCTGCTTTGAGCAGGGGATTGGACTAGATGACCACCTGAGGTCTCTTCCAACCCTAATATTCTATGATTCTATGAAGAAGTGACGAGTGCTCATAACTTCAACTGAAGTCAAGGGGAGGTGTGCTTGAATATAATGTGCTATATAATACAAAGTACTCTAGAAAAATCAAGTCTTAGATGTCTCTCATTGGCTACCCAAAATCATCAGATGTGTTTTACCTTAATCTGTCTAGACTGGATTCACAAAAGTTCTTAGGCAACACCTAAGTACCCTATTGCCTGGTGCAATTCTCAGCCCTGAGCTAGGTACACAGGCTTTCCAGATGCCTAAGAAATGGATGCTTAAAAGTCAGAAAGCTGAGGGGAGAGCTGCCTAGGCCAGCCAGGAATGAAATGTAGAGGAAAGGGATCACATCCTCAAAAGTATTTAGGTAACTAACTTCCAGGGAGTTGGGTTTTAGGTGCTTGTCTAACAGGCCCGAGGGATTCCCAGCTGTGAACTCTTTCCTGGAGTTAGGTGTCTAAGCCAGGTCAGCCCTTTTCTGTAAAAAAACAGAGAGAGAGAGACTGTTATAGCCAACAGCCCCATAGTTAGGGAACTCACTTGGGACATGGGTGAGGCAGATTCAGATTGCTGCCCTTCCTGATTTGAAACAGGGACTTGATCCTGGGTCTCTTATATTCTAAGGGAAATAACCTGACCTCCTGACTATAGGGTATTCTAAGACAGGCTATTCTCAGAGAACATTGAAGCTGTTCCACTTTCTTTAACTAATTAAATATTCATTGGGCCAGCACAAACAAGTAGGAAAGATATTGTCTGTATAGTCCAGTGGCTAGGGCAGTCACCTGAGATGGGGGAAAGCCAGGTTCAAGTCCCTGTTCCAAAAAAGTTAATTGGCTGTACAAAGTGGAACAGCTCCAGCAGTAGAGATTAAGAGAGACCCACCCTAAGCTACCCAATAGCCTGGGATGTGGGAGACCTGTATTCAAGTCTATGCTCTACCTCAGGAAGAGTGAGGATACAAACATCCCAGACACCCCTCACATCCCTGGTGAGTGCCCTAACCATGGGGCTATTGAATTGTGCACACACCCTTCTGTATGAGGCCTGAGGCTCTAGGCATGCTCTGAGCATATCTACAGGATCAGGCCCACTGGTCAAATGGGCAGGGGAGCACCTAGTTTACAAATCCCATGCTGGGGCTTTGACTTGCACTCAGACTCTGAGCAGCTCATTAGCTCAGGGTGACATCAGGATTTAAGCAACATTCCACATGACCACCAACAGAAATGTAGGTGCCTACAGGGATAGGCAGCTGATGAGATTCTGACAATGTCAGTAGCACCTAAATGGTGGACATCAGTGCTTAAAGAGGCAGTCACTTAAGTACCTTTGTGCATTTAGCCTCTTGTGCCTCCATTCCTCATGTCTACAATGGAATTAAAATGCCCTCTCAACTCACAGGTACTATAATGATGAGCACCATAGAAAACCCTATGAGGAAATTAATAATCCTTTCTTCAGAGCAGGGTTGGAATAGTGTGCTGTAAATAAGACCCAGGGTCACACTTCAAACAATGTGGATAAAACAAAATATTGCTCATTAAATGGGCGACATCCAACCTGTGCAGTGAATGAGGCAGAGGTCCTGTCAAAAAACAGTATATGATCATGTAATTAAACACTGTAGCATAATCCATGAACAGAAGTGGGTGAGGACCAGGGTTGTCCAGGTAATGTTAATGCTGGCATTTCCTTACTTTGGAGTACTTGACTTTGCATCCTTAATAATGTTGTCTTATTGTAGGCTTGTGTGTGTGTGTAATTATACAGACGAAAAGACAGATTTTTTTTGTTTCAAAATTGAGCTTTTCTTCCTAGAAGGTGAAAGAACTTAAAAAAAAATCTTTGTAAGGATAAAGAGATCAGGATTAAATACAGAAATTATTGTGATGTAATATCTGATGATTATTAGTTACTGATTTTGAGAGCAGAAATGGATAAATCATGATGAATGATTGATATCCACATTAGCACTATCAATTTAATGGTCAGCTGTGAGAATAATAGTTTTCTAATTTAACAAGGGTGTGGGTATTACACATGCTTAGGGGAAATAAAGTCTGATCATTTTAATTATTTCCTACAGTAAAAAAATAAAACAATCTTGCTTCCTCAAGTCAGCCTTACACTGCCAGACAAATCAAACAAACTCTTAGCCTCTCTGGAAAACAGTCCAAATTGGCTTGAGATCTTTTATATCTATTTCCCTTTCCTTGGCCACAAGTATACAAGTCAAATGTTTCACAAGATACCATTACAGTTGGCACTGATTGACAGTTTCAATAGAGATGGCAAAGACTAGATGGGCAAAGAAAGGTATCTCTTTGTTACCTCTTAGGTGGGCCTTCCAGGTCAAGGTTGATGGAGTTTGGCAGAGCATCATGGCAAAGCTTGGATTTCTATATCTGCTGCCAATATTCTACCGATTCACTGAATGAAGAGAAGACTTTACTCTGTGGTTACTAATCTACCACCTATCCCCAAATAAATTTAAAAAGTTAGCTAGAAAGTATCATGCCACCTAAGTGAGAAACAAAGAACTGAATATAAAGTAGACTATGATTCAAGTTTACCATCTCTTAAATAACATCATGAGTGGCAGTCTGAGAGCGCTCCAGAGTAGGAACAAGACTTTCTCATCAGCCCCCAATTGCTTATTGAAAGCATAATATTTGAACCAGTGGTTTTATGGGTCAGAAGAGAGGCTTTTCTAGCTGCACAGATTTCAATGCTTTGTGCACAGTTTATTGAGTTAGAAAAGTGGCAACAGATTTTTATGACAGTACCAATTAGCTCTTCTGTCCATTGGTTCTTGTTGAGAAAGTCCTTGTCCAACAAGAACTGTACATTCAGCAGGCAACACAATGCACATGTAAGGGTTAGTGCCCTTAGAGACCATTTTGTGAATATTAACCATTTTCTTTTACCAGCTCTTTAGTTTCAGGTTATTTGCTGAACTTACATTGCTAAGCTGTGTGTATATTTGTGCTGTATGTTCTCTTGAAGCCAGTGACAGTAAAATGTTACCTGAATATCCCAGGCTATAGCTGGCAATGGAAAAAAATCAGATTTTATTCTCTGCTGAACACTTTTCCCATACTTGGGGTTCTCTGTCTTTTTTGGAAAAAAAATTCTAATTGGAATTTTAAAATATCACCTACTGAACTTTGAGTGAATCCAGCCCGTCCTGGTCCAATTGACCCAAATCTCCTCTCCTTTCTTCCCCTTCTGTCAGCTTCCAGAGGCATCTCTCCCTTCTGTCTCTCTAGTCTCAACAGAGTCCTGGAGAATCCTCTTCTATCTTTCTGCTACAACCCTTTTCTTCCTCACTGAAGTCCTTACTTGTGTATTGAAATTTCCACTACTGAGGTCCCTACACTCACCTCTTTATTTTCCCCTGAGCCACCCCAAGGATTAGCCCTGTTTCAGTCTCCCAGTCCCCTGAGCTTTTCTTCCCCAGGTTTCTCCTCATGCTCTCCCCATTCAGGTTTCTCCACTTTGAATCCCTGCACACTTTGCTTTCACTCTGGACATACCCTCCATTATCTCCTATATGCTCCACTCCTTAGGTTTTTCCCTCTGCTTTTCCCTGAGGTCTTGACTATGCAAGGATGTGGAGGATGTTTTAGGACTAGGACAGTTGTAACTGTTGCTAACAGTTAGCAATGCTAGACCAGTTAAGGCTCCTTTTCTTTCCATTATGTAAACAGTAAAACAGGCTGGGCCTGGTTCTCCATTCCAGCCAACCTCCACTCAGTGCAGGAAAAGAGGGGCAGAAGTAGCTTTACATCTTATTTTAGATTTTATATTCTGGACTCACTCGGTGCCAATTGGGTTTATGGTGCAACTTAGAGCAGCCTCAGGGTTGCTCTACATTTTCTCTGGCTGCCTATGACCCAAAGGGGAAGTTTCAACAGTTGCAAATTGCTGCAAGACTTCATTTCTCGCCATTGCCTTTTTTCAACTGAGATTGCTTCTTAGGCCAGGGTGGAGTGGCAGAAAAGAGCCACAGTAGAATGTCAAATAACAAGTGCAGGGTAGGAAGTAGGGGAGGGAGGGTAGTGAATAGAGAAGTGATAGGAATCTCAATTACACAACTTCTACCCATGCAGCAGTTGATATCCTCCCTCCCAAGTGCCAGAACTGATGTATAGAATAAGAAAAAGAACAAACAATACTTACTTCACATTGGAGCAGGAGAGGAACCAGGAAACAGATTGTACCACAACATTAAATGATGGAAATTATGATCTAGTAGGCATAATTGACACTTTATATCCATACTAATCCCTTATTTCACAAGTGATCCTGTTGACTTCAATGGTACCACTCATGGAATCAGATACTATTCAACATAAGTCAGGGTATCACAATCTGGTTCTCAGATATTTGTTGGGTAACATATAGAGTTAGGTAAAATAAAAAAAAAAGTTTATAAATTAGAGCAAATACAGCTATGTAATCCAGAAAGTAAAGACTCCAACTGGAAGAGAAGCATTCCTGAATCTACTTCTTACTGATTAGGAAGAGCTGTCTGAGAATATGAGACTAACAGGGAAACTTGGAACCAGTGACCATAAGCTATGGTACTTGAACTTATCACAGAATGGTATACATAGATTCGTAACTGATATGTCTTTGTTTTCTCTGCACCGCACCTTTGAATTTCTAGGACTAAGTGCTTCTAACAGGTAAACCACAAAAATAACTTTTAATCTAATCCTGTGATCCTCTGATCCTGATGATGATATAAAATCTTTGCTGGTAAAATATGCAGATGATACAAAGATTGGTGGGATAATGAATAATGAGAACAGGTTACTGTTACATAACAAAATGCATTTTAATGAAGCCAAATGCAAGTTAATACATCTGGAAATGAAGAATGCAGGTTATACCTACTGGATGGGACACTATGTCTTGGAAAGCAGTGACTCAGAGGTGATTGTAGGTAATCTCAGCATGAGCTCCTAATTGCAATGCTCTAGCAAAAAGGGCTAACACAATTCCTGTAATTCAATGCAGAATATTAAGTAGAAGCAGGGAAGTGATCTTGCCTCCATACAGAGCATTGGAGTGACCACTACAGAAGCACTGTCACTGTGTCCGGTTCTGGTATCCACACTTCAAGGAGGATGTGGAAATGTTAGATAGACTAAAAGGAGGACCACAAAAATGTTCTGAGAGCTCAAAAACAAGCCTTACTACTATGAGTGGCTTTAGGAGTTCCATCTTTTCAATTTATAGAACAGAAGGTTGAGAAGTGACTTGATCATCATGTCTAGATACCTACACATGGACAAGGTATCTGATACCAGGGGGGATTTTGAACCTTGCTGACAAAGGCATAACAGGATATAATGGCTGGAAATTGAAGTTAGGAAAATTAAACCTTGAAGAACCTATCTGGGAAGCTACTAGAACAATGTATAAAACATTCAGTTTATAAATAACTGGAGGATGAAGGGATGGTCACTAGTAGCCAGCATGGATTTACCAGAAACAAATCATGCCAAACCAGCTTGATTTTCTTCTATGACAGGGTCACTGATCTGGTGGATGGGGGAATGGAATGCGGTGGATGTAATATACCTGGACTTCAGCAAGCTTTTGACACAGTCACACATGGCATTCTGATAAGTAAGCTGGAGAAATGCAGGCTTGACAGAACTATTAGGGGCTTATTCCTTCACCCTCTCACTTCCTTGGTCCTTCTTGCATGAACAGAGAGCAACAATACCCAAAGTCCAAAGGTGCAAACAATTTGATGTTTATTTTACTGAAATTTAACTAACCAATCCTAACATACTGTAAAATGGTTATTTAACCAATTATATTCCACCACCTTAATTGGTTTACACCCAACAAAATTAATTATACAGCAGACAGAAACAATCACAGAACCTGATACAGATTATACAGACAAATAATAGGGAAGTGGAGTCTACAGTGATAGAACAATACAGAAATGAGGATTTCACATCCCAGCTATTGATAAGTGATTTCTTGCCAGACAAGATGCTATCAAACTAAGTTTCCTTTTACATTTTCTAGGCTCTTCCCTTTCTCTGGAGGTGATAGGAATATCAGGACAGGATTGTATTCCTAACAGCCCAATAGCATCTTATTTCAATGTGACTAGTTTGGAATGTGAAGATGTGACCATACATTTCCCAGTTTATGTCTGGCCTCTGCTGCTTTGCCGAAGGCCTTAGCCTAAGAACCAGGCCTCAGACTGTCACAGTAAGAGAAGGCCCTTACACAGACAGACAGTGATTTTGATTCTTTCTTTTATACCTCTATAACTAGCTAAGAGATAAGAATACACCTAAATTCTTAAAGTATAGGCCTTTACAGATAGGCCTGAATATCTATATCCTAACAAGAACTACCATTAAGTGGATACATAATTGGTTAAACAACCGCAAACAAAAAGTAACTATTAATGGAATTATGTTGGATTGGAGGGAGGTCTCAAGTGGGATTCCACTGGGATTTGTTCTGGGTCCAGTGTTGTTTAACATCTTTATTAATGACCTGGATGTGGGTATAGAGAGCATATTGATCAGATTTGCAGATGACACAAAGCTAGAGTGAGGGTTGCCAACCCTTTCGAGTATAGAGCTAAATTTTAGAGGAATCTTGATAAATTGGAGAACTGGGCTATCGACAACAAAATGAAATTAAAAGAAAACAACTGTAAGATGCTACACTTACAGAAGAAAAAACAAATGTACAAATACAGAAAGTGCAGGGGGTGGGGAAATTGGTTTGGCAGCAGCATTGCTGAGAAGGATCTGGGAGTTATGGTGGATCACAGCCTCAACATGAGTCAGCAATGCAATGCTGTTGCAAAAAAAGGAAATGCAGTTTTAGGTTGCATAAACAGAGGCATAGCATGCAGGTCATGGGAGGTGATAGTACCACTTTACTTGACACTGGTTAAGCCTCAGCTGGAGTATTGTGTCCAGTTTTGGTCACCAATGTATAGAAAGGATGTAGTGAAACTGGAAAAGATCCAGAGGTAAGTGACAAAGATGATCAGAGGGCTGGAATGCAAGCCATATGAGCAAAGGCTGAAGGAACTGGGTATGTTTAGTTTGGAAAAGAGGAGATTAAGGGGAGATATGATAGCGGTTGTGACGATGTATCCCATAATGCTTTATGGGAATATGACATAACTGGAGTACATTTTATGCTACATGTGCCATGTAACTTATCTCTGTAATGGTTATGGTCTACTGAATCTATTCATTCTATTTGTATACATATATCATTTTGTACTTGAAGTTATGAATATTGGCTGTATACTTGCTTGATTTCTAAGTAAGCTTTGTAAGGCATTTGGTCAGCTTCTTTAGAAAGGAATTTGCAAAGTTAAGTGCCCAATCAAGAAGCACTTAAGGAACAATGCATCTTGGAATGCATGGACATGTGACTTGCCCAGGTGACTCCAGAACTCCATCTTGGAGCTGGACTTTGCATAGGAGAGAAGAGGGGGTCTCCACCCATAAGAGAATGTCTATTAAGCCCGTGGGAGACCCCTCCATTTTGTCTTCAGCTGGCTAAAGAGAGAGCCTCGCCACCCCAAGGATATCCGAAAGAAACTGGAACAAAGGACAGTAACCACAGGGGGTGTGAGTAATTGCTGGACCCAGACTAGAAGGAGACTAGTCTGTAAAAGGAAGCTTACTGGTGAGGTTTTTATCTGTACTCAGTTGTATTACTGTATTAGTCTTAGATTTGCGTGTTTTATTTTATTTTACTTGGTAATTCACTTTGTTCTGTCTGTTACTACATGGAACCACTTAAATCCTACTTTCTGTATTAATAAAATCACTTTTTACTTATTAATTAACCTAGAGTATGTATTAATACCTGCGGGGGAGGGGGGCAAACAGCTGTGCATATCTTTCTTTCAGTGTTATAGAGGGCGAACAATTTATGAGTTTACCCTGTATAAGCTATATAAAGGGTAAAACGGATTTATTTGGGTTTAGACCCCACTGGGAGTTGGGCATCTGAGTGTTAATGACAAGAACACTTCTGTAAGCTGCTTTCAATCAAGACTACAGCTGCTAGGGTACATGATTCAGACGTGGATCTGGGTTTGCAGCAGGCTAGCGAGTCTGGCTCAAACCAGACAGGGCACTGAAGTCCTAAGCTGACGGGGCAGGAAAGCAGGGGCAGAAGTAGTCTTGGCACATACGGTGGCAACTCCCAGAGGGTTTCTGTGATCCAACCCATCACAGCGGTCTTCAGATACTTAAAAGGCTACTACAAAAAAGATGGAGAAGAGTTGTTCTCTTTGCCATAAAGGGCAAGACAAGAGGGAATGGATTCAAACTACAATTTAGCATATTTAGATTAAATCTTAGGAAAAACTACCTAACTGTAAGAACAGTAGGATAATGGAACAGACTGCCTCAGAAGGTTGTGGAAGTTTCTTCACAGGAAGTTTTCAGAAGGAGGCTGGATTGTCATCTGTCTTGGATGGTTTAGACACAACAAATCCTGCATCTTGGCAGGGAGCTAGATGACCCTTGCAGTCCCTTCTAACCCTATGATTCTATTAATAACACACAATTTTCTAGCAATGAAAATGTTAGAACAGTTTACCAGGGAGGTGGTGGACTCATCCTCATTTGGAGTCTTAAAAATGAGATTAGATATCTTTTTAAAAGATGTTTTATGATCCAGCTTCTTGCAGATGTTCTAAAGTCTGTGTGTGCAAGGTGTCAGGCTGCATGGTTGTGGTAGTCCCTTCTGGCATTGGAATTTGTGAATCTATGAATCCCACTGTTAATCTCCTTCCCTTCTGGGTCATAGGGAGACCTGAATTGCCTACATTACGCTCAACATACTTAATACTTGCAATCCTACATAAAAATAAAGAATATAATCTAATCTCATGCTTCAGGGCTTATTACTTATAAGGGTTGATTACTTATAAGGGTCAGAAAGGAATATTTTCCCCAATGCACATATGGTTTCATGTATTAAGCTTCCCCTCCCCCCGACTCTGCAGCATTAGAGATTGGCCAGAGATAGAGATGGGACACCGGACAATTTGGACCAGTATTCTGAGCTCTGTGATGGGATCTCTGGGGTACAACCTGGAACTGTGGGACCACTGTGCCCCCTTAACTCTCCAGCATGGTCTGTCTCTCACAATGCTTTGCTAATCTCAAGCAGCAAACACTTGCAGGCACTGTTATCACTCAGCCACCAGCATACAGAGACACACCCAGCTAAATTTCATGAATGCTCTCTAAACGATTCCTGAACTATATAGAGGGGAACTCCAGAAAATCACACAACCCCCAGTCTTCTGCCCCAGAAATGTACCATCTTACACTGCTCTTACCTTCTGTTGAATGGTGCAAGCTCATTAATTAGTTTGCCACTCCATCAAAGGATAGTGGACATGCACCAGCCTTTGTAATCTGAGCAGATTCCACAAGCACTTTAAACAAATTCACTAGTAAGGAGAAAACATTAAAATAAGTTTATTGACTACAGAAAGATAGATTTTAAGTAATTATTAGTCTTAGGCATAGAGGTCAAAGTTTGTTACATAGGAAAGAATAATAAAATCACAGTCTAAATTCTACAATTTATCAGACTAAGCAAGATTTGAATCAAGCAATTTCTCACCCCACTACGCGTTGTAAGCAGTTCACAGCTCTCAAAATACAGGCTAAATTCCTTGCTAAGCCGGGGACCAGTCTCTCCAGTTCAAAATCTTTTCTTCCAAATGTTCTTGCTGTTTTCAGAGTTGGTGTTGGAGGAGAGAGGCCCTGGGCTGATGTCACAGTCTCCAGTTTATACCCCCCAATCCATGGGCATGGAAAGATACTGTCTCAAACATGGAGTCAGGGATCACATATTCTATGTCTCCCGCTGAGTCACTGGGTTAAGCAATCCCCATTGTCTACATGCTTTGGGAGAGGCCCACTAGGAGACTGGATTCTCCTTAATGGGCCATCAACACATGGCCAGCTTCTCCTAATGTAAATCTCGCTTGGGGGTGTTAGTTGCTTTTTTGTTGCCACTGAAAGGCCAGCTGTGGTTGTCTCCCAGACTCACAACATGTTTCAGTACCACACACATAGCAAAACTTCATAACTGCAGATACAATAGTAATACATATAATTCAACAAGTTAGTAATGTTCAACAGATCGTGACTTCTCAAATGATACCTCACAAGGCATATTTAGTACAAAATATATCATAATGATATAACAGTGGTGAAAATGGGGGTTACAGGGTGCTATTTTGAGGTACAGAATATTCCACCCTTTTTCTAGATGCCTGGCTGGTGTGCCTTGCTTACATGCTTGGAGCCAAAGTTCAAGTGAAGGTGGAATTTGTCCACATCTCAGATTGACAAAGAGCTTTTTTTTTTTTTCACCTTTCTCTTCGACATGGGATGTGGATCACCTGCTGGGATCATAGATTCATAGAGTTTAAGAACTTCACTCCTCTGGTGATTAAAATACTGTCTAATTTCAAGCCTAAACTTGATGATTGCCAATTTATATCCATTTGTTCTTGTGCCAACATTGGTGCTTATTTTAAAGAATTCCTCTCCCTCCCTCTCAGGTATTTATCCCTCTGAGGTATTTATAGCGAGCAATCATTCTCCCTTTAGCCTTTGTTTTGTGAAGCTAAACAAGCCAAGCTCCTTGAGTCTTCTCTTGTCAGGCAGGTTTTCTGTTCCTTTGATCATCCTAGTATCTCTTCCCTGCACCTGTTTCAGTTTGAATTCATCTCTCTTAAACATGGGAGACCAGAATTGCACACAGTATTCCAGATGATGTCTCACCAGTGCCTCACATATTGGTAATAACACTTCCCTATCTCTATTGGAAATATCTCACCTGATGAATCTTAGGGATTGCATTAGCCTTTTTCATGGCCCTCATCACATTGGTGGCTTATAGTCATCCTATGATCAACCAATACACCCAGGTCTTTCTCCTCCTTTGTCAACTGCAATTGATAGGTCTCCAGCTAATAGCAAAAATTCTTGATGTTAGTCCCTAAATGCATGATGTTGCACTTTGTGCTATTAAATTTCATCCCATTTCTATTACTCCAGTTTTCAAGGTCCTCTATATCTTCTCGTATGACATTCCAGTCCTCCTCTGTGTTGGGAATAGCTCCCAACTTTGTGTTATCCACATATCTTATTAGCACACTCCCACTTTTTGTGCCAAGGTCACTAATGAAAATGTTAAATAAGGTTGATCCCAAGGCCTATTCTTGAGGAACTCCACTAGTAACTTCCTTGTATCCTGACAGTTCACCTTTCAGTGTGACCCATTGTACTCTCCCCTTTAACCAGTTCCTTATTCACCTTTCAATTCTTGTATTAGTCCCCATCTTCCCCAATTTAAGTAATAATTTCCCATGTGGAACTGTATCAAATGCCTTACTGAAATCAGATAGATTAGATCTACTGCATTTCTTTGGTCTAAAAAAATCAGTTATCTTCTCAAAGAAAGAGATCAGGTTGGTTGGGCACAATCTACCATTTTGTAAAACCATGTCGCATTTTATCCCAATTACCATTTACTTCTACGTTATTAACTACTTGTCTTTCAAAATTTGTTCCAAGACCATGCATACAAATGAGGTCAAACTAATGGGCCCGTAGTTTTCTGGATCACTTCTTTTCCCTTTCTTAAAAATACATATTATATTAGCAAGTTTCCAGTCATAGGTTTTAACCCCTGAGGTACAGATTAATTAAAAATCCTTGCTATTGGGTTTGCAATTTCATGAGCCAGTTCCTTTAATATTCTTGGATGGAGTTTATCCAGTCTCTCTCTCTGTTCCCCGCCCCCACCCCCATTTTGGTCCCATTAAGCTGTTTGAGTTTGACTTCCTCCTCGGATGTGGTAATTTCTAATTCCCTATTCTCATTTCTATTAGCCACCCTGCCATGACTCCTAAACTCCTCAGTACCCTTATTAAAAACTGAGGCAAAGTATTTGTTTACATGTTGGGCCATGCCTAGCTTATCTTTAATCTCCTACCTATCCTCAGTGTTTAGTGGTCTAACTACTTCTTCCCTTGTTTATTTTCATTTATATTGCTAAAGAACCTTTTACTATTTGTTTTAATTTCCTTTTCAAGGTCCAACTCTTCTTGGCTTTGGGCAATTCTCACTTTTTCTCTATACTTTCTGACCTTCACAAGGTAGCTTTCTTGCTGATCCATCCTTTCTCCCATCCCTTGTAGCCTTCATGCTTTCTCTTCCCTGTTTGAGATGCTTGTTCATCCAGTTTAGTCTGCAACACTTTCCTACAATATTTTTCCTCTTGCTTGGGATTCAGGGTTCAGATGGTTTCTGCAACTTTGACTTAAAGTAATTCCAAGCCTCCTTCACATTCAGATCCTTGAGTTTTTTAGTCCAGTCTGCTTCCCTAACTACCTCCCTTTGTTTTTTTAAAGTTTGCCATTTTGAACTCAAGGACCCTAGTTGCAGACCTATTTTTTTATCCTTACATTCAGTTTAACTGAATTAGCTCATGATTACTTGAACCGAGGTTGTTCTCTACAATCAGTTCTTCTTTTAGGGCCTCACTACTTACCAATACTAAATCTAAACACCTCTTGTTTGTTTAGTGATTATTTAGTGAAGAAATCTGTCAGCTATCACATCCAGGAATATCTGGGCCCTACCATTCTTAGTAGCATTTATTCTCCAATCTATGTTTGGGAAATTAAAGTCTTCCATAATTACACAATTCCAATAGTATTTATTTCATCAAAATATTAAAGAGGTCTTTATCCAGATCGAGATTGGATTCTGGGGGTCTGTAGCATATTCCAAGCACTATCCCAGTGGAGCCTGTGTTACCTTTCTTTCCCAAAGTGATTTTGACCCAGACGATTCCATTTTATCCATTCCATCACTTCTAATTTCTTTACAGTCTGCCTTGTCATTAATATACAATACTACTCCATCACCTTTACCTTTATTTCTGTCTTTCTTAAACAGCACATACCTTTCAATACCTGTACTCCAGTCATGACTACTATTCCACCATGTTTCTATTATCCCTATATCTGGTTTCACTTCCTGAACCAGTAGTTATAATTCCTCCATTTGGTTATCCAGGCTCCCTGCATTGATGTACAGACATCTTAGTTGTTGCTGCTTGGCTTCGCCCAGATTCCTAACCCGATTAGGTAATTATTCTACTGCCAGTATGGCCTATCTGACTGTTGGTGTCAATATCAATGACACTATCTTTCCTCTTGATGTCCATTCTCCTATCCTCTGTTGTTCTTTTTTCTATTGCTCCAGCCTCTCTTACTTAAGTTTCTTCCAGCTCAATATTAGAATCAGGAGTGTAGATTGCATAAGCATTTCCCAGCCATCTCCCCTGAATTCCTGGTTTAGAGTTATTTTAATCAGTTATACCAGCCTCTGCCAGAAGTCTATTTCCATTCCTACTCTGGTGGAGTCCATCCCATGAGAACAGTCATAGATCGATGAATGCCTTCCAGTGGTCGAACATCACAAAGCCCTCCTAATACACTACTGCCTGAGCCATCTGTTGATTGTCATAATCTTGTCTTGCCTTTGCTTTCCACCTGTAGGGGACAGGTAGAATCCCACTGAATATCACCTGAGCCTCCATTTCTTGAAGTGTCTTCCCCAGCCTGGCATAGTCTCCATTGATACTTTCCAGTGAGAATCTAGCAGTATTGTTTATTCCCATGTGAAGGACAATCAGTGGATTCTTTCCTGCTCCCATTAAGAACCTCTCAGCCTCAGGTCCACATCCTCCTGGCAGACAGCACACCCTGTTGTTCTCCAGATCAGCTCTGGTGACAGGCCTGTCTGTTCTTCTTAGTAGGGAGTCCCCAGTCAAGTAGACCTCCCTTTTTCTGGTGTTGGTGCAAGTCTTCAGACTGCCCCCATTACGTTCTTTCTGGCTGCAAGTCTTGTCTTCTGTTTTCACTTGCAATCATCTGCAAGTCATCCTCTGTCTTCCTGGAGCACCAAATTGTGGCTATCTTCATTGATTCTTCTCCTTCTTCCTTGCTCTCTCACTTTGCTATTGCCTGCTGTGCCCCTTCTTCATTTTTCAACTCAGCAAACCTGTTTTTGAGCTCTATTTCTCCATCACTAGCCAGACTTTTCTTCTGCCTGGTTCTCATGGTCCCATGCTTCCACTGGCTACTTTCTTCACCCAGCAGCCTCCCCTCATAATTGTCCACTCCAGCTTGTATCTGCAAGTCTTGAGTTTTCCCTTCAACATCCTCTCAACTTCCCTACATCATCTATTCAATTGCCCTTTAAAAAGCAACCATAGTTTCTATCTGCATCTCCAAACCTCAGATCTCTTCCATCAGATCTGTCAGGTTCATACAAATGAAGCATCTTTCAGGTACCTGCTTCAGGATAATGTACATTCTGCAGCTTCCATATTCAGTCATCTTCATTGTCTCTTCCATTCCTTGGGACACTACTGCTGCTGTCTCTGTAGTTGTCATAGCCCTCCCTCCTAAGCTCCTGTCAAGAGGAAAAACACACACACACAACTAAAACAGGACACTACTCACTGCCTCAAACTCCCCCGTTTTCTGCTCTGTTTGCTGGCTCCTGTGCTGCTCCTCCTGTGCTATTGGCTGAATGCTTGGCTGCCTTTAAAGGCCCATTAATAAGGGAAGCCCCACCCCCTAATCTGGGCTCCACTGTAGTCAAAGGCTCTGCTTCTCTCATAGCACACTGCTCCCTACCAGCCTCTGCAAACTGAAAACAAACAGAAAATAAACCAGCAAACAAGCAAACTCTCAAGAACTCATTCACTGCCCCTAGGGAACAGGGCCCTCCCTTCTCCTTATCTGGGCGTATCTCACCCAATCAATTATCTGGAACTTTGGGTATTGGTGGCACCTCGTTATCTCAGTGTGGCATAGTTTAGACTCCTGAGGACTGAAATGCTTTAGTCTAACTAAAATCCTTAATATAAAGGTATCTGCATGAAATTTAATGACCTGTGATTTACAGGTCAGACTAGATGACCTTTTGGTCTTAAACTTTATGAAATTTACTATATGTCAATAATTAAAAAAATACCCTTATAACTACTAACAAAAATGAAATAATGCCGGGTTACTCTATGTAATCACTGGTAAAAATTGATTAAATGAAATACTTTTTCCATGCAATTAGCTTGTGCAACTCACTGCCATAAGATATCACTGAGACCAAAATGTTCACTGGATTGAAAATGTATTAGACATTTACAATATCCAGCAAATAATTACAGGGAATTACAGGCCAGTAAGCCTAACTTCAGTACCAAGCAAATTGGTTGTAACTATAGTGAGGAATAGAATTATCAGACACCTAGATGAACACTATTTGTTGGGGAAGAGTCAACACAGTTTTTGTAAAGGGAAATCATGCCTCACCCATCATTTAGAATTCTTTGAGGGGGTAGTAAACATGTTGATATGGGTGATCAGTGGATATAGTATACTTGGATTTTCAGAAAGCCTTTCATAAGGTCCTTCACCAAAGGCTCTTAAGCAAAGCAGGTAGTCATGGGACAAGAGGGAAGGTCCTCTCTTGGATCAGTAACTGAGTAAAAGGCAAAAAACAAAGGGTAGGAATAAATGGTCAGTTTTCAGAATGGAGAGAGGTAAATAGTGGTGTCCCTCAAGGGTCTGTACTGGGACCAGTCCTATTCAACATATTCATAAATGATCTGGAAAAAAAGGGGTAAAAAGTGAGGTGGCAAAATTTGCAGATGATACAAAACTCCTCAATATAGTTAAGTCCCAAGCAGACTGCGAAGAGCAATAAAAGGAACTCACAAAATTGGGTGACTAGGCAACAAAATGGCAGACGAAATTTAATGTTAATAAATGCAAAATAATGCAGTTGGAAAATGTAATCCCAATTATACATATAAAATGATGGGGTCTAAATTAGCTGTTACCACTCAAGAAAGAGATCTTGGAATTATTGTGGGTAGTCCTCTGAAAACATCCACTCAGTGTGCAACGGCAATCAAAAAAGTGAACAGAAAGTTGGGAATCATTAAGAAAGGGATAGATAATAAAACAGAAAATATCATATTGCCCCTATATAAATCCATGGTATGCTCACATCTTGACTGCGTGCAGATGTGGTCACCCCATCTCAGAAAAGATATATTGGAATCAGAAAAGGTTCAGAAAAGGGCAACAAAAATGATTAGGGGTATGAAATAGGTACCATATGAGGAGAGATTAATAAAACTGGGACTTTTCAGCTTGGAAAAGCGATGACTAAGGGGGGATATGAAAGAGTTCTATAAAATCATGACCTGTGTGAAGAAAGTAAAAAGCGAAGTGTTATTTACTCCTTCTCATAACACAAAAACTAGGGGTTGCTAAATGAAATTAATAGGCAGCAGGTTTAAAACAAACAAAAGGAAGTATTTTTTCACACAATGCACAGTCAACCTGTGGAACTATTTGCCAGAGGATGTTGTGAAGGCCAAGACCATTAGAGGGTTAAAAACAAAACTAGATAAGTTCATGAAGGACAGGTCCATCAATGGCTATTAGCCAGGAGGGGCAGGGATGGTGTCCCTAGTCTCTGTTTGCCAGAAGCTGGGAATGAGCGACAGGGGATGGATCACTTGATGATTGCCTGCTCTGTTCATTCCCTGTGGGGCATCTGGCATTGGCCACTGTCGGAAGACAGGATATTAGGCTAGATGAACCTTTGGTCTGACCCAGTATGGCCGTTCTTATGTGGGGAGAGTGGTTTGTGAATCAGTGAGGTTAAGATAGTGGGAGTTATGGGTTGGGAGTTAGGAAGTTCTGATACTGTTGTTTGAGTTTGGAGGAAGAATTAGATTTAGACAGCATGATTTCATCATGGTGCAGACTCATAGAGGGGGTTGGTTGGGGATGAGTCATGGGGGAGAGCGGATTATTGGGAGTCTAGGAGGTTTGTATCTTTAAGCTTACTCTTACTACCTGCCCTGGATATCTATATTGAAGGAGAAGATGCTGCCACTGGGCCCTTCATTTAATATCTGATGGGATGTGATAGGGTTCAGCAATGCTGCCATTGCTTGGAGATATCGATGTCTGTGGTAATTTGTTGTGGAGGCATGGATCCTTTGATTCCTGTAATGGTTAGAAAAAAACTAGTTATCAAGTCTAATCTAAGTTCACAGTATTTAATAAAAAAAAACACTCTTCTTATTCGGAGGCATTTGTTTCATTTTCAGGACTTTATGGGTTTGATAAATAGGTTCCTTATTCCTCTATTATTGCTACTTAATGCAAAGTCAGTGACTGGTAAAGTTAACACCATGAATGACTAATTCATAGATAATTTACATGTTATCATGGTTACCAGGCGAGATGTATTTTGTTCATCTTGAAATATCTTGCAAAAGCATCATGTACTGTAATATACTTTTGTAAGACACGTAAAGCAAATTTGGTGTAAATGTTCATTCTTCCATCTAATTAGAGCTCAACTAACTTAAATCCCTATAAAAATATTTTAAACCCATTTAGAAACTGTCCTGGGTTTTATGTTTTTCACACCTTACACCAGTGGTTTTCAAACTGCTGGTCACGACCCAGTACTGGGTTGCAGAATGTAAGGCACTGGGTCGTGGTGGCTCTGGTTAGCACCACCGACCAGGCTGTTAAAAGTCCCATCGGCGGTGCTGCCCGGCTAAGGCAGGCTAGTCCCTACCTGTTTTGACACTGCCCTGAGCCCCGTAAGCGGCCAGCAGCACGTCCAGCTCCTAGGCAGGGGAGCCATGGGGCTCCGCATGCTGACCCCACCCTGAGCTGGGGGGGCAGTGCCTGTGGCAAGAGCCGGACCTGCTGCTGGCTGTTTCCGGGGTGCAGCGTGGTCTGCAGTGTCAGGACAGGCAGGAAGCCTGCCTTAGCACCCCCACTGCGCCACTTACCAGGAGCTGCCCAAAGTAACCCCTGCCCCAAACCTGTGCCCCAAGCCCCTGCCTCAGCCCTGAGATCTCCCCCAAACCCCCTTCCTGCATCCCAAACCCTTCATCCCTGGCCCCACCCCAGAGCCTGCAACCCCAGCCCAGAGTCCTGAACCCTTCCCACAACCTGAATTCCTCATACCCAGCTCCACCCTGCAGCCTTCACCTCCACACCCCAACCCTATGCCCCAGCCCTGAGCCCCTCCCACACCCCAAACCCATCACCCCTAGCTCCATTCGGTTGCGGGCATCAACAATTTTCTCATCTGGGTCGCCAGAAATTTTTTTTTGAAAACCACTGCTTATACTCTTTACCCGGAGCTTCTGCTAAACTCATCTCATGCACAGAAGAAATTGGCCCAAGAAAAGAAACATTCCAAGCTAATAGGAAGCAACATGTGTGTTTTACTAACAACAAAAGATTCTTTTGAACATCTTCCAAAAAAATCTAAGTGTATGCACAAACTGTTCCAGCTAAGGAAAGAGCTAATACTTGCAGTCTTCTGAAGTATCATTTGCCTTTTGAATTTATGTATGTAACTTCTGCTCTCAGAATGTTCAGTTGCGCATGTCCCTTACATCAGTCACAGAAAGGTGGTGGGATGAAGGCTACTTTTGCTCTTTCCTCTCTTTTCCCACCTCACTGAAGAATCTCTGCAGAATCTCAACCACAAAGTGGGAGAATCAGATGAATAAAAGGGAAAATGGCTCTGGTGATCAGAACTAATTCAGAGTAAAAATGTGTGGCTTCAACTATCCAAATATTAACTGATCAAATGTTATATAGGGAAACAGTTTAGAGAAGCAATTTCATTATGTCATACATGATCACTTCTTAGAATAGCCAGTTCTAGAGCTCACAAGACAAGGAGCTACTTAGTCCTAAATAACACACAAGAGTTGATACCAGAAGTAAATGCAGCAGATCTACAAAACAATACTGAAGGATGAAATTGTGGTACCACTACTGACATTGACTAGTTCCTTCTCGCATAACTGAATTCAATGTCCTTGAGGAAGATGTCTACTAAAAATTAATATGTGCCAGTGGCACTAAACTTTAGGAAATATATTTAAAAATAATAAAGAGGAAGCTAGTTAGAAAGACCCTAAAGCAAAAATTATAGAATTAAAAATCTCAGAAACAACAGAAGGCTTGCCAACCCTGTCACAAAAAAGGAAGCCAAAAATTAGGACAAAAAATCCCAATGTCTAGGCTAAACATTTATTCAAGTTCAAGAGATAAACCTTCAGAAAGAGGAAACCCAGTCTAAGTGATGTTCAGAGAATGGAACATCAATTATGTCACATTAGGAGAACAGGCATTGTCTGAGGCAACCAAGGCACAACCCAAGTTGCTATTTTGCATTTCTTTTTTATTATGAAGTAATGGAATTATTTTAATTTACTTTACTGGGTTGAACTAAGACCTGGTGTAAGCAAGTAAAGGTCAGTTGAGTTGTGTCTGATTATAGTAGGTCTGAATTTGACCCAATTAATTAGTATGCAAAACATCCCATCTGTGTAGATAGTACCTAGATGTAGAGATCTGTTCTGGGAATGGCAGATCTATTAAAAGGCTTTAATTTCTCTAACCTATATGGCCAGATAACATACAATTATTTCCTAGGGTTCCTCTCAGATGAAATAAAAAATTCTGGAGCCAAGGTCAGCATGTGAACTCATCAGTAGGTGGTAACACTGGAACTGAAACATAAAAAAGATGCAAATTTTGGAGATAATGAAATGATAGGAGTTACTTTGTACAAACTTGTAGACTATCTAAAAAAATTAACAATTATTTAATGTTATCATAGTTAAAATTTTAATAGTTTGGGATGCTAGAAGGTTTTGCACCAGTTTATCGAAAAGAACTGAAAATAGGTTAGCCAGTATGGGAGCAGCAGCTTAAGAGAGAACTGAACTAAAAATAATCGAGTTAAACTGAAATTAATAGTGTTTATGTAATTAAGATCGATATAATGTGTATATAAGATTAGAATAATAGAATATTAGGGATGGAAGAGACCTCAGGAGGTCATCTAGTCCAACCCCCTGCTCAAAGCAGGACCACCACCAACTAAATCATCTCAGCCAGGGCTTTGCCAAGCTGGGCCTTTAAAACCTCTAAGGATGGAGATTCCACCACCTCCCTAGGTAAGACATCCCAATGCTTCACCATCCTCCTAGTGAAATAGTTTTTCCTAATATCCAACGTAGATCTCCCCTACTGCAACTTGAGACCATTGCTCCTTGTTCTGTCATCTGCCACAGATGACTAAAACTTATGTTTTAGTTGGTTTGAATGGTTCACTCTTTTATTGTTCAGCCAGTGTAGCTAATGAAGGATATAGGGTTAATTGTGCCTCGTCATGGGGTGCCTGCCCCACACTGGGCTCTAAGGGGTTCATAGAGCCCTAGGGAGGCTGCGCAGGAGGCAGCAATCAGAGAAGGGCTGAAGGGAGCAACCAAGCAGGGCCATATAGGCGCATATAAAAAAGGGATTTGTAGGCAGAGGAAGGCAGTTCTCTGCTGGGAGCCCAAGGAGGGAGGACTGTGACTCTGGAGAGCTGAAAGAACCGCCAGCACCCTGAACAGAGCATTGCTGCTAGCAGGGACCAGGACAGCTAGAGACAGCTCCTGGCTGGCTGCTGGGGTTTTCATGCTGAGGCCCTGAGTCAAGGACAAAGAGGATGCTGGGGCCAAAAGGAAGTGGCCAGACAATTCATTGCAGTAGCCACTAATGGAAGTGGCTGACCAGTGGACTGCAGGTGGTACGGTCGGAGGGCTGTGTCACTGAAGAGGATGCCACAGGCCTTGGAGAGACATGGGTCCTAGAGCAAGAGTGACAGCGTCGAGGCACTACCCAAAGAGGGCACACTAACACGCAGAGCTAATTCCCAAGACAGCCAGCAGGAGGCACCAGGAGTGGTGAGTGAACCCCGTTACATGCCTTTACTGTTGTAGGAATTAATTTGGGGTCAGAGTCCAATACTCTTACTCACAGTGAGTAGTAATGTTTTCCTTATGTAGCCTTGCTGAAACCAGTAAGGCTTATCAAGAAACAAGATATTTACTCAGTATAAGTGTATCTGTATTTGACCCTCAGAAATTTCTCTTTTTAAAAAATAATTTGCAGTAATTTTATTGAAGAGTAAATAATGCTAGTCCTACAGCATTGTAGAGATAACCGGACTGGATAAGGCCAGTGATCCAGCTAGTCCAGTATACTGACTCCTACAATGGTTAGCATGAGGTCCTTCAGTTGTAGGTGCAAGAAAACTCCTACCCTTCAATAATTAGAGATTGGCTTATGTCCAGCAGAATGACAGTTTAGAACCATACCTGCTGAGGCTATATGTTTGAAATGCTGAGGGTTTATTCTAATCAAGTGTTTTCTAATTTGCATAACAATGAATATGCATTGTCTCATTTATATAAACAGACCTGCTGTCAAACCCTTCAATTACTCATTCCCTTTCCCTGTCAAACCCAGCATCTCAACACTCACATTTCCCCTCCATTCCCCTCTTTAATAGATCCCAAGGCCAGAAGAGCAAATTATGATAATCTAATCTGACCTCCTATATGACACAGGCCATACAACTTCCCCAAAACA
The DNA here is from genome assembly GCF_027887155.1 of Malaclemys terrapin pileata. Taxonomy (NCBI): domain Eukaryota; kingdom Metazoa; phylum Chordata; order Testudines; family Emydidae; genus Malaclemys; species Malaclemys terrapin. The sequence goes on from NC_071506.1 coordinate 166,112,890, forward strand.
ATTCTTAGAGCATGGCTTTTAGAAAAACATCAAATATTGATTAAAAAATGGTCAGTGATAGAGAATCCACCATGCCCCTTGGTAAATTGTTCCAATGATTAATGACTCTTGTAGTAGGAAGAGAGCCTGAGACATAAGCCCTTGTAGCAAAGGCCTAGTATAAGGCAGAACCTGTTTACAAAATTTGGCAAGAACAGGGCTAAGAAGAGCTAAGCACAGAGTACTCACACAAACACATCCCGATATCAAGTGGTACCAAAACAGCCTGGTATCAAAGATAGTTACAAAGACATTCCCAAAGGATAACAGGAACACACTGACCCCCCTCCTAAAAGATAAGGTCAGGATAACAGTGTAATAAATAAAAATTTTTTGATCGAACCATCATATACAAGGTGATGGGTGACAATTAGCCACCTCACGGGGCAGTAACTATGTCAGAGGCAGTACATAACTTGTTTTTATCAGGGTATAAAGATGTATTTCAAAGGAAGTATCTTTGGCCAGCCAAAGGGGGAATGAAAAATCCCGCTATTCAGTGAGCTACATCCATTTGTCATGGACATACATGTCTTAGTATCCTCATAGAGTCTGCCAGGTGCTATTACCATGCTTTGTCAACAATAAACCTGGCTGAGTGTCTTCGCACCTTAAGGGATCTTGTGGTCATTGGGGGGGTTCGCTTGAGGTCTGCTGTGCCAGCTATCTATGCGGAGCTGGGACAGCACACAGGAAAAACATATACATGCAGCCAAACATCTAACCACAACTCTCACCATTAAAAATGTACGCCTTATTTCAAGTCTAAATTTGTCTAGCTTCAACTTCCAGCCGTTGGATTGTGTTGTACCTTTTGCTACTAGATTGAAGAGCCCAATATTAAATATTTGTTGCCCATGTAGGTATTTATAGACTGTAATCAAGTCACCCCTTAACTGTTTCTTGGTAAAGCTAAATAGACTGATCTCCTTGAGCCTATCTGTATATGGGATGATTTCTAATAATTTAATCATTCTCATGGCTCTTCTCTCAGCCTTTTCCAAATTATCAACATCCTTCTTGAATTGTGCGCACTGGAACTGGACACATTATTTCAGAAGCGATCACACCAGTGCCAAATACAGAGGTAAAATAACTTCTCTACTGCTACTCAAGGTTCCCCTGTTTATGCATCCCAGGATCACATTAGTTCTTTTGGCCACAGTGTCATACTGGGAGCTCATGTTCAGCTGATTATTCACCATGACACCCAATTCTTTTTTCAGAGTCACAGGTTCCCAGGGTAGAGTTGCCCATTCAGTAAGTATGGCCTACATTCTTTGTTCCTAGATGTACATTTATATTTAGCTGTATTAAAACACATACTGTTTGCTTGCGCCCAGTTGAGCAAGTGATCCAGCTCTCTCTGAATCAGTAACCTGTCCTCTTCATTATTTACCGCTCCTCCCATTTTTGTGTCATCTGCAAACTTTATCAGCGATGATTTAATATTTTCTTCTAGATCATCAATGACCCACACTGTGTCTGTTCAGCTGAAAGCTTGCTACAGAAACTCCAGCAGAGGTCAGGACCCACCCCTTCACATGGCACTCATTTCCAGGGGCTCACAGCCAATGTCAAGTGGAAGGAGGCAGTTTAGCTACATCAATTACAGTAGGGATTAAGCAAAGAAGTAAAGGACTGAGAGCCCCTCCAGCTTAGACACCTTTATTAATCTGTCCCTTTGCATTGACACTTGGGTGCAAGAGAGGAAGGAAGTGGAGAAGGGGGGGAAAGATGCCACCCACTCATTCATAAGCTGAGCCAAAGCCTCTCATACCAAGCCTGGAGCCAATGCAGATCAACCTAAGTCACAGTCACTTAACCCTGGAGGAGAAGAAGCATCATCACCATCATAGTCTATGTTTTTATTATGGGTGCCCAGACATGCCCAATTCTTGCCCATCCAGACAAGAATTGGGAAATGAACAAGCCCACGCCTGGTAGGGGGAGATGGGCTGGACACCATCAAGGCTCCCTGCTCCACAGTCATCCCCTCCCGTCAATGATAGGAACCCAATGTGGAACCCAACTGGGTCCAATGGATTCACCACATCCAGAAGGAACTCAGGGGCCACCTGGAGGATACAGAAAAGACCTATAAGCAGTACATCGACCAGGGATACTGGGAATGCCCAACTTTTTCAGTAGACCAAAAAGTCTAGCTTGCTGTGAGACATTGCCATACGAATAGACCTTTCTGCAAGTTGGACCACCAGTTTCTCAGTATCTATTAGCAGATGAGCCCCACTGCCTTCAAACTGCAACACCCCTGATCCTTCCAAGTACACCCACTGTTTCATGTATCACTTTTGAAGCCTTATATGGAGGACCCGTTCCTCAACAGCCGCCACCACAAGTCAAGATTCAGGTGCAGTATTCAAGGTGTGAGCATACCATGGATTTATATAGTGCCATTATGATATTTACTGTCTTATTATCTATCCTTATCCTAATGGTTCCTAACCTTCTGTTTTTTGTTTTTTGATTTTTTTTGACAGCTGCTGCACAATGAGCAGAGAGAACTATCCACAATGATTCCAAAATCTGTTTCTAAGTGGCAACAACTAACAGCTAATATAGACCCTGTCATTTTGTATGTATAGTTGGAATTATGTTTTCCAATGTGCATTACTTTGCATTTTCAACACTGAGTTTCGTCTGCCATTTTGTTGCCCAGTCACCCAATATTGTGAGATCCCTTTGTAACTCTTCACAGTCTGCTTTGGATGTAACTGTCTTGAGTAATTTTATATAATCTGCAAACTTTGCCATCTCACTGTTTACCCCTTTTTCCATATCTTTATGGGATCACGCTATTTTAATCAATTACTAATCCACGAGAGGACCTTCCCTTTTATTCAATGACATCTTACTTTGCTTGAGAGCCTTTGGTGAGGGACCTTTTCAAAGACTTTCTGAAAATCTAAGTACACTATATCCACTGGATCCCCCTTGTCCACATGCTTGTTGACCCTCTCCAATAATTCTAGTAGATTGGTGAGGCATGATTTCCCTTTACAAAAATGATGTTGACTTTCCCCCAACAAATTATGTTCATCTGTGTGTCTGACAATTCTGTTCTTTACTATAGTTTCAACCAGTTTGCCCAGTACCGAAATCAGGTTTACCAGCCTGTAATTGTCGGGGTCAGCTCTGGAGCCCTTTTTAAAAATTGGCGTCACATTAGCTATCCTCCAGTCATTTGGTACAGAAGCTGATTTAAATGATAGTTTATAACTACAGTTAGTAGTTCTGCAATTTCACATTAGAGTTCCTTCAGAACTCTTGGGTGAATACCATCTGGTTCTGGGGACTTATTACTGTTCAGTTTATCAATTTGCTCCAAAACCTCCTCTAATGACATCTCAATCTGGGACAGTTCCCCAGATTTGTCACCTAAAAAGAATGGCTCAGGTTTGGGAATCTCCCTCAGATCCTCAGTCATGAAGACTGATGCAAATAATTCATTTAGTTTCTCCGCAATTGTCCTTGAGTGCTCATTTAATATCTCGATTGTCCACTGGTTGTTTAGCAGGTTTCCTGCTTCTGATGTACTGAAACATTTTTTGCTATTACTTTTTGAGTCTTTGGCTAGTTGTTCTTCCAATTTTTTTTTTGGCCTTCCTAATTATATTTTTACACTTCATTTGCCAAAGTTTATGCTCCTTTCCATTTTCCTCACTGGGATTTAACTTCCACTTTTTAAAGGATGCCTTTTTGTCTCTTACTGAGTCTTTTACTTTGTTGTTTAGCCATGGTGGCACTTCTTTGGTTCTCTTACTATGTTTTTTAATTTGGGGATATACATTTAAGTTGAGCCTCTATTATGGTGTCTTTAAAAAGTTCCCATGCAGCTTGCAGAGATTTCACTTTTGGCATTGTACCTTTTAATTTCTGTTTAACTAACTTCCTCACTTTTGTGTAGTCCCCCTTTCTGAAAGTAAATGCTACAGTGTTGGGCTGCTGTGGTGTTTTCCCTGCCGCAGGGATGTTAAATTTAATTATATTATGATAATTATTCACAAGCGGTCAAGCTTGGACAGGTTCTTGGATCCTGTGCTCCGCTTAGGACTAAATCAATAATTGCCTCTCCTCTTGGGTTCCAGGACTAGCTGCTTCAATAAGCAGTCTTTTAAGATGTGTCAAAAAACTTTATCTCTGCATCCCGTCCTGAGGTGACATGTACATATACAACTTTATCTCTGCATCCTGTCCTGAGGTGACATTAGATCAAAACCACCTCCTAACAAAACTGACTCCTTCCCATCCTAAAAAACAAGAGGTTCCTTTCACCTCCTCACTAGACTTGTAAAGGCCTGTCTCAAATACACAACCACGCTATGTCAAAAAATCTACAAAGTGGTGAAAATTCTACCTCCTCTTATAGAATCATAGAATATCAGGGTTGGAAGGGACCTCAGGAGGTCATCTAGACCAACCCCCTGCTCAAAGCAGGACCAGTTCCCAACTAAATCATCCCAGCCAGGGCTTTGTCAAGCCTGACCTTAAAAACCTCTAAGGGTGGAGATTCCACCACCTCCCTAGGTAACCCATTCCAGTGCTTTACCACCCTCCTAGTGAAAAAGTTTTTCCTAATATCCAACCTTAGGGCTGGTCTACACTGGGGAGGGGGGCAGTGGATCAATCTAAGATACGCAACTTCAGCTACGTGAATAGTGTAGCTGAAGTCAAAGTCTGTTAGATTGATTTACCTTGGGTCCTCACAGTGCGGGATCGATGGCCGCGGCTTCCCTGTTGACTCTGATACCGCCGCTCACTCCGGTGGAGTTCCGGAGTTGACGGGGAGTGCGTTCGGGGATCGATATAGCGTGTCTTAATGAGATGCGCTATATCGATCCCTGATAAATTGATTGTTACCCGCCGATACGGCAGGTAGTCTGGACATACCCTAAACCTCCCCCACTGCAACTCGAGACCATTACTCCTTGTTCTGTCATTTGGTACCACTGAGAACAGTCTAGATCCATCCTCTTTGGAACCCCCTTTCAGGTAGTTGAAAACAGCTATCAAATCCCCCCTCAGTCCTCTCTTCTGCAGACTAAACAATCGCTGTTCCTTCAGCCTCTCGTCATAAGTCATGTGCTCCAGACCCCTAATCATTTTTGTTACCCTCCGCTAGACTCTTTCCAATTTTTCCACATCCTTATTGTAGTGTGGGGCCCAAAACTGGACACAGTACTCCAGATGAAGCCTCACCAGTGTCGAATAGAAGGGAATGATCACATCCCTCGATCTGCTGGTAATGCCCCCATTAATACAGTCCAAAATGCTGTTAGCTTTCTTGGCAACAAGGGCACACTGTCGACTCATATCCAGCTTCTTGTCCACTGTAACCCCTAGGTTCTTTTCTGCAGCACTGCTGCCTAGCCATTCGGTCCCCAGTCAATAGCAGTGCATGGGATTCTTCCGTCCTAAGTGCAGGACTCTGCACTTGTCCCTGTTGAACCTCATCAGGTTTCTTTTGGCCCAATACTCTAATTTGTCTAGGTCCCTCTGTATCCTATCCCTACCCTGTAGTGTATCTACCACTCCTCCCAGTTTAGTGTCATCTGCAAACTTGCTAAGGGTGCAGTCCACACCATCCTCCAGATCATTAATGAAGATATTGAACAAAACCGGCCCCAGGACAGACCCTTGGGCCACTCTGCTTGATACCTGCTGCCAACTAGACATGGAGTCATTGATCACTAACCATTTAGCCCGATGATCTAGCCAGCTTTCTATCCACTTTATAGTTCATTCATCCAGCCCATATTTCTTTAACTTGCTGGTAAGAATACTGTGGGAGACCGTATCAAAAGCTTTGCTAAAGTCATCCACTGCTTTCCCCTCATCCACAGACCCAGTTATCTCCTCATAGAAGTCAATTAGATTAGTCAGGCATGACTTGCCCTTGGTGAATTCATGCTGACTGTTCCTGATCACTTTCCTCTCCTCTACGTGCTTCAGAATTGATTCCTTGAGGACCTGCTCTGTGATTTTTCCAGGTACTAATGTGAGGCTGACTGGCCTGCAGTTCCCCGGATCCTCCTTCTTCCCTTTTTTAAAGATGGCCACTACATTAGCCTTTTTCCAGTCATCTGGGACCTCCCCCGATTGCCATGAGTTTTCAAAGATAATGGCAAATGGCTCTGCAATCACATCCGCCAACTCCTTTAGCACCCTCAGAAGCACCATGGATTTGTGCTCATCCAACTTTTCTAAATAGTGCTGAACCACTTCTTGCTTCACAGAGGGCTGATCACCTCCTCCCCATGCTGTGCTGCCCAGTGCAGCAGTCTGGGAGCTGACCTTGTGCGTGAAGACAGAGGCAAAAAAAGCATTAAGTACATTAGCTTTTTCCACATCCTCTGTCACTAGGTTGCCTCTCTCATTCAGTAAGGGGCCCACACTTTCCTTGACTTTCTTCTTTTTGCTAACATACCTGAAGAAACCCTTCTTGTTACTCTTAACATCTCTTGCTAGCTGCAACTCCAAGTGTGATTTGGCCTTCCTGATTTCACTACTGCATGCCTGAGCAATATTTTTATACTCCTCCCTGTTCATCTTCAAATCAGGATCGTCACATTCAGGCTGGTGCTGACTGCTGGGATTATTTAAAGGATTCATCCATCCCACTGATGGGGCTGGATGTAGGGGCTGATGCAGCAAATGGAATAATTACCTCCCACCTCAAAAGTATCTTAAACTGAAGCTGAGTGTGTGTGTGTGTTCATGTGTTTAAAGGTCCTCTTCTCACCAGCTACTGCTGGTAATCTTCCTCCTGGATACTGAGACTTTGGCTTCATTGGAGTTGTGCCTCCCCAGCCTGAATGAATATGGGATATATTTGGTTCCTGACAGACAGAAACTGGGCAGACAGTGTGTTTCTCATCTGAGAGGACAATCTCAGGCTTTTGAATTGTGTGTCACAGGCAGTGAAGCCAGTGAAATATGTAAATGCAAACATAATGATGTCTAGCTTTCTTCTGGATATGTGTGTGTGCTACTAGAATGATATTTTTGACTAATACTCAGATTCCTCTGGAACTTGAATGCCGAGTTCTATATCTAAATTATTGGTTTTGGACCAACATCTCATTTGTACTCCATTTCCATACCCCAAAGAAATAAAATTCCCACAGAAATATGAGAGATAGAGAGAAGATATTAAAGGAGAACATGTCAAAGATTTTTTTCTTAGAAGTGTACCTTTTCTCTTCCAATACATTCTACAGTGTACAAATAGCACTAGCAGATGAGGCATACTGTAGTGGATTAAAATGACAGAAAGACAGCTGTGCATATCTGGCATAAATTTGTTGGAACTCATAGATCAAACAGTGGTAATTTGTGAGTTTGAGAATGGTTCATATTTAAGAGTTTTATTGAATAATATAGTTGTTTTTACATGAGAATAGTTGGTGAATGAGTTGGGTTTGTTAGTCAATCAATTAGATTTGACTAGAGATGGCCAGTCAGTAGCCATTTTTAATGGATCAGGTATATTTTCTTTATAGAAAGAACTAAACTAGTTCACAACTTCTTAACCATTACTCAGTCACCTTTCTTCCCTCATGTTTAACCCAGTGGCATCTGCCACTTTGGCCTAGTGGCATCTGCCAAAGGAAAAATGGGTGCCCCCATGCCCTGAATCCTCTCCCTGGCAGAAGCACTAGATGCAGTGAGGCGGGGCAAGCCCCCATGCCCCAACCCTACTCCCTGGCAGGACCACTGGGCAGGCGGGGAGAGGTGGGGCAAGCCCCCCATGACCCGACCCCGCTCCCCAGCACTCCAATCAAACTCAAAGGTAAGAGATTATGGGAAGCATTCTTTAAACAGCAATATATTTTCCTTCTTACACTTCTCAAATCATCGAGAAGTCAATTAACCTAGAGCTAAGCTCCTTAAACTGGAAAATAAATAAAACACATATCTCCAAAAGAAGTGAACAGCTTGAGTTTCAGAGGGAAAAAAAACCCTGCAAGCTTTTACAAAATCCCTAAAACCAGAATATAAAACAAACATGTTGTTCTTCCTCCTCTTAAAATTAATGATAAAATCTAGACCCTTTCCCACCAAAACAAAACAACTGTATTTTGTGTCAGTAAACTGATACTGCACTTGGGTGAAGTACTAAGACAAATACATTCATTGGCTATTTAAAATCACTACATTATAAAGACAGCAGAAGAGCAATATGTATGTTTGAGGCATGTACGTTATTTGAGGGGCTTGCAACCATTTTGTTTTTTCTTGAGTTCAATGGAGCCAGGATTTCACCCCTATCCTTTAATGAGGTCTGAAGCTGAGGGCTGTGATCCCCCTCTTCTTCTTTTGGCCTGTGCTGGAGGGGTGTTGAGGGGGGTGGTTGAACGTTTTTCTGTTGTAACATGGACTCATATTAGGGAAGAGGCTGAGAACCATTGCTTTAATTCATAGGCATCAGCTCTCATTTTGGATAGGAGCTGAGGGTTGCTTAATGTATTGTTTACTTCTCTGGCTTCGGGCTGCCAGGGGAGGGGGTGGTTGAATGGGGCAGGACTGTAGGCAAAATGGGGGCAGGGCTGTGAGGGAAATGGTGGAAGGGGTGGGGCAGTGGGCAGGGCCACAGGCAGATGGAGCAGAACCGGGGTGGGACTGCAGGCAGAAGGGGTGGGGATGGGTCCCCCACTTGCTCTGGCCCAGGGCCCCAGGATACCTTAATCCGCCTCTGGTTCAACCCCATTTTCTGAGGTGTAAAGAAGAGGGGCTGACACATAATCTGCGGTAATTCATCTTCAACTATATGAGGTACTCAATATTGGCTTCAGGAATTTCCTCCAATAATAATATAAGTTTATGGACTTGATCCTTCAAGGTACTTAGCACCACCTCAACATCAACAGGTAAGTACTCAGAAGCTTGCATTAGTGTATAGCACTTTTCAATAGCATGTCTTCAGTAATGATTAAGGTGGTTCTTGTGTCACCTTGAAATAATGCTTTCTGCAAAATTAACAGGATGGCTATAGAGCAGCAGGAATGGAAAATAAATGATTGGGTACTTAGGAACAAAAGGGTGGTTCTAGAAAATGTAAGTGATCAATTTTCTCAATGTTATACTATAGTTCACCTTGCAGAGCAATCCTGATTCCTTAGACAGTGTTGTGGATGCAATAGTGTTTTTCATTACTAGCCGAGTTAGGCACCAAACTTGTTAAATTGAACTAAATAATCATGTTATATATGACAGAATAATTTTATGGAGGTACATCTTCTGTGGCCCTGAATATTTCCATAGCTTACATTAATAATCCTGTAAAGTACCACTATTACTCCAAGATCAGTTATTAAGAAAGTTTGAGAAAATGTGCTTGTTTAACAAAGTGGAAGCCAAGCTAATGAAGCTTAGAATAATTAACTTCTGATAAATTGATCCATGTAAATGTATGGCCTCCTTCTGGGTGCCTCCTTGTGGTGTCAGAGAAGCCTTAGAGGTGGCGTCTTGACTCAGTTTCCCTCTTGGGTCCCCAGTAACTCCATGCAATCTTGTCCACTAGTCCATCAACACAGTATATAAACAAAACATATTGCAAATAGTCCATAACAAAAGTCCCAAAACATAGTCCCATAGATCCAGTGTCTTCTGTCACATCTAGGCTCGTTATCCGTTCTCTTCAATCCCTCTGCCAGGAGAGCTACCCCAGCTTTCCTTCTGCGTTGCAACTCTGCTCTTCACAGCAGGGATCCGACAGCCTCTATGCTGGAAGTATCTTTGCCAGCAGAGCACCCCTCACTCCCTCAGATGCTCTCATTGTTCCTTGTGGCCCAGCTCTCCAGCAAAGAGATGTCAGTGAGTAATCCCCTCTGCTGCTCCCCATTCCTTAAGCATCTCGGGTCCTTGACTCTGGATTTCCATCTTAGAACCAGAAGGCATCTCCCTATGATGTGCCTCCTGCCTTCAGCCCTAGTTCTCTGGCTTAAGAACACCAACCAGCAATACCGTCTTTCTGGTCTCCTGCCGTCAATCTTCTTGCAAGAACCACTTTCTATCTGTGGCAGCTCTCCTCTTTTGCCGTTCTCCTATCTGACTTCTGATCAATCTTTTATAGCCCCCATGTGCTGCCCCATCCTCTTAATTGGCTCAACAGGGTTTAATTGGACTGGAACAGGAGAGCTGACCTCCTGTATGACACAGGCCATAGAACTTCCCCAAAGTAATTCCTAGAGCATAGCTCTTAGAAAAAACATTCAATCTTGATTTAAAAATGGTCAGGTGATGGAGAATCCACCAGGACCATTTGTAAATTGTTCCAATGGTTAATGTCTCTTACTCTTAAAAATGTACACCTTATTTCCAGTCTGAATTTGTCTAGGTTCAGCTTCCAGTCATTGAATCATGTTATACATTTCTCTGCTATAAAATAAATTTTCAGTGTAAGAACAATGAGACTGGGTCTTCTTTCATTTTCACCAATGTAAATCAAGAATAACTTCTTTAAAGTAAGTGCAGTTACAGTTAATATGGGGATAATGATACTCCCTTTATAAAGTGGTTTGAGATCTACTGATGAAAACTGGTAGGTATTATTATTATTATTTATTTTATTACAGCTGGTAAGAACATGATAAGTACCTTCAACAAAAACAACAACAAAAATTTAAAGCTTTTTTTTTTGTTGTTCAAAATCTTTTGTGGAATCTTCCTTTATTGATTAAAACATAAAACTGTTTTGGGTCTTGGTAAAATAAAAACTTTAAAAAATAATATGGTTTCTAAAACCATAAAAAGTTTATCAAATGTTTTTCAATTTTCCCTTTTTTTTTTATAAATAAACAGAAAAATTTCAAACTAAATGAAACATTTCTGCTAAATTCGGGGGCCGGAACGGTTTGGGCGGGGGGAAAAGGCCATTTATCATTAAAAAAAGATTTGTCAGAAAAAGATTAACCAATTCCACTCTACACTGGTATAAACTTATGTGTGGAAATTCACATGCCATGTATTAACTTGATCCAAGGTATTTTGATATGCCGGACTCTCAACATTTTACAATTTATAATGGAAGGATTATCTGTGAAGTAGCAACTCTATATGTGCTGGCTGTGAAATAAGAATAATAATAGTGACATATTTCCTATCTATTGAATCATGATGGTGGAATTAGTCTAATTTGTAAGGGCATTAGAACAGGACATTTGTGATCTTAGTGTTGAATTGGCCTTGCTGATTCAGTCCTCACTCTGATTTAAGTAAAATGGAAGACTTTAAAGAGAAAGATTTCTATAGGAATCCATTCTCTTGTTAAAATATGTGCCCAACAGTTTCAATGGTGGTTTAACAACCTGTTAGACATCATAAATATGTGTTAGCTATCTTGTTGAACCCTTGTCTAAAATCTTCAGTTTTAACCAAAGACACACTAAGCAATTTTAAGACTTGCTGTTTGTAGAGGTCAGTAGGTGGGAGAAAAAAACATTTCTATAACTCACCTTCAGTCAATTTAACTGTGAGACAAACTCAGGGTGATGAGAGCTGTGCCAGCTGTGTGTATGTGCTGACATGTTGCAGAATATGTTTCATGATTCATCAGGCACACCGTGATTGATTGGCCCAGCATACTGGCAGAGTTCAGAAATTTTTTACTTGTCTCTGAATATGTTTTGTGATTTTTTAGGCAATCTCTGATTGATTGGCATGCTGGCAGAGGCTAGATTTTTTTTCATGCCCGAGAATATTTGTTTGATGATTCATCATGCATAGTTTATTGAATGGCACATTGGCAGAATTTTTACATCAGAGAATATGCTTTAAGATTTATTAAATTGACTGTTTCCTGCTGACACCTGTGGCCAAATTCTGCTTTCTAACGTGTTTGTGCATCTAAGAGAGAATTTGGCCCTTGGTTTGGGCTGGATAGGGCAGACCTGGATAATGGGATCATACAGTTTGACTGAGAATGTGAGGCCTTTCAACTCCAAGGCATTGCTTGTCATTGCACATAGAGTTGAAGAAAAGCTTCTCTTTAGAAGGTTATGTAAAAAAACACATGGTAAAGAAGATGTGCTTTACAAATTACTTTTTGTTAATATCAGGCTGGCAACTCCACTGAATAGGAATATCCAAACACAGACAAGATCTGTTCTGTCTTTTATCCAAGTCTGTAAGAGGTGGATTCTCAGAGACAATTATTTAAAGCTATGCCACTTGCCTTGAGTTGCAAAATTATGCTGTTATTCTGCTGTTGGCCTTTAAGCACACACATCACTTGAAAGTAAAAATGGGGAGCCAGGAAAAGACTGTTGAGAACATTACAATGATTCACTGAGACTCCAAATTAGGACATGATTATCAAGAACTATTTACAAAACCAGTTTAGCTTTTAAACACATTTAACAGCAGAAATATTTGTAGGTTGCCACTCTCTCACTCTTGAATCTTATCCTGGAAGATGAGCAAAATGCTCAGAATGTGTAAGAAAAACTGTCACATTACTTGAACATTATACCTCACAGCTTGAAAAAATGGCAATACATATAAAATTTGAATATGATTAAAGTTTTCTGGAGAATGGATCCTTTGTTTTGTCCAGTAAGATGAATGTTCTTTAGAAAGTGAAGTCTTTCCCCACATACACTGGGCTGTAGAGATTACTAAGCGATCATGCATAAAGTTGTTAGTTCATAACTGTACCCAATCCACCCCCAAATTCTCTGTTCACATTGCTCCCAATTCCTCACCTATCCTATCATTACCTTCATTATTTTATTGCTATGTATGAAGACTATATTTTATGTCCTTGCAATTTGGAATCCCTGTACAGAGTACCTTTCAAGAAGACACTGGAATGAGAAATGAAAAGAAATGATTACTGTTGTAACATTCTTTGGTGTTCCAAGGGATAGATGTACCTTTTTGATGGTTTTAATCCTATAATTTATTATTACTATTTCAGGGACTCTGTATAATGTATGAATTCTGATTGATATTGTCAAATTGATATTGTGTATTATGAACAACTGCTATTTTATGAGTGACTATATGTATGTGGATCCACTATTACTGACAGACTGTGTAGCAAATACACACCAGACAGGGACAATGAGAAATACTTAATGGCTAATGACAGTACTGAGACCTCACAAAAATTAGGTAAAAAAGCAGCTGAATCCTTAGAAAAAACAGGTTAACTGATTTCTCAGAAGGGAGGGAAGAACGTAAAAGCAGTGGAAACTCACAAGGAGTAGAACAAAAGAGAACAGGTGACTGAGGCAGCTTTAATAAAAAGGAACAACTCAGGAACAGGGAACCACACAGGAAGAGGACGCAAGGGGCAGGAAAAAATGAGGTCACCAAAGCTGGGTGAGGGGCTCTAGGAGGGAAAGGTCAACCAGTATGTAGCAACTTCATGGGACAGGAGGGCCCTTCCCGTTTTTCTGAGCCCAGATGGACCCAAGGACTCTGGACAACCCAAGGAACTCAGACTCCCTCCCAAAGAATTTCCTGGAGCAGTGAGGAAACTGAAGCAAGGCGTGTTTAGTCTTTTGTATGGTCTGTACTCCCTCATACTTTACATAATTAAGTATAAAAGAGCATGAAGGTGTTAATCTCTGAGCAAAGTGTCTCTGTGTATGGTAACTGCTTCATGACTGCTGCGTGCCCCTGACAGAGTCAAATGTAAACCAGAAGCTTCACTACTATTGAGTGGAGTCTGGCAGATGGGAGTGTATAAGTATCTGGGAGTCTGAAGGGTAAGCACTGAGCCCAGAGGAGCTAAGTGATTGGACAGTGGGTTCCAGCTCTCAGAAAGGAGTGGCAGATAGAAGGTGTGCCCTGAGAGAGTGTCTAGGGACCCAACTATGGGGGCAATGGCTGGATTCCCTTCAGGTTACAGAAGCTTCACAGTACTAGTGAGTGGTCAGGAAGGGAATCTTGCTAGGACCTGTGACAGGATGTGGTAGCTAAAGGGATCTATGTGATAGTGTGAAGCTTTTTAAAACACTGTTTGTTTCTGGATTTACACTTTTTGTCTTAAACTAAAAGCCAGGAGCAAGTCTGTTAGTTTGTCTCAGATATCAATAAGTTAGTAAGTATCAATTATGAGCAGTTCATGAAAGAGCAGCTTCTGAGCCTCTGTGGCAGCGAGGTCTGGCTGCTGACCAGAAGAAATTGGAGCTGGTGGCCATGATGTATTCATATGCCATGAGGCAGGATGAAGCAACAATTCCAGACCAAGGGCCAGGAAGGGTCATTTTTTCTCTTACAGGGCATATGGGTGACTGAGTGCCACAGATGGGGCCCCAGACAATCCAGCAGATGTAGTGGTGATGGTAAGCACTCCAGAGCCATGGAGGCTGGAGCAGGAAAAGCTGCTTGTGGAGTCATAAGAAGCAGGAGGCCATGTGTCAGAGTGAGCAGGAAGAGCTGGAGTGACATAAGATTGCTGAGCCAGACAAACATAGCTGGCTTGAACAGAATAAAAGTGTCCCAGGAGGCAAGACATAAGGATGTGCCTGATCAAGGACTAGCAAGCAAACACATGTAACCCTTCTGCCAGGAGTTGTCAGCAGCAAAAGGGGCTGCGTTCAATTTTCTAAGGGTTTCCTTAAAGGTATTAACACTGCCTCAAGACCCCCACCCAGAAACCTGGGAAACCATATACATTGCCCTGGCACCACTGATGGGCAATTCTTCCCCACTTGCAAGCACTAAGTCCAGGGTTACAACAAAAAAGAACTTTGTGTCCAATTCTGGTGTCCACAATTCAAGAAGGGTAAAACATGATCCAGTGGCTGGAAGTTGAAGCTAGTCAAATTCAGATGGGAAATAAGGCATACATTTTTAACAGAGTAATTAACCATTGGAACAATTTGCCAGGAGATTCTCCATCACTGTCAATTTTAAAATCAAGATTGGATGTTTTTTTCTAAAAGCTATGCTCTTGGAATTAGTTTGGAGAAGTTCTATGGCCTTTGCTATAGATGAGGTCACTCTAGATGATCACAATGGGTCCTTCTGGCCTTGGAATTTCTGAATCTATGGTGGGGGTGGGGTGGGGAAAATAGAATGAATTTGGATAGACCAGTAATTCAGAAAATCTGCAAGGTAAGACTTCCAACCCTCAGGGTGTCTTAACAATAGTCCCAGACTCACTTCTCCTTTGGCCATTGTGAGTGGCTGATATGTTCTGGACACTTCCCTCCTCCCCAGCTCCCCACTCACAGTTAGCTGTCCTAGGCTTGAAGAAGTTCAAGGATTCTAGTAGGTCAGAGAAGTCTGGGCTCCATTATCTAACCCAACTGGACTGATTTCAGCTTCAACTGCTGGGCAAGGAGGCCTACACAGAGTCTCTTGGGTAGGCTGCTGCTCTCTCTGTGGCTTTAGCCCAAGCTGCCTAGCTGTGCCACTGCTCTCTGCTGTACATGCCATTGAAGGTATTGCTGCCATTCTGAGCCATCTATCATCATGGAGAAGCTGTTGCTTCCACCACTCAGTTCTGTCCATCACCTCAGACAAACTGTTGCTGTTCCTGCCACCACCACTACTCCATTTCATATGCTTCCTAAGGGTATGTCTACACTACGAAATTAGGTCGAATTAATAGAAGCCGGTTTTATAGAAATCGGTTGTATACAGCCGATTGTGCATGTCCCCACATAAAATGCTCTAAGTGCTCTAGTCAACGGACCGCGTCCACAGTACCGAGGCTAGCGTCGACTTCCGGAGCATTGCACTATGGGTAGCTATCCCACAGTTCCCGCAGTCTCCGCCGCCCATTGGAATTCTGGGTTGAGATCCCAATGCCCGAATGATGCAAAACAGTGTCGCGGGAGGTTCTGGGTACATGTCGTCAGGCCCCTCCCCCTCCGTCAGAGCAACAGCAGACAATAGATGCACGCCTTTTTACCTGGGTTACCTGTGCAGACAACATACCACGGCAAGCATGGAGCCCGCTCAGCTCATTGTCACCATATGTCATCTGGGTGCCGGCAGATGTGGGACTGCATTGCTACACAGCAGCAGCAGCTAACTGCCTTTTGGCGGTAGATGGTGCAGCATGACTGGTAGCCTTCATTGGCAATCTGGGTGCTGGCAGCTGTGGGGCTGGCAGCCGTAGGGCTGCATTGCACCAGCCCCTTGCCTTTTGGCAGTAGATGGTGTATTACGACCGGTAACAATCCTATTACAAGTTGGATCATTGCACATTAGCAGAGTCTTCCCTGAGCAGCAGATCGTGCAATAGGCCTGAAGGCCATCATCATCATACAGGAAAAATGTGGCTATCAGTCTTAGTACACTAACTGCCAAGCACCCAGAAGATGCCGAGGGCTATCAGTCATGCTGCACTGTCGTCTTAAGATGTAAAAAATAGATTTGTTCTGTATTCATTTGCTTCCCCTCCCTCCGTGAAATCAACGGCCTGCTAAACCCAGGGTTTTCAGTTTAATCTTTGGGGGGGACCATTCTGTGTGACAGTTGTTTGTGTTTCTCCCTGATGCACAGCCACCTTTCTTGATTTTAATTCCCTGTACCTGTACGCCATGTCGTCACTCGGCCCACCCTCCCTCCTTCCCCCGGTCCGTCAGATACTAGTTTCGTGCCTTTTTTCAGACCAGGCGCCATAGCTAGCACTGGGATCATGGAGCCCGCTCAGATCACCACGGCAATTATGAGCACTATGAACACCACACGCATTGTCCTGGAGTATATGCAGAGCCAGGACATGCCAAGGCGAAACCCGGACCAGGCGAGGAGGCGATTGCAGCGCGGCGTCGAGAGTGATGAGGAAATTGACACGGACATAGACCTCTTAAAAGGCACAGGCCCCAGCAATGTGGAAATCATGGTGTTACTGGGGCAGGTTCATGCCATTGAACGCCGATTCTGGGCCCGGGAAACAAGCACAGACTGGTGGGACCGCATCGTGCTGCAGGTGTGGGACGATTCCCAGTGGCTGCGAAACTTTCGCATGCATAAGGGCACTTTCATGGAACTTTGTGACTTGCTTTCCCCTGCCCTGAAGCGCCAGAATACCAAGATGAGAGCAGCCCTCACAGTTGAGAAGCGAGTGGCGATAGCCCTGTGGAAGCTTGCAACGCCAGACAGCTACCGGTCAGTCGGGAATCAATTTGGAGTGGGCAAATCTACTGTGGGGGCTGCTGTGATCCAAGTTGCCAGGGCAATGAAAGACCTGGTGATATCAAGGGTAGTGACTCTGGGCAACGTGCAGGCAATAGTGGATGGTTTTGCTGAAATGGGATTCCCAAACTGTGGTGGAGCTATAGACGGAACCCATATCCCTATCTTGGCACCGGAGCACCAAGCCACCGAGTACATAAACCGCAAGGGGTACTTTTCAATGCTGCTGCAAGCCCTGGTGGATCACAAGGGACGTTTCACCAACATCAACGTGGGATGGCTAGGAAAGGTACATGGTGCTCGCGTCTTCAGGCACTCTGCTCTGTTTCGAAAGCTGGAGGAAGGGACTTTCTTCCCGGACCAGAAAGTAACCCTTGGGGATGTTGAAATGCCTATCATGATCCTTGGGGACCCAGCCTACCCCTTAATGCCATGGCTCATGAAGCCGTACACAGGCAGCCTGGACAGGAGTCAGGACCTGTTCAACTACAGGCTGAGCAAGTGCTGAATGGTGGTGGAATGTGCATTTGAACGTTTAAAAGCGCGCTGGCGCAGCTTACTGACTCGCTCAGACCTCAGCGAAAAGAATATCCCCATTGTTATTGCTGCTTGCTGTGCGCTCCACAATATCTGTGAGAGTAAGGGGGAGACATTTATGGCGCGGTGGGAGGTTGAGGCAACACACCTGGCCGCTGATTATGCGCAGCCAGACACCAGGGCGGTTAGAGGAGCACAGCAGGGCACGGTGCGCATCAGAAAAGCTTTGAAAACGAGTTTTGTGACTGGCCAGGCTACGGTGTGAAACTTCTGTTTGTTTCTCCTTGATGAACCCTCCGCCCCCCCCCACCCGGTTCACTCTACTTCCCTGTAAACCAACCACCCCACCCTCCCCTCCCCATTTCGAGCACCGCTTGCAGAGGCAATAAAGTCATTGTTATTTCACATTCATGTATTCTTTATTAATTCCTCACACAAGTAGGGGGATAATTGCCAAGGTAGCCTGGGATGGGTGGGGGAGGAGGGATGGAAAAGGACACACTGCATTTTAAAACTTTAACTCTTATTGAAGGCCAGCCTTCTGATGCTTGGGCAATCATCTGGGGTGGAGTGACTGGGTGGCCGGAGGCCCCCCCACCGTGTTCTTGGGCGTCTGGGTGAGGAGGCTATGGAACTTGGGAAGGAGGGCTGTTGGTTACACAGGGGCTGTAGTGGCGGTCTCTGCTCCTGCTGCCTTTCCTGCAGCTCAACCATACGCTGGAGCATATCAGTTTGATGCTCCAGCAGACGGAGCATTGACTTTGCCTTCTGTCTGCAAGCTGACGCCACCTATCATCTTCAGCCCGCCAATTGCTCTGTTCATCCCGCGATTCAGCCCGCCACCTCTCCTCTCGTTCATATTGTGCTTTTCTCATGTCTGACATTGACTGCCTCCATGCATTCTGCTGTGCTCTATCAGCGTGGGAGGACATCTGGAGCTCCATGAACATACCATCCCGCGTCCTCCGTTTTCTCTTTCTAATGTTCATTAGCCTCTGTGAAGGAGAAACATTTGCAGCTGGTGGAGGAGAAGGGAGAGGTGGTTAAAAAAGACACATTTTAGAGAAAAATGGGTACACTCTTTCGTTACAAGGTCGCATTTTTCCTCTTATAGTGAGGGCCTGCCGGTTTGGTATGAGAGATCACTCACGCAGTGCCAGGCAACAGATTTCGGCTTGCAGGCAGCCATGGTAAGCCACAGTCTTTTGGCTTTTTTAACCTTCTTAACATGTGGGAATGGTTTCAAACAGCAGCGCCCTCATTTCCCATATCAAGGATGAATTGGGTTGGCCATTTAAAATGGGTTTTCAATGTAAAGGGAGAGGCTGCGGTTTCAGGGTTAACATGCAGCACAAACCCAACTAAACCACCCCCCCACACACACACACCCAATTCTCTGGGATGATCACTTCACCCCTCCCCCCACCGCATGGCTAACAGCGGGGAACATTTCTGTTCAGAAGATCAGGAACAGGCACCTCTGAATGTCCCCTTAATAAAATC
This sequence comes from Malaclemys terrapin pileata, assembly GCF_027887155.1. NCBI lineage: Eukaryota > Metazoa > Chordata > Testudines > Emydidae > Malaclemys > Malaclemys terrapin. The sequence goes on from NC_071506.1 coordinate 166,132,093, forward strand.
ACCCCATTTCAACCACGTGACCGTGAATGATATCACTCTCCTGAGGATAACAAAGAGAGATAAGGAATGGATGTTGTCTCCATGCCAGCAAACACTGGGACCATACGCTGCCATGCTTTGTTATGCAATGATTCCAGACTACGTGCTTTGGGAGTACATGAGGGAGAGCTTTCTGGAGATGTCCCTGGAGGATTTCCGCTCCATCCCCATACACGTTAACAGACTTTTCCAGTAGCTGTACTGGCCGTGATTGCCAGGGCAAATTAATCATTAATCATTAAACACGCTTGCTTTTAAACCATGTGTAATATTTACAAAGGTATACTCACCAGAGGTCCCCTGTGTGCCCTCAGGGTCTTGGGTGAGTTCGGGGGTTACTGGTTCCAGGTCCAGGGTGACAAACATATCCTGGCTGTTGGGGAAACCGGTTTCTCCGCTTCCTTGCTGCTGTGAGCTACCTCCATCCTGATTTTCCTCGTTCCCCGAACCCTCTTCCCTGTGTGTTTCTCCAGTGAGGGAGTCATAGCACACGGTTGGGGTAGTGGTGGCTGCACCCCCTAGAATGGCATGCAGCTCCACGTAGAAGCGGCAAGTTTGCGGCTCTGCCCCGGACCTTCCATTTGCTTCTCTGGCTTTGTGGTAGGCTTGCCGTAGCTCCTTAATTTTCACGCGGCACTGCTGTGTGTCCCTGTTATGGCCTCGGTCCTTCATGGCCTTTGAGACCTTTTCTAATACTTTGCCATTTCTTTTACTGCTACGGAGTTCAGCTAGCACTGATTCATCTCCCCATATGGCGAGCAGATCCCGTACCTCCCGTTTGGTCCATGCTGGAGCTCTTTTGCGATCCTGGGACTCCATCACGGTTACCTGTGCTGATGAGCTCTGCGTGGTTACCTGTGCTCTCCACGCTGGGCAAACAGGAAATGAAATTCAAACGTTCGCGGGTCTTTTCCTGTCTACCTGGTCAGTGCATCTGAGTTGAGAGTGCTGTCCAGAGCGGTCACAATGAAGCACTGTGGGATAGCTCCCGGAGGCCAATAACGTCGAATTCCGTCCACACTACCCCAATTCCGTCCCGCAAAGGCCGATTTTATCGCTAATCCCCTTGTCGAAGGTGGTGTAAAGAAACTGGTTTAAAGGGCCCTTTAAGTCGAAAGAAAGGGCTTCGTCGTGTGAACGTGTCCAAGCTTAATTCGATTTAATGCTGCTAAAGTCGACCTAAACTCGTAGTGTAGACCAGGCCTTAGAGTAGCTGCTCTGCACCCTCCACTGCCATCAGTCTGCACTGTCCACTGTTCAGCAGTCTCAGCTCAACTTTTAGGGAGGGATCAATAACGCTCTCTTTCCCTCTGTCAGCTCTGTCCAGGCTCTCTTACTTCTCTGTGCCTGACAGCAGTCTTGGTCAGGGTGACCCCGGCCACATGCACTGTTGACGTTGTGGTTTTGTATTTCTTATCAAAGTCAATCGCATTTTATTACTTGCAAAGACAAAATGTAACTGAATTTTAAGCAAAGTGCCTCAAACTATCATGTAAAACAAATGGAAAGGAGGCCTGGCTGTAGTGGGGCGGCTGCCCCACTCCCTGAGATTATGGGCTGTGGCAGGCCAGTGGGCCTGCACAGACACACAGTCAATGAGAGAAGGGCTTACTGAGAGCCAATCAGGGCCCAGGTTGGAGACAGCCAATCAGGGCTAGGCTCAGCCCTATAAAAGACTGCACAGGGAGAGAGCAGGTAGTCTGTCTCAGGCCTTTGAGAGGGGAAGGTCTATCTCCAAACTGGGAGACTAGCACCGTGGACAGTGCAGTGCTGGCCAGGCTCAGGGAGCAGAGGGGAGCTCTAGCCTGAGGCCTGCCAGGCTGCAGGCCCTGACTAGAAGGGCCTAGCGGGTGCAAGGAGCTGTAGGGGAAGCGGACAGATGAGGGGAGAGAAGGAGGACAGCGAGGCTGCTGCTAGAGGGTCCCTGGGTCGGGACCCAGAGTAGAGGGCGGGCCTGGGTTCCCCCCTAACCCTTGCAGTAAATCTAGCCATTGGCTGTAGGGACCAGCCAGTACAGACCATGCCAGATCCCTGATGGGAGGCATTAGACTTTGGGGTGTGTGGCTGACTACGGTGGCTGGAAGAGGAGACTGCTGATTGACACCCCCCCTGGAAGGGGGTGAGGAAAGACAGAGGGGCACTGCCGGAGGGCAGTGGTCCCGAAGAGGATGCTGCGAGTTGGTGAGCGACGTGGGCTCAGACACGCCAACCGAGGGCGAGACGATGGTCAGGACACCACTAGGAGGGGGCACTCCACTGGACTGAGCTAATTCCCGGAACAACCGGAGGCGCCATGGTGGTGAGTCCCAACCCCATTACACTGGCCCATTCAGTGAACTTTTGCTGTCCAACAGATCCTGGTAGAGCCTCCCTCACTGGTGGAGCACCCACCCATCTTCAGTTCTAAAGCGACTTATAAGAACGGCCATACTGGGTCAGACCAATGGTCCATTTAGCCCAGTATCCTGTCTTCCAACAGTGGCCAATGCCTGGTGCTCCAGAGGGAATGAACAGAACAGGCAATCATCAAGTGATCCATCCCCTGTCATCCACTCCCAGATTCTGGCAATGAGAGGCTAGGAACACCCAGGGCATACAGTTGCATCCCTGACCATATTGGCTAATAGCCATTGATGGACCTATCCTCTATGAACTTACCTAATTTTTTTTAACCCCATTATAGTTTTGGCCTTCACAACATTCCCTGGCAATGAATTCCACAGCTCCAGCATGTTTTGTTTCACCTGAAATGGACTTTTTCAATTTGCCAAAATTTTTCAGAATTTTCAGGTTCAATTCCATCTGAACCATTTCTTTTCCCCCCGGAACTGCCTGCAAACCAAAAATAATCTCCATTCTACCCCTACAAGAGCAAGCGGGGGGGAGAAAGAACATGGAACTACAAGGATGTTGCTAAAGTTATGAAATTAAATGTTCCAGTAATTTTATAAACCTTGTATTTACTTCAGCTGGCTGTGTGTTTGTGTGATCAATAAAGTTTACTTTTATTTATTTTCTCTGTGTCAAAAGCCCACAAAGCATACTTTTATTTTAACTGCAATATATCCCTAATCCACTCTTCCACAGAATCTCTCACCTTAGCTCATACATTTTACATAATAGTTAGACACTACACAAGGATAAACTCATCACCAACACAGCAAACAATAATATTCAATAGTAGTAAATGCTAACATTTAAGTCTGCCTATATGAATTGTAGAGTATTATCCACCCCAAAATCCTCTGCATTTTGAAAATATGTCCAAAGACCATTTCTGATTTTGGTTGTACACCTTGAATGAGATTCTGTTCTGATTTGCTGCCCAGGTGGAAGGGGAACCAAGGTGTGTTAAGCCACCTTTATATCCTCCCAGTCCTGAGCTGCTCTGTGTCCCTCAGTGTAATTTGGACAGCTCTGAGGGAGCTGTCTAAATTATGGCAGCCTCCCCAAATTGAAACACTGCCCAGTATCTCTGTTGTGTTATGGTCTCACCTATGACATATTTTTTTCTGGCCCTTGCCTTGCCCCCAGTATGCCCCCAATGCAGGGCATGCAAGGAGGTCCTCAGAAGACAGCCTTATGGCTGTGTTCTTCAGGTCCTGCATGAGCAGAAATGATCCCCAATGAGATTTGGGGCTTTTTAGTTCCCCTTTACTCCTCATTGGCTCTTTTACCTTGCGTCAGGGCCAGGGCCAGAGACAGGAATAAGGATCTCATCCCTTGTTTGTCCTGTTCTAAATTAGCTTCATCACCCCACAATGTATTGAAAAAAATCATGCTTACTTCCACAGATATTGTGCATGATACAGTTTGGAGATGTCTAACAGGGCAGCACTCTGCTCCTGCTCTCCGGTGTCACAGAAATCTGTTTAGACTTTGCTGGTTAAGTAGCAATGTTGTGTATCTTATTTATATTCCCTTCATGGACACCTTTACAGTCCTGTGCAGCAATGCTATTTACAGTGTCCCCTGTACCTTTAGCCCTTTCCCAAGTTCCTGAGAGGATCAGAAATGTCCCTTCCTTGAGACGTCCACCAGTCTGGGCTCCGCTAGCCCTGTTTCTTTTCCTCCCCAGCACTTCCTTCCTGTATTTTTATCAATGTCTATCTAGCAAGCTAATTAATTACTTAGCCACCCAACCTGATTCCCTTCCCCACTCTAATAGGTACCAGTGATCAGAGTGCTGGCTTACCTGTTAGCCCCCCTGCACTCTGTCACAAGATGTTATTGGCACATTGCTAATGTCACTGTCATTGTGTGTCAACAAATATCTTCACCTTGCTTTAAGCCTTGCTAGAGCACGCTTCACCACCATCCTACACCTGCTGAGTGTTGAAATACTCTCTGGCCTTATGTAATCAGGCTATGGTTCCAAGGGCAATAGCAACATTGAATACGCTGATTCATCACCCAAAGTCACTGTAGGGATGGAGACACAATACAGTGGGTTGGGAAGAGTGTTTCCCTCTGTGTGCTCTTCTAAAATGCAGAGTTTTTAACAAATCTGACATAATGGTCTTTGTCTCCCACCCATCCCCCAAGAGACAGCCATGGTGATCTGCTAAGATTAGCATCACAACAGAATGATAGCCTTGTTGCCGGCCCAGAGGGCCCGAGGGGGGCAACAGGGGGTTCATTGCCCAGTGTGCGTCGCACCAATAGACACACCAGGGTGGAGAAGCAAACCAAATTTATTCGAGATCTCGAAAAGGCACTCAGGAGACCAGCATGTCTCAAATCAGAAGCGCAACAAATACAAGCAAGTTTACCATTTTATATTCTAAGCTGTTTTGTGTAAGCCTATTGTTCTGTTTCCCCCTCTACCCCTCCCTTCCCAACAGCAGTTACAGCAGGTACTACATTGTGGCGTGTTAGAAAAGTTCTCGTCCGCATATTTATCTTTGGCTTTGTAGGCCTCTACGTAGTAGACTTCCCCCTCCCTCACCTCCTTCCTTATCACTACTGCTTTCGCTAGTGTGAGCGAAACTGCAGCTGTCTGCTAAAAAAAGGTGACCATTACATATTCTGCTTTTAGGCTGGTTAGCATTGAGGCTGGTTAAAGTTCAAAAGATGGAGTTGCTTTAGCTCACTTAGACCCACAGTAGGGGGGTTTCATCGGCACTTATGGCCTTCCACCCGAGTTACCTGGTAGCTATGCCTAGTGACATCAACAGCCTTTTCTGTTCAAATGCCCCAGATTTGATGAGGGTGGGGGTGGGAGAATAGATAGAATGACCACAAGTATTATTTGTAGCTCCAGTATGGTTTGGGATTGTTCAGACTCTTTGGTGATCCCCAGCACATTTACCACCTTAATCACACACCCCTGAAATGCTCCATGTAATGCCATATAAACCAACATAGTAACTGCGCCTACCATGGACTTCCCAATCCCATACATTGTATGCATATCATAAAGCCCCAGAGTTGGAGTCCCTCTACAAAACCCCAACATAGCCATCAAATTACCCTCCACACTAAAACGTCAATCCTCCTCTCCACCAACCAGTTCTACTCCATCTCTCAATGTCATTAATCTTCCCTTCTCCTGAGTCCACTAGTGACACCACCTTCAAGTACCTCAGTTACTGCTTCCTCCAGTACATTTGTTTCCCGTCTCCTTCACAGTCCTTTAGTTCCATCTTGTAACACGGTCCATTAGTCTTCTCCTCCCAGCCACTCAGATTTCCCTTTGAAATCCTTAGTTCTCCTCCTCCCCATTCCTTTGTTGTCCCCTCTTTTCCTCCCATTTCTTCTCCCCTTCACACAGAGGCTGAGGTGGGCTCCTTGCTCAATAGATGTGGCAAGTTCTGCCTCTGGTTGCTTGGTTCTTCTCCTTTTCTCTTCTCTTACCCTGCCAATTCAGGGCTCCCTGCTCTGGATTACCCCTCCAAACCCCTCTGGGTCTCTCATTGAAGGACAAGGAAACAAATGAAAGCAGGGAGGGTGCTGATTGGATGGCAGAGGAAGGAACCTCAGCCATCAATCACACTCATTTTGCAGTTGTTCAAAACTGATCTAGTTACATGGGCACAATTTTTTCATGTAGATAAGATCACACTTGTGTTAGATTGTAGTTTCCTTACTTTCTGGTTAATCTGAATATCTAGTAATACATTTGTGATGTTATTGATATAATCTGGGACCATATAGATCAGTGTTGCGACCAAGGTCCTGTAGTGGCACCCAGATCTTGTATAAAGGGGGTCAAATGGGGTGTCTAAGACAAGGTTATGGTTTATGGGTTATGATTATGCTGTCTATATGTGTGTACCAATTTTGTAGTTGAAGTTGTGCGTATTGGCTCTATACTGTCTGTGTTTCAAACTTATGCTATCCCAGACAAACTGGTGCTAGCTCTGCCTAGCCTGCTTGATGGCCCATTAAGGACCATCAGCTATACAATGGACCCATTGAGAGAAGGCAGATACGCCTTGTAACTCAGCAAAGTATGCAGGGACTGTCCCAGGTGACTCCAGGCTCCATTTTGCTGTAATTTTCCACAGTAAGAACAAAGAGGTGTTCTTACACCTGGAAAAGACTATATAAGGCTGATGCCTCATCTCCATCTTGTCTTCAATCCTGCTTCATACCTCTGGAGGAACTTTGCTACAAGCTGAAGCTTTGAACAAAGGACTGAGGACCCATCCCAGCGGGGGATGTATTCCAGAGACTTGATTTGAACCTGCAGTTTATTCTATCGCTGCTGCAAGCCTGAACCAAGAACTTTGCCATTACTGTATGTAATTGATTCCATTTAACCAATTCTAACTCTCATCTCTATCTTTTTCCTTTTATAAATAAACCTTTAGATTTTAGATTCTAAAGGATTGGCAACAGCATGATTTGTGGGTAAGATCTGATTTATATATTGACCTGGGTCTGGGGCTTGGTCCTTTGGGATCAGAAGAATCTTTTTCTGTTACTTGGGTATTAGTTTTCATAACCATTTGTCCCCATAATGAGTGGCACTGCTGGTTATACTGGGAAACTGGAGTGTCTAAGGAGATTGCTTGTGAGACTTGCGGTTAGCCAGTGGGGTGAGACCGAAGTCCCCTTAGTCTGGCTGGTTTGGTTTGCCTCAGAGGTGGAAAAAACCCCAGCCTAGGGCTGTAACTGCCCTGTTTAAGCAATTTGTCCTGAGTTGGCACTCTCAGTTGGGTTCTGCCAGAACCGCATTGTCACAGTGGCGTAGTCGTGCTTAGATCCACAGAACCAGGTCAATTAAGCTTTGGGCCAGAACCCCACGCTATCCAAATTTGAATTTTGGGATTGAGAGTTTTGTTGGTTAAAGAGCTGCTGCAATGGCTGAGCAAAGAGCATATGAGGGACTTGGCAAAAAAACCCTGGAAAAATTGTGTTCAGAAAAGAGGATAAGCTTTAGAAGGAAAGCTACAAATCAAGAACTGAGAAATCTGTTAATAGCCAGTGATCACGGGGCAAGAGGCTACAGAAGATGCAGAAAAAATTAGGATGCAAAAGGCGAGAAGTAAACTGCAATTTGAGCATGAACAGAAACTAGCAGATCTTCGATTGCTGGAGAAGCAAAAAATAGCAGAATTAGAGAAGGAGGCTGCTGAGAGAGAGAGAAAGAAGCCGATCAAAGAAAGAAGGAGGCTGATGAGAGAGAAGAGAGAGCTCGTAAGGGGGTCTAGAGCTGCTCACTGCTGAACAGGAGATGGCCAGACTTCAGCTCCAAGTAATGGAAGAGCGGAGAAAGTCATCCCCACCTGGTACTCCACTTCCCCCCCGCCATGAGAAAAACTGGGAAAGGATGTGTCCCATTTACAATGATACTGAGGATATAGAGGAGTTTTTGTCTACCTTTGAACACCTCTGCAATCTGTACCAGATCCCCGAGGGTCAGCGAATGCCTGTCCTGCTGACCAGACTGACTGGAAAAGCCAGGGAGGTATTTAATGAATTGGGGGAACAAGAAGTCTTAGATTATGAGCGGTTTAAGGATTCTGTGTCAAGGCGGTTCAAGGTTACTCCTGAATCTTACAGAGTTAAGTTTAGAAAGTTTAAAATGTCTAAGGATTGTACTTTTGTAGAATGTGCTCATAAGCTGATGGGTTTTGTTAAAATGTGGGTTGTGGGAGCCAAGGTGCATGGGAATTTTGAAAAACTGCTGGATTTAATCACTTTGGAACAGTTCTTAGACATTGTGCCTGACAATGTGAGAGCAGCTGTGTGTGATAGGGACCCTGAGTCAGTCCTACGGGCAGCAGAGATTGCGGATGCCCATACCCAAAACAGGGCTTGAGAAGGGTGTAAAACCCCAGGGAAAACTAATCACCACTCTCCCCAGTTCAAGAGGAGGGAAGGATTTAAAAGTAAACCTGTCCCTGACTCTTCTAAAGGAGTTCAAGGGGGCCCGGAGGGTAGGAACTCTCATCCCAGGACGGAACAGATTACATGCTATCACTGTGGTATGCTGGGCCACATGAGACCAGACTGCCCGACCCTGAAGGGCAGCCCAAAGCCAACAACCCCAAATACCACGATAAATGCCAACTCCATTACCCTGAGCACTCAGGCTGAACCCAAGCCACAACAGCTCCACCTTAAGTTCAGGTGCAAGCACAGCAGTAGCTAATGTAAACCCCATCGTCTCCAGTGGCATGGGAGGAGGTGATAAGTTCACCAGTTATGTCAGGACTGAGGCATGGCAGGGAAGTGAGAGGTTTATCATGGAGGCAAAGGTCAAGAATGTTAAATGCACGGGATGGCGAGACACTGGCTTGGATGTAACTATAGTCAAGGGACATCTGGTAAAGCCGGAGGACATGCTGCCAGGGGAGTATGTGACGGTAGTGGCATTATCCAAGTACTCTGTGGACCTGCCGATGGCTAGAATCCACCTGGAGTGGAATGGCTTTAAAGGGGATGTGAAGGCTGCTGTCTGGGATTTGATTCCGGCTAATGTCTTGGTAGGAAATAACATATTGGGGGTGCCTGGCCAAGTTAATGTAGTGACCAGATCACAGAAAGAATTTGGGGCTGTGGCAGATACCCTGACTGATGGCAGTGAGGGGGGCAGCAAACAGACAGAGAGTGCCTCTCAAAATGGATCAGGTGAGGGTTTGTCTGAAATATCAGAGATGATTCTAAATCCAAACAAAACCCAGAGTGAATTCATTGTGGCTCAGCAGGGTGATGTATCTCTAGAGAGAGCCAGGAATAATGCTCAGAGTCAGGTCCCAGCCTGTGAAGAGAGAGGCAGGTTTTTTATGCAGGATGGGCTGTTGTATAGGGAACCGCCTAGGGGAAGAAAGAATTCCCAAGCAGCAGCTCACAAACAGCTTGTGGTACCTAAGAGTTACCGCAAAGATTTGTTGAAGTTGGCTCATGATAGTCCCTTTGCAGGACATCTGGCTATAGGCAAAACGTGTGACAGGCTAGAGCAGAATTTCTACTGGCCTCACCTTTTTGGGTCAGTGAGAGATTACTGCAGGAGCTGTGAGCTGTGCCAGAAGCGTAAGGGGTTAAGGGGGCCTAGCAAGGTGCCCCTCCAGCCTCTGCCCATTATTGGGGAGGCTTTTGCCAGAGTAGCTGTGGATATTGTGCGGCCACTCCCAAAACCTTCCAGAAATGGGAAGAAATACATCCTGGTGTTGGTAGATTTTGCTACCAGATATCCAGAGGCTGTAGCCTTGGCTAATATCGAGGCAGAGACAGTGGCAGTGGCCTTGTTCTCTATTTTTATCAGAGTGGGTTTTCCCAAGGAAATATTGTCTAACCATGGGTCTAACTTTATGTCTGTGGTTTTCAAGCAGTTGTGGGAGTTATGTGGGGTGAAGCACCTGAAAGCCGCTCCCTACCACCCCCAGACTAATGGTCTAGTGGAGAGGTTCAATGGAACCCTGAAGTCTATGTTGAAAATGTATGTGGATAGACGCCAGAATGACTGGGATTTTATGCTGCCGTATCTATTATATGCATACAGGAGTGTGCCCCAAGAGTCTACAGGGTTTGCTCCCTTTAAACTGCTCTATGGAAGGCAGGTCCGGGGGCCCCTAGATTTGGTTCGTGACTCGTGGGAAGGTAATGTGGAGGAGGCAGAGCAGCCGGTGGCCGAGTATGTGGCTCAATTCAAGGAAAGTTTGCAGGAAATGTTGAAGTTGGTTGAGCAGAATCTGAAAAAGAGCCAGAATACTCAGAAAGCCTGGTATAACAGAGATGCTAAAGAAAGAGCGTTTGAAATAGGGGACATGGTGTTGGTGCTAGATCCTGTCCGGAAGAACAAAATGAAAGATGTTTGGTCTGGACTCATGGAGGTAGTAAAAAGGATTAATGAGGTTACCTATGATGTGAGGAAGTCCCAGGTCCAGAGAAGTGTGCAAACAGTGCATGTGAACAGAATGAAGGCTTACCATGCAAGGGAGGTAAATGTGAACATGATCTGTTATGCTAAGGAAGAGGCAGGGTCCGTCCCTTTGATTGACATGGTTGCTGAAAGCCAGGAGGAGACACCTCTCAAGAGCATTGAGATGGGGGAGGATTTAACTCCCCCCCTCAAAGAAAGGAACTGCTGATGCTGTTAAAACACCACAAGCGAACATTCTCCAATAGGCCAGGGCTCACAGATAGAATGACACACTCCATTCAGACGGTGGGTCCCCGCCCAACCCCTAGCAGAGTTACAGGGCCAAGGGAGAGATGCAAAGACAGATCCAGGAAGAGGTGGACAGCATGTTGACAATGGGAATAATCACCAGATCCCAGAGCCCCTCCCATTGTAATGGTGCCAAAAAAGGATAAGACCATGAGGTTTTGTGTGAATTACAGGAAGCTAAATGCTATCACCCAGCCTGACGCTTACCCCACACCCAGAACAGAGGATCTACTGGATACACTGGGAGGGGCAAGGTTTATAAGCACCCTGGACCTGACTGAGGGGTACTGGCAAATACCCCTGGATGCCGAGGCACAAAAAAAATCCGCTTTCATAGTGGAATCAGGCCTATATGAGTTCAAAGTGCTGCCCTTTGGGATGCGAAATTCAGGGGCTACGTTCATGAGACGTAGGCCTGGTCTACACTACGAGTTTAGGTCGACTTTAGCAGTGTTAAATCGAATTAAGCCTGGACATGTTCACACAACGAAGCCCTTTCTTTCGACTTAAAGGGCCCTTTAAACTGGTTTCTTTACACCACCTTCGATGAGGGGATTAGCGATAAAATCGGCCTTTGTGGGTCGGAATTGGGGTAGTGTGGACGGAATTCGACGTTATTGGCCTCCGGGAGCTATCCCACAGTGCTTCATTGTGACCGTTCTGGACAGCACTCTCAACTCAGATGCACTGACCAGGTAGACAGGAAAAGACCCGCGAACGTTTGAATTTCATTTCCTGTTTGCCCAGAGTGGAGAGCACAGGTAACCACGCAGAGCTCATCAGCACAGGTAACCGTGATGGAGTCCCAGGATTGCAAAAGAGTTCCAGCATGGACCTAACGGGAGGTATGGGATCTGCTCGCCATATGGGGAGATGAATCAGTGCTAGCTGAACTCCGTAGCAGTAAAAGAAATGGCAAAGTATTACAAAAAGGTCTCCAAGGCCATGAAAGACCGAGGCCATAACAGGGACACACAGCAGTGCCGCGTGAAAATTAAGGAGCTACGGCAAGCCTACCACAAAGCCAGAGAAGCAAATGGAAGGTCCGGGGCAGAGCCGCAAACTTGCCGCTTCTACGCGGAGCTGCATGCCATTCTAGGGGGTGCAGCCACCACTACCCCAACCCTGTGCTATGACTCCGTCAATGGAGAAACACACAGGGAAGAGGGTTCGGGGAACGAGAAGATGAGGATGGAGGTAATGTAGGTAGCTCACAGCAGCAAGGAAGCGCAGAAACCGGTTTCCCGAACAGCCAGGATATGTTTGTCACCCTGGACCTGGAACCAGTAACCCCCGAACTCAACCAAGACCCTGAGGGCACACAGGGGACCTCTGGTGAGTGTACCTTTGTAAATATTACACATGGTTTAAAAGCAAGCATGTTTAATGATTGATGATTAATTTGCCCTGGCAATCGCGGCCAGTACAGCTACTGGAAAAGTCTGTAACATGTATGGGGATGGAGCAGAAATCCTCCAGGGACATCTCCAGAAAGCTCTCCTTCATGTACTCCCAAAGCCTTTGCAAAAAGTTTCTGGGGAGGGCTGCCTTATCCCGTCCACCATGGTAGGACACTTTACCACACCAGGCCAGTAGCACGTAGTCTGGAATCATCGCATAACAAAGCATGGCAGCGTATGGTCCCGGTGTTTGCTGGCATGCAGACAACATCCATTCCTTATAGCTCTTTGTTATCCTCAGGAGAGTGATATCATTCACGGTCACCTGGTTGAAATGGGGTGATTTTATTAAGGTGACATTCAGAGGTGCCTGTTCCTGCTCTTCTGAACAGAAATGTTCCCCGCTGTTAGCCACGCGGTGGGGGGAGGGGTTAAGCGATCATCCCAGAGAATTGGGTGTGTGTAGGGGGGGTGGTGTACTTGGGTTTGTGCTGCATGTTAACCCGGAAACCGCAGCCCCTCCTTTTACATTGAAAACCCATTTTAAATGGCCAACCCAATTCATCCTTGATATGGGAAATGAGGGCGCTGCTGTGTGAAACCATTCCCACATGTTAAGAAGGTTAAAAAAGCAAAAAGATTGTGTCTTACCATGGCTGCCTGCAAGCCGAAATCTGTTGCCTGGCACTGCGTGAGTGATCTCTCATACCAAACCGGCAGGCCCTCACTATAAGAGGAAAAATGCGACCTTGTAACGAAAGAGTGTATCCATTGTTCTCTAAAATGTGTCTTTTTTAACCACCTCTCCCTTCTCCTCCACCAGCTGCAAATGTTTCTCCTTCACAGAGGCTAGTGAACATTAGAAAGAGAAAATGGAGAACGCAGGACGATATGTTCACGGAGCTCCAGATGTCCTCCCACGCTGATAGAGCACAGCAGAATGCGTGGAGGCAGTCAATGTCAGACATGAGAAAAGCACAATATGAACGAGAGGAGAGGTGGCGGGCTGAATCGCGGGATGAAAAGAGCAAGTGGCGGGCTGAAGATGATAGGTGGCATCAGCTTGCAGACAGAAGGCAAGAGTCAATGCTCCGTCTGCTGGAGCATCAAACTGATATGCTCCAGCGTATGGTTGAGCTGCAGGAAAGGCAGTAGGAGCAGAGACAGCCGCTACAGCCCCTGTGTAACCAACAGCCCTCCTCCCCAAGTTCCATAGCCTCCTCACCCAGACGCCCAAGATCACGGTGGGGGGTCTCCGGCCACCCAGTCACTCCACCCCAGATGATTGCCCAAGCATCAGAAGGCTGGCCTTCAATAAGAGTTAAAGTTTTAAAATGCAGTGTCCCCTTTTCCATCCCTCCTGCCCCACCCATACCAGGCTACCTTGGCAATTATCCCCCTACTTGTGTGAGGAATTAATAAGGAATGCATGAATGTGAAATAACAATGACTTTATTGCCTCTGAAAGCGGTGCTCGAAGTGGGGAGGGGAGGGTGGGGTGGTTGGTTTACAGGGAAGTAGAGTGAACCGGGTGGTGCGGGGCGGAGGGTTCATCAAGGAGAAACAAACAGAAGTTTCACACCGTAGCCTGGGCAGTCACAAAACTCATTTTCAAAGCTTCTCTGATGCGCACCGCGCCCTGCTGTGCTCCTCTAACTGCCCTGGTGTCTGGCTGCGCGTAATCAGCGGCCAGGCGAGTTGCCTCAACCTCCCACCCTGCCATAAATGTCTCCCCCTTACTCTCACAGATATTGTGGAGTGCACAGCAAGCAGCAATAACAATGGGGATATTCTTTTCGCTGAGGTCTGAGCGAGTCAGTAAGCTGCGCCAGCGCGCTTTTAAACGTCCAAATGCACATTTCACCACCATTCGGCACTTGCTCAGCCTATAGTTGAACAGGTCCTGACTCCTGTCCAGGCTGCCTGTGTACGGCTTCATGAGCCATGGCATTAAGGGGTAGGCTGGGTCCCCAAGGATCACGATAGGCATTTCAATATCCCCAACGGTTACTTTGTGGTCCGGGAAGAAAGTCCCTTCCTCCAGCTTTCGAAACAGACCAGAGTGCCTGAAGACGCGAGCATCATGTACCTTTCCTGGCCATCGCACGTTGATGTTGGTGAAACGTCCCTTGTGATCCACCAGGGCTTGCAGCAGCATTGAAAAGTACCCCTTGCGGTTTATGTACTCGGTGGCTTGGTGCTCTGGTGACAAGATAGGGATATGGGTTCCGTCTATGGCCCCACCACAGTTTGGGAATCCCATTTCATCAAAACCATCCACTATTGCCTGCACGTTTCCCAGAGTCACTACCCTTGATATCACCAGGTCTTTCATTGCTCTGGTAACTTAGATCACAGCAGCCCCCACAGTAGATTTGCCCACTCCAAATTGATTCCCGACTGACCGGTAGCTGTCTGGCGTTGCAAGCTTCCACAGGGCTATCGCCACTCGCTTCTCAACTGTGAGGGCTGCTCTCATCCTGGTATTCTGGCGCTTCAAGGCAGGGGAAAGCAAGTCACGAAGTTCCATGAAAGTGCCCTTACGCATGCAAAAGTTTCGCAGCCACTGGGAATCGTCCCACACCTGCAGCACGATGCGGTCCCACCAGTCTGTGATTGTTTCCCGGGCCCAGAATCGGCGTTCCACGTCATGAACCTGCCCCAGTAACATCATGATTTCCACATTGCTGGGGCCTGTGCCTTGTGAGAGGTCTATGTCCATGTCAATTTCCTCATCACTCTCTTCGCCACGCTGCAATCGCCTCCTCGGCTGGTCCGGGTTTCACCTTGGCATGTCCTGGCTCTGCATATATTCCAGGACAATGCGCGTGGTGTTCATAGTGCTCATAATTGCCGCGGTGATCTGAGCGGGCTCCATGATCCCAGTGCTAGCTATGGCGCCTGGTCTGAAAAAAGGCGCGAAACTAGTATCTGACGGACCAGGGGACGAAGGGAGGGCGGGAGGGAGGGAGGGCTGAGTGACGACATGGCGTACAGGTACAGGGAATTAAAATCAAGAAAGGTGGCTGTGCATCAGGGAGAAACACAAACAACTGTTACACAGAATGGTCCCCCCAAAGATTAAACTGAAAACCCTGGGTTTAGCAGGCCGTTGATTTCACGGAGGGAGGGGAAGCTAATGAATACAGAACAAATCTATTTTTTACATCTTAAGCTGGCAGCCGATGGTGCAGCATGACTGATAGCCTCTGCAGTACGACGACGACGGATACCAGTCATAATATACCATCTTCTACCAAAAGGCAAGGGGCTGGTGCAATGCAGCCCTACGGCTGCCAGCCCCACGGCTACTAGTCATGCTACACTGTCTACCGCCAAAAGGCAGTTAGCTGTGCTGCTGTGTAGCAATGCAGTACCACGTCTGCCGGCACACAGATGACATATGGTGACGGTGAGCTGATCTGAGCGGGCTCCATGCTTGCCACGGTATGTTGTCTGCACAGGTAACCCAGGTAAAAAGGCGTGAATCTATTGTCTGCCGGTGCTCTGACGGAGGGGGAGGGGCCTGACGACATGTACCCAGAACCCCCCGCAACACTGTTTTGTATCATTCAGGCACTGGGATTTCAACCCAGAATTCCAATGGGCTGCGGAGATTGCGGGAACTGTGGGATAGCTACCCATAGTGCAATGCTCCAGAAGTCGACGCTAGCCTCGGTACTGTGGACGCGGTCCGCCGACTAGAGCACTTAGAGCATTTTATGTGGGGACACACACAATTGGCTGTATACAACTGATTTCTATAAAACCGGCTTCTATAAATTCGACCTAATTTCGTAATGTAGACATACCCTTATAAATAAGGTACTACGCGGATTAGAATCTTTTGCCAGGGCCTATATAGACGACCTGGCCGTATTCAGCAGTTCGTGGCAAGATCACCTGAACCACATAGGGATTGTGCTGCACCGGCTCAGGGAGGCCAATCTAATGGTTAAGGTTTCTAAATGCAAAATGGGAGCTGCTGAGGTGACCTACCTGGGGCACAGGGTGGGCAATGGGCAGCTGCGCCCAGAGCCTTTAAACGTAGAGGCCATTAAAAACTGGCCAACCCCTAGAACTAAAAAGCAGGTCCAATCCTTCATTGGTCTTGCCAACTATTACAGGAGATTTGTGCAGGGATTCAGTGACATTGTTGCTCCCATTGCAGACCTGACGAAAAAGGAAAAACCAGACCGGGTGCTATGGCCGGAGGCCTGTGAGCAGGGTTTTCAAAGCATAAAAAGCGCTTTGGCCAAAGAGCCTGTTTTGGCCAGCCCAGATTTCGAAAAGCCTTTTTTACTATGTACAGATGCTTCCAATATTGGGCTGGGGGCAGTGCTAATGCAAGAGGGGGAAGGAGGTAAGAGACATCCCGTGGCATATCTAAGTAAGAAATTGTCCCCCACTGAGCAAAATTACGCTACCATTGAAAAGGAATGTTATGCCATTGTCTGGGCTGTCAAGCAACTTA
This sequence comes from Malaclemys terrapin pileata, assembly GCF_027887155.1. Lineage (NCBI taxonomy): Eukaryota > Metazoa > Chordata > Testudines > Emydidae > Malaclemys > Malaclemys terrapin. The sequence goes on from NC_071506.1 coordinate 166,148,627, forward strand.
AGCCCTATTTGTACAATAAAAAATTCACTGTGTTGAGTGATCATGCCCCTCTGGTCTGGCTGCACAAGGCCAAGGGCAACAACTCCAGGTTGCTGCATTGGAGTTTAGCCCTTCAGGAGTATGAAATGAATATAGTCCACATAAGGGGAAAGGAAAATATTGTAGCTGATGCATTGTCCAAAATGGAAAGCTCTTAGGATGCAGTCAGTGATGTTTGTGACATCCCTTCCTGCATCAATTTTGCGTTGGGGGTGTGACGTAATTGATATAATCTGGGACCATAAAGATCAGTGTTGCGACCAAGGTCCTGTAGTGGCACCCAGATCTTGTATAAAGGGGGTCAAATGGGGTGTCTAAGACAAGGTTATGGTTTATGGGTTATGATTATGCTGTCTATATGTGTGTATCAATTTTGTAGTTGAAGTTGTGCATATTGGCTCTATACTGTCTGTGTTTCAAACTTATGCTATGCTGCTGGGTGACATCCCAGACAAACTGGTGCTAGCTCTGCCTAGCCTGCTTGATGGCCCATTAAGGACCATCAGCTATACAATGGACCCATTGAGAGAAGGCAGATACACCTTGTAACTCAGCAAAGTATGCAGGGACTGTCCCAGGTGACTCCAGGCTCCATTTTGCTGTAATTTTCCACAGTAAGAACAAAGAGGTGTTCTTACACCTGGAAAAGACTATATAAGGCTGATGCCTCATCTCCATCTTGTCTTCAATCCTGCTTCATACCTCTGGAGGAACTTTGCTACAAGCTGAAGCTTTGAACAAAGGACTGAGGACCCATCCCAGCGGGGGATGTATTCCAGAGACTTGATTTGAACCTGCAGTTTATTCTATCGCTGCTGCAAGCCTGAACCAAGAACTTTGCCATTACTGTATGTAATTGATTCCATTTAACCAATTCTAACTCTCATCTCTATCTTTTTCCTTTTATAAATAAACCTTTAGATTTTAGATTCTAAAGGATTGGCAACAGCGTGATTTGTGGGTAAGATCTGATTTATATATTGACCTGGGTCTGGGGCTTGGTCCTTTGGGATCAGAAGAATCTTTTTCTGTTACTTGGGTATTAGTTTTCATAACCATTTGTCCCCATAATGAGTGGCACTGCTGGTTATACTGGGAAACTGGAGTGTCTAAGGAGATTGCTTGTGAGACTTGCGGTTAGCCAGTGGGGTAAGACCGAAGTCCCCTTAGTCTGGCTGGTTTGGTTTGCCTTAAAGGTGGAAAAAACCCCAGCCTAGGGCTGTAACTGCCCTGTTTAAGCAATTTGTCCTGAGTTGGCACTCTCAGTTGGGTTCTGCCAGAACCGCATTGTCACAACATTCCTTACCAATAACTCAGGCCATGTTTATACTACAAAATTATGTCGACCTAAGTTATGTTGGCATACGGCTGCTTGTACGTGTGCACACTTGGTTCCTTGTGTCAGTAGTAAGTATCCTCACCAGGAGCAGTGCACCCTGGGTAGGTATTCCACTGTGCAACTTCCCACTTTTGGGAAGTTCTTGCAATGGCTGATGGGGCCAAAACAAGTTGTGCAGAGGTGATTGGGAGCATGGTCAACTTCCCATAATGTAGTGTTCTCCCTCCCATAATTTCATCTCTAGCCCATAATATTGCACACCTTCTTTTCAAAGTCCTACAAACCCGCACGTCTCTCCTTTCATCCACCATCTCTGTCAGAAGCATGAAGGCTGCACAACTCTGCACTATTGTCATGAGCACTGAAAGCACAGTGTGCCTGATTCTGCAGTCTTTGCAGAACTGCACAAGGAGCCACAGGGAACATAATGATTCCTTGGAGGCTAGATTGCTGTAGGACAGAGAAAGAAACAATTCAAGGTTGCTGGCGGAATTCACAGAGCAGCTGAAAATGGTGGAGCACTGGCTCTGGGTCAAAGAAACAAGAACTGACTGGTGGGATCACATCATCATGCAGGTTTGGGATGATGAGCAGTGGCTGCAGAATTTTCAGATGCACAAGGCTGCATTCCTGGATCTGTGTGCTGAAGTTGCCCCCAGCGCAGAGACACCAAAATGAGAGCAGCCTTACAGTTGAGAAATGAATGGTGATTGCACGGTGGAAACTTCCAATGCCAGATTGCTATCAGTCAGAGTAGATTCATAGATTCTAGGACTGGAAGGGACCTCGAAAGGTCATCGAGTCCAGTTCCCTGCCCTCATGGGAGGGCCAAATACTGTCAGTCAGGAATCATTTTGCAGTCGGGAAATCCACCATGGGGCCATTGTTATACAAGTGTGCAGGGCCATTAATCACCTCCTGCTATGAAGGACTATCACTCTGAGCAATGTGTAGGACATAGCATATGGTTTTCAGCAATGGAGTTCCCAAACTACAGTGGAGTGATACATGGCATTCATATCCTTATTTTAGCACCAGATCACCTTGCCACAAAATACATCAAAAGAAAGGGTTACTTTTCTATGGTTATGCGCGCACTGGTGGATCACTGTGGACACTTTACTGACATCAGTGTGGGCTGGTCAGAGAAGGTGCACGATGTGCACATCTTTAAGACTATAGGTCTGTTTGAAAGCTGCAAGCCGGGGGTTTCTTTTCTGACTGTCAGATTACCATTCGGAATGTTGAAATGCAGTAGTGATCCTGGGCGACCCAGCCTACCCTTTGTTCCCCTGGCTCATAGAGCCATAAACTGGCCACCTTGACAGCACCAAAGAGTGCTTCAACTACAGGCTCAGCAGGTGCAGAATGACAGTTGAATTGCCAGGGTCACTGGCAATGTTTACTTACAAGATTGGACCTCAGTGAGAAAAAATATCCCAATCTTTATAGCTATCTGCTGTGTCCTGCATAATATCTGTAAAGTAAAGGGGGGAAAGTTTCCACTGAAGTGGAGGACGGAGGTAGAGTGATTGTCTGCTGATTTTGAACAGTCAGATACAAGGGCTATAAGAAAAGCTCAATGCTGAGCTACACAGTTCAGGGAGGCTTTGGAAGACCATTTTAATAGTGAGCCAGAATAGCGTGTGTTGCTGTAGTGTGGTCTATCTGGCCTTTCTCTTTTGTGTCCCAGAACGAAACTTGTAGTAATGGCTGTGTATGTAGGAATATAACATTTGAAATGCACCTATTAATATTGTTTGTGAAGAATGTTATGGGTTCTATGACACAAAGCAATAACAGGAAATTGAGTGATGTTAGACCTGCCCGTCACCAGCCAGCATATGTTGAGAACTAATGAAGATTAATTATATTATAAAAAAAAATAGAATTTTATTCTATAACATGAACCAGGTGTGAAGCACTGTGCCTCAAAGTAGCACCCTGTAACCCCCATATTCAGCATTTGTATATGGTTATGCTATTTCATACAAAGCATGCCTCATAAGGTACCATATGAAAGGTCATGATCTGCTGAAATCATTGTTCTGTCAAAATATGTGTGTCATCATCATATGTGGAATTATGATATTCTTCTATATGGCTGTTATTGAAATATGTTGTGAGTTTGGGAGACACCCACTGCTGTACAATGACAACAAAAAGTGGTGACCCACACCCAAATGGGTGTTAAATGACTATCGCAAACCATTAACCAGCAGGGGAATTGCAAACAAGAGATTTACAATTCTGTAAGAGACAATTGCGTAAGCACCACACAATGCGCATTGCTCAACTCTATGACTCTATTGTGCAAGCACCGCACAATGGAGATTGTTCAACTGTATGACTCAGCGAGGCCCACTAGGACATGTCTGGGTCAGCATCTTCCCTGGGATATGAATTGAGAGTGTAAAATAAGGAACAGTGACATCTTGAGACCACTGCTCTCCTCCCCCACCTACACTGAAGGCAACAAGAATGCTGGGAAGACAAAAACTTTGAACTGGGGAGATTTGTCACAGGCTGAGAAAGAAATTCATCCTGTGTATTAAGAACTGTATCCTACCTGCAACATCCAGTGGGGTGAGAAAAACTGTTTGATTCAAATCTTGCTTAATCTTTATGATTTAGAATGCGTGTTTACTTTTTATTTTCTTACGTAACTGTCTCTGACCTTTATGCCTACCACTTATAATCACTTAAAATCTATCTTTCTGTAATTAATAAACTTATTTTAATGTTTTATCTTTACCAATGAGTTTGTTTAAAGTGCTTGGGGAATCTGCTCAGATTATAAAGTCTGGTGCATGTCTACTATCCTTTGACCAAGTAGCGAACTAATTAATGAGCTTGCATTGTTCAAGAGAAGATCTTGAGCAGTGTAAGATGGTACATTTCTGGGATGCAAGTGGGGGCTGGGATGATTTGCTGGTGTTCCCCTCTGTATAGTTAAGGAATGGCTTAGAGAGCATTCATGCAATTTAGTTAGGTGTGTCTCTGTATGTTGGTGGCTAAGTGATAACAGTGCCTGCAGGTGTTTGCTGCTTGTCATTAGCAAAGCATTGTGAGAGACAACCCAGGCTGGAGAGTTAAGGGGGCACAGCAGTCCCACCATTCCAGGTTGTACCCCAGGGATCCCATCACACCAGGCAATTAAAAACATTTAGAAATTAATAAAACTTAATAAATTAAGGGAAAAGAACTTATGAGAGGGAAAGAACAGTCACTGTGTTGACCTAATTACAAGGACCATGACTGTACGCCATTCAGGAAGATGGTGTAATTAAATCAGCGTAGAGAGACTCTTACGTCAGCAGGAGCCAAATTTAAGTGAAGACATTTCCACAGCTAGGTTGATTAAAGCTATCTTGTGTTGACCTAATTGTAAGATGTAGACTAGGCCTAATATAGTTCATGGGGAATAAGATGTGTTTAATGGGAATAGGAGTCGACAGCTCAGCAGAGCATTTTTAAAGTAATGGGACTCTGCTTTTGTTCCAGCCACCATATTAGTCATCACATTAGCCATGAATCCATGGCTTCCAGAGCTAAATGGATGAGCTTGAGCTAAAGAGCCAGTCTTCACAGCCAAATGCTTTAACATACTCCCATCCTCTGTGGACTGGGCATAGGGATGACACGTAACACGCACTGCCCAGTGTATTCCACTTACACTTTGTGAAGTTATTTATACTCTTGCAAGCAGAGTAAAAAGTGGGTGTAAACTCTGTTTTGATTTGTTAATATTTTACAGTCGCTTTGCATAATTGTAAATGGCTACACAATGTACAAACAGTGGAAAATTAGGCTCATTGTCTTTGTAAGGACAGGGGAAAACTATGGGTCAAAATCACCTTAAACCCCAAACTAGATAAAATAATACCTATTTAAAAGTAATTGTTGTGCTGATACAATACTACCATTAACTCTACCACTAAAATCTCCCGTAGAGTTTAGGGACAGATGTCATCAGCACAATAAAGTGTAATCCATAAAAATAACTATTAATTTTAGTGTAGATTTTTGTGTTAGAATTAATCCACAGCTAACCCTTCCACACATTTGCATTATACAATGTTCGTGTGTTTCTTTATAATTTTGTATATTGATGTTTCAGAAAAATAAATTGTGGAAACATGCCCACAGCATAAATGGTTATATTTATGAAAACAAGTATTTTGTGCATGGATTGCTTAGTGTAGCATTTCCTCCCCTTAAAAACAGGAATCATGGCAATGGGGCCAGATTAATCCAGGACTCTAAGAACACCACATCATAACACTCTACCCCCTACCCTCCATTCTGTGGTCCTAGCCCTCAGGGATGGCCCTTGTGCCCCCATGTGGACCGGCATGGGATCTTCTTATGTTCTTCAGAAATGGCAGCAGGGACTCTACTCCCCTTCCCTCAGGAGCAGCAGGGGTGGCAGCTGGGAGAGAGCTCACCCTTGAAGAGGCAACAGCAGCAGCAAGGGGCCTCCAGTACTTAGTCCAGCAGTACCCATAGGTGAGTGTGCTGGGGCCTCTGTATGTGTGTACACATCTGTGTGCATGCTCATTTATAGATAATCTCCAGGAAAAAAGTAGAGAATAAGATAATTATACACAGAAAGGGAGTAAGGGATAGCATATTTTGGTGATCTATAGATAATCTTGTTTTCTTTTCTAATAAATTTACTTTGCTCAAAATATCCAGGCGATAACATCACCAGTTAATGATGAGTATATTTATTCTTATATAAATGTACACTACCATGTATATTAAAAAGATCCTATTAAATACTAAGTCTGTCCCCTAGAATGCAAAAGGAAAACAAAACTTATTCTTAAAAAAAAGTTTACAAAGAAAGCTATTTTTCAACCTTGAATCATATTATTTGACATCTTATTGCAACAAAGCTGGACAAAACAGTTTCTTGAGACGATCTGATGTTGAATATCCTCAGTGTCCTTTGTGCTGTTGGTGTAATATTATATTATTTATTAACATCTATCACTTCTTCAACTTTGAACACAGCATGGGCACAGCACGATTACTTTTAATGTCCCTTCGTTAGTGCTACATATGTACACAGTTTTATGAGCTGAGAATCTCTGGTTATTTCCATCTTCCATTATTGTGTGATTAGAATTTTGGTTTGAATATTCTTTCAGAGAGAAAAAATTCTGCCTCCTATTGCACATCAGGTTGTAACTGGTTTAAACGATGACAATAATTAACAACGAAGATCATTATGAAGAGTAATACACCACCACGCGTACATGGAAAAATATTTCTAAATGGTAAGTGAAAATTGTTTTACAAAGGCAATTAATAGCACCAGTTTAGGAAACGCCTTCCATATTAATGCAAAACTTTATTTCCAGTTACATGTAATTAGCGGCAAAATCCAACAGGTGGCACAAAAGTATTTGAATTTTATATTGATTCCCAGTCTGCCATGAAATTACAGCCCGATCAGCTGGCGGGGCTGCTCCGAGGTCAGTTAACTACAGCGCACTGGAGAACAGGGCGAGTTGGGGCGCTGCTTTGCAATGCTAACTTCCTTTGGAAAGCCCCTTGCCCGCATCGGCTCCGGAGACACTGCATCTTCGTCCTCCTCCTGCTGTAGTCCGGGCACAGGGGGAGGTTTGGTGCAATCATTTAACGATGACGAAGTCGGAGGCTAGCGAGGGGAACGAGCAGCACTAGCGAAGAGCAGAGTTCACGACCCGCGCGGGCGAGACCCCGCTGGCTGCACAGGAACTCTGCAGCGAGGGGCGAGCGAAGGAGGCAAGAAGCTGGAGGATGCCAGCGCTCCACCACCTGGGGGAGGCGTGGAGCGGGGCGGGCGCCCTCCGCTGGCAGCTCTGCAGATTTCATACTAGGAGGCAGGGAGAGGGAGAACGGCGGCTCCCTTATGTGTCCTCCCCTGGCCATTCTCTGAGCAGGCTGGAGGGGAGGCTTTTGTAGCAGTAGCTGCTTGCTGGGTTTGCACTTCGCTGGGGTACACAGGAGGCTCTGTGGAGGACCCAGGGCCTCTTGCAAGCTCTAGGGACTATGTAAACGAGGGAGATGTGAGCAATGCCCCTGTGGGAAGGGTTTAAAATGTCCCTGAGGCACACACAGCACCACTGAGGGCCACTGAAGTTTGCACTCTCTAAAGCGCAGCCAATGAGGGACCCCAATAAGCAACTGTAGGGGAGCCTAATAATCTCACTCCTTTCTCACCTCAACCATCTCCCCCTGCCCTATCACTCTCACACACCGTGGCAGACCCCATTCCTACAGCCCACTTGGGAGCCCTGCTAACTGTGAGTCGGGATCATTTGCCTAACATCATCTTTTGTCTTGAGATGCAAGCTTCCAGGGACTTCTGGGTCTGAAATCCAGCATTTTCAGTGCTACCCTGCATGCCAAAAGCGCAGCTGCAGCAAGCGTGAGACAAAGAGAGGTAGAATAAGAAGATGACTCCTTTCCAGGCAAACTAAAGAGTGATTTCAAACTCCATAGCAAATTCACTTGTCTTCATCTTGAGGGCCGTGCAGAGCCTTGCTCCTGCTTGACTCTAATCACTGTTCCTACCCCTTGTTACCCCTTATGCCTGGATCTCCAGCTTAGACCCAATGTGTCCACATTTTCCACCTTCAAGTCCTATCTTAAATTCCTGTCCTCCCCTCAGAGGAGTGTGAGCAAAGTCAAAGACAGGAAGCAAGAAACTAACAAAGGACTAAACTACACCATTCAGTCCCTATGTTTTTTTTTTTTTTTTTAGCATGCCTCCCTCTGTGTTTTCTGTGTTTACGATAGATTGTAAACTATTTGAAATAGGGATCTCGTGTTCATGCATGTATATAAAGATTATCTCAGGACTTTCAGTTTTCCATTGTGGGCAGAGATAGCTGTGGGTTTTGCAGAATACAAAGGACAGTATTAGGAAGAGATGGGATCCACCTAACGAAGAGAGGGAAGAGTATTTTCGCAGGCAGGCTTGCTAACCTGGTGAGGAGGGCTTTAAACTAGTTTCGCCATGGGATAGTGACCTAATCCATGAGGTAAGTGGGGAAGTGGGATACTGGGAGGAAACACAAGGAGGAGGGTGCAACGGGGGGGTGGGCGGAACACCTCCTGATTCATACTGAGAAAGCAGGGCAATCGGCTAATTATCTTAGGTGCCTGTACACGAACGCAAGAAGCCTGGGGAAAAAGCAAGAAGATTTGGAAGTCCTGGCACAGTCAAAGAACTATGATGTGAATGGAATATTAGAGACTTGGTGGGGTAGCTCACATGACTGGAGCACTGTCATGGATGGGTATAAACTGTTTAGGAAGGACAGGCAGGGGAGGAAAGGTGGAGGAGTTGCACTGTATGTAAGAGAGTGGTATGATTGCTCAGAACTCCAGTATGAAACTGGAGAAAAGCCTGTTGAGAGTCTTTGGGTTAAGTTTAGAAGCGAGAGCAACAAGGGTGATGTCATGGTGGGCGTGTGCTATAGACCACCGGACCAGGAGGATGAGGTAGATGAGGCTTTCTTTGGACAATTAATTGAAGTTTCCAGAACACAGGCCCAGGTTCTCATGGGGGACCTCAATCAGCCTGACATCTGCTGGGAGAGCAATATAGCAATGCACAGACAATCCAGGAAGTTTTTGGTGAGCGTTGGGGACAACTTCCTGGTGCAACTACTGGAGGAACCAACAAGGGGCCGTTCTCCTCTTGACCTGCTGCTTGCAAACAGGAAAGAATTGGTAAGGGAAGTAGAAGTGTGTGGTAACCTGGGCAGCAGTGACCATGAGATAGTTGAGTTCAGGATCCTCACAAAAAGGAAGAAAGGAGAGTAGCAAAATACACACCTTGGACTTCAGAAAAGCAGACTTTGACTCCCGTAGGGAACTGATAAGCAGGATCCCCTGAGAGGCTAATATGAGGGGGAAAGGAGTCCAGGAAAGCTTGCTGTATTTTAAAGAAGCCTTATTGAGGGCTCAGAACAAACCATCCTGATGTGCAGAAAGAATAGCAAATATGGCAGGAGACCAGCTTGGCTTAACAATGAAATCTTCGGTGAGCTTAAACACAAAAAGGAAGCTTACAAGAAGTGGAAACTTGGTCAGATGACTAGGGAGGAGTATAAAAATAGTGCTTGAGCATGCAGGGGTGTAATCAGAAAGGCCAAAACACAACTGGAGTTGCAGCTAGCAAGGGATGTGAACGGTAACAAGAAGGGTTTCTGCAGGTATGTTAGCAACAAGAAAAAGGTCAGGGAAAGTGTGGGACCCTGAATGAATAGGGGAGGCAACCTAGTGACAGATGATGTGGAAAAAGCTGAAGTACTCAATGCTTTTTTTGCCTTGGTCTTCACAGACAAGGTCAGCTCCCACCCTGCTGTCCTGGGCAACAGTATGGGGAGGAGGTGAGCAGCCGTCAGTAGTGAAAGAACAGGTTAAGGACTATTTAGAAAAGCTGAACGTGCACAAGTCCATGGGTCCAGATCTAATGCATCCAAGGGTGCTGAGGGAATTGGCTTCCGTGATTGCAGAGCCATTGGCCATTATCTTTGAAAACTCATGGCATCGGGGAAATTGGACGATTGGAAAAAAGGCAAATATAATGCCCATCTTTAAAAAATGGAAGAAGGAGAACCCGGGGAACTACAGACTCACCTCAGTCCCTGGAAAAATCATGGAACAGGTTCGGTTCTCAAGGAAACCATTTTGAAGCACTTGGAGAAGAGGAAGGTGATAAGGAACTGTCAACATGGATTCACCAAGGGAAAGTCATGCCTGACCAACCTGATTGCCTTCTATGATGAGATAACTGGCTCTGTGGATATGGGGAAAGTGGTGGACTTGATATAGCTTGACTTTAGCAAAACTTTTGATACGGTCTCCCACAGTATTCTTGCCAGCAAGTTAAAAACGAATGAATTGGATGAATGGACTATAAGGTGGATAGAAAGCTGGCTAGATTGTCGGGCTCAACAGTTAGTGATTAATGGCTCGATGTCTAGTTGGCAGCCGGTATCCAGCGGAGTGCCCCAAGGTTGATCCTGGGGCCGGTTTTGTTCAAGATCTTTATTAATGATCTGGACACCTTCAGCAAATTCGCAGATGACACTGAGAGGTAGATACACCAGAGGGTAAGGATAGGGTTCAGATTGACCTAGATAAATTGGAGGATTGGTCCAAAAGAAATCTGATGAGGCTCAATAAGGACAAGTGCAGACTCGTGCACTTAGGATGGAAGAATCCCATGCACCGCTACAGGCTGGTGACTGACTGGCAAAGCAGCAGTTCTGCAGATTACAGTGGATGAGAAGCTGGGTATGAGTCAGCAGTGTGCCCTTGTTGCCAAGAAGGCTAACGGCATAATGGGCTGCATTAGTAGGAGTATTGCCAGCAGATCGAGGGAAGTGATTATGTCCCTCTATTTAGCATTGGTGAGGCCACATCTGGAGTACTGCATCCAGTTTTGGGCCCCCTATTACAGAAAGGATGTGGACAAATTGGAAAGAATCCAGTGAAGAGCAACGAAAATGATCAGGAGGCTGGGGCACATGACTTACGAGGAGAGGCTGAGGGAACTGAGCTTGTTTAGTCTGCCGAAGAGAAGAGTGAGGGGGGATTTGATAGCAGCCTTCAACTACCTGAAGGGGGGGTTCCAAAGAGGATGGAGCTTGGCTGTTCTTAATGGTGCCAGATAACAGAACAAGGAGTAATGGTCTCAAGTTGTATTGGGGAGGTCTAGGTTGGATATTAGGAAACACTATTTCACTAGGAGGGTCGTGAAGCACTGGAGTGGGTTACCTAGGGAGGCAGTGGAATCTCCATCCTTAAAGGTTTTTAAGGCCTGGCTTACAAAGACCTGGCTGGGATGATTTAGTGTTTTCCCTGCTTTGAGCAGGGGGTTGGACTAGATGACCTCCTGAGGTTTCTTCCAACCCTAATTTTTTATGATTCTATGACTCTACCACAAAATGAAGGAGAGTTGGCAGAGACTGCTCTATAAAAAAATAGAGAAAAGATAAAGATTCCCAAAGATTTGAAAGGAAGAATCAAACAGGTCTGGGATGGTAGCCACTGCATAATACAAACATAGCTTAGTTTCCCCCTTTTTTAGTGTAAAGTAATCTGAACATCTATTTATAAACAAGTGAAGAATAAACTGACAAATATCTTAAAAAATCAGTGAAACCTAGTATGTAACAGATACATATTTTAATAGCTGCCCCAAAATCAAGTGATTCTCTGTTGTTGCTTTTAATATTTGAAGAAGGCTTAAGTGAATATATGAAAGCCCTGACAACTGAGATATGATGTGGGAATTAAGAGTAATTATTGGTTTTCATGATACACAATATTTCAAGAGATTTAATTCTTGGTTATGGAGCTAGCTAGGGTTTCCAGAAGGAGATTGTATTTTAATACTAGAATTATAATTCAGTGCTACTCCAGTGTTTGGCATTTCTCTCATTTCTGAGGGGGAATATTCAAGCCATTTATTATTTCAGAAGCAGGAGGGAATCATATGAAATTGGTTGAATATTAGAGATGGAATGGTGTTCAATGTCCTGGGAATGGACAGAGGTACAATTTAGTGTCTTCAAGAGACAAAGCTCTTTATGATGATAAGCATTTGATAGAATTGCATACTAATTACTAAATATACATTGTGGCAAGGCACCTTCTCAGTCTCACCAGCCTCTGCTGCTTTTAGCCTTGGTGAGACAGGCTTGGGTAAAACAGTCCCTCTTGGGAAGTCCATTCCATCTCCACCAGTCTTTTGGGCTTGTTTTTCTCCTTATGGGAGGGAATGCAGCCTCCCCCTCCTGATGAGGCTTACTGTCTCGCTGCTCCTAACCTACTGGCAGTGGCATCATCTCACACTCACACACACTTCTCCCAACAGGGGAGGGTTTAAAAAGGTCTCAGGCAGCCCTTAGTTGGCATCAGATGTTCCTAATTCACCTCAGGTAACTCCCTCTCAGCTGATTTTAATTGACTCTCTGGTAACCCCTTCTCAGCTGAACCTGATTGACCTGTAATTACCTCTCCTCAGTTGGTAGGGAGGAGGGCCTTTTAACCTTCTGGGACTGTTTTCTACCCCCCCCCCCTTGCAGCTGTCTGTCCTGAGTTTATCACAACATACTGACATGAACTTTTAAAGCTATTGGACAGTGGCATTTAGGGAGAAAAATATGATTTATTTTCTGAGGAAAAGAGAGAGAAGGAGAATTTTTGAAAGCAACAGAGATTTCCAAAGGAACAGAGCAGAAAAAATGGTAATAGGGACTTTCTTACCTTTATAGGTATTTATATGGCTCCTATCACTAGATATTATAGTATCTTCTACATTACAACACCTCTGAGAGGTGGGCAAGTACTATTATCCACAATTTGGGGGTGGGGAATGAAGGCACAGAGAGACTAAAATGATTTACCAGAAGTCACACAGGAAGTCTGACAGAGCAGGAAGTGTAACCCAGAACTCCTGAGTCCCAGGCCTGTGGTCAAACTATGTCTTCATCCTTCCTCTCCTAAATAGAAATACTGGTAGCTGGTATGTGTGATTTGTATTCCCATGCACAATTTAGGATGGTATGAGTCAATATTATCTGAAGTGTGCTGAATATCTTTAATCAGATTACACAGGTTATTGTCTGGGCCTGATTTGCAGAGGTACCCATAACTCTATTTGAAAACAATGGGAGGTGTATCCTGCTGGGATCCCCAAAACATTTGGCCTCAATGTTCGTGTAAGGTTGGGAAAATAAAGACATGTTGTTTAGCATAAGCTGGCATTCAAACTGCAATCAGAGTATTTTTACTATTCTGGTATGGTTTCTAAAAGATATTTTACAGCTAAACACAAGTTATGGGCTTGTTGCAGGAAAGACTGAGTAAAATTCTATGGCCTGTGTTATACAGGAGGTCAGACTAGCTGATCAGAATGGCCCCTTGTCATCTTAAAATCTGTGAAATGGAGTGCAACAAATTGGCCCAGTAATCCACTCTATTAACAGCAGTCTCTTGTGAGTAGACCCAGTCACTGGGGCCCAGCAGCTACCATGCCATCTGGGTCTGGGTAGAGACCAGTCACCATTTCTAGCTCGGTGACTCTAGGGCACACTCTTGGGCTTAAACTTTTTGTATGACACCCATCCTTGGGACATGGGATGTCACCATCTGGCTGCCTATGCCTCTGAATGGAGTGTTTGAGATCTCCTGAGCTCTTATACACACTCCCTCAAGTTCCACCTAGGATGTTGTCCCTGTGGGCTTCTAGTTTAGGGACAATGTGGCAGGAAAGCAAAGAACACAGGCATAAAAAGGAATTTCTTAATTGCATTGACTTTACTCTTAAAGCACATGAGACCTTTTAGAATAACAAAAGTTCTGAGTTTCAGAGTAGCAGCCGTGTTAGTCTGTATCCACAAAAAGAACAGGAGTACTTGTGGCACCTTAGAGATTAACAAATTTATTAGAGCATAAGCTTTCGTGGACTACAGCCCACTTCTTCGGATGCTATAGAGTTAAACATATATTGAGGAGATATATATACACACATACAGAGAGCATGAACAGGTGGGAGTTGTCTTACCAACTCTGAGAGGCCAATTAAGTAAGAGAAAAAAACTGTTGAAGTGATAATCAAGATAGCCCAGTACAGACAGTTTGATAAGAAGTGTGAGAATACTTACAAGGGGAGATAGATTCAATGTTTGTAATGGCTCAGCCATTCCCAGTCCTTATTCAAACCGGAGTTGATTGTATCTAGTTTGCATATCAATTCCAGCTCAGCAGTCTCTTGTTGGAGTCTGTTTTTGAAGTTTTTCTGTTGTAAGATAGCCACCCGCAGGTCTGTCATTGAATGGCCAGACAGGTTAAAGTGTTCTCCCACTGGTTTTTGAGTATTATGATTCCTGATGTCAGATTTGTGTCCATTAATTCTTTTGCGGAGAGACTGTCCAGTTTGGCCAATCTACATGGCAGAGGGGCATTGCTGGCACATGATGGCATATATCACATTGGTAGATGTTCAGGTGAACGAGCCCCTGATGGTATGGCTGATGTGATTAGGTCCTATGATGATGTCACTTGAATAGATATGTGGACAGAGTTGGCATCAGGCTTTGTTACAAGGATAGGTGTTTTTGTTCAGTGATGTGTGGTTGCTGGTGAGTATTTGCTTTAGGTTGGGGGGTTGTCTGTAAGCGAGGACAGGTCTGTCTCCCAAGATCTGTGAGAGTAAAGGATCATCTTTCACGATAGGTTGTAGATCTCTGATGATGCGCTGGAGAGGTTTTAGTTGGGGGCTGAAGTTGACAGCTAGTGGTGTTCTGTCATTTTCTTTGTTGGGCCTGTCTTGTAGGAGGTGACTTCTGGGTACTCATCTGGCTCTGTCAATCTGTTTTTTCACTTCAGCAGGTGGGTATTGTAGTTTTAAGAATGCTTGATAGAGATCTTGTAGGTGCTTGTCTCTATCTGAGGGATTGGAGCAAATGCGGTTATATCTTAGAGCTTGGCTGTAGACAATGGATCGTGTGGTGTGTCCTGGATGGAAGCTGGAGGCATGTAGATAAGTGTAGCGGTTAGTAGGTTTCCGGTATAGGGTGGTATTTATGTGACCATCGCTTATTAGCACAGTAGTGTCCAGGAAATGGACCGCTTGTGTGGATTGATCTAGGCTGCGGTTGATGGTGGGATGGTGGGATGTACTGGGCTATCTTGATTATCACTTCAAAAGTTTTTTTCTCTTACTTAATTGGCCTCTCAGAGTTGGTAAGACAACTCCCACCTGTTCATGCTCTCTGTATGTGTGTATATATTTATCTCCTCAATATATGTTTCACTCTATATGCATCCGAAGAAGTGGGCTATAGTCCACAAAAGCTTATGCTCTAATAAATTTGTTAGTCTCTAAGGTGCCACAAGTACTCCTGTTCTTTTTGCAAAAGTTCTGAGCTGCATCATCCCTACTCTCAGTTCACCACTTCCTGTGAGTCCAAGGACTGTCAGTATTTCAGGCTGGGCCCTCTTGCCCTTTTTTCTGTAAGCCTTCTTCTATGTGATTCATAAACTCCAAAACCAGAAGGAACTATTGTGATCATCTACTCTTACCGCCTGTATAACACAGGCCATTGAACTTCCCCAAAGTAATTCCTAGAGCAAAGCTTTTAGAAAAACATCAAATGTTGATTTAAGGATTGTCAGTGATAGAGAATCCACTATGACCCTTAGTAAATTGTTCCAGTGGTTAATGACTCTCACTGTTAAAAATGTATGCCTTATTTCCAGACGAATTTGTCTAGTTTCAATTTACAGTCTTTCGATTGTGTTATATCTTTCTCTGCTAGATTGAAGAGCCCATTATTAAATATCTGTTCCCCATGTAGATACTTATAGACTATAATCAAGTCATTCCTTAATCTTCACTTAGTTAAGCTAAATAGATTGTGCTCCTTGAGTTTATCTGTATATGGCATGTTTTCTAATAATTTAATCATTCTCATGGCTCTTCTCTGAGCCCTCTCCAAATTATCAATATCCTTCTTGAATTGTAGGCCTCAGAACTGGACAGACTATTCAAACAATGGTTGCAGTAGTGCCAAATATAATGGTAAAATAAATTTCCTACTCTTACTTGAGATTCCCCTGTTTATACATTCCAAGGTCACATTACCTCTTTGGCAACAGCATTACAATGGGTGCTCATGTTCACCTGATTATTCACCATGACCCCAAAGTCTTTTTCAGAGTCACTGTTTCCCAGGATAGAGTCCCCCATACTGAAAGTATAGCCTACATTCTTTGTTCCTAGAGAGATACATTTACATTTAGCTTTATTAAAGGACATATTGTTTGCGTATGCCCAGTTTACCAACAGATCCAGATTGCTCTGAGTCACTGACTTGTCGTCTTCATTAGTTACCACTCCCTCAATTTTTGTGTCATCTACAAACTTTATCATTAATGATTTTATGTTTTCTTCCAGGTTATTGATAAAAATATTAACTGGCATAGGGCCAAGAACCAATCCCTGTGGGACTCCAGGGGAAACCTACCCATTCATGAAGATTCCGCTGAGACCTATCAGTTAGTCACTTTTTAATTAATTTAATGTGTGCCATGTTTATTTTATATTGCTCTAGTGTTTTAATCAACATATTGTGTGGCACTAAGCAAAAAACCATACAGCGGTCTAAGTATATTATGTTATCACTATTAACCAAACATCAAAAAAGATATCAAGTTAGTTTGACGGGATCTATTTTCCATAAACTCACGTGGATTTGCATTAATTACATTGCTCTCCTTTAATTCTTTATTATTTGAGTTTTGTAACAGCTGCTCCATTATCTTGCCTGGGATCAATGTCAGACTGACAGGCCTATAATAACCCAGGTCATCCTGTTTACCCTTTTTAAAAATGGCACAACATTAGTTTTCTTCAAGTCTTCGTGAGCTTTCAAGACTTGCTGAAAATCACATTAATGGTCCAGCGAACTCTGCAACCTGCTCTTTTAAAAGTCTTACATAGAAGTTATCTGGACTTGTGGATCTAAAAATGTCTAACTTTAGTAGCTTGTGTTTAACATCCTCCAGAGATACTAATGGAATGGAAAGAGTGTTATTGTTGCCATAGGATAGGACTATATCTTCTGTTCTTCACCCAAATTCATAAAAGAAATATTTAGTGATCATTTCTGGCTTTTCTGGATTATTATTGATAATTCTATCATTTCCATCTAGTAATGGACCAGTATCATTCTCAGGATTCTTTTTGCATCCAATATATTTAAAAAAACTCCTTGTTGTCCCTAATTTTTCTGGGCATAGATTTCTCCTTGTGTTCCTTTGCTTACCTTATCAATTTTCTACCGTTCCCAACTTCTCATGTAGTGTGGTGATGGTCTTTCCTTAAATAAAGCCTCCATCTCTGAGTCCAGGGGTGTGTGCAAGGGGGCGGGGGGCAAGCAGGGTCACAGCCCCCACCCCAATCAGTAGGTGCACAGAACTCCTCTGGGGCCAGGGCGGGGAAAGTGAACTCTTCTGGCACTGGGACTGCAGAGGGAGGGAGGGAGAGCCAGTTCCACTGGTGCTGGGGCTGCGGCAGGGAGAGGCAGCTCCACTGACTCCTGGGGGAAAGCCAGCTGCACCGGCCCCAGGGCCTCTGGGGAACAGGGGGGAGAGCTAGCTGTGGTGACGACGCAGGAAACAGAACGCCAGGTTTGTTGGTAGCCAGAGAGCTTTACAAGCCTCTTGCAAAAAGCCTCCCAGGAAAACTTTTCCTGGGGTTTTTATTTCTCTCCTTACTTTGTTTACAACACTTCTTAGTGGTTACATTCCTGCGCATAGAAAAGCCAGGCAGTATACATGCACATAAGATAACGAACCCATCTCTTGAGCGCGTGAACACCAGCTGCGAGGAAACAATCAAATCAGCCAAATAAGTTTCCCAAACATAGGCGCTAGAACAAGGTCACTCCTGCCTCATTGCCAAGGGAACAGTTTGCCGTTCTTCAAGGCTTGTGATTAAGGAGCAACACATTCCTACATCCCCCCCTATTTTATTATATATGCGGTGTTTAGACAAAGCACCTTCGCAGGGTAGCATACACAATGTCACTAAATTGGGTATACATTAAACAAAGCAGCAAAGTAAAACGTCAAAAATCAAAATTAGGACCCCATACTATAAAAGGGTCTTTATCCACTCTAAGGGTAGCTATAACTAAATATAATCCCACCAAGGAGGAAAAACGTCCTGGCGGATAGCTTAAACATAACACTTCAGCATATCAATTTGCTATTGCATGCAAAACTATTATCAGTAAGCTTAAAACAGCACATTTCTTTCACTGTCTCACACCTCAAATATTGCTGGGTGGTTTGCAGACAGGAACAAGGTAAGTACTTAACAGACCTTGCATTTCCGGGGCAACGGCCAGGCAGAAATCAGATTGATTTAATACTTCTGCCAGGTGGACCCAGGTGTTAAACTGCAGCCGCTGCTTCATTTGGGGTTCGCCTTGGCAGCCAGGGGCCAACAGGAAACTCCCCAATACACACAAAATAAGGAGTGAATTAGCATTAAGGCAAGCTAACAATGTCACAAGGTAATTTTCTGCGGTAGGTTCCAGTTGCTGCTGCACTCGCAGCTGCTCGGCCTGCAATGAAAGGGCTTTACCCTGTCCCCAGGTTATGCGCTGCGGGGGCCCCCGGGGGGGGGCACTGGCGAGGACGCTCGGGATCCTGCAGATGTAGGTTGAACTGTGGAATGGGGTTCAACAGTCCCTGGTGCCAGGCCATCGCCGTGCCACGGGCGGACGTTACGCGCCAGGACCCACAACGGACCCGTAGGAAGAGAAACGGCAGCATGCCCCCATCCCCACGTTATAAGGGGTACTGGGCCATGCCACTGAGGGTATGGGGCCTCCGATATTTAACAAAGGGGCGGGGCAAGGCCTGGTAGCTGTGAAAATGACATTCTGCCGCAGAATAATTGTCAGTCAAATTCAAATGGTTCAGGGTAAAAAGCACTGCAGCCAGCCATTCCTGGCGGGGAGGAAGGCCTACGGGAATCCCCCCTTTCTGTTTTTGGTGGACCAGGGCCT
This sequence comes from Malaclemys terrapin pileata, assembly GCF_027887155.1. Taxonomy (NCBI): domain Eukaryota; kingdom Metazoa; phylum Chordata; order Testudines; family Emydidae; genus Malaclemys; species Malaclemys terrapin. The sequence goes on from NC_071506.1 coordinate 166,167,602, forward strand.
GTTTGAGCGCACGGTTGGCCCGTTCCACAATGGCCTGGCCTGTGGGGTTATACGGGATACCAAACGTGTGGACAATGTCCCACGTGGTACAGAAGGAGGCAAAGGCCGAGCTACAGTAGGCGGGGCCGTTGTCGGTCTTAAGATGGGACGGGTGACCCATGATTGCCATAGCGCGAATCATGTGATTAATAACATGACGAGAGGCCTCACCCTTCTGGGGGGTGACCCACACATAATGGGAAAAGGTATCTACACACACGTGAAGATACTGCCAGGGGGAAAAGGGAGGGAAATTTGTAACATCCATTTGCCAGAGCTGGTTGGCCGAGGTTCCACGAGGATTAACCCCTACCTCCGGGCTATTGGAGCGAGAAGCGCAAAGGTCACACTGGCGAACAATGGCCTGTGCCTGATGCAATGGGAGAGTGAACTGCTTGGCAAGGGCCTTGGCGGACTGATGAAAAAAGGCGTGGCTTTCGATTGGGGAGGAAAAGATTGAGGCCACCGATTTGACCGCCTGGTCGGCCACCGCGTTACCTTCTGTTAATAGGCCCGGTAGTGTGATGTGACTGCGAATGTGTGCCACAAACAGTGGGCTAGAGCGGGAGGAAAGGAGCTGTTGCAGGGTAAGAAAAAGGGCCAACAAATTGTTATCACAGGAGGGCGACACATAGGAACCTGGAAGAGACTTAAGAACATTAGTAACATAAAGACTGTCAGTAATCAAATTAAAAGGGTCATCCTGAAAGCATCGGCAGGCCAGGATGACAGCAGCCAGCTCTGCGGGCTGTGGGGAGCGCTGAGGCAGGGTAAAGCGGACTTGCCAAGTGCCTTGCGCCTGCCAGCTGACCGCACCTCGTGTTGGGCCGCCGTCCGTAAAAAGGGTAAGTGCATCCTTAATGGGGACGGTTGACAAAGACGGCTGGAGGTGAAGGCAACGTTGTTGTAGGAGCGAAAGACTGAGGTCAGGGGGAATGTGATATTTAACTTCCCCGACATACTCAGCAAGAGACAATTGGAGGGTGGCACTGCAAGAGACAGCGCGTTCCCAGTCTTTAGCCGGGATGGGGACAATAATGGCAACGGGGTCCCAACCCAAAGGGTGCGGGACCGTTCTCGCACTTTAAAAATCAGCTCTGCGGCCTGTTGAGGGAGTGTCTGAATAGTATGCGGAGGAGAGTGGGTCAAATAAATCCATTCAATTAAACGAAGACGCGCTGCTGCCCCCTCCTGGGCGAGGACAGCTGTCGGTTGTGAGAGTGTGGGAAGCAAAATGGCAAAAAGGGGCTGTTCCCTTTCTCGGCGGTCGACCCACACCTGGGCCAGGGTCTGGTTAATGAGGGTGACCGCTTGGCGCTGTTCCTGGGAAACGGGAATGATATCTCCGGGGAGGCGGCCCTGCCGAAGGCAAGAAAATAGAGGGGACAGCATGGAGGTAGTCAGAGGGCAAAAAGGACGAATCCAATTATGGGACCCCAATAACTGTTGAAGCTGTACAAACGTAAGAGGGTTGGGCAATACCAACTCGGGACAAACTGGACGGGCATATGACTGGAGCATGCGGTGACCAAGATACAAAAAGGGTGGCTGACGCTGGATCTTGTCCGGTGCCACAACCAGGCCACACGCCGCAAGCTGGTGGCGCAGTTCGTCCAGCCAGTCATCAGGGAGGACGGGGTGAGCCACCAGGATGTCATCCATGTAGTGGTAAATTAAGGCATCTGGGTGTGCTGCGCGGAAGGACCGTAAGGCCTGCGCAACAAAATGCTGACACAAGGTGGGGCTATTCAACATGCCTTGAGGGAGCACATTCCACTGATAGCGTGGAGTGGGCTGGGAGTGATTCAAAACCAGAACGGTGAAGGCAAAACGCACCCGGTCCTCAGGGTGCAGGGGGATGGTAAAAAAACAATCCTTTAATTCTATTACAAATAACCGGTAATCACAGGGGATAAGGTTGGGATTAGGGGTACCACACTGCAGGGGACCCATAGGCTGTATAATTTTGTTAATGGCGCGAAGGTCCTGCAGGAGGGGCCACTTGCCAGATTTCTTTTTAATCACAAACACGGGAGTATTAAAGGGGCTAGTGGACTCCTCCAAACGTCCTGCCTGCAGCTGGTCATTAACCAAGTGCTGGAGGGCCTCCAGCTTTTCTAAAGGAAGCGGCCACTGCGCAACCCATACGGGCTCGTCAGTGAGCCAACGGAGGGGGAGGGCCGTACGCCTAATCATCAATAAGGATGGTGGCAGTGAACTGTGTCAATAAATCACGGCCCCACAGGTTGAGGTGGACGGGGAGAATGATAGGCCGGATACGGGTGCGGCGGGTGCCTTGGGGCGCCCTAACCTCCAACCATCGGGCACTTCGTTGTGAGTCCTGCGCCCCGCCCACACCCCAAACTGCCGGAGCCTGCTCTGTGGGCCAATGGGCGGGCCACTGCGCGGCAGCGATGACGGTGATGTCTGCCCCAGAGTCAATAACACCCTCAAACTGCTGATCGTTGAGGCAGTAAATGCGTGTGGGTTGGGGTGCTCTGATGTCTTTAACGACTGCTGCCACTTGTGGGTGAATAGTGCGCTGGTCGGTGGACCCGAAGCCTCCGGTTCGGGGAACGTTTCTTCCCCCTGCCGGAAGGGAGTAGGGCACAAGTATGAGTTGCGCCCAGGCATCTCCCTGAAACAGCTGTTTCGGGAGATGACTCCACAGTTGAACATGGATAATTCCACCATAGTCCGAATCCACCACCCCAGGCACCACAAACAGGCCCTGCTTGCTGGCGGACGAGCGAGGTAGGACAAGGCCCACCATGCCCTCCGGCAGCGGGCCCTGAATCTGGGACGGCATGAGTAGGACCTCCCCGGGGAGAGTGATATCCATATTTTCCTGATTAACAAGGTCAATCCCCGCACTGCCCCTTGTGGCGGCGGGGGCGTCGTGCACGGAGAGGGGCACGGCCTTGGGTCTCGGGCTGGTCGCAGGCCCGCCTACTAGTTTCCCGGGGGGTTGTCTCGGTTAGCAGCCAAGACCCGGTTGTCACCCCCGGCCAAGCGACACTGCGCAGCCCAATGGTAGCCCTTTTTGCATTTCGGACACAGCGTGCGGGGCCTCTGGTCTGTCCGGGGCTTGGGTTTGTTTTTACACACGCCCCCCCCAGGGGCCCGACACTCCCGCCAAAAATGTCCGGGCTTCTGGCAGTTAAAGCAGTTCCCATGAGACTTCTGCCCCTTGTGCAGGGCAGCTGCCAGCAGGGCCATCTGATGGGTCTGAGTGCCTACGTCAGCACACGCCTGCAGCAATTCTGCCAGGGTATACCCGGGGCGCCCGACCACTGCCTGCATGGCATGGCGGCAGTCTGCACTGGCATTTTCGTAAGCCAATTTTATCATTAGTTCAGTCTGGGCTTGTGGGTTATCAATCTGCCTCTGGACTGCCTCTTGGAGGCGGTCAATAAACTGGTGGAACGGTTCGGCGGCACCCTGCCGAGTAACCGCAAAGGACTTAGAGGACTCGCTCGCAGCGGGGACCCTGCGGAACGCTCGACGGACACACTGGCCAATGATGGGAAAAGCTACCCGGGGCGTGCCCACCGCCTGCTCGGGGATGCTCGAAAACTGCCCTGTGCCATATAACTGCTCAGCGAGATAGGCCCCCCCACCTTGTGCTGCTGCTGCAAGCGCCTCTCGCTGGTACTCGCTATCCCACACAACGTATTGCGCGGGAGACAGCACCATGCGACACATGTCTTTCCAATCTTGGGGGAGCAAGAAGTAACCGTTTGACACACCTTCCAAGATCCCCAGGGTGAAAGTGGACCGCACCCCGGTCTCACGAACCGCCTTGCGGAGCTCGCGCAGAACCGAGTATGGGAGAGCCTCCCAGTCCACTATCTGCCCCCCATTTCCATTATCCCGCCAAGAGACGGGAAACGCCTCGAACCCACACTTGGATTCCTCGTCGGTCAAGAGACCAGCCTCACGCGCTCGCCGCACCGCCGCGGCAACAGCGCCCCTCCCCCGACCGGTAGGCAGGGGGGCGCCGCCACGGGCGGCGGCGCAGAGAGGGTCAGCTGCGGGCAGGAGGGGGGTGGCCCATCACCTCGGGGCAAAAGGAGGACCGGCTTGAGGCCGTCTGGGCCGAACCCCTCCAGCGCCTCCTTGCAACGCTGCCAGAGCAGCAGGCGCTGAACTGGGGCACGGGATTCACTATACAAGGTGATCCCAATCCGTATCCAATCAAAAAGCTGTAATGACCCGCAGTCCGGATACCAGGGGCACTGGTGATCTATTTCCCTTAGAAGGTCCTCAATATGAGCGACCGGGACAGCGACACATGATCGCTGTCGTATAATCTCTTGTAACTCTCTTGCGTGCTCCTTCTGGGCACTGGAAAGTCTCCCCCCCATACTCACGAATAAGGGGCGGCAAACAGCCGCGGGCGCGCTCGGCGTATCCAGCCGGTGAGTAGAGGGGTATCACGTCGGGGTCACCAGCTGTGGTGACGACGCAGGAAACAGAACGCCAGGTTTGTTGGTAGCCAGAGAGCTTTACAAGCCTCTTGCAAAAAGCCTCCCAGGAAAACACGTGAATGCCAGCTGCGAGGAAACAATCAAATCAGCCAAATAAGTTTCCCAAACATAGGCGCTAGAACAAGGTCACTCCTGCCTCATTGCCAAGGGAACAGTTTGCCATTCTTCAAGGCTTGTGATTAGGGAGCAACACATTCCTACAGCTAGCTCCACCTGCCATAGCAGGGAGAGCTAGCTCCACCTGCCATAGAAGGGAAAGCCAGCTCCTCAGCCCTGGGCTGGGGCAGGAAATGGCAGCCCCACCAGCACTAGGGAGAGGCAGCTCCTCTGGCCATGGAGGGGTGGGGGAAGTGGCAGCTTCTCCAGCTGCGGGAGGAGCGGGGAGAGTCAGTTCCTCAACCGCAGGGAGCACAGAAAGTGCCCCTCCAAAAGTGTCCAAATTTTTATTCCGGTGCACGCCACTGTCTGGGTCATATGGTCACAGGCACCGGCTTCCTCCTTTTCCCAGGGATGCTCAACCCCCACTCAGCCGCCACTCCACCTCTTCCTGCAAGGCCCCACCCCCATCCTGCCTCTTTCCACCCCCACCCCACCGCTTCCATCCCAGTTCCGCCCCCTCCCCCAAATGTGCCCCATCTGCGCTCCTCCCCCTCCCCCCAGTGCCTCCTGCATGCTGCAGAACAGCGTATTGAAGTGGGCGGGAGGCACTGGGAGGGAGGGGGAGGAGTTGATTGGCAGTGCTGCCAGCAGGTGGGAGGCGGTGGGAAGAGGGGGAGGAGTTGAGCAGCGGGGCTGCCGGCAGGCAGGAGGCACTGGGGGAGAAAGGGAGGAGCTGGATGCCGGTGGATGCTAAGCACCCACTAATTTTTTTCCATGGGTGCTCCAGGGCTGGAGCACCCATGGAGTCAGTGCCTATGCATATGCTCAATCCTCAGTTCAAACAGTTATAGTTGCCCAAGCTTCCAGGCTCCTGTATACAGAGACCATTTTTCCATGGCAGTGGGCCAGTAGCTGAGAATCAATCAAAATAAATAACCCCAGATTGCAGCTTTGATAGCTGTCAGTGGTGGTACTTCCACGAGGTGTCAAATGCCTTTCCTGGGCAGGGCAGGGCTTAATAGGCTGCCCTAGGGAAAATCTGAACTAATGTGGCCACATTGCCAATATTTGGACCTTACAGCTGAGAAAGCCCAATCGAATGACTTTGCTGGGTGTCTCAGCTTTGCTTGAACTAGACCTGTACAAGGGAAGCCTCAGAGAAGGTAATAAAGTCTCTAGAAGCTTTGTATGCCTATCCCTCACACATAGTCCATCCACTTGCTAACCCATGTAAGCAGGGGAGGGGTCCTGCTATCATGGGGAATTTTCCTGGCTTCTAGTCTATTCTGGTAGAATCAGATGATGAAAGGGTCTTAGTCTCCACTCCCAACCTGGATGCATGCCTGACCTCAAGGACTCTTCTTTCTCTTTCCCATGCAGAGGAGTCCTTGTAACCCCAATAAGGCTGGACTCAGGATCCCTGGGGGACTTAACCCCAATTTTGTGATGGGTTGCTCAGGACAGGGCCTAGGATGTCCCCACTCTGGGGTACCCACCAGACACTTTCTTGACCCAGTGATCACTACATTGGGGTTAAACCACATACAATTTATTAAACAGTAAATGTAAAAATAAAGGAAAAAGTGATAAGGTTAAAGGAACAAGGAACCCTGCACTCTGGGCATGGGGAACACTATAAACAATAGCCTCTGGAACTCAAGAAAATACACGTTCCTTAAATATGCCAGGCTTCTTTCCCTGGACCTGGATGCACTGTGGTGATGCCATGGGTAAGACACCTGCTCTGGTGGTGGCTATATGCCCTTAGGGTCTAGGTGGCGGGACCCTTATCCTCAATATCGGCTCTCCTGTTGGGTTTGTGTCTCTCCTTCAAGTCCAGCCTTCGTGGCCCTCTTGTCTGGCAATGTCACCCTCTGCTGGGCCCTCTCTGTCCAGGGTCCCAACCTTGCTCTCCCTAGCTGCTCACTGCTTTTGTCTCCAGTTTATTTGCTGCATGGCCAGCCTTCCGCTCTCCTGGCTCTGGTCCTGTGGCTCTCCACTGTAGCTCAGTCCTAGCTCACCATCGGCACAGCTGGTCTCCGCTGCTCTGGCTCCCTGGCTCTGGGCTGCTGCTCAGGCTGCTCAGGTCTGCAGTACTCTCCCTCTCGTGCTTCACTCTGCTTTGGCCACCGCAGCTCACACACATGATGGTCCCTGGGTTCTCAACTCCCTCATTGACCCACCCTGTCCTGTCAGCTGGCTTGGAGAGCTGGCCCCTCCCAGTTGGCCCTGGGGTTAGAACTCTTCTGATTTGCCTGGGGACGTGTCAATCCCATGATTCTGACTCCTGTTCGGCCCTTCCCCTTTCTTCTGGTATTGTAAAAAACGCACTAAGGTTCAGCAAGGGGCCAACGGCTCCCTTACATATGTGTGCATGGCTCTTGGGTTATGAAAGGCTCTCTGAAAGTTCTAGGGAAGGAGCCCACTGCCACCAAGGCTCCTTGCTCATTCTGTGGAGGAGGGGTGAGATCATGACAGAGGGTCACCTCCATATATAGATCACTGGATCATGATTGGACTCTCACTTCTGACCTCAGGGGAAGAAAGGTCAAAATTGACAAGTAACAGTGTAAGTACAAAGTGAAGGGAGAATGAAGGTTGCAGTCCAATGGAGGATCCTCAAACAATGTGGTAAAGAAGATGCATTTAAGTTAAAATCCTACAGAATTTACTAGTGTGGTTAATCCAATAAGATTTAATAGAAATGAAATATGTTTCTATGGAAATTGAATTAAATAGAAATCATATTTTGTCTATGGAATTTTAGAACCAGAATTTAGTAGAGAATATATCCCCACTATAAAATTCTACAGGTAAATTTAAAAAGTCAATAAAGAAAGTTATTAGTCTCTGTTAAATTCAGTGGGATAGTTGCATAAAAATGGTGGAAGCAAGTGTGGGTGTGTGGAGAGCTGAATGATTTGAAGGGTTCTAGGTTTTATGTAGGCAAAAAACCTTACCTTTGGGTTGCTAAAATTGTACTGATGATAGTGGAGTAATGATATGGGAGTATTACGGAGCCCTTTACTCTGAGAACTAGCTGAGATGCAGCTGTTCACTGCTAGTTCTACAGCTCCTGGGTTCTGACTCCAGTGATATGATACCATTCCCACCATGTCCCTGACACACACACCCCGCCCCCCAGGTCCCAACTCAGGAGTCCTCTGCAGTGTAGGAAGTGTCAGAGAATGGGGCAGGGAGCTGCAGAGGTGCCAGCCAGCAATAGCTCCCCAGATGACTCTCAGATTGGTGGGCGAATGCTTTAGCAATGTTCCAGCCTTTGGTTTACACAGCTGGGAGGAGTGGGTGGAAATATTGCCTGCTGCATATTGCTGAGGAACCAGAAAACATAAAATCATTGCAGGTAAAGTTTTCAGATGACACAAAAATTGGTGGAGTTATATATATATATATTGATAATGTAAGCCCTGTGGTATGAAGCCAACAAATGGAAGGAGGTGACTGAGGAGCTCTCTGCTGGTAAGAGAGAAGATTTGATTCGGTCAGCGCTCTCCTGTCCTCTGCTGAGATCACATGGAGTTGACTGAACAGGCCAGTGCCTCATTTGCAGGTCAGTTGTGGATGGGAATATTTGGATGTGATTTGGCTGGGTTTTGTATCTGGGGCTGATGTTTTGGTGGTGATTTTTTTAGGACCTGCTGGGTTAGGGCCAGGACAGTGCCTTACCTTGGGGTCACCAAATAGATTTTTCTCAAAGTTGGGTAAGGAGTCCTGGGCCAAGCAAAAGGCCATGGGAGAAAGATTATAAGTTCTGGTTTGCTATTGGGGTATCTTTTTGGGTGGAAGGGATTCTGTGTGCCTCCCTTAGATCACTGACCCCCTCTTTGTGAAAGAACTGAGCTGTAAGCTATAGTTGCCTTATGCAAGCTGAGCTCTGTAGTGGTTCCAGTCATCTGGTGAGTGGTAGGCAGAGCTCAGCAGAAGTTCTGGTATGGAGCTGGCAGTGGGCACACAAAGTGGCAATTTGGGCCTAGAGCAGTAGATGGAGAGCAGCTGCTTGGTCTATGCCGGGAGCACAGGAGTTTATGGCATCAGTCTATATTGGCCAAAGGAGTCTGGTGAGGCTGCCCTGTCCTAGATGCTGATATCATTATAGCAGGACAGCTGTTAGGGCCCCAGAGCTGTCAGCGGAATGGGACCCTGATTTTCCTGGCACTCCTGCACTCACAAAGTCTGAGTTGTGGGCTGGGAGGTGGCAAAACTACATCAGCCACTATAAGTCCAATCATCTGGGATTTTCACTCATGTACCATGAGGTAGCAGATGGTAGAAAGTGTTAAATTGTAAAATTTGTCTAAGTTCACTCTGTCCTTTCCCTTTCCTTCTCCAATAAAGTTATTTTTGTTTAAATCTCCATTGAATGTGACTGTGAATGGGTACAGATTTGTCTGTCAAAGGCACCTACAGTGGATATAGATTCTCAAATTTCTGTGTTGGGGCTCGGGTCAAAATTAAGCAAATTGTAGAGAATCCCCTAGAAAGAAGAACCTGACCCTTATTGCTGCTGACACCGTTGGCAGAAGGGTTACAATAAAAACAGGTCAATTCTACAGAGTGATCTAGATTGTCTGATAAGGTAAGGTGGACTCACTTGAACAACATGCATATTAATACAGCCAAATGAAAAGTCGTACATCTAGGCACAAATATTATAGGTCACTGTTATAGGCTGTATTTTTAGTGATTTAGTAGTCATGATGCATAACCAGCTGTACATGAGCTTGCATGGCTAAAAGAATAAGTGCCATTCTGGGACAAATAAGCAGGGGAACATTGAATAGAAGTAGGGAGGGATGCTATTGCCATTGTATACAGCAAGAGTAACACGAATGCTGGAATAGTGTGTCCAATTCTGGCATCAACATTTTAAAAAGGATGTTGACAAATTGGAAAGGATTAAAAAAAAAAGCTACAAGCATAAATCTAGGTCTGGAAAACTTGCCTTACAGTGAGACACTGAAGAAGCTGGATCTATTAATTCATCCAAGAGAACATTAAGGGGTCACTTGATCACAAGCTATAAGTATGTACATAGAAGATTTCTGGTAGTGGAGGACTCTCTAACAGAAAACAAGATTCAATGGCTGGGAGCTATTTCAGACTAGAAGTAAGTCACTAAATAAATAAATAATTACAGTGATGGTCATTAACCACTATAGCAATCTACTTTGGATGTAGTAGATTATCTGCCACTTGAAGTCTTTAAATCAAGATTGGATGTTTTTTTCAAAAAGATATGCTCTACTTCAACCAGAAGTTATGGGCTGAGTGCAGCAATTACTTGGTGAAATTCTATGGCCTGTGTTATGTAGGAGGTCAGACTAGATGATGATAATGATCCCTTCTGGCCTTCAATCTATGACTCTATGTGTACCCAGCACTGACCGGCTGCCCTGGCCTTGGAGGCAGTTGAATGGGGAAAGACTGCCAATCAGAGATGTTTTTTTCCTACAAACCTGTTAGGAGGAGAAAAAAACAAAACTATAGAGTTGGCAGGTCTTAGTTCACACATCAGGTAGGAGTCTGATCTGTTCAGAAAAGTTGATGTGAGATGTCAATGTGTTAAAAAACAAACTATGCAAAAACTATAAACTGGAGTCTGGTGCCTGACTCATCAGTTTGCAGGATACAAGTATCCCACATTACCGTCAATGAGAGTTACTCTTACCCTCCTGTAGAAAGAATAAAGTTTCAGAAACTAAGGAGGGTAGAAAAAAAGAAAAATACTATATTGTGTCAGGAGAGATTGATATATATATACATGGAGAGAGATGCCAATCTGCTCGTCTTTTGCTTACTTCAGAAGGGATATAATTTTTCATGTCAAGGCCCAACCATACCAACAGTTTTGTGCATTGTTGAAGTCAGTGGGAGTTTGGTATATGCAGCTGATGGGGTTCTCATCCCCAAGAGCAATATAAAGCAAATGTAGAAGGCTAGCAATATCCGAGAAGTCAGGGAAGCTATAGTTTACTGAGTGAGTGACGGTAAACTGTGAGAACCAAGACTGGAGATAAAGGGAATTGAAAAAAAGAGTATGGAAGAGCACTGAGGTAGATCTCTTGCCCTAATCTGAGAGTTTGTTTTTCTTGATTATTCCAGAAGCTGAAATTCTAAAGAGGGGAGCAAACAGTAACAGAAGCTTTGGAATAACTATATAAAAGAAAATATATTTTTTCTTCCTCTTCCCAAAGAGGCAATAAGACTAAGCGTGAGCTGTTAAAAAAGAAATCCCTTGTTCCTTTTAAACAAATAATAGCTCAGATTTCAGTGAATAAGATGGTTGCGTCGGAAAATCCACACCAGCAAGAGTTATGGCGCTACTGAATGTGCAATATTTATAATAAATTATCTTTTTTCTCTGCAAATTGTGAGAAATGAATGCAAAATTCTCTTAATATCTTGTGCTTCAGAAAGGTGCTTAGCATTTTAAAAATCATGTTTGGTATAGTAATTTACTGCTCATATAAACTGCTAGCAAATTACTGCCCCTTTGGAGCAAGAGGGGAGCAGAGAGAAATTTGTGGCTCCCACAGTGACAGTCGCCCAGGTGCCACTGCATCGGGTTGATCTTTCACTTCAGTATTAGTCTGTTATGCAGATGGTTGTAAACTACAACAGGTTGGCTGTACAAGGAAGCTGATTCCTTATCTTACCTGTTTTGCTAAAACTCTTCCTGTAATGGTCAAAGATGTGGACTGGGAGATTTTTCAGCTTTTAATTGAAGGGATCAGGATGGTGAATACTTAACAAAATAGATTTTCTTAAAACTGTGTGCCATACATTCATATAAAATAGGTGTTAGCAAAAATATACAAAAACCATGAAGTTTGAAACAGCTTGAATAAATATCACCTCCCCTTCTAGCACATCTGGTTCTATCTACTTTTTCTCGGTGATATCTTATGCCTAGTCTACACTAGGAGGGTTTTGTAGGTTTAACTGTACTGCTGTACTTAAAGCTGGTATGTGAAATAGCAAAATTTTCCTAGTATAGACACAGTTATATCAGTATAAAATTGCTTATACCAATAAAGATGATGCCAATTCCCTGACCAGCATAAGCTATGTTGGTAAACCTGCACCCCCAACTGACTGCCAGCAATACTTTCTAGTGTAGGCTTGCCCTTAATCACACTCTTTATCCACCTGTCCATAGACTCTTCTAGGAAAAAATGGAGTAGCCAATTACCAATAAAAGATAGTAAAAAAGAACATTTTGGGGGTCTGATTTATACATCAAAAAGAAGCAGAAAACCAAAAGGCACAAATCCGTTTTATTTTTATACTTTTCAGGTGCACTAAGACTCTATTGAATTACATGAACCACCTGTTTTCAGTTTCAAACTCACAGCTTAGATCTGTGTCTGTTTTACTTACTTGTACTAATATTTTCTAAGGTTTATGAAGTTTGTTTGCTGCTAACAGTAGTTCTTACTTGGCTTAGATTTAAAATTCCTAAATTATAGCTTACACTTATAATATAATAGTTATTTATTTATTTATTCCTTTTTATGCATTTAGCAATACAGCATCTGTTAAAGTTACTCAGTGCACAAGCACATGGATGTCAGGACTGTTGGGCCTGATCTAATGCCCAGTGAAATCAATGGATCAGACCCTACATACTAATGTCTGATAGGAGGAAGCATAATATCAATTAATCTAGAAGATGGCTAAGGCATTTCTAAATGCACCATAATTAATATTCAACAGAAAACAAATTCATCTGAACAAAACAAAACAAAACAAAACAAAACAAAACAACAACAACAAAAGAAACACCAGATATGGCATTAAGAAGGACTGCTTAAAGATGTGAAATGGTTTATATATTTATGTTGGTATAAATGGAAAAATGGGGATACAACCACCTAAGCATACACAAAGTGAAAAAAATAAGGACTAGAAAATAAAATTGGAGTAAGTTAATTCGAGGCAAAGAGGTTGGGGGAGGGGGAGCATTTTATAAATATCAAAGGAAAAGAAGTCCTGGAGAGAAAGTAGGTTATTAGTAATGAGGTGGGGGATTAAGTTAATGATGACTCATAAATGACTGAAATACTGAAACTTCTTTATAAAATCTGTCTTCAACAAGAAAAATAAAGAAACGTGCCTAATTAGGAAGTGAAAATTCAGGATTTGTATCATTATGATGCTAATGTATTAAGACCAACCTGATGGGAGGAAGATGGACTAGATAATTTAATAGGCCTTTTCTATCTCTAAATGCTATGAGTCTATGACCAGAGAAAATAGCTATTGCCAAAGGTCAGGTAAGAGAATATTTGGGAAACTTAAGCATGTACAAATCAGCTGCTCTGCACAAAGAATGCTTTCTAGGTATTAGGGAATTAGCATATGATTGTATTGTTCATACACACTGATAATGGTTTTTGAAATGTCATAGAAAACTGGGTAGATGCTGGAAACATGAAGTAGATCAGATGTAATACTGATCTTCAGAAAAGAAAGAAGAGTGACCATGAGAAATACCACCAGGAGGGTTGGATAGTACCAGGCACTGGCTAGCTAGGATAACATTTGAAACATACCAAAGTGGTTCAGGAGCCTAAGACCCAGATCCACAAGGGTGCTTAGGTGCTCAAACCACAGATTTAACATCCCAATTTACGTCCCAGTTTTAGGTACCACTATGATCCAGAAAACTTCTGCTCAGCTGCTGCCTAACCCAGTCAGCAACTAAATTCACTTAGTGCCTAAGTTTTTGCAGTAAACGTTCATTAAGTGCCTATGTGTCTGCCTCTGAGCATGCACCCTGATGTATCCCTGTAGGTACCTGAGAACCTACTTCCCACCTAAACTCCACAGTGATCCAAACTGAAGGAAGATAGACACTCCACCACCAAAGTTGCATGTGTGGCCCAATCTGAGGTATGCTTAGAGGCCACCTAACACCATACAAAACATCCGAAGAAGTCAGTGCCCCTCCCTTATAACCTTTAGCCCAGAGATTAGGGTACTCAAGTCGGAATGTGGGAGGCCCCTGGTTCAAGTTCCCCCACCCCTGTTTGATAAGAAGGGATTACAGTTCATATGTTTCCTTCATAAAGCATGTCCTGGGATGGCAGAGTCACCAGTATGAATGCTGCATGGAATCACTAAAGATCCACTGAGAATGTTGGAAAATGATGAAGCAATTCTTGCTGTTCCATTTTACTTAAGAAATGTGATCTGTAAGAATAGATACATCTACCTAATTAACAAATGTACAACAAGGAGTGGGGGGTTGAGAGGGGGAGTGTTAGGTTAAATAAAGTGATGCGTTCAACTGGTGTATGGAAAATAAACAATATGAAGTGAAACTATTTAAGTTGAACCTTGTCAAAATGTGAAAATGAAGTGTCAGTAAGGCCTGGTTAACTATTTGATTGACAGTTGCAGAGGCCTTCATGTATGAAATGATCCTGCCAAACTTATTAGTAAAGTGAAAGAAACAACCAGGAACTGATACAAAGGTATGTACAGTTATTTGCACACATGATTTCATCCAACTGTTGTATCTTGTTGAACCAAGCTAATGAATTAATTGACTTTATATTGCTGCATAGAAATACCAAGCAAGTACAGAATCATCAAAGGATATGATTACAGAGAGACTTTCTTCTAATGTCAAAATGGGCTGTTTTGTAGACAATTATAAGTGTTGACAGAGAAACTGCCATTTGGGAAAGAACACGGAGCCATGCAAAATGGCTGAAGATACATGGTAAGGAAATGGAGAGCAACCTGCTGAACTAGGTTGCTAATTGGAGCTAAACCAGCAGATGTTCAATGGATGCTATGACAAAAGAGTCTTGCACAAACTGCTGTGGCCTAATGTGTCTTGCACAAATGGGGAAACCATAAGATATTTGCCCATGAACATTCGTGGACCAAGAGTCCTGCAAACAAGAACCATGAGAGACCATGAACAACTACAAAAATAGTCACAAAGGAGACACCTCATTTTCTCATTGGGTGATGAAAAGGGACATAATTTTTATTCTATGTGGACATTTCAAACCTCTGACAGAAGCATAGGTCATTTTCTGTTTGGTTCACATTAACCTTGACAAAAAGAATAACCATCCTTCCCAGACCACCCGGTTTGTTCTGTTGAGCACATGACTCCTTTCAGTCAAAACATCTGGACAAGAAAGACATAGGGACCACCAGCTGGCCACTGAGGGTGCCCTGACAGGTAACATCTACATTTTTGTCAGAGACAAACATGCTATTAATTCTTTTTATTGGGGTCCAATTTAGGGAGCCCTCTGTGAAACCAAGGAAGAGAACAAGAATACAGCTGTCATAACACCTTTAATGAAAACTGCCTAAATTATTTTTTTATCTCAATAAACTGGCCATTGCAACTGTGAAGCTAAGGCTTGGTCTACACTCACCCCCCAAATCGAACTAAGGTATGCAACTTCAGCTACGTGAATAACGTAGCTGAAGTTCGAAGTACCTTAGTTCGATCTTACCTCGGTCCACACGCGGCAGGCAGGCTCCCCCGTCGACTCCGCGGTACTCCTCTCATCTAGCTGGAGTACCGCAGTCGACGGCGAGCACTTCTGGGTTCGACTTATCGTGTCCAGACAAGACGCGATAAGTCGAACCCAGAACTTCGATTGCCAGCCGCCGAACTAGCGGCTGGGTGTAGACATACCCTAAGATGGAGATGCAACAACATCTTTATGTTGTTTTCTTCTGATTAGAAATCAAAACACTTTTTTTTTACATTTATTTTGTTAACCCAAATAACAACTTGGTTATTTTTAGGTAATTGCTTCTCAGAAAATACACACTTGAGTTTAATTCCTGTAAATGACTTAAATGTATAATGTGTACTTGTATTTCACTAACAAGTTTAACTTTGGGTGTTTAGAAATAACAAGTAAATTAGTAACTCAGAGTGCAGAGGCTTGAGAAACTCATTAGGTAACTAAGTGAAGTAATATTTGTAACAGAGAAAAAGACAGTTGAAACCCTGAATATTTCAAACAGATCAGCATAGAAACTGCACATGTTTTTGGGGAAAGAGAAATTAATAGCTTCTTAAACAAAAAGAGGAAGAATTTTTGAATTGTATTCTAAGCTATAGATTTCTACCATTGTTTTAACATTTGATTCAAATAGTTTAAGAGCCTATGCTTCAGGTGAAATTTCAAAGAAGTTAGACTAGAATAGCTTCAGATCATATCTGGCATATTATATTTCGGGGGTTTAAGTGTGATCATGTTGTGTATATACATGGGGGAAAGCTTGGCTCTGAGTATCACCTGGGTAAGTACTTTTGAGTTTCATGGGCATTTTTACTAATTTCCAAATTCCAGTTTTAAGAGTTATTAGTTTGAACTGCCATGGTCAGTCCCGTAATTTTAATTGCATTTAAGCTTGATTAGTAATAAATAAGAACCTCTATTAAAAGGTCCTTGCTTCCATGTTGTGCCATAATCACCTTCCCTATAAAACTATAATAACTGTCCCTTTGAAATAAGAATATGACATAAAATCAATTTATTTGATTTATTTACTCTTGGTAGGTTTTAATTTCCCAAGCTAAACATATTCTTTTAAATGTAAACTACCATCTAATCATCCTAACTTTGCTTTTTGTAATTTCTAATTTTATTTTAAATTCTATGTTTGGCTAATAAAACTTAGAAATTGACAATAACTCTCTAGGCTGTACTTTTGCTAAGGAACAAAGATCCAAAGAACTGTGAGAAATATGAAATAGGTAATAGATTAATTACAATTATTTAATGAATGTGTATTTGTAATGTACCTTTCTTATACTCCTTTAAGCCTTGACTCCCAGACTGACAATAGAAACAAATGAATTTTATTAATGTTGTATTTGAATCTAGACCTCATTGGTCAGTCTTTTCTGTCAATGTCATACCCAGAATAAGCATATTAATATAGTTTAAGGTAATGTTCTGAATCCTCTCAAGTACCATAAATGTACTGTACATGTTGTAGTCTCTTACAAATATTTAGGATTGTCAGGTTGATTCTTTGATTCTGATAAATTAGACAAATATTTTAATATTTAAAGTAATCACCTGTCTCCAACATATAGGCCAGATTCTGCCTTCAGTTATATGGTTGCAGCTCCCACTGATCTGAACTATGCAACAGAAATGACATGTTTAAATAAACCTGTAAATAAAAGTATTTCTAAATGGATGGCAGTTTATTTTCATTTTGTGCATTACAATAAAGAATTAGAATAGTTTTGCCATAATTTTTTCCCAAGCAAGAAATGGGAAGCCAAAGGAGCCAATATGACTAAAATTTTAATATCATGGAAAAAAATAAAAAAAAAGTTATTCAGCTTTAAGAAACTGGGAAATTATTAGTTGCTTCCTTGCAGCTGGTTGCCGTGTTGGGTCAGACAACAATCCATATTGAAAGGGGTAGCACCCTCAATTGCACATATTTGACTCTTCGTGTCAGCTCAGAGATCTTTCATGGGGATTAATAGCTGTACCAAGTGGCTCTCTCAGCATTAGAATGCTTTTCACATGAACCTTTTCTCCAGTGGTTTCTAAGAGCTAAGCATGCTTGTTGATTGGCTTGGAGCTCTGAAACCAGGCACTGAAAAACATTGCCCACGAAGGACTGAAATCCCCAAGTTGTTATTTATATTTCAAACTCAATTTTGCTGATGCGTAGATCTAATACTAGTGACTTGCTAGTGCTTTGCTGATTCTATATAGGCAGCCCTTCTGAAAATCTTGTTTGAAACTGGAATAAAATAAATAATCTCATTTGTAAGATTAAGGAATATCTTTTTCATAGAAATAAAAAGCAATATTAAAACATTTGGAGCTATTGTGTAGAAAACTGAATGTAAATATACGAGGATTTACAATCTCTACATGCTTCTTATCTTTTTGTCTCTTTAGTTTTGTATATCCAATTATTTGTAGGCAAAGCTTAAGAAACGAGGATATTTAGGTTTCTGATCATCACATTATTTATAACTTTGGGTGGTTTATTTACTATAGAACTGTGACATACTGAAGTAATAACATTTTCTGTTCTTTTGTAAATACTAAGTTCTGTTGAAGGCAAAACTGCATGATCTCGTTTTAGTCTGGTAACTAAGGGTACATCTACACTACCGGGGGAAGTCGATTTAAGATACGCAAATTCAGCTACGTGAATAGCGTAGCTGAATTCGACGTATTGCAGCTGACTTACCCCGTTGTGAGGACGGCGGCAAAATCGACTTCTGCGGCTTTTTGTCGGCGGCGCTTACTACCACCTCCGCTGGTGGAGTTAGAGCGCCAATTCGGGGATCGATTGTCGCGTCCCAACGGGACGCGATAAATCGATCCCCGAGAGGTCGATTTCTACCCGCCGATTCAGGCGGGTAGTGTAGACCTAGCCTAAGACCTTAAATTGGGAAAAGTCAGAGATGTGTTTTCATGTGCATTAGTCTGACACCTTCATTTTGCTATGAAAGTCTGTGTGTACTGTATAGAACCTTCAGTAAAACATTTATTCTGAAGCAAAACTTCGTGCCAGATGTCAGAATCTGCAGTGAAATAGTGGAATTAGTTGGGCTCCAACAACACCTTATTCAATATGAAAACAATTACATATATTTGCACTGATGATTAATTTCATATATGATGGCTCCCATTAAAAAGTGAGCATTTGCCAACAGTTATCACATAGTGGTGTCTCAGATTCTACAGTTTTCCCCAATATTTAGAATAGGAAATAACTGTAGTATCTGTTGACAAAAGTTGATTTTTTTCTTATTAAAACCAAAAATAGAGTTGTATTGAAGCTGCATAGTTTGTAGAATAGAGGTGGGCAAACTATGGCCCAGGGGCCACATCCGGCCCTTCAGACATTTTAATCTGGCCCTTGAGTCCTGCCGGAAAGTGGAGTCTGGGGCTTGCCCTGCTCCGGCGCTCCAGCTGGGGAGTGGGATCAGGGTCTTACTCCACTCCTTACAGCTCCCGGAAGCAGTGGCACGTCCCCTCTCCAGCTCCTATGCGTAGGAGCAGCCAGGGGGCTTTGCACGCTGCCCCCACCACAAGCGCCGCCCCCCGCAGCACCCATTGACCAGGAACCACAGCCAATGGGAGCTGCAGGGGCAGTGCCCGCAGACAGGGCAGCGCGCAAAGCTGCTTGGCTGCACCTCCACACAGGAGCCAGAGGGGGGACATGCCGCTGTTTCTAGGAGCTGCTTGAGGTAAGTGCCACCCAGAGCCTGCCACCCTGACTCCCTCCCGTATCCCAAAACCCTGTCCCAGCCCTGATCCCCCTCCTGCCCTCCAAACCCCTCAGTCCCAGCCTAGAGCACCCTCCTGCACACCCAACCCCTCATCCCTAGCCCCTCCCCAGAGCCCACACCCCCAGCTGGAGCCCTCCCGGATCCCAATGCCCAATTTTGTGAGCATTCATGGCCTGTCATACAATTTCCTTACCCAGATGTGGCCCTTAGGCCAAAAAGTTTGCCCACCCATGTATTAATCTGTTCCTGCAAGGTAAATGGGGGCCCACCCTAAAGGAACTACTTGCGTCTGTTAGGGTTCCCTTCTAGAAAACTCCCCAGAATAGTTTGGACCAGTTACCCCTGGTAGGACAAGGATACAGCCTTCCGGTAAAAACGATTAACACACAGGCAGTACTTTTCTAAAACAAAGTATATTTTATTTAGTGTATTCCCCAATATAATAATCTAAACAGTAATCTCTTTTACTGGCACAGTTCTTGGATACAGGCTAAAAGTACCCAAACCATAATAACATACAACACTAAATCGTTAACACTCTGCATGCAGTGATCAGTCACCTGCAGTTTGCTGACAGCAATCCTTATACCTTAAATTCTATACATGTAAATTAACATAACAGTCATAACACATACACACATCTTTATTAACTCAGACACACATATAGATATACATTAATCTTATTATTTTATAATTACAACTATAGTTAGCATGCTCACTTTCTCTGTTGCTTCTATCCCTTTTCCTCCATCAATGTGCTGCTGCTTCGGCTGCTGCTGCTGCAGGTGCTGCTGCTTGTTTGATCAGCTGCAACAATTGCACCATCCAGATTCTGACCTGACTTGACCTCCTGAATTTTCTAATCTCCTCCCAACCTTCCCTAAAAATCCTTTCTGGCACATTTCTTTTTATATATTCTTGTCAGCCATCAGACCCTTATTCAGTACTATTGGCTACTTTTTCAATCCTTTCTTTATTATCCAATCATAATTGTTTGCTGAGTCATTGTTGTTTACTATTTCTGATCATTATGGATTGTACTGAATATTATGGTCTGTTGAATATTATAATCTGTAGCCAAATATTATGCAGCCGAAGAAGTGGACTGTAGCCCACGAAAGCTTATGCTCAAATAAATTTGTTAGTCTCTAAGGTGCCACAAGTACTCCTGTTCTTTTTCCAAATATTACGGTCTGTTTAGTATTATGGTCTGTCTAATATTATGGTTTGTAATATTGTGGTCTGTAACCTTTAGCCTATATTTACACTGAGCATGCTTAGTTGACCTACTTAGGTGATCTTTGGCCTTCTTTTGTTCTGAGAATGCTCTGCTTTTTACCTCAGCCTTTCAGTGCATATGTACACATTCCCATTGTCAATTTATTTTCCTTAATATTATGGTCTGCTATTGTCATCCTATTTCCTGCCAATTTAGTTATCCTTATTTAATTTCCCCCCTATTTTCAGCTCGGGGTGGTAAAATGGTAAAATGATGCTTTAGTGCTGTGCTTAAAGAATAGAGTGGAGTTGTCTTAAAATCTTCTGTAAGACTCTGAGAGCAGCTGCCTGGTCTGCCAACCATACCTGGGAACTGATCAATATGTGGTCAGAGTACACTGTCTTCCATGACTTCACCTGGAGCAGCAGGAACATTCATCTGTACTGGGAAATTTCAAGGAGGCTGGAGCAGGTAGACACTAAATGGACTCCAGCCCAGTGCCAGGAACACATAAAACCCTTGAGGCTCCTGTACAGGAGGGCAAAAGACTTCAACAATTACTCTGGCAGGGATCATCAGACATGCTTCTATGCTGTCAAGAGCTCTGAGTACAGATCCTGAAGTGACTCAAAACCCCTCACCAACTTAATTATCAGATGGGATGACAATGAAAGCCAGGGCATGGAGGTAAGCAAGGACCATAGAGGATGCCCCAGAGGACCTGAAGAATAAGGAGCACCTGATTCTGCACCTCTACCAGTGGGAGCTGGTTGAGAAACCCCCTTGCCGAAGTTGAGGAGGAACCTAAGCCAGAGCAGGAACCAGCACTTGAGTCTGGTAAGTTACAATGGACCCCTACGCTTCCTGCCAATATCCTCTCTTGCTCTGTTGCTACCAGAGGTGAAAGTAAGCCGGTACTCCCTAGTATGGCGTACCAGCAAGAGCTGGTGCGCCGTACCGGGGCTGCCCGGCTTCCCCAGGCGGCAATTTAAAGGGCCTGGGGCTCCCAGACCCTTTAAATTGCCGCCAGAGCCCTCCTGCTGGAGCCCTGGGGTAGCGGTGGGGCACCTGGGGTTATTTAAAGGTCCGGGGCTCCCGCTGCCTTTACAGCCCTGGGCCCTTTAAATAGCCGCTGGAGCCCCGCCGCTACTACCCAGGGCTCCAGGGGCTATTTAAAGGGTCGGGGCGGTAGAAGCAGGAGGGTCCTGGGCCCTTTAAATAGCCCCCAGAGTCCTGGAGTAGCAGCAGGGCTCTGGGGGCTATTTAAAGGGCCCGTGGCTATCGCTACCTCTACAGCCCTGGCCCTTTAAACTGCTGCCGGAGCCCTGCCACAACTGCTACCCCTGCACTCCGGCAGCAGGGCTCCAGCGGCTATTTAAAGGGCCCAGGGCGGTAGAGGCGGGGAGCCCTGGGCCCTTTAAATAGCCTCCAGAGCCCTGCTGCCGGAGCCCTGGGGTAGCAGTGGCAGCCGGGGGCAGTAGCAGCGGCCGAGCCCTGGGCCCTTTAAACTGCTGCCGGAGCCCCCAGCTGCTGCTGCTACCCGGGAGGGGGAGGACACTTACCGGTACAGGGTGGGCTGAGGCTGGCTCTGACACCCCCATCCCCACCCCTTCCGCCCGAGGCCCCACCCCTTCCGGGGGCTAGAGCTGGCCCCAACCAAGCCCAATACTGATAAGTCCCTATTTCTACTTTCACCCCTGAGTGCTACATTCCTGATTCTAAGCCCATCCCTTAGCTCTGCTGCACCTCACAGTGGTTCCCAGAGAAAGACAAAGATATAAATCAGTGATTTTATTGATTTCCCATGAACCACTATTTTGTATTTGTCAGAAGCTATAACACAGATTATTAAGGAACAATCATTATGCCCTTGTGTCTGTGCATTTTTCAGCCAGCATGCAGGCAGCGAAGGCCCAGGGGCCGCACAGACCAGAGGAAGGAACAGGGCTGGTTTAGAAAGTTCCTGGTTGGGGATGAGACAGTTGAAATAAACAAACATAATAACGGCCATACTGGGTCAGACAAAAGGTCCATCTATCCCAGTATACTGTCTTCTGACAATGGCCAATGCTTGGTGCTTCAGAGGGAATGAACAGAACAGGGACGCCACCCTTGCCCACCATGACTAATAGCCATTGATGGACCTATCCTCCATAAACTTATCTAGTTCATTTTTGAACCCTGTTATAGTCTTGGCCTTCACAACATCTTCTGGCAAGGAGTTACACAGGTTGACTGTGTGTTGTGTTTAGTTAATTGTCTAAAGTTAGTAGCAATTGTGTTTTGTTCCTTGGAAGATCACACAGTTTTAGTGATTCAGTGCTTCACTCTCCATCCCCCCAGACAAGACCAGATTTAGGGGCAGGTGACCCAGGTGATCATCTGGGTGCTGAGCTTGGGGGGCACTAGACTTGGAGTGCTTCTTTTGTTGTTAGTAACAAAAGGGAAAATAGAATGTTTGAAGTAAAATGTTTTAGGTATTCCATATGTAGATTCATGTTTCACTAACCTCTTAGAATGTTCTGGACCTTTGTAGAATCGCATGGAACCTTCCAGACTTTCTGAGAATTACATTTTCCTCGAACCTACTAGAACATTGTCAGCCATGTCCTTTTGGGTATATAAGGGGCGGGGCGTCATCAGTCAATCAGTGAGATATAAGAACAAACTGAAGTGAAGTGACAACCCAGCTGCGATAAGTTTCTATAAGCTTAGAGGAAACAAATTTTTTATTTGCTTATATATGGCATGAATAAATACAGTTTTACAGATCCTAGCATGCAAATGTATCATCTTATATGACAGGGATAAATCACGCATGGAAATCGTGCATCAAAGACATGAAATGGGCTCAAACGCCCATAAAATTTTGGTATTCAAAAAACAAATGCAGGGGGCGGGGTGCTGAAGATGCTCCTCACCTGGGGAGCCATTTGGTTTGGGTTGGCCCTGCCCACAGATCTTAATGTCCCCTTACAAATGTGAGCCACGCAGAAGTAGGGGTTATATTAAAGGAGGGGTTTGGTCTGAGAAGGAGAAGGGAACAGTTTGGTTACCTAAGGAAAAGTTAGTCACAGAAATCCTTTCTCCTTTGGAAGATTACAAAAACTGTTACCTTCCCTGTCTCTGGTGTCTGGCCTCTCCCTGCAACAAACCATGCTGTACAAACTGGTGAAAATGAGGGTGGGAGAAGAATTAGGTCTGGTAGTTGGAAAACACAGTGCAGTGTCCCTTTGCTCTGGAGAGGCGAGGGCGTGTAGTGCTGATTTGAAACTTCAGGGAACCAAATAAAGTTGTAATTTGTCTCTTTTACTGTTGTTAAGCAGACATGGGCAGGATGTTCTAGTGATGCTATGGGAGGAAAGGGCAGTGTTTGTGGTTCACTTCTCCCTTACAATGCAAACTCAGTCTTCTAGCTGAGAATATAGTCAATTTCCTGTTGAATCCCTCAGTCCTGTACGTATACTTCAGCAAATTGCTGGTATAGCAGAAACTTCAGCTGGGTCTTGAGGTTCAATGACAGAGTAAATCTGCTTGGTTCACCTTCATCTCTGATCAAGCCCATCCATTCAGGGGTGACAATTGGCAGAAACTTCTCTCTGGCATAGATGTCTGGATCTCCTCCATAGGACTGGAAAAACACCTCTCTTTTCCATTCTGGCACCTTGAAAATGGTTGTGTTATCCAAATGTTGGCCAGCCTGTAAAGAAGAAATTGTAAACTGGTAACAGCCCTTGGAAGGAACTGCCACCCCTCACCGCTCCACTCCCTTGAGACACTTAATTTTTTTTTAAAACATTCGTTCATATATCTTACAATTAGTAGACTCTGCTCCTGCCTCAGGGGCTGCAAAAGTTGCCTGAGAACCAAGCATCGTATAAGAGTTGCATTCCTGGAGTGTTGAAAAGTATCAATATTGTGGTCTTCCATAGCAAAATTATGTTATATAGAGAAATTTCTCAGCTTCTTTCAAAGGAAAAGAATATAATGCTATTGTTGTCTTTGAATGGGCAGGACCTTCAGTTCCCAAGTGGGAAACTATTCCATTAGGAGGGCAGGAGCAGCACCCCAGAGACACCAGGAGAAAGATCTGGTGTGAGGATCTACAGGTCTTGAACCCAGGTCCACAGGAAATCTTTGCATCCCACCCACCATCCAATGGCTTGCTATTAACTCATGGGCTGAGTGGTGAATGGAACCCTCATCCCACTAGAGGCACTGCCTATATGTTTCCTGGCTGGAAGAGTGCCTGACCCCACTGGTTGGTCAGCTGCACTATTTAAGCAAGAAGGAGGTATAGGCAGTTGCCTGTGCAACTAGATAAGTTCCTGGATGGCTGCTACTTTGGATCCTGCCTTCTTGCTTGAATCCTGAGTCGTGCTTTCCTGATTTGTTCCCGTTTCTTGCCTTGTTCCTGATCCCTGTCCCTGATCTCTAACTCAAACTCTGGCTTTGACCCTTGGTTTGACTCCTGACTATGGTGCTGGTTCTGACCTTTGGAGTGACTCCTGCTCTGTCTATTAAGTCTGACAGCCCAGACCCTGGTCATGGCACCATGGAAGACCTTTTTGGGAATAGTTTGAATTGCTCTAGACTCAGTAGTATCAGGCTTTTCAGCATGAAGAGACACTCATGAACAGATTCTTGGAGCAGCAGGCATGCCATAGGAAATGGGACTTTGTCCTAATAGAGAATCTCATAGAATATGGGTTCGTCCTGCTGCTGTGACTACTGCACCTCTCCATGACCTGCCACCTCCTCCTCTAAGATATGTGCATATGAGATCCCGGATATAGTTTTGTGAGCCAGATTAGGAGTGGGTATGCAGGGTCTCCCAAAATAACAGTTGACACAGACACACTTGTACAGAACCACATTGTTTCTGGGGAATAAAGTTCTTTCTTTCCCCTTAATCTAGAATCATAAAATTGTAGGACTGGAAGGGGCCTCAAGAGGTCATCTAGTCCAGTTCCCTGCACTCAAGGCAGGACTAAGTATTATCTAGACATCCCTGAAAGGTGTTTGTCTAACCTGTTCTTAAAAATTTCCAATGATGGGGATTCCACAACCTGCCTAGGCAATTTATTCCAGTGCTTAACCACCCTGACAGTAAGTTTTTCCTAATGTCCAACCTAAACCTCCCTTGCTGCAATTTAAGCCCATTGCTTCTTGTCCTAACCTCAAACGTTAAGGAGAACAATTTTTCTTCCTCCTCCTTGTAACAACCTTTTATGTACTTGAAAACGGTTATCATGTCCCCTCTCACACTTCTCTTCTCCAGACTAAACAAACCCAATTTTTCCAATCTTCCCTCA
Source organism: Malaclemys terrapin pileata (assembly GCF_027887155.1). NCBI lineage: Eukaryota > Metazoa > Chordata > Testudines > Emydidae > Malaclemys > Malaclemys terrapin. The sequence goes on from NC_071506.1 coordinate 166,193,051, forward strand.
CAGGTCATATTTTCTAGACCTTTAATCATTTTTGTTGCTCTTTTCTGGACTTTCTCCAATTTGTTCACATCTTTCCTCAAATGTGGTGCCCAGAACTGGACACAATATTCCAGTTGAGACCTAATCAGTGTGGAGTAGAGGAGAAGAATTACTTCTTGTGTCTTGCTTACAACACTCCTTGTAATACATCCCAGAATGATGTTTGCTTTTTTTTTTTGCAACAGTGTTACACTGTTGACTCATATTTAACTTGTGATCCACTATGACCCCCAGATCCCTTTCTTCAGTACTCCTTCCTAGGCAGTCATTTCCCATGTAGTATGTCTGCATCTGTTTATCCCTGCCTAAGTGCAGTACTTTGCATTTGTTCTTATTGAATTTCATCCTATTTACTTCAGACCATTTTTCCAGTTTGTCCAGATCATTTTGAATTTTAATCCTATCCTCTAAAGCACTTGCAACACCTCCCACCTTGGTACCATCCACAAACTTTTAAGTGTACTGTCTATGCCATGTACAATTCAGATCATCTCAGTACCCTGATTTCATGAATCTTGCCAGTGTTTTCCACATTGGTATTGTGGCACTGCTCTGATCTTGTCCTCATGGATCCTGTGCTTCTAGGCGGTATATGCTAGCCTCAGTGGCTCTCTGTGACCCTCCACACAGCCCTTCTCTCTCTAGGGCCAGGGTTACAGTCTACTGAGCCCTTTTCATCATAAGCCAGCAAGGAGGTTGGTGAGAGAATTCCCACAGTCTCTGTTGTCCCTAGGGCTTGTTTTAGAACAGTTTAGCCTCCTGTCCTGACAGGGGCCTGACTTCCGCTCCCAGGAGGTGTTCCTGTAGTGGTGGGTTGGGGGGAACCCAGGCCTGCCCTCTACTCTGAATTCCAGCCCAGGGACCCTAATGGTAGCAGCTGTTGGTAGCCAACCTTTCACTGCCAGAGTTGCTACATTTCCCTGAGCCACTTCCCCAGAACTCTCCTGCTTCTCCCTTACCTTAGCGCTCCCTTATCAATAACTTGAGGGTGTCTTCATTAACCAGTCCTTCAGCCGCACTTCCTCTCCTCTGGCTCCCTGGCTCTCCTCTGCCTGAGTGGAGTGAGCCCTTTTTATTTTATCAGCGGGGCCTTAATTAGAGTCAGGTGGTCACATTAGCTTAATGGCCTCACCTGACTCTTTGCAGGTTAATTGGAGTCAGGTGTTCTCATTAGCCTGGGGCAGCCCCTGCTCTGCTCAGTCAGGGAACAGAAAACTGTTAATCCAGTGGCCAGTATATCTGCCTTCTGCTATTCTGCTGTACCCAACTGGCCTGGGTCTATCACAGTATTCATGGATCTTCCTCTGTGGTCCACTAAGCCTTGCACAGTAAGTCCACAGTAACCTTTTTGGTTCACATACTTGCCCCTTTTAGTGGGGAAAGTATTAGGATATAGGTGCCATCAATGGTCCCTGCTCAGTTTGGAAACCCCATCCTTTGAAATCCAGCTATTATTTCCAGAACTTTGCTTATGGCAACCACCCATGGATAGATCACAGTATTAATTGCCTCATAAACCTGGCCAACTACAACCCCAACAATTCACTTCCCAAATCCATAGTGGTTTGCAACTGACTGATAGGGGTCTGCAGTAGCCAGCTTCCAAAGGGCTACAACCACCCATTTCTGAACATGTATGTCTTCCCTGAATCAAGTGTTCTGGCATAGGAGGTTTGTTTCAAGGTCACCATATAGCTCCATGAAAGTCTGTTTTCTCATTCAGAAGTTCTGAAGTCATTGCTAATAAGAATAAGAGGTTTTTGATTTCTGGTGACTCATAAGAATGGCCATACTGGGTCAGACCAAAGGTCCATCCAGCCCACTATCCTGTCTACCGACAGTGACCAATGCCAGGTTTCCCAGAGGGAGTGAACCTAACAGGTAATGATCAAGTGATCTCTTTACTGCCATCCATCTCCATGTTCTGACAAACAGAGGCTAGGGATACCATTCCTTACCCATCCTAGCTAATAGCCATTAATGGACTTAACCTCCATGAATTTATCTGGTTCTCTTTTAAACCCTGTTATAGTCCTAGCCTTCACAACCTCTGTCATAACTATAAAGGGAAGGGTAACAGCTCTCCTGTGTACAGTACTATAAAATCCCTCCTGGCCAGAGACTCCAAAATCCTTTTACCTGTAAAGGGTTAAGAAGCTCAGGTAACCTGGCTGACACCTGACCCAAAGGACCAATAAGGGGACAAGATACTTTCAAATCTTGGTGGGGGGAAGGCTTTTGTTTGTGATCTTTGTTTTGGGGGTTGTTCGCTCTTGGGACTGAGAGGGACCAGACATCAATCCAGGTTCTCCAAATCTTTCTGAACAAGTCTCTCATATTTCAAACTTGTAAGTAAACAGCCAGGCAAGGCGTGTTAGTTTATCTTTGTTTTCTCAACTTGTAAATGTACCTTTTACTAGGGTGTTTACCTCTCTTTGCTGTAACTTTGAACCTAAGGTTAGAGGGGGGTCCTCTGGGCTCTTTAAGTTTGATTACCCTGTAAAGTTATTTTCCATCCTGATTTTACAGAGATGATTTTTACCTTTTTCTTTAATTAAAAGCCTTCTTTTTAAGAACCTGATTGATTTTCCTTGTTTTTAGATCCAAGGGGGTTGGAAGGGAGGAGAGGGGACGGTTAATTTCTCCTTGTTTTAAGATCCAAGGGGTTTGGATCTGTATTCACCGGGGAATTGATGAAGAGTCTCTAAAGGCTACCCAGGGAAGGGAATTAGCATCGAGAGTGGTGGCAGCGGACCAGATCTAAGCTGGTAGTTAAGCTTAGAAGTTTTCATGCAGGCCCCCACATCTGTACCCTAAAATTCAGAGTGGGGAAGTAGCCTTGACATGGTGGCAGAGTGGTGGGATCATTTTAAACCAAAAGCCAGTAAGATTTTTTTTTCTCCTTTCTAGCTGCTTGGAAAGCAGAGCTGAAGGTAGATACATATCTTATCTCTCCTTGCCTGAAGGCAGAGATTTTAAGTTTTTTTTTTTAACAAGGGTCTTTGTTAAGAGAAGGGTTCAATCAGTGAGCAAACATCTGGTAAAAGGAATTTACAAGCTGAAATGTTTTTTTTTTCCTTTCTACCTCTCAGGGATAGCTAGTTAGAAAGTCTCTGTTACCTCAGCAGAAGCCTGAGCTGAGTGCATCCCAGTTTCAGTCAACTGCAGAGGGGTGTGGCCCAGCACAAGAAAACAGGAAAATGACTACCAAAGAAGTAGCTAACAAACTAGAACTGGCAAGACTAGAAGCAGAAGAAAATGAAAAAAAAATCAGAGACTGCTTCAATTGAAAAAACTCGAGCAAGAACCTGAAAAGAAAGCCAAAGAGGAGGCCCACAAGAGAGCTATGGAGATGAAAGAAAAAGAGATGGAGGAGAGGGATAAAGAAAGGAAGCATGAACTGGAATTAGCAAGGGCTAGGCCGGATATACCAGCCAATCCTAGCAACCCCTCTCCAGATACCACTTCCCATCCCAGAAAATTCCCCACCTACAAGGCAGGCGATGATACTGAGGCCTTCTTAGAAAATTTTGAAAGGACTTGCCTTGGATACAGCATCACTACAGACCAGGTCCAGCTCAGTGGACCCTTAGCAGAGGTGGCGGCTGAAATGCCTAAGGAACACATGAACAGTTATGAACTTTTTAAAAACAAGGCCAGACTCAGAATGGGGCTAAAACCCGAGCATGCCCGTCGGCGGTTCAGAGCCCTAAGGTGGAAACCAGATGTGTCATTTACCAGACATGCCTACCACATTGACAAAAATTGTGATGCCTGGGTATCAGGAGCAAATGTTAAATCTCTGGAAGATCTGGTTTCCCTAGTAAAAATGGAGCAGTTTTTAGAGGGTGTTCCTGAGGAAATAGAAAGGTACATCCTAGATGGGAAGTCCAAAACTGCAACCAAGGCGGGGAAGATTGGAGCCAAATGGGTGGAGGTGGCAGAAAAGAAAAAAACTAGTAGCAGTTGAAGCGAATATCAGAAGGGGCAACCTGAAACAAAACCCGAGCAAGGACTTTTATACAGGGAGACTCTTTCTGGTGGGCACCAGGAAGACTGGCATCCTCAAAGACAGTTGGTAGTTCCCACTAAGTATCGGGTAAACCTCTTGAGCTTAGCCCATGATCATCCCAGTGGCCATTCTGGGGTGAACAGAACCAAAGACCGGTTGGGGAAGTCCTTCCACTGGGAGGGAATGGGCAAGGACGTTGCTAATTATGTCCGGTCTTGTGAGGTGTGCCAATGAGTGGGAAAGCCCCAAGACCAGGTTAAAGCCCCTCTCCAGCCACTACCCATAGTTGAGGTCCCATTTCAGCACGTAGCTGTGGATATTCTGGGTCCTTTCCCAAAGAAGACCCCCAGAGGAAAGCAGTACATACTGACTTTCATGGATTTTGCTACCCGATGGCCGGAAGCAGTACCCTTAAGCAACACCAGGGCTAAAAGTGTGTGCCAGGCATTAGCAGACATTTTTGCCAGGGTAGGTTGGCCCTCCGACATCCTTACAGATTCGGGAACTAATTTCCTGGCAGGGACCATGAAAAACCTGTGGGAAGCTCATGGGGTGAATCACTTGGTTGCCACCCCTTACCACCATCAAACCGATGGCCTGGTGGAGAGGTTTAATGGAACTTTGGGGGCCATGATATGTAAATTCGTAAATGAACACTCCAATGATTGGGACCTAGTATTGCAGCAGTTGCTTTTCGCCTACAGGGCTGTACCACATCCCAGTTTAGGGTTTTCACCATTTGAACTTGTCTGTGGCCGCGACGTTAAGGGGGCATTACAGTAGGTGAAGCAGCAATGGGAGTGGTTTACGCCTTCTCCAGGAACTAACATTCTAGACTTTGTAAGCAACCTACAAAGCACCCTCTGACACTCTTTAGCCCTTGCTAAAGAAAACCTAAAGGATGCTCAGGAAGAGCAAAAGGCCTGGTATGATAAACATTCCAGAGAACAGTCCTTCAAAGTAGGAGACCGAGTCATGGTCTTAAAGGCGCTCCAGGCCCATAAAATGGAAGCATCGTGGGAAGGACCATTCACGGTCCAGGAACGCCTAGGAGCTGTTAACTATCTCATAGCCTCCCCCACCTCCAACATAAAGCCTAAGGTATACCATGTTAATTCTCTAAAGCCCTTTTATTCCAGAGAATTAAACGTTTGCCAGTTTACAGCCCAGGAAACAGATGACGCGGAGTGGCCTGAAGGTGTCTACTACGAAGGAAAAAGGGATGGTGGCGTGGAAGAGGTGAACCTCTCCGCGACCCTTGGACGTCTGCAGCGACAGCAGATCAAGGAGCTGTGCATAAGTTTTGCACCAATTTTCTCAGCCACTCCAGGACGGACCGAATGGGCATACCACTCCATTGACACAGGTAATGCTCACCCAATTAGAACCCCACCCTACCGGGAGTCACCTCATGCCCAAACTGCTATAAAAAGGGAGATCCAGGACATGCTACAAATGGGTATAATCCGCCCCTCTAACAGTGCATGGGCATCTCCAGTGCTTCTAGTTCCCAGACCAGACTGGGAAATATGCTTTTGCGTGGACTACCATAAGCTAAATGCTGTAACTCGTCCTGACAACTATCCAATGCCATGCACAGATGAGCTATTGGAGAAATTGGGACATGCCCAATTCATCTCTACTTTAGACTTAACCAAAGGGTACTGGCAAGTACCAGTAGATGAACCCGCTAAGGAAAGATCAGCCTTCGTCACCCAGGCAGGGGTGTATGAATTCAATGTACTCCCTTTCGGGTTGCGAAATGCACCCGCCACCTTCCAAAAACTTGTAGATGGTCTCCTAGCGGGATTGGGAGAATCTGCAGTTGCCTACCTCAATGATGTGGCCATTTTTTCTGATTCATGGACAGAACACCTGGAGCACCTGGGAAAAGTCTTTGAGCGCATTCAGCAGGCAGGACTAACTGTTAAGGCTAAAAAGTGTCAAATAGGCCAAAACAGAGTGACTTACCTGGGGCACCAGGTGGGTCAAGGAACTATAAATCCCTTACAGGCCAAAGTGGATGCTATCCAAAAGTGGCCGGTTCCAAAGTCAAAGAAACAGGTCCAATCCTTCTTAGGCTTGGCCGGATATTATAGGCGATTTGTACCACACTACAGCCAAATCGCTACCCCGCTGACAGACCTAACCAGAAAGAAACAGCAAAATGCAGTTCAGTGGACTGATGAGTGTCAAAAGGCCTTTAACCAGCTTAAGGTGACACTCATGTCTGACCCTGTGCTAAGGGCCCCAGACTTTGACAAACCATTCCTAGTAACCACAAATGCGTCCGAGTGGGGCGTGGGAGCAGTTTTAATGCAGGAAGGACTGGATCAAGAATTCCATCCTGTCGTGTTTCTCAGCAAGAAACTGTCTGAGAGGGAAAGCCACTGGACAATCAGCGACAAGGAATGCTATGCCATTGTGTATGCGCTGGAAAAGCTACACCCATATGTTTGGGGACGGCATTTCCAACTACAAACAGACCATGCTGCGCTACAGTGGCTTCATACCGCCAAGGGGAATAACAAAAAACTTCTTTGGTGGAGTTTAGCTCACCAAGATTTTGATTTTGAAATACAACACATTTCAGGGACTTCTAACAATGTGGCTGATGCACTCTCCTGGGCAAGTTTCCTAGAATCAACTGGTCAAAAATTGTTTTTGGAATGTGGAACATATTGTTAGTTTTTATATAATCAGTAGTATGTCTAAAGGTGCATGTGTCTTTGTCATAACTATAAAGGGAAGGGTAACAGCTGTCCTCTGTACAATACTATAAAATCCCTCCTGGCCAGAGACTCCAAAATCCTTTTCCCTGTAAAGGGTTAAGAAGCTCAGGTAACCTGGCTGGCATCTGACCTAAAGGACCAATAAGGGGAGAAGATACTTTCAAATCTTGGGGCAGGGGGGGAAAGGCTTTTGTTTGTGTTCTTTGTTTTGGGAGTTCGTTCGCTCTCGGGACTGAGAGGGACCAGACATCAATCCAGGTTCTCCCCATTTTTCTAAACAAGTCTCTCCTATTTCAAACTTGTAAGTAAACAGCCAGGCAAGGCGTCTTAGTTTATCTTTGTTTTCTCAACTTGTAAATGTACCCTTTACTAGGGTGTTTACCTCTCTTTGCTGTAACTTTGAACCTAAGGTTAGAGGGGGGTCCTCTGGGCTCTTTAAGTTTGATTACCCTGTAAAGTTATTTTCCATCCTGATTTTACAGAGATGATTTTTACCTTTTTCTTTAATTAAAAGCCTTCTTTTTAAGAACCTGATTGATTTTCCTTGTTTTTAGATCCAAGGGGGTTGGATCTTGATCCACCAGGAGTTGGTGGAAGGGAGGAAGGGGGATGGTTAATTTCTCCTTGTTTTAAGATCCAATAGGTTTGGATCTGTATTCACCAGGGAATTTGTGAAGAGTCTCTCAAGGTTACCCAGGGAAGGGAATTAGCATCGAGAGTGGTGGCAGCGAACCAGATCTAAGCTGGTAGTTAAGCTTAGAAGTTTTCATGCAGGCCCCCACATCTGTACCCTAAAGTTCAGAGTGGGGAAGCAGCCTTTACAACCTCTCAGGCAAAGAGTTCCACAGGTTGATTGTGCGCTGTGTGAAGAAGAACTTCATTTTATTTGTTTTAAACCTGCTGCCCATTAATTTCATTTGGTGGCCCCTAGTTCTTGTATTATGGGAACAAATAAATAACTTTTCCTTATTCACTTTCTCCACACCACTCATGATTTTATATACCTCTATCATATCCCCCCTTAGTCTCCTCTTTTTGAAGCTGAAAAGTCCTAGCCTCTTTAATCTTTCCTCATATGGGATCCGTTCCAAACCCATAATCATTTTAGTTGCCCTTTTCTGAACTTTTTTAATGCCAGTATATCTTTTTTGAGATGAGGAGACCACAGCTGTATGCAGTATTCAAGATGTGGGCATTCCATGGATTTATATAAGGGCAATAAGATATTCTCTGTCTTATTCTCTATCCCTTTTTAAATGATTCCTAACATCCTGTTTGCTTTTTTGACTACCGCTGCACACTGAATGGACGTCTTCAGAGAACTATCCATGGTGACTCCAAGATCTCTTTGCTGATCGTAGCTAAATCAGCCCCCATCATATTGTATGTATAGTTGGGTTTTTTTCCCCAATGTGCATTACTGTACATTTATCCACATTAAATGTCATTTGGCATTTTGTTGCCCAATCACTTAGTTTTGTGAGATCTTTTTGAAGTTCTTCACAGTCTGCTTTGGTCCTTAACCATCTTGAGTGCAGTTTAGTATCATCTGCAAACTTTGCCACCCTCACTGTTTACCCCTTTCTCCAGATCATTTATGAATTAGTTAAATACAACTGGTCCTAGGACTGACCCTAGGGGAACACCACTAGTTACCCCTCTCCATTCTGAAAATTTACCATTTATTCCTACCCTTTGTTCCCTGTCTTTTAACCAGTTCTCAATCCATGAAAGGATCTTCCATCTTATCCCATGATAACTTAATTTATGTAAGAGCCTTTGGTGAGGGACCTTGTCAAAGGCTTTCTGGAAATCTAAGTACACCTTGTCCACTGGATCCCCCTTGTCCACATGTTTGTTGACCCCTTCAAAGAACTCTGATAGATTAGTAAAACATGATTTCCCTTTACAGAAACCATGTGGACTTTTGCCCAACAATTTATGCTTTTCTATGTGTCTGACAATTTTATTCTTTACTATTATGTCAACTAATTTGCCCAGTACTGATGTTATACTTACCGGTCGGTCATTGCTGGGATCACCTCTAGAGCCCTTTTTAAATATTGGTTACATTAGCTATCTTCCAGTTATTGGATACAGAAGCTGGTTTAAAGGACAGGTTACAAACCATAGTTAATAGTTCCGCAATTTCACATTTGAGTTCTTTCAGAACTCTTGGGTGAATGCCATCTGGTCCCAGTGACTTGTTACTGTTAAGTTTTGTTGATCATCCCAGATTTCCAAAGCAATGTGATTTCATCATACAGTTCTGGTTCTCCTCCACCAGAAGTGATGGTCCACCGATGGGCAGACTGGCAATATCAGCATTCATCATATTTGTTCCATGGTACCAGAATGAACTTTCATTCACCCTCACAGTCAGCTATCTTTGGCATGTTAAAAAGTTCTGCCCCAATTCCATCCTGCAACTCACTGATAGCCTAGTGTACCACATAAACATGTGTCCCTCAATAAGAAGCAAGAGGAGAACCAGATCATTATCCAGTTGCTCCATGTCTTCCACCCCATTTACCAGGAGGGAGAAATGAGGAGCAACTGTCATTGGCAGATATGTGAAGGCAAGGGACAATACCAAAACCACACAGCATATACGTTCCTAAAATGTGTCTGGTGATGCACAGAATGCTGGGATATCACTCCTGAAATGATAGCATGAAAGTTGCATAACAACAGTCAGAATGTGGACATGGGTATATGCTTTATACCTGTGTTTGGCACAGCATTTATGAACACTTGGCAAAGGTATGGCATCCATGCAAGAGGATGCACATGGTCAAGTAACCAACTATGTGCACCAGTGTAGACATAGTCTTAGAATGCAATTTTCAAATATTCATAACATTCTCAAATCATAATTGATTTCCCCTAAACAAAGCTTATACAATACTCTTCAGTGAAGCTTATTTCCTTGCTACATTTTAATTTCCAGGTTTCACCTTTGTCCCCTTGTGTGTGTGGGAGGGGCGGAGTTAGGCCACAAAGAGTGGTTTATGAGTCTGCCTCTGCCTTTAAATTAGAAGACCTAGTCTTCTAGTTCAAGTATTAGAGAGGTTCATGTTTTAGATCCAGAAATCCTAGGTTCAATTCTTGTAGATACTTATGGGGATCTGAACTCCTTCAGACTTCTGAAGGTGAGGACAAGCTTCCCCAGCCAGGAAGAGTGTGTAACCGATGCTACAACAGTCTGGTTCTTTGTCCCCTTCCAGTGCCTAAAGCCTGTGTAACTCCCCTATCTGTATCAGGCACACTGATTGAATCCAGAACCCTGGAATCTAAAAGCATGATCTTCTACTGCTTCAGCAGACCAAGGAACAAGTCTTCTAGGTGAAAAGCAGCCTTATACACCTCTATATGTGATCTAGTTACTAAAGGAAGTCAAAAAGCCATGCTCTTTTATACTGTGAATTATAGGTGTCATTTCAGGGCATTTTGGAATAGCCATTATATCTTACAATAGTGGAGTACAAAAAGAAGTATCTTAAATATATACAATACTCTGGTCATGCATTGAGAAATGTCATTGTTGTCATTTATTGGTGGCCCAGGCTGCCAAGAAGTCACAGTCTCCCTCATGGAAACGCCCTATGCATGTGCCTCCTCTCCCCATGCAGACAACTCTTCTCAAACCAGATTCCAGCTATTCCAGCAGATGAATGAATCTAATTAGGCTCACAAGCAGGGCCGGCTTTAGGCCGATTCAGCCGATTCAGCTGAATCGGGCCCCACGCCTAAGAGAGCCTCGCAGCTGTTCACCTTGACCAGCTCACTTCCCCATCCTCTCCTCCCCTGAACGCTCTGCCCCCCCGCTCCTCCCCCTCCCGTGCTTCCCGCGAATCAGATGTTCGCAGGAAGTTTGAAAAGAAGCAGGGGCAGGCGGGCAGCAGAAGGTAAACTGGGCCAGGGGGGTGCGAGGAGGGCTCCGGGAAGGCACGGTGCGGCCCAGTCTGGCCCCAGCCGAGCACCTCCCAGCCCCGGCCCCAGCGGCTCTGGCTCCAGCCCGGCTTGGGACCCGGGGCACTGGCCCCGGTTCTGGCCGAGCGCACCGGCCCGGCCCCACAGCTCCGGCCCGGCCCCAGCGGCTCTGGCTCCGGCCTGGCTCGGGCCCTGGGGCACTGGCCCTGGTTCCGGCTGAGCACTCTACAGACCCCCATGACTGAGATTGCCCTACAAGCTCTATGCAGATGGAAGAGTGAAGCAACTGATGATTTCAAAGAGAACAAATTATAGGTTATGAAGAACTCTAATGATATCAAGACTGTTAAGACCAAGCTAATTGATCCAGAACACTGCTTACAATAATGTAACATCATGATTTTGGGTGCCCCTGAGGGAATAGAAAAAGTTAAACCCTCTGAATTTGTTCCTAAACTGATAACTAAGTTGTAGGATCTGCTGGTAGATTTTTGGTTTGATATAAAACAGGCACACAGGGCTCTTACCCCCAAGCCAGCTCCAGGAGGTTGACCTAGACCTAGAGCATTGATTGTCAAAGTCCTGAAGTTTATCACTAAGGAGCTTATATTGCAGAAATCCAGTGAGAAAAAAGTAGCTGTTAAGGAGAGAACCAGCAACTAAAATACTGCTCTTTCAAAATTATGCCCATGATTTGGTTGCAGTGATGGAAGGTTTTAGACATGCAAAACAATTGGCCAGGAAGATGGACTTGGAGTTAAATACCCAGCAACACTCCATATTAAGAATGCTGAGAAGACGGTATCATTCAGTTCCCCTCAGGAGGCAGAAAGATACCTCAAAAATCTGCATACTCTTTCCTCCCAAGAGGAAACATCTATGAAGTGATCCAACTGTATGGATTTTATGTAATGCTCTCTGAGATTTGATATGGCTGCTTTAAACAAGTTGCTGGGGGCTAATGGATATTGACGTGTTAGATCCTTTTCTCTTTTTTTCTCTCATTGGCATTGAAGGGTTAAAAGGTTATTATCAATTTACTTCCTGTTGCCTTAACTCATGGGAAAGGAGCATCAATGTAAAATCTATCATTTGATTATATGTATAATTGCTTTATTAGATGGTGCTTCCTTATGGACTAATTTGTCAAGCTTCTATTGGTTACAGATAATTACAGTAGTTGTAATCTTTGGGGCTCCAGGGGCTATGAGGATCTCCAAGATTCACCCAATCTGGTCACCCATGCTGGATGTTAAGTGTGTATATTTGGACAGTTTAAATAAATTCTTCTTTTTCATTGAATGGTTCTAATGTGCATTTCTCTCTCTCTATTATCTTTTCCATTTTTTTTCACTGATTTCATTCCTCTTTCTGCCCCCCTCCTATTACACTCCCATGCTGGAAATTTGCTTCACACTCCTGTAGATTAGGTACCCTAACCCTGGATTATATAATTTTGTTGCTTAGATATGCAAGAACTGTATGCTGCCTAGGAAAATTAGCAATTTCTCATTTATTCACAAAGTGACTTTATATTTTATCCGGCATATTTTAACAATGGTGGCTCCAATAATTAAATGTGTCTCATGGAATATGAAGGGTTTTAAAAAGTCTATTAAAAGAAAAAATATACTCAGGGTTTAAGGAGAATGCTGATGTTGCCATGCTCCAAGAGACACATCTGACAGAACCTGAAGCTTGTAAACTGAATAGAGATTGTATAGGTTTCTCAGTTTCTAGTTGCTTTAATTCTAAAACGGGAGGTGTAATACATAAAAAGTTGAATGTTAATATTCTAAGCACAAGGTCTGCCAGTGAGGGCAGATTTACTGTCCTCAAAGCTGAATTTGGCAATTGTATAATCATCTTTGCCAATTTTACTGGCCAAACCAGGATGAACATTTTAAATAAATGTTTTATGAGTATAAATGTCATGGGCTATCATTCTATTATTATAGCTGGAAACTTTAACGAAACTCTAGACCCAATCCTTGATAAATCTTCTCCATATAAAAACATGAATACTCATCAGGTACATACATACAAACATACATGGTTGATTTAGACTTACCAAATATATGGAGATTGGGTAGTCCTATGGCCAGAGACTATAATGTTTTTCCCCCCTACAGCTCATTCAACATATTCAGGATTGGAGTATTTCTTAGTCACAAGAATTGATCAATTCTGTCACTGACTGTGGCATTGGTACTATTGTTATATCTGACATGCTTCTAGAGCTCCCCAGGATATGTATCCCCAACTAAAATGTGGCAATTAAGTACCTCTCTGCTGTGTGATATATCATTTGTTAAATCTATCCAGAAGGAGTTAAAACTTTTTAAAAAACAAATGCCACACTTTGGAACACATATAAAGGCTGTATAAGTAGGGGCATTGCCAGTAGATCGAGGGAAGTGATCATTCCCCTCTATTCAACATTGGTGAGGCCTCATCTGGAGTGCTGTGTCCAGTTTTGGGCCTCCCACTATAGAAAGGATGTGGAAAAATTGGATAGAGTCCAGCGGAGGGCAACGAAAATGATCAGGCGGCTGGGGCATATGACTTATGAGGAGAGGCTGAGGGAACTGGGATTGTTTAGTCTGCAGAAGAGAAGAATGAGGTGGGATTTGATAGCTGCTTTCAACTACCTGAAAGGGGGTTCCAAAGAGGATGGATCTAGACTGTTCTCAGTGGTACCTGATGACAGAACAAGGAGTAATGGTCTCAAGTTGCAGTGGGGGGAGGTTTAGGTTGGATATTAGGGAAAAGGTTTTCACTAGGAGGGTGGTGAAGCACTGGAATGAGTTACCTAGGGAGGTGGTGGAATCTCCTTCCTTAGAGGTTTTTAAGGTCAGGCTTGACAAAGCCCTGGCTGGGATGATTTAGTTGGAAATTGGGGGATGAATCATACTGCAATTTTAATGGTCACTAATATAGTTTGTGTTTATGTTAATTTATAAAATACATTTTTGTAGAGCATGTTGGGAATATTTCAGCAAAACATTTTTTGTTGGACAACAGCAATTAATCAAAACCAATTTTTTTTGTGAAAATGTATCAGTTTTGACCTAATTTTCCTCAGGTCTAGGATGAAATTTCTGGAGAGAGAGAGAGAGAGCTCTCAATAGCCAATAGCTATGCTCAGAGGGAGCTCAACTAAAATATCAGAGACTCAAGTGTGAGTCCCTATTCACACTATATGAGTTCACACTCTGCCTCCAGGAAAAAGTTCTGATCGAGTAGTATTACCGGCAGTAGGCAGCATATTGTACTTGGGAGTAGTTTTACTAGTTCACTGATCCACAAGGCTGACTTTCTGCTCTTTATCAGATTAAGGGACCCATGTGTTAACTTTTGCTATAACACATTTGACTTTTATTTTTCTTAGGAATTTGAAATGTCATGGATATTAAATTTGGTAAGCATGACAGTGTGGATTTGTATCTGAAATGGAAGATTTCACTGAATGCGATACAGCCATTATTGACTGGAATGCTAATTTATTAAATATCTAGAGGTTAGTGTGCATCATTATGACAAGAGGAAAAATGTAAAGCTCCCAAAAACACAGTTCTCAACAATAGCACAAATTGTTAAATTATCCAGTGCTCAAACTAATCGTTCTAATCTGTAGCATACATAATGATAGCAGCAAATTTGTGTTGCCTATTAACATAGTTTAGCCAATGGTTTCTTTGCTAATATTGATGATTTTGAAATGTAATGAGAACGTGGAATAGAAAAGCTAGATTTCTTTTCCAGGCGAATGACAAGTATGATAATTGAATAGATAAAATCAAGGAAGTAAATTTATTAATGTTTGTGAGGTGTTCAGGCTTATTACAGTCATAAGCATCAGAGAAATGCCTGTAAATAAATAAAAAAAAATCTGAGATGCTGTGTAAGGTGATGTAAGCTATACAGCAGTAAGTGAAGATAAGAAAGCCTGATTCCAAGAAATTCTAGTGAGAATAAGGGGACTCTAAGCCATTGTAAATTAGACAACAACTAGGAAGAGGAGATTGTATGTTAAAATACGTGGTTGGCTTACTCTAATTTATACATCCCTGACCCACTATTGTTTTTCCTCTTACACTTCTTTCTTCTAATCATCAACAGGTAGTCATAAGAGGGGTCCAAAGCAATTCCTGTATCATCACACTGTTGGGGCCACACATTTTTTATGTTTACTGCAGTATTTTCCATTAAGTAGACAACTTTAGTTATTTCAACTTCTCCTCGTGTATCTATCCTTCCAGCTCCCTGATCATTTTTGTTGCTCCCCTCTGAAATCTCTTCAGTATCTTTCTAATAAAGTGCTGCTCAGAAGTGAACACAATATTCCTGCTGCATTGGCACAGAAGACATAAAAAGCAGGGACTGTTCCCTTTCTTTTGTGGGGTATGATGCATTTGTGCATGCATTGTAGAAGTAAACTGGACTATTTTGCAGCTGTATCATATTGCAAAACTATACTTATTTTTGTGCACTGTTTCCCTGAGATTGCTTTCAGAAATCTTACTTCCCAGTTTTCTCCCTCCATTGAGTCTCTGTCTTGGATTATTTTACACCAGATGTATTTTGCACCATTTGCTAAGATGAATTTCATTTTGTTATTTTCTGTTCATGGTTGTAATGGCTGAAGTTCTCTTTGTATTTTTCTGTGTGTTCACTTGTATTTGCAGCTCCACCCAATTTAGTCTATAAATTTAATTCATTTTCTGTTTAGTCCCCCTTCCAGATCAGTTAGGAAAATATTAAAGACGTTTGATACTAATATTTATCCCCCAAGAAACCCAGAAAACACCTCTTTAACGCAGAAAACTGATATTTTTCATTACATTTCTTGTTTGGTCTTATAGCTAGTTTTCAGGTGACACATCAGAATATTTATCTAAACCAATTTGCATTATTTTTCCATTAAGACACAATCTGTGAGATACTTTAGCACAGTTTACTGGAATCCAAATATATGATATCTGCCACTTTCCCCTCAGTCGTTAAGGGCAATAATATTGTTTATGTGGGTAAGTATTATATGAGTAGACTCAAATTTTATAATTCCAACAAGAATCATTGTTTCCATTTCCCTCCAGTTGTTTAGAGATTTGCCTCTTTCAATGTTTCATCCATTATTTTACTGATAAAAGTCAGATGATGATTGCCAGATTCACTTTTGCTTATAGTTTTAACAATCTAGACATAGACTTCAGGTACTTAATGGGTTGTCCAGGACTTTTTTCAAAAGCAATTGTCACTGATTCAGTAAAGTTAACTAATTCCCCTTATCAAGACCAATCGATTTATGCATGTTATATTTTCTACATAGTCTATTTTATGATCCTTACTAAAAGGTATTTTTTCAGGTTCTTCTTTCCTCATTAATAATTCAAGATTATTAAATATGACATTTTGAAATTGCAAAACTACTAACGGTGGTATAAATCAGACTCTGTATCAGATGACTGGCAGAAGGCTAATGTGACATTGATTTTTTAAAAATGTTCCAGAGGTGATCCTGGCAATTACAGGCTGGTAAGCCTAAGAACCAGGTAAATTAATTGAAACTGTAGTAAAGAAAAGAATTATCAGACACATAGGTAAAAATGATATCTTGGGGAAAAGTCAACACAACTTTTATAAAGGGAAATCATGCCTCACCAAACTATTACAATTCTTTGAGGGTGTCAGTAAACATGTGGACAAGGGTGATCAAGTGGATATAGTGTACTTGGACTTCCAAAGGAAGTTGTGGAATTCCCATCAACGGAGGGTTTTAAGAACAGGTTAAACAAACACCTGTCAGTGATAGTCTAGATTTACTTGGTCCTGCCATACTGCAGTGGTCTGCACTTGATGATCTCTTGAAGTCCCTTCCAGTCCTACATTTCTATGTTTCTCTAAAATGCAAGCTCATACACCTTGAACAAAAAAGCAGTGACTCAAAAGGATCCAAGGGGTCTTAGCAGACACATGAGCTCCCAGTGCTATCCAGTGGAAAAAAAGAACCATAGAATATCAGGGTTGGAAGGGACCTCCTGAGGTCATCTAGTCCAACCCCCTGCTCAGAGCAGGACCAATCCCCAACTAAATCATCCCAGCCAGTGCTTTGTCAAGCCTGACCTTAAAAACCTCTAAGGAAGAAGATTCCACCACTTCCCTAGGTAACCCATTCTAGTGCTTCACCACCCTCCTAGTGAAAAAGCTTTTTCCTAATATCTAACCTAAACCTCCCCCACTGCAACTTGAGACCATTACTCCTTGTTCTGTCATCTGGTACCACTAGATACATCCCCTTTGGGACCCCCTTTCAGGTAGTTGAAAGCAGCTAACAAATCCCCCCTCATTCTTCTCTTCTGCAGACTAAATAATCCCAGTGCCCTCAGCCTCTCCTTGTAAATCATGTGCTTCAGCCCCCTAATCATTTTTCAGAGTAGCAGCCGTGTTAGTCTGTATCCGCAAAAAGAACAGGAGTACTTGTGGCACCTTAGGGTATGTCTACACCCAGCCGCTAATTCGGCGGCTGGCAATCGAAGTTCTGGGTTCGACTTATCGCGTCTTGTCTGGACGCAATAAGTCAAACCAGGAAGTGCTCGCCATCGACTGCGGTACTCCAGCTAGATGAGAGGAGTACCGTGGAGTCGACGGGGGATCCTGCCTGCCGCGTGTGGACCAAGGTAAGTTCGAACTAAGGTACTTCGAACTTCAGCTACGTTATTCACGTAGCTGAAGTTGCGTACCTGAGTTCGATTTGGGGGTTTAGTGTAGACCAAGCCTTAGAGACTAACAAAATTATTAGAGCATAAGCTTTCGTGAACTACAGCCCACTTCTTCGGATGCAGTGGGCTGTAGTCCACGAAAGCTTATGCTCTAATAAATTTGTTAGTCTCTAAGGTGCCACAAGTACTCCTGTTCTTTTTGCTAATCATTTTTGTTGCCCTCTGCTGGACTCTTTCCAATTTTTCCACATCCTTCTTGTAGTGTGGGGCCCAAAACTGGACACAGTACTCCAGATGAGGCCTCACTAATGTCGAGTAAGGGGAATGATCATGTCCCTCGATCTGCTGGCAAAGCTATACAGCCCAAAATGCAATTAGCCTTCTTGGCAACAAGGGCACACTGTTTACTCATATCCAGCTTCTCATCCACTATAATCCCCAGGTTCTTTTTTGCAGAACTGCTGCCTAGCCACTTGGTCCCTAGTCTGTAGCAGTGCATGAGATTCTGCACTTGTCCTTGTTGAACCTCATCAGATTTCTTTTGACCCAATCCTCTAATTTGTCTAGGTCCCTCTGTATCCTATCCCTACCCTCCAGCATATCTACCACTCCTCCCAGTTTAGTGTCATCTGCAAACTTGTAAGGGTGCAGTCCACGCCATCCTCCAGATCACTAATGAAGATATTGAACAAAACTGGCTCCAGGACCGACCTTTGGGGCACTCTGCTTGATACCGGCTGCCAGCTAGACATGGAGCCATTGATCACTACCCATTGAGCTCAACGATCTATCCACCTTTCTATCCACCTTATAGTCCATTCATCCAGCCCATATTTCTTTAACTTGCTGGCAAGAATACTGTGGGACACCGTATCAAAAGCTTTGCTAAAGTCAAGGAATAACACGTCCACTGTTTTCCCCTCATCCACAGAGCCAGTTATCTTGTTATAGAAGGCAATTAGGTTAGTCAGGCATGACTTGCCCTTGGTGAATCCATGCTGACTGTTGCTGATCGCTTTCCTCTCCTCTAAGTGCTTCAGAATTGATTCCTTGAGGACCTGCTCCATGATTTTTCCAGGGACTGAGCTGAGGCTGACTGGCCTGTAGTTCCCCAGATCCTCCTTCTTCCCTTTTTAAAAGATGGCCACTACATTAGCCTTTTTCCAGTTATCTGGGACTTCCCCCGATTGCCATGAGTTTTCAACGATAATGGCCAAAAGCTCTGCAATCACATCCACCAACTCCTTTAGCACCCTCGGATACAGTTCATCTGGTCCCATGGACTTGTGCTCGTCCAGCTTTTCTAAATAGTCCTGAACCACTTCTTTCTCCACAGAGGGCTGGTCACCTCCTCCCCATATTGTGCTGCCCAGTGCAGTAGTCTGGGAGCTGACCTTGTTCGTGAAGACAGAGGCAAAAAAAGAATTGAGTACATTAGCTTTTTCCACATCCTCTGTCACTAGGTTGCCTCCCCCATTCAGTAAGGGGCCCACACTTTCCTTGACCTTCTTCTTCTTGCTAACATGCACCGCTACCTCGATATAAAGTGACCCGATATAACACAAATTTAGAAATAATGCGGTAAAGCAGTGCTCCCGGGGGGTGGGGTTGCGCACTCTGGTGGATCAAATCAAGTTGAATATAATGCGGTTTTACCTATAACGCGGTAAGATTTTTTAGCTCCCGAGGACAGCGTTACATTGAGGTAGAGGTGTACCTGTAGAAACCCTTCTTGTTACTCTTAATATCCCTTGCTAACTGCAACTCCAAGCGTGATTTGGCCTTCCTGATTTCACTCCTGCATGCCAGAGCAATATTTTTATACTCCTCCCTGGCCATTTGTCCAATCTTCCACTTCTTGTAAGCTTCTGTTTTTTGGGTTTAAGATCAGCAAAGATTTCATTGTTAAGCCAAGCTGGTCACCTGCAATATTTACTATTCTTTCTACACATTGGGATTTTTTTCCTGCAACCTCTATAAGGATTCTTTAACATACAGCCAGCTCTCCTGGACTCCTCATGTTATTCTCCCAGGGGATCCTGCCCATCAGTTCCCTGAAGGAGTCAAAGGCTGCTTTTCTAAAGTTCATAGTCCATATTCTGCTGCTCTCCTTTCTTCCTTGTGTCAGGATCCTGAAATTGACCATCTCATGGCCACTGCCTCCCAGGTTCCCATCCACTTTTGCTTCCACTACTAATTCTTCTCTGTTTGTGAGCAGTAGATCAAGAAGAGCTCTGCCCCTATTTGGTTCCTCCAGCACTTGCACCAGGAAATTGTCCCCTACACTTTCCAAAAATGTCCTGGCTTATGTGTGCACTGCTGTATTGCTCTCCCAGCAGATATCGGGGTGATTGAAGTCCCCCATGAGAACCAGGGCCTGTGATCTAATAATTCCTGTTAGTTGCCTGAATAAAGCCTTGTCCACCTCATCCCCCTGGTCTGGTGGGCTATAGGAGACTCCCACCACGACATCACCCTTGTTGCTCACACTTCTAAACTTAATCCAGAGACTCAGGTTTTTCTGAAGTTTCATACTGGAGCTCTGAGCAGTCATACTGCTCTCTTACATACAGTTCAACTCCTCCACCTTTTCTGCCTTGTCTGTCCTTCCTGAACCATTTCTATCCATCCATGACAGTACTCCAGTCATGTGAGTTATCCTACCAAGTCTCTGTTATTCCAATCACATCATAATTCCTTGACTTTCATAGAATCATAGAATCATAGAATATCAGAGTTGGAAGGGACCTCAAGAGGTCATCTAGTCCAACCCCCTGCTCAAAGCAGGACCAATTCCCAGCTAAATCATCCCAGCCAGGGCTTTGTCAAGCCGGGCCTTAAAAACCTCCAAGGAAGGAGACTCCACCACCTCCCTAGGTAACGCATTCCAGTGTTTCACCACCCTCCTAGTGAAATAGTTTTTCCTGATATCCAACCTGGACCTCCCCCACTGCAACTTGAGACCATTGCTCCTTGTTCTGTCATCTGCCACCACTGAGAACAGCCGAGCTCCATCCTCTTTGGAACCCCCCTTCAGGTAGTTGAAGGCTGCTATCAAATCCCCCCTCATTCTTCTCTTCTGGAGACTAAACAATCCCAGTTCCCTCAGCCTCTCCTCATAAGTCATGTGCTCCAGACCCCTAATCATTTTTGTTGCCCTCCGCTGGACTCTTTCCAATTTTTCCACATCCTTCTTGTAGTGTGGGGCCCAAAACTGGACACAGTATTCCAGATGAGGCCTCACCAATGTCGAATAAAGGGGAACGATCACGTTCCTCGATCTGCTGGCAATGCCCCTACTTATACAGCCCAAAATGCCGTTAGCCTTCTTGGCAACAAGAGCACACTGTTGACTCATATCCAGCTTCTCATCCACTGTGACCCCTAGGTCCTTTTCTGCAGAACTGCTACCTAGCCATTCGGTCCCTAGTCTGTAGCAGTGCATGGGATTCTTCCGTCCTAAGTGCAGGACTCTGCACTTGTCCTTGTTGAACCTCATCAGGTTTTTTTCGGCCCAATCCTCTAATTTGTCTAGGTCCCTCTGTATCCGATCCCTACCCTCTAGTGTATCTACCACGCCTCCTAGTTTAGTGTCATCTGCAAACTTGCTGAGAGTGCAGTCCACACCATCCTCCAGATCATTAATAAAGATATTAAACAAAACCGGCCCCAGGACCGACCCTTGGGGCACTCCGCTTGAAACCGGCTGCCAACTAGACATGGAGCCATTGATCACTACCCATTGAGCCCGACGATCTAGCCAGCTTTCTATCCACCTTACAGTCCATTCATCCAGCCCATACTTCTTTAACTTGGCGGCAAGAATACTGTGGGAGACTATATCAAAAGCTTTGCTAAAGTCAAGGAATAACACATCCACTGCTTTCCCCTCATCCACAGAGCCAGTTATCTCATCATAGAAGGCAATTAGGTTAGTCAGGCACGACTTCCCCTTCGTGAATCCATGCTGACTGTTCCTGATCACTTTCCTCTCCTCTAAATGTTTCATAATTGATTCCTTTGCCAGGACTTCCAGTTCTCCCTGCTTGTTTCCCAGGCTTCTTGCATTTGTGTATAGGCACTTACGATGATTCGCGATTGTCCTGCTTTCTCAGTATGAGACACAGGTCCTCCCCTCTTGCACTCTCCTGCTCATGGTTCCTCCTGGTAGCTCACTTCCCCACTTACCTCAGGGGTTTGGTCTCCTTCCCCCGGTGAGCCAAGGTAATCCTTGGATGTATAAACAAGGGAGTAGTGTGATGATTTAATTTCTGTTTACCACAATGATGAGACTGATACTAGAATACTGCACTAAGTTCTAGCATCCTTCTTTTAAGAAGGAAGTTGAAACACTGGAAGTGTACAGAAAAGAGCCATAAAAATTATTCTAGGGCCAGAGAAAATTTGTTACAGTGAGAGACTAAAGGAGCTCAATGTTTTAGCTTATCAAAATGATAAAGAGGTGACTTGACTCCAGTATATAACTATCTTCACAGGAAGGGAATACTTGGTACTACAGGGCTCTACAATCTAGTAGAGAAAGGTATAACAAAAATCAGTGATTGAAACTTAAAGTCAGACATGCTGTCCTGCTCCCTGGACATTCAGTATCTGCTGAGGCAGGTTCCCCTTCTTCCTAGTAATGTGTTACTAAAAGCACTTGTGTAAATAGATTTTTTTGGGTCTCCTCTGTCTACAGTAGTTCTTCACACTCTAAAATCATTGTTTTCAATCTTCTGGATCGAAAATAGATACCATATTATGCAATAAAATAAAATATTGTACCCTACACTACTTTATGGTATTCCCCCTATTGAAGACTAAGGTATCCAGTGTATGAACTTCATGGCTTTTTTCAACTTTCTTATCAAACCTGTAAATATTAAAAGCTCATGCCTGCACTGATATATGGCCATGAATTTCAAACTTCTGCGGAGCAGAATGCAGCCTGAATGAGTAGGCAGCTGCCTATGATAGATATATTTAAATACAAAAATATGACAACATTCAGAGGCTTCAAGAACAGATTTTCTGTTCTGTACTGCCAGCTATTTCTGTTCTAATAGTTGGTGTCACCTACAACTTCCTCTACTCATAATACTGAATGGGAAGGGCAATATCTATTATAGTATGGTACCTAAATTGGTTGTATAATTTTAACATTAGCTACTGATTTTTTTTATTGGAACAGAATTTACTCATTTAAATTTCTTTCTTCTCCAACCTTGTTTTATCTGTTCTCCACCTGTCTATTCTGGATTTTCTGTGACAGCCATGTGACTATTTTAGTAAAAAAGCTCCTTTGACTCAATAAAGAGAAACAAGATACTTTGACCACCATCTAGGGAGGTAACTGCATGGTCACTGATGATGACCAGTGAGTCACCTCCCTCAGGTGGGGATTGAAATATTTCCTTTCTGCTCACTGGGCCAGAGGAGCTTTCTTTCCACAGTGAACTCTGACTCTCCCCATGGCTGATCCCACTGATTCATTTACAGTGTAAAATCAGTGTGAGGGACAACACACTTGCATGTTTAATAAAGATGATATAAATATTCACTTTGTGTTTGATGAAATGCTGCTCCTGCTGAAAAACATCACTATGCACATATTGTGGCACTCTGTAGGTGCTAGAGTTGGTTGGTTTTTTTGGTTTTTTGTCTTTATATTAGTGTGTTTGATTCTGTGGGGTTTGACATCTCTATTCTTTTGTCTGACAAATCTGTGCACTGACTTGTAAAAAAAATCAATATTGTTTTCCCTGGCACTTTCTCTGCAGTTGAGCTGATTTATTATCACAGTTCCCTGTCCCCTCTCTTT
Source organism: Malaclemys terrapin pileata (assembly GCF_027887155.1). Classification (NCBI taxonomy): domain Eukaryota; kingdom Metazoa; phylum Chordata; order Testudines; family Emydidae; genus Malaclemys; species Malaclemys terrapin. The sequence continues at coordinate 166,216,310 of NC_071506.1, forward strand.
ATCAGATGGTTGCTATTGCTTTAGGGTTGAGTACCTGATAACATCACAGCGTAGAAGACACTCAGAGAGTTTCCATGACCTTATCCCCTATGTGATCTTGTCCAGTGTGACGGTGAGCCATAGCTATAAAAGTGAACAGTGATATTATCCAGACGTTGTGATCAGATTTATGTTCCATTATGCTTGAAATAAGGACAAACTGGAGAAAATGGGAGAAAAACCTAGATTTTTAAAAATGTACTTGTTGAAATACTCTATGACTGAAGAGGGCAGAGAAGCCACTGAGTGAAACTTAATTTACTTGGACTGGAATAGCAAAGTACTATGGAGAGCAAGAATCATAGAATATCAGGGTTGGAAGGGACCTCCTGAGGTCATCTAGTCCAACCACCAGCTCAAAGCAGGACCAATCTCCACCGAAATCATCCCAGCCAGGGCTTTGTCAAGCCTGACTTAAAAAAACTCCAAGGAAAGAGATTCCACCACCTCCCTAGGTAACCCATTCCAGTGCTTCACCACCCTCCTAGTGAAAAAGTTTTTCCTAATATCCAACCTAAACCTCCCTGTAGTGGGGCGGCTACCCCAATCCCTGAATTTGGGCTGCAGCAGGCCAGTGGGCCTGCACAGACAAGGAGCCAATCAGGGAAGGCCTTGTAGGGAGTCAATCAGGGCCCAGATTGGAGGGAGCCAATCAGGGCCAGGCTCATCCCTATAAGAAGGCTGCTCAGGAAAGGAGCAGGGGGTCTGTCCCAGGCCTTCGACAGGGGAAGGTCTGTCTCCAGGCTGGGAGACTAGCACCCGGGACAATGCAGTGCTGGGCAGGCCCTGGGGAGCAGACGGTAACTCCAGCCCGGAGTCTGTCAGGCTGCAGGCCCTGAAGGGAAGGGCCTAGCCGGTGCTAGGGGCTGAAAGGGAAGCGGCCCAGGGATGTGGACAGATGGAGGGAGAGAAGGAGGGCAGGATGGCTGCCACTAGAGGGTTCCTGGGTTGGGACCCAGAGTAGTGGGCGGGCCTGGGTCCCCCCCTTTCCCCCTTGCCTTGCACCCGACCGACAGAGTGGCCATCTAGAGCTGCACCAATCCCCTGCCAAGAAGGGAGTGACTTTGAGGGTGCAGTTGGCCACATCAGCCAGAACACAGAGAGGCAGCTGATTGATTCCCCCCCCCCACACCCAGAAGGGGGCGAGGATGGACTAAGGGGCAGTGCCGGAGGGCAGTGGCTCAAAGAGGACGCCGCGAGCTTGGGAGCAATGCGGGTCTGGAAACGCCAACCGAGGGTGAGATGACGGACGGGACGCCACCAGGAGGGGGCACTCCACTGGACAGAGCTAATTCCCAAGACAACCAGTAGGAGGCGCTAGGTGGTGAGTCCCAACCCCGTCACACTCCCCCTCTGCAACTTGAGACCATTACTCCTTGTTCTGTCATCTGGTACAACTGATAACAGTCTAGATCCATCCTCTTTGGAACTCCCTTTCAGGTAGTTGAAAGCAGCTATCAAATCCCCCCTCATTCTTCTCTTCTGCAGACTAAACAATCCCGATTCCCTCAGCCTCTCCTCATAAGTCATGTGCTCCTGCCCCCTAATCATTTTAGGGCTTCAGCCTGAGCCAAGACATCCGCACTGCAATTAAACAGCCCCATAGCCCACGCCCTGTGAGCCTGAGTCACCTAACACAGTCCAGACATGCGTGTTTAATTGCAGTGTAGATATATCATTTGAAATGTAGATTGTAAACTTTCAGCCGTAAACATTTTTCTTTGTTATTTGTCTACATTAGCCAACACAGTGGTGTCTTAATCCTTGAGCACTCTCATTATGATTAATATTAACAATATTAATAGATAAAATTACATTCTGGGGCCAGTTTTGTTCAATATCTTTATTAATGATCTGGAGGAGGGCGTGGTCTGCACCCTCAGCAAGTTTGCAGATGACACTAAACTGGGAGGAGTGCACCTCTGCAACCCCAGTACCTGCTTTGTCCTTTAGCAAGGCCTGCAGCCTGGGGATGTGCCAGGCTGGAGCTCCCCAGCTCCTCTTGCTTTTCTCCAGCACTGCTGTACTCCCGGTCCTTGAGTTCCCAGGCAGCCAGATACTTCTCTCTCCACAGCTAGAAAGAGACTCCCTGCCTTCTGGCCCTGCAGCCCTTTTATAGGGCCCAGCCTGGCCCTGACTGGCTGCCTCTCAGGCTTTTCTGATTAGCTATCAGCCCCAGCCCTCTCCAAAGACTGGCTTTTAACCCTCGCTGAGCTGGAGCGGGGTGACTGTCCTGCTACATCCTCAATCATTGGGGTGATTGGCAGAAGGAGATACAATGACAGAAAAATTATTAAAGCTGTTCAAAAAGGAAAAAATAAATTAAATATTTTAAATTGTGAACCATCCAACTATTCATCTGCTTTGGGTGAAATCGTAGGCTGCTCCTATGGTGTATCTGTCTAGTCAGCTGCACAAAGCAATGGCATCAGGGCCCAAGATTGTGCCTAATGAGCTTTTAGCCATAATGGTTGGGTGCAATAATAGCATTACTTATGTATATGAACTGTCAGAACATGATCATTTGTAGATATTAGTCCATATTCTGGGGCACTCGAAAACTGCACAGAGTGCAAATCGGGGGTGGACTAGGATTGCAGGTTTCTAATACAACAAAGCCAAGATCCATTCACTTCACAATTTCATTATTTTCCCCACAAAATAAAGAACAAGGCAAATCAGGTGCTTCTGTAATAAACACTAATGCAGTGTGGCTCTGACACACTCTTTAGCAACTACACTGCATATAGAGATTTATGACTTTTAGCTACTACTTCCATTCTAAGAGATTTGGTTCTTTATCTCAAGTGGCAGAGGCTCATGCTTCTACATTCAGCGGTCCAATATTCAGTCCCCACAAAAGACTCAAACAGAAGCATTGTTACATTTGGCTATGCTGTCTGTGACCACTAAAGAACGTTCGGTTCCCAGAGCTAGAAAGAGGAATCAAGAATCCTGAGGCCCAGTGTCTGTTACTTTCTCTCAGATTCCTTTGTAATCCAATGACAATGCGTGTGTCGCATCTTCCTGTATGGACTGGTCATAGATAGGGTAACAGCATGGTTTTTCCTCAACCAGTTTTTCTAATAGCTGAAGTGCAAGATATCCATGCTGTGAATCTGGACATGGAGGATTCAAACGCTACTGATAAGTCAAAATAAAAACCATATATATAGTTAGTGTAAGGACCCTGCTAGCTATAGGAATGACTTTATATTGCAAAACAATGTCTTTAGAAATGAATTTGGATGCTGTGCTAATATTTGTTTTATTGTTGCATTTTTAGTGCCTGTGTTTTGAAGCTTTCCCTATAAGAGTGTGTGGAAGAAAGTCTGTTGGAGACTGACTAAAGTGTGGGAGATTTTGCCTGTGATCCCAAACAGTAGAAGACCTTGCCTCTGTACACTACTAAAGGTCAGAACTTGATTTAATAAACAGATCTTTCCAGAAAGCAATCCTGCTTTTCCAAAGTGTAGCATTAGTATTTAGGGGCACTGCATGTCTCAAAGCATTGCTAATAAGCCTCTTAGCTGTAGGTCCCCAGTTTGAATCCTGACCATCTGATGAATGTTTGGCAGCCCATATATAAGATACATTTGGGGAGCCTGAGTTCCAATTTCATATCACACATTCATCACCATGCTTTACACTAGGTTGAAAGCTCCTTGGGCAAGAGACAATCTTTTACTATCCAGTGCCTAATATACTGGTGTCCTGGCCTTGGTTTATTCCTCTAATGAGACCTCCTGCCACAAGGGCCAAGATACCTTATTATAAATGTAAAAGAGCTGGCAACAGTAATTGTCATGGGGGCATTGGTCAAAAATCAGAAGACAGACCAAAAAACATGATTTACTCTTTTCAAATAAATCTCATAATTTTTTGGAGTCTGACTCATGAGCTTTGAACTTTTAAAGTGGTCAATTCTGTATCTACACTCTGTTTTTAGTAATTGCACCACTTTTCCTCCCGCTACACTGTGAGCAAGGAGAATGAGTATTGTACAATCACCTATGTAGGCTCATTACAGTATCATTCTTAAACTGAATGATCTTCCCTGGGTCACTTACTCAGGTTTGGTGGTCAAAAAACCTGTGGTGTGGCACAAAGCAGTTGTAATGTACTTGAGGATATGGACCATTATGTTGTTTTACCAAAAAAGTTTAATGAGATCCAGACTTCTTCTGGTGAAAGATCATGAACAATGAGGGATTTTTGGTTTTGTGATTCAGAACAGGGAATTACCCCTAGATTCAGCAGTTAAGGAGGTGTGTGCTGTCCACAAAGATAAATACTTAAAAATTAGTGGAATGTGTTATTTAATTGAACTTTGAAAGAATGCTGCATTTTACACCAAAAAGAAATAAAGAGTCGTGGGGGTGTGGAGTGGGAAAGAGAAGGGGAGGGCAAATATATTGCATGGACTAATAAAAAAATAGGAAAGAAGAGGAAACCATGATTCATAAAAGAGATAAGAAAGTTGCTGGGGGGTGATTTAAGGTCAGATTAACAAATCACTGCAGTACAATTTATGGCTTTAGATAATGGGAAGTCAAACAATATTACCATCTGACTTAAAATTGATTTGACTGAAAGATAAAATTCAGTTATATGAATCATATTAACTGAAAGTCTCTGCTTTACATTTCTCACTGATGGCACCCTGGGGAGGAAACTTTCTTGGCATTTCACATCCAATTTAAATCCATCATTGATGAAAAGATGGCTAAATTGGTGCATCATTTTGTAATAAAATAGCTCACATATTGTTTATCTGATCAGTGGAGAATGCAGTCTCAACTGTTCAGGGTTAATGGGCTCATTGCACTGGAATAGTAAGTTATTGATTGTCAGAGAGACTGGGAATTAGTACAAACAGCTCACATTTCCTAAATGAAAGTAACGTATTGAAGTTGAATAGTAACATTTAAGGGATTTATTCTATTAACCCAACTCTCATTGAAATTAATGGGAATAGAAGGCTTAGCTAGAGGTGCTCATCATCCCATATGATCAGGCTTTGAGTCCATAGGCTTGATATTTTTTTTACTTATACCACCTTTACACCAGTGTAATTCCTTTTACTTGATAGGGGTAACTCCTGAATCAACCATGTCAGAGGGAAATCAGGCTGCCTGCATATTATATATCAAACATCATCATTATTTTCCCCACAAAATAAAGTGATCTGTGATCAGGAATGTTTAAATTTCATATTCATGAAAACTCATAAATAAAAACTCAGTATAATAAAAAGGCAGCATGTACTATTGTATATGGTGGCCTGTGTACATCTTCCACTTTTAAAAGACAGAGAAACAAAATTCTTTGAAGCTCTGTTGTGATTTCTGGTATGGTGCTTTATTCCCCTTAGGGCTCATCCTGAGGGTATGTCTACACTATAGGGGCACAGATACAGTGCTGCAGCTGTGTCACTGTGGCATGGATATTTCCTTCAGTGACTGAAGGTTTTTTTTTCTATCTTTGTAGTAAATATACCCCCGTGCGCAGTAGTAGCTAGGTCAACAGAAGAATTCTTCTGTTGACCTAGCTGCATCTAAAATGGGAGTTAGGTAAGGTGGACCTATGTTGCACAAGGCATGACATTTTTCATAGCCCTGAGTGATGAAGCTAATTTGACTTGAGTTTTAGGTGTAGACCAGGCCTCAGGTGAAATGGAAGAAATGTCTTACCAATTGTAAAAAAATTATTTGTTTAGGGACAAAACTTGTTGAATTCTTGGCATGGTATGGCATTACCACCTTTACTTTTGTGCTGCTGCTGGCTGGCTAACCAGTTCTGAAGGCAAAATGGAAAGTGCGGCGGCTGCTGGCCGGGTGCCCAGTTCTGAAGGCCACGGCTGTCGCCCCCATCCCCATGAGAATCCCAGTTCCATTCATATCCATCCACCCCTCAGCACTCCTCAGGAGAACTCTAGTCCCCTCGCACCCAACGTGCTTCTGCTAAACCATCCACTCCTTGTCCTCCTCTGCCCCCTAAAATAACCCCACTCACCCTGGACACACATCTGCAGCAGAACTCTAGGTCCTCATAGGCACCCAGCCTACAGCTACTACACATGTACCTGTTCATATCCAGACTGCCTCCCACCCCCTGACTCTCAGAGCTTCTACAACCCCTTTGATCCTCATAACATTCCCTCCCCCCAGCGCCTGTCAGGGCAGGTACCTTTAGCCAGTGTAACAAGAGGCCTGGACTTGACATGACATACAGCTATCTTGGGTATGGACTTTTGTATGCTCAGCCACCTGAACTTGGAATTAAAATCTACAGAGCCAGAAGAATTCGGCCTTGTCTTAGACAGATAGAGACATCTCAGTTGCAGCTGCACCATCACTAACAGGGATAGATATAGTAATATCACTGATTCATGGGAATGGAAGGGAGTGTGGACAAGCTAACCTTGAGTTTCTGCAAGTTTCTTACTGGATGTCTGTGTGAGTTTCTTGTTAAAAGTTGCTTTTGACGATAAATAGAAATTATGAAGTTTTGCTGTTGCTAGGAAAATTGTTTTAGTCCAACAGGGATTATGATTGATTAGAATTATTGTATAGTTATGCTTTGAGTAAAATAATTGGTTAAGGTATAGATAAGAAGGACTCACTGCATATGAGGGTCAGATAAGAGGCCCGTTGGACCCTAACTCTGGGACACTGCTGAAGACCAAAGTTGCCAGAACTCTTAACCCCAGAATGGTCATACTGTGCAGAACCCGAAGCCCCAGACAAGATATGACCCTGACTGGCCATCGGGAGATGTCTGTCTGCTGTATTGGAAATGGTGAGCATTAGATGCTTGGCGTGTGTATTCTGCAGATTAATTGTTAATGTACCTGTTTAAGGCCACTCACTTGGGTGAAGGCTCTTTCAGTGGGAAAAGGCCCTGCTAACCCATAGAGGGCCATTGGAATACTGCGTCCAGGGAGGGGAGGGGCCCTAAATTGTGGGGGTAACACCATGGCCTTGACAGTGGAGCCAAACTTGGCTCAAAGATGTCCTGGCAGGAGGCGGGGAATCATGGAGACTCAGTGTAGCCAACTGCTCCAAAGAGATACACTGAATCTCTCTTTTCTACTTAAAGGTACATACAGCATTCTTTAATTCATTCTATTTCTTTAGTATAATTCATTTCACTTTCACAATCCCTCCTTTTGGTCAAGCTTACGCAAAGACCAACAATTACTGGGTTCCACATATTAATAGTTCTTTATCTCTTCGTTCATCAGTGATATTTAACATCATCATATTAGCACTCTGTTTTGGGGTAGTCACCTGGGTGGCATACCTTACACAATTCTGGATACAACAGGAGATTAACTGAAAACATACAAAAATCATTAGGATTCCACACAGGATAGTCAGGGCTCCCTGAAACAACCAGTTTCCTATGCCAGAGAAATTGAATAGGTTACTTAGCCACTTCCATAAAGAACTTGGCTCTTCATGGGGAAGAGATGCAATTTGTTCTAAGTGACTAGCGCGATCTATTACCTCATTGGTGTCGTCAGGTATGAACACACAACATTCTTTTCCAATGAGAGCACAGGTCCCTCCTTTGGCCGCCAGCACTATGTCCAGTGCCTGACGGTTTTGGAGGGCCATCTGTTGGATCGCTCCTGTTTCTTTGGCCAGGGTCTTTAAACTCTCTCCGGTTTCATTTGCCATTATTTCAACTACTGCTTGTAACCTTAGGAGCCTTTTTGCATGGTGTATTACTCCCCCAAGTGGGATAAGGGAACTGCCAATGGCCTCTTCCCATGTCAAGGGGCTTATGTTATTTACATACCATTGGGCATCTGATAAGTCCCTTCTTCTTCGCCTGAAATTATGCAGGCGTTCTCGTGGGAAGGACCCCAGCACTCGAAATTGTGGGAAGAGTCGAGCGGGATAACAGATACCTGACCAGTTAGCTGGTAACACAGTATAAGCTTTGGTCCCACAAACCCAATGATGGCCTATTAAGGCTGGGAAGGGTCAGTTGCACCCATTTGTCACATAGGTGCCTACAAAGGAGGAGTAATATCCTCCGAAGGGCACAGGGTAATTCTCCTTATGAGGAGTGGTGTTATTTGCATGGCATTGAAAGATTGTATTGTTTCCGCTAACAATTTTTCTGTTTGATTCCAGGTTGAGAAAAAATTCATATCCCCATACCCGGCCCGCCACTCTTTAGTTTTGTTCGAATAATCCCATACACCATTTGCCACAATATGCTGAAGGCAACGACTTTTTCCCAGATCCAGCCCTGTCCCATTACACACCCAACACCAATGACCTTTTCCCTCCACCACACTTATCCATTTAGATACATTTATTCCCACTGCTTCCCAAGTGTCATTGCTGTTCCATATTTTGTTAAATGGACGAAGTCCTCCAGTGAGCTCTGGGGAATTGAGTGGGATTGCCAGGCCAGGAACACCAGCTTGAGAGTGAGCTGGGATGTGGCTGCAGACCCAGCAATTAGAAATATTAAGAGTCTGAGCTATCCACACTTGCTGCTGGATAAAATAATTGTCATCGTGGACTCCCCAGACCTTAAGACACCAGCAGCTAAGGAATAGGCGCCACCAGAGGTGCATGTTGGAGGCAAGGCCCTTCTGGTTCTGACAACCTCAACTGAGGGAACCGTAGTTACGGTTTTACGTCCACCAGGCAGCAGGTGCTAGGCTCACTACTGCTCCTTCTCGGGCCTTGTTTTAGGTCGTTGTCTGCTTCTGGCAACCCTTACGAGAGCGTAGATGGTAAGGTATTGCAGGCTGTTCCTCTACGTCTTCTTCCGGAGTCAAAATTGACTCTGCGCAGTTCTGAGGTGATGATTGGTTCGCCGGGGAGGGTGTCTTCTTACACTGCGAAGCATGTATCCACGCTGCAATGCCAGATAGTTTAACAGCTGTCTGGGTAGTAAGCAGTACCTGATGAGGACCCTTCCACCGGGGTTCCAAGGCGTGTTTTCGATGATGGTGCCGTACGTAGACCCAGTTACCTGGCTCGAGGTCGTGGCAAGCATCAGAGGTGGGTTCTGTTGGCCAGGCGGCTCGAACCTGTGAATGGAAGTGACTTACAGCTTGCATTAATCCCTTGCAATATTGAAGGAGCGTACTGTGAGTCAAGTTCAAGTCTGGGACTGGAGTAATGGTAGCCATAGCTCGCATGGGCCGTCCCATAACAATTTCAAAGGGACTCAATTTATGCCTTTGGGATGGAGTGGATCGCATTTCCATAAGGGCTAGTGGTAAAGCTGCTGGCCAGCTTAACCCTGTGGAGTCACAAATCTTAGCAAGCTTATTCTTAAGTACACCATTTCGCCTTTCCACAGCACCTGCACTTTGTGGATGGTAGGGACAGTGCAGCAGGTGTGTGATATGTAATATACGATCCAGGTGTTGAACAATTTGTCCGGTAAAATGTGTACCCCAGTCACTGGACAGAGTGACAGGAATTCCCTTGGCAGGCATAATATGATTTAACAAACATTTAGCAACAGACAGTGAATCAGCCTTGTGACAAGGAAAGGCTTCAATCCAACCAGAAAATAAACATACCATAACCAAAATAAATTCATATCGTTGACACTTAGGCATTTGTACAAAATCAAGTTGCCAATGCAAGAATGGTGCCTGGGGCAGGCCCCGGAACCCCTGAGCCACTTTTACAGGTTTACCAATATTATGGCTTTGGCAAGTGGTACAGGCAGCACAGTGGCGGGCTGCAAAGGAGCTGAAATGCAGGGCCCACCATCCTGCCTTAGTTACAGCAGAGACCATCCCCTCCTTTCCGACATGCGAAACACCGTGTAGCAGGTCGGCCAGCGACGGGTAGAGTGAAAAGGGGGCCACAAAGGCACTAGTAGGCGAACGCCAAAGGGAATCAGGATATAGAGAGCAACCCTGGGCAATCCAGGAGTCTTTTTCGACTTCTGGGGCAGAGTCTTGGAGCAGGGTGGGGTTAGTGAGGGACGGCGGTGGTATAGAAACAGAAAGGGAACCTAGAAATGCATCTGGGGAAGGTTCTATGGCAGCAGTATGTTTAGCAGAGGTGTCAGCAAATGCGTTACCCTTAGCAACATCAGTATCTGCCATCGAGTGGCCAGGGCACTTAACAATAGCTAGGGCAGACGGAAGTAAAACTGCATACAGGCGGGCAGCGATGTAGGGGCCATTCTTAATAGGGGTACCGGCAGAAGTAAGGAAACCCCTAGCTTGCCAGAGGGTGCCAAAGTCATGTACAACCCCAAAAGCATAGCGGGAGTCAGTGTAAATAGTGGCGGAGCAGCCCTCTGCCAAAAAGCAGGCACGGGTGAGGGCAACCAATTCGGCAACTTGTGCTGAGGTTACAGAAGGTAAAGGCGCAGCTTCTAGGGTCTCAGCGAGTGACACTACAGCGTACCCTGCAAGGAGACGACATTGGTTGTCTCAAAAACAGGAACCATCAGTAAACAAAACAAGGTCAGAGTTAGGGAGAGGGGCATCAGAGAGGTCAGGGCGCGGGATGGTGACAGCAGAAACAGTTGCAAGGCAGTCTTGGGGATCACCGTCATCAGACAAAGGAAGGAGAGTGGCAGGGTTTAACTGAGAACAACGCTTCACAGTAATATACGAAGCTGACAGCAGTAAAAGTTCATACCTAGTAAGGCGAGCGGAGGAGAGGTGGCCTGTGTTACGTTGTAACAGCAGGGTTTCCACAGAGTGAGGGACCATGAGGGTAAGGGGAGAGCGAAGGACAAGGGATTCGGACATTTCAACTAGGTGCGCTGCAGCAGCCACAGCACGCAGACAGGGGGGTAAGCCTTGGGCCACAGGGTCCAAAGTGGCAGAGAAGTAAGCCACTGGGCGGTTCTTGCCTCCGTGCACCTGAGTGAGAACTCCAAGTGCACACCCAGATTGTTCATGGCAGAAAAGGGTAAAGGGTTTAGAGTAGTCAGGCAGCCCTAAAGCGGGGGCAGAAGCCAAACCCTGTTTGAGGGAAACAAAGGCAGAGTCTGCTTCAGGGGGCCATGGCATGGGGTCAGGCACAGAGAGTCGAGTGAGTTCCTGGAGAGGTTTTGCAAGGGAGGCATACTGGGGAATCCATTGCCTGCAAAATCCAGCCATGCCCAAAAACTTTCGGACCTGGCGTGGGGAGCAGGGTCGGGGAAAGCTAAGGATAGCCTGGACGCGGGCGGGAGAAAGTGTACGGGAACCCTGGGAGAGGAGAAAACCAAGGTATGTGACAGAGGCTTGACAGAGCTGTAGTTTAGAGCGAGAAGCCTTGTGACCTTTTTTTGCTAGGGCAGTAAGGAGCACTAAAGAATCAGTTTTTGAGGCAGATAATGAGGGGGAACAGAGGAGTAGATCATCTACATATTGGACTAGAGTGGACCCGGATGGGAAAACAAGGTCAGCTAGGTCTCGGGCTAGTGCCTGGGAAAAGTAAGATGGGCTTTCAGTATACCCCTGGGGAAGCGTAGTCCATGTATATTGCTGTCCCTTGTAAGAAAAGGCAAAGAGGTACTGGGAGTCAGGGTGAACCAGAACAGAAAAGAAAGCAGAACACAAATCAACAACGGTAAAGTGAGTTGCCTCTGGTGGGATAGAAGCCAGAATTGTTGCTGGGTTAGGGACAACAGGAAAGGCAGGTATGACAATACGATTAATGGCTCGAAGGTCCTGAACAAATCGCCATGATTTGCCATCAGCTTTTCGAACTGGGTGGATAGGGGTGTTACAGGGACTGGAGCAGGGAACAATAATGCCTTGCTCCCCCAGGACGGTCATGACCGGAGCAATGCCAGCCTCGGCTTCGGGGTTTAAAGGGTATTGAGACAGACGAGGCAGAAGTTTGGAGGAGTCAACAGTAATGCAGACGGGGTCAGTATTTAGGTGGCCCACCTCAGAGGGATGGGTTGGCCACAGAGAGGATGGGACCTGCGAAATTAGGTGTTCAAGGGACGGGACCAGTTTGCAACAAGGGACTGGGGTGGAAAGGGGGGTCTCAGACAGCAGGGAGGCCACAGAATCACTCAGAGAGGACTGGGGAATTTGCAAATAGACACCATCCGGGGAACAGTATATGGTGCAGCCAAGTTTACATAACAGATCCCGACCCAAAAAGTTTACTGGAGTGGAGTCAGAGAGAAGGAAGGCATGATCTGCAGATAGGGGACCAACCTGGACCAGTAGAGGTTTTGAAAGGGGATAAGGGGTTGGGATTCCCGAAATGCCCACAGCAGACACAGTTTTTCCGGAGCAGGGAACCGCAGGCAGGTCAGTAGTACGAACTGCAGAGAGCGAAGCTCCCGTATCAACAAGGAAAGGGAGAGACAAATCATTGATAGTTAACACACACTCACCCGTGGGAGTGAGAGGTAGTAAAGGAGCTAAAATTTCCTGAGGTTCCCTGGCATCCCGTCATTGCTGTGGGACAAAGTAAGGCTGGGGACTGACTGGCTGTGCCGGCAGGGGGTCTAGCTGGTTATTTACAGAGTTATTAGGCCTGCTCGGACATTCGTTCTTCCAATGTCCGGGCTGCTTACAGTAATTACAAACATCCCCATAACCCGAAAATCCAGTTCCTCGGCCCCTCCCTCGACCACGTCCCCGTCCCTGGTATTTTCCCTGTCCCCGGTACTGTTTGCCCTGCCCTGAATAATGCTGTATTTGCAGGGCCATTAACTGTTGAGCTGATTGTTCCTCCTTTCCTTTTAAAGTACGTTGGCAGTGCTCTGCTACTGTTTGCAATTTGTCCATGGTTTCGGTCTCCCACCCAACACTTATTCGTTTTAGCATATTATCAACAGCAGGTAGGAGGCCATTAACAAATGCATTAGCCAGGGCGCCCTGTCCATTTTTATCCGGTTGCTGTATACCAGAATGTTGCAGAAAAATGTCAGTTAACCGGGAACGATAGTCACCCGGGTTTTCTCCCTGTCGTTGCTTACAGCCGTTTATGGCCGTCCAGTTAGTTTTGGGAGTCCATACCCGAGGGATGGCTTCAAATAAATTTTTAGCTCGCTCCTTACACCTTTTCTGGTATTCAGCATTAGGACCAGTGTCTGGTAAAGTAGAATGGTGGTCAGCTGTGAGCCAATTTGCTGCTGTGAGCCATTTTTCATGCTCACTAGGGGTAAGTAGCTTGCACAGCTGCAGGAGGTCTGCCTCAGAGGGTTCATAGGTGTCACATACTAACAAAAATTCCTCTGCAAATTTGGTAGGATTTTCCCGGGGCTTTGGAAAGACTTTTACAACTGAAAGGAGTTCTGTACGAGTCCAGGGTTTATAGCTCCAAGTGGGACCCCCGTCTTGGCCCCCAGTATGCAGGATTCGGAGGGGAGCCTGGATATTTTTAAGGCCCAAGTGTAAGCTTTTACGGGGCAGAGCGGGACCAGAGGAATGGGCCTGGGTGGTATCGGACGATCCAGATGGGTCTGAACTGGAGATCTCTGGAAATTGTTCCTGAGCTGGGGAATCTGGTGACAGTTGTTCCTGAGCTGGGGAATCTGGTGACGGTCTATTGATCTGACGCAAGGCTGCCAAGTCAATTAATGCGTCTTCCTCATCATCATCCCCAGAATCTAACAAGGAGTTTTCTTCATCTTTTTTCACAGAGAGACAGGAGTATGAAGGGGGATCTGCTCAGAGAACGGGGAAAAGGGGAGCGCTCGGTCTGGTGGTGGGAGAGGAGGTTTTCAATAAAGCTTTTATCTTATCATTTGAATCTTTGAGAGAGGCGAGTTTCGATTCTGTCCACCTACGATTTGCCTCTTCCCACCACTGCATGAAACAATCAACCTCTCCTCTGGCCAATTTAGTTTTAGATTGGCCGAGTTTGTCTTTTAAGACGTCTACTCGGTCCTTGTCCCAAGATCCTAACAGTGGCCACTGAGTTTTGGGATCTCCCTGAGTTAGCCTAGACCATTTTTCCAGAAATTTACAGGAGTCCGGACCCTTCCTAAAATACATAAAATGAGCCGGCATTCCTTTAGGGAACTGTCCCGACTTAGACGTCTGGTTACCCATACAGGAGGACTTTACACACACACCAATCACACAAGAAGGAAATTCGGGTTCGTCAGAGCGATGCCCAGTGCAACACACAAAAGGAGCCCACAGGCTACTGCCTCAATCGCCCTTGCTTTCACACCAAGGGTTTTACCCAAGGTGTGGTGCGGCTGCGATTGTGCAGATTTCACTCACTCAGACCGCGGGGACAGGAACCCCTTGGTCGGCCGATCCCCGGACGGAGCTGGCACCCAGACTCAAACACTCCACAGGAGGACAGATAGACACAGAGACAGGACAGTCCTCAGTCCGGACAAAACACAGAAATAATTACCTGACCAGATTCCTGATGCCAGATCCTGGGATCCCTATCAGAACAGAGTGGGAACCAACAGGTTCAATGGCGTAGACCTCACTGTGGTTGTGTGCCCTTCCGTTCAGGAGGAGGACCGCTTGGGCCAAATGCCCAGGTGCCGGCTACCACGGTCGTCCTACAAAAACGGTCAGAAATCACACAGCCCCAGTGAAGACGGTTGCCATCTCGGTGGAACCTCCAAATTGTCACAGTTAGAATCAGGACTCACAATTTTGTCAAGACCACTCTGTTTATTAGAACAGCGCTCTGCTAATACAATCAGATAATGTGAGCCTCCATGCAAGATTCAAACAGTCTTATTTATACAGATAAAAGGGTGCAAACTAAACAAAAGGACAGAGAGAGCAAAATTGTAAAATATGCATGGAGCACAATATGCATATCCTGCTTCCTTGTTAACTCTTATCAATCTAAGACTAATGCTTCACCAATTGCCCTTAAGTGGCAAGTTAAGCAGTTAATGTCTGCTTTCCTGCACACCTGGCTTGCAGCATTTCTCATTTCTACTTAAAGGTACATACAGCATTCTTTAATTCATTCTATTTCTTTAGTATAATTCATTTCACTTTCACATTCATTTCAATTTTTTTTAAACAAGTCAAGCACCTCACAGTCCTACTCTGAAAAAAAAAAAAATAAACGAGGCCATTTGTCGCTGTAGACCCAGCACACATTTGAGCAATTAAAACTTGCCTTCACCATCACTCCAGTACTGGCCCATCCCAACATGGCACAAGCTTTTGTTGTGGAAGCTGATGCCTCCAGTAAAGTGATTGGGGCAGTCTTCTCCCAATGGCATGGACCCAAGGAAATACTGCATCCTACAGCCTACTATGCAAGGAAGCATACACTTGCTGAGTGAAACTATGATATCTTGGAAAAGGAGCTCTTGGCAATTAAGATCACCTTTGAAGAGTGGTGGCAGTCGTTGGAAGAGGCCCATCATTTGGTCCAACTGTTTAAGGACCACAAGAACCTGGAGTACCTCTTACTTCTGAGGGAATTCTGTGCCAAAACCTAAAAATCCTGTGCACGATATTATAAAATTCTGCAAAATTCTGCAAATGTTATTTGTCAATAAATAAATATGGCTCCAGCATGGCAGTGGGGAACACAGGCCACTGGATGCATTGAGGTGGGAGATCACCCTGAAGTCCCTACCTCCTCCGGTACGGGGACTCGGCACCTGACCCAGACACAATGCAAGGGCTGGGCCTTCCCCAGAAACACCCTGGGGCCCTTTCCCTCTATGCCAGATGCACCAGATATGGGTGGGGAGGCTCAGCCCAGCAGGATCCAAGTGTGGAGGGGCTTAGTGTGCGGGAACCAGGTGTGGGGTGAGAGGTTTCTGTGTGGGGCAATCTAGTTGTGGGCATCTCAGTCAGAGATCTGGATGCACAGGGACTTGTTGGGGGGTTCTGGATGCAGGGACAATGGGACTCTGCCGGGATCCAGGTGAAGATGTTTGGAGTTCAGCGGGGGGGGTCTGGGTGTGCGGGGTTCCGTGGGGGCGTCTGAGTGTGGGGGGCTCATTGGAGGGGTTCAGGTGTAGGGGGGTAAGGCTTGTCAAGGTGAGGGTTTGATGGGCCTGCTTAACAGAGGAGCCCTAGCTGCTGCCGAGGGGACACTGCATGCCAGGCTTCCACTTCTCCCTGCAATTCCCCTATCTCCTTTTCTTCTCCATCCCCCTCCCCTCACTCCCACATTCCCTTCCCCCTGCTGTATTCTAACCCCCTCCTTCCCTACTGCCTCTTCCCCCCACCCCCTCACTCCCCTTCCCTCATTTCCTTCACTCCCCTTACCCAGCCCCACCACGGGCATTCAATGTTGCACAGAAAACAGGAAGGCTCCAGCACACAGAAGGGGAGCACCACTGGCACTAGGACCCAAGAGGCAGCATTCAGCTGCAGAGTCAGCGGAGCTGAGAAAGCCTCCTTCAGCTTGGTTGCTCTGTTCTTGCAGAAGTATGCCCCCCATACCTCACCTCTGTTTGGGGGAGAGCAATCCCCCCAAAAAAACTGCACCCATAGTTGTCCCCCGCCACGCAGCTTCCATTTGCTTCCCTGCTGTTTTCTGAAGGGACGCACAGGAATTTTGTGTGTGGGGGGGTGTTTTCTGCAAGTGCGCAGTCATGCAGAATCCCCCCAGAAGTAACCTGTGCAGGGCCAAGGCCCTGAATCAATGACAGCTCTGATTGGCCCTATTCTTCTCCCAGTTCAACTTTACCTTGACTGACTGCCCTGGAAACAGGAACGACAAGGTCAATGCCTTGTCCCAAACATATGGCTCTGACCCCAAGGCCTTATTCTGGAGCAAGCCCAAATTCTCTAGTCCCATAACTTTCTTAATGCAATTTGCCTCTGGGACCTGCTTGTGTTCATCTGCTCTGCCTCTCCAGAATTCCACCCAATGAGTTGGCCATTGTCAACTGAGAAACACACAACACCTGTGAGGGGATCACATTTGTGAGGGACCGCCTATATGTCCCCCCTGCCCAACCTGTGAGTGTGGCAGTTCTAAAACTGTGTCACAGCTCTACCTTGGCAGGACACTTAGGGTGAAATAGTGTTGATGATGTGGTGTTTCACCTTGTATTTCTTTGCTTGAGTGTATTGTGACTCAGTATCCTGCTGTGTGAGCTGCATGGGTGAAATAAACTAAAATACTAGCTCTCTTGTTCATAGAATATCAGAGTTGGAAGGGACCTCAAGAGGTCATCTAGTCATTGTTCATGTAAGTCAATTCAGATCTCAGTAAAGAACAACTGTTACTTTTCTAATTGACTTCCACACTTCTAAAAATTCTTTGCTGAATACAACAAGCATCTCTATATTTGAGATTGTCTTTACCTCTTCAATCTTCGATCTGTTTGCTGAGATTGTCAAAAAGGTGCCTGCTGTGAAATTTTTGTGATGCAAACAGCCATTCTATGGGAACATTATTCTCCTTTTTCTCTCATGTAGGGCATCAGCTGGGGGCCATATTCAAACTGGCAACATAGTGCTAAAGGGATCTAGAATTATGTCTGTGCTGCAAAAGGGGTGTGTTTTTACACTGACAGTTAACGATGTAAAATCCTAGTGGAAATAACGCACAGATAGTTTTTAACTTCAGTGTAGCTAGTTGAAGTAAAGCTCAGGGAGTATAAGATTGTCCTCAGATAGTTACAGAGAGTTAAAAAGTACCTGTGCCTTGGATTTTATATCAAGATAGCTAGCTTGAGTTAACTATATAAATATAAAAACATATCTTTTTTGCAGTGAAGACAGCCTAGATCTCATTACCAAATCCTTGAGTCATCCAACCTCCTTTTCACCTTTTTTCAACCTAGAACTGTATCCTGCTACATTGTGTCATGTAAAACATCACTTGTTCTTCCCTTCATATATAATACCAATATAACTGTCTCATTAGTCTTCATAACAACATGTAATACATCCCTAAAATGGTATATAGCATTATCCATTAGGGAGATCTCTGCTTGGTAGTCTGAGTTCCTAACAACTAATCTCCAATATTACAGTAGTATATATTCATTTCAATTATATGAATGCAGAGAGACAAGATGGGTGAGGTAATATCTTTTATTGGACCAACTTCTGTTGGTGAGAGAGACAATTTTTTGAGCTTACACAGAGCTCTTTCAGAACAAGAAGTTCCAGTCCCTACCCAATAATCAGAGTTGCTTCCTTTTTTAATTGGAATGTTTCCACTGATGGCAACTGTTTTTTTATCAGATTCATAGATGTACAGTTATCATGGGTGGAGCTGGTCAAAATATGGGAAATCTTTTCAAGAAAACCTTTAATTAAACATTTGTCCTTGTGGGTTTTGTTTTTTGTTTTTTTATTTTAAAATTACAACTTTTGCTAATAGCTCTAATTATAGAACAGATTGTGACCCAGCTTATGTGTCCATATAAATGATTAAAGGAGCCTCCCTTCCTCCTTTGCAGTACATATGGGATTGGTACAGGAAGGAGAGGTGCCTCTGCAGGATGCTATGCCCACACCCACTCACAAGTGGGTGGGAGTGGATGGGACAGGGAATGGGCAGAGCCTTGGTGCCACACACCCAAAACATCAGCTAGTACAGCTATGCCAGTACACCTGGGGAATAGTACCATGTTACCCCTGCCTGACTTGGGGCAAAGACATGACTGAGGTCTATATTTGAAAAGTAATTAAGTTACATGTTTCATATTTGAGATGCCGCAAGTCTTAATAGATGCAGATGGATTATTGTTCTCAAAAGAGAAGTGTTGTTTGTTTAAAATGACATTGGACCTGATTCTGTCCCCAATGAAATAAATTCAAATTTATAATCAGAAAAAAAAGGCTTTTCAACATTAGGCCTTCAGCACTGAGCATCCTTTCTACTGGTATGCTTGAGGGTGATCTAGTACTATATTGAGATTTTGTAAGTAAAAATAACAAAATGAGGTAGAGACATTACTGGACATACTGTGTAATGAGATCAGAGCAGACTTCCAGGATGTGGCGAACTACCAGAGGTGTGGTATTATTGCATTGCAATACATTCCCTAGATTGTCTTACTAAAGAATAGCACACTCCAGGGTGTACCATTGTACTGCAATATACAGATGCCCCAGGCATTTTGTGAGGTACAAGGCCAAAGGACAAACAGCTGTAAAATTTGAGAAGCATGCACATCTGAATAAAACTGCACACACTGGGGTATGCTGTTTGTTATATATTCCACAAAAGACATTCAGTGATTGTATTGAGTATGTTAATTTGAAGCAATAAAATACATGTAAAATACACATATACTTGTGAATAGTTTTGCATTTCCATATTTTTGTTTGTTTTACTTAATTTAACATAAATATTTTAGAAATGAAACCATACAACAATCAATTAGATTCCAAAGAAAGCAGTAGTCTGCAGCTGTTTTCTTCTAGAGCTGTTGGTAGAATTAAAGCACTATGTCAAGGCTGCTTCCCCACTTTGAACTTTAGGGTACAAATGTGCGGGCCTGCATGAAAACTTCTAAGCTTAACTACCAGCTTAGATCTGGTTCGCTGCCACCACTCCCAAATGCTAATTCCCTTCCCTGGGTAGCCTTGAGAGACTCTTCACCAGTTCCCTGGGGAATACAGATCCAAACCCCTTGGATCTTAAAACAAGGAGAAATTAACCATCCCCCTCCTTTCTCCCACCAACTCCTGGTGGATCAAGATCCAACCCCCTTGGATCTTAAAAACAAGGAAAAATCAATCAGGTTCTTAAAAAGAAGGCTTTTAATTAAAGAAAAAGGTAAAAATCATCTCTGTAAAATCAGGATGGAAAATAACTTTACTGGGTAATCAAACTTAAAGAGCCCAGAGGAATCCCCTCTAGCCTTAGGTTCAAAGTTACAGCAAACAGAGATAAACACTCTAGCAAAAAGGTACATTTACAAGTTGAGAAAACAAAGATAAAAACTAACACGCCTTGCCTGGCTGTTTACTTACAAGTTTGAAATATGAGAGACTTGTTCAGAAAGATTTGGAGAGCCTGGATTGATGTCTGGTCCCTCTCAGTCCCAAGAGCGAACAACCCCCAAAACAAAGAGCACAAACAAAAGCCTTCCCCCCACCAAGATTTGAAAGTATCTTGTCCCCTTATTGGTCCTTTGGGTCAGATGTCAGCCAGGTTACCTGAGCTTCTTAACCCTTTACAGGTAAAAGGATTTTGGAGTCTCTGGCCAGGAGAGATTTTATAGTACTGTACACAGGAGGGCTGTTACCCTTCCCTTTATAGTTATGACACACTACAAGATGTTTATCCAGTCAGATCAGTGGCTAAATGTTACCACCCTTCTAATTTTGAAAAGAAGATTCACAATTGCCCATCCCAATGTGTCTGCAATGAAGCAAAAGGTGAGGCACAGGAATACCATCATCTAAAAATTAACATTTTAAATACACAAGTCTGATATTTTTCTTCTATAGAGTGCTATACATCAGGAGTAACTCCAATGAAGAAAATTGAATTAAGCCAGTAAAATGAAGTGCTGTGAGAGGAGAATCAGACTCCGACCCGGTGAAATCCTGGTCCCAAAGAAGCAAAATCAATGGAATTTTTGCTGTTAACTTTAATGGGTCTAGGATTTCACCCACAATGTTTGAATTAGAAATTATTACAACATTGAAATGGTGGTTAATATCAAAGTCAGTGAGCAAGGGCTCATGAAAGTGGAGTTCCTGCATATGACTTTAAAAAAACAACCAAACAGGGAGAAATGGCTCATCTCTGTTTTCACAAACGTTGTGAAGAGCACTGCAAAGCCACAGTAATGCAAACATAATTTATGACACTGGCATCCAAACAGGTTTGTGGCCCCCTCCAATGTGATTTTAATCTCCCAAAAGCACATTCAACAACCATTCCACATCTGCTTTTACCATGGCCTCTGAAATCAGGATATGGTTTCATAAGCCCAGGGAAAAAGGTGGTACATGGGGATCCCCCAGAATAATAGTGGGGACAGGAACACCACTTATGTCAATGTTATTTAGTGGAAATAGTGTCCCAGCCTGTCCATGGATGTAGACTCTTGAGCAGTGAAAAACTCTGGCATTGAGAACTTTTCCTGTACAGCCCACCCTGATATTCATAAATCTGTGTCTGTGGTCCACTAGTGCCTGTATAACAATGGAGTAGTACCCTTTGCAGCTTATGTACTCATGTGCTCATTGAGGAGGGCAAACTATGGGCACATGAATCCTATCAATAGCCCCACCACAGTTAGGAAACCCCATTCTCTCAAAGTCAGCAATTACCTCAGGAATATCTGTAATGCCTGCCACTTCAGGGTAAATCACACTCCCAGTTGCCTCAGAAATCTCTGCCATCGCTTTACCCACAGACTGCTTTCCAACCTCAAACTGATTGGCAATGGACCTGTAGCAGTCTGGGATAGCCAGTTTCCAGGCGGTTATAGCAGCACTCTTCTGGACTGGCAAGGGTGACCTCAGATGTGTCCCTTTATGCTGAAGGATGGGGGCAATGTACTCACAAAGTTCCGGGAATGTGGCTTTCTTCATGTGAAAGTTCTAGACCCACTGCTGGTCATCCCAGGTCTGCATGATGATGTGGTCCCACCAGTCTGTGCTTGTGGCCTTGCTCCAGAAGCAGTAGTCTACATAGGGGGGAACAGCTGCTATGCCAATTATACTGAGCAGCATAGAATCATAGAATATCAGGGTTGGAAGGGACCTCAGGAGGTCATCTAGTCCAATCCCCTGCTCAAAGCAGGACCAATCTCCAGATCTTTATAGCTGAAGCAAGTGATGTCAGTGTTCCCTCTAATTTTTCATGTACGGAATGAATTTTGTTATGTGCACCAATATGGAGGTGATGTGTGTACCAATATGGAGGTGATGTGTGACACATCACCTCCATATTGGTGCACATAAAAAAATTCATGTGGTGGAGGTGGGGCCGAGGGGGCTCAGGGCTAGGGCAGAGGGTTGGGATGCGGAGTGTGAGGGCTCTGGCTGGGGATGCAGACTCTGGGGTGGAGACGGAGATAAGGGGTTTGGAATGCAGGCTGCTCTGGGGCTACAGCGGGGAGAGAGGACTGCCCCTAGCTCTCCCTCCCCATAGCAGCACTTGGGCTGGGTGGGGAAGTGGTGCCTCTCCCCGCTGTGGGACGTCTGGGCTGGGGCAGAGTTGGGGCCGGGGGAGGGGCACCTGTCCCTCAGCTGTGGCAGGTGCAGCACTGGGCTGGGCTGGGACTGGCAGGGCGCCTCTCCCTGCCACGGCAAGTCTGGGGCTGGGGGAGAAGCATCTCTCCCCACTGCAGCCCTGAATGGCTGTGCAGCACTTAATAGGCTACAGTGCAGCTGTGCAGCTTAGAGGGAACTTAGGTCACAGCAGGGCTTCCTTGGCAATGTATTTTGTTGCTTTAAAGCTAATCTGTTTCCTAGGCATACATCAGTAATTTATTTGCATTCATTAGCATAAGGCAGTTAACCATCGAACAGCTCACAGGTAGTTTACTACAAATTTCAAAGTGAAATGAAGACAATTGTATTATTACACCACAAGTCCCATCTAAACGATAATATCCCCTTTTGATCTCTGAATCAATAGAATAAAGTAATGAAACATTACAGACAGAAACAGAAGTTTAGCATCTACATGCTAATTAGATCACATTGTTTAATTTCTAACAAGATATAGGTAAACACAGAGAAATACAATTAGTATCTATTCTTAATTCTCCAACAATACAGACCTATATTTCAAGGACTCTAGTCTGTTTAACATGATTTTGCTAACCATCTACAAGGAATGGCCCTGTTTACCATTTCAGTGCTCTTCTAATATGTCTTTAAGGGTTGCTTTTCAGGTCAACCAACCTGCAGGTTGCTTAACCCTCAGTGGTTCACTGTTACAGATGCTCTGCCAGTTTCCTAAAGCAGGAGTGAAAGTGCAAGCACGAGAAGTTCGTCAAAAGGTACTTCCTTCATGTTGCTATCTCCAGTAGCTGGGAGTACAAGGTCCAAAATGACCACTCAGCAGGCTGTGTTGGTGGGCTGTTCAAGCTTCCTGGAATTTGCAGGGTAAGCAATAAAGTTTTCCCACAGTGCACCACGGTCCTACGGTTAAAGCAACCACATTTTGGGTGGGGTGCTAGGGATTCTGGGATATGGTTACTTTGACTCGGTTCTGTGCACTGCAGAGTGCCAGATCCTAGGTTCAAACATGGGTTAGAAAAGTTTTAACATAGAGTTAAAATACAATGTAGACACTCAAGCCCTGGGGTAAATAACACTTTCCTATTCATGATTTTATAGACGTCTCTCATATCTCCCCTAAGGCTATATCTACAATAGCACTTACTGAGGTATAACTTATGTCACTCAGGGATGTGAAAAAGCCACCCCCCTGACCGACGTAACGTACACCAACCTAAGCGCCAGTGTAGACAGTGCTACGTCAGCATGAGAGCTTCTTCTGCCAACATAGCTACTGCCACTCGCAGGGCTGGAATAAAGCTGATGGGAGAGCTCTCATTGGATTAAGCAGTTACATTAGAGAGTTTACAGAGATGTAGAGGCATTCCTGAAGCTTTACTGCGTTTTAATCTCTCCTCATCTGTGCAAACACCATGATTTTTTACTGTGTCAGGGCAAGTAGCCATATTAAGGGCAGTGTTCCCTCTAATTTTTCCCACCCATGTGCAGAATGAATTTTGTTATGTGTACCAATATGGAGGTGATGTGTCACTGGTGCACATAACAAAATTCATGTGGTGGGGGTGGGACTGAGGTTTTTGGAGTGTGGGAGGGGGCTCAGGGGCAGATGATTGGGTGCAGGGGGTGAGGGTTTTGGGGTACAGGAGGGTGCTCAGAGGCTATGGAGGGGAGAGAGGACTCCCCCCAGCTCTCTCTCCCCGCAGCAGCACCCGGGCTAGGAGGGAGAGGCGCCTTTCCCCACGTGGCAGCTCTGGGGCTGTGGCTGCAGGATTGGAGGGAGGGCAGGGAGGGCCTCCCCGACCGCACCTGAGACCGGGCTGGGTCCAGGCCACTCTGGCAGCGCCGCCCTGGCTGGGTCTGGGGCCAATCTGGCCACGCCGCCCCAGCAGGTCTGGGCACCCCGGCTGGGTCCGGGCCACTTCAGCCGTGCTTGGGGCCGGGCTGGGCCGGGCTGCAACATAGCAGAGTTGGGGCTGGTCAGGGGAGGGGCACCCTGGCCGCAGCAGGTTGGGGGCCGGGTTAGGTTGGGGACCCTCACCCGGTCATGGCCAGTCCCTGGACGGGTTCCCTGAGTGTGTGTGGTGCTATATAGTCTGCTGCGCAGCCTCATGGCCATGCAGCTTACAGGGAACTTAGATTAAAGGGTAAGAAGCTGGGGAACTCTCAGCAGCATCATGTTTTGCCACTCACGTGGAGTTTCTCTACAGCATTTCTATGTTTGTTGCCCCAATACAGTTCTAACCTTTCTCCTTGCATGTTTTCCTACTTGAAGGAATGATTTTAGCCATAATAATTTAAAATCCAATTTAAAGTTAAATTAAACTTCTATAGAAAATCTATGCTTAAAACCGAGCTTGCATCTGGCATCATGTCTGTGTCATCTATGAGCCTGTCAGTCATGACGAGCATGACATAAATGAAGTCACAAAAGCATATTTGAAAAGACTAAGCAAATACAATAACTGTGCTTTGTGTCTGAGGCTGCTGTTATTAAATAAATTGTTAGCACAAGGTTTAAAAGTAAATGGCTATGTTTCCTCTCTTCTCCTTCCTATAGGTGACCAGACAGCAAATGTGAAAAATCAAGACGGGGGTGGGGGGTAATAGGAGCCTATACAAGAAAAAGACCCAAAAATCGGGACTGTCACTATAAAATTGGGACATCTAATCACTCTACCCTCCTAGCCTTTGCCATCATGCCACAGGTTGATTTACCCCTAGGGAAGGAATGAAATGTGTACTAGGTTTGTTCCTCTTGTGCAACACCCTTATTTTGGTCTAAAAGTTCTTAATATTTATTTACTTTAAACTGATTCCTTACAGCTACTCTGAAACTGAAATAAGAGTATCTATATCAGGGGCTTGTACTGGCTTAACTAAACCAGTACCATTTTCTTGTGTAGGCAACCCCAGAGAAAAGGAGAAAATAACAGGTTGTATGTTGTGGTGAGGTTAAGGGGAGGAGGCAGAGAAGACAAATTATGGCTCTGAAATCAAGTATTATGATATCTAGGAAACCATGACCAAAAAATGCTAATTTGTCTCAACTTACTCAAAGAGTGTTCTCTTTGATCCTCCAGCCTTTCTCAGAGTGCAAATGTTCTCACATTTTAATGCAGTATCATTTGACATTGAGATGCAGAGGAAAAACTGTCCAGTAAACAGCTTTCTTGCACTGATTCTAAGCTTGTGGGAAAGATTATAGCATGAGCTGGAGACTGCCACAAGAGAAATGGATTATTACTCTAAGAACACTTATATCAATGAGGGCATCTTTAGAGCCAAGAGAGGCAACTTACAAATAACTGTGTTCTACAAACTTCTTGTCAGCTCACTGAAAGTGCTAATTCACTTATAGGATACAAGTCATTCTTCCCTAGAAAAACAGGAGAAGAGTTTTATCATGTTATATGTGACTTTTCCCACCTCAGATGTAAAGATGTTTCCTACAAATGACACCCCATAAATTAAAAAAAAATATGAAAAGTTAGTTTTAAAGAGACAGACTGCTTGGGAAGGTGGGAGGAAAGGGCTGGCTAAAAAGTACACATTATGCTCACAAGAGCATATTCTTCTATATTCACCATAATTCAAACTTTCAACAAGCCAGCCTGTGTTTTTAGAATCAAATGGGAGGACTTAGTTTTTACTGATATAATCTTGCTCTCCTGAAAGAAACCCACAGTGGAGTAACAATGTATTCCAATTCTCTCCATCCTTCAACCTTACTCCATTCCCTAAATTTCACAGCTTTGCTAAAGCTAGAAAGCCTAACAAGAGAACACTTAATTTTTTAAAAGATTTTTTTAAGTCTAAGAAATACGGAATAAATTATCACAAGGACATTAAAAGGATTTCATTTCCTTGAGCATACATATGCATTCTACTACAGCATGCCCTCTGTCTCCCAGTGCAGCCATTGATCCACAGCTTTTATAATGAACTCTAATAACAACTCTATTACTGCAAGCCTCCTGATTGGCTCAGGCGCCCAAAAAATTAGCTACAAAGAAGCCAGCTTGTCAATATTAATTCTGCCACAGAGATTACTTGTTATGGTGGAACAAAGGTGTTCTGGCTCAAGCTGAACAACTTAACTCCTTGTCTCATAAAATTTAAGCTGCTATTGATCGCCTTCTTCTATTGTGCTGAAGGATTAAACACACACATACACACACATACAGACACAAGTACGCTGAATCATTCTGATGCATTCTCCTAAACCACCAGCTGCCCCCCTTCTCCTCTCCCGTCCCTGCCTACTAAGAATCATTCAGTAACATGAAGCAAATTAAATCAATGAATTCATCCTAGCAGATGGGTGCTTTAACAGTCAGTTAGCCTTTAGATAATTGAGGCGTTGACTCCGGAATCATAAAATGGATGGCTCGTTTGTACATTTTACTGAAATAGATCACCGAGGTTAAATAAATGAAATCCCATTTGTCAGGCAGTAATAAATGGCCTCCCCTTCTGCAAACAGCTCTGTTTGGCCTAATAAATACAGGGATGTTACAGTGCTCCTCCCTTGATAGGGTTATGGCTTAATGAAATGGTCTTTCCTCTGCTTGTTTTTGCCTCCTCCTGCACCGTGTGATAAGTAGCGAACCAACGAAGCTTGTAATTACAATCTTACAGAGAACCCAGCCAATCTGTATATAAATCTCACCATCCAATTACAAGATGTAATAATTTTGCAGTCAAGCTGGTAATGAGGTCTAATACTCATGCATGTGATAATCCCCTCTGGATGCTGACTCTATCAGATGTTAGCTTTGTAATTATACTGGCAGAAAATCATTATTTCATGTTCAGCAGAAAAATGAGGTTGGTGGGAAGTTAATTTTCTCTATGCTCTGTGAAGCATAGACAAAATTTTAATGATTTAATCATTATGGTTATCCCTTTTGCAATTGACCCACGTTACTTCTGTAAAAACAGTGGCACATTTAAAAGTCCCTGTTACCCGATAAAGCTTGCAAGGTATGCATCTTTTAATGTAAGAATAAACATATACAATTAAA
This sequence comes from Malaclemys terrapin pileata, assembly GCF_027887155.1. NCBI lineage: Eukaryota > Metazoa > Chordata > Testudines > Emydidae > Malaclemys > Malaclemys terrapin. Next base: position 166,243,457 of record NC_071506.1, read on the forward strand.
CTATTAACCTACTTGATGGACGAAAAATCCATAGTTCTTATGTTTTCATTATTTACACGGAGGATACACAGGAATGTGTATGCCCAGTCTACATTGCAATAAATGACTACTTTAAAAAAAATGAATAATGTAATAATTATGATGTAAACCCTCAGAACACAACAGCAGGTTCACTATATTTACAATGACATTTGAGCAACTCAGTAATCTTTTGTTATTTTCTTGTGTAGGAGACACGGGATCATATAACTTTACACAAAGATCCCAATATGCATTGTGACGGTGCCACCCATAAGACTTTATGGAAATATGCTTATGTATGTATATATATAACAGCATGTGTTTTATGCTGTATATGCCATGTAACATATCTCTGTAAAGGTTATAATCTACTGAATCTATTAATCCTACTTGTAGGCATGTATCATTTTTGTATTCAAAGTTATGAATATTGGCTGCATACTTGTTTGATTCTAAGTAGGCTGTAGTGAAGCAGTTGGTCAGCTTCCTGAGAAAAGACTATTCTCAGTAAGTGCCCAATCAAGAAACACTTAAGCCAACAATGAACTTGGAGACACCAATCCACATCTAGGCTGTCTTAGGAATGTGGCTTGGCTGGTAAGGAACTCAGTCATGCATGGACATGTGATTTGTTCAGGTGACTCCAAAACTCCATTTTTTGTAGCTGGACTTTGCATAGGAGAGAGGAGCGGGTCTCCACAACAAGAGAAGGTCTATTTAAGCCCAGGGGAGACCCCTCCATTTTGTCTTCAGCTGGCTAAAGAGAGGGCCACTCCACCCCCAAAGATACCTGAAAGAAACTGGAACAAAGGACAGTGACTGAAAGGGGTGTGAGTGATTGCTGGACCCAGACTAAAAGGAGATTAGTCTGTAAAAGGAAGCATTCTGGAACTGGTGAGGATCTTATCTGTATTCAGTTTCTTACTGTATTAGACATAGACTGGCGTGTTTTATTTTATTTTGTGTGGTAATTCACTTTGTTCTGTCTTTTACTTCTTGGGACTACTTAAATCCTACTTTCTGTAATTAATAAAATCACTTTTTACTTATCAATTAACTCAAAGTATATGTTAATACCTAGGTGGGCAAACAGCTGTGCATATTTCTCTATCAGTGTTATAGAGGGCAAACAATTTATAAGTTAAAATGGATTTATTTGGGTTTAGACCCCATTGGGAGTTGGGCATCTGAGTGTTAAAGACAAGAACACTTCTGTTATCTGCTTTCAGTCAAGCCTACAGCTGTTAGGGGATGTGATTCAGACCTGGGTCTGGGTTTGCAGCAGGCTAGCGAGTGTGGCTCAAACCAGGCAGGGCACTGAAGTTCTAAGCTGACAGGGCAGGAAGGCAGGGGCAGAGGTAGTCTTGGCACATCCGGTGGCAGCTCCCAAGAGGGTTTTGTGATCCAACCCATCACATGCATAATTAGCATTTTTCACAAGAAACAGTTTAAAAGAATCGCTTAAAAGAAGGCAGAATAAGGGAGTACCAATCATAGTGCAGGTAATTAACCATTGAATAGTTTACCAAAGTTTCTGATGGATTCTCCATCACTGACAAGTTTTAAGTCATGATTGGATTTTTTTTAAAGATATGCTCTTGTCCAAAAAGTATTATGTGGGGGAGTTCTATGGCCTTTATTATACAGGCAGTCAGACTAGATGGCCGTAAGGTCTCTTCACGCCTTGAAATCTATGAATAGCATAGAGAAGGGATTGTGAGGACCCAAACAAAACAAACAACTTCAAAAAACAACAACCAAACAAACAAGCCAAAAAAATCATTTGAAAATAGATATCCTGGAAACCACCAAAAGAAAAGCAAACCTACTATGGTGAGAATTGATTGACATTTTTTGAGAAAAATGAATACATCATTCTTCAGGAAGAAAACAAACTGCTCCAGTACAAATGGTAAGAAATACCATTTCCCTTAATCAGTGTCCTTTTGTTTTAGTGGTGAAATCCTGGCCCTATTGAAACCAATGAGAATTTTGCCATTGACTTCTGTGATTTCACCCTCAGGGTTTCTATGGCACCCATCACTCCCAAAGCAAGTTAGATCTTCAACCTTAGTCCTGGCATTACCTCACATTTGAGTGTTTGTAACCATAATGTTCTTTCAGTGGTGTTTTTGTGTTTCTATGTTTCTTTGTTTTTGTGTGTGTGTAATCTCCTTGTTTTTTAAAAAGCAAAGTGAAATAAACAAAAAACAGAAATTATATGTGGGATCATATTGACCCTCCCATCAGGAGAGTTGGGACCTTTAGATGCACAGCATACACTGCTTCCACTTCAGCTAAGGGAATAAATGTTAGCAATAGCAGGTTGTTACCCTCTATATGTACCAGGCACTAGATGGGGGTCAGACATACTGCTATTTGCTAACAGCAGAGGAATACAAAGATCAGGAATCTTTGATTTACTTCGAGTTATAGACTAGAATGTGATTTAGTGGTTAAAGACCCTTGTGCACCTGTGTCTCCTCTGCTCCTAACTCCTCTCCTCCCATCTCCTGTCACCACCTCTGCTCCTTACTCTTCCACATTCCAGTCAAACTTCTTTCTCCTTCTCCTTCAATATTCCACGAGCACCAGCAGGGGAACCACTGAGATCAAAGAACTGATAGTATTGCTTTTCTTAGTGATAATGACTGAAGCCATTGTGGTCCTATCAGTTTGGAGGAATAATTGCAGTCAAAGTCCTGCTTAGCCTCTGCAGCCCAGAAATCACACACACTCAGTCCTGTCAGCTCAGAGGAACTGTGCGGAGATGAACCATGCTCAGTGCAGACAGAATCTTTGGATAAAATCGCTGGTGAGTAAGTGTGAATTGTGATTTTACAGAGTTTTATAACTGGCCAATTTTGGGCAGATTTTCACAGGGAAGGGAAAAGGCGTGCTCCTGACACGAGGGAGATGTTCTTCACAAATTTCAAGTCCTTGCTGAAATGCATGGAGTCTCTATGAAACAGTTTTAAGAAATTTTTAACATGGAAAAAAAAAAACATATTTCCCACTAACAACTGAACTATGTTTGCTAAAATATAAAAATTCAGCTTGAGGCAGACACCCAGAAGGGAAATTTTATTAAAATTTAATAAAGGTATAAGCAACTGAAAACAGGGTCTTTATAATGGAAATTGCATGAGACAAACTTAACTGTAACTGCAACTACCAGCTTCACTCAGAATATACATTTGGGTCTTTAAAATGACCAATTTCCACAATGAAAACAATTATGAATAAACTTAATTGGGAGGGAAACGTTAAATAGAAAAAAACATGAATAATAATTGTGAGATGTTTAAGACAATTTAACTAGATGTTCAAAAAGCCACAATTTTTCAATTATAAAATACTGCTTCTTCAGTAAAACAAACAACAATAAAAACAACACCCTGGCTGGAGGCAACTGAAAGCAGCAATTTTCTTTCTATCTATCTATCTATCTATCTATCTATCACACAATTAGAAAAAGCAGGAAGTTGATAGAAATGAATATATATTAGAAGTTATGAAATTCAAACAATTGATAAGGGAAGCTAAGCTATCAGTGAAAAAGGTGTGGTCAATAGGTTTGAAGACAATAAGAAAGAATTTTAAAAATATGTCCAGAGCAAAATGAATCCTAGAAATGCATGTTATTGGATGGAAAGGGTAAAATTGTCAATAATGATGCAGAAATAGTAGAAGTATTCAGAAAAAAAAGATTCTGGATTTGGAAAGGAGCTGGGTGTATTCATATCTTACTGTGATAATAAAAAAAATTCTGTTCTAATTCCTTCTAGTCCAGCGGTAACTAGTGAGGCTATTAAACAGCATCTATTAAAGTTAAACAGACAATCCTGCTGATTTAAAATAACTGGCACCCAAAAGTTTTTAAAGACTTGAAAGAGCAGCTCTTTAAGTCATTTATGTTGATTTTTAATAAATCATGGAACACTAGGAAAATTCCAGAGATCTGAAAAAAGCCTAGTATTATATCAATATTAATGTGTAAAAAGGTAAACGGGATGACCTGGGTAACTATTTGACAGTTAGCCTGACATCAATCCCAGCAAAATCATGGAAAGCAGATGTAAGATTCAGTCAGTAAAGAACTAAAGGATAGGAGCATAATGAAAGCTAATCAGCATAATTTTATGGAAAATAGGTCTTGTCAAATACAACTTGATATTGTTTTTTAATGAGATTACTAGTTTGATTGATAAAGATAATGGATGACGTGAGAGATTTCTGACAGATGTTTGACTTAGTATCCCGTGGCATTGTGATTAAAAAAAATAGCACTTTACCAGATCAATATAGTACATAATAAATGCATTTAACAACTGACTCATAGACTTTAAGATCAATGGGACCATCATGGTCATCTAGTCTGACCTCCTGAACATTGCAGGCCATAGAACCACAACCACCCACTCCTGTAATAGACCCCTAACCTCTGGCTGAGTTATTTAAGTCCTCAAATGATCATTTAGAGACTTCAAATTACACCATGTACACTAGTTTAAACCTGCAAGTGACTCGTGCCAGTGCTGCAGCAAAAGGTGAGCCCTCCCCTCCCTTAAGGTCTCTGCCAGTCTGACCCAGGGGAAAATTCCTTCCCAGCCTCATATATGGCAATCAGTTAGACCCTGAGCATGTGGGCAAGAAGTTGAATTTTTTTTACAAACATTGGTCCACACTATGCACACTGAAGATTTACATCCATTAATTTCCTTCCTGTTTCTGCTTTATTACCTTTTAAAAATGGATCTAAAGAAACAATAAGACAGTGGAAGAATTTAGGTCATATGGTGCTTTTTGAAATAGTTGTAACTAAGCTCAGATTGCTTTTGAAGTAATCCTGTAACTCAAAACATATAGTATTTAGCAGGGCTGTCCATTAATCACAGTTAACTCACACGATTAACTATAAAAATTAATCTAGATTAAAAAATTAATTGTGATTAATAGCAGTTTTAATCACACTGTTAAACAATAGAATACCAATTGAATTTTATTAAATTTTTTGGATGTTTTTCTACATTTTCAAATATATTGATTTCACTTACAACACAGAATACCAAGTGTACAGTGCTCACTTTATATTATTTTTATTACAAATATTTGTACTGTAAAAATGATTTAAAAAATAGTATTTTTCAATTCACCTTATGCAAGTATTATAGTACAATCTCTTTATTGTGAAAGTGCAAGTTACAAAGGTAGATTTTTTTTTGTTACATAACTGCACTCAAAAAACCCCAAAACAATGCAAAACTTTAGAGCCACGCAGTCCTACTTCTTGTTCAGCTGAGACAAACAAGTGTGTTTATATTTGCCGGTGATAATGCTGCCCACTTCTTATTTACAGTGTCACCTGAAAGTGAAAACAGACTTTTGCATGACACTTTTGTAGCCGGCACTGCAAGGTATCTATGTGCCAGATATGCTAAACATTCGTATGGCCCTTCATGCTTCGGCCACCATTCCAGAGGAGATACTTCCATGCTGATGATGCTAGTTACAAAAATAGGGTGTTAACTAAATTTGTGACTGAACTCGTTGGGCGAGAATTGTATGTCTTCTGTTCTATTTTACCCACATTCTGCCATATATTTCACGTTTTAGCAGTCTCAGATGATGAACCAACACATGATGTTCGTTTTAAGAACACTTTCACTGAAGATTTCACAAAACACAAAGAAGTTATCAATGTGAGATTTCTAAAGATAGCTACAGCACTCGACCCAACATTTAAGAATCTGAAGTGCCTTCCAAAATCTGAGAGGGATGAGGTGTGGAGCATGCTTTCAGACATCTTAAAAGAGCAACACTCTGATGCAGAAACTACAGACCATGATGCTGAAGGCATCTGACTCAGATGATGAAAATGAACATGCTTTGGTCCACACTGCTTTGGATTGTTATTGAGCAGCATGGACGAATGTCTTCTGGAATGGTGGTTGAAGCATGAAGGGACATATGAATCTTTAGTGCATCTGGCACATAAATATCTTGCGATGCTGGCTAAAACAGTGCAATGCAAATGCCTGTTCTCACTTTCAGGTGACAAGAAGCGGGAGCGTTATCTTCTGCAAATGTAAACAAACTTGTTTGTCTGAACGATTGGCTGACCAAGGATGACTGGGTGGACTTGTATGCTTTAAAGTTTTACATTGTTTTATTTTTGAATGCAGCTATTTTTTGTACATAATTATACATTTGTAAGTTCAACTTTCATGATAAAGAGATTGCACTACAGTACTTGTATTAGGCAAATTGAAAAATACTATTTTGAAATTGAATACTATAATTGAAATCGGTATATATGAAAATGTAGAAAACAGCCAAAAATATTTAAGTAAATGGTATTATTTTTATTGTATAACAGCGTGATTAATCACAATTAATCTTTTTAATTGTTTGACAGCTCTAGTTTTTAAATATATTTAATAATCCTGTTATTATAATCATGTTGATAATCCTGTTAATGTGAAAATCCTGGCACAACCTTAACTACGGTTGTTTTACAAATCCTCAATAACTGATGATCTGGAAATGGAAATGATGATAAAATTTGTAGATGACACAACAATAATTAAATTAGTTAAGTACACAGAAGATTGTGAGGAAGTTCAAAGGCATTGAACCAAGCTTGGTGCATGAGCAGGAGCATGGTAAATAAAATTCTATGTTGACATATGTGTGACAAGTTGGAGCCCCCCATCCAGGATGCCACCTGATGTGCGGGGGTCCCACTGGTTCTGCCTGGGTTTCCAGGCCCTCAAGCCTTTTTCAGCACATGCACGGGTAGGGATACACCCAGCTGTAAATGGACACAGAGACAATGAGATCAGCTCTGTGTGGGAGGAATCAGCGCGGGGATTGCCCAGAACTCACGTGAACACCTCCTTTGGCATATAAACCCAAAATAATATTATCTTGTGCTGTATAGAAAGATATCCACAGTGCAAGCTCATAAAAATTTGCCCTCTCCCTCAATGTGGAGAGAGAGATGCACAGCTTTTTGCCCCCCCTCCCCCGATATGAATTGCACAAACTGGGTTTTGAAATGAACAAGCCACAATTTCATTAACTACAAAAGGTAAACTTTAAATCATTATAAGGGATAGCAAACAGAACAAAGCAGATTACTGAGCAAATAAAACAAAACACACAAACTAAGCTTAATATACTCAAGAAACAGGTTACAAAATGTAATTTCTCACCCTAAATGTTGTTTTAGGCAAGTTGCAGAGTTTCTGTATCTTAGAGTTCCAGTTATTTCTCTTTACAGACTGGACCCCTGTCTCAGCCTGGACTCAATCCTGCCTTCCTCTTCAGATGTTTTTAGCAGTCTTCCTTCCTGGGCAGGCAATGGAGGAGAGTCCTGCTTGATTTACTCGCCAGCCTTAAATAAAATTTACATAAGGTGGGAATCCTTTGTTTCCAGTACCAGCATTGTCCAAGGTGGTACTCTATACCAGGTGACATCATCAGATGACCCTGCAGTGTCAAAGCAACATCCCAGGAAGCTCCTCAGGAAGGTGGGAGATTAGTATCTCCAAAGTTCTATTATTCTTCTTAAATGGCTCATTCAGGCTGATTGCCTACTGTCTGGTGGGTGTTCCCCAAATACACACACAGTTGTAATTGTTATAAATTCAATACTCCTAACCACAGATCCAGAAATGATACATGCATACAAATTAGATAAACACATTCAGCAGATCATAACCTTTTCAATGATACCTCACATGACCCATGTTGCATAAAACATATCTTAGTTATGCCATATTCATATCATAACAATATTTCTATGAAGAATATGGGGTATAACATCACAATCTGAATGAGGTAATGCACATTGGAAGGATTACTGGATTCTAAATTAACTGTGTAAAACTCAGGAAAAATACCTCAGTGTCATGGACAGCTCAGTGAAGATTTCTGCTCCGTGTGTAGTGGTGGACAAAAACACTAGCAGGATGCATAAGAATGGGGCAGAAAATAATACAGGAAATATTATAAGCCCATATATAGTATGAGCCAGTGGTGAACCTTTACCTGGAATACTGTGTTCACTACTGTTTAACCACCCTATATCAGAAAGATTATAACTGGATTCAGTGTTGCCAACTCTTGCAATTTTACCATGAGTTTCACAATATTGGTGTTTTACTTAAAGATGCATTTGTTGGAATGATGTTAATGGATGAGAATTCCAGCTTTCATGACAAAATAAAAAGTTACTAGCTCTCATGGTTGTGGGAAACAATCTTGTAAGTATGAACACTAATAGTTAAAAAGCAAATTCAAAGGACCCCAGATTTAAAATTTTAAAATATTTTAAAAATCTCATGAATTTTTGAGGCCTGACTCATGCTTATTTAATACTTGGGGTTGGAAATACTGTGCAATAATGGGGACGAAGATCAGAGATGGATGAAGAAAATTATTAGATACCTAAAATTTTTTATGTGAAATTGAAAGTAGCTGTGAAATTCTAAGTGAAATTGAAACAAACAAACTGACTATTTACTCATCAGAGGAGATATAGAAAAGGGAACATGATAAACCTAAACAAAATAATGGGTGGCATAGAGAAAATAGAGCAAATTGGGGCTGTGGAACTTACTGATACACATTATTTTTGAGAGAAGGAGTTTAGCAGGCTTCAATAAAAGATTGTACAATTACACTGATAATGATGCTTGGAAAGGATATAAACCCTCATGCCACAGGCCATAATCCAGTTTCTAAATGATGGGATTAGAACAAAACTGTTCCTATAAAAAGGTTATTTCACAGATGCTTGCTGCAGGATTTCTTGCACCTTTTTCTGAAGCATGTAGTACTAAACTATATTGACCAGTAGCCTAATCCAGTCTGGCATTTCTGATGGGCCTGATCCAGAGAAGGATTTATTCAGATTTACTTCCACTTTAGGCCTCTAAATCCAATATTTAGACACCACTGAGATCCTCAGAGTTCTTGCTCAGCTGCTGCCTAACCTTGCTGTCACCTAAATTTTCACCATAAAAGTCCCCTATTGCCTATGTTTCGGTGGCTGGCATGCAGACAGCTATCTCAGCGCTGACCCTGCCCATCAGTTTGGTGCCTAACTCACACCTAAATCCCAATGGGATTTCCATTCCACCAAATTTCACACAAAACAGCTGAAGGGAGAAGAGGAGGGTGAAAAAGGCCTCTCCTCTAATTTTAATTTAATTGGAAGCTAGTGCAGATCTCAGAGCACAGATATAACATGCAGTAAGTGAGAAACACTGCTAAGCAAATAAACAGTGTATTCTGCACTACCTGAAGTTTCAGCATGACCTCCAGTGGTAGCCCCACTGAGAGCACTTTAGAAAGGCAGACCTGGCCACTGCTGCTACCTGGCATCCAACAGCAACTGAGAGTCCGAAAATATCTCCAGGTTGTAAACTTGTGCAATCAGCTTCAGAACATAAACATCACATTCATCCTCTCCATTTCTTTCAGTTATTTCACCCAGTCAATATGCATTACCAGAACCCTCAGTCTTTAATGGGTTGAGTCTTGGCCAAGTCACCCTCACTCAAGCCCAAATCTCTATAAGGTACTGGATAAGTCATTTCAGTTGGAATTTTTAAAATTATGCCATATTTTTAAAGTAATGGAGAGAGGGCAGGAAGGGGAGGGATGTAAGAGGAATAGAGGAGAAAACAAGGGGGAGAGCAGGGAAAGAAGGAAGGAGAGGAGTATGAAGGGTAGGTGAAGTGAGGCTGAAGTGAAGCAATTGTGAAGGAGGAAGCTGGAACAAGCACTGAGTCAGTACAATGGGGGAACGAATGTTTAGAGTGGAAACTGTGGAAAGTATAGTCTGACAACGTCCTCAGAGCCTGATGCCGAAACTGCATCATGTTTGTTTCTGATGACTTGGACCTTTAGCTGGCTCCATCTTGAAGCTTGTTTTTTTCCAGAGCCCACATGGATCGAGGGAATGGTGGGGTCTCCTCTGCACAATTCAAGGTCCTGAGGGTGCAATATGGTGAGTCATAACCTGTCTGGGTTCCATCTTTCCCCATCTCCATCCCTGGTGTAGCTTATGTAGTCGCACATGCTGTTTTGAGACTAAAAGAGAATATGCTTGACTATGCTATCTGCAGAATGCAGCTACTCCTGCATACCTACTTGCATAAAACACTGTTGGCAACTCTGCTAAGTAGCTTCAGTGCAATCTTGCCTCAGAAAGGACCTACCAATTGAAACACAAAAGAATAAGAAATTTCCTGGTCATCAGTTTCAGTTATCAAAATCTGCCTGACCAAAATCTAAACTGAGTGTGCAAATATTTTAGAGGATTTTATTTGTTCACTTAAATACACAATCCAAACTATTCTCAATTTGAATGGAGTCTGCCTCAGAAAACGTGCACAGAACTTCACTTGCTGGCCAAGTTCTCCCCTCTCGCTTCTCTGTATAGCTCTTATGGGCTGAGATCTGGGGGAGCACATACAAGAGAGAAGGATGATCTGGCAGGCAGGTCCCCAGACAAGCAATGCTTCCTGAGGTACACTTGGGATCTTACAAATGCCTCATGAGTCTTCAGAGAGAAGGCTCTGCTCTGATGAAACAAGAGAAGTTTTTTGGCTCAGGGAATCCAACATGACATCATTTTGAGGTCTGAAATGGTCATGGTTACTCAAGGTGGGGAGGACTATGCAGGGCTATGGTGGGGTGGGGAGAAGGGAGACTTCACTGAGGAGTGTAGATGGAGATTATAGTTAGGGGCAACTCAGGAAGACCATCTCTGCCCCTGATCTAATTTCTTCACTTTCCAGGGATTCACTAATGGCACCTGGTACTGGTCTACCTCTTCAGGCTCCTTCTTGCCAGTTCTGGTTTCATGAACCAGCTGTGGTTTGTCAGAGAGGTACCCAGAAGTATAAGCGGTCCACTATGTGGGGAGCTGTTGGATAAGAGCTGTTAGCTGAACTCCTCAGCTACCAGCTCTCACCTGTGTCTGTCCCCTCTGTGTCACCTGTTATTTTTGGAGGGGTCAGCGAGGAGTGGGAACTAGTATCTGAAGCTTTGTGAGAAATTCAGCTACTGGTTTTACTCTTACAAAAGCTGCCCTGACCGGCGAATCACCTGGCTCAGAGTCAAGCTCAAGTTTGTGGTTGGGCACCTAGAAAATGAAGAATATGCAATTAGTGCCCACCACTGTTAGGGGGCTTTCCTTTCATCCCCTCCCCGGTTCTTGTCATGCACACAGAAAGCAGAAGACCAGAAATCCAAAGTGCAGGCAATGCAATGTTTATTGGGGTTAGTTCCAAGCAAACATATCCATAGCTCTACACGCTGGCAGAGTCTGTTCCCCAGTTTTGTTCCCAGCTCTGATGCTGCAGAGCATTTACCCCGTGTCCCCCTTCCCAGCTCTGAAGCCGCAGAGCCTTGCTTGTTCCCTCCTTCTCCTTCTTAGCAGGCCCAAATATACCTGCAGGGCACGCTCCTAGTCCCACCCCTTACAACTTGTGATCATGTTCCTTTTTGGAGGGTCATGAGTCTGGGGTCTTTGTCCCACCCTCTTTGTATCCCATGGGAGGGGTAAGGAGTCAGGTTGTCCTCTGGCCAAGGCCAGGCTTTTCTTTGGCTTTTAGTGTGTTGTATGCCTCCCCCCCAAAACTCTCCTTGCCCCTCCTAACCTGGTTGTTTGACCTTGGCTTGAGAGAGGAGCCAGGCAGCCTTCCAGTGTATGCTCATATATTACACTCCCACCATACCCTGTAACACTTTTAGCTCTATGCCTTTTCTTTTCTCATTGTACTAAAAGCCCCGTCTGGTTGTGGGAAATGCAACACACAGTGTCTTTATTCATTGTTCTTTACACATATTAGTAAGGATGTAAGAGTATCAAAAGTCAAACCCAAATTTCTATCTCAGGCTGACAAACAAGCCTATATACTAACAAGCACCAAAAAAATCTGGTTTAAATTACTTATTATAGAATCATAGAATATTAGGGTGGAAGAGACCTCAGGAGTTCATCTACTTACATAGGAAGTCTGTGGCAGTGCCAGTAAGAGAGTCTAGATATTGTGGGTGTGAGTCCAATGCCTCAATCAAAAGACCTTCTCTTCTTTCTCTTTCTGTAGTCTGCTAGTTAATTCATATGTAGTTTGTGGTGTGGACACAGCTCAGATCCAGGTCCCCAGACTCATGTCTTTAGAATCTGCCAATGCTATCTCACAATTCTGTGGGCCAGTATTCCTTGGCCTGTTTATTTCAAGATAGCAAATTGACTCCCACGGAACAGAAGCAAGCTCTCTGGTTCAAGTGCAACTGCTCAGTATTTAACTCTGACATTGCATTCTGACCACTGAATTGCAAACAGAGTGAACTGTCTCCTGTGTTAAATATGGCCACTGACAAGAAGAAGTCTTTTGCCAGGTGTGCTGCTATTTGGTCATGGGACCATAGTCAGATTCCAGAAAACCTTTGGTGCAAGGCAAACAAGATGTTCAACTTCAGTAAGAGTGCCAGTAATGATCATGTGAAGCAAGAAATAGCAGATAAGTTGGCAGCAGTGCCTAAAAGCATATTGACACTCATGAAATGGTTAATTTATAAAAAGTCAACAGCTCTCAGTAGTTGCTAGGTAACATTGACCTTTTCCCAAAGGCTATGTTCAACCAATGAGAATTGTTCTGGTAGGTTAAGCTTCTCCTCTGTGATTTACTCAATGAGTTTGTTGTTGCCGCCAAGGAAGTTAAGTGAATAGAATTCTGGAATCAACCAACATGTCCCATCTTGCTCTTGCTCTGAATTTAACTCTTAAAACATTTTTTTTCTAATTGTCCTCTGAAATGTTAGTACTAATATTCCAATCACAACTCTGGCTTCTCTGGACACTGGTACTAGAAAAGACAAACAGCAGTTCTGATCTTGTATAGTAAGTCTTACATTCCACTGATAAAGTTATATCATTGGAAGAGCTAAAGAGATGAACATTGGCTATCTGGGTGATGATTATAGCAAAAGCTGTAATGTTTTGTTTAAGAACAATTCCAAACTTTATTATTTATAAGTTCTTTCTTCATCAAAAAAGAACATTTACTTTTGATCTTTGATTAAATATTACCACTTCATCCTCCATCCTCTTTTGTTTTTAAAGGAATTATTTCCTTACTAATACAGTTGGCGGGGTTTTCACCAAAGAAAAGAAATGGATCACAGTAAAAATGTATGTGTTCAAAACAAGAGGACCGTATTAATGATCAGTGGTATGTTTAGCTCCATGAATAAAAATGTTACAATCAGTATTTTTTAAATGAATGGTTTTATAAAGGAAAAGGTGCATAGATTTCATCCTTATAGGCCAGAGTAACTTACATGACAACTTGTTAAATCGATGTTATGCTTCTTTCAGATCTGCTATTCAGGTTTTTTTAAAGTGGAGATACCATAGCAACCCCCTCTTTCATATGGAATGTATGCTGCTTTAGAGATAAACAGCAACTATATACAAAGATATATAAACAGTATAACGTGAACTTTTTTACATTCAGATTTCTTTGCAAGAAAAATGTGCTACACAAACCTCTCTTTTATAGCTGCAATGATTGTTTTTGTTTAATAATCAAATTTTGTACTACCAATTAATTCTTCTTTGGTTTGTTTTTATAATAAAATAAATAAAAAAAGGAAAATGGCACCTTGTACTTGTTCTGATATGTTCTCTTCTAATACAAGTCCTTCTGCATATCTCCCATACCCTCCTTTGAAGCTAAAGGACAGTGTCAATGTATTATTCATATATCAGTATTTGTTATAGTCTATAATAATTCATTAGAAGATTCACTATATCTTCAAGTTTCAGAGTAACAGCCGTGTTAGTCTGTATCCGCAAAAAGAAGAACAGGAGTACTTGTGGCACCTTAGAGACTAACAAATTTATTAGAGCATAAGCTTTCGTGGACTACAGCCCACTTCTTCGGATGCATATAGAATGGAACATATAATGAGGAGATATATATACACACATACAGAGAGCATAAACAGGTGGGAGTTGTCTTACTAACTCTGAGAGGCCAATTAATTAAGAGAAAAAAAAAAAAAAAAAAAAAAAAAAACTTTTGAAGTGATAATCAAGCTAGCCGAGTACAGACAGTGTGATAAGAAGTGTGAGAGTACTTACAAGGGGAGATAGTCAACGTTTGTAATGGCTCAGCCATTCCCAGTCCTTATTCAAACCGGAGTTAATTGTGTCTAGTTTGCATATCAATTCTAGCTCTGCAGTCTCTCTAACACCACAGCTCTCTAACACCACATTCTACAGGCCATTATCCTCTGATCCCACTGAAGATTACCTAAAGAAACTACACCATCTGCTAAAAAAACTCCCTGACAAAGCACAGGAACAAATCCGTACAGACACATGCCTAGAACCCCGACCAGGGGTATTCTATTTGCTACCCAAGATCCATAAACCTGGATATCCTGGACGCCCCATCATCTCAGGCATTGGCACCCTAACATCAGGCTTGTCTGGTTATGTAGACTCTGTCCTAAGACCCTACGCTACCAGCACTCCCAGCTATCTTCGAGACACCACTGACTTCCTGAGGAAACTACAATCCATCGGTGATCTTCCAGAAAACACCATCCTGGCCACTATGGACGTAGAAGCCCTCTACACCAATATTCCACACAAAGATGGACTACAAGCTATCAGGAACAGTATCCCTGATAATGTCACAGCTAACCTGGTGGCTGAACTTTGTGATTTTGTCCTCACCCACAACTATTTCACATTTGGGGACAATATATACCTTCAAGTCAGCGGCACTGCTATGGGTACCCGCATGGCCCCACAATATGCCAACATTTTTATGGCTGACTTAGAACAACGCTTCCTTAGCTCTCGTCCCCTAACGCCCCTACTCTACTTGCGCTACATTGATGACATCTTCATCATCTGGACCCATGGAAAAGAAGCCCTTGAGGAATTTCACCATGATTTCAATAATTTCCATCCCACCATCAACCTCAGCCTAGATCAATCCACACAAGCGGTCCATTTCCTGGACACTACTGTGCTAATAAGCGATGGTCACATCAATACCACCCTATACCGGAAACCTACTGACCGCTACACTTACCTACATGCCTCCAGCTTCCATCCAGGACACACCACACGATCCATTGTCTACAGCCAAGCTCTAAGATATAACCGCATTTGCTCCAATCCCTCCGATAGAGACAAGCACCTACAAGATCTCTATCAAGCATTCTTAAAACTACAATACCCACCTGCTGAAGTGAAAAAACAGATTGACAGAGCCAGACGAGTACCCAGAAGTCACCTCTTACAAGACAGGCCCAACAAAGAAAATAACAGAACACCACTAGCTGTCACCTTCAGCCCCCAACTAAAGCCTCTCCAGCGCATCATCAGAGATCTACAACCTATCCTGAAAGATGATCCTTTACTCTCACAGATCTTGGGAGACAGACCTGTCCTCGCTTACAGACAACCCCCCAACCTAAAGCAAATACTCACCAGCAACCACACATCACTGAACAAAACCACTAACCCAGGAACCTATCCTTGTAACAAACCCCGATGCCAACTCTGTCCACATATCTATTCAAGTGACATCATCATAGGACCTAATCACATCAGCCATACCATCAGGAGCTCGTTCACCTGCACATCTACCAATGTGATCTATGCCATCATGTGCCAGCAATGCCCCTCTGCCATGTACATTGGCCAAACCGGACAGTCTCTACGCAAAAGAATTAATGGACACAAATCTGACATCAGGAATCAAAATACTCAAAAACCAGTGGGAGAACACTTTAACCTGTCTGGTCATTCAGTGACAGACCTGCGGGTGGCTATATTACAACAGAAAAACTTCAAAAACAGACTCCAAAGAGAGACTGCAGAGCTAGAATTGATATGCAAACTAGACACAATTAACTCCGGTTTGAATAAGGACTGGGAATGGCTGAGCCATTACAAACGTTGACTATCTCCCCTTGTAAGTACTCTCACACTTCTTATCACACTGTCTGTACTCGGCTAGCTTGATTATCACTTCAAAAGTTTTTTTTTTTTTTTTTTCTCTTAATTAATTGGCCTCTCAGAGTTAGTAAGACAACTCCCACCTGTTTATGCTCTCTGTATGTGTGTATATATATCTCCTCATTATATGTTCCATTCTATATGCATCCGAAGAAGTGGGCTGTAGTCCACGAAAGCTTATGCTCTAATAAATTTGTTAGTCTCTAAGGTGCCACAAGTACTCCTACTATATCTTCACTGATTTTTCCCTGCATCCCACTCACACACTATATTTTGAATATGTGGTTGTTCCGGAGTGCCTAGTTGTAGGAATTGATTTATTTTTAGGGGTGGGGTGGAGAGGAGAGATAACTGAATCATTAGTTCTGAAAAAGAATTATACAGTATGTACCCAGTACTGGGTTTACAATGGTGTCAGTGGTGGGGCCCCAATCCCTCCCCTTACTACTGATGGTTCTCCCTGGGGTTAGGAAGTAGGAGGTGAAGTCAGGTTGGGTGTGTGGTGAGGGCAGCAGAGGAGAGGCTTGGGGGGGGCTAGGGGATATCTGTCTGTCTGTCCCTCCCTCAGCTGAAGTTAGAGCATATCAATGCCTCGCACTGGCTGAAGGGCTCAGGGGAGCGAAGCGGCCCCACCACTCCAGGTGGGTCTGGTCCAATTCCAGGGGGGTTGATCTGGGAGGGATGCGGGTCTGGGGAAGAGTGTGAGTGTGGTCTGATTTGGAGGGTTGGCCCAGTATTTTGGGGGCACAGCTGGTCCTGATCTTAGTCTCTCTGCCTCTCTGCCTGACTAGCAAGACACTGTAAATAAAAGGTATTAAAAGTTTTTCAATTTTTTTTATTTTTTAAATGTTTTAAATCCACCCAATTTTATAGAAAAATGTAATTCAAACCCTGGTAGTTCATATGAGAAATGTGAAGGATGAGATAGTGTGACGATTCCCTTGTAGTGGGAGCAGCACAATGCTGGTGTTTTGGCCAGCTTTGGCTTTTGTTAGCTGTTTTTACCCACAGTGTTTTATTTTGTATTTTTTCATTTATAATTTATTTTATGTAAACTTGTATATATTCTTTTTGCCCTAGGGCAGCGGTTCTCAAACTGTGGGTTGGGACCCCAAAGTGGGTCGCGAACCCTTTTGAATGGGGTCCCCAGGGATGGCTTAGACTTGCTGGGACCCAGGGCTAAAGCCTGAGCCCCACTGCTCAGGGCTGAAGCCAAAGTCCAAGCTCGAGGGCTTCAGCCCTGGTCAGCAGGGCTCAGGTTCCAGACCCTTGGCTGGGGCTGAAGTCCTTGAACTTCAGCTTTGTCCCCCTACCCCCAGGGCAGTGGGGCTCAGGAGGGCTCAGGCTTCGGTCCCCCCTCCTGGGATCATGAAGAAATTTTTGTTATCAGAAGGGGGTAGTGGTGCAATGAAGTTTGAGAACCCCTGCACTAGGGCTACCATTGCTGGTACCCTAGTGGCAGCCACCTCCATCTGCAACTTACACTTGTAAATATTGTAAATAAAACCCGTGTAGCTGTGTGCTGTGTCAAAGACAACTTCTGTGTTGATCTCCTGTTTTTTACAAATTGTTCCCCACAAGGGCCAACAAATATGTTTGGTGTCGGGCCCACAAAAAGTTAATCTGGCCCTGTATCTATCTACTTTCACATTTATCATTTAAATTACTTGGACCAAGATTTTCAAAAACAGGAGCGTAAAGCTCCTAAGTCCATGCTTAGACTAATAATTGACTTCAGTGGAAACTGCAGGCTACTCAACGCTTCTGAAAATCTGCTTACTTATTTACAAGACTCCATATGGATTTGGATTTGTCCCTGATATATTATTTGGCCAAGGTAATTGAAATTTTCTCATAATCAAAGTACAATCTCCTATGCAATTCCATATCTTCATTAAAATAATTCAGACTTTTGAAATTTCTAATATTATTATTATTGTCATTATCATTGTTAACAATAATACTAACAATAATAATAATGATAAATTATTATTATTTTATACAAACATGATACTCTGATGAAATACCTCCAGGCCTAAAATATCAATGATGTACCTACCAAGAAAAATTAAAGAGTTCATTACATGTATCTGAATGAATGATTTTCAGAAAGTAATGAAAACACTTTGACTACAATAAAAACTACCACTTAATCTGAAACCCTCTCTTTTCTGAACCTCAGTTATGTCACTTGCAATGTATAATATACATATAACATCTACACCAACTATGTTTATTCAGATGTTTCTAAAACATTGTGGTCTTGCATTTGAATTACACTTGAAAAGAGGATTCTTCTAATCCAGATAAAGTTTGTGCTCCATCCTTCTCATGCTTGATGGTTTGTGTTTGCTTTGTGTTTGACACATACATGGCTTTTGTCTGTAGCTGCCACTCCCAACCTACATCTTCCCATGTTCTCACTCCAATTCTCTGTTGTTGACAGTCCTATGTACTTTTTATATGGGCAAACCTCAAAAGGTATGAAAGTTTACCTTGGTTTTGATAAGCTCTTAGAAATCTGGAATTGGATGCATATCTGAGTCTTATCAAAATTATCTGTGTCTGCAAAACTAGGTTTGCAAAATTGGGCAGCAAATCTCACTTGAACAGGCGTCCATGTGAGATTTGCAGCATTTACTATTTCTAGTGAGGCTGTAAGTACACTCCTTCCCGTGTTCAAACCATGTCCCATTTAAGTCAATGGAAAAATTCCTGTTATCATCAATGGGATCAAACACCTGGTCTTCACAAAAACTCACTGTGCAGAGTCAGAAAATGGAAATTATGGGGAAATAAATTAATTACACTTTCTTTTTGTATTTTAAATAGGATTCTGTCATGTTCAGGATAGTTCTTATTTATTCAAACCAATTAGCCCATCCCTACTTTAATGAGAAAGTGATGTGATGGTCAGAGAATGCATAGCATTCAGGGATGTTGCTCTTAATGCCATTCTTTGAAGACAGCAATGGGACGGAACTGAAGGCACGGTACTCAATATTGCCTCCCCTTTTTTCCAGAGACTACATGAATCACCTCTGTGATGTGAATGATATTTACCAGATTTGGGAACTAGAATATGATTTGGTGGCTGGTGAACCTGGCAATAGAACAGTTTGCCTCTGTGCAACCAGGCCAACCATATACTATAACTATATAATACATTTCAAACTAATGCATTTTTAACAAAAAAAATCTCATTCACATTTTTGTTAATTTCAGTTTAGTTTTTCCTAAAATTACTGCTTTCAAAACCTATCAGTGTGTAATGGTTTTTACAGGACTGAGCACAAAGTCAACTAAAATGTGATAAGTCAGCTCACTTTAATAATCTCATTTTTACATTTTAAATGAAATCAAAATGTATCAAATACAATATAATTGAAACAGATATATTTGTAAATATATTCTGTTCACATTCCATCTGCAAAGCAGTGGATTGATAATAGGCTAGAACTATCAGAAAAGTATGTTTTACAAGGATTTTAAACTAATGATACCTTTAAGGACAAGATATTAATTATAAATATCTTGCAGGTCCAAAAGGTCCATTTGTCAGGTGTTCATAATTATTTGAAGTTAATTTTCTAATATGACTGCTATAGGAACTCTAAAAAGACAAAGGGTGTGTTGTTATTGTTCAAACATTCGAGTCCAGATTCACCATAAATAAACAGAGAGAATCATGTTTATTTATGTTTAGAGATTCTTGGTTTTGTTTTCTGTTTTAATTCATTTTAAAATGTTATTTCTAGCAATTTCAATGCCTTGTATTTTCCTTTTTTGTATTTGTTTATTTGAATTGTTACATCATAAATTTTAGCAAAATCAAATTGCTCCCATTAGCAATAGATTTTTTTTAAAGTTTAAAAATCTACTCCTAAAAGCTTTTAATTTTTAAGTATATACCTGAACAAATATGATTAGTGTTTTATTAATGGTTTTTGTTTAAAAATGAAATTTCTTGGTTCTTTTTGTTTATGTAACTCATTCATAAATTAAATAAATATTTTTAAAAAATAAACATTTTTTTTATAACAGAGAAACCCCAGATTCTAGGTTTAGCAAGGAAGGAGGTGTTTCTGAATCAGAAAACAATTTTAAATTTAGGTTTCATGCAAAAATGATTTTGTAGATCCCACAGTTTCCATCTCAATACCACTACTAAACCTAGTATGATGGGCAGTTCCTTTTCAGGAAAGATCCAGCACTAAAATAACAGAGATGTTGAAGGTGAAGACTACATTGCACTGTTTGAAAAGCCTTGATAAAGCCTGTCCTCATTATCCTTCAAAATAATGATATTAGTTCCTCATTTTAATGGGCCAGCCAGGAAATAAAAGAGTAAGAAACAGAAAATGGATATGTATGTCCCCAGTATCAAAAAGAGGGACCCTCTCTAAGAAATAAATATATCTGGAAGCCGATTTTGTCTGTATAGCCAATGTATAAGGTTGCTGTAATCCACTGTGTGTAATTCAATGTGTAAATTCTGATTCTCACTAGTACCAAATAACTGTTATCCCACTACAACTAACTTTAATATTGTTTCTATTAAATATAAAATGTTTCAACTGAAAAATAAAGCATGTCACAATAATGATTTAATTATCAAATATGTATTTTCTAACAATAATAATAAAAAGATCAGTTTGAAGCAATGTTTTCCCTCAAAGATAAGTATTCTTCTTTAAAAAAAAAACATGAATGCCATTTGATTTAGGAAGTGTGCATGAAAAACCTATCCAAAATATACAAGTTCCCATTAACCATCATTTAAATGTTGTCAATCAAATCTTTGCATCTGGTACTGATGCCATGTGAAATTTATTTATTGAAACTTTCAGTCACACATGGAAAATTTTGCAGATGGTGTCTCTTCTCTTTTTATTCCCTCCCTCCCCCAATTTTACCAGGTTCCCAGTCCTCTGACCCCCCATTTTGATTCTTTTCTCTTATTTTTAAATAGATCTAATCAGTGGCATGTTAAACAAGAGGGGATCTTTTATGTATTCTGTGGTAGGACAAGCAAAGCATTGCTGTAGATCACTAGAATAAACAACTCAGGCTGATTCAATTACAATGCCTGGGCTAGGCTTTTATCTGCTGGTGACATCATTTCAATCAAAATGTAAAATAATACAATCCAATAGATGCAAGAGGGAGAGATAGGACACAGACTGCTGCACTTAGTCATTTAATAAAAAAAAGTGGAAGAAAGCTCCTTCTGACAGGCTGTAGGACTTCTATTTCCAAAACTCTATTACCTTGTATAATAGTATTCAAAAGAATTGAATGCAGGAAATTGTCTATTACTTTTTATTAGTGGAAGCTGTTATGTAGGATATAGCCTACTGCACCTATTTTTTTTTTTTTTTGTTCATTTAATTAACAAAAGCATGAAATCCTTCTATTGGCAGGCATCCACTCCAAAGCTTCTGTTGCCTTCTGTTTTTACTGAGAAGGGATTTTTCTCTTTTATTTTTCTTCTGAACATTTTTACACTTAAAAAAAAATGTTAAGAAAAAAATATTCAAGTGTACTGTAATCCAGAATCTATCAATCATGTTAACTAGGGGATAGTCATAGGACTTTATTAAAAGAAAAGTTTCACTCTTTTGGCCAAATTCAGGCCTGGTATAATTCCTCTGAATTTAAGTTAATAGCATTTCACACACAAGTCTAAATTTGGCCCTCTGATTTACTTCATTATGATCATCAAAACAAAGTGATTTATAACAAACTGACAGAATTATAGGACACAGTGGACCAAATTCTGCCCTCAGTTATACCCAGAAAACTCTGATTCAAATTACAGAAATGTAAATCCAGTGCCCCACATTCCAGTCTAACTATACACCAACGTAATTCCTTTGACTTCAGTGAAATTATTCTGCATCTACACTGATGTAATTTACTGTAGACTAGAGTCCCTTTAATAAATAGTTGAAAGTCACAGTTATTAGGTGTGTAAGGGTCTGGATAACTTTGTTTAATAATAGCTTTTTTAGATATGCACGTGGAAATGGGCTAATAAAGTCTAATATTTCAATGCAAAAATTGACCATGGCAGAGGTCACTAGAGGATTTTTACTTCATGCATTAAAAAGATATAAACTGAGCACCATTGTGGTCACTAAATTATTTTCACCCCATGTTCAGCATTCCACAACTACGTTCTGTACTATGGAATTTTTTATCTTTCTCAGAAATCTGTTTTAGGATTTGTATAGTGCTCATCAGCATACTACAGTGATGGACTTAGGCATAGAAAACCTTAAGGTAGATAGGAACCATACATACAACTTAGTAAGGGTTGGGGTAGTTCCTACACTGCCTGAAATATTTAAATCAAAACTGGATGTTTTTCCATAATATATGCACTAGTTCATTCAGAAGTTATTAGGTTTAAGACAGGAATTGCTATGAGGAATTCCTGGGCCTGTGTTATGCAGATAGACAAGATGGTGATAATGGTTCTTTTTGGCCTTAAATATATTAATCTATTAATTAATAAGCATACTGTTTTATTCCCAAACACCTGCAAAATTCATGACACTTCACACTGGTAAATCATGATTTGTTTATACAAAGTTTTTATAGGATTAACAAACAAAAGGGTTCAAGAGTCCCATCAAATTGAAAACTGTGATGCATATATCACTTATATACATCAAACCTCACTTGAAATCTTTAAATCCAAATCTGATGTTTTTTCCTTAAAACATATGCTTTAGTTAAACCTTAAGTGCCTGAGCTTGATGCAAGAACTATTGAGTGAAATTCTATGACCTGTGTTATGCACAAGTCCAAGTTAACTGATCAAAATGGTCCCTTCTGGCCTACAAATATATGAATCTATAAAATATGAGTTCTGATTATCTTTTCACATGCATATCAGAGTGGCCAACATTTGTATTTCTTTTGGGAGTGACAGGATATTGCCTGGGGCTGCTGCCCATCCGGCAATAGCAACGGCTCCAGCCCTCTAGTGAATTTCAGCCCTGCCTGTGCAAAATGCCCCTCTGAACACATACCAACCTCCTGGGGTATAGTAGACAACCAGAGCTGCTGCAGGAGACTGGCAGAGCTCCCTCGTCCTTTCAGGACCCTACACCATTCTCACAGGATGGGATGGGGAACATGAGCAGAAAGAACCTAGTTGCTCCTCTCCCCTCCTGTGAGCAATGTGGATGGCTCCCCCATCCTCTCCCTCCTGGAAACACCCATCCTGGGAAGGGTCAGAGGGTTGTTAAGAATCCCTAGACCTGCCCCCAACCTGCAGGGGGGGAGAAGGGGACCCTGCTATAGCCATTCTGCCGCCAGGCATGGGAGAGGGGAATGAAGAACTCCCGGAAGAGCAGAGATAAGGCTGGGGAGCAGAACTCATGGGTGTGGTTGGGGAGGTAGGCAGATGTTGGGGTAAGGGAATGGACAGAATTGATGTGGGGTTGGGGTAACAGGATTGATTTGGAAGTTAGGGAACAAAATTAATTGCTGGGCAGGGGCTGGGCAGATTTGGAGTGAGAGCTCCTGCAGTAGGGGGCCAAAATAATCTTACTAAGGAAATCTGGGAAAGTGCATAACATTAATTGTCACACATAGGATGGGCAAGGGGGAGTTCAAAAATCATAATATTATCCAGCCCCTTACAGGCCTCGTAAAGTAAGGATACCTAATAACATGAACATTTTACGAACATCCCATGTTTCCTGATCAGGATGTTTTTGAAAATCTTATCCCTTCAAAAATAAATGGTGTAATCTGTATTGAGGTTATTTTATATTGCAAGTAGCCAGTGCTTAATATGTAATGAAAGAGGTGCAAAGGCTCAAGAAACTTTTTTACATTCATAACTGATGCAGCAAGCCAGAAATGTTGGGGCTATGAACTGCCAAACCAAGATGTGTCAGGGCTCAGCCCTGGCAAGCCCTGGAACAAATTAAGCACTGCAAGGAGCCAAGAAGCACTGTAAAACGACCGTAATCCATCAACCAAATATTATAACTGAGCTACTACAGAGTGTTTCTGTGAGTGCAAGGGTCTAGCCCCCTTAGATGACTGGAAGCATGCTCTCTAGCATTAAATCAGAGTTAAGTGCTGTAGGCATTCCATGTCTAGACTCGTCTTCAATGGGTTCCCATAAACACACGTTTTTGTAAGAGGGATTGTTTTCCTTGGGCTTCCAGAAAGTAAGGGTATGTCTACACTATGAAATTAGGTCGATTTAACAGAAGTCGATTTTTTAGCAATTGATTTGATACAATTGATGGTGTGTGTCCCCACTAAGCGCATTAAGTCGGCGGTGTGCATCCACAGTACCGAGGCTAACATCAACTTTCGGAGAGTTGCACTGTGGTAGCTATCCCACAGTTCCCGCAGTCTCTGCCGCCGATTGGAATTCCGGGTTGAGCTCTCAATGCCTGATGGGGCAAAAACATTGTCGCGGGTGGTTCTGGATACATGTCGTCAGGCCCCCCTCCTCCCTTCCTCCCTCCATGAAAGCAATGGTAAAAAATCATTTCTCACCTTTTTTCCTGAGTTACCCATGCAGATGACATACCATGGCAAGCATGGAGCCCACTCAGCTCACTGTCACTGTATGTCTCCTGGGTGCTGCTGGCAGACGCAGTACTGCAGTGCTACATAGCAGCATCCCCTTGCCTTGCCTTGCCTTGCCTTGCGGACGGCAGACAGTGCATACAATTGCTAACGGTCGTTGTCTTCCCGTGGGTGCTCCTGGCCAACCTTGGTTAGGTTGGTCGGGGACACCTGGGCAGACATGGGTGCTCCTGGCCGGCCTCAGTGAGGTTGGTCGAGGGCGCCTGGACAAAAATGGGAATGACTCCAGGTCATTCTCTTCTTTAAGTTTTGTCTAATGGAGATTCAGTCCTGCCTGGAATATCATGCCAGCTGGAGGATTCTGCCTCAGGATGCTCTCCCAGTTGGCAACACCACGCGGTCGCACCTACCCCAGCCTACCCCTTCCTTCCATGGCTCATGAAGCCTGGACAGTAGTAAGGAGCAGTTCAACTATAGGCTGAGCAAGTGCAGAATGGTGGTAGAATGTGCCTTTGGACGTTTAAAAGCTCGCTGGCGCAGTTTACTGACTTGGTTAGACCTCAGCAAAACCAATATTCTCATCGTTATTACTGCTTGCTCTGTGCTCCACAATATCTGTGAGAGTAAGGGGGAGATGTTTATGGCGGGGTGAGAGGTTGAGGTAAATTGCCTGGCCACTGATTACTCGCAGCCAGACACCAGGGCGGTTAGAAGAGCACAGCAGGGCGTGCTGTGCGTCAGAGAAACTTTGAAAACCAGTTTCATGACTGGCCAGGCTACGGTGTGAAAGTTCTGTTTGTTTCTCCTTGATGAAAACCCGCCCCCTTGGTTCACTCTACTTCCCTGTAAGCCAACTGCCCTTCCCTCCCCCCTTAGATCTCCGCTTGCAGAGGCAATAAAGTCATTGTTGTTTCAAATTCATGCATTCTTTATTAATTCATCACACAAATGGGGAGATAACTGCCAAGGTAGCCCGGGATCGGTGGGGGAGGAGGGAAGTACAGAGATGGTGTAGTTGATAGGCTTTGATAGGCTTGCCTGAGCTCCTTAAGTTTCATGTGGCACTGCTGCCGGTCGTTGTTATAACCTCTGTCCTTCATGCCCTTGGAGATTTTTTCAAATATTCTGGCATTTCATCTTTTTGAACGGAGTTCGGATAGCACGGATTCGTCTCCCCATACAGCGATCAGATGCAGTACTTCCCATTCGGTCCATGCTGGAGGTCTTTTGCAATTCTGGGACTCCATGGTCACCTGTGCAGATGAGCTCTGCATGGTCACCTGTGCTGATTAGCTTGCTACGCAGGCCAAACAGGAAATGAAATTCAAAAGTTTGCAGGGCTTTTCCTGTCTACCTGGTCAGTGCATCTGAGTTGAGAGTGCTGTCCAGAGTGGTCACAATGGAGCACTCTGGGATAGCTCCCGGAGGCCAATGCCGTTGAATTGCGTCCACACTACCCCAAATTCGACCCAGCAGGGTCAATTTCCGCACTAATCCCCTTGTCGGGCAGGAGTACAGAAATCGATTTTAAGAGGTCTTTAAGTGACAAAAATGGCTTCGTCGTGTGGACGGATGCAGGGTTAAATTGATCTAACGCTGCTAAATTAGACCTAAACTCATAGTGTAGACCAGGGCTAAGAGACTCAAATACCCTAGGCACAGTGAGTTTTAAATTACAAAGCAAAAAATCAGATCATCAGTTCCTCATCCTGCTCCTAAAGGCCCATCACAACAAGTAAATGCATAAATATAAGGGTTTCATAATCCCTCCACATTGTCTTGCTGGAAAGCTACTACCTTGTATCCTCCTACTGTGGCTACTGCTGTCCCCCACCCAGCAACAACATGTGTCTCTGCTAAGCTCTCAGACTTTCAGCCCCAAGTCTCAAGCCACCTACCCTCCAGCCTTCTTTCTGCAGCCAGCCTGCTCCTCTTGGTTTCCCACATCTTCTTGTTCTGTATTTATCCCCATCACTTCTGATTTAAGGTAGTACTTCCATTTCCTGAATTCTGGGGAGTATAGAGCACTCTATTGGCTTTATGCTAAAGTGGTGGGTAACACAGTACCTTGTAAGGAGCCCTCTGGTTCATTACACTTAGAGTGACCAGACAGCAAGTGTGAAAAATCAGGACGGGGGATGGCGAATAATAGGTGCCTACACAAGACAGAGCTCCAAATATCGTGACTGTCCCTATAAATTCAGGACATCTGGACACCCTAATTACACTAGTTGGATCTTCTAGCTAGATGGTTTGCTATCATTGTTTTGGAAGTGTTCAGACCCACTTTGTACTCACTGTGTATAGATATAAATGACTACACAAGGTGCAAGTGGATAAATGAAAACTGAGCCTTTAATTATCTAAGGCTAGGTCTACAGTACCCGCCTGAATCGGCGGGTAGAAATCGACCTCTCGGGGATCGTTTTATCGCATCCCGTCAGGACGCGACAATCGATCCCCAAATTGACGCTCTTACTCCATCAGCGGAGGTGGGAGTAAGCGCCGTCGACAGGAAGCCGCAGAGGTCGATTTTGCCACCGTCCCTACAGCGGGGTAAGTGGGCTGCGATACATTGAATTCAGCTACGCTATTCGCGTAGCTGAATTTGTGTATCTTAAATCGACCCCCCCTGTAGTGAAGACCTGCCCTAAGATAATTTTATTTTAACTTATGGATCTAAACAGGCTTTTCCTAGTGTTCTGGTTTAGTAATTCAGATTTAGGGATCTAGCAATTCAGGTAACTTAAATGAGTTTGCTTTGCACCTTTTATTACTAGAATAGAACACAGCAAAATAATGTAATGCTCACTGTTGCCAAAAGCAATTTGTAGCACATATCTAATGACCTGATGATCCATTTTGGATTTTCATACAAAATTATTATGATCTGTGATATACAGTCATTAACTTCTGAATGGTATGGATTAACAGTGTGAATCAGGATTTTTTTGCCCTAAATAATATCCTCCCTGAATGTGATTTGTATAAATGTAACCCTTCTGCCGATTGGAGTTGGCATAAACAAGGGCTGGGTTCAATATCTAAGTGTTCCTTTTCAACAATGCGACACCAAACTGGCTCAAGCCTTCACCCTGTTGCCTGGGACAATTACACACCACCTCTTAGGTGCCTCAAGAGGCAATACTTCACCTCTCGCAAGCAAAGAGTCTGAGTGTAGAAAATAAACTTTTAATAAAAGGGGGAAAGTAACCTGGCATTAACTTGCAAGCAGGATTCATAAGCATAAAACCACGAGCAAAACACTCACCCCAGAGTACATTGAGCAGTGTCCTTTTGCCTCAGATTCTTAAGTCCAGCAACCCCTCAGATTCTTAAGTCCAGCAACCAAAAGTTCTTTTAACATGTCCCTCCCTTCATTGCACCCCACTCACAGCTGTGTTGTTCTTGGTCAGTGAAAACCCAGAGTTTTCATCTGTGGAGTTTTCCTCCCACCCTGCTGGGGCAGGGGCACCTTGCTCACTCCACTGTCCGGGTGCTCACTTTGGCATCAGCTGCACAGCCAGCTGCTCCATCACCCATCCTGCAGGCTGTTCCACTCTGCAGGCCACCCCGATGGCCATTCTGCTCTGCCAGCTGCCCTGCTGGCTGCTCCGCTTTGCCAGCTGCCCAGTCTGCTGCATGCTTCTCCACTCCGACAGCCACCCTGCCAACCGCTGGCTGCTCATAGCTCTGCTTCAATGACCTCTCACTGCTCTGCCAGCTACTCACCGCTCCACCCTGCTCTGCACCCTCTGGGATGTCTTGAGCTCCCATCACTTAACACAGCTCTCAGTGATTTCAGCTCTGTGATTTCAGCTGTTATGTTTTGCATCAGAGACACTGTCCCAAAGCAGGTCTAATGCTTATACCTGGTTTTCAGTGGGTTCCTCAGTCAGGGTTTGCCAAGCACAGTTCTTCCCTTGATTCACACAACAAGGATAGAAACCCTTTAGTACCCTTACCCCCAGTAAGAGAATGACACCAGCCAAAAGTTATCATCTGGGCAAATCAGCACCATCATGCTGAGCACTAAGGCAGTGTGGGTGTGCTCATGCAAACAAGTTCGGCTCATGAAGTCCTCTTCCCCAGCTCATCACTAGATGTCAGGGGAGAGCTCATTCAAACCCTGCTTACATTAACAAGTTCAAAAATAGTGTTAATCTTGTTATTTAATGAGGGAGTGAGCTACACTTTCCAGGTCCCATATAATACGATCAATCTGCATGTAAATCAAGGTGAGTTACATTGTGCTCTTTTAAAGTTATATAGATCCAGTTGGCCCTCCATATCACCATTAGCTTAATATGCAGCATATCGCACAAACTGTTTGGCAAACTAGCTGAGTAGTCAAAAGATTTATTGAAAAGGGTGTCTATAGGACTCTACCTAATTATCTGAACATCTAGTGTCAAGTCATGCCTACTATATGTAGACCTTGCTGGAGCCCTAGGAATGGTTAATAGTATGAACCAAAGTAGGCTTGGCCTTGGCAGAATCAAGTAAGCATATTCCTTACCTGAGAGAATGGTACAAGAACACCTAGAGTTCTCAAGTAATTACATAAACAAACTCCCAAGAGATTGTACAGGAACACACTGACCTCTCATAAAATTAGGATGAGGTGACAGGATAATGGATGAGGATGTTTTGTTCAAACTAGCAGGTGCAAAATATAAGGGCGGTAACTAAGAACAGCTGGAGTGTAATATGTAACTTGTTTGTATCAATGTATAAAAGGAGAAGTTACAAGAGGGGCATCTTTGTGTTGGCCTGGGGGACAGCATCTAGTTATGTTGACTTTACCTATATGTTAGTGTTGGACAGGGTGCTGGTATTGTACTTTGCTGACAAATCTGGCCAACCGAAAAGATATTTTCTGTTTTATTGTCTATCCCTTTCCTAATGGTTTGGTTTCTAAGATTCTGTTAGTTTTTTTTTTTTACATCTGTTGCACATTGAGCATATGTTTTTAGAGATTTGTCCATGATAACTCCAAGATCTCTTTTCTGAGGGGTAACAGCTAATTTAGACCCCATCATCTGGTATGTACAGTTGGAATTATGTTTTCCAATGTGCATTACTTTGCACTTATCAACACTGAATTTCATCTTCCATGTTGTTTCCCAGTCCCCCAGTTTTGTGAGATTCTCTTTGTAATTCTTCATTGTCGGCTTTGGACTTAACTATCTTGAGTAATTTTGTATGATCTGCAAACTTTGCCACATCACTGTTTACCCCCTTTCCAGATCATTTATGAATATGTTGAACAGCACAGGTCCCAGTACAGATCCTTGAGGGACACTACTCTTTACCTCTTTCCGTTTTGAAAACTGACCATTTATTCCTACCCTTTGATTTCTGTCTTTTAACCAGTTATTTGCCCATGAGAGGACTTTCCTTCTTATCCCATTACAGCTTACTTTCTTTAAGAGCCTTTAATATGGGACATTGTCAAAGGCTTTCTGAAAGTCCAAGGACACTATATCAACTGGATCACCCTTGTCAACATGCTTGTTGATACCCTCAGATTATTCTAATAGAGTGGTTAGGTAGGATTTCCCTTTACAAAGCTGTGTTGACTCTTCCCCAACATACTATGTTCATCTATGTGAAGTTAAGCTAACTGGACTGTAATTGCCAAGACCTTGTACTTTTTAAAAATTAGAGTTACATTAGCTATCCTCCAGTCATCTGGTACAGATGCTGATTTAAGTGACAGGTTACATACCACCATTAGTAGTTCTGCAATGATTAAAGAGTTCC
Source organism: Malaclemys terrapin pileata (assembly GCF_027887155.1). Lineage (NCBI taxonomy): Eukaryota > Metazoa > Chordata > Testudines > Emydidae > Malaclemys > Malaclemys terrapin. The sequence goes on from NC_071506.1 coordinate 166,273,875, forward strand.
TTCAGAACTCTTGGGTGAATATCATCTGGTCTTGGCAACTTAATACAGTTTAATTTACCAGTTAGTTTCTACTGATGGATTTGTCACCTAAAAAGAATGGCTCAGGTGTGTGAATCAACCTCACATTCTCTGCAGTGAAGACCAATACAAAGAATTCATTTAGCTTCTCTGCAATGACCTTGTCTTATGTGAGTGCTCCTTTAGAAGCTTCTTTGTCCAGTGGTCCCATTGGTTGTTTGGCAGGCTTTCTGTTACTAATGCACTTAAAAAAATTGCTGTTAGTTTTTGCATCTTTTCCTAGTTGGTCTTCAAATTCTCTTTTGGCCTGCTTAATTATACTTGTACACTAGATTTGCCACAGGTTATGCTCCTTTCTATTTTCCTCAGTATGATTTGACTATCAATTTTCAAAAGATGTCTTTTTGTCTCTAACTGCCTCTTTTACGCTGCTATTTAGCCGTGATGGCATTTTTTGTCCTCTTACTTTTTTTTTTTTTTTTTTTTAATTTGGGGTATACATTTACTTTGGGCCTCTATTATGATGTTTTTAAATAGTTTCCATGCACCTTTCAAGAATTTCACTCTTGTAACTGTTCTTTTAAATTTCCTTTTAACTAGCTTCCTTATTTTTGTGGTTAAATGCTACAGTGGTGAGTTTCTTTGTTGTTTTCCCATTTAGAGGATGTTACATTTAATTGCATAATGGTCACTATTACTGAGTGGTTCAGCTATATTCACCTCTTGGACCAGGTGTAGCTGCTCCAAGAAGGACTCATTAATGATGTCTAGAAATTTTATCTCTATACCCTTTTCTGAGGTGACATGTTTTCATTCAATAATGGGATAGTTGAAATTCTCCATTTTAATTGTGTTTTCTGTTTTTGTAGCCTCTTTAATATATCCCTGAGCACTTCACAGTCACCATCACCATCCTGGTCAAGTGGTCAGTAGTTCACCCCTACTGTTATACTAATAATTCAGGGATTTCTATCCATAGAGACTGCCTTAGTTCCATTGAAATCAATGCTGATTTACACCAGATGAGAATCTAGTATTACTATTATATTTTAAAAAGTCCTTCCCCTTTTTGCTGGCCCAAAGGATTTCACAAGGCTAAAAGGGAATGAGTAGGAAGAGTTCCTAGAAGAGTAAGGATACTTTTACTAGAATGACTGATTATGTACATTTATATTTTATATGTGCAATTGTACATTCATTTTTATTTCCATCTAAATGGAGTCTAAAGTACTTTATAGTATATACTAACTGATTATACAGACTACATAGAGAGGGATAACTTGCTTCCAAGAGTTTTCAAATTGCTGATAGAGGAGCTTCTGTAACACTGGAAAAGTTCCAGAAGATTGGAAGAAAGCTAATATTGTGTCAATATTTAAAAAGGACAAATGGGATGATCCAAGTAATTACAGGCCTATCAGTCTGATATCAATGGTTCATGGAAAATAGATCCTGTCAAACGAACTTGATACCTTTTATTGATTAAATTGCAAGTTTGGTTGATAAAGGTAATAGTATTGAAATAATATTTTTAGACTAGTGTAAGGAGTTTCACTTGGTACTGCACAACATTTTGATTAAAAATCTAGAACAATATAAAATTAACATAGAACACATAAAATGGATTAAAAGCTGGCAAAATGATAGTTCTCAAAATGTAATTATAAAAGGAGACTTATCATTGGGTGGCTGTTCTTAGCCCTCTACTATTTAACATTTTTATCAGTGACCTGGAAGAAGACATAAAATCATTACTAATAAAGTTTGCAGATGACATAAAATTTGGGGGAGTGGTAAATAATGAAGAAACAGGTCATTGACTCAGAGCACTCTGGATCACTTGGTAAATTGGAAACAAGCGAACAATAGGCATTTTAGTACAGCTAAATGTAAATATATACATCTAGAACAAAGAATGTAGGTCACATGAGGCTTGTATTTATGGTGGGCGTGTACTTACAGGATGGGGGATTCTGGGAAGCAATGAATCTAAAAAAAGATTTGGCTGTCAGAATAGATAATCAGCTGAACATGAGCTCCCAGTGTGACAATGAGGCCATAACAGCTAAAACAATCCTGGATGCATAAACAGGGGAATCCCGAGTAGGTGTATCAAAGTTATTTTATCTCTTTATTTGGTACTGATATGACTGCTGCTTGAATACTGTGTCCCATCCTGGTTCAAGAAGGATGTTGAAAAATTGGAGAAGGTTCAGAGAAAAGCCCAAAGAATGATTAAAGATTAGAAAACCTACTTTATAGTGTTAAACTCAAGGAACTCATTCTGTTTAGCTTAACAAAGAGAAGATTAAGGGATGACTTGATCACAGTATATAAGTACTTACATGGGGAACAAAATATTTAATAATGAGCTCTTCAATCTAGCAAAGAAAGGTATAACAGAAACCAATGGCTGGAAGTTCAAGCTAGATAAACACAGACTGGAAATAAGGCAAACATTTTGAATGGTGAGAGTAATTAATCATTATAACAATTTAGCAAAGGTTGTGGTAGATTCTTCATTACTGACAATTTTTAAATAAAGATTGCATGCTTTTTCCCAAAAAAATTATGCTCTAGGAATTATTTGGGGGCAGTTCTATGGCCTGTCTTATACAGGAAGTCAGACTAAATGATCACAATAGTCCCTTCTGGTCTTGAAATCTATGAATCTATGAAAATCTATGAATCTATGAATAACACATTTTATAAGATTTCATAAAATAAAAGGAAAAATTGGAAAAAAGAGGCATTAAGAGAATGCAATATCAGACTGTATTGAGAAGACAGCAAATAGAAAAGAAAAGAGGAGGGAAGACTAGAAGGAAGAAGGAAAATGAGTGCAATGTATAAAAAATGAAAATAAAATAACATGTATAATGCACAAAGTAATTGGTTTTGAAAATCCTGTTGCTTCATTACAGTTTTATAATTTTATTGAAACAGAACTTGTTAAGGACATTTTATCTCTGACTTTAGTTCCTGTTCTATTCACCTCTGCCATAAGCAAAAATTTCTTGTATGAAAAAACTGGTTTGAAACGTGTTTCTCTCCTTCGCTAATTTTCCTAGCTGGAAAATATTGTGTAGTTGGTTGTGGTGGTAATAGAATCTTGTGTTGCTATGGCAACTGAGTTAGATTATTAGGGGATAGCCCAGCCAGTTTTGGCTGGTTTTTGGTTAGTTCAGTGTGTGGCAATAAATGGCTGCTTTCAAGGTTTACAGTTCTCTGTGTCTCCAACGATTTCTTCCTAAAACTGTTGCCCCCAAGGATATAACAGAAAACAGCACAGTTTGGAGCAGAACCAGTTGGTTTTGTTATTAAATGGAACACTATGCCTATCAGATAACCACTCAGTGATGTGTAATACTGGTGGCTTTTCAGTGTATCATACAGAGGACTTGTTGGTTCTTCCTTCATAGTATTTCTAAGTCATCCATCCTCTCTGGCCAGGGAGCCAAATATTTCATCCAGACCTCCAACATCCCCTTTCCTGACTTCTGTAACTTCCTCCTGTATGCCCCTCTGACACTCTGATTGCAGTTCAAAACACAGTTGTTAAAATCATTTTCCTTTCCTGTCACATAACTCCGCTCTGTGAATCCCTCCACTGGTTCCCTGTTTCACCACAAGTTCAAACTTCTTGCCCTCCCTTCAAGGCCCTTCATAACTTTTCCTCTTGCTAACTGTCCACTCTTGTTTTTCACAATGATGCCAGCTTCATCCAGCCCTTTGTCCTCTTTTCACATAAATCTCTCTGCACCATCTTCAATGCTTCCCTTTACACATGAAACACTTTCCATGAACTGAACAACATGACCATTGCCTCTCCAAGTCCCCCTCAACACACACCTCTGCAGCCACACGTGAAAAAAATCAGCCAATTGATGACTATCTTAAGGAGAATAAGTAGATATTTTACACTGAAGTCTATAATTATCTATACCAATTTAAATAAGAATTGTATATATTTTATTATATCCCTCCCTCCCACCTACTAGTGGCACTATTGTCTCAAGGCTAATCTAAAGCCTATGGAAATCAAAAGTTCCCATTGACTTCCATGGGCTTTAGATTAGGCCCTTAGATTTTAAGGTCTTTGGGACAGGAACCATCTCTTAATTTGTATTTTTAGAGTACCTAGAACAGAAATACCCTGATATTAATTGGAATTTAAATATTAAATCATACTAATAAATAATAACTCCTTGGATGCACACTGATAGCTGTTTAATGAAATGGAACAATTTCATTTCAACCATAATCATTTTAGAATATACACTGTATAGTAGAGCATAGCACTGAAGTCTCAAAAATAGCCAAGCTTTGTGTGGTGCTTCCTATGAATTTAAGACTGACAACCTTTAACATGTAAGCTTAGATTCAGGACCTTAGTAAAATGCCCCAATAAAAGTAAAACTAAAAAAAAATAAGTAGTCCCAGTGTTTGTGGACTGTTATTCTCCAGGTATTAAAGCATGGTGGTAGCTGCTAGAATTGTATTCTACTGTTGTCTCTAAATTGCCATAGATACTTCTGAAACACAATATTCAGATTAAGCAATTATCTTGATTACTAAATATTCCCAGGCATATATTGTGTTGGAAGGCATTTTAATTTCATGAATTATTTTAAAAGCTAATTCAAAACAAAATATTTTTGTTAAAAATCTATAAATATACATTTTACTTGTTAGAATCCAAAATGACCAATGAAGGCAGGGAAAGGGAAGAGATGGTCACAAAATAAACCAAAATGTATAATACCTGTTCACACCTGTAAATTTTGTGAATAGGTCTTCAGGAAACACCAGGCTTGGCATATAAACAAACTATATGTGACATTTATCTAGTGTTAAGAGCAACTGAAACACATTACACTGAATCTGTCCCTTGGCAGTTATCTCAATTAAGTAGGCATATCATTTATCAGAGTGCCAATAAAATAGATTTTACCATATTTTCCCCACCAGAATTTTGCACTGATAAAAGAGCTCTCCTTCAACCAATCTACTTGCTTAATGTAACTCCATAGAGTATGATTACTTCCTATGCCCTTTTTACTTCTTGTTTTGTGTATAAAGAAATGCTAACTAAATAGTGAGGTATTTTTCATTTTAAATTTATTTATTTTAATTAATTAATATTATTGAATATATTCATTATATATATATAATATTAATTAAAGTAGCACCAACAGTACGCAAGATGCTCCATAGACAAGTAGGAAGGTAGTGCCCTTCCTCAAAGAGCTTACACTCTAAAAATTTGTGGTTTTATTTGAAAAATAGGAAAATGCATACGTAAGAGGACGCTACCAAATAATTGTTAGCAAGATGTAGTTGCCATGGCAATTGTCTATGCTGAGTTAACAACAGAGATGTGTCTGAGCTATGAAGTTCTTATCCACATTCAGATTCAAATTTCCTCAAAGACCAATTGGGCTCATAGCCCATATTTCAGTTTAAACCCAAGTTTAAAAGTGAGTTTCAGTGTGTTCAGATCCTGTGTTCTAGTTTAGGGCTTGTCCATAGTCAATATTTTCTAGTGGATTAAAATCCATTGTAAAAGACAGTGCACATTAGACCCACATCTATACACATAAACACTGACATTTTTTTTTACAAACCTTATTTTAAAAAAAGGCAATAAATACATTTTACCCTTCTAATTTCCTATTTTCCCCTCCTGTGCATTTTCCGTAGGGATACAACAAAGATTCTCTTTGTGATTATGCAAAGAAACCATTAATGAGTTTAATAGTTTCAGAATAAACTCATCACTTGTTTAAGTAATGATGATATAATCTATAAAGATTTGAATCTTGTGCTCAGTTTGTAAAAACATCAACAAATTTTCCATCTCTCTTCAATCTGCAACACTGGAATTTTACAAGAATCTCTTTTAAGATTTTGGGTACTGCCTCTTTTAGTCCTAGAACAGTCTTTGTTGTGTGGTATTTGGGGAAATATTTCATAATCTTCAAAATTTTGGTTCTAGTTTAATTATAAAACTGAATGAAGTTCAGGGAGAAGAAGTACCTTGTTACAGTATTTCTGAATTGGGTTGGTACATCACTTGTGTTAAACATTTTGTTGAGTAAATTCCCAGGAACATCTTGTATAATTGGCAATACAGTTCTTTAATGCACTGGATTCTTCATAATGCTGACAGTTAGACATAGTTTATGTGCGTAGACTTGTACATCATACAATTAGTGAACATACTGAACTGAATAATATCAGTGTCAGATGTTACATATGTCATCCTGTTACTTCCAAGGGCCCAACAGGCAATGTGAAGATGGAAAGTATGAATAATAATATTACATTCAAGGACTATATTATTTTGAGCTGGTCATATTATTAGTTATGAATAATATTTGTTATGAATTTAGCTCCTTTTTATTAGCAAATTGTTTATGAACTAATCTTGGTATTCCTCAAATGTACTTGAAATTCAGATGTATTCACTGAAGAGGTTGGATGGATAATTTTTAGGCTGTGAGTTGCTAGTAAACTCTTCACGTTGACTATTCACTATTTGCTATTCATTATTCATGATGTGTGTTTGTTCATTTAAGTGACAAGGTATTGTTTCAATTTCCTGATATGATGTATCAAACATTTAAAATAAGAAATTAATTAATATAAATTAATTAATAATATTATGACTTTCAGGTGAAATCTTGCTAAATATTATGAAACTTTTAAGATTTGCAAATGTTTTTCTGACTACTTGTTGATTGCCCCATGAATCACAGTGAATTGAATTTGGCACTTTTATTCATGAAAATATTTGCAAATCAGTTTTTCCTCTGTTTGACCATCTTCTGTGATAATTGTATATATATAATAACATTTGTTATGAACCCTTATTAATCTCTGGTGGGAAAAATGTGATTAGAAGGTATTATTTGTGTAAACTGGTGACCACTTTAAGAGGGTATATCTGTCTATCACCATTACCTTTTAATTGTCTCAGCTGTTTGTACACTCAGATGTTTCACATTATATCTATTTTAGTGAGGTTAGTGTATATTTATGAGCCTACCTGCAAGGGTGGATGGGTAAAATGAAATAGAAAGGAGGGATTGTGTTTTCTTCCCCCTCCCCCCTTCTTTTCTAAACAAGCTAAGAGTTTTTATAATTCATCACCTGGCTGACAGATGAGTTCTGCTGGAGAATATTAGAAAATGTCTCAAATCTCATATATATGCTAATGGTATGCTGAGGATGGTTGGTGGTATGCCGGAGTTTTTAATCTGTCTCGACCAGTGTGAAAAGTGGAGGAGACAAGTCATTGCACTCGACAATTTATGATCAAACAACTGAATTGTAAAGGAAGAAGGACATGCAGAAAAGGAGAGTAATTTTCTGATTTAACAGCGTTGTTACTACAAATAAAGAAATCTTGATTTTGACTGCACTCGACATTAAATGAGTTTCCTGTGCCCTGCTCTGAATTTTTCATTTTCAGATTTGTAGAAAGCACCCTGCTTAGATACAAGTGACAGATAAAGAGACGATTGCATATGGAAATCAAATGTGTATAATAAAGCCATCTTCTGTTTATTAAATAAACACATGTAGATGACTTCTATGGTAAATGCACTGATAATTCTTCACTGTGTTCTAGTTTCTTTGCTAGTCACAAAGAATCTTATTTAACAACCATGAATGACTAGTCATAAGCTTTTCTGTTTATTACCTTATAACAAACCAATTTTATATATGGTCTAATATATGGCATTTAGAAACACTTTATTTTGATTCTTTAGTTCATGCTTTAGCTATAACATTACACTAAATCCATGTTTACTCCATTACAGTTTTGGAGGTTGCATCATTAATATTTTCTGAATGATATTATGTTTTCATGATAGAAATGGTAAAGATTAGCCAATGAATGAGTATAACATTACTATAAAATATGGCTGTGTTGGAAATGAAGTCTAAACATGTCTAAACTTGCTGGCCTACTGTTATATAATTATAATATTATGTAACTGAAAAAGAGAAAAGAACATACAGTCTCTAGTCGGCTTAGCAGTGCTTTCTAATTCAACGGTTTAGAGTCCAGGTTTCAGATATGAAAGGCTTTTGAATGCACTGAGGGATGCATTTACTTATTCTGTTTTTATACAGATATGGATTGTCTAGAAATTATTAAGAAGAAAAGTGCTTTAAAATATAGTGCTATGTTAGGTAATGTCAAGAATATATTTTTAATAGCCTGTTATGCTGCAGTCAGAGAAATGGTCTTAGGGAGCTTAAGGCAGCACCGAGGATGGTTTCCAGGCCTTTCACATGTGGAAATCTTAATTCAAATTTTGATTTTGTGCTACAAGTGACAAGGAATTTTGATGATGTCTTCCCAGTCTGTAGTAAATTTTGCCTGGCTTAAAATTGTCACTCAATTCAGTAAAGATCTATAGACACTAAGCATTCTTGAAAAAGTCAGTGGTGGGGGCTGAGCCCTTCATTCTCCTGAGTCCTCCAGTTTTTGAATGCTAGTATCCTTCATTTTCTACTGGTTTTCTGACCCCCCATCTCTAAATATTGTTGGCCATTTGGCTCTGCACTGACAGGTTTACCATGAAAAAAATGTCTTGTTCAGCAACAAGTCTGTCTGGTTTTAAGATTAAGTTGGATAAGTTTATGGAGGGAATGGTTTAATGATAAAACATAGTAGCCAAGGAAAACCAAGCAATGGTACATGAATAGCATAATGGCCAACAAGGGTCAGGCTAGAGACTCTTGCCTATATGCTCGGGGTATTACTGATCGCCATATTTGGGGTCGGGAAGGAATTTTCCTCCAGGGTAGATTGGCTGAGCCTCTGGAGGTTTTTCGCCTTCCTCCGCAGCATGGGGCAGGGATCACTAGCAGGAGGGTCTCAGCCGATTGAAGTCACTAAAACACAGGATTGGGGACTTCAACGGTAGAGTCCTGGGAAGGGTCTTGCGGCCTGCAACATGCAGGGGGTCAGACCAGATGATCATAATGGTCCCTTCTGACCTTAAAGTCTATGAGTAAGTGGGCTCAGTATTAGGGTAAGAGCAGAAAATGTTGGCAATTCCTTGGTGGGTTCTGGACTATTCACCCAATCTTCGAGAATACGGTGATGATCCAACAATATCTTGCAGGCTCTTCTACAAATTGCCTCTTAGGAAACCATGATGGGAACTATGTAAAAGTACCTAAGAAGTGGAACTGTGCAAATAACTGATTTTTTGGTTCACTGGCAGTTCTGAAATTTTTAAAAAAATGGTTCCTGTCAAACTGAATAAAAAAATTCCAAACAAATTTTACAAATCTGAAAAAAATCCATTTTGGTTCAAATGACACATGTCATTTGACAAAGAAACATTTTGTTTTTTAATTATTATTATTATTTTTTTTTTGGAGGAGCTCAGCTTGTAACTTGCCAGGCTTGGCAGACTAGGCCACTGTTCTGTGAGATGGGAGACCCATGTTCACATCCCTGCTCCACATCATTTAGGGAGGGTAATTGAACTTAGGTCACTCATATCCCAGAGAGTGTCCTAATGACTGGGCTAAAAGTTATAAGGTGGGCTGCTGCTCTGCCTCCATCTTAATTTTGGGGGGAGTGGAGGGGACTCAAAACTACTCAGTGAATTCAGGTCAAATTTGCATATATTTTTGGATCAACCAAAACTGCCTTTTTTGATGAATAAACTATTTGTTTAAAAAATTTCTCCCAGCTCTACTCAGGAGCCTCACAACGCACTATTACTGCAATGGTTGGAAGGAGTGTAGTATGTGGAAATGCTGAAGCAATTTTAAAAATACAGGTGAGTTAATGTGAACCATTTCAGGAACAAAGAGTTCTATGAAGGTTTAACCTTTAACCTCTGAACCTTGAATCTTTAACCTTGAAACAATGCATGTTTGAAGTTCAAATACACCTTAAATTACTTTCTGTTAGATTAGTAAAACAGTTTTTTTTCCAAATGACAAAAAGAGACCGTTTAAAATGAAGGAGCACTCGTCTTAATAGGTCTGCCACTAAAAGTGGACAGTTTAAATTTTAAAGTCTCCACCAGTGATTCCATGTGACAAAGATGAAGGCATCATAGAATGTTTGCTTACAAAAGTGCTATTGAGCATGGTATTGCCAGTCCATTAAGATTCTAACTTACAAAAGTAGCCTTTAATTTTTGATGTCTCAGTTTTTGGGTGTCAAGCTTTAGACAAGTAGGTAAAAATATTCAAATATGGGTGGCTAATGTTAGGCACCTAATTTCACATTTAGAAATCTAAATAATGGATAGATTATCAGAGGTGCTGAGCAACTGTAGCTCACATGATTGCAGATGGAATTGCAAGCGCACTTTAGACTCTAGGTTTCTAACAGCAGACACTCAAAAAATTGAGGCACCAAGAATTGAGCTAGTTTTGAAAAACTGGGCCGATGTGTCTTTGGATCAAACCCACGTACATATGCAGAGGAAAGAGATACTCCTGAAGCTGACACCCTCAGGTTTTTTGTGCATCCTCCAGATGTTGAGCCATAAATGGGGAGCATACCAGAGCAGAATTCTAGGAGCCAGGCACTGTGGAGCCATGTATTTTTTGTGGAAAATTCACTGATACACCTCCAGTGTGACCACAATAAACCCTCCCCAAATGTGATCTATACTACAGGTGGGATTTTCAGAAGCCCTCAACATTGATCTAATTTCAGTTGAGCAGAGATAGGTCAATTGTGGAGTGCTTTTGAAAATCCCACCTTTAATGTTTATATTTATCTGGTTGTCTTCTGGTTCTATACCTATTTTTTTTCCCAAACTGATTGCTACAAAACTGAAGTAATGTAAGAAAATCAAAACAAACGCAAAACAAAGAACAAACAAATTAAGAAAAGCTCTGAATATGGAAACCTCAAATAACAAATGCACTGCTTTTTGCCTATATGCACACAACACAAGCTGCTCTATCGCACTGTGCTTGACTGCTTTGTTATTGTATTCAGGTAATATAGTGAATAAACAAACCAGAAAATGCAAGACATTTTACTCATAGACTCATAGACTTTAAGGTCAGAAGGGACCATTATGATCATCTGGTCTGACCCCCTGCATGCTGCAGGCCACAAAACCCTTCCCTGGACTCTGCTGTTGAAGTCCCCAATCCTGTGTTTTAGTGACTTCAATCGGCAGAGACCCTCCTGCTAGTGATCCCTGCCCCATGCTGCGGAGGAAGGCGAAAAACCTCCAGAGGCTCAGCCAATCTACCCTGGAGGAAAATTCCTTCCCGACCCAATATGGCGATCAGTAAGACCCCGAGCATGTAGGCAAGAGTCTCTAGCCTGACCCCTGTTGGCCATTTTACTATTTACGTACCATTGATTGGTTTTCCTTGGCTACTATGTTTTACCATTAAACCATTCCCTCCATAAACTTATCTAACTTAATCTTAAAACCAGACAGGTCCGTCACCCCCACCGTTTCCCTCGGAAGGCCGTTCCAATATTTCACCCCTCTGACGGTCAGAAACCTTCATCTAATTTCAAGCCTGAACTTCCCCACGGCCAGTTTATATCCATTCGTTCTCGTGTCCACATTAGTACTAAGCTGGAATAATTCCTCTCCCTCCCTTGTATTTATCCCTCTGATATATTTAAAGATAGCAATCATATCCCCCCTCAGCCTTCGCTTTGTCAGACTAAACAACCCAAGCTCCTCTAGTCTCTTTTCATACGACAGGTTTTCCATTCCTCTGATCATCCTAGTCGCCCTTCTCTGCACCCGTTCCAGTTTGAGTTCATCTTTTTTAAACATGGGAGACCAGAACTGCACACAGTACTCCAAATGAGGTCTCACCAGCGCCTTATACAACGGAAGCAGGACCTCCTTATCCCTACTAGATATACCTCGCCTAATGCATCCCAAGACCGCATTGGCTTTTTTCACCGCCACGTCACATTGTCGACTCATAGTCATCCTGCGGTCTACAAGGACCCCTAGGTCCTTCTCCTCTTCCGTTACTTCTAACCAATGCGTCCCTATCTTGTAACTAAAATTGTTATTAGTCATCCCCAAGTGCATCACCTTACACTTTTCACTATTAAATTTCATCCTATTTCTGATACTCCAATTCACAAGCTCATTCAAGTCTCCCTGCAGAATATCCCTGTCCTCCTCCGAATTTGCAACGCCTCCCACCTTTGTATCATCCGCAAACTTTATCAGCCCACTCCTGCAATCGGTTCCGAGGTCAGTTATAAATAGAATAAAATGGGTCCCAAAACCGAACCTTGAGGCACTCCACTAGTAACCTCCCTCCAACCTGACAGTTCACCCTTTAATACGACCCGCTGCATTCTCCCCATTAACCAATTCCTTATCCACCTCTGGATTTTCATATCGATCCCCATGTTTTCCAGTTTAACCAATAATTCCTCATGGGGTACAGTATCAAACGCTTTACTGAAATCCAGGTATATTAGGCCCACCGCATTTCCCTTATCTAATGAGTCCGTTACTTTCTCAAAGAAGGAGATCAGATTCGTTTGGCACGATCTGCCCTTCGTAAAACCATGTTGTAATTTATTGCAATTGCCATTAACCTCAAGGTCCTCAACTAGTTTCTCTTTCAGAATTTTCTCCAGCACCTTGCACACTACAGATGTTAAACTAACAGGCCTGTAGTTACACGGATCACTTTTTTTCCCTTTCTTGAAAATAGGAACCACGTTAGCTATTCTCCAGTCTAACGGGACCACCCCCGAGTTTACAGATTCATTAAATATTATCGCTAATGGGCCTGCTATTTCCCGTGCCAATTCCTTCAATATTCTCGGATGAAGATCGTCCGGTCCTCCCGACTTAGTCCCATTAAGGCGTTCAAGTTTTGTTTCTACCTCGGATACGGTAATCCCCCATCCTGTATGCCCCTCTGTAATGGTGCTAGTATCCCTAATACCTTCATTGGCCTCATTAAACACCGATGCAAAATATTCATTGAGATATTGCGCCATGCCTAGATTATCTTTAATCTCCTCTCCGGCTATAGTCTTCAGCGGTCCCACTTCCTCTTTCTTTGCTTTCTTCTGGCTAAGCATGTTAAGAGCTGCAGACAAGAAGTCATTTACAGGGCATAACAACAACTTTATTGAACCACCAGACTTATGAACACTACCACCTATTCTTTTGTGCCTGTAGATGGCACTCTTTACAACAATGTATATATACACAGAAACCAACAACAACAAAACACAACACATTTGTTATTTATTCAATTTTTTAAAAAATCTTCATGGTTTAGAATGAAAAATGGACTGTATCTAGAAGGCCATATCTGAATTTTTCAAGTACAACTGTATCATGATATGATGTGATTTTCCTTGAACCATGAGCAACTGGATGTGTTCTCATTTTAAACTATAATTTAGGAGCATCAGTCCAAAAATTGGCTGGATATGGCAGACTACAAATGTTCAGTCAAGATTCACCTTTTAACCACACCTCTGGAATGACCCCTTTGCCAGTCTCCCACCCCGGGGTTTTGCCTGCTCATCCTGCAGCAACCAAAACACATGTGCCACCACACAGCCTGGGCTACATGATCCCCTTTCAGCCAGCCGATCAGCACAGAACCAACCAGGTGTGTTACAATCAAATGTCCTTACTTGAGGAGGGCTGAGCTCTCCCTCTCGAGCCACATTTCCCTCCTCCTTCAGTGGGAGGCAGCCTGGCAGTAGGAAAAAAGTCTAGATTTTCCTATCAGCTCTCAGGGTTCTGGGGGTAGAGGAGTCAACTCCTCCTTTCTACCTACTCCCTAAGTAACCAGGTCTCAGGAAGCTGCAGGACTAGCCCTCTCACAGCCAGCTGGCAAGAGGAGTGGGTCTGATTATGCAGAATACAGCATGTGTAGGTAAAAGAGTTCTGCTTTCTCTACAGAAGGCCAGAGTATACCCCTGAAGGAAACACAAAGCAATAGCTAGTGAAGAAGAGGAGATGAGTGGAAGGAGGCAGCAGTGTTGGCAACTCTTATGATTTCATTACTGACATGATTCTGGCCCCTGTTGGAGCCAGTCTGGCCATGACAGAAGAAGTACAAGCTCACTCATATACTTCAGCCTGTGAATATCAGCCCTCCTGGGAGGAAAGCCCCCTGACTGGTTGCCTTCCCCAGTGCCTCACCTTCTAGGGAAGAGCAGCCAGTCAGGGCTACAGCAAGAGGCAGGCAGAGCTCTCCCCAATGTCCCCAGAAGCCTTTGGGTAGGGGAGGAAGGAGAAGGAGCAGCTGACACCATTGCCACAGAAAAGGAGTTCCTCCCTCCTCTTCCCCCTCCTCCCCTCCATCCCTGAAACATTGGGACTGGTATGGAGGAGAGGGGGATGAAGAACCACAGGTGGATGTGAGGACAGAATTGGTATGTGGCTGCTGTAACTGTCACACACACGCAGTGGGAGTTCAGACAGCAAACACAGACCAAAAGCCACAATATCATCTTTAAAATATCTCATGACTTTGGGGTCAATCTCATGGATTTTGGATGACTGTCTCATGATTGTTGAATTTTTGGGGATTGGCAATACTGAGGAGGAAGTGGTGACTCTTACTGTGCAGGGCTGGCTCCAGGCACCAGCTTAACAAGCAGGTGCTTGGGGCGGCCAAGGGAGAGGGGCGGCACCTGCGGCAATTCGGGGGCGGCAGGTCCCTCACTCCCTCTAGGAACAAAGGACCTGCCGCTGAACTGCCCGCCGCCGATCGCGGCTTTTTTTTTTTCCCCAATTTTTTTTTTTTTTTTTTTTTGCTTGGGGCAGCAGAAATGCTGGAGCCGGCCTGCTGGAGCCGGCCCTGTTACTATGGATCCCAGGCAGATAGAGGGTGCAGAGGCAGCTGCAGAGGGCTGAGTGGGGTAGCTGGAGGTGCAGAGCTGCAGGAAGGCAGGCTAGAGGAGGGAGCCTGCCTGCTGTGTAGAGCTGGGTGAATAGTATATTTTTCAGTTTGCTACCAATTCCAAAAAAAATAAAATAAAAAATTGTTGGTTGAACCAAAACCTTTCAGCAAATTAAAAAGTAAAAATCAATCAATCAAGCAATCAAAATGTTTGGTTGAATAAAATGTTTTGTTGACCAAAAATGAAATATTTTGTTTCAATTTTGATTATTTTAACATTTCTTTATTAACAAAAATAAAATAGACACATTTTAAAACAAAGTAATCTTGAACTGAAAATCAAAACATTTTGTTTCAAATATGTCAAATGAAATGTTTCAATTTTTTTCTCATTTTTTTGTAACCAAAACAATTCAGCAAAATGTACACAAATTCATGAAATGTTTGTGTTGCTAAATCTATAGTTTTGCCAAAAAAAAAAAAAAAAAAAGTTGAAATATTTCACCCCTCTCTCCTGCTGCATTATGAAATATTGGGGAGGAAGCAGGGAAGCCTATAAAAATGACCTCTGCAGGAAGCTGGTATTTAGAGAAGGTGAGAAGGGTAATGTATCCCTCTGGAACCACTGCTTGTACAGGCACCTGGCACAATAATCTACCTATGATGCATCCCCAGGCAAGGAGATGCAGTTTACCAACCTTGCTAGCAGCTCTAAGGCACTGTCGGGCTGCATGTCACTCTCAGCCTCAGGTCCTCCTGAAGGAGGAGAAGCAGCAGCGGCAGCCATCAACTCCCAGTCCTTTTTTTCCAAGGAATGAGACCAAATGCTTCTGTTCTTGCATGATCGATGTCTGTGTACATTCTGAGGAGCTGATTGCAGCTTAGCAGGACACAGTGTTCCTCTAGGGGATGAAGAAGGTGATGTAGAGGAAGAAAAAAATGATGATAAAGAAAAAAGGACATTACTTTAAGCAAGCTGACCTTCTTCTGCTGGCTGTAGAGGGCCAAGGCCTATCTCACTCCTGTTTCTGCAAGATCCTCTACAGCAACTCCAGCTCTAGCATCCAACATCATTCATACTGCAAAATACCTCATTCTTTACTGCAAATCTCTCCTTGTAAAAGTGGTATATATTCATAATGTGAACCAAAATATAAAATGTGTTCCACAGCTGGAAGAGCAGAAAGAGTCTCCAATAACTGCAAAAATTACAGAAGACAACAATGTACTAAGCTACTGACAGATTGAATTTGACAGACACAGAGGCTTGGAGAAAATAAAATTTCATCTGGTTTTCTAGCTAGAGCAGAGAGCTCAACTAAAGTGCAGCCTCTCTCTCTGAGAAAGTAAGTGAAAATGGCATCTGCTGAGCTGAACTGATACTGAACTGATCACTTGCTGTGGACTCAGATATTCAGAGACGCAGGAGAAATACTACACACCATGTTACTTGCTCTATGTGATTTATCCCAATGAACACATCTCAGCTTCAAAAAGTTCAGACAGAGAAAAACATTCTTACAAAAAACTTCACTGGGTGTTCCCAATGGAACAATCTCTGGTTCTTGCATACTTTTACAACTCAAAACAAAGTTGATTTCAAGTAAATTTGTGGCTTGAATAGAACATTTTGCACAGCTCTAATTATTACCTGAAAACGCATTTAAAATGTTTTCCCTATAAATCCCATTACATAATGCATTACTTTGATTTCTGGAAAAACAACAAGGAGTCCAGTGGCACCTTAAAGACTAACAGATTTATTTGGGCATAAGCTTTCGTGGGTAAAAAACCTCAAGAAGTGAGGTTTTTTACCCATGAAAGCTTATGCCCAAATAAATCTGTTAGTCTTTAAGGTGCCACCGGACTCCCTGTTGTTTTTGTGGTTATAGACTAATACGGCTACCTCCTGATATTTGATTTCTGGCTTCTCCTCCAAAATGGCATGACAGCATGCACTTTACTTGCAATATCACTTCTATCTTTCTATGTCCCCTTGAGATCCTCCATAATCCTCTTTTCTTCATCTCTGGATGACCTCATTCTTTGTAAGTTACACAACTACCAGTTCAACACTAGTGACTTTCAGATACTCAACTTACAAACTTCAATGACCTTTAGATCCTCCCCACCACTGACCTTCTCCCCCCCCCCCCCCAAGTAAGACTAAATTCTGACTATCTATCATTTTTTTCTGGATGGCCCACGCCCAGTTCAAATTAAAAATTACTTCTCCTCTCTCCTTCTAAATACTTCCCCTTCATCTCCCTTCTTCGTCACCACTGACAACTCCAATATTATTCTGTTCCAGTACTTGCCTCCAACGATGGCAATAGAGAGTCTTGCCTTGATCCATGAAACCCACAATCTCAGTGTGGGTTTGTGATGGGGTGTACTGGGCCCTGTGAGGACCCCTGCTGGAGGCCTCACAGTTCTACCACATCCCATCCCAGAAAAGGAGCACTGAAGGTGGGTCCTCCAGGCCTGCCTAGAAAGGCTGCAGAGAAGTAGCCAATCAGAGCCCAGCAGTCTCATTTAAAAGGAACTGCATGGCCTGAGCAAGTCAGTTCCTGGATGAGACCAGAAGGGATAAGACAGAGAAACTCTCCAGGCAAGGAGGCCTGGGAGAGACTCTGCACAAACAGGGAACACACACAGAGAGAACCCAAGGACTGTATCCTTAGGTAACAGGTGAAGGTGATGGGACAGAGTGGGAAGTGGTCCAAGGAATGCAGCAGCAGCAGCAGCAACTATTAAAGGAAGCAGTATGTGGCTGCTATTTGTAGGGTCCCTGAGTTGGGGCTTGGCAGGCCTGGGTCCCCCCACTGGAGAAATGGCCTAAGCCCTCAGAAGGGGATAAGACTCAGTACTAAAAGCCTGAGAAAGGGGCTAGAATTTAAACAGGCACAGAGATGGGGCTTAAGACCCTGGAGAGAGCCAATCATTTGTTGGACTTTGTTACCCCAGAAGGGGTTCCTTCAGGTGTTTGACTGTGTGTGACTTGGCCCGAGGGCTGATCCATGGAAGACCCACATGATGATGGCAACAGCTAACAGGGGGCACTGGGAGCAGAGAAAGGAAAGTGTGCAGGCTCACACCCAGCCAAGAGAGGCACTCATAAGAAGTGAGTGCATGCTGTCACACCTCTCTTTATCTCTATCCTCACATCGATCCTCACAATAAATACTGCTGCTTCTTCCTACTTAACATGGGATCCACTCATTCTTCTGCATCCCCATCACCAAAACTCTGGTTCGGGCACTGATTATTTCTCAGCTCCAGTACTGTAGCGTCTTCCTCTCTGGCCTCCTCAACAGCTACCTCAATGTCTTAAATCCGTTCAAAGTTCTGGCCACAAAATAATCTACTTCACCAACCCCTCTGACTGTATATAGTCCTTCTTCAAATCCTTTTCATGATGCATCGCCTCCTTATGAAATTTGAACTTCTTCCACACTATATACCAACTGGATCCTACTTATTACTCTGTTTTTGTTTCTTTCCACTGCCCTCTCTGCCCCTGTGTGCTAAACAAACCTCACAAGTAATCATTTATTTTGTGTCTTTCATCTGCTGTTGATTCTGGGCTCTCTTCCCTGCTGCTCCATATATCTGATGTCCCTTCCTGACCCACTCTTATGTCATGTCCATTCTGAAAACACACTTCTTCAAGAATCAGAAGGGTAGCCATGTTAGTCTAGATGTATTGGAGCATAAGCTTTCGTGGGTGAATACCCACTTGGTCAGACGCACACGTATTCACCCACAAAAGCTTATGCTCCAATACATCTGTTAGGCTACGTCTTCACTATGGGGAGGGGGTCAATTTAAGAAATGCAAATTCAGCTACTTGAATAGCGTAGCTGAATTCAACGTATCCAAGCGACTTACCCCCCTGAATTTGTTTTGATACTATTCATGATTCCTTTTATTTGTTTTCTGTTAACATTTATAAGAAGAAAGTTTTATGTGTAAAAATATTTGCACAAAGAAGAAATGTGAATACTTGTGTGAGAAGGTATTTGTATAAATACTCATACTAGAAGAGTTTTCACTGTTGTCTTGGAAGTGGTTTGGAAGTTATGCAGTCAGGGAGTAAAAACAATACCATGTGAAATATTCTAAATTTATTATCCAACTATTCAGTGATTATTAATGAATAATTAATATTTTTGAAGAAAATTGATTCGGTAACCAAAAAAGACTAAATTGCTAATGTATATTATTCATACTGAACAGTTCAACAACTCTAGATTTAATGTTATTTAAATATGGGATTTATTTGTTCAAAGTTCCTTTTTCAGATTTTTTTTTAAAGAAATGAAATAGTGTTGACAGTCCAGTGAAGGTTAGTTGACCTTGTTTTAGTCTAATGATGAATTTGAGAAATTCTGCTGAAAAGACATTTACTTTCATGGAAAACATTCTTGCACTGTACAAACTGGAACCACTCTCTAGGGCGATGAAAGTTTCCCATTTTTTTTGCTAACATTGCCAATTCTGATGGTGGTTTCTGAAATGTAATATGGACACTTTTCCACCAGAAAGAAATCTAAGATAGGCTTGGCAAGACAGTCAATTGACCATTGAATAATGTCATTGGACCAGTTAATTGACCATTTATTGTTTCACTACTGTCAAATATAATCAAATGTTCCATCAAAAATACCCAGATGTAAGCAGCCACCTACCTTTTTGATTGCATTGTAGTGCCATCTGTTAGCAAGCCTACTTAAATGTTTTGATCACTTACTTTACTACATGCTAATGCTATCTGTTGGGGAAAAGGTGAACTAATTGAAAGTTGAGCCAACATTGTACGTGTGTGTGTGTGTGTGGTGTGTGTGTGTATATATATATATACACACCACACTATCAGTGTAAATGGTGCTTATAAAGCACATTAAGCAAGTTTCAAGACGCGGTCCCTGCCCTGAAGAGGTTGCAATCTAAACTTACTAGACAAATATAGATAAATTAATTAGAAGGGTGAGGGGAGGGAGAGTCATTAGACTTCCTTCCCCAACACAGAGAGAAAAGATTCACAGTCATTAAGCTGCTTGAAGAGTTGGCCTGCTGCCATACATGCATTTAAAATAATTTTTTTCTTTTATAGTTGCTATCTTTGATTTATTTCTGCTCAGTTTTTTTTCTTTTCTAACTGTACAGTATTGAATAATGCTCACATTTAAGTGCTAACTTAATGTTGCTAAACTGTAATAATTATTCTTTCATTTTTTAGAACTTCATTGTGTTTCACATTTTTGAACGTTAGAATAAGTCAGTTAAATGACTTGGTTTTTGTAATTAGGCAAAAGTATCTATGGGCTTGTCTATATGGGGAGATCCAGAAAAATTAATCTGAATTAACTAAAGGTGTGAATTTGAAATTGATTTGTTAAACCACATTAAAAACCTGTGTGGACACTGTTATTCAGAATTACAGTGCCTTTAATTTATTACTGCCCAGCAATCACCAAAGATCAGCTGCCTTTATTGCAGGTCTCCAACCATCCTCCCACCTGCCACATGACTATGTCCTCCTGGCTCAGCTATCCCCTCCACTCAGAAGCCAGAAGAACAGCAACGGATTCATCCTTAGCAGATTCATCACCCTGCCCTCTGTTGCATATCTTGAGCTCAGAAGCGAGTGCTGTGAGAGTTCCAAGCACTAGGCTCTATCAGCTTCAGCCCTCAGTGGGTTCCCATAAACCCTCAAACATTCTGATTAACAGGGAATGACTACCTACATCAGGCTGAAACTAAATGACATAGCTAAAGTACTAGTATCCAAATCGGTGAGCTGATAATATATAATATGTGGCCCTTACCAGCCTAAGTAAAATCACAGCACTCATTTGTGTACCTTCATGATTTTAACAGCCACCATACATTATGGGGCTATTTAACGAACAATGTTGCAGGCAAACAGATTGAGTGTGCATCAGCACAGGATCAGTACCTGCTGTTGCATACAAACCAAAAAGGTACCTTCCACTCAGCCTGATTGAGGAAAGACTACACACCCTACTTCTGTTTTGTATCCACAGACTCCAGCAGATCACTGCTTGTTGCATCACAAACTGTCTCGTTCTCATAGACTCATAGACTTTAAGGTCAGAAGGGACCAGTATGATCAGCTAGTCTGACCTCCCGCATGATGCAGGCCACAAAAGCTGACCCACCCCCTTTCCCTTGACTCAGCTGTTGAAGTCCCCAAATCCTGTGATTTAAGGACTTCAAGTCGCAGAGAATCCTCAAGCTAGCGACCCCCACCCCATGCTGCGGAGGAAGGCGAAAAACCTCCAGGGCCTCTGCCAATCTACCCTGTTGGAAAATTCCTTCCCGACCCCAAATATGGCGATCAGTAGAACCTCGAGCGTGCAGGCAAGATTCTCCAGCCAGACCGTCATTGACCATTGATACTATTTACCCGCGATGGCACGCTGTTGATTGATCACGTTATCCCATCAAACCATTCCCTCCATAAACTTATCAAGCTTAATCTTAAAGCCAGAGAGGTCTTTCGCCCCCACTGTTTCCCTCGGAAGGCTGTTCCAAAATTTCACCCCTCTGATGGTTAGAAACCTTCGTCTAATTTCAAGCCTAAACTTCCCCACCGCCAGTTTATATCCATTCGTTCTCATGTCCACATTATTACTGAGCTGAAATAATTCCTCTCCCTCCCTGGTATTTATCCCTCTGATATATTTAAAGAGAGCAATCATATCCCCCTCAGCCTTCTTTTGGTTAGGGTAAACAAACCGAGCTCCTCGAGTCTCCTTTCATATGACAGGTTTTCCATTCCTCTGATCATCCTAGTCGCCCTTCTCTGTACCCGTTCCAGTTCGAGTTCATCCCTTTTAAACATGGGAGACCAGAACTGCACACAGTACTCCAAATGAGGTCTCACCAGTGCCTTGTATAACGGAAGCAGCACCTCCTTATCCCTACTAGACATACCTTGCCTAATGCATCCCAAGACCGCATTGGCTTTTTTTACGGCCACGTCACATTGCCGACTCATAGTCATCCTGCGGTCAACTGGGACTCCGAGGTCTTTCTCCTCCTCCGTTACTTCCAACCAATGTGTCCCCAGCTTATAACTAAAATTGTTGTTAGTCATCCCTAAATGCATCACCTTACACTTTTCACTATTAAATTTCATCCTATTTCTATTACTCCAATTTACAAGGTCATCCAAGTCTCCCTGCAGAATATCCCGATCCTTCTCCGAATTGGCAATATCTCCCAACTTTGTCATCCGCAAACTTTATCAGCCCACTCCTACATTTGGTTCCGAGGTCAGTAAAAAATAGATTAAATAAAATGGGACCCAAAACCGAACCTTGAGGAACTCCACTGGTGACCTCCCTCCAACCTGACAGTTCACCTTTCAGTATGACCCGCTGCAGTCTCCCCTTTAACCAGTTCCTTATCCACCTCTGGATTTTCATATGGATCCCCATCTTTTCAATTTTACCAATAATTCCTCGTGCAATACCTTATAAAAAATCGAGGTATATTAGGTCCACCGCATTTCCCTTATCTAAAAAGTCTGTTACTTTCTCAAAGAAGGAGATCAGGTTGGTTTGGCACGATCTGCCTTTTGTAAAACCATGTTGTAATTTGTCACAATTGCCATTGACCTGAAGGTCCTTAACTACTTTCTCCTTCAAAATTTAAGGAAAAAATTTAACAGAAAAAAATAGCTGGCATTGACAGGATCCTTTTGGACTTCCTTAAATATCTCAGACTGAGAGGATGTGACTGGATGACAACACTGTTCACAGAAGTCAACACCACCAGCAAACTCCATACTCCTTGGAGTTGATCAAAAGTCATCACCATTTTAAAAACTGAAAAGCTGCCCAATAATCCTCAAAGCAACTGCTCTATATCCCTCCTCTGTACAACCTACAAGTTACTGGAGTGGGCAATCCTGCTGAGGCTTACCTCCATCCTGGAGACTGCAATCCCCTCAGATCAGGCAGGTTTCAGGGTGTAGTAGTAGGATCATATGTTTGTATTTTGTATGATTTAGAATGAAGGATAAAGAATAATAATGTAGCATGAATTAAATATGTTAGTGTATGATTTGATTATATTCTGTCAACCACCCTTTTTGAAAGCAGAAAGGAATGGCCTAATGGGCCATTGGTAAAGATGCATTAGCCAGGATTTGTGTCTGAGCAGATTTTAAGGCAGTAACAGACCGTTTACAGTTTTTGTTGTAGGTTTAGCATTTTAAAATAAGTAAAAGAATGCAATGACTAGTTTTTTTGCATTGCAATTTGATGTTTTTGTTTAAATGCTTTGTGTAAATTAATTTTGTTTTGTGTGTGAATGAGAAATGTGTGTGTTAGAAGATAAGTGTGAAGGCCATCACTGGACCAGATGTTTTAGGGAGGAACCGAGGACAGAAACTAGGGCACCAGGAGATTACAGCACGCCGTACTGAAATGTTAGAGGGCAGATTGATGACTTTAAAAATGAGACAGGCACCTACTAATGGGGACAAGATAGCTGTGATTAAAACCAGCATGGGGTAACTCCCTCAGACTTGCTGAAAAAACAAAATAAAGGATGAGAAGAACACTTTAAGAAAACAAGCACTTGTTAAACAATTGATTACAGCATGATGGGGCAAAACTCATTGGTTTTAATGAAGAAAAATTATTATGTAAACTGGGTGCCTTGTCATGAAACTGAGTTTGAGTTTGTTCTGCCAAGACTTTCCCGGAGCATTGTGTGCGATCGACAGAACCCGGCTTTTCCCTACCCGTGATCAACCTAGTTGGCCACTAGATTGAGCCGGTAACTATAACATTAAATGGCAGGACAATGTGTGTGTGTATGTGTGTGAGAGATTTAATGTTTATGCTAATTGTTGTATTTTTAATAAACGCGGCATATTGCCTTTTTCACTGAAAAAGATCCCATGTGTTTTTTATAAACAACATTTTTGGTGGAGAATTGCGAAAGGGGGAAGACATGCACCGTGACTGTTGAAAATATTGCTAAAAACTGCTAAAAGGTATACCATACGTATAAAGTGATTGATCATTCAAGTGTACACACCCCCAGTTGTAGAGATAACGGGCAATAGGGGGAGGATTAGAGTCCTCGATGCTTCTACCCATCTGTCAAGGAAAACTATACAGATAAGATATATATATGTAAACTGTTTGTACAAACTGTCTAGGTATATACAGTCCTAGTCGTAGAGGTATCAGACCCTAAGGGGGAGGATTAGAGTCCTTGCTCCTACCCATCTGTCAGGGAAAAAATTGCATAGGTGAATATACCCTCGGTCATAGCAGGATCGAGCCCAAAAGGTAGGGGCTTAGCGTTCTCCCCCCCCCCCCCCTGCTCTGTCAGGCAGAGTTTTTAGTGAGTATAGACTTTCTGTGTTTTGTAAGTCCCAGCACGAGTGTGGGCATGGAAAAGTTATAAAGGTAAAAGAGATTCATAAAGAAAATATGTTCAGGTGAAAAGAGTCCCCTAAGGACAAAGCTCAAGAAGAGGAGAAAAATTACCATTCATACAGGAAACTTCTCCTTTTAAGACAATTTTGTCCCTGTCCCCATTCCCCCCCTCCATTAGCAAAACATGATTCCAATTCCCCCATGTAGAGTGTCTGAAAAACAAAAGAAATAATTTCCACCCCCCAGGTGGGTACAGATTATTGCTTAATAATAATACCAATTTCTTTTACAAATTTTCTTGCTAATTGCAGGAAAAACAGAAGAATTACTTTCAGGCTGTTTTTATTTTGTTTTATAGTCAGGCTAGTGAATTACCCCACTCACTGGTTGTTTATGAAATTTATGAGGTGGTGTACCTTAGCTTCCCCTCTTGTACAACAGACCAGGTTTGCAATAGCTTTAAGTTTATTTTTAGGGAATAGCTGAGAGACAGCTTTAGATTTTTGCTTTGTATACACACACACACACATACACACACACCCCTTAGGGTTAACCTGTTCCCCTTATTTTTAGGCTTGACTTGTTTTTTCACCTCCCTTTTCTGGAGGGCCATAATCTCAGTCTTCTAGTAGCTTGTTTGCTGACCAGATGTATTTATTATTTGCAGGTTCTTTGTGCTGCTACTTATGGGCAGTTTTCTTCTTCCTCCATCAGCTAGGTAATTTGCATTTACATAGAGGCTTTTTTGGCTTGCTTTTGGATTCAAAGCTATTAGCAGCTCAGAGACCATTTTAAAAGGGACACCTTTTACTTTTACCAGAGTTTTGTTTACTTTTCACTTTTATTTCCTGCTTCAAAACACACACAGATTTGAAAAAGAGAACACAACCTATTGTGGCTTCTTTTGGAGCCCTAGGATTTTAATTAAGTACCATGCTTTGTTTGCATTTTTTTTTTTACCCCCTTTCCAATATACATTGCACATGTCCTGGGAAATAGTTTAACCTCCATAACATTATATTAGCCATATTAATTTTACACAAGGTGTAACTGCCTCCCCCGTGCCCACAGTTTTTATGCACCCCCACCAAAGCGACAGTCCGATTCCCCCAGAGCAACCCCAAGGCTTAGTGTTTTCATTATTGCTCCCCTTTTCCTTTTCTTTTTCCTGTGCGCACACACAAAATTATCTTTTGCCTAACATCCCTTGCACTGTGATTACTTTTTTTACACAACTGTACCCTGATTACACTCCCATTTTGTACAACCAGAGACAGCCAAGGGCAGTTAAGTTTTAATAGAAACCCCTGACATTTCTTTAGTGATTTTGATTACATTACCCAATAGTTAAATAATTTTGATTAGATTATTTCTCCACCTGCAGCAGTCCCTTACAGACCATTTCTGTGGGAAAAGGGCCCATTTCCCCTCAGAATAGCAGTAAAGGCTTCTGGGGACAGAAGCATAGTGGTGGTAGTAGCCACTTTACCTGACCCCCTGGTATAATTTCATTACCAAGCTTTCATCCAATGTGACTGCACAGAGTTGCACATAAAGTTACATTTATATAACTGGGTTTTATTATTGAACCAAAAACTTGCTTTTTGTAACACCACAACTGTTACCTTTAACATCTTCACAACTATTACCTTTTCCCTTTTTCACAACTTCCAAATGTTTACTTTTCTCCAAACCCTGTATTATTTTGTAAAACATATTTGTAACTTTTCACTTCTTTAAATTACTTACTCCTACATTTAGGTCTTTAAGGTAGTGCACTTTGTCTGTATCAGCTTAGCCACCAAGTACAATTATTGCCACACAGCTGCCTTAACCTGTGCTTTTTTTACCTTGAGACTGTTCAAAAGGCAGTAAAGCATTTGTTTCCATGATTGCCCATAGATCTTTTACTCCAAAAATTCCAGTGGAATACAGCAGACCTCCGTCATACTTTGTTCCAAACAAAACTAAACTTAAAAAAAAAAACATTTCACATAAGTATTCAAAGTACCCTTCATTAAAACTTCAGAAAAATAAAAGTGTGGAAAGGCAGGGGGAGGGGAGGGGGAAGAGGTGGAAAGAAACCAATTAAGCCTGTCAGGCCAGTTTAAAGTACAGGCTACCAGCAGCAAATTAAGAAAACTGAGGAAAAGAAGAAAAGGATATAGTTAGCTCTGAACCAAGAGTAGGCTCCCTAGGTTGAAACAGTTGGGAACCCTTACCCCCAGGTTCTCATCCTGGCTCTGGGAGAATAGTGGGGGTTGTTACCCGTTCCTGCAAACTCTGCCATTTTTCATTTTGAAAACTTTTTTTTCGCCCTCCACTCCCCAAGGAACAAGTCCCAGCTCCTGTCTCTAAAGGTGGTCTGTTAACTCTGCTTCTGACTTTAAACCCTGTTGTGCCAAATTATCTTTAACCACCCCTAACTAATTTACAACCCTTCTGCAGCCCTTGCTGAAACAGCACCAAACTTGAAAGATTACTGGCAGCTTCCCATAATGCTGCCCTTACTTCAAACCTCTCACAAGTGGATTGAAGTGCCTCCTTTCCCTGGAAGGCATTCAGTCCTAATGGGCAGGGACCTCTTCCCACTACCCTTATACCAAAGGAGGGTGGGCTCCTCAGCCAACCCCCATCCCTCTGGGTCCCCTAACACTTCCTCCATTTCCTTTTTAACCTCATCCCAGGCTGACCCCTGCACCTGATATGGGCCCTCGTTCTTCCTTGCCAGAACCCACAACTACCATCACGAGAGTTCGCTATACCCCCTCCAAGCAGCTGTGCAGACTGTTGAGGAGGGGGACTTACAGGCTGAAACTCACCTATCTGATGTGATGCGTCTGGGTCACGGCACCAAGTTGTTAGGGGGCTTATTCCTTCACCCTCTCACTTCCCTGGTCCTTCTCGCATGAACAGAGAGCAACAATATCCGAAGTCCAAAGGCGCAAACAATTCGATGTTTATTGCGGTGAACTTCAAGCAAGCAGGATTCCAGTTTTCTTCCTCAGTGTCACCCTTCCCAGCTCTAACACCACAAAGCCTTGCCTGTGTCCCTGTTCCCTTTCCCCTCCATTAGCAAAACATAATTCCAATTCTCCCATCCCCATTCCCTGTTCCCATTCCCCCCCTTACTTCCTAATTGACTGCAGACTATATAGTAAAACTTAAGTTCTGCTTAGCTATACCTTAACAAATCATTTTACTAAAATTTAACTAACCAGTTCCAACATTATAACATAATTATTTAACCAATTATATCCCACCATTTTAATTGGTTTACACCCAACAAAATTAATTATACAGCAAACAAAAACAATCACAAAACCAAACAAAAATTATAGAAACAATAGAAAAGTAAAAACTACAGTAATAAAACAATACAATAATAAAAATTTCACATCCCAGCTTTTAATAAATAAGTTCTTGCCAGACAAAATGCTATCAAACTCAGTTTCCTTTTACATCTTCTAGGCTCTTCCCTTTCTCTGAAGGTAATAAAAATATCAAACCAGAACTGTATTCCTAACAGCCCAATAGCACCTTATTTTAATGTAACTAGTTTAAAATGTAAAAATGTGACCATACACTTCCCACTTTATGGCTGCCTTTGCTGCTTAGCCTAAAAACAAGGCTTCAAAATGTCATAGTAAAAAAAAGGCCCTTACACCAGCAAAGAGTGATTTTAATTCTTTCTTTTATACCTCTATAACTAGCTAAGTAATAAAAATACAGCTAAATTCTTAAAGTATAGGCCTTTGCAGACAGGCCTAAATATTTATATCCTAACAGCATGCAATGAGGTATTCCTTTGTTTGGCTATCTGCCGAGAGGAAAATGCCACACTGCATGAAAAACTTGGTGTATCTAAACAAGAAACTGATAAATGGAAAATACTTGCCACTAGGGTCCAAATCCAGTTAGACATTCTCAAAGATACCCTTAGAGAAGTTAAAATAAAAGAGAGGGGATTATCTGAACAAATAGAGGAAAAAGATTAAATACAAAAAGAGAATCAGGTTTTACAGGGAATGATAGAGAAACTAACATTAGAACAAGGTAGAGCCCCTGCCAATGACAACCGGTGAATCTATTATTAAGCATTTCAAAACAAAATTGGGGTTTGCCACCCATTAAGTAGCAGCTGTGATGGCAGGAGAAGGGGACCAAGCCCAATACAGAGAGATCCAGGGCCACCCACGCCCCGGGCCCCGCAGGGGCCCCCATGAGAATATAGTATTGCAACTTCTTTTTATGGAAGGGGCCCCCAAAATTGCTTTGCACCAGGCCCCCTGAATCCTGGTGAGATCCCCGAATGGGAGGGAAAATGGGACCCCAGTGAACTTTGGAATGAAGATATATGGAATGAGCCCCAGGGATTGGAACCTAACCCAAACCCTATTCCAGCAATACTATGAACAATAGTCACAACACCCTCAGAAGGAGGGGAAAGTACAACTGTCACCACTGTCCCTGTATCATCCGCTGATTTAAAAGCCATGGCTGATAGTTTGGGACCCCTAAAGAAATACAATTTTTCCACATGGTGTTCTAATGCGTTTTTGCTTGCAATAAGGGAAGAGCTGAACACCATTGAAGTCTGCCACTTGATGGGCGTCTGCGTGGCTTCAGAGATTTGGGGGGTCCTAGATAGGATTAGAGTCAGCGAGAACAATAGCATATTGACTTTAATGGGACTTTTTGGAGAACAAATAGGTGTCTTATCAATAGAATAAAAACCAGCAGGATTTTATTAAGAGGGATAAGGCAAAGATGCCACATTTATTGTAAATATAATAAAGCAAAAGATAAAAGTAAACAACGTTGTTTGACTACTTATTTTTATTACTACTTATTTTTTATACACTCATATATATATATATTTACACAATTATTTATTTAAGTTTTGTATAGGTGTTATAGTTACCAGCCTAGAAGTTGCTTATGCCAAGTTACTGGCCAGGTATTTTGGTTATGAGGATGGAGCCGAGTCTGTGTTAGATACACCTGATGCTCCTGGAGGTTGGCAGCAGAACCAGAGACTCAAAGTTCTTAGTTTTTAGAGTTTATTTTTATAGGAATTAATTTTTATGTTAGTTTATGGGAACTGTTTTATTTTGCTGTTGCTGACTTAATCAGCAGATGGCACATTCTTGGTGGTTTCACACCGTTTAAAGTGGCACATTCCAGGTGGCTCCACACTGTTTACAGTTTGTGTTTTTTATTCTTCCAGGGGATGGGGTGGATCCCAGTTTACCCTTTAGGGATTGTCTGGTGATTTACTAGACACATTTTTTGGACGATGGATATTTTTTTTTTAGGCTGGCACCTTTTTAACCATTTACGTACATTAAGCATTTATTAACATACATTTTATATTTTAACCATCTTTTAATTTACCGTTTTTACCACTTTTGAGGGGTGTGCTAATTTATTTGAGACTTCCGGCCCTTTAATTACAGAGGGTAGGGATTTGTTTCTAGGAGTTGTTGCTGTTACAATGAAGTGAAAGTTACTTAATGGCTTATAGCATTTGTTTACATTATATTAATTACTTTAAGAACAAAGTTAATTAACTTGTTTGTAAGTTTTACATAGTAATAAAGTATTTTTTACAGGACAGATACAATTAATGGTTTTTACAGACAGTAGCTTACAAGTTTTAACAGAAGATTTAAGAGATTTTTGTACTTGGTGAAACTGTTGGATTTTAAAGTGTGGGGGACAAATTATGGGGAGGTCACCGTCACTTGGGGGAATCACTATTAGTACCTTCTTTAATATCCCTACATAATTAGGCACAATTTTATAGCACAAACCGTAGCCACAACCCAAGATCCCAATGAAGACCCCGAGAATTATTTAACCTGATGGGGTCTGATGCAGATAATGGCCAGCTTAACACCATTGGGCAACGCCACAGCGCTGGATACAGTGGCATTCAGTGTACAATCCTTAAGAGATTGTGCTGCTTCCCTAACCCCCTACTATTCCGGGAGACTTGGAATTTGGCAAGAGGGTCACCCAGCTACCTTAGGGGAACTAAGAGGCTTGGTCCAACAAATAACTACCCATTCTGGACCACAGCCCACTATAAAAAAAGAAAGAGCTGCCTATGTAGCTGCGTTAGAAACAGCAGTTACATACACCAATGAGAGTAGCACAAAGGGAATCACAGGACATGGCCTTGGCTGACACACTATTACAAAATAATAATAGAAAAAGCTAGTGTCGGTAGCATATAAATCCAAAAAATTACAAAAAGCAAAAATAAATTTTGATCCCTGTAAATGTGTGTCTAGCAGTTGTCTGGGCAGCACAATCTTTTAAACCACTCACAGAAACAGCCCTATTACTATCCAAAGTACATTTTGTCAGGAAAATTAATAAAAGGTAAAGTCTCAAACACCCAAATGACTCAGTGAACGCCTAACAGAGGAGTAACCATAAAAACTGTGTCCAGGCCGGACATGCTAACACATGCCCAAAAGAAAAAAGAAAACCAAAATAAATGTCCAGAGGTCATTCAGGAGCAAAACATTGCCTTGGTAAAGGCACCCGCACTAAAAAAATGAAATACCGTGGGTCAAAAAAAGCACATCTTGTTTACTAAGGGAAGTGCAATGATAGTTAAAAAGAAAATGTGTAAAATGCGCTGCCATTAACT
The DNA here is from genome assembly GCF_027887155.1 of Malaclemys terrapin pileata. Lineage (NCBI taxonomy): Eukaryota > Metazoa > Chordata > Testudines > Emydidae > Malaclemys > Malaclemys terrapin. Next base: position 166,304,856 of record NC_071506.1, read on the forward strand.
TAAAAAAAAAGGTAATTAAGCAACATTTAAACCATAAATCGGCTCAGCATGCCGAGCTCCACATAATTTATCAGGTTTTAAGGCAATATAAAAATTCCCCACAGCCCGTGTATATTTATGCTAATAGTAAGTTTTGTGTAAAGGAAATACAGTTTTAAATACATAATTGGTATAAATTATGGGTAAAAAGCAGCAAATAAAAAGAATATTCCATATTCAAAAAATTAATAAATTTACCAGTGGGTAACAAAAAATCCTAAACAGTTAAAGGTACAATATATAAAGGCACACAGTAAAAAAACAGGTATAAAGGCCACCTAAAATAATCGAGTAACTACACTAGCCCATCAGGATAACATAGCAGTTGTAACCAAAGGTCAAAAAAAAAAAAAAAAAAAAGCCTGTGCTAACACATTTAAGTCAACAAATGGCACTACAAACCACCCTAACCAAGTTCCAAAACAACAGAAATTACTTAATGTAGCCCATCAGTTTATGCATAAAAAAGTAAAAAAAAAAAAACCTTTAAAAAGGCTAAAGCAAGTAGCAAAATGGAAGCGTATAAAAATAATGTTAAAACATGGGTGTGAAATTGTGTGCGGTGCGCTCAGAACAAGGCTCATCCTCAGCAATGGCAACCCATAATGCACCAACAAAGCCTTTGGCCGTGGTACAAGGTTCAAATAAATTGTATTAATAAATAGCCAAGAAGTAACAAAAAATTCCAGTACTTATTGTTAATAATTAATTCCTTTTCAGAATGGGTAAAGGCATTTCCCACTAAAAATAACAGCACCAGGGTGGTGGCTAAGAAGTTCTTTAATAAGGTAGTATGTAAATATGGCACCCCTGAAATAATAAATTCTAACAATGGGGGAGCCTTTGTAAAAAAAATATCTTTACAACAATAATACAAGCCTTAAAAATTAAACAAAAGCTCCATATACCATACCGGCCTCAGTCCTCAGACCAAGTACAGCGCATAAACTGCACTATTAAGAAAGCGCTCCAAAAGGTAGTAAATCACACACACACAAAATTGGCCGAATAAACTGCCTCTAATTTTGGCTGCCATCTGCAGCAGTAATAAACTAAGAACAAAAATTCAACCCTTTCAAATTCTGTTTAAACATCCAGTGCGCCTAATAATTAATAATTAATTAATAATTAATCCTAGTTACCTGGTACAAGGTAAAAAAAAGCTCTAATATAACCTAGCATAATTATTTTCAATGGCTCAAACAGTTACAAAAAAATAAAACCACCCTCCAGTATAGGGTTAATCAGGCCATCAAACACATAAACAACAAAATTAAAAAAACAAAGGCCCACAAAGGCAGCCCTATAAAAAATCAGGGAACTAAGTCATGCACTTTAAAATAAAAAAAGGGAGCCACTCACTGACATCAAAATAAATAGGCCTTTACTCTGTAGTGAATTGCCTTAGCCCATTGGTATACCATATTAAAAAAAAAAACTAAAAAACTAAAATGGGTACACGTTTCACAAATTAAACTGCTTACATAAATAATAATATTTGAATTCTTTGCAGAAAAAACTTCCCGGAACCTGAGCCCAAGACACTGCTTACCCACCACAATTTTAATTCACAAAAAAAACCCTCCAGTGTAAGGTCTGGCTTTACCTGCTTCTGGGAACTTTCAGTGCCCAGATAATTAAAGCAATCATAAAAAAAATGCAGCCCTCCTCATAAGCCAATATTTAAAAAATAATTCACTCCCCACCAACCAATCATAAATTCCTACCCGTGATCCGGTAATCCTCATGAAATGGTATAATAAAAACACTAGCAAAATCTTACAACCCTTAAAAAAAACCAATATGTATGCCTGAAAAGGGAAAGTGAAACTTAAAGTTCACATTATAAACACCACAGGAATACCAAACCACTAAAAAATAGGGGTTAAAATAAAGGGTCCCTATGGAAATACCACCTAAAGTTCCAGATACCCACAATTACCATATCAGTGGAATAAGCTTGTTAAAACAGGAACACTACTAACAGTTATTGTGGGGTACTGTCCAATACCCCATGGTAAATTGAGCCTATGGTTCCCGAACACATGCACCAAAACCTAAACCAAGGACTATACATTCAAAAAAGGTACCCCGATTAAAATAAAAGTATTGTTAAAATTGCTCACCAACAGTCTGTGGAAACAAAAATATAAAAAGTAAGACTGCTCCCAAAATAAACATGAAATCCTTTTGGCTACCTCGGGTTATGAGTCAGTGGGCTGAAAAAAAAATTATTGGACACCCACGGGTGTACAAAGTAAAATCCTCAAAAATTGGTGTGGTGTAGTTGGCAGGATTCGAACCCGAAGAACCAAGAAGAAACACCAAGAATCCTGATGCCCAGAATTCCACTGCTTTCATACAAATATTTGTATAACTCACTGGCAGTTTTTACAACAGACACAGAGGGATATAGGGAAGCATGTCATTCAAATATTACATGCAAATGGAGACATGCTAAAAATTGCTAGGTCTGAAAAATAACTGACAGCCTATCACTGGTACGACGTTTTTACAGGCTCCGACTTCTAAGGGCATATTGTTTATTATGTTTCACCCATTACTAGTTCTGTTAATATTGTCCTGTGTCTGATTGCTAGGAATGTGTCGTATGTACCACAAGCTCAAAATGGCCTCTCAGAATATTGCTATGAAACAGTTGTATAAAATATGACTCACTCAAAAATTATTCTTGAAGGGTCAAAAGGGGGATATGTAGTAGTAGCATTTTCTGTTTGTATTTTGTATAATTTAGAATGAAGGATAAAGAATAATAATGTAGCCTGTATTAAATGTGTTAAATGTGTTAGTGTATGACTTGATCATATCCTGCCAGCCACCCTTTCTGAAAGCAGAAAGGAATGGCCGAAAGGGCCATTGATAAAGATGCATCAACCAAAATCTGTGTCTGAGCTGATTTCAAGGCAGTAACATAGGGTTACCACTTTGTTGTAGGTTTAGCATTTTAAAATAAGTAAAAGAATACAATGCTTGTTTTCTCTTGCATTGCAATTTGATGTTCCTGTTCAAATGCTCTGTGTAAATCAATTCTGTTTTGTGTGTGAATGAGTAATGTATATGTTAGAGGATAAGTGTGAAGTCCATCACCGGACCAGATGTTCTAGGGAGGAACTGAGGACAGACGCAAGGATGCCAGGAGATTACAGCACACCCGTATTGAAGAGGGCAGATTGACAACTCTAAACATGAGACAGGCACCTATCAATGGGGACAAGATAGCTGTGATCAAAACCAGCATGGGGTAACTCCCTGAGAGACTTTATGAAAAAAACAAAATAAAGGATGAGAAGAACAATTTAAGAAAACAAGCACTCATCAAACAGCAATTGATTACAGCATGACGGTGCAAAACTCATTGGTCCCAATGAAGAAAAATCACTATATAAACAGGGTGCCCTGCCATGAATCTTTGGGTTCATCCTGCCAAGACTTCCCCGGAGCATCATGTCGCGACCAACAGAACCCGGCTTCTCCCTACCTGTGATCAACCTATCTGACCACTAGATTGATCCGGACTCTGGACTGGTAACTATAACATCGACTGGCAGGACAATGCATGTGTGTGTGTGTGTGTGTGTGTGATTGAATGCATATGCTAATTGTTGTATCTTCAATAAATGTGGTGTATTGCCTTTTCCCCTGAAAAAGATCCCATGTGCTTCTTATAAACATAACAAGGGCCTGGTGAAGTTGCCATGACCAAGTGCTTGCACTGACTACACATATTGATGTGAGCTTCCAGCAGAAGCTTAAAATAGCCACAGCTTTCATTGACTTCTCATCAGCCTATGGCACCATCTGACAAAAGGGCCTACTGCTGAAACTATCCAACCTGATTCAATGCAACCAGTCATTTTGACTCATTAAGTCAGTGCTTTTGGACAGAACGTTCCGTATCCATCTCAGAAGTCAGGTTAATAAAAAGCTGAGTCTGAACAATGACTGTCCTAATTGTAGCCTAATGACTATGCCTAATTACCAAAAAAAAAAAAACCTCAGGGATCAGTACTACCATCACCCTTTTTAACTTATGTATAGGTGATGTGCCTGAAATTACATGCTGCAAGTTCATTTATACTGACAAATTGGCACTAATTACACCGGCTGCAACACTGAAAGAAGCGGAAGAGACCCTTAATGCTGATCTGAAGAGGATGGAAAACTTTAGTACTGGTGGCTCAAACCCAATCCATCAAAAATGGTGTTGTCAGCTTTCCATCTCACCAATTCTGAAGCTAAAAAGATGCTGAACATAAACTTAGGTGGCAAGGCAATCACCCATCATCCTAACCCCCAACTACCTAAGAATCACTGTTGATCGCAGCCTGACCTACCAACGTCTGAAGCAGATAAGCCATAAAACAAAAAGTTGCATCAATATCATCCAAAAGCTAGCAGGGTCTAGCTGGAGTTGTGATGCTTAAATGCTATGAATGGCAATGGTGGCTTTAGTTTATTCCATAGCCCAGTACTGCGCACCTGTTTGGGGAAGAAGCTTGCGTCGATATCCAGCTAAATGCAGGAATGAGATTTGTAACTGCCACCCTGAAGTCCATTCTGCTGCCTTCGCTTACAGTCTTCACAAACATCCTTCCTCCAACGATCCCATGAGAGATGGCTATGTTGCGTGAGTACAAGAAAGCTCACGCTAACCAAAAGTTCCCACTCCAAGAAAACCTTGTTCACCCTTCTCTCACTCGCCTTAAGTCCTGCGGACTATTCAGGGTAGCTGGAGAAGCTATGCTGTCATCCAACTTCAACCTGGTGGATGCAATAGGCAGGCTCTGACTTAAAACAGAAGCACCTCATAGATGATGCCACCCTTGAACCACTGATTTCTTGCTCTGCCAAATACAATGGACAACCCTCAACTGTGTTAGGACATTACATGGAAAATCTGCATACCTGATGCACAAATGGAGGTTAAAGGATTCACCACAGTGTGAATACAAAGACCTCCAAACCACCAAACACATTGTGAACATTGTGTCCCACCTTTCATTTCCAGGAGGTAAAGCAAAGTTGCACACTGCATCTCCTGAAGCCTTCAATAGATTTCAGACCTTTCTAATAAGTTGTAAATGTTACTACTTCTTCTTTCATAAGGAAATAGCAACAGAAACTAAAAGGTGAAAAATCCCTAGGAACAATTACTTTACATTACAATAAGGATCAAAGCAACAGTTCCTAACCCAGCCTCTAAAGGCATGCCAGTACAGGGACGTAAAGATAAGAGTCTTCCTGGAGCTCCTCCACACTGTTGTTCTGCCTGCAGGCTGATGCTCTGTATCTTTATACTGTGGCTACTGCTACCCCTGAACTGGATCCTTTCTTTTCAGCTCAACCAGGGTGGAGGAAAGATACCCAATAACAAGCAAGCTGGTTCATTACAATACTGGTGGGGAGTATGGGAAAATATGGGTGGTAAGTGAAGTAGTCTGGAGGTGAAAGGGATGTGTCTGACACGTGAGAGGAAGATTGTAGGGGTAGGGATAATGGTGAGGAGAGGATATAGGAGAGAGTCAAGAGAGTGAAAGAGGAGTGTGATAAAGAGAATAAATATAACAACTTTCTTATTTCAAGTGTTAAAAGAGTAGGGTGAGAATCTCCAGCCAAGGGAAGGTCTGCATTTTTGTCCATACATTACAGATCAAATTTGTAAGCAGAAACAATCTCCTATATATTGCAGTGCAGAGAAATTCCTCCTAAATTTCAAAAATCAGGACATGGACCAAAAAAGTGTCATGATTTTTATGTCCTACTCCTGACTTTTGAACTCCTAGGAGTGGCAATACTGGAAGCAATTGATCTATTTCCCCTTCAGTATAACTTCTGACACCACGAATATCAACTATAAAAAGTTACAAAAACATGAGTCAGACTGTCCCAAAAATCATGAGATTGGTCCCAGTATCATGTGAGTGGCATAAAAATCATGAGATTGGGGTTGGGGAAAAGGGGAGAAAAGAAAAAAAAAGTTAAAATCACATTTTTGGTTGGTCTTCTAATTTTTGACTTACCACCATCCATCCCCAGTGTGTGTGTGTGTATGTGTGTGTGTGCATAAACATTATAGTATTGCTAACTCTTGTAAATGTATGGTAAATAATGCAATTTTGGCACTCACTGAAGGAGCTCTCCTTAGAGAACCTAATAAAGTTTGGGGTTCCATTGTGTTAATCACCCTCCTAATATGTAGTAAGAGACAGTCCCTGCTCCTGAAAATCCTAACATTTAGTGCAAATTGTGGTGGTTGGTTTGTGACATGGGAGCTCGATCTGGAAGTCACTAAACTCATCTGACACAGGTGCTACAGAACATCCATTAGATGGGAACAACTTTTAATCCCTGCTACACAGGGCAGAATTCAAACTGGTGACCTACACATGAGAGGCTACATAGCTCATTAAAAGAATTAGTCAACATTTTAAATGAACAGTGAATTATTTTTGCAGGAAATGTCATTTCTGATGAAAACTTTTGATTTGTCCAGAGGGAATATGGAAGTGAAAATATTAATTCAAACTGACATTTTGAAATGAAACATATCTTTTAATTTTGATTTAAAATGTTATTTGTTTTAGCTTTTCAGTTTAAAAAAAAACCAACCCAATATTTATATCAAAATTTGGATTAGAAACAACATTAGTTTCATTTTGACTTAAAATGTCATTTCATTTTATTCTTTTGAAACCAAAATACAAACAAACAAACAAAAAACAGAAATGAAATTACATTTTATGTTGAAACAAAAACTGATGTCTTGTTTTGAAATGTTGACTCGAAACAAAAATCGAAATTTTGAATTGGTTCAAAGCTTTCTGTGGGTATATTTTTGACCAAAATATTTCAGACAAAGACTTTTCATTCCAGATTTCTCACCAGAAATTTCTCATGGACTGTACTTATTAATAAGGACCTTAGACACCAGTTCTTCACAACTGCTGATGTTACTATTTTGAGAATGAAGCTTTCTTTCTGGAAAGATACATTTATTAAATCATGTTCTGACTTTTTAGGAGCTTACCCAGGTAGGATCTTCCACTCTCTGAACTCACAGGAAAAATCTCCCATACTTTGCTTTCAGTCTCAGACACACACTTTCTGCCATACCCTGTTCTTAAAGGGAAAGTTCCCTTTAACAAATATACAAACACTAAAAATGCAACAGTAGAACAAATATTAATACAGCATCCAAATTCAGTTTTAAAACAATGTATTTTGATATAAAATCATTCCAACCATTATGGTAAAGTGTATGTATATATATATAATATATATTTCCACACACACTCCACTTAAGATCCATAGCTTAGATCTCATCCTCTTCAGCTCGATGAGTGACTGGTAAGAGGGAAAGCATGCAATTATCCTCTGTGTGGACCAACCCATTCAGGGAGACTCAACACTTACACTGCCAGTGAGTTATACAAATATTTGTATGAAAGCAGTGGAATTCTGGGCATCAGGATTCTTGGTGTCTCTTCTTGGCTCTGTGATCTGATTGTGGACTAGCGGTTACAGACTTCATAGACAAGTGTAACCAAAACCCATGTTTAGGTTGTCTGTGAGCAATAAACATTAGACCTTTGGAAGCATGAGCTTCTATGACTTAATATAAAGAACCAGATATTTTAGTATAAAAGCAAGAGTAGTGTCATAAACCTCTATATGTGACCGAGCTTATGAAGGATAACACAGAGGCATACTGTGGTTTCCAGAAGCATCGATTTTCCCATGTTCATTTTGAAAGACTCTGGGGAAAATGCATGAGCTTTGGTCCTGTTATATTAGAGGCCTGTGTTCTGTTCCCTATTCTGTCTGAAATGACCTTGTGCAAGTTCTCTCAGTGAAAGGAGTGAATGATAGTTCACTTCAGCACTAATGTTATTTATCTCATTTGCATAGTCCCTCCCAAAGTAGTAACTTGTCACTTAGTCCTGAAAATCTCCCAACCCCAATGTTCCTTCCTCTGTCGACTAATGATGTTCATCCAAACTTTTCAGCTAGAAGGTCAACATATTATAGAAAGGTCAAGATTTACACAATCAGTACTTTGGGGCAGATTATCTATCCTGTACCTCTCCCTTTGCACTACTTTGCACAGTGGTGCAAAAGGATCAAGAAACCACCCACAAGTCCCCTTCAGAGGATTTTGCAGACAAGTGTAAAGCTGGCTATGCCCACTTCTAGGTCTCTCTCCTCACATTCCCTGCTTCAGGAAACATGGCGAATGGCTTTTTGGGGTGAGTTGGGCTACTCCTACTGCACCAAGGCAGAGAATAGGAAGTCATAACTGGTTCATGAATTTCCTCTTTTTTCTCTGTCCTGGGCTGCCCTGGGTAGTTGTTTGGGGCTCTGTTGAACTCCTTACCTGGTCTCGCTAGGGTTCCCACTTCCTGGCAGGGATTCATGCAATGGAGCAGACAGAGCTGCTCTCCTCCCTCCTTTGCAATACAACAGGTGGTCAATGGGATTGCTTCTGAAGAGCTGCATCATGGAAGGGACAGTTGCTGCTCAGAGATCCCCGCTCACATCAGATCTGCTTTTATCATAGTCATGTAGAGCCTTGAGGACAAGAGATCCTTTGGCCACAGATTTTACAGCACTGCTTTAAACCACACTAGAATATTAATGCAGCTTTATATAAAAAGAAATCCATGTTTTGGGTGACTCTCAAAGCTGGACAGTGCATCAGAGCTTTTGCGAACAGGGGCTGCTAACAGGGAGTTTCGCAAGGGAGTTCTCCAGGTGAAGGAGGAGCAATACAGCAACCTTTTGGGGTAAGTGACTGTCTGTAGTGTGTGTTTGTTTGTGTTTGAGGGTTACTTGCTGTGTGCTGAGCTTGTGTTTGTCAGTCTGTTTGTTTGTTTTGGTTGTTTGAAGGACCGTGTGCTGTGGCTGGCAGTTGGAAGCTGTGAGCTTCAAAGGAAGGTTTGAAAGCTAGAAGCCTCTGGTAAGTGGCTGAGCCTTAATCAGTGGGCGGGGCATTCATACAGGCCAGGGCTTTATAAAGCAGCGCACAAGCGACCAGGGAGCTTTGCGAACAGGGGCTGCTAACAGGGAGTTTCGCAAGGGAGTTCTCCAGGTGAAGGAGGAGCAATACAGCAACCTTTTGGGGTAAGTGACTGTCTGTAGTGTGTGTTTGTTTGTGTTTGAGGGTTACTTGCTGTGTGCTGAGCTTGTGTTTGTCAGTCTGTTTGTTTGTTTTGGTTGTTTGAAGGACCGTGTGCTGTGGCTGGCAGTTGGAAGCTGTGAGCTTCAAAGGAAGGTTTGAAAGCTAGAAGCCTCTGGTAAGTGGCTGAGCCTTAATCAGTGGGCGGGGCATTCATACAGGCCAGGGCTTTATAAAGCAGCGCACAAGCGACCAGGGGCTGCTAACAGGGAGTTTCGCAAGGGAGTTCTCCAGGTGAAGGAGGAGCAATACAGCAACCTTTTGGGGTAAGTGACTGTCTGTAGTGTGTGTTTGTTTGTGTTTGAGGGTTACTTGCTGTGTGCTGAGCTTGTGTTTGTCAGTCTGTTTGTTTGTTTTGGTTGTTTGAAGGACCGTGTGCTGTGGCTGGCAGTTGGAAGCTGTGAGCTTCAAAGGAAGGTTTGAAAGCTAGAAGCCTCTGGTAAGTGGCTGAGCCTTAATCAGTGGGCGGGGCATTCATACAGGCCAGGGCTTTATAAAGCAGCGCACAAGCGACCAGGGAGCTTTGCGAACAGGGGCTGCTAACAGGGAGTTTCGCAAGGGAGTTCTCCAGGTGAAGGAGGAGCAATACAGCAACCTTTTGGGGTAAGTGACTGTCTGTAGTGTGTGTTTGTTTGTGTTTGAGGGTTACTTGCTGTGTGCTGAGCTTGTGTTTGTCAGTCTGTTTGTTTGTTTTGGTTGTTTGAAGGACCGTGTGCTGTGGCTGGCAGTTGGAAGCTGTGAGCTTCAAAGGAAGGTTTGAAAGCTAGAAGCCTCTGGTAAGTGGCTGAGCCTTAATCAGTGGGCGGGGCATTCATACAGGCCAGGGCTTTATAAAGCAGCGCACAAGCGACCAGGGAGCTTTGCGAACAGGGGCTGCTAACAGGGAGTTTCGCAAGGGAGTTCTCCAGGTGAAGGAGGAGCAATACAGCAACCTTTTGGGGTAAGTGACTGTCTGTAGTGTGTGTTTGTTTGTGTTTGAGGGTTACTTGCTGTGTGCTGAGCTTGTGTTTGTCAGTCTGTTTGTTTGTTTTGGTTGTTTGAAGGACCGTGTGCTGTGGCTGGCAGTTGGAAGCTGTGAGCTTCAAAGGAAGGTTTGAAAGCTAGAAGCCTCTGGTAAGTGGCTGAGCCTTAATCAGTGGGCGGGGCATTCATACAGGCCAGGGCTTTATAAAGCAGCGCACAAGCGACCAGGGGCTGCTAACAGGGAGTTTCGCAAGGGAGTTTGGAAGGGGAGCAGGAAGGGGGCGAGGGTCCCTTGCCGGTTCCATCTGTTTTCTCTTGATTCCCCTTAATACCTATAAAGCAACTACATTCTAACTGTTTGCTTAAACAACCCTTTCAGCTGACAGGGGGCTGCAGACGGGAGTTTGACAGAGGGAGGCTTACGATGGTTAGGAAGACCCGCAACACCTGTGCCAGCACTGCTACTGTCTCCTCCACCTGTGCCTGTAGCCAGACAGAGTGCCTAAGCATGGATGCCTCTACCCAGATCCTGGTGTGGTTTTGCAAAGACTGTAACTTGCAATTTCCACTTACGGATATCCAGGCTGGGGGGACCATCCAATGTGAAAGGTGCCTGCTGGTGGAATCTCTCAGGCAGCAGGTGAGAGAGCTACAGGAGGAGGTGGCTAGGTTGAGGAGCATCCGTATCCACGAGCAATTCCTCGACAGTGTCCATGTGGAGACAGCTGAGGTAGCTGTCCCAGTACACAGGACTGCTGATACACCACTGGTGGAGGAGGAGATGGCTCAGGGTGGACGCTGGCAGCTGGTTACTTCTGGCAGCAGGCAGTGCTCCACCCTTGCTCCGAACCCTCCTGCCGTGGTTATAGGTAACCGTTATGCTCTTCTTGATACAGGAAAGAAGGAATCACTCCCTACAGTAAAGGAGGAGAAGCCTCGTACCCCTAAGGCTGGAGAGTCTGCTGCCACCACTGCGAATAGGAAACGTAGGGTAGTGGTGGTCGGAGACTCTCTGCTGAGGGGGACGGAGGCGCCCATCTGTCGCCCTGACATTTCATCTCGAGAGGTATGCTGCCTGCCGGGGGCCCGTATCCGAGACGTTACGGAGGCATTGTCGAGGATTATCCGGCCCTCTGACTACTACCCCATGCTACTCATCCATGTGGGCACAAATGATACTGCGCGGTGTGACACTGAGCGGATCAAGAGTGACTACAGGGCTCTGGGAGCACGGGTGAAGGAGTTTGGAGCACAGGTGGTATTCTCTTCAATTCTTCCTGTTAAAGGTAGGGGCCCGGGCAGAGACAGATGCATCATGGAGGTGAATGCCTGGCTGCGAAGATGGTGTCGCCAGGAGGGCTTTGGCTTCCTAGACCACGGGATGCTATTCGAGGAAGGACTGCTAGGCAGAGATGGCGTTCACCTTTCGAGGAGAGGGAAGACCCTATTCGGACACAGACTGGCTAACCTAGTGAGGAGGGCTTTAAACTAGGTTCGACGGGGACAGGTGAGCAAAGCCCACAGGTAAGTGGGGAACATGGAGACCGGGGAAATGAGTCGGAAACAAGAGGGAGTGTGGGCTATATTGGCAGAGAGAAAGGAGAGTCAGGAAAAAACTGGGAGGAAAGATCAAACCAGTATTTTAGATGCCTATATACAAATGCGAGAAGTATGGGGAATAAGCAGGAAGAACTGGAAGTGCTAATAAATAAATACAACTATGACATTGTTGGCATCACTGAAACTTGGTGGGATAATACACATGATTGGAATGTTGGTGTGGATGGGTACAGCTTGCTCAGGAAGGATAGACAGGGGAAAAAGGGAGGAGGTGTTGCCTTATATATTAAAAATGTACACACTTGGACAGAGGTAGAGATGGACATAGGAGACGGAAGTGTTGAGAGTCTCTGGGTTAGGCTTAAAGGGGCAAAAAACAAGGGAGATGTCATGCTAGGCGTCTACTACAGGCCACCTAACCAGGTGGAAGAGGTGGATGAGGCTTTTTTCAAGCAACTAACAAAATCATCCAAAGCCCAAGACTTGGTGGTGATGGGGGACTTCAACTATCCGGATATATGTTGGGAAAATAACACAGCGGGGAACAGACTATCCAACAAATTCTTGGACTGCATTGGAGACAACTTTTTATTTCAGAAGGTTGAAAAAGCTACTAGGGGGGAAGCTGTTCTAGACTTGATTTTAACAAATAGGGAGGAACTCGTTGAGAATGTGAAAGTAGAAGGCAGCCTGGGTGAAAGTGATCATGAAATCATAGACTTTGCAATTCTAAGGAAGGGTAGAAGGGAGAACAGCAAAATAGAGACAATGGATTTCAGGAAGGCAGATTTTGGGAAGCTCAGAGAGCTGATAGGTAAGGTCCCATGGGAATCAAGACTGAGGGGAAAAACAACTGAGGAGAGTTGGCAGTTTTTCAAAGGGACACTATTAAGGGCCCAAAAGCAAGCTATTCCGCTGGTTAGGAAAGATAGAAAATGTGGCAAAAGACCACCTTGGCTTAACCACGAGATCTTACACGATCTAAAAAATAAAAAGGAGTCATATAAAAAATGGAAACTAGGACAGATTACAAAGGATGAATATAGGCAAACAACACAGGAATGCAGGGGCAAGATTAGAAAGGCAAAGGCACAAAATGAGCTCAAACTAGCTACGGGAATAAAAGGAAACAAGAAGACTTTTTATCAATACATTAGAAGCAAGAGGAAGACCAAAGACAGGGTAGGCCCACTGCTTAGTGAAGAGGGAGAAACAGTAACAGGAAACTTGGAAATGGCAGAGATGCTTAATGACTTCTTTGTTTCGGTCTTCACCGAGAAGTCTGAAGGAATGCCTAACATAGTGAATGCTAATGGGAAGGGGGTAGGTTTAGCGGATAAAATAAAAAAAGAACAAGTTAAAAATCACTTAGAAAAGTTAGATGCCTGCAAGTCACCCGGGCCTGATGAAATGCATCCTAGAATACTCAAGGAGCTAATAGAGGAGGTATCTGAGCCTCTAGCTATTATCTTTGGAAAGTCATGGGAGACGGGAGAGATTCCAGAAGACTGGAAAAGGGCAAATATAGTGCCCATCTATAAAAAGGGAACTAAAAACAACCCAGGTAACTACAGACCAGTTAGTTTAACTTCTGTGCCAGGGAAGATAATGGAGCAAGTAATTAAGGAAATCATCTGCCAACACTTGGAAGGTGGTAAGGTGATAGGGAATAGCCAGCATGGATTTGTGAAGAACAAATCATGTCAAACCAATCTGATAGCTTTCTTTGATAGGATAACGAGCCTTGTGGATAAGGGTGAAGCGGTGGATGTGGTATACCTAGACTTTAGTAAGGCATTTGATACGGTCTCGCATGATATTCTTATCGATAAACTAGGCAAATACAAATTAGATGGGGCTACTATAAGGTGGGTGCATAACTGGCTGGATAATCGTACTCAGAGAGTTGTTATTAATGGTTCCCAATCCTGCTGGAAAGGCGTAACGAGTGGGGTACCGCAGGGGTCTGTTTTGGGACCGGCTCTGTTCAATATCTTCATCAACGACTTAGATATTGGCATAGAAAGTACGCTTATTAAGTTTGCGGATGATACCAAACTGGGAGGGATTGCAACTACTTTGGAGGACAGGGTCATAATTCAAAATGATCTGGACAAATTGGAGAAATGGTCTGAGTTAAACAGGATGAAGTTTAACAAAGACAAATGCAAAGTGCTCCACTTAGGAAGGAAAAATCAATTTCACACATACAGAATGGGAAAAGACTGTCTAGGAAGGAGTACGGCAGAAAGGGATCTAGGGGTTATAGTGGACCACAAGCTAAATATGAGTCAACAGTGTGATGCTGTTGCAAACAAAGCAAACATGATTCTGGGATGCATTAACAGGTGTGTTGTGAGCAAGACACGAGAAGTCATTCTTCCGCTCTACTCTGCTCTGGTTAGGCCTCAGCTGGAGTATTGTGTCCAGTTCTGGGCGCCGCATTTTAAAAAAGATGTGGAGAAACTGGAAAGGGTCCAAAGAAGAGCAACAAGAATGATTAAAGGTCTTGAGAACATGACCTATGAAGGAAGGCTGAAAGAATTGGGTTTGTTTAGTTTGGAAAAGAGAAGACTGAGAGGGGACATGATAGCAGTTTTCAGGTATATAAAAGGGTGTCATAAGGAGGAGGGAGAGAACTTGTTCACCTTAGCCTCTAAGGATAGAACCAGAAACAATGGGTTTAAACTGCAGCAAGGGAGGTCTAGATTGGACATTAGGAAAAAGTTCCTAACTGTCAGGGTGGTTAAACACTGGAACAAATTGCCTAGGGAGGTTGTGGAATCTCCGTCTCTGGAGATATTTAAGGGTAGGTTAGATAAATGTCTACTAGGGATGGTCTAGGCAGTATTTGGTCCTGCCATGCGGGCAGGGGACTGGACTCGATGACCTCTCGAGGTCCCTTCCAGTCCTAGAATCTATGAATCTATGAATCATTTACATACACATAAATCCATGCAGAAAAATTCAGAGAGCTATATGGATCTTTATTTATATGCAGTAATTTATATTGTACATATTCACAGGTATGTAAATTGCAGCTTTACATACAGAAATCCACAGGAAAGTCTCAGGCTTGTGCTAATTTCATAATTTAAATAAAGAATTTCCCATTGTTACAGGGGGCTTGCAGTTCTTCTATGCTCCCTCTATTTAAATAGTGATTTTCTCAGTTATACCAAATATCTAGTGATGCTGTGGTAGTGATACTCCCACCATTTATATATTGAATTATTCATTGTTATAGGAGATTTCAACCAATGCTGTCATTCACCATTTTTATTCTGAATAACTTTTTTACTATATGGAGCTTCTACTAGCTCTGTGTTCTCTTGCCATTATCTATTGGAGTCCTGTTTGTTATGGTGGCTGGATTGTTAATGCAGCATTTATAAACAAATCCATCAGAACTTCATGAATTGGATTTAAAGAAAATAGAGACTTTGGAGAACTGTACATGGCTGTAAGAGGAAAAGAAAAACTCACGCGAGTAATGTAATGGTCTCTCTTTTCATCTCTACTGATGGAGGAGCACACCACCCAATTTTCTAGAATAAAAATAGCCAGTGCCCAAGCCTGAGTCCTCACAAAAAACAACTTTCAAAATTTGGGAATTGCACAATATCACACTATGAGAGTACAAGCAACAAAGACATTACCAGGAGCAAAACAGTGAAATATTTTAATACTGTTTCATTGCCCACTTTTAGTGGCTTCTCGGCTTTTGGTGAACACACATCTCTTGCATCATTTGAGGCAGCTGTTCCAAGCTTTGATAGTAGAGCTATTCTAGCACTGACCATTACTCGGAATACTTATCCAGGAATCAGAAAGCAAGTGTGTCTCAGACTCTGAAATACAAAAGAGGAATGTGATCCTACTTTGTGATTATACTATACTACACTATACTATACTATATACTATACACACATACTACATGCCAGCACAAAAACCTCAATGTTTGTTTAGAATAGTTGCTCGTTGCACGTAGTATGTCCTAATAATGCCATATACAACAGTAAAAGACTGATGAGAACCTGGGTCAAATGCTGGTGGCATTAGAAAGAAAGAAAGCTGTCTGTTCATTAACTTGGAATGTCTGCTAGATTAATCAGCCTGACTCATGTTGTGCAAAAGTTTGTTGTCTGAGGTATGTGTAAAAAATGAGTCACTGGGAGAAGACAACGGAATAAACTTTTGCTTTAATCCTTTTTATGTAATGAATCATAAACACATATGACTCATCACATAAGGAGGATTAAACGAAAAGTATACTCCTTTGTCTTCTCCAGCGATTGAGTTTTTACACAATCTAAATTAATGCTCAAAAAGACAATGTCTGGGCGAGTTACAAGAAATTAATTATTGCTGGTAAAGCAGAGGCAAGAGATGGTGTAGCAGGAAGGAGCAGGACATGTTTTCATATGGTAACCTCAGGACATTCATAGAATCATACAGTTTAAGGTCAGAAGGAACCATTAGATCATCTAGTCTGACCTCCTGTTTCTCACAGGCCACTAAATTTCACCCAGTCATCTCTGTATTGAATCTAATAACTTGTGTTTGGTAAAAAACATATTTTCCAAAAAGGCGTTCAGTCTTGGGATGAAGACATCAAGAGATGGTGAAACCATCATTTTCCTTGGTAGTTTGTTCCAGTGGGTAATTACCCTCATTGTTAAAAAATTGTGCCTACTTTCTAATTTGAATGTTTCTGGCTTTAGTTTCCAGCTACTCATTTTTGTTATTTCTTTCTTCACTAAATAAAAGAGCTCTATTATTTTCTCCCCTTGAAAGTACTTATACTGTTAAATGAAGTCACTTCTCAGTTGTCTCTTTGATAAACTAAACAGATGGAGCTCTTTAAATCTCTCACTGTTAGACATTTTCTCCAGTCCTCAAATCATTTTTGTGGCTGCTTTCTGCATCCTCTCCAATTATTCAACATAATTTTTTAATGTAGACACCAGAACTGCATGCAGTATTTCAGTATCAGTCTCACCAATGCCATATATAGAGATAAAATCACCTCCCTGCTTCTACTCACTACTTTCCTGTTTATACATTCAAGGATTGCACTATCCCTTTTTGCCACAGCATTGCCTCTGAAGCTCATGTTGAGTTGCTTGTCTAGCGTGACCTCTAAATTCTTTTCAAAGTTACTGTTTTCCAGGATATAGTCCCCTGTTCTGTAGATATGGCCTACATTCCTTGTTCCTAGAGTAATAACTTTGCATTTGGATGATTAAAATGCATTTTGTTTGAATGGGCTTATTTTACCATGAAATCCAGATTACAGTGTAGACATACCTGTATAGAGCAATCAAAAGTGTGACTGCAGCATACATAGACATATCAGAGCTAGCTTTGATCTAGCTAGCTCAAATAACAATTGCAGTAAAGCCAGGGTTGCATGAATGGCAGCGTGGCCTATGCAAGCCCACCCAGGTCTCTAGGTATGTACTCAGGTGGCTAGCCTGAGCTGCTGCCCATGCTACTGCCCACAACTTCACTGCTGTTGTTACTCAGGCTAGCTATATAGCAGCTAACTTGGGTAAATCTACATGTGCTGCAGTCACACCTCTGACTGCAGTGTAGACATACCATATCACTGTCCTGTCCTCATCATTATTTACTTCTTCACCAATCTTTGTGTCATCTGCAAATTTTATCAGCAGTTATTTTATATTAACTTCTGGCTCATTGATGAAAATGTTGATTAGTGTCAGGCCTAATACCAATCCCTGCAGAACCCTTCTGGAAACATCCCCATTCAATGGTGGTTCCACATTGATAACTATGTCAGTTAGCGAGTTCTTAATCCATTTTATGTGTGCTTTATTGATATTGTATAGTGTTAACTTTTTAATCAGAATGTCATGCCTTATAAAGTGAAATACCTTTTTTTTCTGGGAGCAGTGTATCTCTAGGAATACTACTGCTTTTTTTTTTTCTGGATGATATGTAGAATAAGGGGCTTTGTAAACATGTTTTGATGCCATTTCACCAGGATTATCAGGTGCTCATTTTCCTTGTTATATTTTTATTTCTGAAGTACACATTGAAATTCAGTGCCCACACATATATCACATATACATATCTATGCATACGGCATCAGATTATCCCCTGCTTTACACATTGTGTAGTCATTTGCATCTACATGAATGTAAAAATGTTGCTAAATCCAAATGGTAGAGTTCTGCACCACATTCACTTTACACAGGCTTAAGTTGTGTTGTATTGAAAATAATATTAAACTTATAAGCTATCACTTTAAATATAAGTGGTCCTACTTCCAGTTAGGAGGCTCTGAAGGGAAGCATGCAATCTGGGTCTTGTGCAGTCAGTCTGCAAAGAGCCATTTTAGAATAAGGTGTATTGGGTTGTGTCCTTCTGCATTATGGATCAGCCTGTTGTGTGCCTCTGTTGTTTGGTCTTGTGTGTTAGGGTTCTGGATTCTAAGAAATAAAGGAATGTTACACTGCAACCTTAGATAAAAAACATAAAAATATGTTAACTTCTCTGTTTGTTTGCCATGAACATAAGTGGACATATATTGTGCAAGGCATCATGCAATCAAGAATTGGTGTTTCCCCGCAAAGTTTTTCTTCCAACGTCACTCAGAGCTAGAAATGAATTTTGGTATTGGTATCAAAACAGGGAAGGGAGGTGTGGGGAAGACCTGATGGAGAAAAGTAATTTAGACTCTAGTGACATTAAATATAAGAATGGCCATACTGGGTCAGGCCAATGATTCTATCTAGCTCAGTATCTCAGTATCCTGTCTTCCCACAATGTCAATGCAAAGTGCTTCAGAGGGAATGAATAGAATAGGACCATTACAGTAAAAGCTGTGTTACCCGGCACTTTATCAACCAGAAAGCTCTATTAACCAGCATTTCTGATATCTCACAATACAAATCTTCAATCTAGTAACCAGACTAGTATACTGCCCAGGAGGTTATGCAATAGCACATTCTGTACTCTACTTTTACGCAAAAGAAGCAGAAGATAAATAAGCAAGCTGATATCAGGGATTAATTAAAAAAGCAGCTTCCAGGGTGTGTCACAGGGTCATTACAGATTCAGCCCAATCTCCTACACTTTCTACATCTACAATGATAATTGATAATGATGACCCTGAGGCACTGCAAGATCCTGAAGTGCCTTCTGAATTATCAAAGAAAGATGACATTTTATGTTCAGTATTGTTTTAGTGTTAAGTGTATTTTTAATTATCTGGGTGTACACCATGCGCTGCCCATAGTAATATGTATCGTCATAAGATAACCTACTGTATAGAAACCTTTACCTGTATACACCTAAGTGCTTCAAGAAACTAACTACTCTGCACTGCAGTACTACTAGTACTGGATTGGTGAGTAGCTGTATACTATTTTATACTTTATTCATTTTATTGTATTCTAATTCTTTTAAAATTGGTAAGTATAACTCTTAGTTAACCGCAACAGAGGGTCCTGTGGCACCTTTAAGACTAACAGAAGTATTGGGAGCATAAGCTTTCATGGGTAAGAACCTCACTTCTTCAGATGCAAATAATGGAAATTTCCAGAGGCAGGTATAAATCAGTATGGAGATAACGAGGTTAGTTCAATCAGGGAGGGTGAGGTGCTCTGCTAGCAGTTGACCGGGATTTTTGATTAACTGGCACCCTCGTTTCCCCAACATGCCAGATAACAAAGCTTTTCCTGTATTGAATGATCCATCCCCTGTTGTCCAGTCCCAGCATCTGGCAGTCAGAGAATTAGGGACATCAGAGCATCCCTGATCATCTTGGCTAATACCCATTGGTGGGCCTATCCTCAATTAAATTATTTAATTCTTTTCTGAACCCAATTATAGTTTTGGCCTTCACAACATCCCCTGGCAATGAGTTCCACAGTTTGACTGTGCCTTGTGTCAAGAAGTTCTTTTGTTTGTTTTAAACCTCCAATCTATTAAATTCATTTGGTGACCCCCTGTTTTAGCGTTATATGAAAGGGTAGATAACACTTCCCTATTCATCATCTCCACACCATTCCTGATTTTACAGACCTCTATCACATCCCCCACTTAGTAGTCTTTTCTGAGTTTTTAATCTCTCCTCATATGGCTTCTCATATGGAACACTGGCTGTTCCATACCCTTAATCATTTTTGCTGCCTTTCTCTGTCCCTTTTCCAATTCTAATATATCTTTTGGGTGTGGGTGTACTGTAGATTTATAGAGTGGCATTTGTAATAGGAAGAGGGCCTGAAACATAAGCCCATGTATCAGAGGCCTGGTATGAGGCCTGAGGCCTGAGCTAAAGTAGTCAAAACTTTGCTGATAAAAGCAACGTTAAGTTGTGAGCAAGAAGCAGGCCCTGCTCACAGAATTCGGCAAGCATAGGGCTGATATTGCAAAAAACATATTTCTAGAGTTGCTAGGCACAAAGCACTCACACAAGCACATTCCAGAAGGGTGGTACCAGAACACCCCGATACCAAACACATTCTCCAAAGATAATAGGAACATGCTGACCCATCTTAAGGATAAGGTCAGGATGACAGCATGATGAATAGAAATGTTTTGATCAAACCAACAGGTACAAGGCAATGGGCGGTGCCCTAATACATCAGAAGATGGCACCCTTATACGTCAAGGGTGATACATAATGTTGCTGGCCCAGAGGGCCCGAGGGGGGCAACAAGGGTTTGTTGCCCGGTGTGCGTCGCACCAATAGACACACCAGGGTGGAGAAGCAAACCAAGTTTATTCGAGATCTTGAAAAGGCACTCAGGAGACCAGCATGTCTCAAATCAGAAGCACAACAAATACAAGCAAGTTTACCATTTTATATTACAAGCTGTTTTGTGTAAGCCTTTTGTTCTGTTTCCCCCTCTACCCCTCCCTTCCCGACAGCAGTTACAGCAGGCACTACATTGTGGCGTGTTAGAAAAGTTCTCATCCTCACGCTTATCTTTGGTCTTGCAAGTTTAGACGTAGTAGACTTCCCTCCCCCCTCCCTTCTTCCTTATCACTACTGCTTTTGCTAGTGTGAGCGAAACTGCAGCTGTCTGTTAAAAAGGCTGACCATTACATATTCTGCTTTTAGGCTGGTTAGCATTGAGGCTGGTTAAAGTTCACAAGATGGAGTTGCTTTAGCTCACTTAGACCCAGAGCAGGGGGGTTTTATCGGCACTTATGGCCTTCCACTCCCCCCGAGTTACCTGGTAGCTATGCCTAGTGACATCAACAATAACTTGTTTGTATTGGTGTATAAAGATGTATCTCAAAGGGAGATCTGTCTTTGTTCAGCCAAGGAGGCAGTGGAAAGTCCCACCACTGACTGAGTTGCATCCATTGTCACGAGCATACATGTCTTAGTATCCCCGTAGAGTCTGCCAAATGCTATTACCATGCTTTGTCAACAATAAACCTGGCCAGGTGCCTTCTCTACTAAACCATGTCTTGTGGTTTTATTGGGCAGTTTGCTCGAGATCTGCTGTGCCAGCTATCTGTGCAGACCTGGGACAACACACAGAGAGAAAACACGCACGTAGCCGAACATCTGACAACATTGGTGACCCCGACGCAAAGTTTTGACTACTTTAGCTCAGGCCTCAGGCTTCGTAACAGGCCTCTGATACATGGGCTTATGTTTCAGGCCCTCTTCCTACTACAGCATTATGATATTTACTGTCTTATTATCTATCCTTTTCCCAATGGTTCCTAACATTGTTAGCTTTTTTGACTGCCACTGCATATTATCTTTTCAGGGAACTATCCACAATGACTGCAAGATCTCTTTCTTGCGTGAGAACAGCTATTCTAGACCCCATCATTTTGTATGTTTAGGTGGGATTATGTTTTCCAATATGCATTGGTTTGCACTTATCAACATTGTTCTGGTTTACAACATTATGAGATAAATAACTGAGAGGATTATTTGCTTGAAAGGAAAGAGGTTTGAAAATGGGCGACAGGGGATGGATCACTTGATGAATAACCATTCTATTCATTCCCTCTGGGGCACCTGGCATTGGCCACTGTCAGAAGACAGGATACTAGGCTAGATGGACCTTTGGTCTGACCCAGTATGGCTGTTCTTATGTTCTTAACGAATTTTCAAAAGTGCTCGCTGATTTTTGGATGCCTCAGTTTTGAAGCACTCAGTTCAGGATGCCCAGAGACCTCTTTTGAAAATGTTGGCCTTAATGAATGACAGGATTATTCCCTGTTTCATTCTATTGACTTTGGTGCAATTACAAAAGGCAAGAATGTGCGCTAAAATGTGTTCTTCAGTTTTTCTTTAAATACACTTTTTGAAGTTTATGGTCCTACTAGGTTTTGCCAAAAGATGTAACTAGTGGTGCTTTTATTTAGGAATTTGTATTTATATCATACAAGGTATCCCTTGTGCTTGGAACATTCATTTTATATAATAGAGCTGGAGCATAAGACGTATTCTGTTCTGAGTCTGGCCAATAAAGTTATCATGTAATTATCATCAACTAGTATTTAATTATTAATTGCTACCTCTAGGGCTGTCTGTGGACTAAGTACAATATCTCATCTGAAAGTGGTGGCTGGGTTGTCAGTGAGGGGAGGGGACAGGTAATGTGTTGGCATGAATAATTGAGCTTTAATAATTTTAGCTGCATTTAGAAATCATTTCCCACACTTGTTACATGACCAAAGTGCCTTCAGCTTAGAAGTTGATCACATACTTCTCATACTCAGTGAAATGCTGCTGAGTAAAAATATAACATTCCATGGATTCTCCAAGACCAGAGAGGCTAACGTGTTGGTCACTTGATCAAAGAGGTCCCAGAGAGTTCTAAAATATGTCCCATAGCTGCTTCCCTCCCCTCCCCCCCCCATATGGATGGGAAGCACATAGAGCCAATCTTGGGATCTGCAGTATTGACAAACTATTCCTCAGTTGCTACTTCCTCCATTTAATATCAATACAAATTTAATAGAAATTGTGGATTGTCCATACACAGCCACACAGAGTTGTAGGAAGGAGTAATAACTCCCTTAACCTTTCACATCAGGTCCAGTGCTTGGATGAGAGTAGGGGCTGCACTTAACATATGCCTTACCCCAGGAGCGCCGCCAGCTTTTCTGCTGCCCTAGGTGGCGGAACATCCCTCCCCGAAATGCTGCCCCCCACAGAGGTGGCGGACGTTCCCGCCATCAAAATACCGCTGCGGTCGCCGCCCCCCAACTTGTAGCACCCTAGGCGATTGCCTAGGTCGCCTAATGGGTTGCGCTGGCCCTGCCTTACCCTAAGAAGCATGGTGTCAGGGTGGTGTGTCTTGCTTTGAGGTGGTGTGCCTACATACCATCCCTTACTCAGAGGCATGTTTTAAAAGAATGGTCTAGTCCTCTGTCTTTCAATGCACCGAATTCTGAAATTGGGTCTCTAGACAGCAAAGCACAATGGACTGATGTATCATAAATTAACCGTTATGAAAAAGGATGGGAAATCCTATAAGACACTATGACTTTGATGCACGGGCTATCGTTACTTTAGGGGAAGGGAAAGCAATGTTAGAAAGAAATAAAAATGTTCCAACATGGCTTTGTGAAGAACTTTTTAAAGGATACAAGAAAATATGCATTGGCAACGGAGAAGTAAGGGTATGTCTACACTACGAAATTAGTTCGAATTTATAGAAGCCGGTTTTATTGAAATCGGTTGTATACAGCCGATTGTGTGTGTCCACACAATAAAATGCTCTAGGTGCTCTAGTCGGCGGACCGCGTCCACAGTACGAAGCTAGCGTCGACTTCCGGAGCATTGCACTATGGGTAGCTATCCCACAGCTATCCCATAGTTCCTGCAGTCTCCGCCGCCCCTTGGAATTCTGGGTTGAGATCCCAATGCCCGGATGATGCAAAACAGTGTCGCGGGCAGTTCTGGGTACATGTCGTCAGGCCCCTCCCTCCCCCATCACAGCAACGGCAGACAATAGATTCGCGCCTTTTTACCTGGGTTACCTGGGTTACCTGTGCAGACAACATGGAGCCCGCTCAGCTCAGCTGAGCTCACCGTCACCATATGTCCTCTGGGTGCCGGCAGACGTGGGACTGCATTGCTACACAGCAGCAGCTGCTAACTGCCTTTTGGCGGTAGATGGTGCAGTAGACTGGTAGCCTTCATCGGCGATCTGGGTGCTGGCAGCCGTGGGGCTTGCCTTTTGGCAGTAAATGGTGTATTACGACTGTTAGCCGTCCTATTACAAGTCGGGTCATCGTACGTTAGCAGAGTCTTCCCCGAGCAGCCGATTGTGCAATAGGCCTGAAGACCATCGTCATACACCGCCACGTATTTGCTGCCAAGCACCCAGAAAGATGCCGAGGGCTATCAGTCACGCTGCACCGTCGTCTTAAGATGTAAAAAATAGATTTGCTCTGTATTCATTTGCTTCCCTCTCCCTCCGTCAAATCAACGGCCTGCTAAGCCCAGGGTTTTCAGTTTAATCTTTGGGGGGACCATTCTGTGTGACAGTTGTTTGTGTTTCTCCCTGATGCACAGCCACCTTTCTTGATTTTAATTCCCTGTACCTGTACCTGTACGCCATGTCGTCACTCGACCCGCCCTCCCTCCTTCCCCTAGTCCGTCAGATACTACGTTTGCGCCACAGCTCATAGAGCCGAGAAGCGCCTTTCGCGCCTTTTCTTTGAATTCTGGGTTGAGATCCCAATGCCCGAATGATGCAAAACAGTGTCGCGGGCGGTTCTGGGTACATGTCGTCAGGCCCCTCCCCCCTCGTCACAGCAACGGCAGACAATAGATTCGCGCCTTTTTACCTGGGTTACCTGTGCAGACAACATACCACAGCAAGCATGGAGCCCGCTCAGCTCAGCTGAGCTCACCGTCACCATATGTCCTCTGGGTGCCGGCAGACGTGGGACTGCATTGCTACACAGCAGCAGCTGCTAACTGCCTTTTGGCGGTAGATGGTGTAGCATGAGTGATAGCCATGGGGCTGGCAGCCGTAGGGCTGCATTGCACCAGCCCCTTGCCAGGAGATGGTATATTGTGACTGGTACCCATCATCGTCGTACTGGTGTGGCTGTCAATCATGGCCACCTGGGCAGACATGCTACTGTTTCGATGATGATGGTTACCAGTCATAATATACTATTTTCTGCCAATTGCCCAATATTGTCTGCTAAGCACCCAGAAGAGGCCGAGGGCGATGCTGGGTGCTGGCGGACGTGGGGCTGGCAGACGTGGGGCTGCATTGCTACACAGCAGCAGCCCCTTGCCTTTTGGCAGATGATGGTATATTATGATTGGTACCCATCGTCATCGTACTGGAGAGGCTATAACTCATGCTGCACCGTCGGCTGCCACCTTAAAATGTAAAAAATAGATTTGTTCTGTATTCATTTGCTTCCCCTTCCTCCATGAAATCAATGGCCTGCTAAGCCCACGGTTTTCAGTTTAATCTTTGGGGGGACCATTCTGTGTGACAGTTGTTTGTGTTTCTCCCTGTTCCTGTACCTGTACGCCATGTCGTCACTCGGCCCTCCCTCCCTCCCTCCTTCTCCTGGTCCATCAGATACTACTTTCGCGCCTTTTTTCAGACCAGGCGCCATAGCTAGCACTGGGATCATGGAGCCCGCTCAGATCACCGCGGCAATTATGAGCACTATGAACACCACGCGCATTGTCCTGGAGTATATGCAGAGCCAGGACATGCCAAGGCGAAACCCGGACCAGGCGAGGAGGCGATTGCAGCGCGGCGACGAGAGTGATGAGGAAATTGACATGGACATAGACCTCTCACAAGGCACAGGCCCCAGCAATGTGGAAATCATGGTGTCACTGGGGCAGGTTCATGCCGTGGAACGCCGATTCTGGGCCCGGGAAACAAGCACAGACTGGTGGGACCGCATCGTGCTGCAGGTATGGGACGATTCCCAGTGGCTGCGAAACTTTCGCATGCGTAAGGGCACTTTCATGGAACTTTGTGACTTGCTTTCCCCTGCCCTGAAACGCCAGGATACCAGGATGAGAGCAGCCCTCACAGTTGAGAAGCGAGTGGCGATAGCCCTGTGGAAGCTTGCAACGCCAGACAGCTACCGGTCAGTCGGGAATCAATTTGGAGTGGGCAAATCTACGGTGGGGGCTGCTGTGATCCAATTTGCCAGGGCAATGAAAGACCTGGTGATAGCAAGGGTAGTGACTCTGGGCAACGTGCAGTCAATAGTGGATGGTTTTGCTGAAATGGGATTCCCAAACTGTGGCGGGGCCATAGACGGAACCCATATCCCTATCTTGTCACCGCACCACCAAGCCACCGACTACGTAAACCTCAAGGGGTACTTTTCAATGCTGCTGCAAGCCCTGGTGGATCACAAGGGACGTTTCACCAACATCAACGTGGGATGGCCAGGAAAGGTACATGATGCTCGCGTCTCCAGGAACTCTGCTCTGTTTCGAAAGCTGGAGGAAGGGACTTTCTTCCCGGACCAGAAAGTGACCATTGGTGATGTTGAAATGCCTATCGTGATCCTTGGGGACCCAGCCTAACCCTTAATGCCATGGCTCATGAAGCCGTACACAGGCAGCCTGGACAGGAGTCAGGACCTGTTCAACTACAGGCTGAGCAAGTGCCGAATGGTGGTGGAATGTGCATTTGGACATTTAAAAGTGCGCTGGCGCAGCTTACTGACTCGCTCAGACCTCAGCGAAAAGAATATCCCCATTGTTATTGCTGCTTGCTGTGCGCTCCACAATATCTGTGAGAGTAAGGGGGAGACATTTATGGCGGGGTGGGAGGTTGAGGCAACTCGCCTGGCCGCTGATTACGCGCAGCCAGACACCAGGGCGGTTAGAGGAGCACAGCAGGGCGCGGTGCGCATCAGAGAAGCTTTGAAAACAAGTTTTGTGACTGGCCAGGCTACTGTGTGAAACTTCTGTTTGTTTCTCCTTGATGAACCCTCCAACCCCCCCCCGACCCAGTTCACTCTACTTCCCTGTAAACCAACCACCCCACCCCACCCTCCCCTCCCGCTTGCAGAGGCAATAAAGTCATTGTTTTTTCACATTCATGCATTTTTTATTAGTTCCTCACAGAAGTAGGGGGATAATTGCCAAGGTAGCCTGGGATGGGTGGGGGAGGAGAGATGGAAAAGGACACACTGCATTTTAAAACTTTAACTCTTATTGAAGGCCAGCCTTCTGATGCTTGGGCGATCATCTGGGGTGGAGTGACTGGGTGGACGGAGGCCCCCCCACCGTGTTCTTGGGCGTCTTGGTGAGGAGGCTATGGAACTTGGGGAGGAGGGCTGTTGGTTACACAGGGGCTGTAGCGGCGGTCTCTGCTCCTGCTGCCTTTCCTGCAACTCAACCATACACTCGAGCATATCAGTTTGATGCTCTAGCAGACGGAGCATTGCCTCTTGCCGTCTGTCTGCAAGCTGACGCCACCTATCGTCTTCAGCCCGCCACTTGCTCTGTTCATCCCGCGATTCAGCCCGCCACCTCTCCTCTCGTTCATATTGTGCTTTTCTCATGTCTGACATTGACTGCCTCCACGCATTCTGCTGTGCTCTATCAGCGTGGGCGGACATCTGCAGCTCCGTGAACATATCGTCCCTCGTCCTACGTTTTCTCTTTCTAATGTTCACGAGCCTCTGCGAAGGAGAAATATTTGTAGCTGGTGGAGGAGAAGGGAGAGGTGGTTAAAAAAGTCACATTTTAGAGAACAATGGGTACACTCTTTCATTACAAGGTCGCATATTTCAGCTTGCAGGCAGCCATGGTAGGCCACAGTGTTTTGGCTTTTTTAACCTTCTTAACATGCGGGAAAGGTTGCAAACAGCAGCGCATTTCCCATATCAAGGATGAATTGGGTTGTCCATTTAAAATGGGGTTTCAATGTAAAAGGAGGGGGCTGCGGATTCCCGGTTAACATGCGGCACAAACACAAGTAAACCCCCCCACACACACACACACACACGATTCTCTGGGATGATCACTTCACCCCTCCCCCCACCGCGTGGTTAACAGCGGGGAACATTTCTGGTCAGAAGAGCAGGAACGGGCGCCTCTGAATGTCCCCTTAATAAAATCACCCCATTTCAACCAGGAGAGCTTTCTGGAGATGTCCCTGGAGGATTTCCGCTCCATCCCCATACAGACTTTTCCAGTAGATGTACTGGCCGCGATTGCCTGAGCAAAATAATCATTAAACACGCTTGCTTTTTTTTTGTAATGTTTACAAATAGTTACAAAGTTACACTCACCAGAGGTCTCCTGTGTGCCCTGAGGGTCTTGGGTGAGTTCGGGGGTTACTGGTTCCAGGTCCAGGGTCACAAACATATCCTGGCTGTTGGGGAAACCGGTTTCTCCGCTTCCTTGCTGCTGTGAGCTACCTACAGTACCTCCATCGTCATCTTCCTCGTTCCCCGAACCGTCTTCCCTGTGTGTTTCTCCAGTGAGAGAGTCATAGCACATGGTTGGGGTAGTGGTGGCTGCACCCCCTAGGATCGCATGCAGCTCCGCGTAGTAGCGGCAAGTTTGCGGCTCTGCCCCGGACCTTCCTTTTGCTTCTCTGGCTTTGTGGTAAGCTTGCCGTAGCTCCTTAATTTTCACGCGGCAGTGCTGTGTGTCCCTGTTATGGCCTCGGTCCTTCATGGCCTTGGAGATCTTTTCTAATACTTTTCCATTTCTTTTACTGCTACGGAGTTCAGCTATCACTGCTTCATCTCCCCATATGGCGAGCACATCTCGTACCTCCCGTTTGGTCCATGCTGGAGCTCTTTTGCGATCCTGGGAGGACTCCATCACGGTTACCTGTGCTGATGAGCTCTGCGTGGTCACCTGTGCTCTCCACGCTGGGCAAACAGGAAACGAAATTCAAACCTTCGCGGGTCTTTTCCTGTCTACCTGGTCAGTGCATCTGAGTTGAGAGTGCTGTCCAGAGCGGTCACAATGAAGCACTGTGGGATAGCTCCCGGAGGCCAATAACGTCGAATTCCGTCCACACTACCCCAATTCCGACCCGCAAAGGCCGGTTTTATCGCTAATCCCCTCGTCGGAGGTGGTGTAAAGAAACCGGTTTAAAGGACCCTTTAAATCGAAAGAAAGGGCTTCGTTGTGTGGACGTGTCCAGGCTTAATTCGGTTTAACGCTGCTAAAGTCGACCTAAACCCGTAGTGTAGACCAGGCCTAAGAGACAACATATCCAGAATATTCAGGTGCAGATAATGCTTTCAGGAAAAAGAAAAGAACAGTAGATGTCTGAATGAACTGATGCTAGCCAAAGGGGAAGAAGAGCTTTTACACACACACACACACACACACACACACACACACACACACACACTCACATTTTAAAAAGTTACAGAAAATAAGTTTGAACAATTAGGAGGGAAGAAAGGCCCTAAAAATACCTACCAATAAAGAGAAAGTGGAAAATACAGAAATATAGAAATCATCTTGTACTGATGATTTACATCCCAGGGCATTCAGTAAATTAGCAAATGAATTAACTGAATTGCCCATGATTATTTTTGAATAGTCATGGCACACTTGAGAGGTAAAAAAAAAAGATCAGTGTGGTGAATTGTGGACACATCACAAATCCTGATGACACACACAGGCCCATGAATACATAGAAGCCAAGATGGCTGACTGATTCTATCGCATACAAAATGAAGAAAAACATAGTATCCACTATATAACAGCTAATTCAACATAAGCAACTGCTTAAGAAAATATAACTGCAATTTCACAAAAACAGATTCAACACTGCTCAATACATTCAAATACATCACATCTATCCTCCCCCACACCCTGAAATCAAATGGGCACAACAACCTCAGAAGTATTTGTGAGGGAACAACCCAAGGTCCAGTAACAAGTCAAGTCTTTTGAGGTGGTTGTGTTTCCTTTCTGAATAGTGTCTGCCAACATTTTGAATAACCCACCAAGGAAATAGTGTGTCCACAGCAATGTCTGACTCTGACATACTCTCAAATGATGCTGGTTGTTCAGCACAGTTGCTTTCTGGTATAACATTACTGGTTGTTGCATCAAGCCGGGGCACCGATATCTGAACAACACGTGGCTCCCAGAATTTTGCCTCTGTTGTCAGCTACGGCGTCACCCTTGAATCTTGATGTGGCGGCACCAAAACATAGTGTCACTTGTACTGGATAGCACAAAGGAACCATTTGTGCACAATTTCTGGAAGCCATGCATTGAGTCCCTGATAATCATGCACCAGCACTGTTTGACGTACATGTAACTGACAAGGTGCACTGGTCCCTCTTGCCATAGCTTGACTTATTTGACAATTCCTGATTTGTAGATGTAGATTTGGCTTTAATAAGTGCAAGTGTGAGCTGAGACTCAGCATTGCAGGAGTTTTGTTTGATGTGGCAGATACCATGATTTGATACACTAGCAAGAAGTGTGATAGCTTCTGCTGTAATGACCCCTTCTCATCTGTCATGGATCACAGGGTTTGCTTAAAAGTTTTAACAAACCTTTCAACCAAGCCCTTTGTGGTTGAGTGATATACTGCTGAGGTAATATATCTAATACCATTTTTCTTCACGAATCACTGAAATCTTTCTGAACTAAACTGAAGACCATTGTTACTCATAACTTATTCTGGAAGTCCAATTCTTGCAAACAATCTCCAAAAAATTTCTGGTGCCAGTGCAGCTATGGTGGTTTTCATGAAAAAAACTTCTGGCCATTTGGAATGGGCATCCATACTAGATACATCATTCCTAAAAATGGTCCTGAAAAATAAATATGCAGTCGTTTTCAGGAAGCTGATGGTCATTCCCAGAAGTGTAATGGTGATGGTTTAGGCATGTGTTGTACCTGTTGGCATCCTAAATATTCCTTAACAAGCTGCTATATTTGTGGGTCAATGTCTGGCCACCATACAAAACTTCTGGTGAGTGCCTTCATTTTTATTACTTCTAAGTGACGTACATAGAGCAATTCTAATACTCCGGTGCACAGTTTACTAGGTATAATAACATGAATTCCCCACATGACACACCCTTGAGGTATGGCAAAGTCACCTGTGCATCCGTAAAAGGGTGCCAGATTAGGATTGTCAGTATATTTCCAGTCTTTCAGAGTGTTTTCATAAACCTGAGCTAGTGTGGGATCCCGCTTTGTTTCTTGCTTGATCAAACTGCAAGTCACTGTGGCACACTCAATCTGAAACAAATTGACCAATTTGATAGATTCTGTCTCTATTACAGGTTGTCCTTCAACTAGCATAGGCAGGCGGGAGGGCCATCTGCATTTGCATGTGCTTTTGTTCTTTTGAATTCGATGTCATAGACGTAACCAGCTAAGAAGAGAGCCCCGCATTGCATATGTGGTGCTGTTGTCACAGAAACTCCCTTCCTCAGAAGAAGGATTGCTACTGGGGTGGTGGTCTGTGAAAAGGGTGAATCTTCTCCCATATAGATATTCATTAAATTTCTTCACACCCCCTACCATATTTAAAATGTCCTTATCTATTTGTGCATAGTTACGTTATGCAACTGTGAGAGATATTAAGGCATTGTGTGCTTTATAATTGCCCCAATGCCATGTGAGAAAGCATGACTTACTAACTTGCTAAGCAACGCTGGGTTAAAGTGTGTATGTACACTGTCTGATGTGACCAATTATTTTGCTTTCTGGAAAGCTCTTTGGTACTCACATGACCAAACCCACTTTTGTCCAGTCTGTAGTAAACAATTCGGCAGATGCAATACAGTTGCTGCGTTGGATACAAATTGGCTATAGTAGCTGATAAATCCCAGAAATTATCTAAATTGTGACACATCCTTTGGCATTGGAGCTTCCAGGACTGCTTTATTCTTCTCCTAAGATTTGTGTGGGCCCTTTGCATCAAAAATGTGCCCACCATAAGCTATCAAGTCCTTGAAAAAATGACATTTTATGTGATTAGCTCATAACTTTTCTAAACATTTTAATAACTTTTTTCAGCATTTTCAGATGTTCTTCATCACTTCCACCGGTCACAATAATAGCATCCAAATAACACAGTGTTCTCATGATACCTTGCAAAACTTGGTTCATTGTCTGTTGCCATAGAGCAGGCACTGAAGCAATACCAAACACTAGCCTATTGTACTGGTACAGACCCTTTTGTGTGTTGATTGTGAGGTATGCCTTAGACTCTTTCTCAACTTCCATCTGTAGGTAGGCCTGTGACAAATCATTTTTTGCTGCCACTGTAGCAAAAATATCTTCAGTTTGAGGCAGTAGAGAGTTTATGGTAACCTTAAAATCTCTACACACAGTTTCTGCACCAGATTTTTTACAGTTGGAACAATAGGAGTTCCCCACTTGCTCCAAGCCACTTTTGAAAGTATGCTCTCCCTTTCCAGATGTTTCAATTCTGCATCTACGTTTACACAGATAATGTAAGGGACAGCCTTCTAATCTAGGATTATTTTAGCTGTCATGTGTTTTAGAGTTCCTATGCCCTCCTTGAATAATCCCGATACCTGATTTAGGGTATGTCTACACTACGGGATTACTCCGAATTTACAGAATTCGATTTTTGGCAACCAATTGTATAAAGTCGAGTGCATGCGGCCACACTAAGCACATTAATTCGGCGGTGTGCGTCCATGTACCGAGGCTAGCATCGACTTCCAGAGCGTTGCACTGTGGGTAACTATCTCATAGCTATCCCATAGTTCCTGCAGTCTCCTCCCCCCATTGGAATTCTGGGTTGAGATCCCAATGCCTGATGGGGCAAAAAAACATTGTCGCTGATGGTTCTGGGTACAGCCTCACCGCTCCCTCCATGAAAGCAACAGCAAACAGCTATTTTGCGCCTTTTTTCCTGGGTGAACTGTGCAGACGTCATACCATGGCAAGCATGGAGCCTGCTCAGCTCAAGACAGCAGTCATGAACATTGTAAACACCTCACGCATTATCGTGCAGTTTATGCTGAACCAGGACCTGAAAAACCAGGCGAGGAAGAGGCGGCTACGGCAGCGCGGCGACGAGAGTGATGAGGAGATGGACAGAGAATTCTCTCAAACCGTGAGTCCCGGCGCTTTGGAGATCATGCTGTTAATGGGGCAGGTTATAGCCGTGGAATGCCGATTCTGGGCCCGGGAAACAATCACAGACTGGTGGGACTGCATAGTGTTGCAGGTCTGGGACAATTCCCAGTGGCTGCGTAACTTTCGCATGCGTAAGGGCACTTTCATGGAACTTTGTGACTTGCTTTCCCCTGCCCTGAAGCACCAGAATATCAAGATGAGAACAGCCCTCTCAGTTGAGAAAGGAGTGGCGATAGCCCTGTGGAAGCTTGCAACGCCAGACAGCTACCAGTCAGTCGGGAATCAATTTGGAGTGGGCAAATCTACTGTGGGGGCTGCTGTGATGCAAGTAGCCAAAGCAATCACTGAGCTGCTGCTACCAAAGGTAGTGACTCTGGGAAATGTGC
This sequence comes from Malaclemys terrapin pileata, assembly GCF_027887155.1. NCBI lineage: Eukaryota > Metazoa > Chordata > Testudines > Emydidae > Malaclemys > Malaclemys terrapin. The sequence continues at coordinate 166,338,073 of NC_071506.1, forward strand.
AGGTCATAGTAGATGGCTTTGCTGCAATGGGATTCCCTAACTGTGGTGGGGCGATAGATGGAACCCATATCCCTATCTTGGCACTGGAACACCAGGGCAGCCAGTACATAAACCGCAAGGGGTACTTTTCAATGGTGCTGCAAGCACTGGTGGATCACAAGGGATGTTTCACCAACATCAACGTAGGATGACTGGGAAGGGTTCATGACGCTCGCGTCTTCAGGAACACTAATCTGTTTAAATGGCTGCAGCAAGGGATTTATTTCCCAGACCAGAAAATAACCATTGGGGATATTGAAATGCCTATAGATATGCTTGGGGACACAGCCTACCCCTTAATGCCATGGCTCATGAAGCAATACACAGGCAGCCTGGACAGTAGTCAGGAGCTGTTCAACTACAGGCTGAGCAAGTGCAGAATGGTAGTAGAATGTGCTTTTGGACATTTAAAGGGTCGCTGGTGCACTTTACTGACTTGCTCAGACCTCAGCCAAACCAATATTCCCATTGTTATTGCTCCTTGCTGTGTGCTCCACAATCTCTGTGAGAGTAAGGGGGAGACCTTTATGGCGTGGTGGGAGGTTGAGGCAAATCGCCTGGCTGCTGATTACACGCAGCCAGACACCAGGGCAATTAGAAGAGCACACCAGGAAGCGCTACGCATCAGAGAAGCTTTGAAAACCAGTTTCATGACTGGCCAGGCTAGTGTGAAAGTTCTGTTTGTTTCTCCTTGATGAAAACCCGCCCCTTTGATTGACTCATTCCCTGTAAGCAACCCACCCTCCCCCTTCGATCACAGCTTGCTTTCAAAGGAAATAAAGTCACTATTGTTTAAAAATCATGTACTATTTATTAATTGATTATAAAAAGAGGGAGAGAACTGACAAGGTAGCCCAGGTGGGGTTTGGGAGGAGGAGGCCACTAAAAAAGTTCAAAATAATGACAGCCTTTTGCTTGGGCTGCCCACTGGGGTGGAGCGGCAGGGTGCACGGAGCCTCTCCCCTCCTCCCCAGATTCTTATACGTCTGGGTGAGGAGGCTATGGGAAGAGGAGAGGGCAGTTATACAGGGGCTGCAACGGCACTCTGTGATCCTGTTGCCGTTCCTGAAGTTCCACCAGACACCGGAGCATGTCCGTTTGCTCACGCAGGGTTGCATCCTGCCTCCTCTGATCTTCTTGCCGCCATCTCTCATCTCGAGTGTCCCTCCTCTCTTCACTTTCATCCCTCCTGTCCTCACATTGGTCCCTCCTGTCCTCACGTTCATCCCTCCTGTCCTCACGTTCACTGGCATCTTTCCTGTACTTTGATACCATGTGCTTCCATTCATTCAGATGAGCTCTTTCATCGCGGGTCGATTGCATGATTTCCGAGAACATTTAGTCTCGCGTGCGTTTTTATCTGAGATAGCCTTTGGGACGGAGGAGGGAGGCTTGAAAAATTTGCAGCTGTGGGAGGGAGGGAAAAAAAGGAGAGAAGTATTTAAAGAGATACATTTTACAGAACAATGCTTATACTCTTTCATGGTGAACAACACTATTCACATTACATAGCATGTGATTTCGGTACAAGGTCATATTTTGCATCTTATATCGAGTGCCTGCGGCTTTGGTGTTAGAGATCACAGACGCAGGTCCAGGCAACAGAATTCAGCTTGCATGTAGCCATGGTAATTCATTGTCTTTTGGTTTCTGCAACCTTCATAAAAGCAGTGCCCTCCTTTCCCATACCAAGCAAAGGCCATTGAGTGCTGCGGTTTTCCTGTTAACGTGCAGCAGCAGAAACCAAACTAACCCCCCCGCCTCTCATCCAATTCTGTGGGATGATCACTTTACCCCTCCTCCCACCGCGTGGCTGGTATCAGGGAAGATCCCTAGCCAAACACAAAAAGCTCAGTGCCAATGCCCCCCACCCCACCGCTTGACTAACTGCACGGAAGGATTTATTTTCAGCCACAGGCAAACAGCCCAGTAGGAACGGTCACCTCTGTCCCCTTAATTAAATTCCCGTATTTCAACCAGGTTACCATGAACGATATCACTCTCCTGAGCATTACACAGCGAGATAAAGAATGGATGTTGCTTGAATGCCAGCAAACACCGGGACCATTCGCTGCCAGGCTTTGTCATGCAATGATACCAGATTACTTGCTACTAGCATGGCGTGGTCAAGTGTCCTACCATGGAGGATGGAATAAGGCTGCACTGTCCAGAAACCTTCTGCAAAGGCTTTTGGAGTACCTCCAGGAGAGATTCATGGAGATGTCCTTGGAGGATTTCCGCTCCATCCCCAGACATGTTAGCAGACTTTTCCAGTAGCTGTACTGGCAGTGAATGCATCCCAAGTCCTCAGGGCAAATTAATCATTAAAAATGCTTGCTTTTAAACCATGTTTTATATTTACAAAGGTACACTCACCAGAGTTCCCTTCTATGGCTTCATGGTCTGGCATACTGCCTTGGGAGGGTTGGGAGGGTACTTCAGTCAGGCTGAGAAAAAGATCCTGGCTGTTGGGGAGAACGGAGTGCTGTGTGCTCTCTGTAAGCTCATCGTCCTCCTCCTCCTCATCTTCCCTGTCAGCAGAATCCTCAGGCATGGCTGAGAGTACCCCCTTCTTGGAATCCACAGTCAGGGGTGGGGTAGTGGTGGCAGCCCCCCCTCCCCTCCCAGAATTGCATGCAGCTTAGCGTAGAAGCGGCATATCTGCGGCTCTGCACCGGACCTTGCGTTTGCTTCTTTGGTTTTCTGGTAGGCATGTCTGAGCTCCTTAACTTTCACACGGCACTGATATGAGTCCCTATTGTGGCCTCTCTCCATCATGCCCTTGGAGAGTTTTTCAAATGTTTTGGCATTTCGTCTTTTGGAATGTAGTTCTCCTAGCATGGAATCCTCTCCCCATAAAGCGATCAGATCCAGTACCTCCCGTACGGTCCATGCTGGTGCTCTTTTTCGATTCTCAGACTGCATGGTTACCTGTGCTGATGAGCTCTGAGTGGTCATCTGTGCTCTCCACGCTGGGCAAACAGGAAATGAAATTCAAAAGTTCACGGGGCTTTTCCTGTCTACCTGGCCAGTGCATCCGAGTTCAGATTGCTGTCCAGAGCGGTCACAATGGTGCACTGTGGGATAGCTCCCAGAGGCCAATACCGTCGAATTTCATCCACACTAACCCTAATTTGAACCGGCAATGTCGATTTCAGCGCTACTCCTCTCGTCGGAGAGGAGTATAGAAATTGATTTTAAGAGCCCTTTATGTCGAAGTAAATGGCTTCGTTGTGTGGACGGGTGCAGGGTTAATTCGATTTAACGCTGCTAAATTCGACCTATACTCATAGTGTAGACCAGGCCAGTGTATCACTGCCAGCTATTGTTCGACTGTTTTAGTGGAGTCTACTGAAATGACTGCAGCATCTTTATAGATTCCCAATCCAGAGGAACCGTATGTAACCATTCATGGCACCACAGGGCCAGTACCCCTTTGTCAACAACATATAAGCCTAATAAACACTGTTTATTGTTATATTTCACATTTTAATTGGCAATATTTTTTTCCCATATACGTTTTTAGTAACATTGGGGTCTCTCTCAGTTTGGTATTTGCAAAAGTTTTCTCATATTCTGAATGTGAGATAACAGCAACTGTGGAGCCTGTGTCCAATTCCATTTTAAGCATTTTTTTCCTGCCACCCAGGTTGTCAACCAGATTTCTGATTGTCATTTTAGCTCACAAAATATCTAGGCTGGATACACTACTCTCACAATCTGTGTCACTACTGCCTGTCTACAGAGTGTACAGTGATATTAATTTGTCTGTATTTTGATTTGGGGTCTCTTCCTGATTTCTCTTAGTGTGACAAACTGCTTGGATCTGATCTTTTTAATTACAGCTTCTGCAATATGCATCTTTAAATTGGCAAGCAGGAATGTGGAACCTTCTTCCACACCGATAACATGTGTTTGTCTGCAGAGGGGACTGGGTCTTGCCTTGGTTAGAGATAGTTTATGCATTCCCACTAAACTTCTGTTTTAGTGCTGGTATGCAATTCTATTGCGCCCCTTGCTATAGTTTCCATTGCTATTCCAATTTCTACTGCGCGGTTAAAGGAAAGATTTTTCTCAGTTAAGAGCCTCTTCTGTATGCTTTCCTTAAGCAGTCAACATAACAATCTGTCTCCTAGAGCCTCATTAAGCCCATCCTTTAAATAACTGTGTTCTGATAATCTTTTAAACTGTGTGCAAAGGCAGAAATAGATTCACCTTTAAGCTGACTCCACTTATGAAACTTGAACCTTTCTGCTACGATCAGGGGCTTGGGTGACAAGTGCTATTGAACAATTTGCATTATCTCTTTAAGGGTTTTGCTGGTTGGCTTCTTTGGGGCAATCAGGCTGTGAATTAAACTGTACATTTTTCCTCCCTTCACACTCAGTAGTGCTACTATGTTTTTTTCTGGGGGAATTTCATTTCCTTCAAAATACTGGTCCCAGGACCAAACCTTGGGACACTCCGCTTGATACCAACTGCCAACTAGACATGGCGCCATTGATCACTAACCGTTGAGCCTGATGATCTAGCCAGTTTTCTATCCACCTTCTAGTCCATTCATCCAGCCCATACTTCTTTAACTTGCTGGCAAGTATACTGTGGGAGACCGTATCAAAAGCTTTCCTAAGTCAAGGAATAACATGTCCACTGCTTTTCCCTCATCCACAGAGTGACAGTGTAATTCAGGAGTGACTGGTCGTAGCACTCATACAGTATAGTTGGAAGTAATTTATGTGCTTTAGGCTGTGTATGAGCAGACCAGAGTGATTACTCTCACAGCGAAGCAGTGTAAAAGGCACCCCAAGTTGGAGAACTGAGTTGACAGAGCTGTACAACAGTCCAGACTCTGGGGAATGTCACACCTGTACTTACACCAGTTGAGGAGGTGGCTGGGTCCTCTGAGGGAAAGGGTTTTCTTTGTAGGGTTTCAAGAGTGATACATGAAAAATTGAGTGAATCTTTAGAAAGTGGGTTAATTGGAGTTCAAAAGTGAATAAATTAACTTGTTGTAGGATCTTAAAAGGGCCGAGGAACCAAAAGTCCAGCTTGCAAGCAGGTGTGTTGGTGTAGAGATGCTCCGTGGAGAGCCATATTTTTACCCTTCTGTATAGGTGGGGCCTTGCTTTTGATGCTGATCCGTGTGCTGTGTATAATCTACTTTTGCCTTTTCCAGGTGCTTCATCTCTTTTTCCTGGGCCTGATAAATCTGCTGAACCAGGTCAGAGGTGGCTGGGTTGGGAGAGGGTGCAGGTAATTGTGGGTGCGTTCCCATAATTGGTTAAAAGGGGGTTCTGACCAGTGTATGCATGATCTGCATTGTAAGCAAACTCTGTGTAAGGGAGAAATGAGGATCAATCATCCTGTTGATGATTAATGTAGCATTGTGGGTACTGTTTGAGAATCTGGTTGGCCTTTTCTGTCTGGCCACTGGACTAGGGATGGTAAGCAGAAGAAAGACATGTGCAGGCTTCTTGTCAGTGGTAGCTTGATCATCAGGTGGAATTTCTGAGCCACACAGAGCATATCAGTCTGAGTATATCTGGTCACGAGCTGCACTGAGAAAGCTGGGAGACTTGAGAATGAGGGTTGGCGACTGGCTGGGGTCTTGTGGGTAGGTAGGCCTTGCCATTTTTGGATCCAGGGTGGTAGGTAATACTGAAATCAAATCACAAGAAAAACAGGGCCCACCGAAGCTACCATGGGTTTAAGGCTTTTGCTGTACATAGATATTCCAGGTTCCTATGGTCAGTGAACACCTGGACTGGGTGATGAACTCCTTCCAGGTAGTGCTGCCATTCTGCAAATGTGTTTTTTATTGCCAGGAGTTCCTTGTCAAGTATTTAGTAGTTTAGCTCTCCATAGTAAGTGCATGGGTGGAACACTTGTTTTCATCCAAATTGCTGGGAAAGGACAGCCCCGATTGCCATGTTGGAGGCATCAGCTTCTATGATGAAGGCTTGTGTGATGTCGGGGTGAACCAATATGGATGCTTAGCCAAAACACTAGAAAATGTACTGAAGAGAAAAATCATGCATTGGCAGGCAGATGGACAGGATGATTTCATAGGCACTTCACTTCTCTAAAATCCTGGGCCCAAATTCTCCTCACACTTACATCTGTATAAATCAGTAGTAAATTCAATGACGTCAATGGAGTTATCCTATATATACACACAGATATAGTGGAGAATATAATTTTGGTCCAACCTTGGCAAGTTTAAAGTAAATATTATCATAATGACAGTTTGTCCAGCAACATAAAATAACAAAAATAATAAATAATAAAACCAAGAGTATAGTTCCTTTAAGGTAAAGATGAGAAGGAGCGTAACAGCATGTGAAAATAACTGGCTCATTCATCTTAGGTTGATCTATTAGCTATGGCATCTACTGATCTCCAGAACACTGTGCATTCTCAAATCAAAAGTAGATAGTCAAATACATTCTCTCTTTTTTTTTTTTTTAGATTTGTTTGGCTTTTTTCTAGCTCAAGGAGAAGTGTGAGTGGAAAAAAAGTCTACATTATTATACAGATGGCTTTCATAAGACAAGAAAAAGACATTTTTCCTGATCATCCATTTTCTGATTTCTGAGCCATTTCCCACCCTACTAAATTGCTTAATACTCCCTGTAGCTAGACCTGTGACCTGGAATCTTTATACAAGATTAATGGGAAAGCAAATGGGAATTAGTATCTGGGCAGGCTGCTGTACAGCTCTTGCTTTTATCTAGCACTCCACCTGTTTTTATACAATTATGCTTTCATTAGTTTCCGATGCCAGCGATCCTAAAAGACCTTCCCATTTCTTCTCTGTATCCTCTCTCCTCCCTTCCTCAATTCTTTCCATCTCCCCTCCCAAAATTATCAAACTCACTCTGCTTGTAACTGACATACTGACAGGAAATTATTACACGTCATTACACTTCTTAAAACACAATTTACCCAGCCTTTGCAAATTATTCACCAGCAAGTGTGAGGGGGTAATGGAAACTGTCTATTCCACTTACAGTTGTCACTCATGCTTTCTTCTGTACAATGAACAATTTATGTGTTCTCTCTCTTTCTTGCTTTCTTTCTCTCAAAAAAGGCTGTGCTTGAAAAACATAAAGCAACTTATCATAGAAAAGGAAAAGAAAACTCTTGTGCAATTTCCCTTATTCTGTGGTGTTGTGAAGAGGATCAGTTTTTTGTTATAGATTCATTAGTCCTCACATATGCATAATGAAGGCTAATGTTTATTTAGCAGGGGCAAACCTTCTGACTTCAGGCCTGCCAATTGCACTAGACACCATTGTAAAAGAAAAGTGATCCTGTATGATTGTAGCACAAGCACAATAACGCAGAATCACCATCATCCCACTCCTTGTCTGGTTCTTTTATTCTTCTTCATAGATAGCTATAGCTAAAGAATGTCTACAATATGTTTTCCCCTGTTGCTACTACTTGTGTTTGTGTAACTCTGAGATATGCTCATTTGTCTTTTGGTTTTGTCTGAAATAGTTTGAACTACTAAATCTTAAAACAAATAGGCTTTGTTTACATAAAAGACTAAGAAACTTAAAAATTAGGGAGAGCTTTCTGCCCGCAATTTTCAACTTAATCATATTGTTTAGCTATCATACATTCTTCTGTCAGATTCATTCTGCCTCAATGGGAGAAGGATGATAAATTGTCTGACTACTAGAGGTAAGGAGAAAGAAATGCTAAGCTTGGGTCTGGGAATTGGTTAAGTACTTTTGCGGAGCTTCAACCTCTCAATTGCTCTCAGCAAGTTGGCCTCCTTGATTTATAAACTGACTTGGTGATTAATGATCTTTTAAGTGGACAAGGCAGGCCAAAGCTTCACAAATTGGACCACTCAAACATGACTACCACTTGTAGGAGAAGAATAACAGGTTTACATTGAGGTAATTGAGAATGCTTCAGAGTAGCTGGCAGTCTGCTTTAACAGACATAAATCAGCTATGCAGCCCATCTATTTTTGACATCAGTCCTTCAGATCAAGACTCCTCAGGTCAGTATGTCACTACAGGACTTTAGTGGAGTTATATATGTGGTAGGTTAGTGCCTCTCCTTTATGCCAGAGAGTGGAAGTACTGGGTAGCTACTGAATGTGTTGTGAAGAGGAAAGAGCAGCATACCTGGGTATCCCACTGTAGCGTCTCAATGTAAAACCTAAGTGTGATTTCAGCTTTGTATGAGTATTAGTGTCAGACAAATGGAGCCTGCCTGATAGATTAGATTCTTAATTACTCTCCCTTACTTATTTATCACAGATTCGTCTCACCCCAGCCATCACCTGGCCTGCCTGCTATTGACTACCTGTTTGTGTGTGTTTCATTCAATTGTCTCTGACCATATTCACCCTACTTCAAGGCTAAATCAGGCTTTTCACTTCCGAGGCTATGTAGAGCTCACATTGTTTTCATGAAGGCTTGAAAATGGAAAACCTCAACTCCTTGTTGCCCACTGGTGATCAATTCAAACAGAGAGAAACATTGACACTAAGTGTTCAGTACACAGCAAATTCTGTGATCCCTTCATTACCTCCAAAATTTGGGTCCTCAAGTGACTACTTAGTTTGTCCGTTTTTAAGGCCAGCCCTGCAGACAAGTGATCCCCCTTAAAGGGGCTAGTGAATTTCCAAGCGACTGTAGTAAGTTGTTGCATCCTGAGAAAAGTCTTTCATGCTGTGCTTATAAGACCGAGGATAAAAATCATTGTAATTTCATGAAGAATATTTATCAAACTCATGATGATAACTGTATTCAGTGATGTTGACAACCAATAAATAAAAAAAAAAGTATAAAACTAACTTCTCCTAAGAACAGAGCTAACAATCCTCCCTAGAGGAAAATTCCAAAATAGTTTCAATCTGCTTTCCCCTCCAGGGAAAACTCCTGTGTATCTGAAAGGGGGAAATCACAAACCTATTTTCTGAAATTCAGTTATAGCAAACTTTGCTGTAAAATTGGTAATATCTTTTCCAGTAGCTTTTCCAAAACAGAGGAGATGCAGCTATAGCAATGTATTATCCCTTGACTCTTGCTTTCTATGGATAACATAATTATTTTAAGTTTCAGAGTAACAGCCGTGTTAGTCTGTATCCGCAAAAAGAAGAACAGGAGTACTTGTGGCACCTTAGAGACTAACAAATTTATTAGAGCATAAGCTTTCGTGGACTACAGCCCACTTTTATTTTAGAGAGTACTATGGCTGTGGGCTTTTATAAAACCTAACACCAAACTGCAGTTTTTCCTGGGAGGACTGGAGACACGGTTCAAAAAAAACAACACTACATGATTCTTTGCAGAGAAACTATCTGGGCTGCTTCCCGGTTCCAAAGAGAGGAAGGACTGCTGGCTGATAGCTAAAGCAGGAGTCTAGGTGTCAAGATACCTAGGTTCTACTCATAGCTCTGCACCCTCTTACACATATAATATGTATATAACTATATCCAACTCACAGAGGTATTATGAAATTTTTTAAATATTTTGTGATCCTCACATGCAGTATGTAAGAGCAAAGATTCATGTGAAAATATAGGCACACATTCTCAGATGACCTAGGAATGTTATTATCCCTGATGAAGTACATAAGTTCATGTTCTAGATGTCAAGCCTGGATTTATGGACACTATTTTAATATCTACTTTTTAAGAGTTTCCTGATTTTAGAAAACGCGGAGGGAAAAAAAGATGTCATGCAGTCAAAGAAACACAACCCTGCTGGCCTTTTTAATGGTGTCTGTTATGCTGGGCAGGCTCTTTGGGAGTGGAAATAACAGTTTTCATATAGAAAATAAGAATTCTTTTAAATTAGCAAATGTGGATGGAGATACTTAAGTTTATGCATAGTCTGTAATTTATCCAAACATGTTTCAGAGTAGCAGCGGTGTTAGTCTGTATCCGCAAAAAGAACAGGAGTACTTGTGGTACCTTAGAGACTAACAAATTTATTTGAGCATAAGCTTTCGTGGGCTACAGCCCAATTCATCGGCCCCAGCCAGAATATGGTAATGGTTGCCCCTGCGAGTCAGCAAGCCATGTAAGGGCATGTTTCTTGCTCATGGGACCCTGGAATCCATCTTGTGCCAGTAATTCTCTGCAAATTGTGCTGTGAGCTTTGTTTTGGGACAGTAAAATTCCAAGCACATGGCAGAGGGTATAAAAGACCCTTGAATCATCTCCTTGTTGCCTCTTTCTTGCTCTGATTCTCTGGAGTGTGGATTTACAACTAAAAGATGCATACTGACTATGGACTGAGGACCTTCCAATCTTTTGGAAGTTACCAGAGACTTTACAAGCCAGCAGTTTATTCTATCACTACTACAAATATGATATAAGACCATTGCCATTATTGTATGTATATTGTCTATTAACCATTTAACTCTCTTCTTCTTTTCTTTAATAATAAACTTTTTAGATTTTAATTAATAAAATATTAGTAGCAGCATGATTATTGGGTAAGATCTGAGTTATACATTGACTTGGTTATGTGGTTGATCTCCTGAGATCAGTAGAACCTTTTGTTTGATTAAACTGGTTTTCAGTAACTACTTATCATAAAGTCTAGTGTGGGGGTGGTGAAACAAGTGCTAGAATGCCCAAGAAAACTGCATTTTTGACTTCTGGTTAGTCAGTGTGGTGAGACAGAAGTTTACTTTTGTTACTGGCTTGGTATATGTTAGGCCTTGTCTACACTAGAGAGTTTTGTCGATGCAAGTTAAGCCAACAATCAAAAACCAGTATAATTACATTGCTTGTGACTGTTCACCCCATGTTCCTTCTAGTGAATTCTAGTAGTGAGAATATGCTATATATAATATTGGGATAGCATGAATATATGAGAGATAGAGGATGAAATTGAAAATACTATTTTAGTGTTGCAATATGAGGCAGACTACATTTGTTCTTCAACCTTAATTTAAATCAATGTCTAATGCTACAAAGAAGTATTATGTGTCATTTCCTAGATAAAAATCTAACCAAACACTGTATTTAAATTAAGCAAATAGGAGGTTTCAGGTAAGTACTTCAAAAATCCCTAAAAAAGGTGAAGTAAGAAGAAATAATAACTAAAATCATTATTATTCAGTGCACATTTTGTTATACCATGTATGGAAGACACTATAGGACTGTACATAGAATAAAGTAGTAAAATATGATTTTATTGTTTGGTATACCTTTCACAGCAGTAATGAAATCCACGATAGCTGTGTGATGATATTTAAAAAAAAAATCAAGGGTAAGAATACCAACAAAATAAAGAAATAGAATTCACTGTGTCCAGTAATTATCAAATAGTAATCTCATTTGTTCAAAGCACCGTATATACTGCAGTAGCCTTAACAGGACTCCTAAGACTGTGTCTGTGTATGTGTCGCCATGCCTCAGTGGGTCACAGCTGAGAATACCAGATATAGGACAAACTGCTGAGAAATAGGGCAGATTCACCCCAAACTGAAGTTTATTCTATCATTAGGCCTTGTCTACATGACACAGTTTTGTTGACAAAAGCCAGCTTTCATTGACAAAACAGCGGAGGTGTACACACTACAATGCTCCTTCTATCAACAAAACTCTCCTGCTTTGCCGACAAAATAAAACCACATCGTTGAGAGGCACAGAGCTTTTTGTGGCAAAGTTATATCGACAAAGTATCAGGGTAGACACTGTGCTTGGTTATGTAGCTATAATTGTGCTCCAGGAGGAGTCCCACAATGCCCATCCTGACCGCTCTGGTCTGCAGTTTGAACTCTTCTGCCCTGCACTCAAGTACACAGGTATCTGCCCCTCCCCCTTTAAAGGCCTGGGAATTTTTGAAATTCCTTGTCCTGTTTCCTTGGCATGGAGAGGTCACATCCCATCTGACCATGGTGGCTGCATGTAACAAACACTCTCCTGCTTGGAGCACACCTGAATGTTTGAATCTGCTGGTACTGTGGGGAGAGGGGGCTGTGCAGTCCCAGCTCCGCTCCAGCCATAGGAACTTCGATACCTACGATCAGACTTCTCCTGGCTTGTTGGACGAGGGCTACGAATGGAACATGCAGCGGTTGCCATGCAAAGATAAAGGAGCTGAGACAAGCATTTCAGAAGGTAATGGAGGCAAACCGTCACTCTGGTGCGGCATCGAAGACGTACCACTTCTATGAGGAGCTGGACAGCAACCTTGGTGGCAACCGCACCTCCACCGCCAAGAGCCCTGTGGATATTTCAGCAGGGCTGCAGGCAACGGATAGTGGACTCAACCCCAAGGACAAAGTCATGGACAAGAATGCTGAGTTGGAGCACACGTCAGGGTTGTCTGGGGCACGGCAAGTCAGGACCTGTTTTCCACTCCAGAGGGGTGTAGCCAGTCCCAGCAGTCCATCTCTGGTGTGCATGTTGCAGGTGAGGTGAGCACTGGTAAGTGATATTTTTGAGTTGATGCTGCTTGGTTATATGAGGTACAGCTGTCCTTTGTTCTTTATATTCTAGATGTGGGTGAAGGGATAGAAACGTACAAGACTAGCTGTGTTTGAGTGTGCTCCACATTCCCTTTTGTAACTAAGCAGTGCAGTAGAAAAGTGTGTTAATGCACACCAAGATCTCATGGAAATCCTCCAAAGAGATCTCTAGGAAACTTTCCTGGACATACTCACCAATCCTCTGCCAAAGGTTCCTTGGCAGAGCTGCTTTGTTCCTTCCCCCATTGTAGGAAACTTTCCCACACCAATCAGCAATCACTTGTGCAAGGACCAAAGCGGCACAGGCAAGCAGCATAGAGACCTAGTCTGAAGCCGCATACATGCAGGAGATGCACCCTTGCATCTTTGCTTACCCCTCGGGAGTGAGATATCAGCTTCATTGACCCGCACCTGTGGGAAATGGTTGCAGAATTTACAATATTGTCCCTAGGTGCCTTAAAAAAACAAATAGACCATTTGCCCCATCTTGAATGCTCCTCTCCCCCACCCCCACCCCCACCCCGGCCAAACTTACCATGTTTAGAGTGTTTGCCAAGATTTGTGCCTACCAAAGGACAGAGAGAAAGTGATTCATATGTTAAAAGATGTGTATTTTACTATAGTGATTCGATGCTGTGCATGAACTAACAATCATGGCTCTGTGTATTGTTTCTTGTGCTTCTGCAGATGTAGCCTTCTGGGGAACCCCTGCACACCAGTGGAGCACCTCCTCCAAGTAAGGAAGCGACCAATGTGGAGCAAGGAGGACATGTTCCAAGAGGGGCTTCAATCCTCAGAGGCTAAAAAAAAAAAAAAAAAAAACCACGAGTGCAGGGAGTAGAGAGAGACTCTGAAGGAAAATTTTAAAATAGAAAGGCAGGACAGAAAGGAGAATGAGGAGCATATTGTAAAGGGCCAGGAGCAGATGATAGAAGTGATGGAGGAGCAAATAGAGGTGCTGAAGTTCCTAATCATGCTCCAGGCAGGACACATGCATGCTTCCCTCCCTGCCCTGCAGCTGATACAGAACTGTTTTCCATGTGTAAGCGGGGGAATGGGCCCGTTATTATGAGGAACTTTCCTGGCTTCTGCACTACCCCGGTGAAATGGGCTAGCGGAAGAATCTGAGTCCCCGCTCCCACTTCCTTTACCCAGAGGCCTCCCTGACCTCGAGGACTCCCCTTCCACTCACCTGTCTGGCAGAGTCCTCATAACCCCAACAAGGCTGGGCCCAGGATTCCTGAGGGGCTCAACCCCCAACCTTGCTGTAGTCACCTAGGTCAGGGGCTAGGGTGTCCCCACTCCGGGGTACTCTCTCTGCACTGGATGCTTTCCTGACCCACTGATCATTACATATGATTTAAAGCAATACCGTTTATTTAATTAACAATTAGTTTAAAAAAGAATAAGAAAAAAAATGGGAAAGGTTAAAGGAAACACATCACCCCGCTCTGTGGCAGGGAACATCACAAACAGTGTCTCTGGAATGTCAGGGCAGTTCACAGTCTGTTTCTTGTAGGTCCCAGGCCTCCTTCTCAGGCCCTGGCTGTGCTGCAGGGATGCTGCGAGTTGGACACTTGCTCTGGCGGTGGCCACACGCCTGTCATGGTTACTATCCCCCTCCAAGTCTGGCCTGCAGAGCCTCTTGGCTGAGGCGTTTCCCTGTGCTGGGCCCACTGCCCGGGGTCCCCCTTGTTCTCCCCAGCTGCTCACCATACCTGGCTCCAGACTGCTCCACTCTGCCTCAGCACTGCTGCTGCTCCTGCTCTGCCTCCAGCTCCCTGGGCTGCTTCTCTGGCCCTTCTGGCTCTGGTTGCTGAAGCTCTGCTCCCAGCAGCTTAGCTTGGGCCCCTGCTCTCTCCTTAGCTCAGCCCCACTCTGTCTGTCCCAGGCAATTCCAGCTCACATGGAGGACGGAACCCCCCCTGGCCTCCTGACTCCTTGATTAGCCTACCCGTCCTGTCAATCAGGCTGACCTGGAGCGTTGGCCTCTCCCCATTGCCCCTGGGGACTGTCAGTCTCAGGGTCCTGATTTCCCATTGACCCTTCCCCTTTTGGTACTGGGGGCTAGCCAACCAAAACACCCCCACTGAATGTTAGTAAGGGGAAAACAGTCCCCTTACACATGCCCTCCCCAACTCCTTCCACACATTCCTTGCAACTTCCCGGCCTGTCTCGCTACCCCGTTTACTCCACCCCTTCAGACAGCTTCCAAAATGATAGACTTACACACAGCTATGAAAGCCTACACTGCCCTGCACTCTTATCTCCCTTCCCACCAAGTCTTTTGTGTGTGTTGTTAATCGATATTTAATAAAAACAAACTCTCTGATAAGATAAGCAATCTTGATTTGTCTCTGACATATGGTGGTTGCTGCTGGTAGTTATACATAGTATCAGTTTGATCATTTGTTGACTGCAAATCCTGGTCAGGAATCATCACAATTTTCATGCAGGGTGGCAAGTTAACAAATCATGGAAGAGTGCTGTATAGAAAAACACGTTACTGGTGATCATTGTCAAAATGTTGCCTCAAAACCTCCCTGATTCAAATAGCTCCCCATACCCTGTTGTACCCCATTAATAGCCCTGACATCTGGCTGCACAAATTCAGCAGCCAGGTGATCTGTCTCCACGCTCCATCCTGGGGGAAACTTTTCACCCTTAGCCTTACAAATATGATGTAGTGTGCAGCAGGCTGCTATGATCACAGGAATATACATGCCATCCATCGCCCCACTGCAATTAGGGAATCCTAAGGCCATAAATCCATCCAATATTCCACACAGATTGCCAAGAGTCACAGTCCTTTGTAGCAGGATGTGATTAATGGTCCTGCACACTTGCGTTACCGCAGCCCAAATGGTTGACTTAACAGATTAGCTACTCACCGGCAACAGTCTGGAGTCACCAGCTTCAACCTATACTGATTGCCACAAGCTTTGCCACCAAGAGGGCAGCTCTCATTTTGGTGTCCTTGCGCTGCACTGCTGGGGCAAGCTCCGCACACCCAGATGGTGGCTTTCTGTATCCAAAAGTTCTACAGCCGCTGCTCATCATCCCAGACCTGTGTAACGATGCAATCCCACTACTCAGTTGTTGTTTCATGAGCCCCAATGCAACGGTCCATCATGTTCAGCTGCTCCTTGAATGCCAAAAGTAATCTGGTGTTGTTTCTTTCCATTGCACACAGCAGCTCAGACAACTCTGATTTCTGTTCAGATTGGATGCTTATGATATGCTGCAAGACCATCCGCAATGTGTTCATAACAGTGATCAGAACAGTAGAGAGCATTGCGGGATCCATCCTTTCGTACAGAGATGGTGGGCACACAGTAAACAGGGGCCATTGAAAAACTAAACACAGTCGGAAGCCCATGGAATGCTGGGAAGAAAAGAACTGCATCGGGGACGTTGAGCTTACACCAATGATGCACTGCAATCCACTGCATCTTCCCGCAACACCTAGCTGCAGAAGGTGGCAAGTAGAACAGTGGGATAGCTACCCATAGTGCTCTCCTATCTCTGTCGGTGCTAGAGCACCAACAGTGGACATGTTCTGTCTCCTATTTGCTTAATTTAAATACAGGGTTTGGTTAGATTTATATCTAGGAAGTGACACATAATACTTCTTTGTAGCATTAAACATTGATTAAATTAAGGTTGCAAAACAAATGTAGTCTCCCTCATATTGCAACACTGAAAATACTATTTTAATTTCATCCTCTATCTCTCATATATCCATGCTATCCCAATATTATATATAGCATATATTAGCATACTCTTGCTACTAGAATTCATTCTATATTCTATTATTTAAGCTTATTATAAAATAAAATTAATTTTCTACAGTAAGGTTTATTTATTATTGTATAGTTGTCAGACTTCAAAAGTTTATTTCATTTTGAAGAATTCTACTTGTTCAAGGGTATATTCCCCATACTTAAAACATGTAATAGGAGTTGAAAAGGTAATTATGATTTCGCTCTCTACCTCATAGAGAATGCACCCATGACACAGTATCAGATCTACAGCTTCTCCCATATCCATTAGGCCAGTAACCCTGTCAAATAAAGAAATCAGGTGGGTCTGGCATTATTTGTTCCTGACAAATCCCTATGAATTCATTATTCTCTAGGGTCTAGATTCCCAAAATGTCCACTTTAGGCACCTAAATCCCAGGATCAGGCCCCACTGGGATACACAAAACACGCACTTAGCTGCCTCCTAATCCGGTAGGTGTCTAAACTCAACTCAGCACATACATTTTTGTAATAGAAGTTGCTTAGCATGTCTACCTCTGAACGTGCACACTGCAGCCCCAAAGCTATGGATAAATCAGGGTTAGATGTTCTTCCTTGTCTGTCGTGCCTGATCTAGTAAGCATGCTCAAAACTTGCCTACTGGATTGGTTCCCCATAGTCAAGTTCACACAAGATCATAGAATCATAGAAGATTAGGGTTGGAAGAGACCTCAGGAGGTCATCTAGTCCAACCCCCTGCTCAAAGCAGGACCAACACCAACTAAATCATCCCAGCCAGGGCTTTGTCAAGCCAGGCCTTAAAAACCTCTAAGGATGGAGAGTCTACCACCTCCCTAGCTAACCCATTTCAGTGCTTCACCACCCTCCTAGTGAAATAGCGTTTCCTAATATCCAACCTAGACCTCCCCTTCTGCAACTTGAGACCATTGCTCCTTGTTCTGTTAAGGCCAGGAGGAGCTCTCTCATACCTTTTAGGCCAGTGGTTAGCACACCAGGGTGGTGGGAGGTTCCTGGTCCTCCTCCACCTAAGGGGAAAAAGATATTTGGACAGGGATCTGACACCTCTCAGGGCATACCCTAGCCTAGGTTATAGGATATTCTGAGATTGGGATTCCTTGGTCTTTTCTGTTGAAGCAGTTCCAATGTGGATACATAATTTAAAAAGTAATTGAGCCAGAGAGCAAAAGAGAGAACAAGCATGAGAATGACTGAATCTTGATGGTTAAAGTACTTACATGGGAGATCTGGAGACCCAGGATCCAGGCCTCTGCTCTAATTACTCTTTATTCACAGTGGAACAGCTTAAACAGGAAAGACTAAGAACACCCCATAAAATGGCATGGTAAACTATATTAGGTGGCACCACATGTAACCTATCTGAGTATATAACTGCTATTGATGGCAGTGCATTACAGGATCATATGGAGGACACATCTCTGGTATCTCTCTCTATAATGTACTTGAGAGACACAACATGTTGAAGTGTTGTCGAGAAACGAAGTGCACTTTTGCTTATTTTGGTATTTCAGAGCAACTAATGACATACAACAGATCACAATTCACAGTGTAGGTAATTCCAAACAAATTATGATTTTGATCATATTATTAGCAGGCTACATTACCAGAAGTGAACGGAGAGACTGAAGGAACTGTACAGACAGCCAAGAAAATCCTACAATAGAAAGGTCCATTCTTTGCTCTTCTAAGCTACAGATCAACACGGATAATAGCTACTGGATATAGTCCAGCAGGACTCCTGATGGAAAGTCAACTCAGAACTACCATTCCAACTTTGGAAAAGAACCTATCTCCAAAGTGGCCCGACATGAAGAGAGTAGCCAAATTGGATAAAAAGACAAAAAGAGCTTTATGAATACTTTTGTAACAGACGTCACTCAGAGAATTGCTGGGTCTAGAACCTGGTGGCCATGACTGGGTCAAACTGCATGGACAAAAAGGGACAGAGAACACCTCTTGTAAAGAAAAAAAATCATTGGCCAGATCATATGTGAACGAGACTTATAGTGGACAGCTCAACAAAAAACATTGATATCTTCAGTTTGTTCTCAGAATGAACAATTATCAGAGCAAACTCTGAAGATGACTCAACGATTCCAAACTGACCTGAAATTATCATTGCAACTAATGTACAGCCTGATGACCAAATTGTTACATGTTCATGTGATTAGAAAACTAGTATGACTCAGACTGCTTAACAGACTATGTACTGAACTTTAAAGATAGCATAATAGTGTACATTTTGTAAAATTTTGTAAATGGTAAATTATATATAATTTTCTAACACAAATGGTTGCAAGTCTAATTATTTTTGACCTCATTATGATGGAACCAGATGAATTAATCACTGGACTGGAAGTTGGTGGTCTGGAGACTAGGGATCATGATCTAATAATTCATTATGGGGAAATAGAAGACAGTAATATATATATACTTGGTGCTTCAAAAGGGCTAATTTCCAAAAGATGAGGAAAATCATAAGTGAATTTGAGAGAAAACATTTAGATTGAAACTGTGAATGAAAATTGGGAGTTCTTTAAGGAGAGTTTAATAGGAGACCAAAAAGCCACAATTCCACAACCAAGAAAGAGGACGACTTTGCAGAAAAGTCCATCCTGGTTCATTGGTGAAGTGGAGGCAGCAATTAAAAATGAAAGAGCATTATATAACAAATAGAAAAAAGGAAACAACATAGTAATCAATATAAATTAGAAGGTATGAAGTGTAGAAAATTGATAAAAGAAACCAAAAATAAAAGAGAAAAATCTATGGTTGGCAGGACTAAGGACAATAAGGAGTTTTCACTCCTGTTTGTAATAAGAACAAAAGAAATCCTCGAAATGGTATATGTGCATTAGTAGATGGCGATAGTAAAACAGTTGAAAATGATACAGAAAAGGCAGAAGTGTTCAATATATATTTCTGCTCTGTATTTGAAAGAAGCAGGATTATGTGCTTGTTTCACACGAGGATGATGAAGTACTTTCTAGTCCATTAGTAACCAAGAAGGATTTTAGACACCTAGGGATAAATCTTTTTAAATCATGTCTGGACAACTTCCACCCAAGAGTCCATGAAGATCTGTCTGAGATCTCTGGCCTGCTTATGTTATTTTTTAATAAGTTTTGAAATACCGGGGAAATTCCAGAACACTGGAAGACTGCCAACATTATGCCAATGTTCAAAAAGGGAAGTGGGATGGCTGAGGTAACTGTGATTAGCCTGACATCAGTCCCAGACAAAATAATGGTAAAACTGATGTGTGATTTAAAAAACAAAAAGAAGGAAAAACAAAAAAAAAGATGTGATTATAGTTGATGTTATTTGTCATGGTTTTATGGGAAATAGATATTGTCAAACAAACCTGATTTCATTTTTTGATGAGATCCCAAGTTTGGTTGATAAGAGTAACTGCATAAATGTAATAAACTTTTGCATGGTATTTGACTTATTTCCTCATGAAACACTGATTAAAAAATTAGCACTATAAAATATTTAAAAAGCACAATTTAAATGGATTGTGAACTGGGTAAGTGACTGATCTGAAAATGTCAGTCTGGAACCATTGTCGAATAGGGGTTCTGCAAGGACTGGCTAGGCTTGACATTATTCAACATTTTCATAATATATGGAGATATACCTATCTCATAAAGCTGTAAGGGACCCTGAAAGGTCATCAAGTCCAGCCCCTTACCTTCACTAGGAGGACCAAGTACTGATTTTGCTCCAGATCCCTGGGTGGCCCCTTCAGGGATTGAATTCACAATCCTGGGTTTAGTAAGCCAATGCTCAAACCATTGAGCTATCCCTCCCCCCTGGGTGGCCCCTTCAGGGATTGAATTCACAATCCTGGGCTTAGTAAGCCAATGCTCAAACCACTGAGCTATCCCTCCCCCCTGGAATTTCCCTGGTATTTCAAAACTTATTAAAAAATAACATAAGCAGTGATCTGGAAATAATAAAATCACTGATGATAAAATTTGTGGATGACACAAAGATTGGTGATGTGGTAAACAATGGTGAGGACAGCGCCTCTATAACTGACATCTGGATCACTTGGTAAGATGGGCATAATCAAACAAAATGTGTTTAAATACAATTAAATGCAAAGATATACATCTAGGAACAAGGAACATAGGCCAGACTTCCAGAACAGAAGATTATATCTTGGAAAGAAGTGACTCTAAGAAGGATCTAGAAGTCATAATAGACAAGCAATTCAACATGAGCTCCCAAGACAATGTTGTGGCAAAATGTGCTAATTCAATCTTTGGATATGTAAACAGGGGAGTAGAAGTAGGAAGGTGATTTTACCTATGTATATGGCACGGGTGAGACGGATACTGGAATACTGCATTCAGTCCTGGTGTCCACATAAAAAAAAAAATTAAATGGAGAGGATACAGAAAAGAATAACCAAAATTATTCAAGGACTGGAGAAAATGCCTTATAGTGGAAGAGCTCAATCTGTATATTTTATCTAAAAGATGATTTAGGTAAATTGATTACAGTATATAAGTAATTTCATTAGGAGAAAAGTTGTTTTACTACAAACAGGGATAACTAGGTGAAATTTAATGACCTGTGTTATATAAGAGGTCAGGTCCCTTCTGGCCTTAAACTCTGTGAATTTATTAACCATATACTGTAGGATACACAGCATATCTCACTGGTAATCTCTCTCATTAATGGTCCCAGACATTCTCCACTCACTTTCATAAATGAAGAGGGGCACAGGTTCAATTTGCATATACTGGGACAGGGACCCTCACTGCTTTCAGACATTGAGACATTTTGCTTGTGATAGTGGTCTAAACTGAATCAGGGAGTTATAGTAAAAAAAGGCCACTATTCTGCATTTTTATGTGAAATCCAAACCTGCCTTTCTTTCTACAGTAAATGTTTTACTCTTCAGCTGGGTATTAAAATGAATATTTCTTTGTAAAAGTTGGCCTTGGCATTAGGAATCCTGAATGTAATGCCAGACTCTAGCTTCCTGCATTATAGTGTAATGCCAGGAAAGCCCTTCTTTATAAATAATATACAATACAACACTGAATTTTTTGTTTATCAGAATGGCCTCCACGGGCTATTCGCAAACCTTTCTTTTTCCATTCTATTTCTTTCAGATAATTTGCAGGCTTCATAAATACATAGCCCAGTACTATATATTGAAAAACAAGTCAGCATATGCAAGAACAATAGTTATATGTTATTGCACAAAAATCCAACTGTTTGGTGCAACTGACTTCTAGGTTTTTTTTACAACCATTTATTAGGATTGCACAGCTGCAGCAGACAGAATGTGCTCAGAAAAGCTGCTTCAATTTCATGGCAAAAGTTTATTTTGCTATGGGTTGTTTCATCTCCAACCAGTTGCAATATTGATTTCTCTCAGTGGATTAATTATCAGTGGCAGTTTTGGTCTTCCTTGCAATGGTCGGAAGGAAAAATGATGTTTTCATTTCAAGGAGGCCTATTGACAATTGTGCTTGGGCTTCCCTTGGGTCCTAGAGTCAATGAAGTTAGAAGATCCATGTCATGGAAGTATTGTGCATGAAATTATTTATCTTATCTATAAATGTAAAATTTTGTGTAGGCCATGGTGCTGTTCAATTTGTAAAATTGTCTTCATATGGTTTTCTGATGATACTATAATTGCAAAAGCAGCATTGAAGTCAGAAAAAATGTAAAATGGTCAGATCATATACAAATAGAAGTATGAGTTATTTATGGTAATAACCCTTTATGTGTACAGCAACGCTTAGTTTGAACAGAGAGGCTCCCAATTAAGGTCACTAAATAGAACTTGCAAATTATATATACCTGTTGCCTAAGCCATAGATATAATAGTTTTGTAAAACCAAAATTTCCTTGTTTTAATCTTAAATGAGGGGGAGGAGGAGGAGGAGAGATTCTTTGCTTTTACCTATCTACTGAACCTTTGAAAAAAATGATTGCTAAATGTATTTTATAATGTATAATGGCTCTCTACAGTTTTGTTTCAAGTTTCTTCCTACCCCAAGAAAGTACTAACAGTATCGCGCAACGACAGGGATACAGGCTACTATGGTTATAATTTTTTTAACGGGTTATTTAGATGTCTAAATATGGATTTGGGAGGTATCTGTATTTGAAAATCTTGGTTTCAGAGTCCAAGGCTGATGAGGCATGTTTTGAAAAAATAATATAAGATTAGCATTCACTATCCTCAATGTGAAATAAGGGATACAAGTAAATTGAATATTTGAGTCTTTTAAATCTAGACTAATAAATTTCCCTAGATTACATTGAAAGTTAATTGGATTGCACAGGTGTTACACAGGCCATCTTTCTTACTGGTGATGATGCATGAGGAGAGACTGCAACCTGACTTTCAGAGCACAGGCTAACACTGTACATCTGTTAGTAAGAAAAAAATCATGTAAAAAGAGCTAATTTCATAAGGCAATGAAGAATAGATATGAAAACCCCACAGTGACATTCTCAGAATCACTCGCGTTTATTCTGTAAGTGTAAAGAGTTCACTAATGTCTACATCAGCTGTTTGGTTGACTTATTTAGGGATAACAAGGAAGGAAGAAATCAGTTGCATATAGAAAGGTCATATCTTCCGCCTCTCCAGTCTTAATGAGCTTTGCAAGATGACTTTTTTCTAATCACCACAGTGAGAGGCATTACTAGAGCCAAAATAGACATCAGAGGTTACAAAGGACAAGCTAGCCTAAGAGGACTTATTTTAAATAAAATGAAAATTGATCAGGTGGGTAACTGATATAAAGACAGCCTTTCATCATTGACTTCATTGGAGCTAGACCAATTTACACCCGCTGAGGATCTAACCCCAATATGTGCATAACTAGCATAGCATTTAGAGTCCCTGCCTTTTTGGGGGGCAATTAGAGATTTTGGATACAATAACTAGAGTGTAGTCTATAGTATAATTACAGGGTAGTTAGTTACATTGTTGTACTATTTTTTAACTACATATAATTGCCACTAATTCTCAACAGCTGAATAAACTGTCCTACAATTTTACATGCATTCAACACAAACATAATTAACTAAGCTGTTGAGAGCCAGGATGTGGTGAAAGCTCCCAGCAAATGGGATTTTTTAAAAAAATGCAAATGAACTATAACTACAGTTCCCAGGAGTCTCCATTACTTGTCTAGGCACATGCACTGTGCTGTTTGAAGAAGGTCTAGAACACCAAAGAGGGAAGAAGCTTCACTTTTGAAAATGCTTTGTGGAAGCAAATTCCTTACCACTGCTGGGCATGCTCCAACTGGAACCACAGTATAAAAGGGAGCAGCCCAGCCCACTCTACCATGACTGCTGAGGAGAAAGGACACGCATTGCAGGCTCCTGTCTAGGAGGTATTGGAGCCCCAGTCCGCAGAGGCTAGGCACGCCGAGACTCGGATGAATATTTGGCTGGCCATGGAAGCCCATGAGGAGGAGGAGTGGTCAGGAGCTTTGCCTGCTGACTATCTCAGAGGACCAGAGGGCCTGCAGACTATTGAGCAGGTAGACAGGGTAGGAAGTGGCCCAGGGGAACCAGACATTGGTCTGGTTGTGGAACCAGGAACTGAGTCCGCATGTTTCAAACAGATCCCCATTGACCCACTGGTGACAGGGCCCTGGGCTGGGACCTGGTGGAGTAGGCTGGGCCTGCATTCCCCTATCCTGGCTGCCAACCCACTCCTGGGTGGTGGCCCACCCTGCTTTGCCACTAGGCTACACTGTCTGGTGCAGAAGGACAGTCCTACTGACTCTGGCTGCTAGGCCATATTGCCTAAGGCAGAAGGGCAGCCCTATTTGACACTGGCTACTAGGCCATGCTGCCCTTCACAGAAAGGCGGCCTATTGACTTTGCCACTAGGCCATAATGCCCCCACCCCAAAGGAGTGATGAGATATACCTCTCCCATAACAGCCTGCATCAGTTTCCCTTTCATTTGCCTATAGAAAGGAAAAGTCTCTAAGTCCAATTCAAAGGCCCACCTCTCTGCATAATTTATTCATGTACACATACAATAACCTGCTGAACCCTCGTAATAAAATCACAATGTGCAACAATACTATCACAGCAGTTTTCCAGGCCCCCTCCAGGAACATAATTTCCAGGTTGTCCCCTTCCCCCAAGAATCAATCTTCATTCTGTTCACAGTTCCATTTGCCCCTGTTCTAGGGCTCCACTTTCTAGGTCATACACTGACCAGTTACCAGAGTCGCTTCCTCCAGACTCTGCCCTCAAGCCAGGTCTCCCACAAGAGAGCACCCCACAGTGTTCAACTCCCAACTGAGTCCTACAGAGGCGCCCCTCCCCCAGCCACAACCCAGCCCAGCTCCAGACCTGCCGCAGCCTGGGAAGAGGTGCCCAACCGAGCCTGGCCCTGCCACGGACAGGGGGAGAGGCGCCCCTTCCCCATCCCCAACTTAGCCCGGCCTGGACCTGCTGCAGATGGGGAAGAGGTGCCTCTCCCCTGCCCCAAACCAGCCCCGACCCAGATCTGCCATGGTGGGGAGAGGCACCTCTCCCTTGCAGTCCAGGTGCTGCTGTGAGGAGAGAGCTGGAGGGAGTCCTCTCTCCCTGCTGTAGCCCCATGGCAATCTGCACCATAAACTCCTCATCCCCACCCCAGAGCTGGCACTCCCAGCTGGAACCCTCACCTCTGTCCCCAACCCTCTGCCCCTGCCCTGTGTCCCCTCCCATACGCTGAACCCCTCGGCCACACCCCTGCCACATGGATTTTGTTATGTGCACCACTATGAAGGTGATGTGTCGCACATCATCTCCATATTAATGCACATAACAAAATTCATTCCGCACATGTGTGGGGAAAAATTAGAGGGAACACTGCTCCACAGTCACCAGAGTCAACATTCTTGTTTCTGGGCTCAGCTTCGCACAGACCCTCCACTCAGGCCTACTACAAGAGGGTTCCCCTCAGCATTCCACCCACCCAGACCTCCCTGCCTGTGAGTCCTACCTCTGCTAACAACTTTATTCAACTTCTGTTCTTTACAATAGCTCTTGGTACCAGCTTCCACCTCTCTCTCTCTCAGGTCTTCTGTAGCTCTCTCTCAGTAGCCCTTGCCAACTCTTTCTCATGGCTTCCTGTCCCTCTCTTTATATGGAACAGGTGCCTTCTCTTAAAGCCCAATTGAGAGGCAGCTGACTAGTCACAAGTGCACTGGCCTCCTCCCTATTAAAGGGGCTAGTCACTCTCTGACAGGTTCACTGCAAAATACAGTACACTTTCAAGGGACCCCATATAATGGGGTTACATATGGAAGTCCAGGAAAGTACACATTATACTTGAAATTGAAGTATCTACCTGACAATTCCATGTAACTACATGAGATTGCAGTGGAAGGCAATTGGAAGGTACGCCATAAAGCAAGATCAGCCAAATAGTTAAATTTCTGACTTTTGGATTTTCTAATGTATCAAAAACTGTAATGTCATTGTAATTAGAATACGGTTTCCACACAGTTATTGTACCAGGATTCTAAAAAATACCCAGATAAGACTAAAGGGACAATACTAAGTAATGAAGACACTGAGTACAACTTCTGGTTATATGAATTAACGGAATTACTTGTACCAAAAATTAGAACCATACTGTAACTATACTATAATTAATATACCTGTATTATGAATTGTATCTGAGATTTTAATGCCTAACTGAGGTTGTACAGAAAAGATTGTTAATATTCCCCTGCTTTGCACAGGGGGTTGGACTAGATGACCTCCTCAGGTCTCTTCCAACCCTAATCTTCTATGATTCTATGATTCTCTACTTTAAAAACTGAGACCCAGTTTGGAAATATTTGTTTTTTGATGTATCTGTAAAAATGAAAGACAAAGCATCTGAAGATTTTCTGATATTCAATGAGATTGAAACTCACCCCAGTGCAGAGGACACACTCAAGGTCTTCCTTAGCTTTTAAGCCCTATGATGGGGTTCTGCACTCTGCATGAAGTAGCTGCACACGACTTACAATGGCAGGAAACAGAAGCAGGCCAGAGGAAACACCATGGGAAACCTAATTACTTGGAACCAGTGATCCTACCATCCAATGAAAATAGTGTGGAGGAACTGTGGTTGATATTTTAACACGTAAACTGGAATGGCGGTTGCAAGAGGACTTGTGCTGCACCCATGCATTCTGGCCCAGGTTGGAGGGATGGATTTCACATTCGCAACCCCTCTTCTGGACTCCATGTATATAAAGTCCAGTAATAGTCTGGCTTTATGCAGGTGAAGTGAATTTCACCCAAAATTATTTGCACATTCCATCTGACTGTGGGTAACAGTTTTTCTAGTCCTATTCTGTCCTCATGTGTAACTGAAGGGTGCTTTAAAATATTAATAAATATAGTCATAGTCATTATTGTCTTAACCCTTTGGTATGAAGAGATTGCTATAAAATGTACTGAATTAATCTAAAATGGCTTCTGAGTCTCCAGTCACTTTGTTCTCTGCATTAATAATACTGGGAATAATCTTGCTTGACTTGCAAGATTGAATATGAGTAGCTAATAGCTTTTGAATCAAGAGTGCCTTTCAAGGGTGCCTCCAAGTAGCCTCCAAAACTATGTGTGTGTGTGTGCAATTTGTCTTATCCAAATTGGTGCATATTCAGAAACCCATATACTTGTACAAGCAGCATTTTTACTCACAATTCATGTAGATTGCTAACTACCTACTCAAATATGCAAAAGTAGTTTAAACATTGGTGAATCATAGAATATCAGGGTTGCAAGGGACCTCAGGAGGTCATCTAGTCCAACCCCTTGCTCAAAGCAGGCCCAATTCTTCTTCCACATGAAAAAAATTGTACACAAGGAAATTGCCTATGCAATTTTACAAGCTACTTTTGCAAATTTGGCACTTATTGTCTAAATTGCACCCGAGTGAGGTTTTTTGGCTCTTCTTTTGTTTTTGATGTCCTGCTATTTTCTATACTGCTCCTTCTGGCTCCAATGTTTCTTCAGAATAGTATTAGGTTAAAGACCACACACTGGGACACTCACTTTGCCTCCCTTGGTCCCTGTCACATCGCTGGGGAGAAAAACTGCTCAGAGGAACCAGCCAGACACTCCAGCTGGCAGGAGGACTAGCAGTCAAAGCAAGCACTGCTGCACGGAGGGGGGAGGGAGTAAAATGGGGCCCAGCTTGGGCCACTCTTCTGCCCAGAACCCCTCCCCCTCAATCTAGAACTGTGCAGGAGAGGCCCATACACACCCTGGAAACACTATGAGCAGCTGCAGAATCAGTCCTTACAAGAACCTTCAGAAAAATGCATGTAGTTTTCACTGGATTTTCTCTGCCCTTGCCTATTTGTGCAAACTCTCTGCCTGCCTCACAGTCTCTTCTCCTCAGATTCACTCCATATCTGCCAATGATACCCTCTTCTCTCCTTCACTTTTCTTTCCATTTAGCTGATCCTCTCCTAACTAAATCCACTCCCCACAAACCCCACACAATTGCACAATTGTGGAACTAACATCATTTGCCACCATCACATTTTTCACTGTGCTTGTGTAGTTGTTCCCCTTCCCCCACCCTATATCTGTGCTGTCTATTTAGATTTTAAGCTCTTCGAGGTAGGGACCATCTACTACTGCATGTTTCTACAGTTCCTCACACAATGAGTCCCGGTTCTTGGTTGGTTCTTAGGCACTACTATAATAAACCTGATTAATAACAACAAATAGTAATAAGGTTGTCCTCGACTGTATACATTTCCATTGCACATTGTTTCTGTTGATGTTGTTTCATAACATAGAATTTTAAAATATTCACTACAGCATGCATGCACTACTTCATATTTTTAGTTCAATTGTCCCTCCTCTGAGGCTGAGCCAAGCAGGGCAACAGCGGAGTTGCAATAACCAAGGTAGGGTTAGGAAAGGCATTGTGCCTTTGAAAAAGTTTAATATCTTTTGGGTGCTTGTGAGGGAGGCAAGGGGAAGAGAGAAAGAGACCTTGCTGCAGTACAACATTCCCCTGGTGTATTCCTTTTGGCATAGCCCTGACACCCCATCTAAGAACTGCTAGTGTAGTTAGCAGCCCTCTCCCTTGCATTCCCTAAGGGTATGTTTACATGGGAGCTGCAATGTTGTAATTTCCAGCTCAAGGAGACATACTACTCTAGCTCAGATCAAGCTAATGTGCTAAAAATAAAAATGTAGCCACGGTGGCCTAAGCAAGGCTACCCACACGAGTACTTATTTATCGTCCCCGATTAGATAGTACTGAAGGTGGCTAACCCGTCCCACTGCTCATGCCACTGCACTGCTGTTATTATTATTATGTTAGCTCACTCTGAACTAGCACAGATATTTCTCCTCAAGCTGGAAATTATATACCTTCCAGCTCCAGTGCAGGCATATTCTAAGTGCGTACACCCAACTATGACTGCCCTTGATTGTGTGCACTGTGGGTGGGGTGGGGAGAAGGGTTCCCTGCCCCTCTTCCTATCCATCCCCCCAGCACAAAACGTATCTATGAAGCAAGGCACAAAATTTAGCTCTTTGTCTCATTTTCCCCTCCCCACTTACTGACTGCACAGTCTGCAGAGACTGCTCCCTTGAAGAGCCAATATATTGTTAGGCTGCACACTCAGTACATTGTTCCCAAGTGTGCTAAATGGAAGTGTGTGAAATACAGACAATTGTTTTTCAGAAGCACCAAATCTGATGAGTTTCAGATTTAATCAAAAATCAAAACTGCTATCATTCTGACTACACTACAAGCACTATAGTGGCAGCACTGCAGCTATGCTACTGTACCACTGTAGAGTAGACACTGACTACAGCAACAGAAGTGGTGTTTCCATCACTGTAGTAAATCCACCCCCTTGAGAGGTGATAGCTAGGTCAACAGAAGAATCTTCCATCAGTCTAGCTGAGTCTACACTGGGGGTTAGGTTGACCTAACTACATCACACAGGGTTTGAAATTTTTCACAGTCCTGAGCAATGTAGCTAGGTCAACCTACATTTTAGGTGTAGACATTTTAGGTTCTAGAGTAGCAGTCGTGTTAGTCTGTATCCACAAAAAGAACAAGAATACTTGTGGCACTTTTGAGACTAATAAATTTGTTAGTCTCTAAAGTGCTACAAATACTCTTGTTCATTTTAGGTTCTGTTGACCTAGCTATCACCTCTCAAGGGGGTGGATTTACTACAGTGATGGAAAGACCACTTCTGTTGCTGTAGTCAGTGTCTATTCTACAGTGGTACAGCAGCATAACACAAAAAAGGGCATTTTAATGAAAAAAATCCATCTTTAAAAACACAAAACAAAGAAAAGAAAAGTGAACTCACAGTATTGTTGGGATGCCGCAGAATCCTGTGTTTATATTTGAGTTTATAAACCCTGCTAGGGAAGGTTGGCAGTATAGGCAGTTAGCCCTACTAGTGCCTGACTAATTTAACCAGTTAAAGTTGAGCGAGGTAATATCTTTTATTGGGGATTGTCCTGCTTTGAGCAGGGGGTTCATAGACTCATAGACATTAAGGTCAGAAGGGACCATTATGATCATCTGGTCTGACCCCCTGCATGCTGCAGGCCGCAAGACCCTTCCCTGGACTCTACCGTTGAAGTCCCCAATCCTGTGTTTTAGTGACTTCAATCGGCTGAGACCCTCCTGCTAGTGATCCCTGCCCCATGCTGCGGAGGAAGGCGAAAAACCTCCAGAGGCTCAGCCAATCTACCCTGGAGGAAAATTCCTTCCCGACCCCAAATATGGCGATCAGTAATACCCCGAGCATATAGGCAAGAGTCTCTAGCCTGACCCTTGTTGGCCATTATGCTGTTCATGTACCATTGCTTGGTTTTCCTTGGCTACTATGTTTTATCATTAAACCATTCCCTCCATAAACTCATCCAACTTAATCTTAAAACCAGACAGGTCCGTCGCCCCCACCGTTTCCCTCGGAAGGCCGTTCCAATATTTCACCCCTCTGATGGTCAGAAACCTTCGTCTAATTTCAAGCCTAAACTTCCCCCCGGCCAGTTTGTATCCATTCGTTCTCGTGTCCACATTAGTACTAAACTGGAATAATTCCTCTCCCTCCCTTGTATTAACCCCTCTGATATATTTAAACATAGCAATCATATCCCCCCTCAGCCTTCGCTTTGTCAGACTAAACAACCCAAGCTCCTCTAATCTCTTTTCATACGACAGGTTTTCCATTCCTCTGATCATCTTAGTCGCCCTTCTCTGCACCCGTTCCAGTTTGAGTTCATCTTTTTTAAACATGGGAGACCAGAACTGCACACAGTACTCCAAATGAGGTCTCACCAGCGCCTTATACAACGGAAGCAGGACCTCCCTATCTCTACTAGATATACCTCGCCTAATACATCCCAAGACCGCATTGGCTTTTTTCACCGCCACGTCACATTGCCGACTCATAGTCATCCTGCGGTCCACAAGGACCCCTAGGTCCTTCTCCTCTTCCGTTACTTCTAACCAATGCGTCCCCATCTTGTAACTAAAATTGTTATTATTCGTCCCCAAGTGCATCACCTTACACTTTTTACTATTAAATTTCATCCTATTTCTGATACTCCAATTCACAAGCTCATTCAAGTCTCCCTGCAGAGTATCCCTATCCTCCTCCGAGTTTGCAACTCCTCCCACCTTCGTATCATCCGCAAACTTTATCAGCCCACTCTTGCAATCGGTCCCGAGGTCAGTTATAAATAGATTAAATAAGATGGGTCCCAAAACCAAACCTTGAGGCACTCCACTAGTAACCTCCCTCCAACCCGACAATTCACCCTTTAATACGACCCGCTGCATTCTCCCCATTAACCAATTCCCTATCCACCTCTGGATTTTCATATCGATCCCCATGTTTTTCATTTTAACCAATAGTTCCTCATGGGGTACTGTATCAAACGCTTTACTGATGACCTCCTGAGGTCCCTTCCAACCCTGATATTCTATTCTATGATCTGTTGGTGAGAGAGACAAGCTTTCGAGCAACACAGAACTCCTCTTGATCCCATAAAAAAATATTACCTCACCGACCTTATCTCTCTAACCCATTGATATGGTTGGCTGTATTTGGGACAGGGTCTGTCATTTAATATTCATTTATGCAGCACCCTGCACAATGGGACCCCAGCCTGCTTGAAATGTGTAGATGCTTCTGCAATATCAATGTTAAATAATAATAATAATTGTCTTTTCAGCAAGGGATGTAACCCCACAACAAAGTCCATGGTTATTTACAGGGTGCTGATAATCATAATATGAGATATTAAACTGATAACATGTCTTTCTCCTACTCCACCTTCATCATCTATATCCCTCACACTACCACCACCATTTCTTTTAGTGTCCTGCTCTGCTTACCTGTGTTTGTATTTGTTGCAGAACAGAGAGCTTAAAAAGCCAAATACAAAGGAAGCACTGGGGAACAACACTGAAAGAGAGTGGACTGGGGTGACAATACACATTGGTCGATATAGACAACAGTGGGGAAGAGAACCGAAGACAAAGAGGAGGGGAGTTCCTCACCAGAAATAAGATTTCTGATCACACACAATCCTTTTCCTCAATTTTCCAGCATTTAGATAGCAAACCATGTTATATGTACCTACTCAACATCATTTGAATTTTTGTGTTAACTTTCTAAAGAAGATGAGTTTCTCTGTGTTTTGTTAGGCCTCATCTGTTGGAGAGAAGTGTGAATTCTGGTGAATTTAGGACTCTTCTCCAATTCTTGTACCTTAGAATCCAACAAGAGTGATATAAACCTTCTTTTTACCTATATTATTGTAGGGTGCCCAACACACTAATACCTCTAGAGTGAATATAGTCATTTATATTCTAATTAAATTGTCCATAGCAAACTCTTCTTTTTATTCTTCAGTTCAGCAGCTTTCCTATGTGTTTCACAGAAAACTCTTAAAGACATTATTGTCTCAGAAATCTTACAATCCAAATGATAGTAGACCAGGCCTAAACCAAAAAAGGCCATTTTCGTGGGGAAAAAATCTCTCTTTAAAAACACAAAACAAAGAAAAGAAAACTGATCTCAGTTCTGTTGGGATGCCACAGATTCCTACGCCTATATTTGGGTTTATAACACCCATTATACTTGAGTATAGCATATCCTTAGTAAGAAGAGGGGCCAGGAAAAACATGGACTATGAAGATATGCTGATACTATTACTTAATTTAGGCATACAAATGCCTTGGAGGTTCAAAACATATTTTTGAAAATATTAATATACACACATTTATTGTAGATAATGCGGCAGAAGTGGATTTTTAGGAGTGATATGAATGTGAAAAGATAGATGCTTGACAGATTGACTTTGGAAGGATGTTCCAAAGGTAAGAGCCTCCTGCTTTCTCTTCCCTCTCCCCAATCTTCATTTTTTCTCCCTCTTTTGTTGCTGTTATATTTTTAGGTATTTAGTTATAGTGGGAGGGCATTTTTAAAATCCAGATCTTGCAATGTGCTCCGAAAATGATTAAGCTTGGGCTCAACCTTATGTTTTCTGGCAATTTCACAGTTTGGCAAGGTCCCTAATTCTGAACACTAATTTTGGCTCTCACCTACTTTGTTCTGGAAATTTTTAGTAGAATTGCCTGAGGGGAATGCAGCTGTTTTGATGGGTAAATAATTAAGTATGTATGTCCATTGACAAGATTTCCTCTAAACTTACTCTCTCGTCTGTCTCTCTGTCTGTCCTACAACATACTTAATTTTATGCATACACACTTGAATGTGTTGTATGTGTGTTTTATTAATTATATTAGTGCCAAAAAGAACTATTGTTATTCTAATATAAATACCCCCCAAAATAAAATAACATTAAAATAACAAATGATGCAGCTGACAGATAACAAGAGAAAAATTAGTTTTCAAGAATCACTTTTTTGCTATCAAATAATGATTTTAATGGAAATTGTTGTTTGAGTCTATGAGTCTTTGTCTCTGCTCCCTTTCCTAGTTGTTTATTTACACTCTACTTGGTTTATAATTGTTTTTGATGGGTAGAAATCCTTCACATTAGCACTTTGAAATTGTTTGCTCTTGTTCAAGCCCAAAGGCTCCTAGCCTATTGTGCACTGAGAGAAAATAGATAATGATAAATTTTAATTAATATGAATATTATAAAGTTTTAACCCAGGTTGATAGATTCCAGTTAGAAATCAATCACTGTCTCTTAATTATCTGATGAATCTAAGAATATATGAAATGAAACATCACTAAAGGCACTTACATATGAAATCCAAACTGATGGGAAGCCCTTTGATTTATTATACAACAGATAAGATCTGCATGATACAGCATCCTGATGGTTTATGAGCCTATGAAATCCTTTTAATGAAGGTTATTCTTGAACTCATAAAATTTCATATTCCAGCCTGTACTCTATCATCAGCCTGTAATGCAAGACTTGGATTGATAAACATATTAATTATAAAAAGAATCCTTCTGTTGATCTGTGATGAGATGCTTTGCAGATGGGAGACATAATACTGGAGATGAACCTCTGTCACCAACAGACACAGCAGGGAGAAGCAGAATTTACTGCCTTTTTTTATTATCTTTCAGCTGAAAATATAGGCTGTTTCAGAGGAGAAATTCATAGAGATTTGTATACTTTACTTCAGATCACTTGTGGTGCTATTTCCCTGGAGAAACTAGCATAATTTAGAGTAATGTGTGGATTTTGAGTCTGGAGTCCATTCTATTCTAACCAAACACCTATGAATGTAACAGGAAATCCCAGTGACAAGATGTCATGTGTGTTAATATTACCACTATGGGTTTTCAGAATACTCAGTCCATAAGAAACCTACATTTTTCTTGAATTTCTGGAATAATCTGAGCAAATAAACCTTTCTTCATATTCTTGTTTTCACACCACAGCTCAGGGCAAGAGATAAGATGCTTGAAACACATCCAACAGAACTGAACTAGTGTAATTTGTTTTTTAAATAAAAAACAAGTAATGTAGGCTAAGTAAATGGAAAGCTGAGAATCATCTCCAATGCCTGCAAGTTAAAAACATCAGATTTTAGGGAAATACAGTAGAACCTCAGAGTTACAAACCAAACACCTTGAGAATGGAAGTAGTTCATAACTCGGAAATGTTTGCAACTCTGAACAAAATGTTATTGTTGTTTTTTCAAAAGTTTACAACTGAATATTGACATTATATAGCTTTGAATCTTTACTATGCAGACAAAAAATGCTGCTTTTAACCATCTTAATTTAAATGAAAAGCACAGAAACAGTTTTCTTACCTTGTCAAATCTTTTAAATTAAATGTTCCCTTTATTTTTTAGTAGTTTACATTAATACAGTACTGTACTGTATTTGCCTTTTTTTTTTTTTTTTTTTTTTGCTGCTGCCTGATTGCATACTTCGGTTCCAAATAAAGTGTGTGGTTGACCAGTGAATTTGTAATTCTGGTGTTCGTAACTCTGAGGTTCTACTCGAGTGAAAATATTCTAATAAGGGAAGAGGGAGAAAAAATGAGAATAGGGAAGAGACACAGTCATTTTTATTTGTTCCTGGAAAAAATGATGGTAAGTGTGAATATTAGCATATAAAGCAGAACATGTAAAACTAGCTCTTGAGAAGAAAATGATAATGGATTCCTCAAATTATGAAAAGATGGATAGAGATGTAAAAAATGGGATTATAATCAAATGGTCAAAAAATTGGATGAAAGTGGCATAAGTGACTTTTTTTTACAAAAATACTATTCAGAATTTTAGAATAATAAAATAATGAATAATGTAACTTACTATGTATTAATCATATCTGGAAATCTTTACTTTTGTCAGGGGGGAGTTTTGCCTGAATAATGATGGAAGAAAAAACCCCATCCCAGAGCATCACTTCCCATGAAATATTTGGAGGTGGCCGTTTCTAGGAGTTGCTTGTAACATTTTTAGAGAGAAAGTAACACTTTCATTTTTAGTGTTAACATTTAACATGGAAGTGTTGTTTGTAAATATGTAAAGTGTCGTTTTCCTTACTTTCTCACAATTCCTGACTGTTTCTCAACTGGAAAAAGTTGGGAAACAGTAAGACAGTATGGGAAAGTGGGTAAAAAACTACTTTTTTGAAGTTTCCCATGGAAAGAATGGAATTTCAAAAGCTAGCTCTACTCCAAACATTGCATCTGCACTAAGCAAGCTGCAACCTCACATGACTTCCTACAAGTCAAATGCAATGAGCATGCTCCCAGCTCCAACTAAGTGTCCTACATGGTAAGCACAAAAGCATTCCATATGCACGTAATGGGGAGGAGAAAACAATAACCGCTCCCTTTGCTCTAAGAAAAGATGCCCACTAACCCTGGCCCACCCAACCTGATGCTCATCCTGGTGAAGCTATTTAAGATGGGCCCTGCTGATACCCCCAGGCACTTCTCACTACTTTTGAATGGGTGAAGAAAAGACAGGGGAGCCTCTTGCATCACTGCCCTTCGTTGTTAGCACTATTGGGTTGGAAGTTTTTCTTCTGAGGAAGGTGGGTCATTTCCATAGGGACTGCCCCTATGTGGAGTGTAGCTATTGGGAAGTATGGACTGCAGGGACTAGGGTGCATGAGAAAACCCCCACTAAAGTAGTTGTCCCAGTGTGGGTGTAGGGAAAGAAGGTGATAGGACTGGTGGATTCGGGGTGTAACCAGACCTGGTCTGCTGGCAGCTAGTTGGCATGAGAGAGGACAGTGGGGTGGATGATATTCCTCCATTGTATCCATGGGGACATAAAACTGTACCCTAGTGGCAAGCACAGCTGACTTGGGAGCACATTCAGCAAGCATGCATATGGGAGTAGTAATCACATTGCCCTATCTGGTCATACTAGGCAGAGATTGGGAACACTTTGACGAGATCCTGGTGTAACAGGCAAAACTGCAACACTGGGACCTAGGACATATCCAGAATGGGTTAGAGTAAACAAACTCAATGACCCCTATGAAGGGCCTTCAGACCATGGGTCTCATCCCTTACCCTTTCCACCAAAGGATAAGACATTTGGTACCTGGGCCAATAGCCTCACCTGAGAAACCAATTTTGTGAGGGAACAGCAGGTAAATCCCACCCTTTCTTGGACATACCACCAATTTGTTGGTGAATGGGGAGGTAATAGACCCCCAGAGGGAGAGACAATAGCCCCACTTTGAGCTATGAGGAAAACATCTCTATTGCACAGAACAAAACAGACAGACTTGGGAAACCAGGGCCCAGCTGCTAGTCTCTAACATTTCTTGATGAGAGAAACTAAGGTTTTCCCTGTTTAGGACATTTGTGGAGGAAAAAACCTTTGACTCCTCCCCTCATCCCCATTATATGGTTTTACTGGTCTGGGGTGTTCCAAGACGTTGCAGACTATTGCACTTCCTATCTGGACTGCCAGGTTTCTGTGGCTAAGGGGGTCAAGTAGGAACCACTGACCCTAGTGCAAACCCCTTTTGAAAGGATAGGATTAGACCTAATTAGCCCCTTAGAAAGGAGTTCAGCGGGCCATCAATATAGCTTAGTGATAGTGAATTATTCAGCACATTATCTGGAAGCCATTCCCGTGCAATCGACCAATGCGAACAAGATAGCAAGTGAACTGATGAAGATCTTTTCTAGGGTGGGCCTGCCATGAGAAATCTTGATGGACCAAGGGCCCAACGTTATGTCCCCAATTGATGTGAGAGTTGTATGAGCTCTTGAAGATAGAGAAATTGCATATATCAGTCTACCATCCCCATCAACAAAACCCTCAAAGAGATGTTGATGAAGTTTGTCATCACAGATCCCAAGAGTAGGGACCAACTGTTACCCCACTACTGTTTGCCATCCAGGAGCCTCTATGGCTTTTCTCCTTTCGATTTACTGTGCAGTCATCAACCCAGAGGCATCTTCAATTTGTTATGGGAGACCTGGGAAAGCCAAGAACCATGGGCAGAAAACATGGTCCAATATGTCCTCTAAATGATCTTAAAAGGTTGCAGACCTATGCCTGCGAAAGCCTACAGAAAGCCCAACAACACTAGGAGATAGTCTCACTCCGCAGTTGTAGGCTGTGTGTGCTCCAGCCAGGGAAGTGGGTACTCTGATTGTTGCTGAATTTCAAGTCCAAGTTATTGGCCTGGTAGCAAAGTCTTCAAGTCAGTGGCACTGCTATGGGTACCCGCATGGCCCCACAGTACGCCAACATTTTTATGGCTGACTTAGAACAACGCTTCCTCAGCTCTCGTCCTCTAGTGCCCCTCCTCTACTTGCGCTACATTGATGACATCTTCATCATATGGACCCACGGAAAGGAGGCCCTTGAAGAATTCCACCTGGACTTCAACAATTTCCACCCCACCATCAACCTTAGCCTGGACCAGTCCACACAAGAGATCCACTTCCTGGACACCACAGTACAAATAAGTGATGGTCACATAAACACCACCGTATACCGGAAACCTACTGGCTGCTATACGTACCTACATGCCTCCAGCTTCCATCCAAGACACATCACACGATCCATTGTCTACAGCCAAGCCCTAAGATACAACCGAATTTGCTCCAACCCCTCAGACAGAGACAAACACCTACAAGATCTTTATCAAGCATTCGTAAAACTACAGTACCCACCTGGGGAAGTTAGGAAACAGATTGACAGAGCAAGACTTGTACCCAGAAATCACCTACTACAGGACAGGCCCAACAAGGACAATAACAGAACACCACTGGCCATCACATACAGCCCCCAGCTAAAACTTCTCCAGCGCATTATCCACGATCTACAACCTATCCTGGAAAATGATCCCTCACTCTCACAGACCTTGGGAGGCAGGCCAGTCCTCGCTTACAGACAACCCCCCAACCTGAAGCAAATACTCACCAGCAACTACACACCACACCACAGAAACACCAACCCAGGAACCTATCCCTGTAGCAAACCTCGTTGCCTACTCTGTCCCCATATCTACTCTGGCAACAGCATCAGAGGACCCAACCACATCAGCCACACCATCAAGGGCTCATTCACCTGCACATCCACTAATGTTATATATGCCATCATGTGCCAGCAATGCCCCTCTGCCATGTACATTGGCCAAACCGGACAGTCCCTCCGCAAAAGAATAAATGGACACAAATCGGACATCAGGAATGGTAACATACATAAGCCAGTAAGTGAACACTTCAATCTCCCTGGTCATTCTATTACAGATTTAAAAGTCACTATCATTGAACAAAAAAACTTCAGAAACAGACTTCAAAGAGAAACAGCAGAACTAAAATTCATTTGCAAATTCAACACCATTAATCTGGGCTTGAATAGGGACTGGGAGTAGCTGGCTCATTACAGAAGCAGCTTTTCCTCTCCTGGAATTGACACCTCCTCATCTATTATTGGGAGTGGACTACATCCACCCTGATTGAATTGGCCCTGTCAACACTGGTTCTCCCTGCTCTCCGTGTGTCAGTATATAATGCCTGCATCTGTAACTTTCACTCTATGCATCCAAAGAAGTGAGGTTTTTACTCACGAAATAGCCCAAATAAATCTGTTAGTCTTTAAGGTGCCACCAGACTCCTTGTTGTTTTTGTAGATACATACTAACACGGCTACCCCCTGATACTGGGGAAAAGAGAGACCCAAATTTGTCACATCAACTTACTGAAGACCTGGCATGATAGAAAGGCCCTTTTTATCATTTCCCTTGGCACAGACCCCAGGCTAGGCCCCAAGGTCCCAACTCAGAAATGAACAGCTCCATAAAGATGAGAGAGGCACTAAGGGCAGACAAAAAGGCTCAGCTGGGTCCCTGATACAGGCATTCCCTCAGGAGTTTTCAGCCCTTCCAGGATGTGTCATATTTCATCACATTGAGATAAAACCTCAATGGACAGTAAGAGAGAATACTTGACCCTTATCCAGGAAGTTGTGGGATACTGTCAAGACCAAACTCCAAATTATGCTAGACTCCAGGCATTGTGGAGGGATCTCATAGTGAGTGGCGTAGCACCATAGTCCTCATCCCCAAAACCTGATGGCATGATGAGATTTTGCATTGATTTCAAAAAGGTCAATGCACTTTCCAAGTTTGATATATACTCCATGCCTAGGATATATGAGCTACTGGAACATGTCAGGGAAGTGAGATATATGTCTACACTTGATCTTAGCAAAGGATATTGGCAGATTCCCTTGACTCTGGAGTCCATAGAGAAGACAGCATTTGCCACACAACTTTTGGTGGCTGTACCACTTTTGAATGATGCCCTTTGGGTTGCATGAAGTTGTGGTGACCTTTCAAAGACTAATGGATCAGGTCCCTCTTCCTCATGAGCAATACACTGCTTCTTATATTCTTATAGTTATATATATAGCCAAGATTGGGACAGTCATTTCTGCCATGTTACTGTAGGGATATTAAAGAAGGTACTAACAGTGATTCCCCCAAGTGACAGTGACCCACTTATAATTTGTCCCCCACACTTTAAAATCCAACAGTTTCACCAAGTACAAACATCTCTTGGGTCTTTTGTTAAAACTTGTAAGCTAGTGTCTGTAGAAACCATTGATTGTAGCTATCCTGTGAAAGCTACTTTATTACTATGTAAAACTTACAAACAAGTGTGACAAAGTTCCTCCTCTATCTTGGTGGGTCCTGTGCTTATTGGCAGATTTTCTTACCTCAGAGATTCACCATGTGGGTTGGGGAACAGCCCAGAGACCTTCCCCTCTGGGAGAACCCACAGTCCAGGTCAATTGGGAGGTTTGGGGGGAACCCGGGCCTGCCCTCTACTCCGGGTTCCAGCCTAGGGCCCTGTGGACTGCAGCTGTCTATAGTGCCTCCTGTAACAGCTGCATGACAGCTACAACCCCCTGGGCTATTTCTGCATGGCCTCCTCCAAACACCTTCCTTATTCTCACCACAGGACCTTCCTCCTGGTGTCGGATAACGCTTGTGCTCCTCAGTCCTCCAGCAGCACACTCTCAGCTCCTTGCGCCTCTTGCTCCCAGCTCCTCACACTCCCACCACAAAGTGAAGTGAGCTCCTTTTTAAAACCCAGGTGCCCTTATTAGCCTGCCTTAATTGATTCTAGAAGCTTCTTCTTAATTGGCTCCAGGTGTCCTAATTAGCTTGCCTGTCTTAACTGGTCCTAGCAGGTTCCTGATTACTCTAGTGCAGCCCCTGCTCTGGTCACTCAGGGAACAGAAAACTACTCAACCAGTGACCAGTATATTTGCCCTCTACTAGACTCCTGTACCCCACTGGTCTGGGTCTGTCACAAAGTTAATTGACTTTGTTCTTGAAGTAATTGATACAATGTAAACAAACACTATAAGCCATTAAGTGTCTTTCACTTCATTGTAATAGCAACGGCTCCTAGGACAGACCCCCACCCTCTGTGATTAAAGGGCCGGGAGTCTCAAATGAATTAGAACACATCCCGAAAGTGGTGGAGACAGTAAATTAAAATATGGTTAAGATATGGAATGTATGCTGATGAATGCTTGATATACATGAATGGTTAGGGAGGTACCAGCCTAGAAAGGGAGTATCCATCGGCCAAAGAATGTGTCAAGTGGATGACCAGACAACCCCCGGAGGGTAAACTGGGATCCACCCCATCACCTGGAAGGATGAGAAACACAAACTTTGGACAGTTTGGAGCCACCAGGAATGTGCCCAGGAATGTGCCATCTGCTGATTGAGTCAGCAACAGCAGAATGAAACAGCTCCCATAGACTAACATAGGGATTAATTCCTATAAGAATGGACTCTCAAGACTGATGACTTTGAGTCTCTGGTTCTGCTGCCAACCTCCAGGAGCATCAGGTGCACCTGACACAGACTTGGCTCCATCCTCATGACCAAGATACCTGGCCAGTAACTTGGCATGAGCAACTTCTAGGCTGGTAACTATAACACCTATACAGAAATTAAATGAATGATTGTGTAAATGTGTGTGTGTGTGTGTGTGTGTGTGTGTGTGTGTGTATAAGGAATAAGTAGTGATAGGAATAAGCAGTCAAAGAACGTTGTTTACTTTTATCTTTTGCTTTACCATTATATTTACAATAAATGTGGCATCTTTACCTTATCCCTCTTAATAAGATCCTGCTGGTTTTTATTCTATTGGTATAATATTACTGCAATACTGTAATCAATCACCAGCACCGGCCTAACAGCCAACTCAGCTAAGTGCAAGATTCACTGAGTGTAAGGAGTCACATACCTGGGATGTATGGTGGGAGGTGGGCATATACACCCATTTGTGGACAAGGTGCAGACTTTGGCCAACCACTCAATGCCCACAACCAAGAAGCAAGTTAGATAATTTTTAGGTTTGGCTGGGTATTACAGGCACTTCATGCCAAACTTTGCAGCCACCCTCAGAGACCTGACAAGGGATGGGAAACACCGGAGAGTGCAGTGGTCTGATATTTGCAATAAGGCCTTTAGAACACTAAAAGAGACCATAGGTCATGAATCAGTGTTCTTCAACCCACACTTTTCAAAGGAGTTCATACGTCAGGGGGATGCATTGGATGTGGGCCTGGGGGCTGTGCTGTCACAGGTCTTTGAGGGAGAGGAACACCCCATATAGTACCTGAGATGAACATTATTTCTGTGTGAAAAGACATACACAGTAATAAAAAAGGAAGCCTTGGCTGTCAAGTTGGCCATGGATGCCTGACACTATGACCTACTAGGCACCTACTTTTCACTGATTATGGACCACGTACCCCTCCAATGGCTGCACATGATGAAAGATAAGAACATGAGGCTCCTACGCTGGTACCTAGCCTCATAACCATACAGATTCCAGGTGTCCCACAGAGCAGAAAACCCTATACCAATGCTGATTTCTTTTCTTGGAGTGCAACACTACGCCTAACAGGGACAGCACACCCACCATAAAACATGTTATCTCTGTGTCATTTTTAAGCGGAGGGTATGTGACAGGGAGTATAAACCATGAACTGACAGGGAAGGGGCTAGAGAAGCTCTGTGTGCTAAGGTAGGTCTGCCCCTCCAACCCTGCCAATTAGGGTGACCAGATGTCCTGATTTTATAGGGACAATCCCGATATTTGGGGCTCTGTCTTATAGAGGTGCCAATTACCCCCCACCCCCTTTCCTGATTTTTCACCCTTGCTATCTGGTCACCCTACTTTCAGTCATGCAAGGTAGGGAGGAGGGCTCTAAAAGGAAGAAGCTGCAGTCAGCAAGGTGGAAGTTCTGAGAAGGGAGTGGGTGGAGTGGCTTTTGAAGTAGGATGAGGAACCCCCTTGCCAGAGACTCCCGCAGCTCTGCAAGGATTCCAGTGAACCCTAGGGCAAACCCAGTAAGGAGAGATTGATTCAGCTACCTGGCCATAAGTACTCCAGTAAAGCTGTTATTCAGGCACCCCTGAAGTAAGCTGGTGCCACTGACCTTTTTGCTTTTTGTTGACTCCCCGAGGAGAATGTTCTCTGTTGAGCCTGAACTTTTGCTCTTCCCCCTTCCTATAAACAAAGTAAGCAGGCCTACAAAGACAGGGCCCACTGGAAGGACTAAAATGGCTGGGGCCTGAACTGGGCTATGCTTGTGGTAGTAACTGGGCATGGCAAGGGACCCCATCCCAGATAGAGAGGTGCCACAGAGAGACTCTGTTACAAATACATTTATATCAACATGCCTATGAACTTAGAGATATTTTATGTATTATTTTACTTGCATATGAAAATCTTCAGTAACACTGTTGATACTGTAGATATAAATATAGTTTAGTCAATAATTTAAAATGATAATTCAAAAGCATTCATTAATTAACAGATGTTCTCCAGAACAACAAAATCTCACTCAGTACTGAGGGGTTAGAGAGAAACATAGATGTATCTCCCTCAGTAATAATGCATTTCTGCTATTTGCTCCCTTACTCTATAGTTAGTGGGAACTTCTTTTGGTAACGTCAAATGAAATTGGCCTAAATCAAAAAGCTACCCTGGATATAGGTGCCTAATGATCAGTTTAGGCAAATAAATTCAAGTTTTAGGCTCCCCTGCGATTCACAAAACTCCCACTGAATCCTGTAGGTACCTAAATGTATTAAACGTTTAAGCTTTTCAGTTAGAAGTTCCCTCGGCGCCTGAGTTTCTGCCTCTGGGCACATACACTGCTCCCACCAGCCAGCTCCCTGTCAGTCATCACACCCAGCAATGAAGATCTACATTGACAGAGAAAAACTGGAAAATGTAGAATACTTTGCCTATCTTGGCAGCCATCTCTCACAGAGGGCAGACATCAAGATTCAGCACAGAATCCACTGTGCCAGCCTTGCCTTTGGCAGAATGTCTCACCAGGTGTTCAACAATCACACCATCAAAACACACTCTAGACTTTTAGTTTATATAGCAGTAGTAATCCCAACTCTCCTCTATGGCTGCGAGACTTGGGTGACCTATAGAAAGCACCTAAAAACCTAGAACGCCAGCATTTTCT
Organism: Malaclemys terrapin pileata; assembly: GCF_027887155.1. Taxonomy (NCBI): domain Eukaryota; kingdom Metazoa; phylum Chordata; order Testudines; family Emydidae; genus Malaclemys; species Malaclemys terrapin. Next base: position 166,381,839 of record NC_071506.1, read on the forward strand.
TTGGAAGATCCTCAACATAAAGTGGGATGATTGCTGCACTAATGTCAGTGTTCCCACAGAGGCCATCTTCAGTATTGAGGCCCTGATTATGCTGCACCAGCTGAGGTGGAGCAGACACAATGTGCATATGCCTGATGTATGCTTACCAAAACAATTGCCCAACTCATCAAAGGAGAAAGGACACAGGGAGGCCCGAATAAATGCTTTAAAAACATCCTCAAGATAAAGCAAGAAATGTGGCATGACACCACACACTGTGAGATAGTAGCCCAGAATAGGGATAACCGGTGAAGACTTCTCAGAAAAACACCAGAAAACAAAGGACAGACAACTGTCACACAGCAATCGTGGCCCAACCCTGACTTCCAACACCACCTGACTTCCAACGTCTGCCAACAAGCCTGCAGCTCAAGGATTGGACTCCTCAGTCACCAAAGGACCTATAAAAAAATAAAACCTGTGAAAGAGATCATCCTCGACCTCGGGGGATCGCTGACAACAGCACTGCTGCCTCACTCTAGGTGTCCAGACACCTATTTCCCTCAATCGCTCACGTTGAAGCTGTTCCACTGAGGATAAATAATTAAAGAGTCATTGGAGCGGGGCACTGGACCCTGGGTTGCTCACATCCTGGATGAATGCTCTAACTACCATAGAGTCATTAAGAATATAAGAACAGCCATACTAGGACAGATCAATGGTCCATCTAACCTAGTATGCCAGAAGCTTCAGAGTAAATTAACAGAATGGGACAATTATTGAGTGATACATTCCTGGTCATCCAGTCCCAGCTTCTGGCTGACAGAGTTTTAGGGAAACCTGGAGCATGGGTTGCTAATAGCTATTGATGGACCTGTCCTCCATGAGCTTATCTAATTCTTTTTTGAACCCTGTTATACATTTGGCCTTCACATCATCCCCCGGCAATGAATTCCAGAGATTGTCTGTTGTATGAAGTACTCCCTTATGTTTGTTTTAAACTGCTCCCTATTAATTTCACTGGGTGACCCATGGTTCTTGTGTTATGTGAAGGGGTAAATGACATTTCCCTATTCACTTGCTCCATGCCATTCATGATTGTATAGATCCCTGTCATATCCCCCTTCAATTGTCTCTTTTCCAAGATAAACGGTCTCAGTCTTTTTAATCTCTCTTGATATGGAAGTTGTTCCATACTCCTGATCATTTTTGTTGCCCTTCTCTGTACCATTTCCAATTCTAATATATCTTTTTTGAGAAGGGGTGAGCAGAACTGTATGCAGTACTCAAGGTTTGGGCATGGATTTGAATAGTGGCATGATATTTCCTGTCTTCTTATCTATCCCTTTCCTAATGGTTCCTAATATTCTATTAGCTTTTTTTGACTGCTGCTTCACTTTGAGCAGATGTTTCCAAAGACCTATCTACAATGATTCCAAAATATTTCTTGAATTATTACAGCTAATTTAGAACCCATCTGTAGTGATGCGAAGACTAACCGGCGCAGCACCTCCTGCTGGTTATCCTGTGAATTAGCTCTTCCAGCCCAGAGCGCCCTCTTTGCAGGCCAGTGTCTCGTCTGCCACTGGCCCCCAAGTCCCTCACAGACCCCGGTGCCCCTCTACATCAGGTTTCTGCCCCCAGCAGCAACCCACAATCTGGGTCTCCCCACCCAGGGGAACCCCCAATCCTCTATCCCCACCTTGCCTCAGTGGCTACTACCAGTAACCATCTAGCCCCCACTCCCTGGGGCAGACTGCAGTCTGTAAACTACTCATCATCAGCAAGGGGAGTCGAACCAGCTGCCTCTGCCTATTCCCAGGCTACACTTCCGTAGCCCCAGTACCTTTCCTGGCCTTTAGCAAGGCCTGCAGCCTGGGGGTTTTCCAGGCTGGAGCTCCCCAGCTCCTCTGGCCTTCCCCCAGCCCTGCCCCACTCTAGGTGCCGTGCCGTGCCGTGCCGTGCCGTGCCCCTAGGCAGCCAGGTCCTTCTCTCTCTACAGCTAGAGAGAGACTCTCCTAGCTTCTGAATCACAGCCCTTTTATAGGCCCAGCTGTGGCCTGATTGGGGCGTGGCCCCAGCTGTGGCTGCTTCCCCAATCAGCCTAGCCTTTCAGAGCCACAGTCCTCTCCAGGGATGCTTTTAACCCCTGCTCTTCAGGAGTGGGGCAGCCGCCCCATTACACCATCATTTTGTATTTATTATTGGGATTACGTTTTCCAGTGTGCATTACTTTGCACTTATCATCACTGAATTTCATCTGCCATTTTGTTGCTCATTCACCCTGTTTTGTGAGATAACCTTGAGCTTTTTGCCTTCAGCTTTGGACTTAACTACCTTGAGTAATTTTGCATCTGCAAACTTTGTCACCTCACTGTTCATCCCTTTTTCCAGATCATCTGTGAACATGTATAATAGCACTGGTCCCAATACATATAATTGGGGGATTCTCATGCTTATGCACTCTCTCTCTCTCTTGCACTCTCTTTCCAGCCCAGTGACTCTTTAATTGTTTATCCACAGTGCAATAGCTCTAACAGGAGAGACTGAAGGAGCCCCACTTCAGAATATTCATAGCTCAGTGATTAGGGCACTCACCTGAGAGGTGGCAGACACCTGTTCAAATCCTTTCTTTTCAGCAGATGGAGGCAGGACTTGAGACGGGGTCTCTCACATGCCAGATGAGTACCCTAACCATGGGGTTAAAACTTATGAGGGGGGTGCTCCTCCTTCTTCCCTCTTCCCCACCCCTTGGCTTCTTCAAAAAAAACATATTAGGTGCCTAACTCCAAGAAAAGGTTCACCTGTCTTGGGAGAGGGATGGGGATTATCACACACTCCTCTCATCAGCATCTCCCATTAACTAGCATAAGGGTCTGCCCACCTATTGTGTCAAGTATCAGGGGGTAGCCATGTTAGTCTGTATCTACAAAAACAACAAGGCTGGATTTTGTAAATCATAGTCTAAGGCAGTGGTGGGCAACCTGTGGCCTGCACAGGGCCCATCAGGGTAATCCGCTGGCGGGCTGCGAGACAGTTTGCCCTTCCCGGTCAATGGTCACTGCGGGAAGCGGTGCGGGCTGGCTACTACTGGTCTAAGGCATCTCTCTCTCCCCTTTCATTGCATAGGGAGCCTGGGCACGTAATTCAGGCTTTGTGAATTGCAGTGTTGTTCCTATGATTTTGTAGGCACCTAAAAGTTAGGCATAGTGAATCTAGACCATTGTGGCTTAGGTTTCTCTGCAGAACTTTTTGTCATGATCATTTATTACCATGATACCATGTATAGTTACCTTCCTTACATTTAATAATTTTACGTTTTTAATATTAAATCAGAGTAATTTGCTTTATGCTTACATTTCCTAGCTAGGCCCTGATGCAGGTGAACACATTAGTAAATGTATGCATCCATCCCTATTCAGGACAGCACTTGAGCACATGTTCTACTGTAAACCTAAAATGCTTTCCCAAATAGGAATGATTTCCTGAATGAGGGCCTTAATCTATACCAAATATTTATATTTTTTAAGTTCCAGGGAAATTCCCCTTCGGTGCAAAGGAAGAAGAGTGCCCAATTAAAGGGGCTAAACAGCCTCTGTAAAGATCAAGACCCCTGTGAAAAGTCATCTATGTTTTGCTTCATTATTCAACCAATATTTTCAGGTATCCATTCACATGTGTTTCCTAACCCTTTTATCCTTTCTGTGGGAAAATGGAAAAGGTTCTGTAAGACACAGGGCTTGGTTAATTAAGTATCACTTTCAATTTCCTTGTTTATGATCCTGTGGCTACTAAGCGTCAATAATTTCTGCCCTCCTACATTGCCACCAGGAAGATTGATTGTGCATGTCACCCTTGATATGAAGACATTTAAATGAAAATCATTCATTTCTGTCTATGCCAAATTGGCTTCTGCAGAAGAGCAACAACTCAATTAAATTTTAAAAAATGCAGCTTCTAAAATGACTCACAACTGTGTTCAACTGAGAACCTGAATTTCCTCACACACACACACACACACACACACACACATATATGTATTTCACACAGAAAAACTCCCACGTTTAAGGAACCTTATTAAAGTTGCAAAGTCAAGCACTCAAAATTTAGGAAATGCCAGAATTAAGTTGGCCTTCATGGGCATATAAATTATGCAACATTCTTTAATTACATGATCACATATTAATCACCAACCTATAGAGTCATACTTGCACTCTCTTTCTGACCCAATGACTATTTCTTTATACCATAGATCAACAGCCTTTGACATGTGACTCGCAGGGTAAGCTTGTCCGGCAGATTTGTGTTCTTACTTCAAAAGTGCAAATAATGGTCTTTACTGAGTCACTTTTTATCTGTTGGGGGTGTATCAATTGGGTCTATCACACCTGCTGACACCCTGCTTAGAAAATGTACTAAAGGGCACAAGAACCTTTTAGATTTGGCATCTCAGTGAAAATGAAATACTGAAACTCAAAATGCTCTATAGATATAACGGAGACAAAATGACATGGTACAGGAAGGAGAGGGTAAAGAAGAACCCTTGAAGCCTGAGGTTCCAAGCCCAGGACTGGAAGAGACTCCAATGAATCAATGAGCAGCAGCCAAGATGGCATAATGGCTGCTAGTCAGTCACCTGGTGCTCACTCAGGATGCTGGGAAAAGTAGGTGCTCCTCTCAACTTTTACTCATGCCATCGTGTGACCTGATACAAGGACAAAGCAGTCAGCAGGTGATACTCTGACTTGACTGATACATGTAATACACTCTGCCATCCTGAGCTACATCTAGGACATTTTAGTGTCTGGGGTGAACAAGCATATTTGCATCCCCTAGAGGTTTTTTTCCCTTCGTTTCTCCACTCCATTTTCCCACTCCTGTGACTTTGCACCTTGGGTGGCTGCCCTGCTCTTCCCACCCTGGTTATGGCCCTGCTGCCATCTGTAATGGATGTTGGTGAGAAGAAAATGGCTGAAGATTTTTGTGAACAGGAGAAAAGTTTGGATAAATCAGTGTCCAGCACAGTCTTAATCCATCTTTAAAAATAAATGTTGGAGCTGAGCTCATGCGTACTTTGTTTTATTACAGAGTGGGTTTCTATTGTCAAGTAGTCATAACAAACTTTACTGTTGCACAGCGGTATAGGCTACATTAATCCTTAACTCAGGAATACATCAGCACAGTATCACATAGCTCACCTACAGGTAGGGCTGTCAACCCTCCACAATTGTCCTAGAGTCTCCAGGAATTAAAGATTAATCCTTATTAAAGATTATGTCATGTGATGAAACCTCAAGGAATTCGTCCAACCAGAATTGACAACCCTACCTATAGGTGTCTGTTATTTGTAAGTCATGGAATATATTGTTTATTTTCATGAGCAAGTACAGTTACTGTAGTTTAAACAAAAGCCCTCTACTCATGTTATGATCTCTCTCTCTCTCTCTCCCCTGCCCCCTTTCTCTCTTTCTCCTTTCTGACCCATATGTATATATCTAAAGGTCAGAAAGTTTTTTTATTGCAAAATGAATGAATCTCAGTACAATGTAATCCTGAATCTAAAATCCTGACCCTGTTGTTTTATGAGAGCTGGGGCCTCCTTTCAGGCCTGGTTTCCACTGACTTCTTTGACACGCTTCACTACACCTAATAGCTCCCTATTACCAGTTACAATTTAGCATCTGAGCCAGGAGCTGGAGGAAAAAGAGAAAAAAGAGTGTAAATTATACGGAGTTGTGGTGAACAAAGGTTTTATTTCTCCTGAGCACAGCCCTTTGATAGGAAAACGGGGGAGACAAATGTGTTGCTAATTTAATTAAGTAGTATGAGATTGCAGGGTCTGCAGATGCCATTTAGGACTGGATTAATCAAGAGCAGGTGATGAAAATGAATAGTCACACATAATGTTAGCATTTTTAACAATCCAACACAGTCTAATGGAATCAAGTGCTATTTAACAACAGGACTGTTTTACTTGCATATCCAAATTTATCTAAACTTTCTCTGTTCACCCTAAAAAGAACAGGAGTACTTGTGGCACCTTAGAGACTAACAAATTTATTAGATCATAAGTTTTCATGGGCTGTAGCGGATACAGACTAACACAGCTGCTACTCTGAAATCTGTTCACCCTGTACATGCATATGACTCAAGAGCCCTGTTTCCCCTTCTTCCCATTATTTTTCTCTGGCATCTTTAGATATTTTATATTTTACACAATATGATTTTATCCTCTTGTACCACACACTGAAAAAGGATCTCAAGGACTACTGAAGTATTGGATTCTTACCACTGAATGAATTTAGAAGATAAGAGTTTGTTGGGAGGCCAAGAGGTCAGACTCATAGATACTTTCTTTTCCTCCTCACATATCTTTGTAATTAAAGTTAAAAAAATGTGTAGGTTGTTTTTCTTTGAAGCCAAAAGCTGAAATTCCTTTGGTAACAAATGTTGGAAGCACTACAAGGTTATTTCACAGAATTCTCCTAGAATAAGCCTTTTGTTCCTAATAATAGGATGGGGGATGGATATTAGTAAAATGTTCTATGTTGCCTACAAATAAAAATAATCTTGGGTAGCACATGGCACTTGTGTCTATTGGGAAGTAAATATCTTTGCCCGAGAAGTCAGATCTATCCAATTAACAGTTTGGAACTATAGTAATTTTTTTTGCCTATAAATTTAACTGATCATAAAAGAGCTAGATTATAACCTTAGAAATCTATGCTCCCTCAGGAGCAGACTAGGGAATGGATGGTGACTCTGAGCACTCCATGCAGGAGTCCACTGCAGTAATAAAGCTAGCTCCTGTGTATCCTGCAGCCTCTGCAATGGGGAGGGGAAGTTTTAAGAACAGAGAACTCTGGATAAGTGGTTTAGGACCCATTCCCCACCACTGCCTACCCAGTCCCCACCCACTTATGTACAGGGAGAGCTGAAGCCCCACAGAGACTGGTCTCTCCTGTGTGCTGTGATGCCCCCTTACTTCCTTACATAGCTTCATAAGAACAGGTCACAATCCTGTCACAAATGAGAATGCATTGATATTTGTGAGAGTTCTGAGGTATTCCCCATTTCCAAAACATGAGTTCCTCTGTCTCCGTTCACAGAAGTTAATTGCAAAAGTGAATGGGCAGTGCATGAGACCTCATAGGCCATCACTTCAGATTCCCTACTTTAATTTAGGGAACAGCACTTTTGCCAAAAATGGCCTCAATGAGAGCAGGATTAACCCCTAATCTCAAATATTAAACTTGTGATCTGGAGTTTTGATATACCAGGCTAATCTTTATAGATTCCAAGGCCAGAGGGGACCATTGTGATGATCCAATGTGACCTCCTGTATAGCACAGACCATATGTCTTCCTCAAAATAATTCCTAGAGCATAGCTTTTAGAAAAAAAATCTAATCTTGATTTTAAAATTATCAGTTCATCACAACCCATAGTAAATTGTTCCCATGGTTAACTACTTTCACCTTAAAAAATGTATACCTTATTTTCATTCTGAATTTGCCTAGGTTCAGCTTCTAGCCATTGGATCATGTTATACCTTTCCCTGCTAGAATGAAGAGCCCATTATTAAATATTTATTCCCTATGGAAGTACTTATTGACTATAATCAAGTCATCCTTAACTTTCTTTTTGTTAAACTAAATAGATTGAGCTTCTTGAGTCTATCACTACAAGGAATGTTCTGTAATCCTTTAATCATTCTCATGGCTCTTCTCTGAACCTTCTCCAATTTCTCAACATCCTTCTTGAATTGTAGGCACCAGGCACAGTATTACCCAGCTGTCACAACAGTGCAAATATAGAGGTAAAATAACCTTTCAATTACTACTTTAGATTCCTCTGTTTATGGCTTTGAGAGTTGCTTTTGGCCACAGCATCACACTGGGAGCTCACATTAAGCTGATTATCCACCAAGACCACCAAATATTTTTCAGAGTCACTGCCTCCCAAGGCAGAGTGACCCATTCTGTAAGTATGGCCTAAACTCTTTGTTCCCAGATGTGGACATTTACACTTAGCTCTATTAAAAGCACATATTGTTTGGCTATGTCCAGTTTACCAAGTGATCCAAATGACTGTGAATAAGTGACCTGTCTTTTCATAATTTATCACTTCCAAATTTTTTTGGTCATCTGCAAATTAATGAGTTTATGTTTTCTTCCAGATCATTGATAAAAATGTTAAACAGTGGAGGGCCTTAAACCGAACCCAGTGAGACTTCAATGGAAATACATCCACTCAGTGATGATGCCATGATTATAATTAAATTTTGAGACCTATCGTTTAGCCAGTTTTTAATCCATTTAATATGTTCAGTATTAAGTCAAATGCCTTATGTCTAAGTATATTACATCAACACTATTACCTTTATCAACCAAACTCATAATCTCATCAAAAAGATATCAAGTTTGTTTGACAAGATCTATTTTCTATAAACACATGTTTATTTTCATTATTTATACTACCTACCTTTAATTCTTTATTAATCAAGTCCCATGTCAGCTTCTCCTTTTTCTTGCCCAGCATCAATGACAGACTGACAGGCCTATAATTACACAGGTCATCTTGTTTACCCTTTTTAAAAATTGGCACATTAGCTTTCTTCCAGTCTTCTGGCACTTCCTCAGTGCTTCAAGACTTACTGAAAATCAATATTAACAGATCAATGACCTCCTGCCCCTGCTCTTTTAAAGCTCTTGGATACAAGTTATCTGGACCTGCTGATTTAAAAATGTATAACTGTAATAGCTTCTCTTTAACATCCTACAGATATACTAGTAGACTATCTCATTTGTTTTTATTCCCCAAATACTGAACAGAAATATTTATTAAAGACTTCTTCCTTTTCTTAATTATTATTGATAATTTTACCACTCCCATCTAGTAATGGATCAACACCATTGCCAGAATTCTTTTTGTTCTTATATTATATTTTTAAAAACTCCTTATTGTCCTTATTGTCCATGTTGGCTTATTGTCCTTATTGTCCATGTTGGCTCCAACACTTTTTGAGTCAGGAAATCGTTGTCTATAAAGTTTAGAAATTCCATGGATGTTTTATTACTGGAGCATGAGATCTCCAGAATATGTCACTCAAACTGAAGTCCCCAATGGTCACACAGCTGTTTTCCCTACACATTTCAGATAGGTGCTCAAAGCTGTGATTATCCTTCTCACTAGCGTGATTTGGTGCTCTGTAGCAGGCACCAACTAATATCCATCTTGTGCTTTATCTGTTATGACATTGATCCATAAGTATTCAAGATCATTTTCTTTTGAGTTGTCAGTAACTTGCAAATAGGTAATGCCATTTTTGACATAGAGGGCCACTCCCCTTTCTCGTTTACCCACTTGATCCCTATGAAAATCAAGGATAAATTGGTAATAACTGACATAGATAAAATATGAGGCTAGCTCTTCATCTGACTCAGAGCTGCTGTGTTTCAACTTGTCCTTTCTCTGATCCCTGGGGTTATGAAGATAATTCCCAACTGTCCATTAGGGCAGCTGGATGACCCCTTTGTGCTGCAAGAGTGCCATAAAGGGGACATAGTTCTAGGCAGATTCAGGCCAAATAAAATCTTCCAATAATTTGCATTGTAAGCAATTCAAAACTGTATCCTTTTTTTTAAAAAAAAAAAAAACAAGAATCTTTGACCTAACTTGCTTGATTATTCATGTTAGCAGACACCTCTAAGTGAAAGTGTGGCTGAGAGAATATCTGATAACACAAGTAAGAGGAGTGGGAGATTTGCTGATCATAAATATTCTACATAACTTTTATAATTTTGCTGTTGGAACTTTCAAATGTACAGTATTTTGTTCCTTTTAGTTGCACTCTGCCATTTTCTAATATATTTATCTAGGTTCTTACACTGCAACCATCACAACAGCATCTCAAGTTCTAATCCAAAACACATTAAAGTCAATGAAAAGACTTCCATTCCTATATATATGCATTTAGGAACTAATAACAATAATTTTTGCTATAAGCCAAGGATGTTTCAGTTGGAAGTGACAGAGGAGGAGAAAGACCTGGGTGTATTGGTTGATCACAGAATGGCTATGAGCTGCCAATGTGATGGGGCTGTGAAAAAGGCTAATGCAGTCCTAGGATGCATCAGGCAAGGTATTTCCAGTAGAGACAAGTTTTCAGGGTCTAACAGATTACCATATTTCGGGTTGGCAAGGAATTTTCCCCTGGGTCAGATTGGCAGAGACCTTGGGGGGGTTTGCCTTCCTCTTCAGCATGGGGCACAGGTCATTTGTAGGTTTAAACTAGAGTAAATGGTGGATTCTTTGTAACTTCAATTCTTTAAATCATGATTTGAAAACTTCAGGAACTCAGCCAGAGGTTATGGGTCTATTACAGGAGTAGCTGGATGAGGTTCTGTGGGCTGAAATGTGCAAGAGGTCAGATTAGATCATCATGATGGTCCCGTCTGACCTTAAAGTCTATGAATCTGTGAGAACTTCATGAAGTTTTCCTCTCCACTGGCCCCTTACCATTCATTTTCCTGAGGGAGGTCATGATCTAATACACTCATATTTAGGCCCACTTTTGCTTGACCCCTGAGTAAGCCTTGCTTTTCAGTTAATTAAGACAGTGAACCTAAGTTGTTTATACCAAAAATATGATACCATGAGTAACAATGAGCTTCAGTATTCCTCACAAAATATTTTCCAGGATAAAAGGGGCGGGACTGGTTAGTTTACCTATTCTCTTGATTCCAGGAATAACAGAGATTTGGAGAGCGCAGAGGCAGATGCTCAAATGGATTAGGGGTGATATAGCGACTTCAGATCAGTTGGCAGGTTCTGAGCATCTTACTCAGCCCAAAGCTGGCAAACTCAGTATTGGAATTTGTGAGATGAGAGTGATAAAATTGGGAAAAAATTGGTGTGGATCCTGAAGACTGTTTTGGAGACATACTGGAAGGAAGAGAGAAGATGCTCTATATTTGAAATAGAAAGGATTCTAACAAGCCATTAGTGGCTCCCACTGTAGTTAAAATTGTAGCATAGTTCCATGAAACAGCCCATCTTCATTGCTCATAACATTCTCAATCACATTCATCTTTTGAGCTAAAATTGTCCATACCTTGTCCTTCTCTAATTATGAGTTTAGATTTTGGGATTTTTTTCTTTTTTTTTTACTTTAATTATCAAGCAAAATACTTTGAGTTCTTTTTGAATAGTTAGAGAATTTTTAGACGTATATTTCCCCATTTTCACAAAAAAATCCAATCAAGTTTTATACTAAAAGAAATTACTACTACATTTTAATACATTAGAAACAAGCACAACCCCCTATAAATTTGAAAGTTAGATATGCATGAAAACAGTCTTCACTAAAGATCAATGCCCCTGCTTAGCTTGGGAGGAAATACTAATGCTAATATTAATATACTATTAATACTATATATATATATATATATATATATAATATATATTAGGGTGACCAGACAGCAAATGTGAAAAGTTGGGACAGGGTGTGGGGGGTAATAGGAGCCTCTATAAGAAAAAGACACAAAAATCGGGACTGTCCCTATAAAATCGGCGGGACATCTGGTCACCCTTATATATATATATATATATATATATATATACACACACAGATTAAGCTATTAAAATATTTTGAACATGCTCACTAGGCAACTGCAAATATTTTTAGTATTTTTAACTAAATCCTATCCACATTTTTTTATCATGGCACATTCTCTTTGCATAATCTGACAGACCCAGAAGCTGCTGCTGTAAGGCTGATTCTAAGACAATATACAAGAGGAAGATTGCCAAAGCCTCACTGAAATACACACAGAAAATTCATCTAAATTAAAGTGGTGCCAGAGAAAGAAAAAGGAAAGAAAGAAAATAACCATGAGAAAATATAGGGCTTCCACAATTTTAGGGTCTATCGCTGATTGTTTATGTTTGTTACAATAACCTGCAAATTCTTCACTTTCATTGTTTTAAGGGTTAAATTGATCTCAGATACAACTATCACAATATTAGATAGAAGTACCACATCTGTCTCTAGATCGGGGTGGGCAAACTTTTTGGCCTGAGGGCCACACTGGGTTTTGTAAATTGTATGGAGGGCCAGTTAGGGGAGGGGGTCGTGGCCTGGCCCCCACCTCTTATCTGCACCCCCCCGGGACTCCTGCCCCATCCAACCCCCCATGTTCCCTTACAGCCCCCCCGGGACCCCTGTCTCATCCAACCACCCCTTCTCCCTGCCCCTGACTGCCCCCTGCAGTCCCATCCAATCCCCGCTCCTTCCTGGCTGCCTCCCCAGGACCCCTGGCCCCATTCAACCCCCTGTTCCCCCCATAACCACCCCGACCCCTATTCACTCTCCCACCCCCTGACCACCACCCCGAACTCCCCTGCCATCTATCCAACCCTCCCAGCTCCGTGCTCCCTTACCACGCTGCCTGGCACTACAGCCTTGCTGCTCGGCTGGAGCCGGGCCATGCCAAACCACTACGCAGCAGAGAGATTGGGTCAGGCTGGGCTCTGCAGCTGCACTGCCCCAGGAGCTCACAGCCCCGCCACCCAGAGCATCACGCCGGCGGCAGAGCAAGGTGAGGCTGTGGGGAACAGGGAAGAGGGGCTGGAGCTAGCCTCCTGGGCCAGGAGCTCGGGAGCTGGGCAGGACGGTCCCGCAGGCTGGATGTGGCCCGTGGGCTGTAGTTTGCCCACCTCTGCTCTAGATTAACAATAGTAGTGAAAATCTCATCCATTCTTCACACCTTTCATCAGAGTGATCTGATACCTTTGAAGTCCAGCCGCAGTCATTTACATGCAAATATTATAAAGCAAAGGCAAATTTGTTCTCTTTTTATTTTAAAAAATAAAATAAAATACATTTATGTTTCACAGTTCAAATCAGAGTAAAGCTGATAATGCTTATTTAAGGTCCTAATGGCACCATTTACTCACCACTATTGCAGATGTTGAGCCTGATTGTGACAGGTCTTTCCACACATGCACAGGCTGGGAATGCACTAAAAGACTCTTCTCTTTGCTGCCTGTACAAGGAGACCGTCAGAGTTAAAGTCCATCTACTCAAGGAAACCCAGGATCTACTCCTCCATGGCCAGATTTTGCCAGTACTATTCATGGTGAATTGTACCTACTCTGAGAGTAGTTGCACTTATTCCAATAAGATTATCAGAATCATAGAAGATTAGGGTTGGAAGAGACCTCAGGAGGTCGTCTAGTCCAACCCCCTGCTCAAAGCAGGACCAACACCAACTAAATCATCCCAGCCAGGGCTTTGTCAAGCTGGGCCTTAAAAACCTCTAAGGATGGAGATTCCACCACCTCCCTAGGTAACCCAATCCAGTGCTTCGCCACCCTCCTAGTGAAATAGTGTATCCTAATATCCAACCTAGACCTCCTCCACTGCAACTTGAGACCATTGCTCTTTGTTCTGTCATCTGCCACCACTGAGAACAGCTGAGCTCCATCCTCATTAGAATCTCCCTTCAGGTAGTTGAAGGCTGCTATCAAATCCCCCCCTCACGCTTCTCTTCTGCAGACTAAACAAGCCCAGTTCCCTCAGCCTCTCCTCGTAAGTCATGTGCCCCAGCCCCCTGATCATTTTTGTTGCCCGCTGCTGGACTCTCTCCAATTTGTCCACATCCTTTCTGTAGTGCAGGACCCAGATGTGGCCTCCCAGTGCTAAATAGAGGGGAATAATCACTTCCCTCAATCTGCTGTCAATGCTCTTACTAATGCAGCCCAATATGCCATTAGCCTTCTTGACAACAAGAGCACACTTCTGACTCAGATCCAGATTCTCATCCACTGTAATCTCCAGGTCCTTTTCTTCAGAACTGCTGCTTAGCCAGTCGGTCCCCAGCCTGTAGCAGTGCATGGGATTCTTCTGTCCAGTAAAATTTGACACTCAGTGTTCTGCTGGAGACTTCATGAATCCCATGACCTAGTCCACTATATCCACCAACCTGTGGAGTGGTCCAGCCTCACCACAGGAGCAGCCTGCTGTATTCTAAAGGGTTGTACAGCCTGCCCAGCCATCAGAGGATGTGAGAGGCCAGGGATGGTCACAATGCACAGAGTTCCCCATGTGGGGTGGTAGCTCCACCACTAGAGATGGGTGAATATCTAATATGTCAGTTGTCTGGCAGTTCCCAAAAAAATGATTTGGGTTGAACCAAAACTTGGAATTCTCAGCAAATCAAAAAAGTCTATTTTGGGTCAAACAAAGTGTTTCATTTCACCTAAACCATTTTGTTTCTGGGCATTTCTAAAGGGCTAGATTCACAAAATAGCTGAAAGAGAAGGAGATGGATTTCCTTCTCCTCTCCCACCAGCTTTAAATTTTTAGCCCAGTGGGTACAGCACTCACCTGGGATGTGGGCAATACATATTCAATTCCCCACCCACCTTCTGCCTGATGTGGAGAAGGGATTTGAAAAGATGTTCCCCATCTTCCCAGAGAGTGCTCTAACCACTGGCTATCGGGCAGGTATCTCTCAATCCCTTCTATTGAAACTGTTCCACTTTCTATAAAATATTTGAAGAGTCACTGAGCCAAGAAAAAGAGAATAAGAATAACTCTATAGCCTAGTGGGTAAGGCAGTCGCCTATCGGGGAAAACCAAGTTCCAACTGCTGCTTCATTGAATATTTAATGATTTATATGAATAAACAATTATAAAAAATTGCCCAGCTATATCCATTTTTCCTCATGGGCCAGTAGGCTGAATGCAATAATTTGGCCTATATTGTTTGCAATGTTGTAGCTAGCTGGTCCCAGGATATGAGATAGGCAAAGTCATAGAATATCAGGGTTGGAAGGGACCTCAGGAGATCACTTAGTCCAACCCCCGCTGCTCAAAGCAGGACAAATCCCCAGACAGCGTTCTTTTTTTTTTTTTTTTTTTTTTTTAAGAACAGTTTCCTAAATGCCCCCCTCAAGGATTGAACTCATAACCCTAGATGTAGGTGGCCAATGCTCAGACCACTGAGCTATCCCTCCCCCAGGGTGAGTAAAGTAATATCTTTAGACTAACTTCTATTGTTGGAAGAGACACCCTTTCAAGCTACAAAGAGCTCTTCTTCAGGTGTGGAAAAAGTAATCAGATCATCACAGCTAAATACAAGGTGGGACAGATTGTTTCGCATAAGCAGTTAACACACGATGCAGGAGACAAGTTAAAGTGAAGTGGGCAATTAACATCTCTGAAGTCATAGGATAAAGGAGGGTTAGTAGGTTACAAATTGTTGTAATGAGCCATAAAACCAGTGTCTCCGTAGACCCCATGATTTTTGGTGTCTAGCAGATTTACAAATGTAAGTTCCCAGGCTTGTCTTTTGGAGGTGTTGTGCAGGTTTCCTTTGAGGGCAAGGACTGAGAGATCCAATATGGAATGATCACTTTGTGTCTGCAGGTTTTGACATCTGTTGTTATGGCAGGGTCTGATGCCATTTTGAGTTGGTGTGTCCTGGTCTGTGAGGAGCTTGCTTCTGATGATGAGCTTGGCGAGAATAGGGTGGAGTTGTTTGAAGGCCAGAGGAGGAGGTTCGGGAAAAATTTCTTTCAGGTTATGGTCCCCATTAAGTATGGATTGCAATTGTTTGATAATATCCCATATGGGTTCCAGTGTGGGGTGGTAGGTGACAACTACAGTCAAAAGCTCAGGTTTTTTCTCCTGTATTGAGGCATGTTGTCTCAGGGTATTTGGTTGGCCTTTCCATGTTATGATCTATTTCTCTGATGGAGTTTCCTTTTTTGGTGAAGGCAGTTTTAAGTGTGTTGTGTATTCCAAACATTCTCCTCGCATATTCTGTGGTATCTGAGTGCCTCGCTGGAGATAACAGATTTATGGGGTGGTTGCTGGATCTGTGGAGGTAAGTGTGGTGATCTTCCATATAGTTGTCTGTAGGGTTCCATTGTTCAAGCTGATCGTGAAGTGCGAGTGTTCTAGAGAGAGGTCGATGGATGGTGATGGTTGTTGAAGTTGCAGTGGAAATCTACAAGACAGTTAAGGTGTCTGTTCAGAGAATGAAAATATCATTGATGTATCTCAGGTGTATCGTTGGTTTCATGTGTATTTTTCCAGAAATTCTTCCTCAAGGTGACCTATGAAGAGGTTGTCAGATTGGGGAGCCATCCCAGTACCCATGTTTGTTTCCACGGTTTGGAAAAGTGTTTGCTGTTAAATGTAAAGTTGTTATGTGTGAGGTTGAAATGGATGCGTTTGGCAATGTGTTTGAGGTGTTTATCTGACTGTTGTCCATTGTCTTGCAGATATTGGAAACAGGCAGTGATGCCGTCATAGTGAGGGATGCTGGTGTATAGAGAGCTTCAACACCTTGTGTCTCTAGTTTGGCCTACTGTATTTTCTTTTCTGTTTTCCTCTGGTTATTTGCAGTTTAATCTAATATTATGTACCATACAATATAGAGAATGTCTACTATAAAATGTATAGCATGCATATATATATATATATATATATATATATATGGGAATATAGGGGAGCTGTAACCCATCAAAATTAAAGTTGACTTTGGAACCCTAAGTTTTATATGTCTTGGCTTTGTGTGATTTTACTTGTGCAGCCTTATTATTGCAGGCAGAATAAGTGTGGAATAATGGATGAAGGGCCATGCTGAGAGAGCACGCACAAGAGCTCAGAGATTGGATCCATGGGTCCAGAAAGCTCATCTGTCACAATCCCATATACAAATATGGTTAGTTGTTACCCTACAACTGATTGCTAACTGCCTCCAGCTCCCTCTGCCTCACAGGTGATTGCTGTGAGGCCAGCTGGAAGCAGCACAGAAGGGAGGGGAGGAGTGACTAAATGGTCCTACACTCATATCATGACCTAATAACTGAGGAAAGAGTTAGGACCAAGCAGAAGTAGAGGGAGAGTGGTGTGCGAATGGGAGTAGGGAGGGAAAAGCAGAAAATAAACCTAGGGAGAGAGATTAGAGAGGAGGCTTTGGGGATGTAGGAAATGACTCATAAATACATGAATTTTTCAACTGAAGATATTTTCATAAATGAAATCCATCTGCTAGAGTTGGGCATAAAAACTCCATCAATAGATAATTGTTCAATGTCCAGAACATCATTTCAAGACAGTATAACTTTTATCAATTTAATTTCTGCTGAAGGCAGCTATTATATATATATATAAACAAATGGAAGAAAGGGGAAATTGGAGAAATCTATGATCAGCGGATTTAAGGACAATAAGCTATAAATATATATAACAATAAGAACCATGACAATGATATTAGTTCATTACTAGATTGAAATGGTAAAATTATCAATAATAATTCAGAAGTGTTCAAAATATTTCTGTTTGGGTAAAAAAGATGATATAGTGCACTAGTATTTCTGGAGGAAGTTAAAGAGAAGCAACTAAAGTTAGATATTTTTAAATTGGCAGATCCAGATAACTTGCATCCAAGAGTTTTAAAAGAGCTGGTTGAGGAACTCACTGGACTGTTAATGTTGATTATCAATAATCTCAGTGCACTGGGGACATCCCAGAAGAGTGGAAGAAAGCTAATGTAGTACCAATTTTTAAAAAGTATAAATAGGATCATCTGGATAATGACTTCTGCTAATGATGCAGGCGCTTGATGGATAGCTCTTAAAAGGCAGGTAAATTATCCCTGATATTGAACCCCAACAAAACATAAAATAAACGTGAGCCTATGGGCAGCCACCTATTGCACTTATCCTAAATATTACTGAGATTTAGTATTTCCAGAGCAATTTACCAGTTTAGAATCAATAATGTACAGCAACATGTGATTCATAGATTTTAAGGCTAGAAGGGACCATTAAATCATGCCGTCCGACCTTCTATATATCACAGGCTATTAAATGCTATCCATGTATTGAGCCCAATTACTTGTATTTGACTCAACCATATCTTCTAGAAAGGCATCCAGTCTTGATGTGAAGACATCAAGAAATGGAGAATTCATCACTTCTCTCGGTAGTTTGTACCAATGGTTAAAATCACCCTCACTGTTAAAAAATTGTGCCTTATTTCTCATTGAATTTGTCTGGCTTCATATTCCAGCTATTGGTTCTTGTGAGGTCTTTCTCCTCTAGATTATAGAGCCCTATAGTACCTGTATTTCCTACTTGTGAAGGTACTCATACAAAGTAATCAAGTCACTTTTCAATCTTCTTTTTCATAAACTAAGAGGATTGAACTCCTTAATTTTCCCACAGTTAAGGCATTTTCTCCAGCCGGTGAATCATTTTTTGGCTCTTTGCTGCACCTTCTCCTATATTTCAACATCCTTTTTAAAAGTGGATGCCAGAACTGTACACAGTATTCCACCAATGTGCTACACAGAAGTAAAATCACCTCCCTACTCCTACTCACTGCTCCCTGTTCATCCTTCCAAGGATTACATTAGCTCTCATTCTTCAATGATCTGTCCCTGTCATGGTGGCTGCTCTTGTGTGCCATGCAGCAGATGTTTTCTGTGCCATGTCAGGCTGCACTGACCTGAACATTTTTACTCCATAGGCCAGTAGAGATCAGGCATAACAGAGTAAGAGTACTCTTGAAGTCTAGAAACGAAGGTACTTGCTTTTTTTCAATATTTGGAGCACTTCTTGTTGGTCAAAGCTTAAAGTGACATAGACAAAATTTCTAAGAAGCCTGTCTACCTTTCTCTTCTTGTCACAGATAAAGTACCAGCAGCTACAAAATTAACTCTAGGAGAATTTGAGTTTGTAAAAATCAAAATTAAAATAGGAGCAAGAATATAAAAAAACAACATCTATACAGGTGCCAAAACAGTTCTGCATATATTTAGGGAAAAATCTACTATTGAAAAATATATAACAACATTCATATAATAATTCCAGTTCATTAGAGGAAAAATAAAATATAACTGTATTTGGGGCCTATTAGAAGGCAGAGGAGATGTAGAAAATCTAATTTAGGAGTTTCCACTTGTCGCTGCGAAAGTCACATAATTATGTTATTGTCCTTTTTCTTTGTTTAGAATGTGCACTGTGGTCTCATTAATCTGTACAATAGTCCCAAAATGGCCATGATTTCCACAAGTGTAATACGACATTTTAGTTGTTACATTCATAAAGATAAATTGGTAATTTTACATTGTCTCAAAGGGTAAATTCACGGGTTTTAGTTTAAACTTTGTCACATGATCTCACTGCATGACATCGCAAATCTCCCATCTCTTCTTTGTTGGTCTATATGCATGAATAATTTTCCCAGTGCTTGTTTGTAGCAGAGCAGGAGAAAGAGAATTACCACAGCACAATCTCTTGTTGTCCCCTATCAGCATTCCGTTGGTCTGAGCTGGCTTACAACAGTGTAAAGACATCAGTGGCATGTGTTATAATATATTGAGCATTGTACTCCTGAAGAACGCACGAAAGAAAGAACATTGTTCTACTAGGGAGCAATTCATCGGGTTTTTCCCAGAGACTCTTGGGTCAAGTTTTTATAGGCCTATTTGATTTTCAAATTCTTCTTTCCCTCTTTTTCCTCTCAGTGAGCCATAGTGTCCAAACTTGTCTACATTTACTTCCCATGTTTTGTGCATGGTAGATGTCCTTTAAAAAGAGTATCTCAAATAAGTCTTTATTCTTGTTTTGTTGGCTCTTATTCTGCGTTTTCATGAACTCTGGCCCTGGCCATGGCAACTGCAAGAAAAATGTTAACATTGATTGACAGGATTAAAAAAGCCTCCATCCCTATCCGCATTTCAAACACTTTGGGAACAATGGTGTTTGGTGTGATTGAATTAATGAGATATCGCGGACTGTCAAAAGAGCACACATACTTTACATAAACCCGATTATCTTTGCATGGCAGAAATGAAAAAAAAAGAAGGAACAGAGGTTTGGCTTTCACTCATACCTCCAAAGGAGCCATCAAAGTGTATGCCCTAGCTCAGAGAGTGATGTGCCCGCTCAGCTGGCCTGCCCTCCCTTTCTCTACACATACTGCCTGGCCCTGCTTAGCATACATCAGCCATGGACTTTAACAAGGCTATTCAGGAAACTAGGCCCAAAACAACACTCTTTTCACAATTCAGCACCTCTGTGCTGATTTTTTTTCCAGAGATCTATTGTTTAACTTGAACTAACCATACATTTCAACAATTAGACCCGAACTGGCTCCTGCTGCCCTAGCTTAACCCCAAAGAGTGACATCATGACTATAACATATATTTAAAGAGGTGAGCCACAGCTGGTGCTCACTTTACAAAACAGAATAACTATAGATAGATGAAGGTTTGGTAGAAAATGTCTTCCTGCTTATGGTTTTAAATGATATTTTGCTCCTCTGGAAAATGATGTAGCAGTCACAATGTTATGGTGGAGAAATCTAAATCATCATCATATCACTATATTTTAATTGATGACAGGAATATCAACTATTTTTTCCATTCGAGGTTATCATGAATTAAGAGGCTCTGAAATTAAACATAATCCAAGGAACTAAAAGAGATCTGCGTATCTGTTTACATGGCCCTCATCACCATAGGGGCAAATGAGCTTCCGCTGATGCATGCAAGAGACCTGGTTATAGAATGTCAGAATCCAGTTTCAGAACAAATAACTATCTGGAATTCAAATACCTCACATTTGGTATCTTTGCAGCTTGGATCAAGGCTTTCAAACTTTCTGAAGCAGACAACTGTTTTCCTAATTCTTTTAAATTCATTTTAAATTAAATTCAGTGAAAGTAAGAACTAACCTGAACCTTCATCAAAAATATAATCCATATGATCACTAAATCTTGTTTTAGATCTGAAAATGTTCAGTTAGAATTTTCTTAAAATTATTTAAGTTTTTTTGCAAATCTTTCCTGGAACAAAACACTAAAATGGCTTTTCTCCCAATATTAGGAAGACTTATCTTCCAGTATTTCTGGACTGACTGGAGTAGGGAGATATTGAAAAACACATACACAAAATTGATCTCATGAGAATTCCAGCCCATTTTTGCAGATACAAAAAACATGAATAATCTGGGTAAATTTTAGATAAGCAATCACACTTGTGGTTTATCTGAATACATTTAAACCTCCAGATCTCATGAGCTTCTCCTATAATTACTTTACCTCCATGTCATGAAAAAATACTAACACTTTGTGAACACCAAAGGCAGTGTTAATAGCTTCCTTTGGGGCCTTGCACCATTGGTTTGAGGAATTCTGCCTTCACTCATAATTTAGGATTTAGAGAATAAACAAACCATTTTTTCCCTCAGCATAACTCCATTCCTCAGCATAACTCCATAAATACATTTATCCTGTCCACCAAAACTTAACAGGAAATACAGTAATCAAATTCAGTGGCTACATGGAGACATTTCTGCCCATAACACATTGTGGATTACTGACTTGATATCCCATAGCACAGGATATAGGTTCTCCCAATATTCTGTGATACTGGGTTACAATAAATGTTTAATCTTCACCACGTACTCTGAAAAACACTGCAAAATAAGAAAGTTTAAAATCACAAGATTGCACATATTAAGAATATTGCTCTGTAAATTAATAATTCATGTGAAATATCAGATTTGACAGGTGCATGAGTTGTACGAGGCCATACATTGGCCTCTCAACAAATGGAGAAGGCTAATAATGATAATACTCAGCAAAAAAACAGGCCAGAACTCTGCATTGTGAAGTTACAACAACCAAAATAAAACATTGCCCCCAAAAGCTTAACCAGTAGATGTCTCTGTTTCATAAACCCTGTCATGATTTCAGCTGCCATCTCCTCTGAATTACAATTTTTGGATCCCTCTTCTTTGTATAAATTCACTAGATGTAAGGACTGCAGACTGACATTAAAGAGGTAGTATTGGGGAACTGATATAAAAGGAGTTCAGTATGTTGCCTCCACACAATCAGGAGGTTTGAAATCAGACACATGCAGAGTAAGCACTAAAACTGCAATGAAAGCAGCTCATAAGCCTGAGTCCAAGTCTCAGCGTGAGTATAAGCAAGCTGCCTTACATTGTATTACATGACAATTGGCCTTATCAGTCTTTGCCTCTGCCAGTGAGCAGAGTGCAACCAGAATTTTTGGGTTTATAACAAGAGGTAAAGGTGCCCCCTCAACTCTTGCAGGCTTATGCTTTCTCTTTCCTCTTTTCTTGTAGTCTCGACACTCCCATGAACACCCCTCCACCCTCACACATGTCACATAATCATCCTCTACATCTACTCCTTCTACAGTCTTTCCCACCCTATGGAATAAGGCAGGAGTCAGACTCCCTAATCAGATCCACCAGCAGGGCCAAGGAAAGGGTTGCACGAGAGCTGGATCACTAAAGAAACTTCATTCCTCCTCCCCAAGGAACTTCTGTATCCAAAGAGAGGGGTCCAGGAAAGGAGATTTGGAAAGCAGGCAGATCCTTGGAGAAGCAACAAGATGGAAGGAAGCTTGTGCAGCGCGCTCTGGCTTTAAGGAGGCAGTCTCTGAGTCTGGTACTAAATTGTACTGCCCCCTGCTGGACCCCTTCTCTCCGTGTCAGTGAGTGGCTAGCTGATCAATGGAAACACTCTAAAAACCTTCTCCCATTAATGCCTCTGGTTCCCCTACTAAGGCTGAGTAAGGTACAATAGTACCACCTGTTTCCCCTGGTGACAGCCCTGCAACTGAGTCCATAAATGTTTTCATACAGTCCTTTATAATTATCGGAGTGCATGAGAACAGCTACACAAAAGAGCATAACACCAGTGAGTACTGAGGGAAACAAGACTGGTGTTTGTTTCTAATGTATCTATTACACTGGTCTACAATTTTTGAGAAGTCGTCTGCTTCAGAGATAAAGTGTGCTATTTATTATGTATTTTGATGTGCTGAATTCAAATATGACAATTAAAACAACTGATTGGCTACTGTTTCTAAGATATTTAAGTTTTTACATTTTATGGCTATGTATATTGTGTAGATAGTAGAGTTTTAATCATAAATTGTAAACCTAGGTCTTTTCATGTGTTTATGGTTGCTTTACATGATAATATTTTGCCTGTCCTGTTTATGTAACACTTTAATAATCAGCAAAAGGGTTATATAAATAAAATTTATTATGAAACAAAAGGCAAAAAACTATTATGTACATAGTTTAGTCCTATTCAGTGTCTACTCGGTGCCTCTTGGCTTGTCTCTTGTATTGATTAAATGGAGCATCTCTTGTCACTGTCCAGCAATAGTCTGCAAGCATTGATGGGCTCCATTTGCCCTGATAGCGTTTCTCCATTGTTGCAATGTCCTGGTGAAATCGCTCACCGTGCTCGTCGCTCACTGCTCCGCAGTTTGGTGGAAAAAAAATCTAGATGAGAGTGCAAAAAATGTGTCTTTAGTGACATGTTGAAACCAAGGCTTTTGTATGCCTTGAGGAGGTTTTCCACCAACAACCTGTAGTTGTCTGCCTTGTTGTTTCCGAGAAAATTTATTGCCACTAACTGGAAGGCTTTCCATGCCGTCTTTTCCTTGCCATGCAGTGCATGGTCAAATGCATCATCTCGAAGAAGTTCACGAATCTGAGGACCAACAAAGACACCTTCCTTTATCTTAGCTTCACTTAACCTTGGAAATTTTCCACGGAGGTACTTGAAAGCTGCTTGTGTTTTGTCAATGGCCTTGACAAAGTTCTTCATCAGACCCAGTTTGATGTGTAAGGGCAGTAACAAAATCTTCCTTGATTCAACAAGTGGTGGATGCTGAACACTCTTCCTCCCAGGCTCCAATGACTGTCAGAGTGGCCAATCTTTCTTGATGTAGGGGGAATCTCTTGCATGACTATCCCATTAGCAGAGAAAACAACAGCACTTTGTGTATCCAGTCTGCAGACCAAGCAAGAGAGCAACAACCTTCAAATCGCCACAAAGCTGCCACTGATGTTGGTCATAGTTTATGCACCTCAAAAGTTGTTTCATGTTGTCATAAGTTTCCTTCATATGGACTGCATGGCCAACTGGAATTGATGGCAAAACATTGCCATTATGCAGTAAAACAGCTTTAAGACTCATCTCCGATGAATCAATGATTCCACTGCTGTAGTCTGGAGCCCAACAGCTCTGCCTTACTCTTGGGTAGTTCCAAATCCCTGACAAGGTCATTCAGTTCACCTTGTGTTATGAGGTGTGGTTCAGAGGAGGAGGAGGATGGGAGAAAATGTGGGTCCTCTTCCTCGTCTGACTCAAGTGAGAATGATTCTGGTGCATCAGGAACCGGCAGTCCTTCTCTGTGGGGTACTGGGCATATAGCTGATGGAATGTTTGGATAATGCACAGTCCACTTTTTCTTCTTTGAAACACCTTTCCCAACTGGAGGCACCATGCAGAAGTAACAATTGCTGGTATGATCTGTTTGCTCTCTCCAAATCATTGGCACTGCAAAAGGCATAGATTTCCTTTTCCTGTTCAACCACTAGTGAAGATTTGTTGCACAAGTGTTGCAGCATATGTGTGGGCCCCATCTCTTGTCCTGATCTCCAATTTTGTAGCCAAAATAAAAGTGATAGGCTTTCTTAACCATAGTGGTTATACTGCGCTTTTGTGATGCAAAAGTCACTTCACCACAAACATAGCAGAAGTTATCTGCACTGTTCACACAAGTACGAGGCATCTCTGCTCACTTTGGCTAAACAGAAATGTGTCCTTTTGCAAAATCAAACACTGAAAATAAGAGAGCATGACACTGTATAATTTCTAGAGCTGATATAGGGCAATTTGTTCAGCAGAGTGATGTAAGGTTCATTATGATTGCATCATCCATGACTTCTAGGAATAACATGATGCAATTCATATCATGTATGGCGCAATATCAGCTTCAGATTGCATCATTCATTGTTTTGCCTAAAAAGCAAGTACTGTCCAAACCCAGTCATAGATTTATTCATAGATGCAGTCAAAGATGTATTTTAGTCCTTTCTGGTTTAAATTGAGATCCCTTCCCTTTATAACTCACTTATCCTCCGCCATTCCCAAGTCAAGAGTCGTATATACTGACCCAATAGCATATCTTGAAAACTAGAGCCAATCAACAATTTTAAGCATCATTTTCATTCTCAGTGACCCAGAATTAGTAAAGTTTGACTACATTTATTTCAGAAGCATTTTGGCTGTAGAGCAGTGTTATTGATCCTTACGCAGACTTCTTAAAATTTTATGTCCAGTTTGCTCACCTAAGACTAAATGAATGATATACTTTTTTCACCATTCAATTATCTTTTAATTTTAAAAAATGATTAAATTTTCTCTTTATTACAGAATAACTGAACCAGCTTACAGTGACATAAACAAAGTTCAGCTCTTTTCACAATTAAATACACATTTAAATTCAGATAAAATCTGGTGTTGTTTTTTTGGACTGGATAATACTCTTGAGTATTTTATGTAATTTCCAATGGGCCTCTGAGTTCTCCTAATGTGCTGAATTAAGCAGATGTAATTAAGCAGATGTAACAAGCATCCTTTCCAGGACATATATAAATATTTCTATAATCTTTTTCATTTTACCATAAAAAAAAAAAAACATTTCCACAGAGTGATGAGACATGTCTCAGGTAGCAGAGAATTGGCCACCTCCAATACAGGATATGTTACTATGAGCTTTGTGAGTTTTTCCAGTCTATGGACTAAATTAAGAAGCAATACAAATGGAGGTATAAGTTAAATGGCCTTCAGTAGCTGGAAAATAAGTAACAGAAAGGTGCAAAAAGTAAGAGAAATAATTAAAATAAACTTTCCCTTATATTCGTGTTATTTGCTTTTCTTGATTCTTCACCCCAATTTCACAGCTTGTAGTGCAAGTTACATTCATTTATATTGACTAAGAGTTTGTCTACGCTGCCCTGCTATTCCGACTACAGCGTTATATAGCAGTGCACACCAAAGTGCTGCTTTGTAACTCCCCCATGTGGACTCTGTGGGCACGAACTAAAAGATTCCTAGATCACATTAATGTAGCACTCTTTAAACAGGATTACACTAATGCACACTAGGAAACTGCAAACTTAGTTTGTGCCTGAAGAATCTACATGGGGGATTTTCAGTGTAGTACTTTGGTGCACACTGCTATTCACACCCCCATAGTCTAGGCTTCGAGGCAGTATAGATATGCCTTATACTGTCATATGCACATATCATTTACTAATGAGTAACTTGTACCCATTGATGTCACCCCTGAATCGGTGCCTACCAGTGGTCAAAATGTGCCTTCAGATTGCATGTGGCTCATATTGATTTTAGGGCCATGCAATCTCATCCAAAAGAAGAATCTGGTCCTTAACCACTTACCACTGCCTACTCATACTGCTCTTCAAGTCATGATCTCCCTTCCCCCTTCTGTCTTCTTCTCATGACTCACTGTAGTTGGGGAATCATTCTTTCACCTGTGCTGACCCATGTTTCTGGAACAGTCTCTCTCACCTCCACTTTGAGCTTAGTCAGGGCTTATCTAGTTTAGGAAAAAAGAATGAGGTTAGGTCAGGTTTAGCTAACACATGTTAACTAACTCCAAGCTAACCACAACCTTTACTCTACTGTAGACAAGTTAAGATTTTTTACTCCACACTAGCTACTGAGTAGTGTTTTAAAATATGTTAATTAAAACATGATAGCTAACATGTTTTAAAACACCTCCAACTTTCTGAGTCCCCACAGTGCCTTTATAGCTTATCTCCAAGAATGCTTAAAGCAAACATATGGGATGAAATCTTGAATCAAGTAAAAGGCAAAACTCCCATTTATTTCAATGGGCCCAGGATTTCACCCATCTTCTCTAGAAAAGGACATGGAAGTGCTTTCACCAGAACAAACACCTTCTTCCTCCCGATTTCTATTTTACTAACTCATGTAACTGAAGTTCAGGTGATATTTTATAACTAAAAAGAATTTATTACATTTCAAATAATTTTGCATCAACATTATATAAATACCCAGTACTAAAACCACAACATATGTTCTGTACTGTCTCCTTTTTTATACTTTAAATGTGAAAACTGATTTCTCCAGTGTTCTGCTTCCTCATGTTAAAACAAAATAATTCATATCAAAACACTAAAATAAAAAAGGCAAACTATTACTTGAGGGTGGCCTAAATAAACAGGTATTCTGCTTATTCCATGCATTTATTAATCTGTAGTTGCTGTTTTCTGGTGAGATTTCAAATTAAGATTTTTGAACATGCATTTCAATTACATTTAATAAGAGTTATTGTATGTTAAATATAAATGTATTTATGAAAATACATTGTAAATATAATTTCAACACATTTGTAACTAATTGCAATGCATTTAACAAATGTTTTATTAAATGCATTACAAAATAAAAATTTGAATTTGAATACCGATTTGGATTATGCATGTGTGACCATACTCCTCTCCAGTTTGCACATAACAGTCTTCCTTTTAAATTTGGGTTTTAGGGATTTTCTTTATGGGGATGGTGGAGTTTTCCTTTTCAGCTTTGTTTTGAGAAGAGCATTCTTTGCACTACAGATTCAGTATCCTTGAGTAACCGGAAATCATTAATAAATGTAATTATCACTAGCAGTGCTGGAACAGGAGAAGCTTTGAGGTTAGTACAATGCCCTGGCAAAACATGTTTGACTGGATGAAAAAGTTTACGGAGATTAACACCCACTGAGCTGGCCCACTGGCAGGTTGTTGCAGGTTAATGGAAATGTGTGGCAACAGTCAGCAACATTAGCAAGGTCTTTATCTTTGGATCTCATAAATATTCTTTTTAACCCCCACTAACACCAATGTTTCAGGCTTTTCTAGAAAGAAGTAGGACAGCTAACTCCATGCTTATGTTAAGGATTAGGCACATTCTGTCCAGGTTTTTTTCCATTAACTCTTCAGAATTGTCCAGTTTTTTAGATGCTTATTTTGAGGTTGTAGCTGATGTTATGATTGCCACCTCACCAACTTGGTATCAAAGCAGGGGAAATTAACAACAAGTCTCAGATTGTGCTGGGTTGACCTGGGAAGATTGTTAGAAATGTAGTGCTCTATCAAATAAAGATTCACAATGTTGAACTATCCTTAAGAGCCAGTTCTAGTCATTAAGATGAGTTTAAAAGGAGTATAAAGCTTCTTGTAATCATATACAAGTTTATTGCTCTTTACAGCTCTTTATCTGTTTCCTTTTATATTAAACCACAAAGACTTTATTCTTTAGCAGATTGAAAATAGAGCAGGGAAGGGGTTAAGGATCTGCATTGACTGCAATTTCTCAATCAGCCTCGGGAAGCCTCAGGTCAACTTTGCTCATAAAACTCTGCACAAATATTTCTTTTTCTATCCGAGAAATTCTAATTCTGCACACAGACCAGTGCCACTCAGATTATTACACATTATTAAAAATTAATTTTAAAAAATGGTTTGTTCCCTGTAATCTCCTGTAGAGCTGTGAGTGCCCAAGCCTTGAAAAAAATAACTACTGTCATGATAAAATAAATACTAAATTTTTTTTTTATTCCTGCTTTTCTTATTCACTATTTCTCTTGTTCCTCAGTTTTAAAATCTTTGCTCTTTTTCTTTCTTTCATGGTACAATTACAGCATTTTACCTCTAGGTACAAGCCCACCCTTATAAAAAAAGTCATATAGAGCTTTAGCAGGGATAGAACCAATAGATACTTGTGACACTGGCAGACCAGATGCCAGCTCTTGCCTAGGCTGCAGGCATAAGCTAAGAACTAACAAACTCATAGCCTGGAGCTGGAAGAGAGAGGATGGTGTTCCTGGCTGGCTGGAAGAGCAGCAGAACCACAGACAGCTCAGTGTGGGCAGGGACCAGGGGAGCTAGGAAGAAGCTCCTGGCTGGCTGCAAGGACTGAACAAGGACTGAGCCCAGGGTAGGATCCAGGGAGGAAGCCTGGGGGTATGAGGTGCCACCCCATTACAGGGATCTATCCCAGCTATCAAATATTACTTCCAATGGTGAACGAGCTCACCATATAATGGCACTAATTTCTTCAGATCTTGTCCACCTCATTAAGGACTTAGAGTTTAATATGAAATCTGTTTGAATGTATACTGATGACAATATAAATAAAATGTATAATCCTGTTCCCTTAGAAGCAATTTTCTCCAGCAATCTAAGAGGCTGAATTGTTCACATGGAGAAGACAACCAGCTTCCCTATCCACCTTGGGCTTTTTAATCCAATATGTCCCAGTAAGGAATCAGTGTGCAATCAAAGTCTTCTGCAAGTATAATTTCACCTTCCTCAAAGTGTTGCAATATTTAAAAGAAGTAATTAAAAAGCCATTTTTGGGGGTTTATGTTAAGAAGGTTGGGAGCATATGCTGAGGCTACTGTTACTAATAATTAAGGCTAAGATTTTGCATGGATATTTAAAAAAAAGTCATAGGCAGGTCATGGGCAATAATGAAAAATTCACAGAAGCCTGTGACCTGTCCCTGATTTTTACTAAAAATATCCATGACAAAATGAGCGGCCTGGGCAGCTGCGGGTGGGCTCGGAACTCCAGGGGCCCACACCACCCGTGGGGCTCAGAGCTCCAGGATCCCCCTCCACTGGTGACTCTGAGCTCTGCGGGTCCCCCCTGCAACCTACCTACTGGAAATACCTTGCCTGATGCATCCTAGGACTGCATTAGCCTTTTTTCTCAGTCACATCACGTTCACTGCTCATAGTCATATGGTGATCAACCAATACACCCAGGTCTTCTCCTCCTCTGTCTCTTCCAACTGATAAGTTCCTTGCTTATATCAAACATTCTTGTTGTTAGTCCCTAAATGCATGACTTTGCACTATTAAATTGAATCTCATTTCTATTATTCTAGTTTACAAGATCATCCAGATGATCCTGTGTGATATTCTGATACTCCTCCATTTTGGCAATTCCTCCCAACTTTTTGTCTTCCTCAAATTTTATTAGAACACTCTCACTTTTTGTGCCAAGGTCAGAAATAAAAATGTTAAAAAAGATTGGTAGCAAGATTGATCCCTGAGAACTCCACTAGTAACCCCACTCCCAGCCTGAGAGTTCACCGTTCGGTATAGTATCATAGAAACGTAGCCCTGGAATGGACCTTGAGAGATCCAGTCCCCTTCACTCATGGCAGGACTAAGTATTATCTAAACCATTTCTGAAAAGTGTTTGCCTAACTTAATCTTAAAGATCTCCAATGATGGAGATTCCACAACCTCCCTGGGCAATTTATTCCAGTGTTTATCCACCCTGACAGTTAGGAAGTTTTTCCTAATGTCCAATCTAATCCTCTCTTGCTGCAATTTAAGCCCATTGCTTCTTGTCCTATCCTCAGAGGTTAGAGAAATTTTTCTCCCTCCTCCCTATAACAATCTTTTATGTACTTGAAAACTGTTATCATGTCCCCTCTCACTCTTCTCTTCTCCAGACTGAACAAATTCAATCTTCCCTCATAGGTCATGTTTTCTAGACCTTTAATCTTTTTTGTTGCTCTTCTCTGGACTTTCTCCAGTTTGTCCACATCTTTCCTGAAATGTGGTGCCCAGAACTGGACACAATACTCCAGTTAAGGCCTAATCAACGCAGAGTAGAGTGGAAGAATTACTTCTTGTGTCTTGCTTACAAACACTCCTGCTAATACATCCCAGAATGAGGTTTGCTTTTTTTGCAACAGTGTTACACTGTTGACTTATATTTAGCTTGTGATCCACTATGACTTCCAGATCCTTTTCTGAAGTGCTCCTTCCTAGACAGTCATTTCCCATTTTGTATGTGTGCAACTGATCGTTCCTTCCTAAGTGGAATACTTTGCATTTGTCCTTTCTGAATTTCATCCTACTGACTTCAGTTTGTCCACATCATTTTGAATTTTAATCCTATCCGCCAAAGTACTTGCAATGCCTCCCAGCTTGGTATCGTCTGCAAATTTTGTAAGTGTACCCTCTTTCATTACCTAAATAATTGATGAAGATATTGAACAGAACTGGACCCAGAACTGATCCCTGTGGGACCCCACTCGATATGCCCTTCCTTTTTGACTGTGAACCACTGATAACTATGCTCTCGTAATGGTTTTCCAATCAATTATGCACCCATCTTATAGTAGCTCCATCTAGGTTGTATTTTCCTAGTTTGATTAATAGAAGGTAATGTGAGACAATATCAAAGGCTTACTAAAGTTAAGATATACCACATCTACCGCTTCCCCCCTTCCACAGGGCATGTTACCCTGTGAAAGAAAGCTATTAGGTTGATCTGAGATGATTTGTTCTTGTCAAATGCAGGCTGACTATTACTTATCACATTGTTATTTTCTTGGTGTTTGAAAATGAATATTTGCTACATTATCTTTCCAGGTACTGAAGTTAATCTGACTGATCTGTAACTTCATTGTTTGTCCTTATTCCCCTTTTTATAGATTGACACTATATTTTCCCCTTTTCCAGTCCTCTGGAATCTCTCCCATCTTTAATGACTTTTTGAAGATAATTGCTAATGGCTCAGATATCTCCTCAGTCAGCTCCTTGATTATTCTAGGATGTATTTCATCAGGTCCTGGTGACTTGCTCTGTTACATTTTCTCCTTTAACCAGTTCCTTAGCCACCTTTCAATTTTCATATTAATCCCCATCTTTTCCATGTGTACTTACCTAGACACAGTGATCAACACACCTCTCAACATTCACTTTGATAAACTGAATAAGTTGACCTCCTTAAGTCTCACATTGTAAAGCTTTTTTTCCAACCTCTGGATCATTTTTGTGGTCCTCCTTTTGAACTTTCTCCAGGATTTCCACACCGTTCCTGAAGTATGCACTGGACTCATTATTCTAGTAATGGTCTTACCGATGTTATGTACAGAGGCAAATCTCTTTCCTACATTAAGGATCATATTAGCCCTTTTTGCCTCAGCACTTTTAGTGATCGAGGGAAGTGATCATTCCCCTCTATTCAGCATGGTGGGCCTCATCTGGAGTACTGTGTCCAGTTTTGGGTCCCACACTACAAGAAGGATGTGGAAAAATTGGAAAGAGTCCAGCAGAGGGCAACAAAAATGATTAGGGGGCTGGAGCACATGATTTATGAGGAGAGGCAGAGGGAACTGGGATTATTTAGTCTGCAAAGAGAAGAATGAGGGGGGATTTGATAGCTGCTTTCAAATACCTGAAAGGGGGTTCCAAAGAGGATGGATTTTAGGCTGTTCTCAGTGGTAGCAGATAACAGAACAAGGAGTAATGGTCTCAAGCTGCAGTAGGGGGAAGTTTAGGTTGGATATTAGGAAAAACTTTTTCACTAGGAGGATGGTGAAGCACTGGAATGGGTTATCTAGGGAGGTGGTGGAATCTTCATCCTTGGAGGTTTTTAAGGCCCGGCTTGACAAAGCCCTGGCTGGGATGATTTAGTTGGTGTTGGTCCTGCTTTGAGCAGGGGGTTGGATGACCTCCTGAGGTCCCTTCCAACCCTATTATATGATTCTATGATATACTGTACATCTTACTCTTGGCAGAAAGACTGGGATGCTTTATTTTACTATCCAATGCCTTAAGGACACAGAAAAAGCCACTAAAACATTAACAGCCCTAACAACAGGATTAGAGACTGTGGAAAGTTGTAGGTTGCAGCTTTGTGAAAGTATTTTCAAATACTGACAAACCAGGGAGTCTTACAGTAGTATATGTTGACCAGAGAAACTCAGTCTCTCTTTACATGCACCCTAATTCCTTAATGTATCCTTCCTCTAAAGGGAGCATTCACATGTAGCAACTGCTCTCTGAATTTTAGCAGTTACATTTCTTAACCTGAACTGGACTGGAACAAATTGCAATCTTTGTATCTGTACAGCAGTATCTACTTTGGTATTTGCAGTGGAAGTTTCAGGGTTAATTCTCAATGGACACTGAAAGACAGCAAACAGTCTCAGTGCTAGCTTGTAAAATGAATTTTCAGTGTGTAGCCCACAGACTTTCATTGATTTTGATAAATAAATAAAACCACTCCTGACTTTTATTGTTGTAGGGAGTAATTATAATTCACAGGGCCAGACCCTTTGTGCCACAGAATACTTCATTTGTGGTTTGCATGAGCAGATACATTAACTTCTGTGAGCGCTTTTCATTAGAACACTATTACTCATTGAGGACTGATCAATATATCATCTATACAACATCTTGAATGTGGATGTCTGGACCCATTGTGGACTTGCTGATAATGACTTCTTTATTCAAACCAGCTTGTAGGAACAAGAAGATAAAGAAAAGGGAAGAGAATTATAGCATATGCTCATGAAAGTATTGTAAAGGTTATAAACAGAAAGCAAGAATAAAGCTACAGGTTAGGGGAAATGATTGTAGCAAAAAAGAATGCAAAGGAACTAAATGTTAAGAAAGAAAAAATGGTTAGAGTTTCACAGCATTTTTTCCTAAACATTATGTAAAGCAAGCTACGTTTTAATAAACCTTTTGAAACTAGTCCTCTCCTTTGGGATTATATTGCCCTTTAGGTTTCATATCCTAATGTTTTGCTCATCTTGTGATGCATTTAAGTACACCCAATGCAAACAGAGCACCATTCTTCCCCTTCACAATCTTTTATTTGTTTTTTTTTCTTCTTCTCATCCCCCACCACTCCAAATAAAAGCTCAGGGGCTCAATTTTTTTTTTCCTTCCATTAACTTTTAGATTCCATGTAACACTCATCCCCTGATTTTTCATCTGCTTCTACCTTTACCCTATTTGTCTCTAAGTTAGTGTAATTTAAAAATAAATTAATGCACAGTGCAGCACATTACAATTTCACTGCTCTGTCCATATTTGGAATACTTTTTAGGAAATAGAGTAGTGTATGTCCACAAAACACTATAATCATTTAATATAGGAATTCTCCTTGATACTCTACAATGGTTTCTGTTTTGATGGTGTGACAAAGTTCCTCCTCTATCTTGCTGGGTTCTGTGCTTATTGGCAGATTTTCCTGCCTCAGAGATTCACCATGTGGGTTGGGGAACAGCCCAGAGACCTTCCCCTCTGGGATAACCCACAGTCCAGGTCAATTGGGAGGTTTGGGGGGAACCCGAGCCCACCCTCTACTCCAGGTTCCAGCCCAGGGCCCTCTGGACTGCAGCTGTCTATAGTGCCTCCTGTAACAGCTGCATGACAGCTACAACTCCCTCGGCTACTTCCCCATGGCCTCCTCCAAACACCTTCCTTATTCTCACCACAGGACCTTACTCCTGGTGTCGTATAACACTTGTGCTCCTCAGTCCTCCAGCAGCTCATCCTCTCAGCTCCTTGCACCTTTTGCTCCCAGCTCCTCACACTCCCACCACAAACTGAGGTGAGCTCCTTTTTAAAACCCAGGTGCCCTTATTAGCCTGCCTTAATTGATTCTAGAAGCTTCTTCTTAATTGGCTCCAGATGTCCTAAT
The DNA here is from genome assembly GCF_027887155.1 of Malaclemys terrapin pileata. Lineage (NCBI taxonomy): Eukaryota > Metazoa > Chordata > Testudines > Emydidae > Malaclemys > Malaclemys terrapin. The sequence goes on from NC_071506.1 coordinate 166,416,233, forward strand.
TAGCCTGCCCACCTTAACTGGTTCTAGTAGGTTCCTGATTACTCTAGTGCAGCCCCTGCTCTGGTCACTCAGGGAACAGAAACCCTGTCTGACCTGGGAATCATAGATCACTCTCCTGTAGCCCTCTAGCCTGGAAGGAGGGGGCTGCTCCTCCTCCTCCTTCTCTGCTACCTGCTTGCTGGCTGGCTGCTAGACCCACCCACACCCTTAGGTGCTGCTGCTCCAGCTACAGCCCCTGGGGGGGGCCTGCTGGCCCACTCCCCAGAGGAGGGGAGGGAGAGACCCCAACCATTGCTCCTGCTGCTGGGGATACCACCACCGCCACCTCCACCTGAGAAGGGTCCTTCCTGCTGGCTACCAGACTGCTGCCTGGAGCTGCTGCGTTCGCTGCTGAAGAGCTGCTGGAGCCCTGAGGAGAAGAAGAGGACCATCTGCCAGTGGGGGAGCGCGTAGGAATTCTACAGACCACCGTGGAGGGGGCCCTCTCAGACTGAGTAACTTTTGAACTGTGCTCTTGTGGTGGGGATCTAGACTGTGTTTGTGGAGACACAGGGTGTGTGGTGTGGAGCCTGCCCCCTGGTCCATCTGTGTCCCCCACCCCCCTGTCCCCACCACCACCATCATCGTTGCCCCCTCCACCACCCCCACTGGCTACTTACCATCTACCTTGAGCTCCTGCCTCTGGGATTTCAGCTGCTTCCCAAGGCTTGCCACACTCTGTTGCCACCATTGGGCCTGACGCAGCAGCCAGCTTGCAAGGACTTTCTTTTTTGTTGCAAGCGCACGTGGGTGCATGTACCCCCCCCTTTTAGACTGACCCCCTCACCCCTGCAGCAAGCCCCCAGCTTTGTCCCTGCTACCTATCCATTTGCCCCTTGCTGCCTTTTGCCCCTCCCCCTTGCCCCAGCCCCTCGCTAGCTCCAGTTTGTTTGTCTGCCCCGCCCTTTCCCTCTGCAGCCTTTGTTTGTTTGACCCGCCCCAGCCCCTGAAGCTAGCCCCATGGTTCCTCTGCCCCACTCCCCGCCTGGTTGTTCTCGTCCCCCTGCGGTCCCCTTGCCCTGATTAGCCCCTCCCCTCGTGCGCCCATGTCCCCTCCTATGCGCTTGTACCCCTCCCCGTTTTAGTTTGATTCTATCTCACTGCACCCCCCCCAATGCTGCTATCTCCTCCCTTCCTTGGTGCAACAAGAGGAGCCAGAAACCTTCCCTGAGTCGGTGACTGACCCCTAGCCCTTGATAGCCCTCCCATCTACCCCCCGCTTTTTTGGCGCCCTCTTCCCCTGCCTACAGCCTAGCGGGGAGGAGTGGTCGACCTGCTTCCCTCTTCCCTACCCCCCCCTCCAGTGTTTGCTCTCCCCCCGTCCTCATTATGGTAGGGGACGAGGAGAGTGAGACCCCTCGGGCAGACCCTGCTGCCCCTCCTCCACCCACCCCAAAATCATCCCCCCTAGCCTCTATCTCGACCGCCGCTGCCGAGCCACCTACTACCACCCCCGCTGGAGCACTGGCAGTGGTGGGTAACGAGGTGACCTCCGCTGCTGCCTCGTCCCTCGCCCCCTCTGACTCTGGGGGAGTCCCCCCAGCCGGCAGGAAGGGCCATGGCATAAAGAAGGGTAAAGGCCCCGCTAAAAAAGCCAGGCCCTCCATGGCAGGGGGTGCCCCCACTGCTGCGGCCCCGCAACAGGCCGCGGCGTCCCTCCCTGCTGTTCCCTCCACCAGCTCTATGGGTGTCCCACCCCCAGCTCCCAGGGCATACGCCCAGGTGGCGGCGGCCCCCCCCCCGCCTGCCACTACGTTATCTCCCCCATCCACCACCTCTGCTACCATCTATAGCGGCCGGGACCCCTTCCCCACCTTGACCAGGAAGCATGGCGTCCGTTGCCTCCTGGTACCCACCTTGCCCCACGTGGAGACCTACGTGCGGGCATTGGCGAGGGTGGTGGGGGCCCACAGCCATTGTGGCGGCCTCCAAGATGTATGGAAAGGTCATCTTCTTCCTAGCATCGGAGGCCGCCGCCCAGGAGGCAGTGGAGAAGGGCCTGGCAGTGGGGGGCCAGGATCTGAGGCGGGCCACGTGGCGTCGGCCTATCAGACGCCATGTCGAGGGTCTGCCCCCTGCTTGCCCATCTCGGTGGGGCACGGGGCTATGACAGGGGCCCCACTGGGGAAAAGTCATAGATCAATGACCCCACCCCCCCCATATGCTGAGAGAGGAGCTACGGGACTTCCTTGAGGACGTCCGTGGCTCCCGCAACAAGGTACAGCTTGCGCTCCAGCGATGGGGGGATTTCCATCAGATCCTCCGGGCCACGAGGGCCCTCATGGGGGAGGGTAAGAGGACCGGGAGGCAGGCCGCCGCGGCCTACCAACGGGTCCGCCTCTTCCGTGACTCCTTAATCACCTATGGGGTAGGTCACGGATTGTTGCGCGGCCCGACGGAGGCCCACCAGGGACATCAGTTGGCGGCTCCTTCACGGAGCCGTGAGCACAGGCGTATACTTGGCGCGGTTTACCCCTATCCCAGACACCTGCCCCTTTTGCGGCGTGAGGGAGACCCTGGTGCATGTTTACCTGGAGTGTGCCAGGCTGCAGCCCCTATTCCGGCTCCTCACAGATGTTTTGTTAAGATTTTGGTTGCACTTTTCTCCTCACCTTTTTATTTATGTACTCCCTATCCGTCGCCCCACAAAGTCGCAGGACCTCCTGATCAACCTCCTTCTGGCCCTAGCGAAACTGGCCATCTATAAAGCCAGAGTAAGGAGGTTGGCCGATGGAGTTTCCTGTGACTGTGGTGCTTATTTCAGGTCCTCCGTTCTTTCATGTATCCGGGCAGAGTTCCTCTGGGCGACGTCCACTTGACGCCTTCGAGGAGCAGTGGGTGCTGTCCGAGGTTGTCTGCTTGGTGTCCCCATCTGGTTCACTTCGTTTAACCCTTTGACCTCACTCCTGTCCCTGTTCTTTTATTAGTTGTCCCCCCGTAATGTTTTGGTCTCCAGGTCCTGTGGACCCCCCCCTTAGGCTGGGGGGGATCCTTTAGCAAAGCCCGCCCACTTCCTGGATCCCAATAGGTCTGGTCACTCAGGGAACAGAAAACTACTCATCCAGTGACCAGTATATTTGCCCTCTACCAGACTCCTGTACCCCACTGGTCTGGGTCTGTCACATATCCCTCCCCCTGCTCAACGCCAAGGGGTTGGGCAGCTAGGGACACCAGACAGTGCATACGTGACAAGCCATCGGCGTTGCCATGACGGCTCCCTGCTCTGTGTTGCACATGGAACTGGAAAGGTTGGAGGGATAAGAACCATCTGGTCACCCTTGTGTTCTTCTCCTTGTTCCGCTGCATTCATTGAAGAGGGGCATGGTCGGTCACGAGGACAAATCTGCGCCCGAGCAGGTAGTAGCGCAATGTTTCCATGGCCCATTTTACAGCGAGGCATTCTCTCTCCACCACTGCATATTTTTGTTCCCTTGGAAGGAGTTTCCGACTGAGGTATAGAATTGGGTGTTCCTCCTCCCCGACCATCTGTGATAGAACGGCCCCCAACCCTACTTCCGATGCATCCGTCTGCAGGATAAACTCCTTGGTAAAATCAGGGGCTATCAGTACGGGGTTATTGCAGAGGGCAGTCTGTAGGTCTGTGAATGCTTCCTCTGCTGCGTCAGACCATCTCACCAGATCAGGTCCACAGGCTTTCACTAGGTCTGTCAGGGGGCTTGCCCTTGTGGCAAAATGGGGGATAAATCGTCGGTAATACCCCACCACACCTAGGAATGCCCGGACTTGTTTCTTGTGACTTGGTCGGGGCCAATTTTGGATGGCCTCTAACTTGTTCACTTGGGGTTTTACCAGACCTTTTCCCACAATGTAGCCAAGATATTTGGCCTCTGTAAACCCTACAGTGCACTTGGCAGGGTTTGCTGTAAGGCCAGCTCGCCTGAAGGTATCGAGGACTGCCTCCACCTTCTCCAGGTGGGTTTCCCAGTCTGGGGTATGAATGACCACATCGTCCAAGTAGGCAGCAGCATAACTGTTATGTGGGCATAATAGCTTGTCCATGAGGCGCTGGAAGGTAGCTGGGGCCCCATGTAGTCCAAAAGGGAGGACAGTATATTGAAAAAGACCCTCTGTTGTAGAGAATGCAGTCTTTTCCTTTGCGTCTTCTGCAAGGGGAATCTGCCAGTACCCCTTTGTCAAGTCTAGGGTAGTCAAGTACCGGGCATTATCCAGACGGTCTACTAGCTCATCTATGCCAGGTATGGGGTATGCGTCGAACTGGGATACTTTGTTTAGTCGCCGGAAGTTGTTGCAAAATCTTGTGGTGCCATCAGGTTTGGGCACCAACACGATTGGGCTGGACCACTGACTGTGGGATTTTTCGATGATCCCCAACTCCAGCATTTTTTTTACTTCTGCTTTTATTTCCTCCCTTTTTGCCGCTGGCACCCGATAGGGCCTCATTGTTACTCTGGCCCCAGGGTTTGTGATGATGTGGTGATATGTCTCGGTTGTTCGACCCGGTTTTGTCGAACACATCTTAGTTCCGGAAGATCATCTCAGACACCTCATTCTTCTGGTCACGTGTTAAATCGGGAGACACTCTCACCTGTTTGGAAGGCTTGTTTTCCTGGGTTAGGTCTTTTTGGACCATTGTGCATGCCTCTTGTGCATGCCAGGGTTTCAGAAGGTTAATGTGATAAATCTGTTCTTGTTTTCTGCATCCTGGCTGCTGCACCTTGTAGGTTACTTCCACCATGGGTTCAACCACCTCGTAGGGCCTCTGCCATTGAGCCAGAAGCTTGCTTTCTGCCGTGGGTACCAACACCATAACCCGATCCCCTGGTTGGAACTGTTGCACTTTTGCCTGGTGGTTGTAATGGGTTCGCTGGGCCTCCTGTGGCTTCTCCAAATGTTCCCGTACAATAGGGGTAACCCGGGCTATCCGGTCTCGCATCTGCATTACATGCTCTATTATATTTCTCCCCTCATTGGGTTCCTCTTCCCAGATCTCTTTGGTGATATCTAGTATGCCCCGGGGGGTGATGCCCGTATAATAACTTGAAGAGGGAAAACCCAGTTGAGGCCTGTGGTACCTCCCAGATAGCGAACATAAGGTAGGGTAGTAGGGTGTCCCAATCCTTCCCGTACCGACTTACCACCTTCCTTATCATAGCTTTGAGGGTTCGGTTAAACCTTTCTACCAACCCATCAGTCTGCCGATGGTAGACCGAAGTTCTCAGCGTATGTATATGGAGCAGTGTACAGAGGTCCTTCATTAGCTTCAACATAAATGGGGTTCCTTGGTCGGTTAATATCTCCTTCGGTAGCCCCATTTGGGCAAAGATCCCCACCAGCTCTTTGGCTATAGTTTTAGAGGCCATGTTCTGCAGGGGGACAGCTTCTGGGTAGCGAGTAGCATAATCCAAAACAACAAGTATATATTGGTGGCCCCGAGCCATCTTTAGGGGTCCCACTAGGTCCATGGCTATTCACTCGAAGGGGACCTCTATGATGGGAACGGGTACTAAAGGTGCCCTCAAGTGGGGATGGGGACTGTGCAGCTGACACTCCGGGCAGGAGGCACAGTACCTCCGCACTTCTTCATGTACTCCGGGCCAGAAGAACCATTGTAGGACTCATGCCAGGGTCTTCTCTACCCCCAAATGCCCCCCAAAAGATGACTATAAGCAAGACTTAATACAGCATTCTGGTGTTTTTGAGGTACTAGAATCTGCTGTACCTTCTGCCCCTGTACTGGTGCAACCCAGTATAAGAGATCCTTCTTCATTATGAAGTAGGGTCCTGGTCCCTGGGTTTTTCCTTCCACGGGGACACCATCTATTTCAGTCACCTCCTTCCTAATGTTGTCATACCTTGGGTCTTCTGCCTGGTCCTGTCCAAAATTTCCTCTCCCGGGGCTAATCGGCCCAAGATCTAGGGGCCCAGTTGCCTCTACTGGTTCAGAAGCATTAGGGTGGGGGTCAGACTCAGGTGCTTCTCCCTCCTGCGTGGCCTCCTTTTCAGCTGCGCGGGTCTGCCTACCTACAAGAGCGACCCTCTGGCTTTGGGTGAGTACTCGGCTTCCCAAGGCCTTAGCTGCCCTTCTTTCCCTTTTTGTCTTTCTACCCTGTCTGGGAGTGGAGAACAAATCTGGGGATATTTTAGAGAAGATTGGGGATTGACAGTCTGCTGTGGATGCCTCACCAATTTTAGGGTCCCCATCTTTCTCCAATCCCCCTACTGGGAGTAAGTTTCCAAACCCTGGGAAGTCCCTCCCTATGAGCACTGGGTATGGGAGTTTAGGGACTACACCTGCTGCTACCTCAGTAATGTTCCCTTGCATCTCGATTTTTACTATTATGGTGGAGTAGTAAGTAACTGTCCCATGGACACATGTTATCCCCGTACGTTTAGCCTGCAGCAGCTGACTACGCTTCACGAGCTTCCCTGAGATAAGCATGATAGCACTCCCTGAATAAACCAGTGCCGTGGTCCCTACCCCATTTAGTTTCACTGGTCTGGTATACATATGTGGGTTTAGTGAGACCCCCACAAGGTGGATTAGGGAGCATGGATCTGCCCAATTCCCCAGGTTACACTGCATAGGCTCCTCAGCATTGGGACACTGGGCAGCCATGTGTCCCCACTCCTCGCAGGCTTAACATCTGTATGGAGCCCTAGGCGTTCCCTGGTCTCTTGGTTTGGGCAGTCTAACATCACAATCCTCTTCTCCCTCAGTGCTCCGACTCTTTGTGGCCTCTGATGGGCCTTCAGCCTCTCTCTTTTTCCACCTGGGCCCTCCTGGTGGCCCAGTCACCCGAACTTTAGGGCTTGGTGCTGCTAGTTTAACCCGGGGTGCCTCTTCCTTAACTGGTCGGGTCAGCTCCCTCGCTGTCCTTCGCCTCTCTACCAGGGCGACAACCTCGTCATAGGTGGAGGGTTCGTTCTGGCTTACCCAGGCACGAAGGTCTGGTGGTAGTCCCCTCATGTATCGGTCGATGACCAGAACCGCTAGTATTTCTTCCGGACTCCGGGACTCTGTTTGCAACCATTTTCGTGCGAGATGGATGAGGTCATATCATTGGGACCGCTGGGTTTTGTCTTCCTGGTACCTCCAACCGTGATACTGCTGGGCCTGCACTGCTGTCATTACCCCAGATCTGGCCAGGATCTCTGCTTTCAGCTGGGGGTAGTCTGCCGCAGCCTCTTCAGGCAGATCATGGTAGGCCTTCTGGGCCTCCCCACACAGGAATGGGGCAAGGATGCCAGACCACTGATCTCGAGGCCAGGCCTCCCGTAGGGCTGTCCTCTCAAAGGCCAGAAGGTATGCCTCTACATCATCCTCCCATGTCATTTTCTGCAGCCAATGGCTGGCACGTATGAGCCGCATCCCATCATGGCCGCGATTCAACTCTGTAAGGGACTTTACCCAGTTAACCAGTTCCCGCAACATTGCTCGGTCTTGAGCAGCCTGGTTCATCAGCAGGTGATTAGTCTCTTGCTGCAGCCGCACTGCCTCCTGTTGGGCGGCTGCCTGGACACAGGTAGCCTCCTGCTGGGCCGCTGTAGCTTGTATCAGTGCCCGCACTATGTCATCCATTGTGGTGAAAAAAAATAAACCCTCTCCCTTTTTTTTGTTTTTTGTTGTTGTTCTTGTTTTTTTTTAATCACCCTCCTTCTTCCGCCGTGCTGTGCACCCCAAGATCCCACTTCTGACACCAGTGTGACATAGTTCCTCCTCTATCTTGGTGGGTCCTGTGCTTATTGGTGGATTTTTTTGCCTCAGAGATTCACCATGTGGGTTGGGGAACAGCCCAGAGACCTTCCCCTCTGGAAGAACCCACAGTCCAGGTCAATTGGGAGGTTTGGGGGGAACCCGGGCCTGCCCTCTACTCTGGATTCCAGCCCAGGGCTCTGTGAACTGCAGCTATCTATAGTGCCTCCTGTAACAATGGTGATAGAAAAGGTGGAGGTGAGTCTTATAGTTTGGTGGGGATGCAGTACTAGTGAGGGAACAGTAGAAAGTCTTTGGATTATTTGATAAGAAGAAAAGAGTATTCAAAAGAGGCAACAAGTGACAGAAAAGCCATATCAACATGGAGTTTTTTTTTGTATGGGAAGGAAATAAAGTCATTTTATTCTGAAGAAAAATAAAATTGTATTCCTGAGCAATCAGGCCCTGATGCAGCAAATCACTTAAACATGTTTCTAACTTTGAGCATGTGGTTAGACACTACTCATGTGCTTAAAGTTAAGCACAAGTTTAAATATTTTGAAGGACTGAGGCCTCAACCTATAAAGGAAAATACAAAAACATGGAATTTGTTTAGATCCAGTTGCCGGTGACTGAGCAATTGAGTGAGACAATGTTGTTTTACTATTTAATGCTGAACTCCCAAACAAAGGGCCAAAGCCTAGCAGTTAATGGGATTTGTCAGGGATTGGTAGGCACTCACCATCTGAGGATTTGTCCCAAAATAAAGAATTAGAGAATTAAAGATCTTTACTGATATTTATAGCAGGAACTCAGAATAATTGTCTGTAAATGTGTCTTGGCTTCAGTCCAGCAAGCTAACGGTGCTGAACAAGAGAATTAATAGAAATTTGTGACTGGATATCATCCTGCCTCATAGTACAGGATGTACAATTTTGTAATGCTAGTAACAGAGTAAAAGAGGTCATATACCCCACATGGGTTGACGCCTTGAGTATTAACAGAACTAGCAAGTAAATGTGGGGAGGAGGGTGGCAGTGAAAAAATTAAATGAAAATGAAAAACAAAGTTGTTTTCATCTAAAATATTCCAAAGATCATTTTAACTATTGAAAACTGAAAACTTTTGAAAGAAAACAAAACTTTTGGCTGAAAAATGAAAATTTCTGTCAGGAAAATCAAATATTAAATATTCTGGTTAATCAAGCCAAATCAAAATGTTTAGGTTTAATGCTGATAGACTTTAATCTGTGTCCACCTAAGATACCATGATGCCTCATGAGAGCTGTGGTTCAGGTGCCTTATATCTACCCCTATTGCTGACCTGTTGTTGTGCTTCAGGAGGGTCACATGGCTGTGATGCATCACAGGAGATGTAATCCAACCAGTGCACTCGGCCCATAGAGGAGAATAGGACATAAGGGATCCAAACTACAACTCCCATAAATCATTGTGGCAGTTTAGGAGGCTGGTTTAATGTTGGCCTGAGCGAAAACAAAACATTTCAGTGTGAAAATATTTGTCAGGAATCAGCGCGTCCAGTAGAGCCAGTCTCCAGCCAACCTAATGTGTGCAGCTGGCCTGTAGTAGGCTGCTTGGTTGGCTACACCATTTATTTGGCTGGAAGAGTCAGCAGAGAGAAGCAGCTAACAGGGGAATTTTGGAGGGAGTAGTTCCAGCTCCAGACTTTATGCTTGGAGGTGGCAGGACTTGATGAGTTGTGCATTTGGTCTGTCTGAGTTGTTTGCTTGATTCTTTGTTTGTTTGTTCTCTGTGTACAAGCTGCATAGCTGGGCTGAGGGCCTCTTAATAATACCTTGAAGCTTTGATCAGTATCTTGCTAAAGGCTGCAAGGCTCTAGGCTTTGAACCTTTGATCATCACAGCTATTTGAAATCTTTGAGTTGTTAATTTCTCTCTGGTGGTGAGGTTCTGAGCTGAGCTAAGCAGGGAAGCCTTGATATAAAAAAGTCACTTGCTGAGTGAACTCAAGAGCTGAGAACAGAGGTAGCTAACAGATGAGTTTTGGAGGAAGTTTGGAAAGGGAATGTGAGAGGCTTTCCTTTCAGATATTAAAATGACCAACAATGGAATAGTGGCAGTGATGTGCAACAGATGTGCTATGTTCTCTTTCCTGCATAAAGGCAGAAGGGATTTCCTGTGCATAAAGTGCAAGTTAGTGGCTGTGTTGGAGGAAAAGATTCTTGGCTTAGAGGGGCAAGTTGTGATGCTACTTAGAATCCAAGAAGCTAAGAAGTTCCAAACCAACCAGATTCAGGAAACACCAGAGAGGAGGCCTGCCAGTTCATAACCATCAGAGGCAAGATGTCACTACAAGAGTCTACATGGTTAGCGACAGATGAGGATAGGCAGACTAAGGCCACCAGAGAGAAGACAAGCAGGAGGAATTCCACACAGAAGTTTCAATTCAATACCAGATACTCATGATGGAAACTATGGAAGATACCTCTCAAGATCCCGGAGGTCCCAGGGAATAGAGAGATATATGGGACACATGTGTAGATGGCAGCTTGGTCAAACCTGTAAGAAAATCAGGCTTACCTGCAAAGAGTTCTCCAACCATTCAAAGAAGACAGACAGTCCTTGCTGGAGATCCAATACTCAGAAGAACTGAAAGCACTTTCTGAAAGGGACAGGTGTACATCAGGTTGGTGTACTGCCTTCCCAGAGCCAAGAGATGAGACATCACTCTAAAATTGGTTAGGCTTCTGAAGTCGACTGGCAAGGATCCATTGGTAATGATTCATATTGGCACCAATGAAACAGCATCATGGATAACATAGAGATAGCACACAACTTCAGGGAACTTGGAAGCATGCTCAAGAAGAACATCCAAGCAGTCTTCTCTGAGATCCTTTCTTTCTCATGAGCAAAGGAAGAGAGAAGGTAGAAGATTCTATAAGTGAGTCACTGGCTGGGTAAATCGTGCAAGGTGGAGGGCTATGGTGTTGAATATTGGTCCATCTTCTACAGTGAGAGGGGACCATATAGTTTGGATGGCTTCCTCCTCCTCATTAGACAAACCAATCTCCTTGGGGACAGGCTGGCTAGAGAAGTAAGGAGAGGGTTACACTAATAGCAAAAGGGAAGAGTAAAAAGAGGGAAGATATGAGCACTCAGCACAAAATCAAGATGTTGAGAACAAAATTAATCAAAAAACCAAAGGCTACAAAAAAGAAATTCTTGAATTGTCTACACACTCATGCTAGAAGACTGGGTAACAAAGAAGAATTAGAACTGATGATTTATGAGCATAAATTTGATATAATAGTTTTTTACTGAAACCTGGTGGGATGATTCACATAACTGGGACATTAAAATCAATAGTTACAACCTATTTAGGAAGGGTTGAATGGGCAAAGGGGGATGGGGAGTAGCACTCTGTCAAAAATGACATTACCCGTTTCCGAGTCACTGATACTTGCCATACTTCCTATCTTTCCTACGCAGTGGGATAGTTTGCTCTTGTGCTCTTAATAATGTCTCTTTGAAAAACTTCCAACTGTCTTCAGTTGTTTTTCCCCTTACACTTGCTTCCCATGGGTACTTACCTACCAGTTCCCTGAGTTTGCTAAAGTCTGCCTTCTTGAAATCCATTGTTGTCCCTCCTACCATTCCTTAGAATCATGAACTCTACCATTTCATGACCACTTTCACCAAAGCTGCCTTCCACTTCAAATTCTCAACCAGTTCCTGCCTGTTTGTCAAAATAAAATCTAGAAAAGCCTCTCCCCTAGTAGCTTTCTCCACCTTCTGAAATAAAACAAAATGTCTCCAATATATTCCAAGAACTTTTTGGATATTCTGTGTTATTTTCCCAACAGATGTCTGAGTAGTTGAAATCCCCCATCACCACCAAGTCCTGTGCTTTGGATGTTTTGTTTAAAAAGCCTCATCCACCTCTTCTTCCTGGTTAGGTGGTCTGTAGTAGACCCCTACCATGACATCATCCTTTTTTTACCCCTTTTATCCTTACCCAGAGACTTTCAACAAGTCTGTCTCCTCTGTCCATCTCAACCTCAGTCCAAGTTTATACATTTTTAATATATAAGGCAACACCTTCTCCCTTTTTCCCCTCCTATCCTTCCTGAGCAAGCTGTACCCTTCTATACCAATATCTCTGTCATGCCACCTATGTCATAGTTGTGTTTATTTACCAGCATTTTGAGTTCTTCCAGCTTATTCTCCATATTTCTCGTATTAGTATACAGACATCTAAGATACCTTTTTATATTCCTCCCCCACAGTTCTCTCTTGTCTCTCCCTTATCTCTGCTATAACAGCCCATGCTCCCCACAAATTCTGACCCTTCTCCCAAGTCTCCATATTTTTTACTTACCGGTGGACTTTGGTCACCTGCCCCCTTTGAACCTAGTTTAAAGCCCTCCTCACTAAGTCTGTATCCAAATATGCTCTTCCCCTTCCTCAATAGATGGACCCCATCTCTCATCTGGTGGTCAAAGAAGCCTTCCTCCTGATTCTTCTCCTATGACACAGTCTTTGGCTCCTGTCCTGTGCACTACAGGCCTTTCTGCTAGCAGTCTTTAGTGCTGAATTTTTACTTTCTTTATCAATCTCCCAATCTCATGTCTTGCCAACCGCCTCCTCCCCATTTCCCCTCCATGTAAAACACTCCCAGACTCCCAGGATTCCTACAAATTCTTCTGATGGCTTCCCCTGTCTCAAAGGCACTTTCTCTTTTCCCTGCACCAAATTCTATACTTCTGCCACAATACCTTCTTGCTCCATAGTCTCTTTTCCCTTTCCCCAAACTCACCTTGGTTTCTCCCTCTTATTCCAAACTCTTCCTTTTGTCCATCCTGTCTGAAAATCCCCCAGACGCTTTTGTCCAGATGTCTCTAACCTCAGTCTTTCCTCTCTCTAATATCCCTCCACCTTCTCTGCTTCCCAAAATTCCTGTGTCTTTCTTCTCTCTTCCCCAATCTGCTCTCTACATCATTCTGTTTAGGTTATTAGACCTATCCTCATCACCATGATATTTCTATTTCTTCCAGGTCTGGCAGGAAAGGGAAATGTTGCATATTCCCTAGGTACAGAGACTTAAACAGTTACAGTTCAAGTGAGCACCAGCAGTAAATGTTTGGGTCCCTGGTGCAGTCCAATGGAGAGTCAGGGCTTTTCAAGACTAGTGCCTTGGGTGCTTCCTCCACTCCAGTCTCTATTCCAAGAAAATAGGGGCTTGCAGGTTTCCAGGCCAGGCTCAGTTAGTGTTTCTCATTGAGTCTGAACTGATTCCTTGCCCAACCACTGCTGCTTCCCGGTAAGTCACACCCAGACCTGCACTCGCTGTAACATCTGGCAGTCACTGCCTGTTCTTCACTGCATATAGTTCCTGGGGATTGTGATCTGAGTTCAGTTTCTTTCCAGCTTCTTGCTTGCCATATGGCTGTGCGTTCAGCTCCTCTGCAGCTTCTCACTAGCCATGCAGCTGCTATTTCCAGCCACTTCCTGGTTCACAATGTTTTTCTTCATTTGGCCATGAGGAAGTAGCTATGCAGTAGTCCCCTACTTCTCAAATCCATCACAGTACTTCTGTTCTGTATTTGGAAAGGAGCAGGATGATGTACATATATCACATGAGGATGATGAAATATTTTTGGTCCATAAATAACTAAGATGTTAAATGGCATCAACTAGGGATAATAAGAACATAAGAGAGGCCGTACCGGGTCAGACCAAAGGTCCATCTAGCCCAGTATCCTGTCTACCAACAGTGACCAATGCCAGGTGCCCCAGAGGGAGTGAACCTAACAGGCAATGATCAAGTGATCTCTCTTCTGCCATCCATCTCCACCCTCTGACAGACAGAGGCTAGGGACACCGTTCCTTACCCATCCTGGCTAATAGCCATTAATGGACTTAACCAACATGAATTTATCCAGGTCTCTTTTAAACTCTGTTATAGTCCTAGCCTTCACAACCTCCTCAGGTAAGGAGTTCCACAAGTAGACTGTGCGCTGCATGAAGAAGAACTTCCTTTTATTTGTGTTAAACCTGCTGCCTATTAACTTCATTTGATGACCCCTAGTTCTTGTATTATGGGAATAAGTAAATAACTTTTCCTTATCCACTTTCTCCACATCACTCATGATTTTATATACCTCTATCATATTCCCCCTTAGTCTCCTCTTTTAAACATTTTAAAATCAGCAGGCTGGGAGAACTTACACACAAGAGTCTTAATACAGTTGGCTGAGGAGATCTCTGGCCCACTTTAAAAATCTGGAATACCAGGGAAATTCCAGAGGACTAAAAGTGTGCTAATTCATAGATTCAAAGATTATAAAGATGGAAGGGACTACCACAATCCTTGCTAAATTCTTCCAATTCTTAGTTACCCTGCTTGTTAAAATTTTGATCTTTATTTCCAGTCTGAATTTTTCTAGTTTCAACTTCTAACTAGTGGATTGTTGTATACCTTTCTCTGCTATACTGAAGTGCCTATTATCAAATATTTGTTCCCCATGTAGGTACTATAGACAGTGATCGGGTCACCCCTTAATAACCTTCTCCTTGTTAGACTCAAACAGATCAATTTAGTTAGTTTTTTTCACTATAAGGCATATTTTTCAATCATTTAATAATTCTTGTGGCTCTTCTTTTAAGTGCCTCCAAATTATCAACATCCTTCTTGAATTGTGGGCACCAGTACTGAATGCAGTATTCCAGCAACTGTAGCACCAGGGACAGATACAGAGATAAAATAACCTCTTTACTCCTTGTCATAAACAGATAGTTTACAGGTAAAAGAGGCATTAACCCTTAAGGGTTAAGAAGTTCACCTAGCCTAGCTGACACCTGACCAGAGGAACCAATGGGAGGACAAGATGGTTCAAAGGAAAGGAGGGAAGTTCCCTTTGTCTGTGTGAGTTTCACTTTGGACCAGAGTGGGAAAGCTCCAGAATTCAGCCTCTTATTAAGTAGTGAGTATTAGTGAAGGAAATAAATAGGTTTATGTTTATTTCTTTGTAACCTGTCTTGTGCAATTAGAGGAATAGTCAAATTGGGTATTTGGGTATTTTTTGTGTGTGTAACTAAGGGTTTGCCCAGGGGAGCATCCTCTGTGTTTGGAATCTGTTGTCTGTGAGAGTAGCTGGTATGCTAATCTCTCCCAGAGGGTTTTCTTTTACCTTTCTTTTCTTTAATTAAAAGCCTTTTTCTTAATACCTGATTGATTTTTCCTTGTTTTAAGATCCAAGAGGGTTGGATCTGTGTTCACCGGGGAATTGGTGAAGAGTCTCTCAAGACTACCCAGTGACGGGAATTAGTGCTTGGGAGTTGTGGCAGCCAGACCAGATCTAAGCTGTTAATTGAGCTTAGAGCTTCTCATGCAGGTCCTTGCATCTATACCCTAAAGTTAAGAGTGGGGAAGGAACCTTGACACTCCTATTCAAGATTCCTCTGTTTATGCAGCCCAGGATCACATTAGCCCTTTTGACCACAGCATCACACTGGGAGTTCGTGATCAGCTGACTATCCACCACAACCCCCCAAATCTTTTTCAATGTCACTGCTTCCCAGGATAGACTCCCCCAACAAGTAAATATGGCCTACAATGTTTGTTCCTAGGTGTATATTTATATGTAGCTGTTTTAAAACACACATTTTTGCTTGTTCCCAGCTTACCAAGTATCAATGACCTGCCCTCTTCATTATTTACCACTCCCCCAATTTTTGTGGCATCTGAAAACTTTATAATTGATGAGCTTATGTTTTCTTCCAGGTCATTGATGAAAATGTTAAATAGTGTAGGGCCAAGACTTGATCCCTGCGGGACTTCACTAGAAACACATCCATTTGATGACAATTATCTGTTTACAGTTATATTTTGAGACCTATCAATCAGCCAGTTTTTAGTCCTTTTAATGTGTGCCATGTTAAATTTCTGTATTGTAACAGGGCTTCTTCTCCGCCTCAGTGGGTCCCACGCTTCCTTCTAGTGGTGGGTCAGGATCGTGTCTCATCTCTCAGAATTTACCCCCTCTGTTTATAGTTGGCGGGGAAATTCTGTCTCCAAGCAGCCTTCCCGTTTCTGGGCCTGCTAAGCCCTCACTGCTTCACTGGGTCTTCTGGCCTCCTCGGTGGACATCCAGTGAGAGGAAAAGGGGGTGAGGGTGGGCCTGGGCCTGCCCTGTACTCCAGGCCCCAACCCAAGGACCCTACGAGTAGCAGCCTCACGCTGCCAGTTCCCAGGAAAAGCTGCTAGCTTCCCTGGGTTACTTCCCGATGCTCCTTGGCTTATTACTCCCACTTTGCTTGGGCGAGGTTCCTCCCAACCCTCCTGCCGGGGGAGGGAGAGCTCTTAGTCTCTAGTAGCCCTTCCAGGCGTGACAGCACGGCTCAGTCTCTCCCCTCTAGAAGGGTCCTTTTCTTCAGGTCTTTGGACCTGGAAGGGTCCTTAGCTCCTGTCTAGGATAGGGTTTCTCCCCAATCTCTATACCTGTGGGGTTCTTCCCTGGTCCTTGTCAGCTTCCGCACCGCTCAGCTCTCCAACAGCTCGCCTCCACTCTCACAACGCCTATCACCCCCCGGACTGACTGGGGGGAAGGCTTTTAGCCTGTACTGGCAGGTTCTTAATTGGCTCCAGGTGTCCTAATTAACCTGGAGTAACCCCTCCTCAGTTACCAGGGGAAAAGGGACCAGCTTATCCTGAGGCTAATATACCTTCCTTCCTGCACTCTCCTGTAGCCATCTGGCCTGACCCTGTCACATATCCCTCCCGGTGGCTGAACTCCATGGGGTTGGGCAACTTGGGTCGTCAGTGTACTTGTGTCAGGCCATCTGTATTTTCATGGTGGCTTCCGGCCCTGTGTTGTATGCAGAATTGGAATGGTTGGAGGGACAGGAACCACCTTCTCTTTGTTCCATTGCATCCACTGGAGGGGGGCATAGTCGGTTACTAGGATAAATTTCCGGTCTAGCAGGTAATATCGCAGAGTTTCCTTGGCCCACTTGACGGTGGAGGCATTCCTTCTCTACCTCTGCCTATTTCTGTTCTCTTGGAAGGCACTTTCTGCTAAGGTAAAGGATTGGGTGTTCGTCCTCTTCCACCATCTGTGACAGGACAGCCCCCAACCCTACTTCGGATGCATCAGTCTGTAAAATGAAATCTTTAGTAAAGTCCAGGGATATGAGCACGGGCTTACTGCAGAGGACTGTCTGTAGGTCCGTGAAGGCCTTGTCCACCACATTGGTCCATTTCACCATGTCAGGACCCTGAGCTTTCACCAGGTCTGTCAGAGGACTTGTTCTGGTGGTGAAGTGGGGGATAAATCACTGGTAGTACCCTACTATGCCTAGGAATGCTCAGACTTTTTTCTTTCAGTTCAGCCGGGGCCAATTTTGGATAGCCTCCAGTTTATTTAGTTGGGGTTTTACTATGCCTCTCCCCACAATGTACCCAAGGTATTTAGCCTCTGCTAGTCCTATTGTGCACTTGGTAGGGTTGGCCGTGAGGTCCACCCTCCTCAGGGTACTCAGTACCGCTTCCACCTTTCCCAGGTAGGTTTCCCAGTCTGGGACATGGATAATCATGTCAGCCAGGTATGTGGCAGCATAAGTGGCATGGGGGTGGAACAGCTTATCCATGAGGCGCTGGAACTTGGCTGGGGCCCCCTGCAGCCCAAAGGGGATGATAGTGTATTGAAATACCCCTCTGGTGTTGAAAAAGCAGTCTTTTCTTTTGCTTTCTTGGCTAGGGGAATCTGCCAGTACCCCTTTGTCAAATCCAGGGTAGTCAGGAACCAGACGTTGCCCAGTCGGTCAACTAACTCATCTATGCTGGGTATAGGGTATGCATCAAACTGGGATACCTCATTCAGTCAGCAAAAGTCATTACAGAACCTCGTGGGGCCATCGGGTTTGGGCACCAGCATGATCAGGCTCGTCCATTGACTGTGGGATTCTTTAATGACCCCTAGTTCCAACATTTTCTTCACTTTGGCTTTGATTTCTTCCCTTTTGGCTTCTGGGACCCAATAGGGCCTTATTGTCACCTTGGCTCCAGGGTTCGTGCAATGGTAGGCCAGAACAACCCCTCCTCATATGATGAGGTGGTTGCACTGTTGGAGAGAAGAATGACAGCCAGGGGACTTTCCCGAACACCCAGGGGACTTTTGCTCTGAATTGAACGATCATCCCCAATCCTGGGAGTTCGGACAGTTGAGAACCTGGGAAGGACTAGGTGGAAGAAGAGAGGAGCCAAGGGTCACCCAGAGGCCACAAAGGGATGGAGAGAACTGAGCAGAGAGGACCGCGGGGTCAGGCCCCGTAGCCCAAAAGACAGGGGAGCAACTAGGGCCATGTATAGGTGTTACGCATGTGGGGAGTTGGAGCACATAGCGGCCCAATGTCCAAATGCTGAGGAGCCCATGCAATGTAACCTGGGAAACTGGGCAGACTCCTGCACCCTAATCCACTTTATGGGGGTCACAGTGACTCCACGTAAGTATATAAGGCCAGTAAGGCTGAATGGGGTAGAGACCATGGCGCTTGTGGATTCCAGGAGCGTCATTACGCTCATCTCAGGGAAGCTAGTGAAATGTAGCCAGCACACGGGGATAACATGCATTCATGGGGCAGTTAGTTATTACCCTATCATCCCAGTGAAGATCGAGATTCAGCGGAACACTACCGGGGTAACTGCAGGAATGGTCCCTAAGCTCCCGTACCCTGTACTCATAGGGAGAGATTTCCCAGGTTTTGGAAGTTTACTCTTGCCAGAGGGGTTGGAGGGAAAAAATAATCCTGAGATTAAGGAGTCATCCCCAGAAGAATGCCATCCCCCAATGTTCCCTGAGATAGCTTACGATCTGTTCCTCGCTCCAGGGAATGTCAGGAAGACCAAGCAGGTAAGGAGGATAACCAAAGCCTTAGGGACCCAGATTCTGACCCAGGCCCAGAAGGCCATCCTCGTAGGCAGGCAGACACAGACAGCAGACAGGGAGGCCACTCCAACAGAAGATGCACTAGAGGCTGGGCCCAGCTGCAATGACAACAACCTGGGGACAGAGACAGAGACAGGCCCCCTTAAGCTCAGACAGCTCAGTCCTGCAAGGGGAAATTTCGGGCAGGACCAGGCAGAAGATCTGAGGTATGAGAACACCAGGAAGAAGGTTGCTGAAATAGATGGGGTGCCCGTGGAGGGAAAAGCTCAGGGACCAGGACCCTACTTCATAATCAAGATGGATCTGCTATATGGGGTGGGATAGGAGGTGCAGCAGCTCCTGGTGCCCCGGAAACATCAGAAGGCCATGCTGAGCCTAGCCCACATTCACTTTTTGGGGGGCACCTAGGGGTGGAAAAGACCCTGAAACGGATCCTACAGAGATTTTTTTGGCCTGGAGTACACAAAAAAAAGTCCAGTGCTTTTGCACCTCCTTCCCCGAGTGTCAACTACATAGCCCCCGTCCCCACTTAAGAACACCTTTAGTGCCTCTTCCAATCATAGAGGTCCCATTTGAGTGGATAGCCATGGACCTGGTAGGTCCCCTGGAGAAGATGGCCTGAGGCCACCAGCATGTGCTTGTTGTCCTGGACTATGCCACTCAGTACCCAGAAGCCATCCCCCTGAGGAACACAGCCTCCAAGACAATAGCGAAAGAACTAGTGGAGATCTTTGCCCAAGTAGGGCTGCCGAAGGAGATATTGACAGATCAAGGGACTCCCTTCATGTCAAAACTAATGAAGGACCTATGCACTTTACTCCATGTACAGGCCCTGTGGACTTCGGTCTAGCACCCACAGACAGATGGCCTTGTGGAAAGGTTCAACAGGACCCTCAAGGCCATGATAAGGAAAGTGGTAAGTCGGGACCAGAAAGACAGGGATATCTTACTGCCCTACCTCGTGTTCACCACCCGGGAGGTTTCCTCTGGCCTCCACTGGGTTTATCCCCTTTGAACTACTATACGGACGTCATTCCGTAGCATATTAGACATAGCCAGGGAGATTTGGGAGGAAGAACCCAACCCAGGGAGAAACATAATCGAACGTGTGCTACAGATGAGAGACTGGATAGCCCGAGTCATCCCCATTGTATGGGAGCACTTGGAGAAAGTGCAAGAGGCCCAACAAACCCAGTACAACTGCCGAGCAAAATTTTGACAGTTCCAACCTGGAGACCGGGTGATGGTACTAGTGCCTATGGCAGAGAGTAAGCTGTTGGCCCAGTGGCAGGGACCCTCCAAAGTGGTTGAGCCCATTGGAGAAGTAGACTACAAAGTTTGACAGCTGGGTCATCGGAAACAAGAGCAGATCTACCATATCAACCTCCTGAAGTCTTGGCAGGTCCAGAGGCATATGTGGTCATTCCAGAGGCTCTGCCTCAAGAGAGCAACCCTCCCAAGCAGGTGAAGATATCCCCCGACTTAACGCCAAATCAAAAGACTGAGGCATCAGAGTTGATCAACCAGTACTGAGATGCCCTGTCACAGTATGTAGTGTAGTTGTAGCTGCAAGCACATTAGAGAGACAAGGTGAGTGAGGTAAAAGTGTTAATTGCCCTCACAGACCTGCAGAACCATGAGTCTGACAAGTATCAGAGGGGTAGCCATGTTAGTCTGAATCTGTAAAAAGCAACAGAGAGTCCTGTGGCACTTTTAAGACTAACAGATGTATTGGAGCATAAGCTTTCGTGGGTGAATACCCACTTCGTCAGATGCAAGTGAGTATTCACCACGAAAGCTTATGCTCCAATACATCTGTTAGTCTTAAAGGTGCCACAGGAGACTCTGTTGCTTTTTACATGAGTCTGACAGTAGACCTTCCAGACCATAGTGCTTTGCAATGGATTTATAACTTTCTGGTGTAACCAGCTTCCACAGCCACCTGCTTCTGAACTAGTATGGCTTTCCTGAATCGAATGTTCTGGTGCTGGAGGATTCATGCAAGCCCCTCACACAGCTCCACTAGTTTTGTTTCCTCATTCTGAAGTTCTGAAGCAACTGCTGGTCATACCAGGTTTCCAAAATCATGTAATCTCACCACACTATGATTGTTCTTCTGCACCAGAAGTGATGGTCCACCCCTGGGCATAATGTGGCAATACTGGTATTCACCATATCTGTACCATCTGAGCTGAATGAATTGTCAGTGATCCTCAAGATAAGCCATTTTCAACACATCCAAAAGTTCTGCCCAAATTCTATAGAGCATCTCACTGATAGCATTCTCCACAGCATAACCATTTGTCCTGTTATAAGGGGCAGGAACAGAACCAGATCATCATCCCATTGCTTCATGTCTTCTATAAAGTTTGGCAGAGAATGACCGTGAGGGGTCGACATGATGAGGAACTGTCATTAGCAAATGGGTGAAGGTGGGGGACAGTACCAACAAAATACAGCAAAGAGGTTCCTAGCATGTCTCCTGTGATGCACAGAACACTGTGATACCACCCCTGAAATGGTAGCGCTAACTTCACATATCTAGAGCAGCAGTGAGGAGCAAGTATTCACCTGTACAAAGTGTTATGCCTATATCCAGTACAGCATATGTAGACACCTGGGTATAGGTATGGGGAGCATGTGGGTGTATTTACACAATCCATTACACACATGTGTGTCCCAGTGTAGAAACAGCCTAAGTGTAATTCTTTCATTTACAAAATGTACACACAGCCTGTTTGCATAAATAGGGTAGGAAGAAAACTGCCTGCAGGCAGCTTTCTTTTTGCAGAAAGCTCAGGCCAGGCCAGGAACCTCTGCCATATCCCAAGAAACAGTTCTCTTGCCTCTGTTTCTCTCCAGGCACTCACACAGAATAGCACCAAAATGCAGACTCTCTCTCTGACTAACACAGAACAGTTTTGTTCCAGTACCTGAATTTGAAACACAGGAAACCCCATTAGCTCCAAACTCTCCTCTGAGCTGCAAGGTCTTATCATGTTCTTGTGGGACCCAGCTCCCTACTTTATCTAGAGCTGTTTTTATTGCACAAAGGAAATTCAGCTGAGTGCTTAAGATGAGATTTAGTTTGTGGTCTGTGGATTCTTTTGCTTCCAGGATCCTTTATGGTGGGCCATTAACAACTCGTTCAACAACAATATAAATTCTTGTGTTTGGTTACAAATATGTACAACATATCATATCATCCAGACCACTTTTTTGTTTCCATTTTCACCAAAAAGGTTAGTGTTCAGAAACTTATATAGTGAAATCAATGTGATGGGGTAAGATCTGAGGCTAAAATAGATAAAGAACACGTTAAGATTTACTTAAACAAGATAGATGGCTTCAAGTCAGCAGGGCCTGACAAAATGCAATCTAGAATACTTAAAGAACTGGCTGAAGAGATCTCTGAGTCATTAGTGATTATCTCTGAGAACTTCTGGAGTATGAGAGAGATCCCAGAGGACTGGAAAGGTAACAAGCCTTGAGGATAGGGGGAAGAAATAGTTATGATATATCTCAACTTTATTAAGGCTTTTGATAATGTCTCACATTACCTTCTCATAAGTAAACTAGGGAAATACAACCTAGATGAAACTACTACAAGGTGAATGCACAACTGCTTGGAAAACTATGGTCAGAGAGTAGTTATGAATGGTTTCCAGTCAAGCTGGAAGGGCATATCAAGGGGGCCCCATAGACCCCGTGGGTCCAGTTCTATTCAGTATTTTCATAAGTGATTTGAATAGTGGCATAAAGAGTACACTTAACACATTTGCAGTCTATAACAAACCGGGAGGGATTGCAAGCACTTTGGAGGACAGGATTAGAATTCAAAATGAGCTTACCAAAGTGAAGAAATGGTGTGAAATAAATAGGATGAAATTGAATAAGGACAAATGCAAAGTTCTACACTTAGGAAGGAATATTCAACTGCACAAATACAAAATGAGGAATGACTGCCTTGAAAGGAGCACTTCAGAAAAGTATTTGGAGGTTATAGTGGATCACAAACGAAATATGAGTCAACAATGTAATAGTGTTGCAAAAAAATTGAATGTCATTCTGGGATGTATTAGCAGGAGAGTTGTACGCAAGACACAAGAACTATTTTTTCCACTCTACTCAGCACTGATAAGACCTCAACTGGAGTACTGTGTCCAGTTCTGGGCACCACACTTTGAGAAAGATGTGGAGACTGGAGAAAGTCCAGAGGAGAGGAACAAAAATTATTAAAGGTCTAGAAAGCATAACATACAAGGACAGATTGAAAAAAAGAAGGGTGTACTTAGTTTTGAGAAGAGAAAACTGGGTGGGGGAGGGGCATAAGAACAGTCTTCAGGTATGTAAAAGGTTGTTATAAAGATGAGAGTAATAAATTGTTCTCCTTATCCTCTTAGGGCAGACCAAGAAGTAATGGGCTTAAATTGCAGTAAGGGAGATTTAAGATATTAGGGAAAACTAGTAGTTGAATGCTGGAACAAATTACCCAAGGAGACTGCAGAATTTCCATCTGTCAAACTTAGGCCTATGGGGCCACTAAGCAGAGCCCTTATCATCTGAGCCATCCAGTTGCAAGGGTTTGTAAGGGAACTGCTACTAATACCCCACCACCAGAAGCTACACCTGCTGACTCAGGCTGGTCAGATGACAGACACCACTAGGTATAAAGCTTCCTGTTTCTGTCTCATCCCTTGTCTGATCAACTAGATGCTAGGCCTGTTGCTGCCCAGATCTCTGAGACCAAGTCCTTGCTTCTTTCTTGTCCATATTCCTGTTACTATGCCTTGTTCCTGTTTCCTCTCCCTAACCACAGTTGTTAACTCTGGCTTGACCCTGGCATGACTGCAACCCTCCCTATACTCCTGGCTCCACCCATAGATCAGACAGCCCACATTGTGGCCCTCAGACTGTCTTTGGAGAAAAGGTTAGACAAACATATGTAGGATATGTGATGTTGCACCCCATAATACTTTATAGAAATATGCTTATGAGTGTAAATATAACATAACTGGAATATGTTTTATGCTAGATATGCCATGTAACATATCTTTGCAAAGATTATGTTCTACTGAATGTATTCATCATATTCGTATGCATGTATAATTTTTATATCTGAAGTTATGAGCATTGGCTCTATGCTTGTATTTAAAGTGTGCGCTTTAGAAAGCACCTAAGGCAAATTTGGTCAACATAGTGTGAAGAGGTTATTCAAGTAAATGAAAGTACTTGGCTAATAATGGACTTTGATAGATGCCAATGCACATCAGAGCTTTCCTGGGAACGTTTGGGCTAACATGTGGGCAATGGCTCGGCCTGTAGAGAACTGAGTCATGCATGGACATGTGACTTGCCCATGTGACTCCAAAGCTCCATCTTGTAGCTGTGATTCTACACGGGGGAGAGAGCGGTTTCCACCCACAAGAGAGAGACTATAAGCCCCTGGAGATCCCTCCATTTTTTGTCTTAAGGTGACTGAAGAGATAGCCTCTCCACCCCAAAGGATGCCTGAAAGAAACTGGAACAAAGGACAGTAACTACAGGGGTGTATGTGATTGCTAGGTGGAAGTCTAGTCCGTCAAAGAAGCTTATTGGAGCATCTCTGAGGATGAGATTTACCTGCATTTAGTTTCTTAGCGTATTCGGCTTAGATTTGCGTGTTTTATTTTATTTTGCTTGGTAATTCACTTTGTTCTGTCTGTTATTACTTAGAACCATTTAAATCCTACTTTGTATATTTAATAAAATCACTTTTTACTTATTAATTAACCCAGAGCATGTATTAATTCCTGGGGGAGCACACAGCTGTGCATATCTCTCTATCAATGTTTTAGAGGGCAAACAATTTATGAGTTTACCCTGTATAAGCTTTATACAGAGTAAAACGGATTTATTTGGGGTTTGGATCCCATTGGGAACTGGGTATCTGGGTGTTGGAGACAGGAGCACTTCTTAAGATGCTTTCAATTAAGCCTGCAGCTTTTGGGGGACGTGGTTCAGACCTGGGCCTGTGTTTGTAGCAGGCTAGCGTGTCTGGCACAACCATGCAAGGCACTCAGGTCCCAAGCTGCCAGGGATAGGGTGACCAGACGTCCCGATTTTATCGGAACTGTCCCGATATTTGCTTATTTTTCCAGCGTCCCGACCTACTTTCGGTCGGGACGCAAATTGTCCCAATATTTTGCTTCCACTTACAGGCGGAGCAGAGCCTGGAGGGGGCTCATGCCCCCTCGCCCCCCTCTGTCTCCTCCTTCCCCCATTGGATCCCTCCCCAAATCCCCGCCCTGGCCCCACCTCTTCCCCAAGCACGCCGCATTCCTCCTCCTCCCCCCCGCCAGGCTTGTGCTGATCAGCTGTATGGCGTCGCAAGCAGTGGAGGGAGGGGGAGGTAGAGATGGAGCAGAGGCAAACTGGTGGGGGGGGCCATGGAGCTCCGGTGGCTGGGTTTTTTTTTTTTTTTTGCTCCACCCCCACCCCCCAACCCCTGGCATCCCGATATTTCACCTGTGTGATCTGGTCACCCTAGCCAGGGAAAATGGGTTCAGAGGTAATCCCAGCACATCAGATGGCAGTTCCCAAGGAAGTTTCTGTGACCCAACCCATCACAGGATGGTTTAGATAATACTAAATCTTGTCACAGTGAAGGGAACTGGACTAGAGATGCCCTATCAAGGTTCCTTCCAATCCTATGTTTCTATGTTTTTTATGATTTGCAGGAGACTAGTGATTTTGGGTACCTCAATGTTTGAGTGACAAATGTGAGACATCTTAAAGTTCAGAACGCCAACCCTTTGAAAGTCAGGCCCCGTTTTACCTTTGGCTTACAGAAATTAAAGCACCCAAGATCACTAGTTACTCTTGAAAATTCAGGACCTCATTTCCACTCCAATAAAATCCTAATAAAAACGCTAAACAAAAAATAAACAAAACAAGAAGCTGCAATCAACCCATATGTGATGTGTCAATTTGCATATCAGATGAGATTGTGCTGCGTATCTTGGAGTGCCTATTTAAGCCAACCTGTTTGCCCTCCCAGGTGTTCTAGGGGCTGGTCAGGCCCCTAACTCAATGGAGGCAGCCTTGGGAGGACTGTCTATCACCAGGTACCTCTGGGCAATAGCATCACACAGAATCTGTAGAGTGATATGCACTGAGGTTTTCCTACCAGTGCATCCTGCCACACCCTTCCTGCTTAAGTCACCGTCTTGGGATATGTGAGAGGGTCCTGCACAATGCCACTGCATAATGCCACTACAGCAGCCTCTCTCAGTGGCTACCTGCAAGGAAGTCTCCGTCAGACAGCTAATGGGCTATTCCAGTCCCGCAGCAACATTTTGGCACTGGGCTGGACTGGGATAATCTCTTCCTTTATGTCTACTTTTAATATGCCGCATTAGGGACAGAAACATTTGAACGGACTGCTGACCTGGAATGGGATGTTTCCAAAACTTTCCATGGAGTTGTTTCAGTTTATCTCAGGAACTGTGAACAAGATTCTCATTTCTTCTCCCTGCTTGTCAGTTGTACAAAGGAGCCAGATAGCAGCCAGCACAGGGAGTGTGCTTGCCCCAGCTAGTGCGGCCAACTCCTACACCACATCGCCAGCAGTGGAAAGGGGAATGGGCAGAACACTTCTGCTCTCTGGCATTGTCCAGCTGAAGCATAGCCCTTTGGAGACCACAGCTAGTTAGCATAGTTTTGAGCAGCCTCCAGTCTGCTCTTAACTACGATAGAGCTAAAGTCTCATGCCTTTTTTTTTTATCCGATTCTACTCTTTTGGAATACAACTTGTATTGAGGACACTATACAAAATAAAATGCTATTGCATTTAATTTTGCATTTCTCCTTGTTTCCTGGCACTTGGATAGACTTAGCTCCTTCTGACTGTTTCTGACACTAAGTGAACCTGCTTCTAAGGCAGCCTTAGCATCAAGATATTGTACATCGAAGAGCTATCTTGACTGGTTTGCCTTCTGAATCTGTTCTCCTATGAGGAATTCACTCCCTGGGAAATACTAAAGTATTAGATCATGTAAGAATTTCACATAAATCACATTCCCTGGTGTGATTAAAAAAATAGAAAAAAATAATTTTACATGGGCTAAACTTCCTTTTGAATACCCCTGTGAGTCCCCGGGTCATGATTTTTTTTTAAAGGAATTACATTATTTTAAATGATCAGTCAGTATGCTCCTTGGACCATATGAGTGATCCTTCGCTAAACACAGATAAAGTGTGCATCCATGCATTAAGGATGGACCCTTATGACTACATGAGAACAGGTCCTTAAAGATCTTATAAATGTGAAGGGAATGTGAATGTTGTATCTGTATCAACCCTACCAAACTCACCTGTAATTTGAGAACATGTTTACTTTCTGGTTAACCCATACTGTTTGAAAATACTTTGTTTCCAAGACTGCGAACACTCATACATGCTAACTTTATGCACTGTATACACTGAGCTGGCTGGGATGTGTAATATTTTGCAAGTGCATAAGTGTTTGCCGTATCAGTGCCATAGTTATTATTATTCCTTGACAAATGAAACAGGGCCACAAAGAAGTCAAGTCCAAATTAAAAATAAAGCAAAATGAAAAAGTAAATAAATCAGGAAAAATAATTAGCTGACATAGGTTAATTTTTTAAAAACTGTTTGTGGAACAAAACGTAATTAAGTCCTTGTGAACACATGGTACACAAATACTAATGCAGTTTATTAGTATGTGGATATGTCTACACTACGAAATTAGGTCGAATTTATAGAAGCCGGTTTTATAGAAATCGGTTGTATACAGCCGATTGTGTGTGTCCCCACATAAAATGCTCTAAGTGCTCTAGTCGGTGGACCGCGTCCACAGTACCGAGGCTAGCGTCGACTTCCGGAGCATTGCACTATGAGTAGCTATCCCACAGTTCCCGCAGTCTCCGCCACCCATTGGAATTCTGGGTTAAGATCCCAATGCCTGAATGATGCAAAACACTGTCGCGGGGGGTTCTGGGTACATGTTGTCAGGCCCCTCCCCCTCTGTCAGAACACCGGCAGACAATAGATTTGCGCTTTTTTACCTGGGTTACCTGTGCAGACAACATACCATGCCAAGCATGGAGCCCGCTCAGATCAGCTCACCGTCACCATATGTCATCTGGGTGCCGGCAGACGTGGTACTGCATTGCTACACAGCAGCAGCAGCTAACTGCCTTTTGGCGGTAGACGGTGCAGCATGACTTGTAGCAGCTAACTTGCCTTTTGGTAGAAGATGGTATATTACGATTGGTATCCGTCGTCATCGTACTGCAGTGGCTGTCAATCATGGGCACCTGGGCAGACATGCAACTGTCTCGATGATGATGGCTATCAGTCGTAGTATGCTATTTTCTGCCAATCGCCCAGTATTTTCTGCTAAGCACCCAGAAGAGGCCAAGGGCGATCTGGGTGCTGGCAGACGTGGGGCTGGCAGACGTGGGGCTGGCAGACGTGGGGCTGCATTGCTACACAGCAGCAGCCCCTTGCCTTTTGGCAGAAGATGGTATATTACGACTGGTATCCGTCGTCATCGTACTGCAGTGGCTATCACTCATGCTGTACCGTCGGCTGTCAGCTTAAGATGTAAAAAATAGATTTGTTCTGTATTCATTAGCTTCCCCTCCCTCCGTGAAATCAACGGCCTGCTAAACCCAGGGTTTTGAGTTTAATCTTTGGGTGGGGGAGGCATTCTGTGTGACAGTTGTTTGTGTTTCTCCCTGATGCACAGCCACCTTTCTTGATTTTAATTCCCTGTACCTGTACGCCATGTCATCACTCGGCCCTCCCACCCTCCCTCCCTCCTTCCCCTGGTCCGTCAGATACAAGTTTCGCGCCTTTTTTCAGACTAGGCGCCATAGCTAGCACTGGGATCATGGAGCCCGCTCAGATCATGAGCACTATGAACACCACGCACTTTGTCCTGTAGTATATGCAGAGCCAGGACATGCCAAAGCGAAACCTGGACCAGCCAAGGAGGCGATTGCAGTGCGGCGACGAGAGTGATGAGGAAATTGACATGGACATAGACCTCTCACAAGGCACAGGCCCCAGCAATGTGGAAATAGTGGTATTTACTGGGGCAGGTTCATGATGTGGAACGCCGATTCTGAGCCCAGGAAACAAGCACAGACCGGTGGGACCGCATCGTGCTGCAGGTGTGGGATTCCCAGTGGCTGTGAAACTTTCGCATGCGTAAGGGCACTTTCATGGAACTTTGTGACTTGTTTTCCCCTGCCCTGAAGCGCCAGAATACCAGGATGAGAGCAGCCCTCACAGTTGAGAAGCGAGTGGCGATAGCCCTGTGGAAGCTTGCAATGCCAGACAGCTACAGGTCAGTCAGGAATCAATTAGGAGTGGGCAAATCTACTGTGGGGGCTGCTGTGATCCAAGTTGCCAGGGCAATCAAAGACCTGGTGATATCAAGGGTAGTGACTCTGGGAAACATGCAGGCCATAGTGGATGACTTTGCTGCAATGGGATTCCCAAACTGTGGTGGGGCCATAGATGGAACCCATATCCCTATCTTGACACCAGAGCACCAAGCCACCAAGTACATAAACCGCAAGGGGTACTTTTCAATGCTGCTGCAAGCCCTGGTGGATCACAAGGAACGTTTCACCAACATCAACGTGGGATGGCCGGGAAAGGTACATGATGCTCGCGTCTTCAGGCATTCTGGTCTGTTTCGAAAGCTGGAGGAAGGGACTTTCTTCCGGGACCACAAAGTAACCGTTGGGGATGTTGAAATGGCTATCATGATCCTTGGGGACCCAGCCTACCCCTTAATGCCATGGCTCATGAAGCCGTACACAGGCAGCCTGGACAGGAGTCAGGACCTGTTCAACTACAGGCTGAGCAAGTGCCGAATGGTGGTGGAATGTGCGTTTGGACGTTTAAAAGCGTGCTGGCGCAGCTTACTGACTTGCTCAGACCTCAGCGAAAAGAATTTTTATTGCTGCTTGCTGTGCGCTCCACAATATCTGTGAGAGTAAGGGGGAGACATTTATGGCGGGGTGGGAGGTTGAGGCAAATCGCCTGGCCACTGATTACGCGCAGCCATACACCAGGGCAGTTAGAGGAGCACAGCAGGGCACGGTGCGCATCAGAGAAGCTTTGAAAACTTTTTGTGACTGGCCAGGCTATGGTGTGAAACTTCTCTTTGTTTCTCCTTGATGAACCCTCCGCCCCCCCACCTGGTTCACTCTACTTCCCTGTAAACCAACCACCCCACCCTCCCCTCCCCATTTCGAGCACCACTTGCAGAGGCAATAAAGTCATTGTTACTTCACATTCATGCATTCTTTATTAATTCATCACACAACTAGGGGGATAATTGCCAAGGTAATCCGGGATGGGTGGGGGAGGAGGGAAGGAAAAGGACACACTGCAGTTTAAAACTTTAACTCTTATTGAAGGCCAGCCTTCTGATGCTTGGGCAATCATCTGGGGTGGCGTGACTGGGTGGCCAGAGGCCCCCCACCGTGTTCTTGGGCGTCTGGGTGAGGAGGCTATGGAACTTGGGGAGGAGGGCTGTTGGTTACACAGGGGCTGTAGCGGCGGTCTCTGCTCCTGCTGCCTTTCCTGCAGCTCAACCATACGCTGGAGCATATCAGTTTGATGCTCCAGCAGCCGGAGCATCGACTCTTGCCTTCTGTCTGCAAGCTGACACCACCTATCATCTTCAGCCTGCAACTTGTTCTGTTCATCCCGCGATTCAGCCCGCCACCTCTCCTCTCGTTCATATTGTGCTTTTCTGAAGTCTGACATTGACTGCCTCCACGCATTCTGCTATGCTCTTTCAGCATGGGAGGACATCTGGAGCTCCGTGAACATATTGTCCCACGTCCTCCATTTTCTCTTTCTAATCTTCACTAGCCTCTGTGAAGGAGAAACATTTGCAGCTGGTGGAGGAGAAGGGAGACAGTGGTTAAAAAAGACACATTTTAGAGAACAATGGGTACACAGCAATGTTAAATTTTGCTGTTCACATTACCCAGCACATGTGCTTTCGTTACAAGGTCGCATTTTTCCTCTTATAGTGAGGGCCTGCCGGTTTCGTGTGAGAGATCACTCACGCAATGCCAGGCAACAGATTTCGGCTTGCAGGCCATGGTAAGCCACAGTCTTTTGGCTTTTTTAACCTTCTTAACATGTGGGAATGATTTCAAACAGCAGCGCCCTCATTTCCCATATCAAGCATGAATTGGGTTGGCCATTTAAAATGGGTTTGCAATGTAAAAGGAGGGGCTGCGGTTTCTGGGTTAACATGCAGCACAAACCCAACTAACCCTCCTCTTCCCCCCACATCCAATTCTCTGGGATGATCACTTCACCCCTCCCCCCACCGCGTGGCTAACAGCGGGGAATATTTCTGTTCAGCAGAGCAGGAACGGGCACCTCTGAATGTCCCCTTAATAAAATCGCCCCATTTCAACCAGGTGACCGTGAATGATATCACTCTCCTGCAGATAACAAAGAGCGATAAGGAATGGATGTTGTCTGCATGCCAGCAAACACTGGGACCATACGCTACAATGCTTTGTTATGCAATGATTCCAGACTACGTGCTACTGGCCTGGCGTTGTAAAGTGTCCTACCATGGCGGACGGGATAAGGCAGCCCTCCCCAGAAACCTTTTGCAAAGGCTTTGGGAGTACATGAAGGAGAGCTTTCTGGAGATGTCCCTGGAGGATTTCCGCTCCATCCCCAGACACGTTAACAGACTTTTCCAGTAGCTGTACTGGCCGCGATTGCCAGGGCAAATTAATCATTAATCATTAAACACGCTTGCTTTTAAACCATGTGTAATATTTACAAAGGTACACTCACCAGAGGTCCCCTGTGTGCCCTCAGGGTCTTGGGTGAGTTTGGGGGTTACTGGTTCCAGGTCCAGGGTGACAAACATATCCTGGCTGTTGGGGAAACCGGTTTCTCCACTTCCTTGCTGCTGTGAGCTATCTACATTACTTCCATCCTCATCTTCCTCGTACCCCGAACCCTCTTCCCTGTGTGTTTCTCCAGTGAGGGAGTCATAGCACATGTTTGGGGTAGTGGTGGCTGCACCCCCTAGAATGGGATGCAGCTCTGCGTAGAACCGGCAAGTTTGCGGCTCTGCCCCGGACCTTACGTTTGCTTCTCTGGCTTTGTGGTAGGCTTGCCGTAGCTCCTGAATTTTCACGCAGCACTGCTGTGCGTCCCTGTTATGGCCTCTGTCCTTCATGGCCTTGGAGACCTTTTCTAATATTTTGCCATTTCTTTTACTGCTACGGAGTTCAGCTAGCATGGATTCATCTCCCCATATGGTGAGCAGATCCCGTACCTCCCGTTCGGTCCATGCTGGAGCTCTTTTGCGATCCTGGGACTCCATCACGGTTACCTGTGCTGATGAGCTCTGCGTGGTCACCTGTGCTCTCCACGCTGGGCAAACAGGAAACGAAATTCAAACGTTCGCGGGTCTTTTTCTGTCTAACTGGTCAGTGCATCTGAGTTGAGAGTGCTGTCCAGAGCGGTCACAATGAAGCACTATGGGATAGCTCCCGGAGGCCAATAACGTCGAATTCCGTCCACACTACCCCAATTCCGACCCGCTAAGGCTGATTTTATCGCTAATCCCCTCGTTGGAGGTGGAGTAAAGAAACCAGTTTAAAGGGCCCTTTAAGTCGAAAGAAAGGGCTTCGTCGTGTGACCGTGTCCAGGCTTAATTCGATTTAACGCTGCTAAAGTCGACCTAATCTCGTAGTGTAGACCAGGCCTGTGTTCAGCAGGCTATTCCAGAAGATCATCGGCATATTTAAAAGCAATCTGAAAACTGGTATGTTAGGGCAAGGGAGGTTCAGTGATGATAAATATTTTTTCTGTGGATTTATTTATTTTTTCATTCTTATTTTGGATGAACCCACCAAAATATTGCCTATTTAAAATATATTAAATAATAAAAATAATAATTATAATATTTATTTAATAAATAAGATAAGGCTTTCAGCTGTTGCAGAATATCAGTACTGGTGCTATGCCCAACTCTTCGGTGTCTGCATTCAAATACCCCAAACATAATAACTGCAAGTAGGAGCAAATGCACATAGAAGCATATCATCATTTGGAAAACAAAGAACTTCCAGAGATGATTGATATGGATACTATAACTTTTCCCCTAGTGATTTAAAATGACCATTACATGAAGATAAAAAATGAAATGTAATGTGCTGGCTTTATGCATTTTTATATTGAGTGTATTATGCTTCCTTTTGGTGTCTGGCCAACAGAGAGAGGATAATGTACCTGTTTCTAGTAATATCTAAAATAATTCTTATTTTTCTATAGTGCTAGGTATCTGTGTTTTCAGAACTGAAGTATCAGGATTCTAGTCCCAGCTCCCCGATTGTATGTGTGTAAGAGAGATTTATCTAGTAATTGTATCTGCTGTCTGCTGCATGTGGATTCATTACAGAACTCTTATTACCAACCTACTGTGCTTGTACTTAAAGGTCACTTGTAATAGTTAGATGCTTCCTTCATGATAACAAAGATTCTGTAACAATAAAATAAGGAAAACTAAGTACAACACCACAGAAAGAAGTATCTGCATTATACCAAATGGTGAGTACAAATGAGTTCACCCCCACTCAACAAACATCTTGATTTAAAAAAAAAAATAACTGTCTTTTATCATTAACAGTTTCTAGTAAGGCCACTGTGGACAATATGACCATTTATCTTACTCATACAGTTTAAATGTAACTTTTTATAGCAGTGTCCCAAGGGACTATCCCACAAAATAGAAAAAAAAAAAGATGAATAAAAAATAAGGAGAAACTAGAAACATTTTTCGTAACTGGCATAGTCTATAGCTTCTGCTGTGTGTATAATGAGTGGAAGGTCAGGTTTCAGGAAGGACTTAGCTTGGTGTTACATCTGGGGCTCAGGAATGCAAGTTGGTGGCCAGGCTGCTTCTGGATATAAACAAAAACCTCTCAGCATGTTCCGTAAAGATCTCTTTCCTACAACTGTGCCTGCCTGCCACATCACTTATTGCTAATGAAACATGGTGAAATAAATGTGTATGTGAAAATCTCCAGAGTGCAGCAACCAGACTGTCCAAGTTTCTCAGTATGTTAGAGAGACTCTGATTTACATCCAAAAAGCTCCTGACTCCCATTTCAATAATGTAATCTCCTGTATAAAAGTACATTATCCAGAATCATATGCATCAGCCACACATGCACATCAGGGTCTCTCTGTCTCTCTGAGTCAGTGAGAGAGACTGATGTGCATGTGTGGCTGATGCACAATATTCTGGGTAATGTAGTTGACCTCTGCTCTGATTCTGCCAATGGGGTGCAGGAGCCAATGGCAGGGTGGTGAGGGATCGATTTAAAGGGCCTGCAGTGGTGGTGTGGATCTCTGGCAGTGTGAGGTGGAGTCAGGTATGGGGGCAGTGGCAGTATGTCTGGGTGGTGGGTCATGTCACATTCTCCCATATGCCTGGTCTGCAGCAGGGAGGGAGTTAATGGGGGGTTCAGGGAATGGGGAAGAGGCTTACTCATCCTGGGACTCAATGCAGCAGGAGGGGCTTGGGGATCAGGCCCCATTCTCCCCAGTCCTTTGAGTGCAGCAGGAGGGGCATTGGGAAGGGAGTAATGCTGTCTCCACTCCCAGGATGTGGCATGGCAGGGAGCTGATGGGCCTGTGTGGTTCTATTCTGCTGCACACACTCCTCCGAGAACAAACATCTTGTCCCTGTTTCCCCAGCTGCAGTTGTGGACTTGTCTCCCCAAACACTGCTTACAACTGAGCTTTTTATAGCCCTGCCAGCCCAGGGTCCACACTGCAACGTGGTGTGTGTGTGAGTGTTTTGTGGAGTACAGGGCAGGGAGTCTTTGTGGGGGGGCAGGGGATGGCAATGGGGGTGTTAATAGGGCTAGTAGTGGGGCAGTGAGTATGTTGGTGGGGCTGGAAGGGGACAGTGGGGTTTGTGGAGGGGGTGTTGGTTGGGGCTGGGGCAGTGGGGTTAGCAGTAGAGTGCTGGAGGGGCCAGCGGGGTAAGCAGTGTTGGTGTTGTAGGGAGCTATAATAGGGTCTATGAACCCCATACTGAGCATAGACAGAAGGGGGAGGACAGCCTCTTCTGTTTGCCAGCAAGCGGCTTTAGCACTCCCATACACAGTTGCCAGAGATGCCAATCATGGAGGCAGGCACTCAAAGCTGCAACCAGTAGAGGAAACAAGGCATCTCATAAAGAAGAGAATGTGGAGGAGGAGGCAGAAAGGCCTGGGACAGCAAAGTGCCAAGACCCGTACACCAGGTTGCCTCCCTGAGCACAGCTAAGAGACTTAGGCATGCTTCTAGACTTAGTTAAAAATGAAAGTCAAAGAACTGCCCTGACCAGGGGCAAATTAAGGGGGTCCAGGTGAGGGCAGCAGCGATCCTCTAAAGGACAATACCACCAGGAACCTCCGATAGGAGGGCAGTGAATGGGATTAGCAATGGGAAGTATTAGTAGGGGTAAATAGATGCCGCCCGTTGCTCTTTCTGCCATGATTCACAAGATCTTGTATTTTATGATTAAATATTTTAGGGCTTGATCCTAGAAGCACATGCTCTTGGGCATAGAGCCACTTCACGGCAGTGAAACTCTGGAGTTTTCATCCAATGTGGAGACATGACCTTCTATTTCTATTAGTTCCCATTAAGCGTGATATGTTAGTTTACTTTTTTTTTCAAGTTGCTTATTTTGCTGTCCATTTGAGTAAATTTTGAGGTTAAGTATAGTAGTGATGTTAACAGTCATTTCTTTAATGAATGTTCAGTTTGTCTGGGAAGGTTCCTTTTTTCTGCCCTCCATGTTCTGTAATTGCTTTCTTTTTCTTTGTTCAGTCATTTTGAGATGTTTTCTATTAAGATGTACTAACACTAGTCCAAAACTAGGACAAAGGCATGCTGTTCTAACTGGTAAATCCATACATAGATTTCTTTAAAAATTAATAACTCTAGACTAAAAAGTGTTTTTCATGAAGGAAAGAGCAGTAGGTCTTCTGAGAAGCAGCATATTCTGTCATGCATCCCAAACGAACCCCCATGTGTTAGGAGACACTCATGTCTAGGGATAGTGATCCCTGTTATGTGACAGGAGTATTAAACTTTTGTAACTCTGACCCATGTCAGATGAGTATGAACAGGAAATGAAGTTCAGGTTCTGTTATCAGCACTCCTATGTGTCATACATTTATAACCTAAGGTTAGAAGTAAACTGTGTTTTTGAAAAAATGAAGGAAATGAAACAACTGATTCCTTTAGCCTTGATGGGAACCCAGCAAAGAACTGGAGGAGATAGTTGCAGCACTTCCAAATTCTTTTGGAAATAGGTGGTATTGCAGAGAAAATGGAGAAGGAGAAATCCTTTACACTGCTTCATGTGTCAGGCCTGTAGACCCTGGCAATCTATGATACATTCCAGTGCATGCATGAAGGGGATTGCAAACTGCAAGATAAAGACATTCAAAAATGTCAATAGTGGGATCTATATAATTTGGGAAAAGCAAATTTTCTTTATAAGACACCAGCTGCCCATGTAAGACAACTGAACATTTTCCAACTGAACTACAAAATAAAACTAAGTCATATGAATATGAACAGTTAACAGATAGGTTAATTAGAGGCTAAATTATTTGTGGTATAACTGATAACCAAATCAATATAAAATTATTACAAATAATGAACTTGACTTTGGAAAGAACATTAGCACTAATAAAACTATGCTTTCTTATGAAATTCTTATAATGAATAGCATCTAATTAACAGTATGCACCAAGGAATAAAGAAAGAATGTAATGATAAACAAACATGGAGACCAGATTTCTTGGCAATGACATTTTGCAAGATGGTGTCCATGTCAGCACAAACTGTAAAGAAATAAAAATGCAAAATATGCTGCTAAACTTAAAAATGGAGGACACAGCTCTGATAATGTAGAATCACTGTTCTTTGTTGAGTCTAATAATAAATTTACTAAGCATAGTTCTACAACAGATTAATGTATGACAGGGGAAGTAAGTGAACAAAATGTGAAATTCAACATAGATAATGGAGCCAAGTGCTGTGGAAACACTACAAACATACAGAATGATGGGTGACTGACCAATAATAAAATTGAAAAGTATGAAAACTGGTTTTGTTTAGTGGCCACAAAATGAGTCACATGGCAAAGCTACATGCATTTCTGTGTATATAAGCACAGATGCCACTCAACAGAGCTTGAAATGGTCAGGAAATGTCAAATGTTTGTTTGTGTTGAAGAGCAGTCTACAAATGCAGATGATCAAGTTGGTTTGTAACATTATCTGCTGAACAAGAAGCAAAAGATAATTTAAATAATTTGATGGGGTGTTTAATGGATGCGGATGTATAAAGTATGCAGTATATTCTTGAATGTAGATCTCAATGTGTGATCAGAAACAATTCTAAGTGACTCTGAAAGACGAAGTAAAAACTAATCACAACCCAGGGCTAAAATTAGATGTTATTAGGCAAATTCAGACGTCAGCTGGCTGGGTTAACATTATGGTCACGGCAATAAACCCAAACAAGTTGTGGATTTGTATAAAAGATTCTAATAAGGCCACAAAACAGGATCCCTGTCCTATGAAAACAACTGAAGTCATGTCTAGACTTCAAACTATATGAATATTTTGATTTTTGGAGGGTATTAAGAAGTTTAAGAACAGATTCCAAGATGTCCTATTTTGGTAAGATATAAATGCTGTCACTGCAGATAAGTTTTCCAAGTCTAAATCAACAGTAATACAGGAAGCAGAATGCAAAAAAACCACTTAAACCATAAGATTCCTGATTGTTCTAGGATTAAGGTTCATTTAGCTCTATTTGAATTAGAAGGGAAACCTTATTAGTGGAATACTCCTTTTAAAAAAATAGAGCTGTTGCACAACACGTTGAATAGTAATGGAATAATACTGTAAATAAATTTGCTTCCTTATCACAGGATTCCACAGGATTTTCTGTTACCTCATCTTCCCCTTCCCATCCCTTTGTCCCCTGTATGTGTGTCTCATACACATGGCCGTTGCATCTGTGTCTGTCTTTTTACAGTTTTATATTGCATACTGCATTGCACAATGTGGCCCTAATACTTGATTGCTATCCCAAGGCACTACTATTATAATAGTAATAATAATAATAGTATACTATAATGTTAAGGCCCTGACAAAATATTTATAATTAAAACAAATTCACCAGAATGAATACCTAAACTCTTCCGCAACCCTGAATACACTAACACATTTGGAAAATTGTCCCTGGCAAAACAAAATTGTTGAAATGTTGGCAACTATGCTTTTGAGAGAGAGAATGTAGAAGTAGACAACAGGGAGACAAAAAGAGAGAAAGAATGAAATGAAAGGAAATGCTACTTTTCAAAGAAGAAAAAGAATAGACTAAGGAAAGTAGGAAAAAGGAAAATAAAAATAAAAAGACAAGAGGAAACAAATAAAACTATGGCAAACCTATGGATAAGTATCCTGCCTTCCAACAGTGGCCAATGCCAGGTGCTTCAGAGGGAATGAACAAAACAGTAATCATCAAGTGATCCATTCCCAGCTTCTGGCAAAACCGAGGCTAGGAACAGCATAGAATCATAGACTATCAGGGTTATAAGGGACCTCAGGAAGTCATCTAGTCCAACCCCATGCTCAAAGCAGGACCAATCCCCAACTAAATCATCCCTGACCCTTGAAAATCTCTAAGGAAGGAGATTCCACCACCTCCCTAGGTAACCCATTCCAGTACTTCACCACCCTCCCAGTGAAATTTTTTCCCCTAATATCCAACCTAAACCTCCCCCACTGCAACTTGAGACCATTACTCCTTGTTCTGTCATCTGCTACCACTGAGAACAGTCTAGATCCATCTTCTTTGGAACCCCTTTCAGGTAGTTGAAGGCAGCTATCAAATCTCCCCTCACTCTTCTCTTCTGCAGACTAAACAATGCCAGTTCCCTCAGCCTCTCCTCATAAGTCATGTGCTCCAGGCCCCTAATCATTTTTGTTGCCGTCCGCTGGACTCTTCCCAATTTTTCCACATCCTTCTTGTAGTGTGGGATCCAAAACTGGACAGTACTCCAGATGAGGCCTCACCAATGTCGAATAGAGGGGAACGATCACGTCCCTCGATCTGCTGGCAATACCCCTACTTATACAGCCCAAAATGCCATTAGCCTTCTTGGCAACAAGGGCACACTGTTGACTCATATTCAGCTTCTCGTCCACTGTAACCCCTAGGTCCTTTTCTGCAGAACTGCTGCTTAGCCGCTCTGTCCCTAGTCTAGTAGTGCATGTGATTCTTCCATCCTAAGTGCAGGACTCTGCACTTGTCCTTTTTGAACCTCGTCAGATTTCTTTTGGCCCAATCCTATAATTTGTCTAGGTCCCTCTGTATCCTATCCCTACCCTCCAGCGTATCTACCACTCCTCCCAGTTCAGTGACATCTGCAAACTTGCTGAGGGTGCAGTCCAAACCATCCTCTAGATCATTAATAAAGATATTGAACAAAACCGGCCCCATGACCAACCCTTGGTGCACTCCGCTTGATACCGGCTGCCAACTAGACATGGAGCCATTGATCACTACCCATTTTGCCCGATGATCTAGCCAGCTTTCTATCCACCTTATAGTCCAAGCCATTGATGGACCTAACCACCATGAATTTATCTAGTTCTTTTTTGAACCCAGTTATAGTCTTGGCCTTCATAACATCCTCTGGCAAGGAGTTCCACTGGTTGTGTGTTATGTGAAGAAATACTTCATTTTGTTTGTTTTAAACCTGCTGCCTATTAATTTTGTTTGTTGACCCCTAGTTCTTGTGTTATGGGAAGGAATAAATAACACTTCCTCATTTACTTTCTCCACACCAGCGATGATTTTATAGACCTCTATCATATCCCCACTTAGTTGTCTCTTTTCCAAGCTGAAAAGCCCCCCTCTTTTTAATCTTTCCCCATATGGAAGCTATTCCATACCCCTAATCATTTTTGTTGCCCTTTTCTGAACTTTTTCCAATTCCAATATATCTTTTTGAGATGTGATGACAACATCTGCACACAGTATTCAGGATGTGGGCATACCTAAATTTATATAGAGGCAATATGATCTTCTCTGTCCTATAATCTATCCCTTTCTTGATGATTTCCAACATTCTGTCCACTTTTTTTGACTGCCGCTGCACATTGAGTGAATATTTTCAGAGAACTATCTACAATGACTCCAAGATCTCTTTCCAGAGTGTTAACTGCTAGTTTAGATCACATAATTTTATATGTATAGTTGAAATTATGTTTTCCAAAGTGCATTACTTTGCATTTATCAACATTGAATTTCATCTGCCATTTTGTTGCCCAGTCACCCAGTTTTGTGAGATCCCTTTGTAACTCTTTGCAGTTTGCTTTGGACTTAACTATCATGAGTAGTTTTGTATCATCTGCAAATTTTGCCACCTCACTGTTTACCTCTTTTTCCAGGTCATTTATGAATATGTTGACTAGTACTGGTCTATTTGCCTCTCTCCATTCTGAAAACTGATCATTTATTCGTACCCTTTGATTTCTGTCTTTTAACTAGTTACTGATCCATGAGAGGAGCTTCCCTCTTATCCCATGACAGCTTACTTTGCTTAAGAACCTTTGATGAGGGACCTTGTCAAAGGCTTTCTGAAAATCTAAGTACACTATATACACTGGTTTCAGAGTAGCAGCCGTGTTAGTCTGTATCTGCAAAAAGAACAGGAGTACTTGTGGCACTTTAGAGACTAACAAATGGTCAAATAAATCTGTTAGTCTCTAAGGTGCCACAAGTACTCCTCTTCTTTTTACTATATACACTATATCCCTTGTTCTCATGCTTGTTGACCCCGTCAAAGAATTCTAGTAGATTAGTGCGGCATGATTTCCCTTTACAAAAAACATGTTGACTCCTCCACAACAAATTATGTTCATCTATGTGTTAATTCTGTTCTTTACTATAGTTTCAACCAATTTGCCTGGTACTGAAGTTAGCCTTACCAGCCTGTAATTGCCGGGATCACCTCTGTAACGTTTTTTAAGAATTGGCTTCGCATTAGCTATCCTCCTGTTGCCCGATCTTTAGATTATGTATTAATTATATTGATTAGTTAAGAATCCCCAGTTATCACTTTGAGGCCTGACAAGTTCTTACTCGAAGATCAGGCCTGGTATTATTCAAATGATTATATAGTTGGGAATCCCAATGTGCACATTTGCAACACTCACACTATGGGAACTCTTTTATATTTACAAATATAGTTTATTAATACATTTAGCACA
This sequence comes from Malaclemys terrapin pileata, assembly GCF_027887155.1. Classification (NCBI taxonomy): domain Eukaryota; kingdom Metazoa; phylum Chordata; order Testudines; family Emydidae; genus Malaclemys; species Malaclemys terrapin. The sequence continues at coordinate 166,457,249 of NC_071506.1, forward strand.
GTCGCAAACACCCCAACTCAGTGAGGTAGATAGAAATACTACAGAATGTACATCTGAACATCCATATACTCACACCATCCCTTGCAGAACAACCTTAAGTGTTAGCCATCATCTTCCTCATCACCATCTCCATCATCACCAGTGGCCATCATTCTGGCGTATCCCAAGGACTACATCTCCATCTCCCCTAGGCTGCAATGCCCCTTTTATAATATGTTTGATGCATATTCAGTAGGGGATTTTCCCCCTTTTCCTTATTTGTATTTCCTCGCCTTACTAATGTTGGAATGTCTTTTTCCTATAGGTTAGTATATCAGTGATCTCAACTTATTATCATATATGTCAAATCATTACCATGGCCTTTTGTGGTTAGGTATCACATTTGTTATTTCTGTCCTAACTAGTTATTTTGGTTCTTTCCAAGTTGTGGTGTACCTGTTAGTTTAAAAGGGTATGAACTTAGGAAACCCTCTATGCCAACCTACTTCAATGCATCCTCTATGTTAAAGGTCACAGCCACATATGGACCTTATGCTTTAGCTCGTCACCATCTGTCTAGGTGAAAGGTCCCAAACATATGTATGCTAACTTTGCTAACACTAAGATGTGTCCTGTAGGTTCCTTGTGTTACAGCCAAAACATACTCTAATATAAACTTATAAACCTATTATAATAAAATAATCAAATCCATAAGAAAATAAGAAACTGATAAGAAAAGATATATTGACAAGCAAGCAGGCTAGCCTTAGATGTAGCTCATATACCTGTTGTGTACGTCAGTTCATTGCCAGGACACTTCTGTGATTGACTCATGTACCTGTGGTCAGAACTTCCTCTTAAACTCTATCTTCAGCTCCCCAATTACTTGGGGTTTTCCGTTGGGCCATTTATCTGTGTAAAGTTTATCTGTTCAAGGTTCATAGGCCTCAAGCTAACTAACTTGCTGAAGCTTTGTAGCGCGGCGGTGGGATACCCCACAGCCCCGCTGAGGGACGAACCTCCCCTAACACCAACGTGGGTGGAGCCACTGGGTCCTGCGCCTGCCCCTCAGAGGTCACGGTGCAGACCCGGAAGTATAAAAGCCTGCCTGCAGAGCTCAGTTGAGAACCAGCCACTGGAGAGACCAGACGTCTGTGACCGAGCTCCCAGTTGGGAGACGGCAGCAGGCCGCGTCTGGCCTGAGGTCTCACTGGGACAGCCGAGCCTACCCCTCACTCATTACCCTGAGCTAACTACCCCGAGGAGCAGCCGAGCCTACCCTTCACTACCTACCCGGAGGAACTGATGGTGTTAGAGACCGCTGAGGACACTAACACGACCCAGGTACCCTACGAGGGGGAGTGTGGAAGTAGCCCGGGGGCAGCCAACCCCAGTCTGGCTGCAGCACTGCCAGAGCCTATATCGGTGTGTTGTGGCCAGGATCCTCACTGACAGCAGTGACTTTCCACCGCTGCTAGGGCCCCGGGCTGGGACACAGTGGAGTGGGAGGGCCTGTGTCCCCCCTGCCACTCCTTGGGTGGCAGACTCCCCCTTTTCTCTGGCCTGGAGAGGCTAGGACCTCTTGCTATTGACTCAGCCCCTGCTTAAGGGCCTGAGTTCCTGACTGTTTGGTTACTGCCCCGCCCTGACCTAGGGCCTGGGCTGCTACAAAACTATTGACTCAGCCCCTGCTTAAGGGCCTGAGTCACTGACTGTTTGGTTGCTGCCCTGCCCTGACCTAGGGCCTGGGCGTCTGTATAGAACTATTGGCTCAGCCCCGACCTAAAGGGCCTGAGCCCCTAACAGTGTGTTTTCTGTCCCACACTACCACAGGGCCAGGACTGACAGTGAACTAGAGCGAGGCGGTGGGATACCCCACCGCCCTGCTGAGGGACGAACCTCAGCCAAGCCCCATTACAAGCTGTCTTACAGGATACAGACATGTAGGTTTCTTACCTTATTGCTGAATATAATGCAAAGCAGAATATAATGCAAAGCAGTGAATATAATAAAAGCAAGCTAGCCCACTGGGCTACAGTAGCCGTGAATATAACAAAGGCAAACTACCTGACTGCGCTACAGTCATTTTGTACAGAAGATGATTTAAATAAAGGTTTATATACCACAGTTAGTAGTTCTGCAATTTCACATTTGAGTTCCTTCAGAACTCTTGGGTGAATACCAGCTGGTCCTGGTGACTTATTACTGTGTTTTTATCAGTTTGTTCCAAAATCTCTTCTAATGTCACCTTAATCTGGCACAGTTCCTCAGATTTGTCACCTAAAATGAATGGCTCAGGTTTGGGAATCTCCCTCACATCCTCAGCCATGAAGACCAATGCAAAGAATTCATTTAGTTTCTCCGTAATGGCCTTATTGTCCTTCAGTGCTCCTTTAACAATTCGATCATCTAGAGTCATCTATAGAAGGAGGAAAAAAGAAATGGCTAAAAAAATGAAAAAAAAAATCAATAAAAGATACATACAACATTGTATAATGAATTAATTTAATGTATTTATTGATCCTTCTAACCGTGCGCGGACTCACCCGGCGGCGCCTCCTGCTGGTCGTCTCAGGGAATTGGGGGCGCTTCGGAGGCTGGAAGCTGTCGGCCGGTGTCGCGCTAGCACTGGCCCCCCGTGTCCCTCCTGGACCCCGGGTGACACTTTCACTGGGTGCTGCCCCCTGGCAGTACCCCCACTGTTGCTCCCGGTCTCCCCACTCAGGGGAATCCCCACCCACTACCCCCACCTCGCCTCAGTCTTAGGCTACTGCCAGTCACCAACTCGCCTCCGCACCCTAGGGCAGACTGCAGTGTAAACCACTCATCATAGGCAAGGTTGGGTCTGGACCTGCTGCCTCTACTTATTGTTAGGCTGCCCCTTTGCAACCCCAGTACTTGTCTTAGGCCCTCAGCTAGTCCCGCAGCCTGGGGGTTTTCCAGGCTGGAGCAGGGCCACCCAGAGGATTCAGGGAGCCTGGGGCAAAGCAATTTCAGGGGCCCCTTCCATAAAAAAAAGTTGCAATACTATAGAATACTATATTCTTGTGGGGGCCCCTGCGGGGCCCGGGGCAAATTGCCCCACTCCCACCGGGAGGCCCTGGGCTGTAACTCCCCAGCTCCTCTAGCCTTCTTCCAGCCCTGCTCCACTCCCAGTTCCCTGCTCATCTCCCTAGCAGCCAGGCCATTCTCTCTCTACAAGCAGAGAGAGACTGTTTGGGCTTCTGGCTCGCAGCCTCTTATAGGGACCAGCTGGGCCTGATTGGGGCTTGGCCCCAGCTGTTACTGCCTTCCCTAATCAGCCCAGGCTTTCCTTCACAGCCTCAGCCCTCTCCCAGGGCTGGCTTTAACCCTTCCAGGGCTGGAGCAGGTGACCAGCCCGCTACAATCCTCTACTTTATTGTATTTCTGTAGCAGCCATTCTGTATTTTGAACACTTATATTTTTACCTCTGTAGGCTTTGGATTCTATAGTTAAGTAAATGGAAACAAAGAGGCACTGACCTTAAAATGTACCTAAATACTCTCTTAACCTTTTTGTGGACAAGGGGCTATCAGGTCCCCATTCTCTCTGTTATTTCAAATGTTGTCCCTTGATATCCTTTTCAAATGCTGGTATAATCCACAGTTGCCCCCTCTTTGCCAATCTTGTCTGAGAAGCCAAGAAGCACAGAAACTGTGTGAAACCTGCTGTTTTCTAGTTCATATGCATTTCATTAAACAAAACTGGGGGAGTCACCAAGGAGTGGGGTCAGTTTTGTGAGTCCATTTGACATTTGGATTCAGATGAACACAAATTGTCAAAGAGTAACTCAGTTTAAACCTGGCAAAAACATGCTGAGTTATAACAAACCTAGGAAGTTTCAACATTCCTATAAGCACTGTTGACCACTGCTTCCTCCCTCCCGACTCCTCCCTCTTTTTCCAATAAGTTCCACTCCCCTCATTTATCTTTATGTATCTTCCCTGATGCCCATAGTGATATTGCAATCCACACAGTTGCCAACTTACATGCCATTTCATGTGATTCTAGTACTTTGCAGCTATGTCTGAAAAGCATAGCAGTTTTTTTTTCTTGTTCATGTACAGGTGACCTTCAACTATCACGCAAACAGAAAAATGAATTTTTAATGTCTAGAAACTAACAAATAAAAGGTCTTCCCTTAGTATTCTTTTTCATAGGGCCTTATAACAAACATCCAAGGTACAGTCCTACCCCTTGCTGCTGTTTCTCTGGGCTTCTTCCTACCTATCTGGCTTCCCCTCTTTCTGTGTTTGCCAACCCAAGCTCTCACCTCCCAGGGAGTGACTGTAGATTACTTCCTTACAGCTTCTTGCTGCCACAGCTCCTGGGCTTTATACAGGCCCCTCCTTTTCCTGCCCAGCTGAGCCCATTTTAAGGTTGCCACCTTTCTAATTCATAGTAACTGGACCCATGAGGCCCCGCCCTTGCCCTGCATCTCCCCCCAAGGCCCTGCCCCTGCCTCTGCCCCTGCCTCTTCCTTCAAGGCCCCACGCCCTTCTCCACCTCTTCTCCATGGCCCTGCCCTTGCTCCACCTCTTCCCCTAAGACCCTGCCCCCATCGATTGATCCTATTCCCATCACTTGCTGGATCATCTCAAGGAGCCTGCCTGCAGGTAGGAGGTGGCCTCAGCTAAGCAGCGGCTGGTGGAAGTTAATGACGCGGTGTCCCCCTTGCCCTGTGGTAACTAGGCTTTTGGTTTGGGTGCCATTTAAGGCTTCCAGGTCCCCAAAACCTGGGCACCTGGGATTCCTAAATGGCACCTGGACACAGCCAAAAACTGAACTGTCTGGGTAGAAGGTGGAAATCCTAGCCCATTTCCAATTACACTGCTCTACAGCCAAAATGCTTCTGAAATAAATGTAGTCAAACTTTACTAATTCTGGGTCACTGAGAACGAAAATGATGCTTAAAATTGTTGATTGGCTCTAGTTTTCAAGATATGCTATTAGGTCAATATATACGACCCTTGACTTGAGAATGGTGGAGGGTAAGTGAGTTATAAAGGGAAGGGATCTCAATTTAAACCAGAAATGACTAAAATACATCTTTCACTGGATCTATGAATAAATCTATGACTGGGTTTGGACAGTACTTGCTTTTTAGGCAAAACAATAAATGATGCAATCTGAAGCTGGTATTGCATCATACATTATATGAATTGCATCATGTTATTCCTAGAAGTCATGGATGATGCAATCATAACAAAGCTTACAAAACTCTGCTGAACAAATTGCCCTATATCAGCTCTAGAAATCATACAGTGTCGTGCTCTCTTATTTGTCAGTGTTTGATTTTGCAAAGGGACACATTTCTGTTTAGCCAAAGTGAGCAGAGATGCCTCGTGCTTGTGTGAACAGTGCAGATAACTTCTGCTATGTTTGTGGTGAAGTGACTTTTGCATCACAAAAGCACAGTATAACCACTATGGTTAAGAAAGCCTATCACCTTTATTTTGGCTGCAAAATTGGAGATCAGGACAAGAGGTGGGCCCCACACATATGCTGCAACACTTGTGCAACAAATCTTTGCCAGTGGTTGAACAGGAAAAGGAAATCTATGCCTTTTGTAGTGCCAATGATTTGGAGAGAGCCAACAGATCATACCAGCAATTGTTACTTCTGCATGGTGCCTCCAGTTGGGAAAGGTGTGTCAAAGAAGAAAAAGGGGACTGTGCATTATCCAAACATTCCATCAGCTATACGCCCAGTACCCCATGGAGAAGGACTGCTGGTTCCTGATGCACCAGAATCATTCTCACTTGAGTCAGACGAGGAAGAGGAAGAGGATGAAACTTCTGGTCCTGAACCATCAATGTCACAGGACCCACATTTTCTCCCATCCTCCTCCTCTGAACCACACCTCATAACACAAGGTGAACTGAATGACCTTGTCAGGGATTTGGAACTACCCAAGAGTAAGGCAGAGCTGTTGGGCTCCAGACTACAGCAGTGGAATCATTGATTCATCGGAGATGAGTCTTAAAGCTGTTTTACTGCATAATGGCAATGTTTTGCCATCAATTCCAGTTGGCCATGCAGTCCATATGAAGGAAACCTATGACAACATGAAACAACTTTTGAGGTGCATAAACTATGACCAACATCAGTGGCAGCTTTGTGGCGATTTGAAGGTTGTTGCTCTCTTGCTTGGTCTGCAGACTGGATACACAAAGTGCTGTTGTTTTCTCTGCTAATGGGATAGTCATGCAAGAGATTCCCCCTACATCAAGAAAGATTGGCCACTCTGACAGTCATTGGAGCCTGGGAGGAAGAGTGTTCAGCATCCACCACATGTTGAATCAAGGAAGATTTTGTTACCGCCCTTACACATCAAACTGGGTCTGATGAAGAACTTTGTCAAGGCCATTGACAAAACACAAGCAGCTTTCAAGTACCTCCGTGGAAAATTTCCAAGGTTAAGTGAAGCTAAGATAAAGGAAGGTGTCTTTGTTGGTCCTCAGATTCGTGAACTTCTTCGAGATGATGCATTTGACCATGCACTGCGTGGCAAGGAAAAGACGGCATGGAAAGCCTTCCAGTTAGTGGCAATAAATTTTCTCGGAAACAACAAGGCAGACAACTACAGGTTGTTGGTGGAAAACCTCCTCAAGGCATACAAAAGCCTTGGTTGCAACATATCACTAAAGATACATTTTTTGCACTCTCATCTAAATTTTTTTCCACCGAACTGCGGAGCAGTGAGTGACGAACACGGCGAGCAATTTCACCAGGACATTGCAACAATGGAGAAACGCTATCAGGGCAAATGGAGCCCATCAATGCTTGCAGACTATTGCTGGACAGTGACAAGAGATGCTCCATTTAATGAATACAAGAGACAAGACAAGAAGTGCCGTGTAGACACTGAATAGGACTAAACTATGTACATAATAGTTTTTTGCCTTTTGTTTCATAATAAATTTTATTTATATAACCCTTTTGCTGATTTTTAAAGTGTTACATAAACAGGACAGGTGAAATATTATCATGTAAAGCAACCATAAACACATGAAAAGACCTAGGTTTACAATTTATGATTAAAATTCTACTATCCACACAATATACATAGACATAAAATGTAAAAACTTAAATATCTTAGAAACAGTAGCCAATCAGTTGTTTTAATTGTCATATTTGAATTCAGCACATCAAAATACATAATAAATAGCACATTTTATCTCTGAAGCAGACGACTTCTCAAAAATTGTAGACCAGTGTTAGTGGCCGGCTCACTTCATCTTTAGGTGCAGCCTGGGCAGTTAGTTGGCCTACTTATCCACTTCAGCCCTTCTGGGCCTTGTGTGGGGAGAACACCCATCACATATAAACCTTAAATTCCAAGTGATGATATAGAAGAGTGCTCCCAGAGAACAGCTTACTTTTCTATTTTTACACAGTAAAATTAAAACAATGGTTGTGTCAATGTTCTTTAATCTATACAGAGAGAAGTTTGAGGAGGACTGGATGTTTCAGGAGATTAATTATGGGCTATGGAGCATAATTCTCTTCTGGGCCTAAAGTTGAAATCTGGCCTATGTCAGTAGCAAATAACATTTATTACCATGTGGTGGACAATGTCTGTTGAGTTTGTTGGTCTCAATCCAGTTCCAAACACATAAATATTCACATAAGAAGATGACGTTTTAACTGAAAAAAAGAAGAACAGGAGTACTTGTGGCACCTTAAAGACTAACAAATTTATTAGAGCATAAGCTTTCGTGGACTACAGCCCACTTCTTCGGATGCATATCAGTTTTAACTGAAGAGTCATACAAATTCTGAAATTATAAGTGTCAAACAGTTAGACATATTTTATTTGTTTGTGAGACATGATTTGCTAATACTGGCTGAAATGAATTTGCAAATCAGCAATCTGATATAGTGCACATAGAGACAAAAATAACATCTACCTTCTTATGTCCTTTGCAGCAGTAAAATGATCTAATAAAATTGTGAATATATTTAGCACATAAACTGGTGCATATTATTTTAGAAAGAAGACTGTTATTTAGAACCCTTCATGAAAGCAATAAAGAACAGGTTTAATTCCATCCATATTTAGGACAGCACTTATGCACATGCACCTACTAAGCAGGTACTTAAGTGCTTTCCTGAATTAGAGATGCTTTCCTGAATCAAGTCCTAGCTCTGTAATCATTATCACTCTAAGGGGCATATGCACAGTATGCAAATACTATTGATAATATATTAAATAAATAATCCAGTTTCAGGGAGGAAAAAATTATCTGCAATGGTTACTTGGAAAGAAAAAAATGAGTTTATAGCCTTTTTTGATTCATCATGAGGCATAAAGCAGAAATGAACATTTTAAAGTTTTGTTTTGTTTTTCCTAGGAATGCAAGAACATAGAAATTGTCATATCTGATCAGACACATAGTCCATCATTCCATTATTCTGTCTCCAAAAGTGACCAGTACTGCTTCAGACCAAAGTACAAGATACCAAATTAATTAGGATGGGGAAGTGATTTTTATTCAAAATGTTTTAAATTCTTGTTTCCTTTAATATCTGTTTATCACAAATGCTTAAAGAATGGTCAGAAGAAGGCACTTCATGTTAAAGATTCACACCTCAGTTCTTTCTTCAAAGAGCTGAGAAAGCTCTCCAACTACTTCCCTCGATTTGTCCAAGATCTCCACTATAAAAACAGGAAGATAAAACTTGATATTTGTAATGTTGGAAGATAGAAAAAGGCAGAAGAAACACTAAAACAAAACATTCATATCTCCTTTTGCATTATAAAAGCAAAAAGAAAGACAAATACATTTTTTCTATCCTTTTCAGGTCCCCTTTAATAAATCTTAATACTATTTTTATATGTTAGCATTTTACTCAAAAAAGTTAGATTATTAATTAAAAACTTATCTGATTCTCTCTTGGATTTGCAGAATCTGGTTGGAAATAATAATGGAATATAGTCAGAAATGAACAATCAAGCTGTTTGGACTTTTACTCATAACTAATAAAAACTCAATAAATTAAATTAATAAAACTCTTATGATATTAGAAGTGGTACTCTGATTTTATTGTATATATAAAATGTAAACTGATAAACTTTCAGACCAGGGAGCAGATTGTCCCCTACATGAAAAAAACCTCTTGCAAGGGACAGATAACTCCAAGCATGGGTTCTTGTTGAATTTTCTCAGAATACTTCTGCTAAAGCTCCAAGCAAGTGTTCCTGACCAGCCACTCACTAGGACTGCTGGGAGGACAATCCAAGCCTTTTCTGCTCTGGATCTCTGGTGTGTATTAAGCTTCTGAAGTCTCAGTAGGTTAGTTCCTCCCTTGGACTCGTTAGCACATTTCTTGGTCACTGATTCTCAGCTTGTTACCACTTCTTGGAAATAGCCCCTATATATTAGGCCCTCAGGAAATAGCCCATATATGTTAGGCCCAGATACCCCAGTTACTTAAATACATCCCTCACCCAGAACTACACCCAAAAAGCATGAAGCTTCTGGCTCACAATTTAAATCTCTCAGTGCACTAGTTTTGAAGCCTATACACTTTGCTCAATCTAATACCTTTATGCTGTTTTATACTTAATCATGTAATGAACAGGAGAATACAGATAATACAAAATACTAAACGTATTTCCTTGCCTCAGTTTCCTCCCTGCTCCATGGCATTTTTTGCATTGTCCTTGGGGCCCTCTGGGCTCAGGAAAGCAGGCAGATTCCCCTTGTCCTGTGAGACTGCTACATGCTGAGTGACCTCACTGTCATGGAGCTACTTACACCTTGATTTCTCCTGCTCTATGCTTCCTCTTCCTATCTGCCCCCCCTGTTCCTTTGTGTTTCTTTAGTTAAAGCCCTCCTGGTTACATAGCCTCATCTGTTCTACTTCTGGTAGTTTTCACTGCTTCTTCAGAGGGTAAGCTATACTGGATTTCCCAAAGTTAAAGCTTTTTAGCATAACCTTTGTGAGATCTAAATACCGTCATTAACTGTAAGTATTTCCCATTGTCTCTATGTGGTGTGTACCTGAGATAAGGCCTGTCAGCAATGATGGATCTACACATATATAGGCACTCATAATACAGCAGTTTTTCCTAATGCAACTTCACAACATCAACCGGAATTCATAATTTGTACAGACATAGCCCAAAGTTAATCACAACTTCCATGCAGGAGGCAGTGGCAGGGTTTAGCTGAACTTTCCTATTTTTCATTTCATTCCATTACTCCAACTGGTAATTATACCTCTGTGAATCACTATAAATAATTTCTTACCCTGTGGATGATTAGATCTTCACATATCTGTAGACTGATTTAATTTTCATTATTCTCCCTTAGCTCCATTCTCATTTATCTGGATTCTATATATTCAGCTCTTCAAATCTTTCTTAGTAAGGTACTCCTTCCAGTCTGAAGCTTATGTTTGTTGCACTTCTCTGAACTCACTCCAGTTGTCAATACTTTCCAGTAATGAAATGTCCCGAATTGAACACAATATTCCAGTTGTAGTTACCTCCACAATCTCAGTAGCGGTGCATCTGAGTAAGCAGACCGAAATTACTCTGTCCTCTTTTGCTTCCAAATCACATAGCACTGAATATCTTTTGGTATTGCCATAGACCAGGGGTCTCAAACACGCGGCCCGCGGGGCTATTTTCTGCGGCCCGCGAGCCCCTCGCAGCCTATCCCCCTAGCCCCCCGCCCTCCCGCAGTGTTTACCTAGAGCAGCTCCAGCCGGACGTGCAACAGGGGCAGGGCATGCTCCCTGCCTGCCTGCCCTGCCCCTGCGCCGCTCTGGGAAGAGGCTGGAACGTGGGGAAGGGGGGCAGAGGGTCTGTGTGTTGCTGTTGCTTCAGACACCACCCCCAGCAGCTCCCATTGGCTGCGGTTCCCCATTCCCTGCCTATGGGAGCTGCTGGGGGTGGTGCCTGAAGCAACAGCAACACACAGCCCCTCCGCCCCCCCTTCCCCACGTTCCAGCCTCTTCCCGGAGCAGCGCGGGGGCAGGGCAGACAGGCAGACAGGCAGGGAGCCTACCCTGCCCCCGGTACGCGCCGGGCCAGATCCTGCCCCCCGAACTTCTCCTGCAGCCGAACCCCCTGCCTCACCCCGCACCCCTCCTGCATCCCAACCCACTGCCCTGAGCCCCATGCCGCACCCCTCCTGCACCCCGACCCCCTGCCGTACCCTGCACACCTCCTGCGCCCCGACCCCCTGCCCTGAACCCCCTGCTTCACCCCGCACCCCTCCTGCATCCCAACCCACTAACCTGAGTCCCCTGCCTCACCCTGCACTCCGACCCCTACCCCGAACCCCCTGCCGCACCCTGCACCCTGACCCCCTGCTGTACCCCTCATTCCTCCTGCACCCCACACCCAACTCCCTGTCCTGAGTCCTCGCCACACCCCACACCCCTCCTGCACCCCCTGGGGGCAGGGAGGGGGCAGAGTTGGGATGGGGATTTTGGGGAAGGGGTTGGAATGGGGGCAGGGAAGGGGTGGGAAGAGGCTAGGGCAGGGGCGGGGCCTCATGGAAGGGGTGCAGTGGGGGTGGGGCCGAGGGCGCCAGGGTGGAGGTGTCAGTAATGCGGCCCTCGGGCCAATGTATTAGTCCTCATGTGGCCCTCGTGGTCATTTGAGTTTGAGACCCCTGCCATAGACCAAATTTCTTCTTCCTATTGAATATCTGTTTCACTTTGCCTTTTTGCAAGTTAAATTTCAGAATGTTATTTTTTGCCTATAAATTAGTCTGTGTAGATCTCTGCATTATTGTTACTGTCCTCATTGGTGTTCATGACTTCTTCCAATTTAGGGTTGGATTGTGCAGGTGCAGATGGTGGCACAGAGGGTACAAGGAATAGCCATTCTGCCCACTCATATCTCCATGTAGGTTATATTAATGGCATTGGTTCCTTTGTTTTTGCTATGTAAAGATTAGGGGTATAATGCCAATAGTGGCAGTAGAAATCCTAGTGGGGAGAGGGTGAATGTGATGCCATAGTCCAGTGTGCACTGGCCTGTAGAACAGGGTCATAGTCATAGAGTTTAAGACCAGAAGGGACTACCAGAGCATGTAGTCCAGGGGTGGGCAAACTACGGCCGATGGGCCAAATCTGGCCCGCCAACCATTTTAATCTGGCTCTTGAGCTCCCGCTGGGGAATGGAGTCTGGGGCTTACCCCACTCCAGAGCTCCAACAGGGAGCAGGGTTGGGGGCCGCGTCACACAACTCCCAGAAGCAGCGGTATGGCCCCTCTCTGGCTACTACACATAGGGACAGCCAGGGGGCTCCACTCTGCATGCTGCTCCCACCCCAAGCGCCAACCCCGCAGCTCCCATTGGCCAGGAACCACAGCCAATAGGAGCTGCAGAGGCGGTGCCTGTGGACGAGGAAGAGTGCAGAGCTGCCTGGCTGCACCTGGCCGCACCTGCCACTGCTTCTGGGAGCCACTTGAGGTAAGGGCTGCTTGGAGCCTGCACCCCCTGAGCCTCTCCTCGCACTCCAACCCCCTGTTCCAGCCCTGATCCACCCCACACCCACAGAACCCCTCAATCCCAGCACAAATCACCCTCCTACACCCCAAACTCCTCATTCTCAGCCCCACCCAAGAGCCCGCATACTCAGCCAGAGCCCTCACACCCCCTTCCTGCATCCCACTGTCCTGCCCCAGCCCAGAGCCCCCTCCCACACCCTGAACTCCTCATTTCTGGCCCCACCCCAGAGCCTGCACCCCCAACCAGAGCTCTCATCCCAATCCCAATTTTGTGAGCATTCATGGCCCGCCATACAGTTTCTATTCCCAGATATGGCCTTGAGCCAAAATGTCTGCACACCCCTGATCTAATCTGACCTCCTGTTTTTCGCCTTCCTCTGCAGCATGAATCATAGAATCATAGAATATCAGGGTTGGAAGGGACCTCAAGAGGTCATCTAGTCCAACCCCCTGCTCAAAGCAGGACCAATTCCCAACTAAATCATCCCAGCCAGGGCTTTGTCAAGCCGGGCCTTAAAAACCTCCAAAGAAGGAGACTCCACCACCTCCCTAGGTAACGCATTCCAGTGC